>NC_137471.1:46494986-47823318 GCF_964235325.1 Thermobia domestica
AAGGAAATTGGGAACTGCCATGGTTGGTGGATATGGATATAGAGTTATGACTCATTTTAGTAATAAAGATTTGTTATATTTAATGTTGAATATAGTATTTGGTAGTACAGATGCATATATTGCTAAAGCACACAGAACTTTTTTATTGAATATATATATATATATACATACATAGTTTGATCATATTTTAATTATTAAACTTTATATTTACAACAGAGAATGCATTACAGAATGTGTGATAGATATATGAACACAACTTTAATTTATTATGATTAACAATAGTTTAAATTTATTTATTTTGGTTGCATGAAATTAACATTAACAAATTTCTTATCGACAAACGTATATAGATGCACCTTTGAAAAACTAATTTCGTTTATTTATTTATTTTGGTTGCATGAAATTAGCATTAACAAATTTTTTATCGTCAAACCTATATAGATGTACCTTTGAAAAACTAATTTCGTTTATTTATATAGGGAAATTTTATATATTTATGACTATTTGAAAAGTTTGATACTATACAGAGCAGAATAAATGATTATTGTAGGACAGTTATTGTTTGATAGCTGAATGGTATACCAACACAGAAGGAATAAATCACTTTTTACAAAAAAAAATACTAACTTGCAGATAGCTTTGTCAAGAATTAAAGATTGAATTTAATGTATCAGTACTAGAGATGATCAATTAATAAAATTATTGAGTTTAGCGTTACAGGAACATGTTTAGGCGAATCGGAGGTGAATGATGATGGAATAAGAGTTGAAATGAAAAAATAAATAATCATAATATTGTCAGCTTCAAATTAACTTTGGAACTAACATTGAATTAGGGACCACATATGCAGCCGAAACGAGTGCTTAACAGCCAATTATAAGTAAGAATAGAGAGTTCCATCTACTGAAAAGAATTCAGTGAGAAACTAGTGATAATGGTATTTATCATTTTTTATTTCGATGGATATAAACTACATTGACGGTAATTTTAGATATTTGTCTTAAGATTATGTCATTGTAATCAAAATGTTTTGACCATGTTGCATTTTTGACGATACAGATTGTTTAAATATTATGAAAATAAGAAACTTTATGAAATACTACTAAACACAAAATGCTGTAGTATTAGTACAACCAGTGTTATTGTTTACGGAATGTCATATTGCGAACATGTATACATGGAACCACACATTGGAGAGAACACAGTAAGATTGTAACATAACATGTACTTTGAACATTATTTGACAAACAAGCATCATTTTTTATACATTGTTTTTTTCCTAGAAAAATCCAAGAACATAGCTCTCCGGCAATGGTAAAGTTTTCATTTAGATACTGTTAAGTCATTTTATAAACTGTTGACGGCATAATTTCCTTGGTTACTACCCCTAACTCTAACTTGTGAAAGAAGTAATTGAACTGTCATTGAATGAATTTCAATAACAGGACATTTTAATAACCCAGCGTTTGTATTATGATATTTGAACACTCTGTAGTTACCAGCATGCCTGTTCCCTGAAAACCTTTATTATACGTTTGAAGACTAGATATGTGACGCATACAGTCCGAACTACTTTTGCAGAAAACAAGATATTGCAAATTCCTTTAGAACGGTGTCTTATGAAGGGTCATTCTTTAACAGGAACTTTTCATGGAAGATACACATGTCTATAAATATGACATATTTATATTATTTTATGACATCACAACTGTTTTACAATTTATCATTTCATCAATACTGTATATGATGGAACCATTATGTATTTTCAGCTATTAATGTGATATCGAACAGAATCAGACATTTATAATTACTGTTACTAAATTTATTAGGTAGTGTAATTGTATAGCGGAAACTTATCCACTTTATATGATAGACTGAGCTGTGGAACTAATTATAATAATTGGACTTTAAACTTAGAATGATTACGGTAGTATGATTATTATTTTAGACATATATAATAGCCATTGAATTTATAGAAAGGTTTGTGGTTATAGCTTATTGAGGATGACAACATTGCCACAATTACGAATTAATATATCAAGGATATTTAAACATCTTCATAAGTATGACAAGATTTATTAGTTTTACGATTATTAGCTGTGCACATTACTTGAATATTTATTCTTATTATACTTACCAGTATTGTATTACATATGCTTGAGTACTTTTATAATCATTTAAAACGTTTTACTAGAATAACAACAGGTAAAATTGTATTTTGTTTGAAACAGTTATGATATTTGCTGCGATTGTTGGAAATGGTATGCCATATGTTTGCTTGCATTGACACAAATCATAAGGGTTAATACTAAAGAGATTATAATTATGTTAGATAACTCATGCGTTTAGTTGAAATGAAGACAAAGATTGACATAGTAGGAAACATTATATAACAATTACCAGATTGAAGTAGTTTATTTATATATTTAAAGATTGGGTAATATAACATTTATAAACATATTATTTAGATTTGTGTGGGGGGGGAGGCATTACACCTAATTATTGTTAGCTACTAAGTTTGCGATTGGTACTTTGATACATTTTGACAGTTAAACTTAGGACTTGACATCACGAAAGATATAGTAGAGAATTTTATTATTGATAGATGCAGCACATTATAATTAACAATAAACATTGATATTTTATGAAATATGGAAAGTTAATTGACATGCTAATGTGTTTGGGTTATAATAAGAATTATTTGATTTATAATACTACAGAACAATATATGATTGATATATTAGTGTTATTCATTTTGCAATAGATATAGCATATCATAGCTAGTATCAATAACTATATTATTTGAAATATGACAAGTACACATTATAATTACTAATTTAACTTCTATAATAAGATATGGTTTATGAATTCTTACAGATTAATATTTGATTACTACAGTACAATTATGTATTAACATTAATTATGAAGCATCACAACAAATGACAAATATTATCATATTCGAATTTTTAATTGTATGATTGGCAGATTGAAATGTTTAGCTACATAAAAGTTATTTGTATTACATATTAAATAAGAAGTAAACAATATTATACAAACTTAACACAAAAAATGTAAAAACTGAAAATGAAAAAGTGCAAACTAAAATTAAAACTGCAACTTGAAAACAAAAAATGTAGAACTGAAATAAAAATACAGAAACAAAATTTAAAGTACAAGTAAAAAAAACAAAAAAAGTGTAAAGTGAAAATGAAAAAGTGCAGAAGTAAAATTAAAAAAGTGCAACTTGAAACCAAAAAATGTAATACTGAAAATGAAAAAGTGCAGAAGTAGAATTAAAAAAGTGCAACTTGAAACAAAGAAAAATGTAAAATTGAAAATGAAAAAAACAAACTAAAATTTAAAGTGCAACTGGAAATACAAAAAATGTAAACTGAAAATGAAAAAACACAAACTAAAATTAAAAGTGCAACTTGAAAACAAAAAAACGTCAACTTGAAAATGAAAAACTGCAAACGAATATTTAAAAGTGCAGCGTGAAACAAAAAAAAAACAAAAAAAAATGTAAAACTGAAAATGAGAAACGCAAACTAAAATTACAAGTGCAACTTGAAAAAACAAAAATGTAGAATTGAAAATTTAAAAAAATGCAGAAATAAATTAAAACTTTGAAAATCAAAAATGTAAAATCGAAAATAAAAATTGAATCATTATTCAATATTGCAAGACGTGCATTTTGAATATTGTTTCAGTTTTTTATTTCCGATTTTACATTTTTGATTTTCAAAGTTTTAATTTATTTCTGCATTTTTTTAAATTTTCAATTCTACATTTTTGTTTTTTCAAGTTGCACTTGTAATTTTAGTTTGCGTTTCTCATTTTCAGTTTTACATTTTTTTTGGTTTTTTTTGTTTCACGCTGCACTTTTAAATATTCGTTTGCAGTTTTTCATTTTCAAGTTGACGTTTTTTTGTTTTCAAGTTGCACTTTTAATTTTAGTTTGTGTTTTTTCATTTTCAGTTTACATTTTTTGTATTTCCAGTTGCACTTTAAATTTTAGTTTGTTTTTTTCATTTTCAATTTTACATTTTTCTTTGTTTCAAGTTGCACTTTTTTAATTCTACTTCTGCACTTTTTCATTTTCAGTATTACATTTTTTGGTTTCAAGTTGCACTTTTTTAATTTTACTTCTGCACTTTTTCATTTTCACTTTACACTTTTTTTTGTTTTTTTTTACTTGTACTTTAAATTTTGTTTCTGTATTTTTATTTCAGTTCTACATTTTTTGTTTTCAAGTTGCAGTTTTAATTTTAGTTTGCACTTTTTCATTTTCAGTTTTTACATTTTTTGTGTTAAGTTTGTATAATATTGTTTACTTCTTATTTAATATGTAATACAAATAACTTTTATGTAGCTAAACATTTCAATCTGCCAATCATACAATTAAAAATTCGAATATGATAATATTTGTCATTTGTTGTGATGCTTCATAATTAATGTTAATACATAATTGTACTGTAGTAATCAAATATTAATCTGTAAGAATTCATAAACCATATCTTATTATAGAAGTTAAATTAGTAATTATAATGTGTACTTGTCATATTTCAAATAATATAGTTATTGATACTAGCTATGATATGCTATATCTATTGCAAAATGAATAACACTAATATATCAATCATATATTGTTCTGTAGTATTATAAATCAAATAATTCTTATTATAACCCAAACACATTAGCATGTCAATTAACTTTCCATATTTCATAAAATATCAATGTTTATTGTTAATTATAATGTGCTGCATCTATCAATAATAAAATTCTCTACTATATCTTTCGTGATGTCAAGTCCTAAGTTTAACTGTCAAAATGTATCAAAGTACCAATCGCAAACTTAGTAGCTAACAATAATTAGGTGTAATGCCTCCCCCCCACACAAATCTAAATAATATGTTTATAAATGTTATATTACCCAATCTTTAAATATATAAATAAACTACTTCAATCTGGTAATTGTTATATAATGTTTCCTACTATGTCAATCTTTGTCTTCATTTCAACTAAACGCATGAGTTATCTAACATAATTATAATCTCTTTAGTATTAACCCTTATGATTTGTGTCAATGCAAGCAAACATATGGCATACCATTTCCAACAATCGCAGCAAATATCATAACTGTTTCAAACAAAATACAATTTTACCTGTTGTTATTCTAGTAAAACGTTTTAAATGATTATAAAAGTACTCAAGCATATGTAATACAATACTGGTAAGTATAATAAGAATAAATATTCAAGTAATGTGCACAGCTAATAATCGTAAAACTAATAAATCTTGTCATACTTATGAAGATGTTTAAATATCCTTGATATATTAATTCGTAATTGTGGCAATGTTGTCATCCTCAATAAGCTATAACCACAAACCTTTCTATAAATTCAATGGCTATTATATATGTCTAAAATAATAATCATACTACCGTAATCATTCTAAGTTTAAAGTCCAATTATTATAATTAGTTCCACAGCTCAGTCTATCATATAAAGTGGATAAGTTTCCGCTATACAATTACACTACCTAATAAATTTAGTAACAGTAATTATAAATGTCTGATTCTGTTCGATATCACATTAATAGCTGAAAATACATAATGGTTCCATCATATACAGTATTGATGAAATGATAAATTGTAAAACAGTTGTGATGTCATAAAATAATATAAATATGTCATATTTATAGACATGTGTATCTTCCATGAAAAGTTCCTGTTAAAGAATGACCCTTCATAAGACACCGTTCTAAAGGAATTTGCAATATCTTGTTTTCTGCAAAAGTAGTTCGGACTGTATGCGTCACATATCTAGTCTTCAAACGTATAATAAAGGTTTTCAGGGAACAGGCATGCTGGTAACTACAGAGTGTTCAAATATCATAATACAAACGCTGGGTTATTAAAATGTCCTGTTATTGAAATTCATTCAATGACAGTTCAATTACTTCTTTCACAAGTTAGAGTTAGGGGTAGTAACCAAGGAAATTATGCCGTCAACAGTTTATAAAATGACTTAACAGTATCTAAATGAAAACTTTACCATTGCCGGAGAGCTATGTTCTTGGATTTTTCTAGGAAAAAAACAATGTATAAAAAATGATGCTTGTTTGTCAAATAATGTTCAAAGTACATGTTATGTTACAATCTTACTGTGTTCTCTCCAATGTGTGGTTCCATGTATACATGTTCGCAATATGACATTCCGTAAACAATAACACTGGTTGTACTAATACTACAGCATTTTGTGTTTAGTAGTATTTCATAAAGTTTCTTATTTTCATAATATTTAAACAATCTGTATCGTCAAAAATGCAACATGGTCAAAACATTTTGATTACAATGACATAATCTTAAGACAAATATCTAAAATTACCGTCAATGTAGTTTATATCCATCGAAATAAAAAATGATAAATACCATTATCACTAGTTTCTCACTGAATTCTTTTCAGTAGATGGAACTCTCTATTCTTACTTATAATTGGCTGTTAAGCACTCGTTTCGGCTGCATATGTGGTCCCTAATTCAATGTTAGTTCCAAAGTTAATTTGAAGCTGACAATATTATGATTATTTATTTTTTCATTTCAACTCTTATTCCATCATCATTCACCTCCGATTCGCCTAAACATGTTCCTGTAACGCTAAACTCAATAATTTTATTAATTGATCATCTCTAGTACTGATACATTAAATTCAATCTTTAATTCTTGACAAAGCTATCTGCAAGTTAGTATTTTTTTTGTAAAAAGTGATTTATTCCTTCTGTGTTGGTATACCATTCAGCTATCAAACAATAACTGTCCTACAATAATCATTTATTCTGCTCTGTATAGTATCAAACTTTTCAAATAGTCATAAATATATAAAATTTCCCTATATAAATAAACGAAATTAGTTTTTCAAAGGTACATCTATATAGGTTTGACGATAAAAAATTTGTTAATGCTAATTTCATGCAACCAAAATAAATAAATAAACGAAATTAGTTTTTCAAAGGTGCATCTATATACGTTTGTCGATAAGAAATTTGTTAATGTTAATTTCATGCAACCAAAATAAATAAATTTAAACTATTGTTAATCATAATAAATTAAAGTTGTGTTCATATATCTATCACACATTCTGTAATGCATTCTCTGTTGTAAATATAAAGTTTAATAATTAAAATATGATCAAACTATGTATGTATATATATATATATATTCAATAAAAAAGTTCTGTGTGCTTTAGCAATATATGCATCTGTACTACCAAATACTATATTCAACATTAAATATAACAAATCTTTATTACTAAAATGAGTCATAACTCTATATCCATATCCACCAACCATGGCAGTTCCCAATTTCCTATATAAAGTAAATTCATGTACTGTCTAAATGCATCTCTTGTCTAACTAAGTATACTTTCCCTATATCATGTTGGACAAAATTGGTTGTTTTTAGTTTGTAACATGGCTATATAATAGAAGTATCAACAGGTATATGCAATGTAATAAAACATCAAATCAATAATACGCTCTGTGCTGCAAACGCTATAATTTGCTTAAACAGTATATCCATAATATGTCCTGTACCACCCAAGGTATAAATTGTTTAAACAGTGTATCCATAATATGTTCTGTACCACCACAATATATACTGTTGAAACAGTGTATCCGAAGTATGTCTTGCGCTGCAAGACGCTATTCAAACATGTGTTCCATTCTTCAATTAGGAGCTATTGTGTCTAATTTCTTACTTAATGCCCTTACCAAAAAGTACTGAAATACACTGTCATGTTACTAAAGGGTATTTGTTCGTAGTCATAATCAACCTTCATTAGTTCTGTTTATTGTATGTTGGTAAAATATATCTCAATACATTTTTTTTATGTAAAATGTGGGTAAAATAAGTTTAACTAGTCAATTCTATGTGGTATAAATCCTCAAAGGTTCATAACATCATTCAGGAAAACTCTCCACTACCTACCATAATCAAATTAATGTGATTCCAAAATTTACCCTACTTAGTAAACTAAAATATAATGCAAACAGTAGTGGGTACTGGCTATCAATGTCTCATAACTAGGTATAAAAGTGTCAAAAAACAACCCATGGCAGTACTCAAAGTATTTACAAGTCAAAGTGCTTAGGTAATATTAACAAAACAGAAAATGTATAAATAGGTGTTAGTCTGTTCATAAAATAATAACTATTGTAAAATAACCTGTTGTACTGTAATAGGCCTCCCAGAAAATAATATATATACACAATTTCACAGTAAAATCAATGTTTGCATCATGTTCATAGTTATTAATGTTAAGTGTGGTTTCAAATAATGAGCAATGTTACCCAAGTAACACGTCAGTATTAAATCTTCAATATGTCTAATCAAATAAAACTTTGAGTAAATAAAATTTCTATATATAATAAGTTATATTAGTTTAATAGACATCTTCAAATAATTTCAAGGTTTCTTCATTATATTACTAGTCAAATTAAAGGCATAATTATAGTTTCATAAATATATGTGCCTAAAATATGTGATGCTTTGAAATCTAAACAATTATTTGATAGTTGTTAATAAAAAATATCGCCTAAATCATATCATTGTAAATATCCAGAGTTCATTATCCATAGATATTACGGTTATTGTGTGCCAGCTACATGTACACTATATATAATTGTGTATTAAACAAAATACTGTCACCAGTAGTTGTAATATTTTCAGCTATTATCGAAATCTTATAAATTTCGCAAATTCTTATATCATAATTGTGATCCGTAATTATATATATCCGTTAATTTAGTTTAGTTTAATATATAATAGAAATAATGAGTAACTCATAGTTTTTATATAAAATAATATGGCTAAAACCAAATGTCTGTAAAAAAAATCAATGCGAAATTCTTACATTCTGTACACCTATATAGACATTCGATGTTCATTTAAATCCAAATAAAAAAAATGTGGTGGTTCAATTAAATGCTTATTTCTAGTGTAAAGTATTTCTATATAAACATAATACTATAACCAAATACATATGTATATTCTCTGTAAGTAAGTAAAATAAGCATTGTATCTATATTGCAAACCGTGTATTTCATATTGTACAATAAATAGCTCCATATATTTACATAAAAAATCGTTATTACTATCGTTTCACCACAAATAATTAAAATATTATATCTAGTAATTCATAAACAAAATAGTATCAGAAATTCTCTCTTGTAACTATACAGCAATTTTAAATAAGTAAAAAATAGTTCTGTCTACAATATTTTTTCGCGGTACGTTCTCATAGATCTCATATTTTAAGTATCTCTAAGTATGTCCAACATTAAAATCTATATTGTGTAAATCCGTTCAAAATACTGATGCAAGTTTTCCTACGATCGTGCATTTCTGTTTTTCCACAACTAAAGTATGTGTAAGGTTCTTCTCTTTGACATATAAAAACTAAAAATAATTCAGTTTGTATTATTATTATTAAACTAAAATATGTACACATATATCCTAATAAAAAGATGTAAATCTTATATACTTTCACGTTGTAATACACGCGCCAGCATTATTTAAATCAATTCGGTATGTGTTTCCAAATAAGTATAATACATGTAATATATACATAGATATATCTGACCATTTTCTATTCACCAGTTCAACAAGTTCTAATCCTGATATTATTTCGATGTAGACCTCTTCATCATTACACTTCATACATAATATCTATAATTAATATATAGTAACGTATTACATAAATTATAAATACTAAAGTCTCTATGTATTCTCTTGTTTAAACCGTACAAATGGTAAAAAAAAACCTTATATCTGCCAAAATGCGGCACAATTTTTTAATTCAGTAAAATGTATCAAAGATTTGTAATAATCAAGTATAGTACATGTACAACCATAAAAAAATATATCCTAATAACCCATACAAACCTTACCTGTAAAATTTTAGCTCTATATTATATTATTACCCTAAGCTCAATAAAAATTACTGCAACTAATTCCATACCGCTTAAATACACATAATATTCAAAGTGGTACGCACATTGTCGTATTCTGTCATACAATTATACCACATTATTTGTTTTCCTTGTACGATATATCCAATAGCATCTTCTTGTATACAATATTATTCCAAAAAATACGAAAAAATACAATCTTTCCATTATCTTAATCAACACCATGGTAAGAAACCTTATACCTGCTAAAAATGCGGCACGATTTTAATTCAGTAAAATGTATCAAATTTTGTAATAAACAAGTATAGTACACGCACAGTTATAAAAATATATCCTAATAAAACACGCGACCATACCTGTAAGATTTTAGCTCTATATTATCACCCTAGGTTCAATAAAAAATACTGCAACTAATTCCATACCGCTTAAATGCACATAATATTCAAACTGGTACGCATATTGTCCTATTCTGTCATACAATTACAGCACATTATTTGTTTTCCTTGTAGAATATATCCCATAGCATCTTCTTGTATACAATATTATTCCGAAAAATACGAAAAAATGCAAGCTTTCCATTATCTTAATCAGCACTGTGGTAAGAAATCTTATACCTGCTGAAAATGCGGCACAATTTTAATTCAGTAAAATGTATCAAAGATTTGTAATAAACAAGTATAGTATATGCACAGTTATAAAAAATATATCCTAGTAAAACGCCCAAACCTTACCTGTAAGATTTTAGCTCTATATTATCGCCTAAGTTCAATAAAAAAATTACTGCAACTAATTCCATACCATTTAAATGCGCATAATATTCAAAGTGGTACGCACATTGTCCTATTTTGCCATACAATTACAGCACAATATTTGTTTTCCTTGTACAATATATCTAATAGCATCTTCTTGTATACAATATTATTCCAAAAATACGAAAAAATGCAAGCTTTCCATTATCTTAATCAACACCATGGTGAAAAACCTTATACCTGCTGAAAATTTTAATTCAGTAAAATGTATCAAATTTTGTAATAAACAAGTATAGTACACGCACAGTTATAAAAATATATCCTAATAAGACACGCAACCATACCTCTAAGATTTTAGCTCTATATTATCACCCTAGGTTCAATAAAAAAATACTGTAACTAATTCCATACCGATTAAATGCACATAATATTCAAACTGGTACTCATATTGTCCTATTCTGTCATACAATTACAGCACATTGGTTGTTTCTCTTGTAGAATATATCCAAAACACCTTCTTCTGTAAAATATTATTTCCTAAATAGCAAAATTTATCAAATAGTCCTTATCGTGTTTCCATATGTAACATAAAGCATGTATTCCGTAACGTCTTTGGGTAATCGTTAATTTTTTCTAAAAATCGCAGGGTCTGTAATAAGACGCTATGGTGCCTACATTCATATATAACAATTCTATTTTACAAAAATAAATATTTTACATACATAAAACATTTTATACCCATTTCAATGCTTGCAAATACATCAAATATTTGTCAAATGTATTTGTTGTTGCTTCAAATTAAATCAATTCCCCACGAAAAAATCAATCAGCATATAACACTTCTCAGCACTTAAACCAAACATTATAAGTAGTATATTCTTATAATCCAGCACACAATAAATGGTAGCTAATGTATTTATCTCTGATACTTGTTAATTCCATAGTAGCAATTACATATATATTTTCCGGTTCTCGATCATAGCAAATACAATATACTTAAATATTATGCTTCATACCGTAATCCATTTTAAATATTTTCAAGCTATTATTTATCTAATTCTTTCAAATGGAAATCGTAGTGCCAATTAGCATAAAAACAATCTTCAGCATTTCGTCAATCTATGCGACATTCATCAATGCAAAACCGTAGTACCAAAATCCTCCAACAGATACAATGTTGTAATACATCGCCCGCTCCAAATCCATCATGTGCCGTTCCGCACATTCAAATACGCTAACGCAAACCAATACTAAAACTGCACCCTTATATAAACATAGGTGCATCTATACAAATAAAATATAAGTTTGTTCTATTTTATAGCAACTCAATATACTTCTACAAACCATATTATTAAATAAAAAATCCTAAATAAATAATAAACAACCCTACAAAGTGCATACGTATCCAGTTAAACCTAATTTAATAACCTCATTGCAAACTACTATATTACGCTTAAATGTTGCTTCAATTCAATAAACAATAATATTTTCTCTATTTATTTTATTCTGTTCTCTTCCTTGTACATCTAAATCTCATGTAATTCACCTTAAGTCTCCCCCTTCATTCTGTATCAGTCTCCCATATAACGTGCCTGTTAAATGAAGTTGTAATTATTGCAAATAGATGGCAGCACAGTTGTACATATCGTAGTACTGTGGGGTTCCGCTTTCTTTATCAAAATGTATCGTTATCTATTATTATTATTTCAATTTTATAATAATTAAACACACGATAAAACAAAATTTAATATAAATTAAACATATATTGTAATAATGTAATAAACTATGCAACTTCGCCCATCCAAATTCGTTACAAATTTAATTAGCATCAATCTATACGGAAATGCAAGCAAAACGCGCGTATTCGCATTTCACACTCCTACTATTCAACGATCACGCAACGCCGCCATATTGGAAAACCAAATCCGTCCATCAAAAACCACAAGTGGTAAAGCTCAATTCTTCATACGTAAGTATATACATATGGTAAGTATTATAGGTTAATTAATATTGACCATTTTCAATTATATAAATAAAAAAAGTGCAAGGTAAATTCATAATTAATCTAATAGAAAGTAAAAGTATAATTCATAATTAGGGTTTGGTCTCATTACGTAAAAAATATAGGTAACTATACGTAGTCTAATCACTGTACATAAAAGGAAACACTCAATAGGTTACATACAAAATATCGAAAATCTAGTTACCCTTTTTCGCTGCAACATTACAAAAAAAATCCCTAAAGAAAGGAAAATTTAATTATTTAGGGGGAAAAATCACTGTAATTATTCTCATTACAGACAACACTGCAATATGGCCATAAATTATATACAACTGCAACAACAAACAACCATAAAATATCCAGCAAAATAGCGGGCGTGTCATCAATGGTATGTAAACTTTCTCTTCTTACTTAAGTTAAAATATTGTATAAACATATAAAGTGTGCCGCTATCTATAAAAGAAAAATACCATTAGCGTCCGTGGCTACCGAGCGGCATATATACAAAGCGGGCGGGCTAAAAAAAAAAAACTCGCGACAATAATGGCGCCAGCGAAAAAACTAACGTTCAATACAACGCAGCAGTCGGTAATATACGAAGCGGACGGGCGGCAAAAGTATAAAGGAAAGTCGCGGCATAACCAGACAGTAATGGCGCCAACGGCACCATCTGCCACGCGTTATCACTTCAATTACATACGTCATACTCTTTTCACGACTTCAATTACAAAAACTAATTACTTCAATTACATGCACCATACTCGATCATAATTTCATTTACACACGTCATACTCTTTCATGAGTTCAATTATATACGTCATACCCCTTCATGATTTCAATTACCCACGTCATACTCTTTCATGAGTTCAATTAGAAAAACTAATTACCATTTTCTCCAGATTTTTACGCCTTACCTACTCAAGAACGTATATGAAAGACTCATATATAATTAACAATAGTTTCACTTTTAAATATTTTCAACTTTATGATCAATTTTGCTTGAACGAAATCAAAAATGAGTTTAGAGAAACGAAAAAATTAAAGATCTAGAAAAAAATCTTACTTCACTTCTACTCACGCTTAGTAGGTAAGGCGTAAAAATCTGGAGAAAATGGTAATTAGTTTTTCTAATTGAACTCATGAAAGAGTATGACGTGGGTAATTGAAATCATGAAGGGGTATGACGTATATAATTGAACTCATGAAAGAGTATGACGTGTGTAAATGAAATTATGATCGAGTATGGTGCATGTAATTGAAGTAATTAGTTTTTGTAATTGAAGTCGTGAAAAGAGTATGACGTATGTAATTGAAGTGATAACGCGTGGCAGATGGTGCCGTTGGCGCCATTACTGTCTGGTTATGCCGCGACTTTCCTTTATACTTTTGCCGCCCGTCCGCTTCGTATATTACCGACTGCTGCGTTGTATTGAACGTTAGTTTTTTCGCTGGCGCCATTACCGTTGCGCCGCCCGCTTTGAATTTTGCCGCTCGGTAGCCGTGGCCGCTAATGATATTTCTTTAACTTAAGTAAGAAGAGAAAGTGTACTTACCTTTGATGACACGCCCGCTATTTTGCTGGCTATTTCCTGGTTGCTGCCACTGCTTTATTGATGATGACAATCTTTTTATGACGTAGAATGAACTTGATTTTTCCGAACAACTTAGAATTATTTATTGTTATAATAACATTTTTCATATATTATAGTAAGTTTTAGTTTTCTTTGCGGAAAGAAAATTAAAGACAAACAGCTATGCATCTTTTTATGTGTTAATACTTTCAAAGATAAATTTCTCTTTGCGTATAAGGAGGTGCTGACATCATGTGGCAGATATTTATACTACAATGAGTTGGAGAACAAGACAAGATATATGACCTGTTTGAAATGAACCCTTAGCAATAGGTTTTGGTGTGATTGAACTGGGATATTCGTTGTTACTGGAAATTTGGAACTCAATCTTGAAAGCATATGGAACATATTTATTTTTAAAATGTCATTTTCCTCTAATTGAAATACAGCTTGTTGAAATATTATTTTTGATGCTTGTGTCTATTCTGATGTACACAAGAACTATAAAATATTTTTGAAATGAGGACTGCTGACGAGTTATAAATGTAGACAATATCTGATTAATAGCCACAGCTGTTGAAATAAATACATGGTTTGATTTCTAATGCTATTTTTTTGAACCGCTATGGGACTTTTTCCTACAGATGATATTATTTGCAGTGATGGCACAATGACTGATATTATCTAAAAAGAACCACTTTATGGCGACTCTTTAGATATTTTAAGATTTACTTATGTGAAGATATTTATGTTTGCAAGTCGGGTCTAACTGTATCAATAGACGATTTGAAAGGAACGGCCATTAAAGGTTACTTTGATGGAATGATAGTTAAGGAAAGAAAGTGCGATGTATATTGACGTCGTTATTTACAGGGGTTATTGTCATGTAATCAGTAAACGGTTTCCACAATTTTCTCTTTTAAGTGCAATCCTATTTTGGAATAACATGCAGACTAGAAATGTAATAAATAAATTGGCTAACTGTTTGCTTAACCCAAAAACTAGGACAAGGCAGGAGACTGACCCCTCATTTATTATAGCTGATGAAAATGCATGAGGAAATCAGATTTTATCTATTTTTTTTTTTAAATAAGCATAGCGGTAGAAAGCTGAAAGATATTTTATAACTAATCATAGATAGGAGAAGGGAGGACAGGTAAATGAACTTATGCTTTGACGTAATTGAGGGGACTTTATAAATACATGACCGACCATAGCCGTGTTATTATTTGGGTAGTAATGCGCTTGGTTTAGAGAAGATTTATTGTGTGGTCATATTAGAATTTATTGGTGTATTAGTTTGGCGTTTGATTTCTGCAGATAGGTGTATTGACATTGAAGACTGTTTCAGCGCTTATGCAGAATTAAGGTAAGAAAACTTTAACTAATTTTATACATAGAAAATATAGAATTAAATATTGCAATGATTGATTAATTCATGAAATTGATATTTCGTTTTTAACTTTGTTTTATTGAAAGAGATTTGTTTCACTATGTTGATTGTACTTAAGTTTATAAGCCTGTTCAGCACCGATTTTTTTTTTTTAATGAAACGAACAAACTAGTAAACAATGGAAAGCAGAGGTGAATACTACTTTGTAGGAATAAAAGAATTAATTGCCGAAGGCACATACGCTAAAAACTTTAGCAGTAAAGAAGCTCTATTATTATTATTATTATTATTATTATTATTATTATTATTATTATGAGTTGGAATTTTGCGCATCTTGAGCTTGATTTCAAACTTTGTTTTTTGTATTTCATTATTATGCAGTACAGAATTAGAATCAAAGCTGTAGGAAACATTATTTGTTGAAGTGATTTATTGGAGTTTAGTAGTGTGAAATGCGTATTTATCACATTGATGTTTAAGGTTTTTAACTAGGAATCAATTTGAGATTATATATAAAGAGAAAATCCTTCGTTTTGCGAAAAAAAGGATTAATTGCAAGAACATTAACTTATTTGGTTGCTTTTCAGTGCCTTTTATCATCAATACGTTTGTTTTCCTTATTTTGTAATATGACCATTAAATTGTGATGTCAAGTCTAGTGAATTACATTTAGGATGTTTCCTTATAGTCATCGAATACTAAACTTTTTATTGTTGATTTCACATACCGATAGTATTTTTATTATAACTTTGTATAAAGTATTGACTTTATATGAAATGGGGCATTGCCAATGTTACAAGAATTGCTGCGTGACAGAATAATTAAGTTTAAAGGGTTTGAATTCTAAAATTTTGTGAGTATCCAGCGAGTTGGTAGCAGTAAAAATAAAGAATGTCCAGCTAGGGACAAATCATGAGATGTAATTGTAGAATAATTTCCATTAACATCTAGATGCTTTACGCCCCATAATGAGTGGAGTCTACGCTTATTGACCGTATTGTTATTTCTTATATTAGCCTTGTAATTAAATTTTATTTTCCACTTAGATCTTTAGGATTATGACTCATCGAAAATGTACTTTTTCAATTTTACGGTTATTGAGTAAAATTACGTTTAAAGTCCAAGATAATACATAGAGTTCATTTAGAACTGTGGCTATATGAGACATAGCTTAGCGTTGCTTCCCCATTGGTGGGTTTCCTACAACTAGGACGTGTACATTAATTGATTAGTAAGGAACAAGCTTTATTATTATTTGTAACAACTAGGCTATAGGAGACACGGACCTATATTTTATTATTACATTCCTGAACCACAGGAAGTAACATGGGGGACCTCCACCGTGCTAAAACCGTATATGATACTCCGAGAAAACTTTAATACTTTATAGATGATATCTCTTTTGGACGCATGTAAAATTAAATTTTATGGGGAGGAGCTTAAATGAAAGTAGAAATTGCGTAGAGCGAAATAACAGTTTTTAATTTATTGGATGTTATAGAGTGAAGCAAAGCGAATAGATTCATAACTGATGAAATAGCGTAATACAGTTAATATTGATACTTAAGGACATTGGATAGAGTGTATGAACTAAGTTATTAGTTTTTTAATGGGTGGCGAAACATAAGTTTTAAAGTTATGGCTATTTGAGACATGAACCTCCAACGGTGTAATTATATGAGGCATATATTATTGAATTAGTAGCGCCGCTTTGTTTGGTTTGAGATTCTAAAGACTGTTAGTAATTTTAAAAAATGGACGGCACACACGTTTTTTTTTTAAAGTTTTGGAGAACAAATTTAATGAATTCTCTCACTTTGTTTACTGCATTATATTGTTTTAAGTCACTCAGGGAAAAACATGTAGTTATAATGATCTGAGGAATAATTCCGACTTTTTACAATTATAGTTGCTAAGTTATGAAGGAAATAGTGGTTATTTTGATCCATTAAAATAGATAGAACCTCGAAAAAAATCTAGGGACATTGTTATAATGCCCTAACTTGCCTTTGAAGTAAGCACTCTATCACTGATTTCCCCACAATTAAAGAAATATAGGAAATATTTTGGTATGAGGACAAATGATTAATACTAAGACTATATAAAGGAGTAGTTGTACTGATTTGCTATTTAGATTAATTACATTGTATTTTAGTTTGTAGATTACATTTTATTAAGAAATAATGATGATTACAGGGTCCGTAGACACAATTTTTGATACAACGAGCTATAGTACTTTTGAATTTTGCTTGTAGCGTACTATTTGACTTTATTGAAACTAGTATTTCCTAAAACTAAATTTGATTTGTACTCGATTGAGTTTCAATATTATTATTGGAAACATAATTTTATATTAGAATTATCAAATTAGCTATTAGTTCCGTATTTATGTAAAATAAGTTGAACAGTATACATAAATTGTGTTTTTTCACAGCCTTGTTTACAGTAATATTTGAATATTACCGTACCCGATTTGTTTTATATTTATTTCCGTTTGATAATACAAATGAGAAAATGTTTAGATGGACAAAAAAAAATTTTAAATGAAATTTTTTAATTAACAAATAGAGTCTTTAGCTTCCTTAAAATATTTGATGCCGGCGAGAAATGTTATAGCACTCCTCAATACTTGTAAGGTTGATTAGTGGAATGTTCAGGACAATACTTAGAAATACGTATAGAATTGGAATTGAGAATTTTAGATTTTTTTTTTTGGGCTTCCTTGGATAATGAGTTATTTGAGGACATGCCGAAACTTGTATATTTTGACATTTAAAATGCTTAGCGTACACCGGGTTTAACTATATAGGGAACGATACCAAACATATTTAATAGAAAAGTGCCTGAAATGTTATGTAGACTAGATAAGCACCTATGTACCGCTGGGTTGCATACAACCAGGGATACTATCATATTTCAATTTGTTCTTTGAAATTTACTATTATAATAAGACGACATATTTTAGGTTACCGTCCCATAATTATGAGTTTCGAAAAATACTCATCAATTTTCTTTCAAATGTAAGCCAAAGGCGGGGGTGAGGTCCCACCACAATAAGATTTAAAATTGTTATGACCGGACATGGACACTAAAACCGGACACTAAGATTGGGGCAGAGGGAATTTTGTATGTACTTGTTAAAGAATCAGTATCTTTCAGTTTATGGTGATTATAAGAAAATGAAAAAAATGAAATGAAATTTTTGAGTCCCACGATTATGCCGTTTTTATTTTTTTTTATTGGTTCGATTTCTATGAAATCTCTGAACACTTACAGTGTGATTATTTTTTGGTTCGTTTGTTTTTACAAACTCCTTGTTAAAAATAAGGTGTTTGAACTAAATATGGGAGCTAAAATAAGCTGTTAAAAGTATATAGGAAGTGGGAGGAAACGGGAAAACACCGAGAAATTTTCATATGTACGATGTTTGTCCACTACAAGTTATAAAAAATAAATCCAAACAATGTTTGTCATGAAAATGTTGAAATATTTGGTGCGAGCTGGTATCGAACCCGGGACCCCAAACACTGTAGGTGAGTGCTCTACCACTTTTTAAACTTCCTGACTTATTTCCTATTTTAACCACTTTTCAAAACTGCTAGGCACGACAGGGACACGAACACAGAAACATCGAGGACAGTTAAAATTCCACCCTTGCTACTACAAAGGGACACGAACCCCCAATTGGCTTTACCTTACAATTATCAGCTTAACGCCTCAGACCGTTCGGCTACACCCACCGGCTTACTGAACCATTGCGGTCCCTTATGAGAAATGATTTTTATATTGATTTGCTTTACAAAGAAAGCTGTTGAAAAAAGTATATAAAAAAAGTGGAAGGAAACCCACGATTACGATGATTGTTCACTACAATTTATACAAAACACTTGTTTTTTGTCATGAGAACGCTACAAGGAACCAATAATTTCTAGCACTGCACCCACAATTTTACTAATGAGTATGGTATACATTTGAGTTAAATAGACGCAATTTTAACTAGGCTACGCATTTAATTAGAAGATTTCAATATAATCAGAGGCGAAAGAACTGTACGCTGTTAATATTCGTGAAAATATGAGGAGTAGTCAATATGAATAATAGAAGCAGAAACATTTGTTTCAGTTCAATGTGAATACTATTGTTCAAGACACTGACACATGTGAAAATAAGAAAAAAAAATCGGTTCATTATTTGTCCAACTTATATTTGCAAATAGGACCAAGTTATTGATATTGTTAGAAAATATAGCTGATTCATTGTAAAGACTCATTTTCAAGCTTACCAATAATAATGATTAAATTTAGGCATCCCTTTTTTTCTTATAGTCACTAATTTAGTTCAAAGTAGAATGGTTACCCTGGGACCCTACCCAATGAGAGTCTACGTATATGGAAACTTAATGTATATGTAACAGAAAGTATCTAATTTAAAGTAAATCTGTATTAGTTGAGTCCGCTACATATGTATTTACCCTGGGTTCTTAAGTAACTAAGTTCTGAATTACAGATACTTTATATATGTAAAAACACATGATCGTTGAAGCTGCATGAACTCCTATTATTACTACAACTATTGCTACTCCCACTACTACTACTACTACTACTATTAGTACTACTGCTATCGCTAGTACTATTACCAACTACTAGTATTACCACTGTCCCCGCCGCTAGTGCCACTAGTATTCTACCAGTACTACCCCCTAGTACTAGTATTACTACTATTGCTACTCCCACTACTACTACTACTACTACTACTAGTATTACCATCACTATTGCTACTAATACTCTATCAGCACTACCACTACTAATACTATCGACTACTAGTATTACCATCACTACTGCTATTAGTATTCTACCAGTACTACCACTGCTACTACTACTACTATTACTGTTACTACTACTACTACTACAACCTTTACTACTATTACAGACTAGTATTACCACTGTTAGCCACTACTGCTATTAGTATTTTACCACTACTACTACTACTACTAGTAATATTATCACTGTCACAATTAATACTGCTACTAATACTCTATTAGTACTACCACTGCTACTACTGCTGCTACTAATACTTTATTAGTACTACCATTGCTACTTCTGCTACTACTACTACTACTACTACTACTACTACCGCTACTACTACTACTATTGGCTGTATGTGAACAATCGCATATCGATTACTACTTGTTGCTTTGTGGTTATTTCTTTTGTACCGCTTGTAATCTAACCTTCTTTCTTCTACTACCATATAAACTATTGCATGTATGCCTCTTTTTTTCTTTCTTTGCCTGTATCCCCTTTTTTTCTAATCAAAGTTTCTTTTCTTTGTGTTTCTCTCTAACTATTTTTACCTATTTGCTCTATGCAGAATGCTATTAGATTTCTATTTCACCTTTTGTACTATTTGTACCTATTTCTATTTTACTCTTTCCTTGATCAGCTTCTAAATTCCCGTTTCTTTCGTTGGTTTATGTCTATTGAATATTTCTCTTTTTCTCATGTATGTCTATCTCTTTTTATAGAATAATATGATGAAGTAGGTAAAAAACTAAGTAAAGTTCCATTAACAATCCATCTCTTACAGATTAGTATCTTTTCTTGCTTGAGTCTGACTCCTTTTTATGTAACCTAAGCTATTCCAATTTATTGTGCTACCCTAATTTTGATGGGCTTCCAATTTTACATATATTACATCCTGATTCGCTCTTTCTTTGGTATCTTTCCAACTATGCTTTAGCTAACATATTTTTGCTTCTGCCCACCCACCTTTACTTGTTATGTAATATATCTGTCCTTTGTTTTCATGGTATAAATCGCTAAATATTTTCTTTCTGTTTGTTGTACTACATGATTTCCTCTTTTACTTTGCTGCCGCTACTTTTATTCCTGCTGTTATTGTACTGAACTAAATTTAATTTATTGTATTTGTGCTTTGCCTCATTCGTCAATTGTCAATGACTTACAATAAAGACCAATACGGCCATGATTTGAATAATTTGTTTTGAATGATTTTAAACTTTAAGATCTTGTCCGCAGCTAAGCTTTAACTAACTCTATGGTCTATGGAACCCAGAGGTTCACAGAAGCTCTCCACTGACTTCTATCCTTAGCTAATTGGATCCAGTTCCTACTTTGTATTCCTATCTCTGTGACATCCATCTTAATATTATCCTCCCATCTGCGCCTAGGTCTTCCTAATGGTCGTTTTCCTATGGGTCTACCAGTCAAGACTTTGAAAGCGTTTCTACTTTCTTCCATTCTAGCTACATGACCTGCCCACCTAAGCATCCTACACTTGACGACCCTAACAATGTTGGGTAAACCGTATAAACTATGTAGTTCCCCCATTTTCCATTTCCGAGGACTGAATATTCGTCTTAGGATTTTGTTTTCAAATACTTTTTAGTTTATGTTCTTCCCTCAGAGTAAGTGACAGTGTTTTACAGCCACACAGAACAACAACTAAGCTTTAAATGTTTCCTAAACTCTAAACTTAAGCTCATGGTTTGCTTTTACTTGCTAACTAATTAGTTCGCTAGTTCTTAATGCTAAACCAGTATGATGCTTTTAAGTATTGCATGCTCAAGTTTATGTTCCTATCCTGAACTAAGCTTAAGCTATTTGAAAAGTTTTTCTGCCTCCCTGTTTGCTATTATATGTCTGTTACCAATTCTATTATTAGATGTCTCTTAGAATTTCCAATTGTGCTCCTCTTTGTAGATGATTATAAGAGTGGTGTATGGGTTCCTTATTGTGTTAGCATTATATATTTCTTAAAATGATTGCTTGGTATTCTATTGTGTTTAGTATTTTCCTTACTTGGTTTCTTTTGTTATTTGGTACTAGCACTACTAGAAGAATTTCTTAACTTGCTTGAGTACTATTCTATTGTGTTTAGTTTTTTTCTTGCTTGGCTTCTACTGCTATTTACTATTATTAGCACTACTACTTGTATTTTTTCAAGATGATTGTCTGTTATTCTATTATATCTTCTTTAACCTAACCCAAACTATTTGACATTAGCTATCATATGTCTTTTATCTTTCTGTATATAGCAGAAGCTTTCTGTTTGTGTATAATCCAAATTTGCTGTTTTGTCTTTATGCATGTTTTCTTCTTATGCCTGTCTTTGTTTTTTCTTTGTATTGTTTTTTGTACTCTGTTTTCGTAGACGTTTTTCATAAATGTTTCCTTTAGGTTTCTCGTAACTTATCAAAACTCCATTGACATCACCTGTATACCTTCCTAGTATCTTATAGTACTGATATTTGAAAATTTAATTCTAACAGAACCAAATGATTTATACATATTTCAGAAATATATATCTTTAGATACATTCAATATCATGTTCTTGTATCTTATATAAGACATACCATATAGTATACTAACATATAAGATAGATATAGATATAGATATATCTCTAATGTAAATATAAATATATAGTTATAGATAGATATAGTTATAGATATATCTCTAATGTAAATATAGATATATAGTTATAGGTATAGATATATCGGTATTGTAAATATAGATATACTTATGGCTAGTTATAGATATAGTTAAAGATATAGGCATAATTATATATAGATATATAGTTATAGATAGATATATAGTTATAGATAAATAGATATAGTTATAGATATAGATATATATAGATATAGTTATAGATAGATATAGATAAATAATTATAGTTATAGATATAGATATATATATAGATATAGATATAGTTAGATATAAATATATAGTTATAGATAGATATAGATATATATAGATATAGATATAGTTAGATATAAATATATAGTTATAGATAGATATAGATATAGTTATATCTCTAATGTAAATATAGATATATAGTTAGGTATAAGGTTTAATACTA
Source organism: Thermobia domestica (assembly GCF_964235325.1). Taxonomy (NCBI): domain Eukaryota; kingdom Metazoa; phylum Arthropoda; class Insecta; order Zygentoma; family Lepismatidae; genus Thermobia; species Thermobia domestica. The sequence continues at coordinate 46,518,549 of NC_137471.1, forward strand.
TATATTTACTATATGTTCTAACACATGTTATGTTATATTTTAGGTTACCCTTTTGTGGCAATACCATTATTACTGGTGTAGTACTAAAAGTATCGAGAAGTACCAACCAAAAGTACCAGAGGAGCAAGATATTTTCTGCTACCAAAGGTATTTTTTTATTCCTTTATACTTAAATAGATCAATTATGTTGGTGCAAGAATATTATTGAAAATAATACGAATTATTTGTACGTTCGCAGCGTAGCTGCTTTGAATTTGTGTAAGAAAGGAGTTATTTACAGTTTTGCAGTATAGCTGCTCTTACGAGTATGCTCTGGCATACGAACCAATAAAATATTTTAAAAACGAGTGTTATTTTAAATAACACGAACGAATAAAATAATCACACTGTAAGTGTTCTGAGCTTCTTATTTTAAAAACGAGCTTAGTATTTTCGAAACAAATAATTAACACGGAACTTCTAATGAAGTGATTGAACAAAAAAAAAAGCAAATGATCCAATAAAATAAAATAACACGAACCAATAAAAAAAAGAAGCGAAATGATAAAAAAAAATAAGATACAATCCAATAAAAAATAAGAAGTGAATCAAAAAATGATTAGGAAATAAATTACAAGTGTTACTTAGTAATGTTTCATTGTTTCAGGGCAACTAATTGGAAGCAGCTACTTGGAGTAAAAGTTGCAGCGGAATTCAAAATTCCAAAGTATTAAAGTTCACAGAAGTAAAGTAAGTACCATTGGTAACTTACATAATAGCTTGTGCTTAAGAAATGTTTTTTGTAAGTTCACAGCGTAGCTGGTTTAAGCTTGTGTAGTATGCAAATTACTTTTGAAAGAATTATTTGACATCAGTTATTTTTGAAAGCCTGTACTATTTTGTAACATGCAAATTACTTTGAAAGAACTATTTTGCATTACTTATTTCTTTGAGAGCGTGCATTTGTTTTGCACAACATAAAGTTTGTAACATGTTTCCGTTTACAACATACATTTTCTTTTTTGTTAACAGCTGATAAATTTTTTGTTAACAAATGTTAAATTTTTTGTTCACATGTAAGTTTTTTAGCGTGCAGTTTTGTTAACACCTCTTAATTTTTTTGTAGCATGCAACATAGCTAAATTTTTGCAAATTAATTTCTACAGTTTAGTAATACACATTTTCAATTTTTTTATACTGAAATATAATTTCATGTAAAGTAATATTGTCTTTCTTTATTATCACAGCATTCAAGTGTTGCACCCTCAACTGTGAATTTACCACTTCTCATATTTTATTTGACATCTAAGAACATTTAAATAAGGATTTCCTGTTTTTTCAGCGGCGGTAAGTGTTCACATACATTTCTGTTAAACTTTAAAATGTTAAGTTCAAAGATTACATAAATAAAATTTTATGAAGATTAAATAATTAAAATAATTTTAACTTAATGAAACTATAATATAAAATTTTATATAATTACAAACATATTGACAAATAATTTTGAGTAAATTAACTTTACATGTGTTTAAGTACACAAACTTAATGAATATTTTAAGAACATGTAAAATTATATTTTCGTTTGCAACTCATTTAAATTTTAATTATTTTTTTTGCATTTTTTATTTTACAATCAAAACGCTTCATGTAAACATATAAAGAATTACATTGCAAGAATTTAATGTCAATTGAAAATAAAACAATAATGTTTACAATTAATTTATAAAAACAAAATTAACTGAACTTTTATGAACGTGTGCAGGAAAATTTTTTCAAACATTTTTTAATTTTCAGTTACACTTTTTGTTTATAAATTACATTTTTTAATTTAAAATTGCATCCTTGTTTTTTTAACTTGTATTTTTAATTTTGTATAATCTAAATACATTTTTATACGTATAACAATTTTAAAGTATCGACTCAAGTAAATTAGAAATATAAAAAAGGTTTGCTAATACAAGACATTCTTAATTTTATCAGTTAGAATATAAATGGCTATCAAAGTAGAAGATACAAATATTATTAACACTTACTTAATGAAAACTAACATTACAAGTGAATAATATTTTTTAGTAATAAATAAATAAATCATGCGTTACAAAATACATTAAAACAGAATTTAAAAAATTGTATTATAAAAAAACTACATTATCAGAAAAATATTTAATGCGTGTGTTACTTTTGTTTACTTATACATTTTATGCTACTTTACAATTTTAATTCGTACGCTTCCTATGAACTGAAACTCTGAACAATCTAAGATGTTCGAACAATATGTGAGTGTACTAAAATAAACTCTGACCAACTTTGTTGGGATCCAATAAATATTTGTGTGAAAAATAATTGTTAAATGTTTCGAAACTGGTTAAAAGTTGTGAACTGCTAAATAATTTGTTTAAAGTAAATGTGCTTTTTCCTTACCATTCTTCTTTTTTCTTATTTGGTTTCAAGTTTGTTTATTCTTTGCTATTTTTATACTATTGCTATTCTATTAATTTCTTTTGTTGTTATGTTTTGTTGGTTGGCCTTTAACTTCGCTTTTGTAACAATTAACTATCCTAATGCTCTCTTTTGCTATTCTTTGTTGAATAAAATTGCATTAACTATCTTTAAAATCTGCTATTTCTATGCTATCGTTTGTTTAATAATTGGCTTAATTAAATATGGTTTTCCTAACCTATGTGGATTAATTCAATATATTCTTTAAATCTTTGCTATATTGTTTGTCTGATAAAGTTCTGATGCATAAACTATTCTAAAACCTTTTCTAACCTTGTTTCTTATTTGATTTTTGCTAAACTATTTCTTCTTTGATATGTTTTGTTTACTATGTTATTTTTATTAATTTGTGTTTCTGTTTATTACTACTTGGATTTTTTTATTGCCAATGTTATTTTGAAATGATTTTTATTCACTGGATTGTTCACATCAGATATGAAAATTATACTATTAGTAAAAATTAAATATTCGGAAACATTCGGTTAAGTTCGGGAAACTTCGAGAATGTCACATGACTTTAAATAATACATGTTTGTAAAATAACTTTATTACTTTAGAAAATATTTTATGTCGTCTGGGTACGAGATTACAAACTAAATTATCTGGGTACAAGATTACAAACTAATTATTTGGGTACGAGACTTTAAAGTAAGTGTATCTGGGTACGAGATTACAAACTAAATGCATTTGGGTACGAGACTTTAAAGTAAGTGTATCTGGGTACGAGATTACAAACTAAATGCATTTGAGTTCGAGATTACATTTCCGAAAGTATAAATACGGCGCAGCAAGCCGCGGCGAATCAGTATAGAAGACGTTCCTGTTTGTACGTTGTGGGTTGCAATTGCAAAACAGTTAGATAAATATTACAGGATTTTGTCATTTAGTGTTATTGGAAACTGTGAGTGGATTTGCCGATTCTGTAAAGTGAAAACCTGACGGAGTTATAGTTATCAGGATCTGTCGATAAACATTTAATTATATTTTCAATAAACAGTATTAATATAGGATTGGTATTTTTCGGCAAACTTCGGAAAATTTCGTTAATATTCGGAAAACTTCGTGTGGAATTTACAATATTTTCGTGTATATAAGACAGGTAAAATTGAGCGGTCAGTTAGTAGTGAAGGATTATTGAAATTGTGAAGACGTTCCTGGTTTATACTACGTGGTGCGATTAGCCTGAAGAAAATTTTATTACGGCAAACTGTAAACTGGTGATAGCGGAAACTAGTGAAAAATTTACCGATTAACTTAAACAGTGTGTTCGGTAAACTGAAAAAAAAAGTTACGGGAAAATTTATTATTATAGTTATCGGCAAATATTAGTGCTATTACTGATAAGCTTTCAAGTGTATTGTCGGTAAACTTAAAACTGAATTTGTAATTTACAATTATCGTTGTGCGATCAGTGAAAAATACTGTGAATTTAACTTGAATATATATTGATAAATATACAGTGATATAATATTTAATTACAGATGGCTTCTACAGGTGTAAATGATCTAACCCAACTGTTAACCTTGGCCGAACGCTTTGGATACGAGGCACCCGAAGTTACATTTTATACATGGAAAATGATATTAGAAAATTATCATTCCAAGGGGGTGCGTGTACGTAGTCCTGAATATGAACGATTTTTGCAAGCGCTATTTAGGCATTATGGGGTTGTTCAGGAAATTATTTTGGCAAGCTGTGAATCCGCTGCTGATATTTCTGATTTATATCAGTGCGGATTCTTTCGTGAGGATGATATAAAAAATCAGGCTTGTGAAAAGTTCAAGCAGTTGGTATTGGCAGGTAAGACAGATGGCTTATTTGCTGAAGCTGCTGCTGAACTATTAGGTGATCCTGTGAACTTAGCAGAATCAAGTTCTATGAGTTCTGGGGAACCTATAAACTTGCCAGGGCCAAGCTCTGCAAGTTCTGGGGAACCTATAAACTTAGTGGGATCTGGTTCTGTAAGTTCTAAAGATGTGCCTAAGACAATGGATGGTACGGGTGTGCCAAATTTTAAGATTGTAAGGAGTACATCTCGTAATTATGCGTACTTCGGGCTAAAGGGGACGGAGCTAACCATTAAGTGTATGGGTTCAAATGGAATCGAAGATCCGGAAAAATATGTACGAAATCTGTTTGATTTTGTAATGACCCATACATTAAAGGATGTTGACAAGAACACCTTTGTTGGAATAACTATCGAGAGCACTGCCTCGAAGTTAAATAAACCAATTTATTTGTCATGGCGCAAAAAATCGGAATTAAACCCTGAGGTCCTCTTTTCCATAGTGGAAAATACCCTCAACAGTAATGAGGAGTTCCTAATTGGAGGTGACGTTACGTTTAAGGTACATACTGTGCATCTCCGAAAGGGAAGAGGTAAAAGACGTGAACGAACCATTAAGAAATATCTTCCATTGGGTGAGTTCTTGGAAGATAAATTACTTCCTATGGAAAAGGATGTATACTGCCTTCCAAAGAGTGTGATTCTGGGAATGGCAAGAGTTGATCAAAAATATGATCAGGTATATCAATTGAAAAAGAACCCAAAACGCTTGATAAAACAGGCAAGGAAATTAACTATAAAACTAGGAATAAACGCTGCAGATCAAAATGGATGTACTCTAAATGACGTGAAAAAAATACAAAACCACCTTGCACCTAAGTACCAGATCATTGTGTACGAAAGAAATCAAATGACACGGAAATTTTATGTGATATATCCGGGGATTAAGGGTGGTAAGCAAATTTACATTTTATATGAAGATAATCACTACCAACTGATAACTAGTGTACGTAAGCTTGTAGGAACCGACGGATTTTGTGATCATTGCTTGCAGGGGTACAATAAATCTGGTATTTTTCATAAGTGTGAATTTAAGTGCACATATTGTGAAAAGTACCACGAGTTATCGGCCTCTGATATGCAACGAAAATGCGATGATTGCCATAGATTGTTTCCGACAAGTGAATGTTTTGACAATCACAAAGATGTGAGTGGACGAAACAAGAGTGTATGTGATACGGTTAGGGTGTGTGATGAATGTGGTGTTATGTTTGATTTAAGACGCCGGCATAATTCTGTGCATAAATGCGGGGAACGTTTATGTAAATCATGCTATAAGCATGTTGAACGTGACCACGTATGTTATGTGCAGAACCAACAACTTACCCGGGTAGAAAAGTATTTGTACATAATTTTTGATGTAGAGACTATGCTTCTAAATACGAATACTGAGGACGAACAGGAGCATATAGTAAATCTTGTATGCGCGCAAATGATTTGCTATAAATGTAAGGGTAACAATTTAGACATACCATGCTTTGAATGTGGAAATGAAAATGGAAAACGCGAGTTTTCTTTTAAGAACATCGATGAGTTTATTAACTTTGTGTTAATATCTCGTCCGAAGTTCGAACGTACAATTGTACTGAGCCATAACGGATCGCGGTATGATATCCATTTCTGTCTTAAAAATCTCATTGAAACCCAACATCTTACTCCATCAATGACAATGACGGGGCACAAAATTACCGAGTTGCGGGTCGGTAATCATTTAATCTTTCGCGATACATTTCTTTATATGGGAGTTAAATTATCAAAACTCCCAAAATCATTAGGTCTTTCTGGAAATTTAAAGAAGGGAGATTTCCCATACTTGTTTAATACACCAAACAATCAAAATTATGTAGGCAAAATTCCGGACATTAAGTATTTTAATCCTGAAAATCGTGCTCCGGAAGAACGACAACAATTAATCGCCTGGCACCAAGAACGTGCTGCAAGTGGCGAGCAGTATGACCTGCAAAAGGAGATGTTGGAGTATTGCCGCAATGATGTGAGAATTTTAGCAGAAGCGGTTATCAAGTTTTCGGATATGGTAGAGGAGAAAACTGGCGGAATCCAGTGTTTCATTTCATCCGGAACCATAGCCAGTCTTGCTATGCTTACATACTGCACTTTGTATTTACCCAAAGAGTCAATTGCAATTATTCCACCTCTTGGATTTGACTACCGTGATCGGCAAAGTGTAAAAGCTTTGCAATGGTTGCGGTATATGAGCAAAACAAGAGGTACTGTAATTCAACATTCAGGAAATGGAGGCGAAAGACGATTCGGAAAATACAAGGTGGATGGGTATGAGCCATCTAGTAATACTGTTTATGAGTTTCATGGGTGTTTTTTCCACGGGTGCCTAACCTGTTACCCTGATATGCGCTACGAACAGCTTGACGCATCCTCACCTCATCGTACAACCATGCAGCAAAAGTACGAAGCGACCACTATTAAATCCCAATATTTAAAAGAACGTAATTTCAACATTGTTGAGAAATGGGAGTGTGAATGGGATAACCAGGTGAAGTCCGACAAGTCCATTCAGGAGTTTATTAAAACTCAGTGTAATGATCTTGTTGATCATTTGGTTCCCAAGCACGGATTTAATGGTGGGCGAACTGAATGCTTTAATGCCTTGTATGAGTGTACTGATGAGGAATATATTCAGTATCTGGACGTTACTAGTCTCTACCCCTGGGTAATGGCTCGTAAACCATTGCCAGTGGGTGCGCCAAAAATTTATAGGGGGCCGGACTTTCCAGAAGTGGAAAGTATTCATGGTATAGTTAAATGTACCGTTTTGCCTCCAAGTGAATTATTCTTTCCGATCTTGCCATATGTTGCACATGGGCGATTACTTTTCGGTTTATGTCGCACATGTATGGAGGAAGAAAGTGTTACCGAGTGTTTGCATTGTGAAAATGATCGTGCTATTACTGGGACATTCTGTACCCCAGAATTGCATAGAGCACTTCAAAACGGATATAAGATACTCAAAATAAAGGAAGTTTGGGAATTTAACCTGGTTGGCGGTGAGGAAGAAAATTCGCGTAGTCTGTTTAAAGACTATGTGAATTCTTTCCTTCAAATGAAGCAGGAGGCTTCAGGTTTTCCTGTCTCATGTCAAAGCGAAGGAGACAAACAAAAATACATTCAGGAGTATCATGCCCACGAAGGCATACAGTTAAATTACAATAATATTAGAACGAACCCGGGTCTGAGGTATATCTCCAAGATATTCCTCAACTCGCTTTATGGAAAATGGGGACAGAGAACCGATCTTCCACAATCAAAAGTCGTTGACACTCCGGAAAGACTTTTGACGTACCTGCTGTCACCGCAATACGAAGTACAAACAGTAACACCCATTGGTCAACGCCATCTCCTAATCACTTACAAAGACATTGAAAGCGAAAATAAACCATGGAAGTTTTCAAATGTCGTGCTTGCTTCGTTCATCACATCGTGGGCAAGACTTCGTCTTCATGACCTATTGACTGCTGTAGGGCCTGAAGCTATATTATATTGTGACACAGACAGCATTATGTTTATACAACGACGAAATAGAGAATCCAATCTTACAATCGGATCCTACCTGGGAGAACTAACTAATGAAGTACCAGAAGGGTGGGAAATCGATATGTTTATTGGATTAGGGGCTAAAAATTATGCGTATAGAATGAAAGAAATTGGGACGGGAAAATTTGATTATATATATAAAATTAGGGGAATTACTTTGGACAGTAGAACGCGGCAGGAAATTAATTTTGATCATTTTTACAAATTAGTTCAAAACAAAATTGAGAAAAAAGAGTTAAAGTTTCCAGGGAGGATTGTGCGTAAGGCTGGGTTTTCTATTGTTTCTAAAACACAAGTAAAGACACATCGTAAAGTAAATAATAAACGACAAAGACTAAACCCTGACAGTGAAACAGATTACCGTAGTATTCCATACGGTTATCGAAGGCAAAGTCTTGTTCTGTGAGGAGTGTGTGAATGAAAACAAAGTGAATGTGTTGTAAATATGTAAATAGTATTGTAAATAATGTATATACAATAATTGTATGAATGGTAGGAAATGACTATGGCAATTCCGCAAAACATTGCTATACTGCCTCGGATATAGCATATAATTATTCACATCATTGATTTCTTTCTTGCATTCACAAGTACTGGATATTATATCATCTTTATAACATAACTTAACCCCTCACACTGCACCCTCATTTTGTAAATAATATATTATATACAATTTGTAAATAGATTTTTTCATGTATTCTAAATAGTTTTTTATATATCGTAAATAGATTTTTCATATGTTGTAAATAGTTTTTTTTTATATATTGTAAATAGATTTTTCATATTGTAAATAGTTTTTTTATATATTGTAAATAGATTTTTTCATATTCTAAATAGTTTTTTATATATCGTAAATAGATTTTTCATATGTTGTAAATAGTTTTTTTATATATTGTAATTAGATTTTTTCATATTGTAAATAGTTTTTTATATATTGTAAATAGATTACTTTTCATATAACGTAAATACCATATTTCAAATATTAAATTAGTTTTGTTAATCAAGTTCAAAGAATCAATAGAACACTGTATATATCATTATATTAATCAATTGTTATATATCATTATATTCAAACACTTGTTATATATCTACATTTTTATTTTTATTATATATCAACATTTTTATTTTTATTATGTGTACATTTTAATTTTTATTATATATTTTACATTTTCATTTTATTATATTTACATTTTTATTTTTATTATATATAATTTTTTATCATTATTTTTACAATAAATTTTTTAACTATATTCATGCCTTTAATTTCTACATCCTATAAAATTAAAAGGTACTTAATACAAAAGTATGTGTATTCTGTATAAGATAAAGGAAGAATACATATGCTTCATATACTATGATATAAACTTATTTACGTACATTATACTAAAGTATGTGTATTCTGTATAAGATAAAGGAAGAATACATATGCTTCATATACTATTATATAAATTTATTTAGGTACAATGTACTAAAGTTTGTGTATTCTGTATAAAATAAAGGAAGAATACATATGCTTCATATGTATAAAAAATAGAGTATTAATAAAGGCACAATATTTATACTTTTCATAAAATTACAATATCAAATTCATATATTCACGCATTGAATTATTATTTTATTAAGTTAATAATAATCTGAATCAAAAGTAAAGCAAGGTTATAAATATATCCTAAAACAGGAAATTACAAAATGCGGTATCGCAATATTTGTTTGTTCGCACAACAAGTTCATTCTACGTCATAAAAAGATTGTCATCATCAATAAAGCAGTGGCAGCAACCAGGAAATAGCCAGCAAAATAGCGGGCGTGTCATCAAAGGTAAGTACACTTTCTCTTCTTACTTAAGTTAAAGAAATATCATTAGCGGCCACGGCTACCGAGCGGCAAAATTCAAAGCGGGCGGCGCAACGGTAATGGCGCCAGCGAAAAAACTAACGTTCAATACAACGCAGCAGTCGGTAATATACGAAGCGGACGGGCGGCAAAAGTATAAAGGAAAGTCGCGGCATAACCAGACAGTAATGGCGCCAACGGCACCATCTGCCACGCGTTATCACTTCAATTACATACGTCATACTCTTTTCACGACTTCAATTACAAAAACTAATTACTTCAATTACATGCACCATACTCGATCATAATTTCATTTACACACGTCATACTCTTTCATGAGTTCAATTATATACGTCATATCCCTTCATGATTTCAATTACCCACGTCATACTCTTTCATGAGTTCAATTAGAAAAACTAATTACCATTTTCTCCAGATTTTTACGCCTTACCTACTACGCTTCTACAGATAATCAGTTTACTATCGGTAATGTATTATTTGTGCCTCTAAACGGAAGCTCTGTAAACTAAAGGTCATTAAAATCTGGAGTTGGTCCCCGGTAGAAGGTAAGAGATAACAGCAAAGTGGGAATATAGAGATAAATGTGTATTTTCCCAGATAAATTAAGTTTGTGTACTTTCCCAGCTCGTCAACACCTGCACTGATTCGAATAAGCAAAAGGAAAAAGACATAGAGGAGGGTTACCAAAGAGTACGCACGCCCTAAGAGCGCGCAGTGCCAATTACGCTGAAGTGGTAACACACAGAATTCTTATTGCTACGCTGTTTGATGCGTCTTTGTGTAAGAGTTGATACGAAGAAAAGGGAAGTTAACAGATCGCTGCAAACAGAAAATACAGCTAAAAATAACTTTTTTGAATTCTTGATGTAATATTTTAATACTCTTAGTTAAGAAATTATTCTGATATAGCAGCTAACTACAGTACTCTTGTTGCATGGTAGGAAACATGAATGCAGATAGAATTGTTTACCATAGCTTTGTTTCGGGGATCTTGCATATGCAGCCACATGGATGAATTTTACTCGAGTTGACCGCTGTTTTCCAAAGAGTGCGCGTTAGTGAGTTACCAAAGAACGCGCACGTACTCTTTGGGAGAATTTCTTTGATAACGTGTGTGGGTAGCGGCATTCATATTACAGACTATGGTTATTCTCATCAGTTACTCTCGGAGTGTAATATGATGTTTGAATGGATTGTAGAATTATTTGTAATTGTTTGTCTTCGATTCAAGCACCAACTGTAAATCGTATATAAGAAGTATTTTTAATTCACAAAATTTCTTAAATTACAATGATGATGTGGTGTTCTGCCCGAAGGTAGGCCTTTGGTCCATGGTAGTTTGCCATTGCCTTTCATGGTATGATGATGTCGTCCTAAGTAGTGAGGAAATGATCAAAATAAAGATTCTGGAAGTGTTCTGGAGGAAGATGCTGAGTGAAATATGGCTTCGATTACGATTGTAATGAAACCACAAACTAAGAATTGAAAAAGACATAAACTAAAGGTATTGTTCAGGATTTTTTTCCAGTTGGTGGAATAATGTAATGAAACCACGAACTAAGAATTTAAAAAATTATCATTAATTTTACTATAAAAATCATAATTTGTGGGTGAAACTAAACGAAGATTTTCTCTAATGTTTTAAATTTCGTGTACGTTCATAATAAATTCTTTAAAACCACATGGACGTGTAATGAAGAAATTGTTGGAAGTAAAATAGTTTAGAATTGCCTGTATACGAACAATTGGAAGCAAACCTTAGGGTAAATTAAAGTTTACGAAGGGGTTTAGGTTTCAAGTATGATAGGTGTTGAGTGCGCCCTCTTAGGGACCGCAAAACGCACTCTTTGGGACACTGGTCCTTAAGAGTACGCATTTGAGTTTTTTAACTTTTTAACGTATATCTCCATTTCTACATCTAGTAGTAAACTTTTCTATTTCTTACAATGTAGCCTAAACTTCAATTAAAATTTTGTACAATTTATATAATTTTTCCTTCATTACTTTCGGAGCTATTTGAAAATGAATATTAAGTGCGTGCTCTTTGGTAACCTTACTCTATATATCTGAACTGATTCGAGCTAATAGTACTTATTTGAGGACAAATTGCTTGCAGCACAAAAGTCGCTAGATTTGTAAGTAAGTCGCCAAATCGTCATTCCAAAATCACCAAAAAAGTCGCTAATCGAAAAAATTAATTTTTGTCGCTAGCCTGGATGGCGAATACCCTAGATTTAGCGACTTTTCCCCCAAATTGGCAACACTGACGGTCAGTGACTTTCGTTGCCTAGCAACAGCGTGAAAGGATCCTGCTGTGATTGGCGAACAATTATCCCTCTCGTTTTGTTTACAATATGTGGAACTATCTGTCACAGTAACTCGATAATAGTTCTTCACGAGGGACATTCAAATAAATCCTTGACTTTTTGCAAATAATAATAATAATAATAATCAAGAAGTGGACACTGAATTTATTTATTCACATAATCCCTGCTACATCATTTATCTCAGCATTTAACTAGTCCGGAAAGCTTCATAGAAATATTTGTAAGTACCGGTACGTCTGAACTGAACCTTTCTATTACAACCTGTTTCATTTCATCATCACTGTGGAAATGTTAACCTCCGGAGAATTCTTTTGGGGGTCCAAACAGGTGGAAATTAATTGACACTAAGTCCAAACTATAACAGAGATGTGGTAATATCTCTTAGTCGATCTCCTGTAAAAGCTCTTGTCAAAAGTGGAAAGCTGGTTTAGAACCTAGCATGCTCTCAATTTTAGGAACAGCAAGTGCTTATGAATTATTTTGTTTACCGTTCCTAACTAAAGAATTCACACGACAGATTATATGACGATTGACAGTGATAAGATGTTTAACGCATTAATATTCCCAGGAATAAATGTTGTGGGCTAGGATTCACCAGGACCGGGATCGCCAAACATACGGCAAGTTTTGAAGTGCTGGCACCATTAAAATGTCATACTGTTTTTCAGTGGCTCATTGTCGTGCTGTGACCACTGGCGCAAATCCCAGGAGGAAGAGGGGGACGTGTCCCCCTATTTTGAAACTGGGGGACAGTCCCCCCAATAATCCGATTTGAAATGTGTTTTAGAGAAAAGTGTGATGGTTTGTGTCCGATTGCTAAAAAGGGAAATAAGATGAAATTAATGTTCCTTGCTGTATAATATACAACAGGTTCACCTCAGAAATTAGATTCATCTTCCGTAATATGCCTCATCTCCCCCCTCCAGAATAAGCCTCAAATCTGGCCCGCCTTCCAATGTTGAAGAATACTCTACTCCTCTGATCCTGCAGAGCATTGTTTTTCAATTTCATAAATATTTTGAACATTGCTTGAAATAATAATAATAATAATAATAATAATAATAATAATAATAATAATAATAATAATAATAATAATAATAATAATAATAATACAAAGATTATGGGAACGGTTTTACCCGTCCCCCTCTCCCCAATGTTGAAGACAGATTTGTGCCGATGGTTGTGACTGAAGTGCTCTGTGAATTTCAGCTGGTTTTATGCCCTCCTTCAGTAACCACTTCATCATACACTGTTGTGTGTACACATTCACAATGTTGACCGCCATTTTGATAAGAATGATAACGGTTCCAAACGAAATGACTGTTGTTAGCCAGTTCCTACTGCATATTCTATTTCTGCTCTTCGATTCGATTTTAAACTTGCAAAAAAAAAAAAAAAAAAAAAGTCCCGGATTGACTTGAACACCCTCGTATTACCCTGATACATGCTATTCATTTATTAAGAGCTACGCAGAAGATGTAACGTGAATCATCTCAAAAGACCATGTCGTAGATGTTTACAGTGGACTCGGAGGTTACAAACTTAAACCGTCTCGTAACTCTTCGTAAACCGAAATTATTTGGTCTAGGAATTAATTCGTGCGGGTGGACAAGAGATGGCGCAACGAACGGAGCGTCCCACAGTTCCGTGTATCCACACATGTGTTGCAAACCCCTGTCATCGCGTATCGTTCGTAGTATAGGGCAGTGGATTAAAGCGTCAACAACACCAGTTTGTAGTTAAGTGAACATGGCGCAATTTGTGCCTGATAAAGTGTTTTTGCGGGGTGTCCTGCTGCATTACTTTAACATGCAGAAAAGTGCGACTGAAAGTCATCGTATTTTGGTGGAAGTGTATGGTGACCATGCTCTAGCTGAGCGAACGTGTCAGAAGTGGTTTGCACGGTTTAGAAGTGGTGATTTCGGCTTGGCAGACCAAGAGCGAGCTGGACAGACAAAAAAATTTCAAGACGAAGAATTGACAGCATTGCTCGAGCAGGATTCGTGTCAAACGCAGGAACAACTTGCAGCAGCATTAGGCGTTGATCAAACAACAGTCTCCAAACGCTTGAAAGTCATGGGAATGATTCAAAAGATGTCACATTGGGTTCCACATGAATTGAAAGACAGAGACGTTGAAAGACGAAAAACCATTTGCGAATTGCTGCTTCAACGACAGAGCAGAAAGGGGTTTCTGCATCGAATTATTACGGGTGATGAGAAGTGGATTCATTACGAGAACCCTAAACGAAAAAAGGCCTGGGTGAAACCAGGTGAACCAGGTCCATCACAACTAAAACGAGATATTCACTGTGCAAAGGTTATGCTGTGCATATGGTGGGATATGAAATGTGTGGTGTACTATGAACTGCTGCAACCGGGTGAAACTATGAATGGAAAACGTTATCGACGACAATTAATGCGTTTGAAGCAAGCTCTGGCCAGAACACGACCAGAATGGGAGAACAGACATGATAAACTTATTGTTCAACATGATAACGCTCGCCCACATGTCGCAAAACCGGTCAAAACCTATTTAGAAAATGTCGGATGGGAAGTTTTACTCCACCCGCCGTATTCACCAGACGTTGCTCCTTCGGACTACTACTTGTTCGATTGCATGAACAACGATTTGATTGGACAGCGGTTTACTTCTTCAGAAGATATCGAAACATGGGTCTCTGACTGGATCGCTTCCAAGGATGAGGACTTCTTTCGCCACGGAATCCGTACATTGCCTGACAGATGGGCGAAAGTGGTGGCTAGCGATGGACAATATTTTTCTTAAGGTATTTATGTATTTTGTGTTTGTACTACAACTTCAATGTGTGCGTACCAACCGCACGAATTAATTCCTAGACCAAATATTTTTCCCACTGAAATTAATGTAAATACAAATACACCGTTCTATTCACATAAGCATGGTACTGTGTGTGTGTGTTTTTTCCTGTTTTCCTGTTATCTTATATATAAAAGAGAACGCACAAATCCTTTGTTCCCTCATCACGCTAATACGGCTGAACCAATTTCTTTCATTTTTGGGGGGTTATTAAAATTTGGACCCTAGATGGTTTTTATCATATCACTTTAATTTTTAATTACCAGTGTCTTGAGATAATTGACCATTCAAGTGTCCATAACGTACAAATCCTTTGTTAGTTCATCATAGGTAAAAATAAACGTATTTATATGCAACCCGCATGACCGTGTCACTCGGCGGGTTAACATAAATGGCAGGCGATATAATGTTAACATTTACTGCAATCTTCTATGGTTTTTATCATATCACTTGAAAGCGAAAAAGTAAAAATTATCTAAGTAACAAAGTTTATTGCGTTCCGGGGTGACCGCAGCGAAGCGGGGTGAACGCTGCTAGTGAATAATATAGGAATAAAATATCATTATTCTTTTTTAAGGTTTAAATTAAACAAAACATTATGAGGGCTAAAATACATTTCAAAAGTGAAAAAAAAAAAAAAACAGTGAACACGGATAGATAATGTTTATGCCAAACACACAAAAACACTTTTAGGTGCGTGGGATTATCGGTATGCGTGTGTTGTTTGTATCCTGAAATATTGTTCATAAGCTGAAAGAAAAAAAGTCACAAATCTTGTAAATAGAATTGTTTGCAAACCAGAGTCCAATGTATACACAATTATGCAAGAGATTTTTATATAGTAAATAGTAGAATACTTGTTCTTCTGACGGGGAGAATACATATGATTTTGTATATAAAGGGCTGAATTTGAATTTAAACGGTATCGGAAGTGTCATTGTTCACATCAGCGACCCCGAAAACTAAACATTTGACACTAAGTTCCCGGCTGCTTGAGGCGATCGCAAAGCGTATATATTACTCATGCGTACGCTTGGAATACGCTGACCATGTATTTAAATGTAGGTGGCTAATCTCAAACGCGAAAGCAATAAAAACGCGGAGAAAACGTCAGCTCGAGCGTATTTGGTGCGTTTCGGAACAATAGACAAACTGTTGTTTAAAAGATTTCAAAAGGAAGGACAAAAAGGAAAGACGTGTTGCCAAGCAAGGGGATTGTAGCAAGAAACAGCTGCTTGGAAAATGGTTTGTACAGAGTATTGGAACTCTGCTAGTATAAACCTGGACCTGGCAAAAAGACCTGGAAACCCTGACTGGTTCACAGTATGATTTACAACTCTGGCAAAAGTAAAATTACTGAATAGCCACCTTGGCCGCGTTCGCTACAGGGGGTAACGCATCAAAAACGCTTTCTCAAATAGCCACTCTGTAATATCGGTCATTTTTGATCATTTTTAATGTCTTCCCATTCCCATTCTGTTGTACTGTCAGAGCAAGAGCGCCAATTTCTCTGTAACTTTGGGGTAGGGGATCATTCAGATGTGTGTTTGGTTGCAGACAAGGATCTAAGAAAGCATATATGACGATTTTAAGGCAAATTGAATTCAAATTATGCCAAATATATTGTATATCCATAAAAATACATATCAACAATAAAAATAGGCCTACATTTTCATAAAAAAATACATAGGTCTCAAATGAGCATTGGAGGCCCTGGACCCCCAGGATCAGCGCCCTTGAGTCAAAGTGAAATGATAAAACCACCCCAGGCCTGAACCTCGTCTATCTTGAAAAATAATCGAAATCGGTCAGGTGGTTCAAGTACAAAATCATAAACATAGTTACTTTCATTTTTATATATGTAATTGTAAACACACATGGTTCAAATAAAACTATCAAGAAATTGCGGAACAAACTATTTGGTGAACATGGAAAAAAAAAAGATAAAGGAATACAAAGGGTAATCTTGTGGAGAATCTGATTGAAAGGAAGTTTCCTTTAATGACCTCACAGGGTCTATTTATTTTACGCAAAGAGTACATAATTAGTCAATAACACCACGCAAAAGGTCATTAGAACAAGGAATTCATACAGTGAGTGAGATACCACACATTCAGAGTGTCAAAGTTTATATGCTTTGTGATCCTATTGATATATACTGTAAAGTTGAATAAACAAAAGGGATATAATTTCAAAACATTTATTACTCTACTATTTGTAAGTATTTTTAGTAACTGATAACCTTTCGCACAGTGATTACGAGAATGTTCGACTTCGGATGAAGACTTTTTGTTACGAGCCGGCAACACTTCAAAGAGAATTGCAGAAAAAAAAAAAAAAAAACATACAGCTAAACTTTTTTCTTGATAATAATAATACAAAACAACAATTTCTACCAAGTTTATTATAAACATACATAAAGAAAAAACATATCAACCAGATAATTAATAACAGTATAAATAACAACTTGCAATGTGACATGTACACCATGAAAAGGAGTTTGGTTTACGTGGCGGATATTTTATTATTTAATATTTTTAAACGGAAGTAGTAGTAGATTTTTATGACTTCTGGTTTCAGAAGAGATACTAGAGTGGAAATGAAATAGGATATTTCATTAATAATAAAAAACTGAATCTCGCTATCTATTACCGCTTTTACTCTATGGCTATCAACAATAGCGTACTCAGAAATTTATTTCGGAGGGTTCCAAACTCAACATAAGGGTATTTTATATTAAAATTCCTAAAATTGCCTCTACAATTAGGCTAAATTTACACAAAAGTCGAAATTTCGGGGGGGTTCCGGACCTCCAAGACCCACCCCTTGCGTACGTCCCTGGCTATCAACAATAAAACCGGATGAGGTTAATTTCTGCCACTCTCCGTTTGAACAAAGGCTTAAACGCTGAATCGATTGCAGAGAAAAAAATCTCTTTTCTCTATCCATTTTCGTTTCAGCTCTATGTAGATCAGTATTGAAACAGGAAGTTTTCGTGGATTTATATCACTTCCGGTTTTAGTAGAGAGTTGTGATTGAATTTGAAATGTCTTTTTGGGACGCTCAATCGATTATAGGAAACCGCTTCTCGCTATCTATGGCCGCTTTCACTATATAACCATCAACGCTAAAACCAGAAGTTGTCGATTCTTTTCCACTCCTCGCATGAACCAGGGCCGGATCCAGGCCGGACTTTTGGGGGGGGGGGGCAGTGGGTTGTAATACTGCTACTTAGAGCTACTTTTAAGAGCTACAAACTCTGGGATGGGTTTTATTTATATATAAAATAAGAAAGTTTCCTCTTCTGGGGGGAGGAATCGCCTTGATTCCCCCTGGATCCGCCCCTGGAATGAACCACCTCTACGAAAGAACTCTATTCCTAGTTTCTGGCTCTACATCCTGGCCAAACTTGATGATCCATCCATCAAGTACTTCTTGAGAATTTTTTGATACTTGGACGGAGGGACAGATAGGGTAAATGCATAGTGGAGTTTTGGTAAGTCAATCTTCCTTAAAATGTTTCTGTATGACTTTTTTCCGGAGGGGATTATTCAGGTTTATCAGATATCTCTAATAAGATATCTATGAGGATCTTAATACAAATACCTATCTCCAAGTATACTTCAGGGAAATCTTTTGATCTCATCCCGCTACCCAAGAAGCGGTGCCCATGGTAACAATATTCTAACTTAAAGTAGTAAATTTATCAGTTCTTTATCAGTGGTGACTCTAGAAGGTAAAAACTAGGGGTTAGCCAGAACCCAGGCTATGATAGGTACATCACGAGTTTCCAATTTTTCATGGTTCCTACAGAAGTTTCCAACTTAACTCTCTCCCGATGGATATTATGGCTAGGTTGGACATTGACATTATGGACCTCAAGTATTATTTTAAGGATTGCATAACAGAAAAATTGCAACTGAAACCATGTGGTCTACCTAATGTTTCAAAAATTTTCCAATATAGAAAAAAAAAACGCTTACTACAAACTTTCAAAAATACGTAAATAATAGCTTCAGTTATGTTTGTCGTTCAAAAATCTGAGGGTATTGAGTAAGAAAATGTATCTTGAAGTAAGCCCACTCTAATGACGTGGAGCTTAGTTGGAAAGACAGTTGCCTCTCTACAAGTTAAGGCACTACTTTGAGCCTACGTTCTTTGATGTAAGATAAGAATGTTATATCAATGAATTATCTGTAGAAAGAAAAGAGGTATTTATATTTAGCTGATTCTCTTCAAGAAAGAAAGTTCATGTCTACCAAACTCATTAACAAGATATTATATAAATTCCAGAAACGGCATCATAAAGTATATAGTTGCGTTTGCTTATTAACACTAAGACAGAAAATGTAGCGTATTGGGCGAATACATTATGCCATTCCGGTCACATAAAGGCACAGATGATATTGTCAGACAAATACCGGTCTCTGCAGCACCGTATCACTTTGCGTTACAAGCATTGGGAAATAATTTACGAGCTTCTTATTTGTTTGTATGGGTTCTCTGTTTCCAAAAGGAATCCCCTTCATATCCGCCAATGTGTCTCCCGAGACATTCTATATCGTTTAAGAACAGCAGCAGATGGTATTTCGCAAGAAAGGCAAACAGAGCTGGTAGTGGTGCTTTGGGGATACGATGAAATGCAGCCACCCGTTTTCCATTCTCTAAATGATCGTTGTTGGTAGCAAAAACCCTTTTACGCCAAAGAAGACAACAGAAGATGTTAGAAAGCAGCTGATCAACGTATTCTGCCTTCCTTGGCGAGACATTGTGGCACTGTGTTGGTGAATGCAACAACAACAACAACAACAACAACAACGACAACAACAACAACAAAGACGAAGAGTCGGCTGGTAGTGTAGAAAATGTCATCACAGTGGAATGCTATCGTAGCATGTGGGAAAGTGATTTGTATTCACATAGGGACAGTATGTATTGTCTTTTTGTTTCCTCTTTGAAACTCTATTTTCTGATTTTACAACAAACTTCCTTAAGTTAACAAAAAGTCTTTCGTGGGCATACGTGTGACATTCTTTTTGTTGCGTGTTCTAAACATGTCTTGTGATTGATTGACATTTATCTCCCAGGGCTCATTAAAACAATCATCTAAGAAAACATCCTAGTATTAAAATTGATTATCATTTGTCTCACTAGCACACATTTTAACAATGATCCTAGAAAACATCCCAAGATTACGATTGATTAATATTTGTCTTCTCAGAATACATTAGAATAACGATATAAGAGAGATATTTGCATTAGAGTTGACTGACATTTGTCTCACTAGGACTCATTTGAACAATGATCTAAGTAAAGATACTAGCATTAGAATTGAGTGACATTTGTCTCACTAGGACTCATTAGATCAATGATCTAAGAAAGATAGTAGCGTTAGAATTAACTGACATTTGTCTCACTAGGATTCATTAGAACAATGATCTAAGAAAAGATACTAACGTTAGAATTAACTGACATTTGTCTCACTAGGACTCACTAGAACAATGATCTAAGAAAATATACTAGCGTTAGAATTGAGTGACATTTGTCTCACTAGCCCTAGAATAGATTGGCATTTCTCTCTCAAGGCTCATTAGAACAATGATCTAAGACAATATCCTAGTACTAAAATTGATTATTGCTTGTCTTCTCAGGACAAAGTATCTCTTGCCCATCCAATAAAGATGTTAGTCTCTTTGTCTAGATTGAAGACTGGAGTGAGGTGCCGTAGCTGTTGTCTGGATGGAGGATACTCAGCTTAATTTTTAAAATTTCGATACACTTATTTTTAATCTTCTCATATCTTATTGGAGATACTAGGTCATGCTCGACCCCAATAACCAGAATCCCTAGCTAACAGTATGTTCTAATGTATTATATTACATTGCTGTGATATAAATTTCTTACGTTCACACATAGATACTCCTTATCAATAAATTGCATATTATTATTAAAGAAAATAAAAGCACTTTTGATAGATAGGATTCGAGCCCATGCCAAAATAGACAGTAACACACAGTTCGATGACGCTATCCGCTATATCAAGAATGCATGTCTCTGATTCCCCTCCGTCTGTTTCTGTTATTGTTCTGTTGACAGTGTACTCTCTACACCCTTGAATCTGGCATCATGCAATTTGATCTTAATCATATGAGTTTAATTGAATTCCTATAAATTGATTTTCAGGAATTGATGATTTAAAAAAAAAAAAAAGTTGAGAATGCTCGAAGAGCGTTGCGAGAACGAAATTAAAAATAATTTTTTTTCGAAACTAATATGAAATTGTATATTAAATTTATTCGATTAAATTCAATAGGTAACACACACACATATTTGAAACCTGCGTGTTAGGGGATCTATTGAATTAGCTACATTAAGCTGTCACTTTTTATCACCGTGTATAGTATACTGAAAATGCAGATATAACCAGTGGCCACCAAATACTATTTGCTACCAGAATGTTCACCATCCTCTTAGGTATTGAGTAACACCAATATTCTCTCTGCATAACTTACGGTTCCCGAGATATGGCTCCTTAAATCTCCCGAAATCGAAACATTTTTGGCCAATATCACGTGAATGGTAAGAGTTACACAAAAAAAATTCTATCATTTCTTTGAGATAGTTTTTGATGCTTAATCGAATGGAAGTCTCAAAAATGAAAAATTTGCAAATAACATACATACACACACTGGGAATTCAGTAACGAACTTTTTAATTTCGTTGAAAATGAGTGAAGAATGAGAATAAGCTTGAAATAATCACATTTAATTGAGTTCATATTTCAATAACATTTACTGTATAGAAAGCAAAGGTGAGAAAATTAGTTCTTGAAATTAACATATAGGAAACAAAACATACAAAATGGATGTTGAGTTTGAGTTATTATGTTATATGTCCTTATACAACACGCGACGCGAATTTATGATGTGACGCGAAAAAATAGCCTGACTCCTGACGTCCTCATTGAATATCCAACAATAATCAACACCTAGGTCATGAAGGACAGGGTCTTGCATTAGGACGTCAAACCGAGCTAGAGGAAGACAGGAATGGATGAAGAGAAAGAGAGTCGGAAAGCTTTGACTGTGTTCCAGTCACAATGTTGGCCTTTGTCTACCACATGTTAGGGTGAAGAAAATACGGTACGGGTGTTGTGTTGCTTGTAGTATTGAGCCTTTGATAAAATGTTCTGCCCTCTGATCAATATACGTGGTCTTCAAACCTCCACAACGGCCTAAGTGTGCTGCAATTGGAAGCTGGACAGAACATAATCACAGTTGTACGTCGTTCCCCACCAAGAAAGCCACCACCAGCGGCAAAGTAGAATGTCATCTTTAATATTTTGCATTTGGTCCTTGGTTTGATTCCAGCTCGCGCCAAGTGAACTTTGTGATGGACAAACGCCGTGTGAGTGGGTTTTCTCGGGGTTCTTCCGTTTCCTCCCACTTTCTTCATTCCACTATTTCATTCATTTCTCAGCATCACCGTCTTTCTTTAGCCTAGCCGGCATAACGTGGGACGTAAGACTTAAAGATTCCATTTCCTTTTCAACGAACTTAAAATCTTCGTTACTGAATTCTCTATGTGTGTCTGTCTGTCTGTTATTTGCGATTTTTTTTTTTTTGAATTTTGAGCCCCCCATTCCATAGAGCATCAAAATCTATCTGAGAAAGTGATAGAATTTTATTCGTCACTCTTACCGTTCCCGAGATTCCCGGAGATTAAGAAGCCATATCTCCGGAACCATAAATTATAAGGAGTTGATATTGGGGTAGATCAATACCTAGGAGGATGGTAAACATTTTGGTACTGATATTAATTGGTAGCCACTGGCCAAACCAGTAGCCATAGGTTACTATTTTGGGTGTACCACAATGTTCACCAACCTCTTAGGTATTGATCAACAGCAGTATTCTCTCTATATAACTTACGGTTCCCGACATACTGACCACAAAGTAGTTCCGATTTCGGGAGATTTAAGGAGCCATATCCCGGGAACCGTAGATCATATAGAAATGATACTTTGCGAATTTTTATAAAAATAGAAGAAGGTGTGGGGAAAAAATTACTTTTAGATGTAGGAACAATCACAGTTATCCTTCCCGTTCCATCTCTCCATTCTTTTCAAGTTCGTTCTGACAATGCTCCTGGAGCATTTTCAACTGTTTTCTTTTTTCTAATATTTTGTTCACAGAAAAAAAAAATGAAAGCATCGTTTGCGCACTATTGCCAGAAAATTATTAGCAAGACAAAAAAATAATATTTCTCTACTTCATTTTGTAAAAATTTCAAAAAGACAGTAAAGGAAAAAGTAACATGAAAGGTATCTTGTTCGTACCTGATGTTAATCTCTGTATGCAACACGCACGCCTCAACCTCACATAAACGCAATTACACCCCCTTATATATATACTCTTTGCATGTTCGTTACCGTGTCCATTGTTAGCAAAACAAAAGGTTTGCTGGTTGAATAGAAGCTGGAGAACAAAACACACGGAGGATACATCAACGAAATAACCACCTAACACAGCTTCTCTCATGAAGTATCCCCTGACATATCCAGGAAGTATGTATACACAACATGTCGACAGACGACATGCGATGCTTGATCGCTGCACCATTTTTAAACTCATTCTTTCCTTTACAGAAGATCCATTCTTTCCTATTCAGTTTATTTGTTTTCAGCATGAAATTTAGGCTCAATTTACAAATAGAATGTGCGTCAAATGTGCATCACATTTAGGAATATGCGTCTGACTATTAGGAATATGTGTATTAGTATTAGATATATGTATATGTGTCAGTATTCGGAGCGTATGTGCCAATGTTAGCAGTGTGTGTCGCTATTAAGAGTATATGTGTCACTCTTAGCAACATGTGTGTCACTATTAGCAGTATGTCTGTCATTATTAGGCGGGAGTATTACTGTTAGCAGGATGTTTGTTAAAATTAGTATTATGCATTCCACTGTTAGAAGTATTCATGTCATTTTAAGACTATCACTGATGTGTCATTGACAGGAGGGTGTGTCACTATTATGAGATACTGATAGGAATGTATCACTATTAGAAGTATATATCCCAGGTAACACAAATTGGAACAGAAGACGTTTTTTAAAGGATATCACATGACGTCATTTTTTGGTGATAATGTCATCAAATATCACGTGATCTGCGACGTCTTCTGTAAGGTGCAGTAGACGTCTACAGAGGACGATTTTGCACCGTCATTTCTTTCACCTAGATTTCTTCGTCCGTAGACGTCTACTGATGACCTATATGGTACCATCATGGTACGTCATCTTTTTAACCTCAATCACGTCATCCTGGTACCTACTTGAGGTACCCTTTTGGTTATCCTGGTACCCATTGGTAATCATGTAAGAGAGATGTAAAAATTTGGTAGAACCGCGTGTTCAAGTAATGATGCCACTTGTGTTTTTAAGTTTACAATTGGAGCGTTCCTATGAAACCATGACCAGTGCTAGTAAAACTCGTATCACTGCCAAAAACCCACTTCTTTCCACTACCCTTATTAGCGCGTATACCCATAATCGCTGACGTGCCTGCTCCCTTCGGACGCATTCCCGCGCGTTCGCACTGCCCTGACTTGATTAGATAGTATTCGTGCTTCTTAGTGGCAACATAGCAAAGGTTAGTTTAGTTTTAAAGTTTTATGCTACATATCTAGAAGCCGCATTAATAAGTAAATCGTGAAACAATCGTTGGGGTATGTTTAGCAGAAGGGTTCCAGAGGTACGTAAAAAATATAAAATTTATAGAAATGGGTTGACGCAAGTACTTAGACCTCACATAACCCTAACCAAACCTATTATTAACAGAAATAAGTGAAATTCTATGATTTATTTGAAAATTATGCTGGATCCTAAAGTAACAATCTAACAAACTAATCTAACCTAAGCTAATGTGAAAAGAAATCACCAAAATTGTAACATTTTTCTTAGAAAAAATTGCTGTACCTCTTCTGCTAGACATATATCTAATTGTAATTTTTAAAATAATTCCGGTGGCACCCTTGAATTGTATCTGTGCGAAAGTGGAAAGCTTTTAGGAAACAATAAGAAGGAAATTAATGAAAGATTTATAATTTATCAACAATTATTTCAAGTCATGTGCCAAAAGTAAACCTGTACTGGAAATTCAATGCAAATACTCACTTGTCTTAAATTTGATGTTTTTTATTTTCACAGGAAGCCAATTTTCTTGTGGTTGTTCCCCTGTTTTAAGCGCGCGTTCGAAATGAGTAGACACTTTATATGGAGGCCATAGAACTTCACATTTTCGTGGAGTGAGCCAAATTTCGTTGGCAATAATAACTGGATTGCCTTCAGGCAACTGTATCTCCGGCTCTTCCTCAATGACACAATACATGGTTCTTCTTCACACTAATTAAATGCAACGTTCTGAAAAGATAAGATGAGATAATTTACCTTCTCCTCCGGTATAGTAGCACAGTGGTCTGTTATGACAATCTTGCTGTAAAACGAGTACTTTTACTACTAAAAATTAAATTAACACTACGCGACTTTCTAAATGATGGACGCGCGATATTCTATCATGTGATTCTATCAAGCACGACTCCCAGCATGCACTGTTCTAAGAATGTCCGCGCTTTTAGCACCTCAAAAAGACGTCTTTTTTAGGCGATGTTTGAGACGTCAGTTCTTTCAACCATTCTGGCACGTGATAAACACGTACAATTTCGGTCATGTTTGACACGTCATTTTTACTACCATTCTGGCACGTGATAAACACGTACAATTTCGGTCATGTTTGATACGTCATTTTTACTACCATTTTGGTACGTGATAAAGACGTTCCAAATTTTTAAAAGACGTCATTTTGAATTCGAACCTCAAAAAAGACGTTCATGGTCCGGTTTGTGTTACCTGGGATGTATCATTTTTAGCAGGATGTGTTTCACTATTATGAGTATATGTTACTGTTAGCAATATGTGTGTTACTACTAGCAGTGTGTTTGTTAACGTTAGTACTATGCACGCGCTGTTAGAAGTATCCATATCACTATAAGACTGTCATTAATGTGTCATTGATAGGAGTGTGTGTCACTATTATGAACATACGTGTCATTGTTAGCAGTATGCGTATTATTATTAGAAGAGTGTTCGTTAATGTTAGTACGATGCATACCATCGTTTAGTATGATGCATGTCACTTTAGGACTGTCATTGATGTGTCAATAATAAGGAGTGTGTGTCACTATTGTGAATATATGTGTCACTGTTAGCATTACGTATGTTACTATTACCAGTATATTTTTTATATTAGTATTACGCATGCCATTGTTAGAAGTATCCATGTCACTTTAGGATTGTCACTCATGTGTCATTGATAAAAACGTGTGTTACTATTTGGTCTAGGAATTAATTCGTGCGGGTGGACAAGAGATGGCGCAACGAACGGAGCGTCCCACAGTTCCGTGTATCCACACATGTGTTGCAAACCCCTGTCATCGCGTATCGTTCGTAGTATAGGGCAGTGGGTTAAAGCGTCAACAACACCAGTTTGTAGTTAAGTGAACATGGCGCAATTTGTGCCTGATAAAGTGTTTTTGCGGGGTGTCCTGCTGCATTACTTTAACATGCAGAAAAGTGCGACTGAAAGTCATCGTATTTTGGTGGAAGTGTATGGTGACCATGCTCTAGCTGAGCGAACGTGTCAGAAGTGGTTTGCACGGTTTAGAAGTGGTGATTTCGGCTTGGCAGACCAAGAGCGAGCTGAACAGCCAAAAAAATTTCAAGACGAAGAATTGACAGCATTGCTCGAGCAGGATTCGTGTCAAACGCAGGAACAACTTGCAGCAGCATTAGGCGTTGATCAAACAACAGTCTCCAAACGCTTGAAAGCCATGGGAATGATTCAAAAGATGTCACATTGGGTTCCACATGAATTGAAAGATAGAGACGTTGAAAGACGAAAAACCATTTGCGAATTGCTGCTTCAACGACAGAGCAGAAAGGGGTTTCTGCATCGAATTATTACGGGTGATGAGAAGTGGATCCATTACGAGAACCCTAAACGAAAAAAGGCCTGGGTGAAACCAGGTGAACCAGGTCCATCACAACCAAAACGAGATATTCACTGTGCAAAGGTTATGCTGTGCATATGGTGGGATATGAAAGGTGTGGTGTACTATGAGCTGCTGCAACCGGGTGAAACTATGAATGGAGAACGTTATCGACGACAATTAATGCGTTTGAAGCAAGCTCTGGCCAGAACAAGACCACAATGGGAGAACAGACATGATAAACTTATTGTTCAACATGATAACGCTCGCCCACATGTCGCAAAACCGGTCAAAACCTATTTAGAAAATGTCGGATGGGAAGTTTTACCCCACCCGCCGTATTCACCAGACGTTGCTCCTTCGGACTACTACTTGTTCGATTGCATGAACAACGATTTGATTGGACAGCGGTTTACTTCTTCAGAAGATATCAAAACATGGGTCTCTGACTGGATCGCTTCCAAGGATGAGGACTTCTTTCGCCACGGAATCCGTACATTGCCTGACAGATGGGCGAAAGTGGTGGCTAGCGATGGACAATATTTTTCTTAAGGTATTTATGTATTTTGTGTTTGTACTACAGCTTCAATGTGTGCGTACCAACCGCACGAATTAATTCCTAGACCAAATATTATATATGTCACTGATAGGAATGTGGCACTGATACAAGTATCACTATTAGTAGTATATATCATTTTAGCAGTATGTGTGCCACTATTAGAAGTGTGTGTCACTGTTAGCAGTATGTATATTACAACTAGCAGTATTTTTGTTAATGTTAGTGCATATTATGCATGTCATTGTTAGAAGTAGTATCCATGTTACTTTAGGACCGTCATTGACGTATCATTGATAGTAGTGTACGTCACTATTATGAATATATGTATCACTAGTAAGAGTGTGTCATTGTTGGCATTATACATGTTACTATTAGGAGCATTTTAACGTTAGTATTAGGTATGCCACAGTTAGGAGTATCCATGTCACCTTAGGACTGTCGCTGATGAGTCACTGATAGGAGTATGTTACTACTATAGGTGTCACTGATAGGAGTATACGTGTCACTGATAGAAGTATGCTACTATTAGGAGTATGTGTCACTGATAGGAGTGTGTCACTACTATTAGTATGGGTCACTATTAGGAGTACATGTGTCATTATTAAGACTGTGTGTGTCACTATTAAGAGTATGTGTCACTGATAGGAGTGTGTCACTACTAGAAGTATGGGTCACTATTAGGAGTATGTGTCAGTGTCACTGATAGGAGTGTGTCACTATTAGGAGTATATATGTCACTATTAAGACTGTGCGTGTCACTAGTAGAAGTATGTGTACCTGATAGGAGTGTCACTATTAAGAGTATGTTTCACTATTAGGAGTATATGTGTCACTATTAAGACTCTGTGTGTAACTATTAGGAGTATGTGTCAGTGTCACTGATAGGAGTGTGTCACTATTAGGATTATGGGTCACTATTAAGACTATGTGTGTAACTATTAGGAGTATGTGTCAGTGTCACTGATAGGAGTGTGTTACTCTTAGGATTATGGGCAGTGTGCGAATTAGATAATCTATATTAAGGGGCATAAAATTAGGCCAAAGGACATAGTCTGGAGGTTCAAATTTCAAAATGAGACAATAAATGCCTTACCCCCCATATATATAGATGGTGATCAGAAAAATAGAAACACCTGAACGAAATTGCAACTTACCAGATTAATATGATGTCGGGCCACCTTTCGCCTTCAGAACAGCCTTGATGCGGCAAGCGATGGAGGCATAGAGGTCGTGAATGCTAGAAAGTGGAATTTTACACCATTCCTCGTGCAGGGCATCGGCCAGTTCTGTGAGAGAGGATGGAGGTGGAAATCGTCGCCGGAGTCGTGTTTCCAAGACGGACCACAGATGTTCAATTATGTTAATATCTGGGCATTGGGCGGGCCAGGGGAGGTGGGGAGATGTTGAACTTCATCCCGATGTTCCTCAAACCACGCTGCAATAACGCCAGTTGTGTGAATGGGTACATTATCATCCTGGAAGGTGGTGTCATTGTCCGGGAACAACATCCGGACCATAGGATGCAAGTGGTCTCCTAAAATTGCGACATAAGCGTTAGCAGTGATTTGTCCGCTAAGTGTGATCACAGGACCCAATGAAAACCATGATATGGCGGCCTACAGCATCACCGAGCCGCCGCCATGTTTCACAGTTGGGCGGAGACACTGCAGATCATAAGCTTCTTTGGGTGTTCTCCACACATAAATACGGCCCGTGGTTGGAAATAGGGTGAAGGATGACTCATCCGACCATATCACACGTTTCCAGTCGTCAACGATCCAAGTTGCATGGTCGCGGCACCATTTGCGGCGTGCGAAAGCGTTATGGTCCCTGATGAGCGGTTTGGCTCTTGCAACACGACCGTGTAAATTCATGTCATGTAATTCGCGGCGGACTGTGGATGTCGAAACAGGGTGGGGGAGGTGCTGATTGAGTTCCTCCGTCACTTGCTCCGCAGTGGCACGACGGTTCTGCGTGACAATGCGCTTTAATACCCGGCATGACCTGTCACTCATGATTTTCTTCCGCCCACTGTTCCGCTTCCACGATGTGGTTTCCCCGTGTGTTGTGTAGGCCGTCATCGTCTTCGACACTGTCCAACGCGACACACCTAACACAGTAGCCACTGCCGTCACACTCACTCCACATAACCGCGCACCAACAATTTGCCCTCTTTGAAAATATGAGAGGTCTCCCATTTTACACTACCTCCGTCTGCTGCAGCCACTGGACACTGCTGTTCCACTGCGCCTGACGTAGTATGGAGACCGACCTAACACACCACCACCAGCGGTCCGGCGCTGCGGGCGCCACGACACTACTGCCAACCCATACATCTGACGTGTTGCCAACTACAGGTGTTTCCATTTTTCTGATCACCATCTGTATATATATATATATATATATATATATATATATATATATATATATATATATATATATATATATATATATATATATATATATATATATATATATATATATATATATATATATATGTGTGTGTGTGTGTGTGTGTGTGTCTGTGTGTGTGTGTGACATCTGTAATAAATAAGAGATTTATTAATTTAATAAATCTACCGACAATAACTATGCACATATATATTGTCTGACATACACACACCCCAGTAAACCTTTCTGAACGTGTTTTAATGTTGTACTCACTCTTGTCCCCGTAGTTCTCTAAGGTTTATTTAGTTAATAATTCGGCTTGAGCGATAGCCATGATCACAAGCATATGTTAATTTTTCCACTCATATTGAAAGCTTCCACTTTGCATTAATACATACAGGTTGCGAAAAGAAACCTACTTCAGTCTTGTGAAAACCACTAAAATTATCAGTTAAACCGGACTTTTTTTTTTTTTTAAGAAAATCTAGATATTAGCCTATCAAATAAGAAATGGATTGTTGCTGGTCTCGATTTCTCACATCAAGGTCAAATCGAAGGTCAAATATTTAAAATCTCTCAATTCAAATTTCGAGCTTGTGCTTCTACTTCCCGCTAAAGCTGTGGTCATCACGACTTTTTTTCTCCAAATATCGATTCCGTGATGAGCACGGAAAGTCAACACTTAAAAATTACTTTACTGTTAGGTTGAAGATGAGTTGATTCACTATGCAACGTTATTCAAATGCAACGTTATTCAAGTAAAGTAAAACCTTACACTGAAGTTTTTCAGACAACATTAATTGCGTGGACAGCAAACTGTACAGCGAAAAGATGGAAAAATGAAGGATTAACTTTTAAAAAACCCGCTCCAGTTGAAATGCTTGTACAGACACGGACAATGACACGGAGAACCAGTCGTATTAACAAATGTTGAAACAAATCTTGAATTATTCGCTTATTCACCTAAAAATAACCTTCATTAACATGTCTGCTCACTAGGAGCGTATCCCCAGCGTGTACGTTAACATATACTTACGAGAGAATACCTATATCTCAGATTTTGAGTACAGTTTCAAAAGTTCATTTCCGTAAACTGTAAAAGCAGTGATTACTATGCTAATTATCACAAATTAAATGCAACTTTTGAGTTGCATACTCACAACCTACTAGGGAATGAAGACCATGTGCTAACAAAGAGTACACTGGAAAATGAAATAACATGTTATAACAAAAATTAAAATAAGATGATAATCGATACAAATATAGAGGATAATATGACATATCCGAACTTCGCCAAGTATGGTAGAAGAAGCTATTTGTTAACTTCTTCTTGGCCAACCGCTAAGAACATTTATAAATCTATATGTGGCTTTGTTATACGCAATTAGTACATTCAAATTCACAAACGATGACGAATTGAAGGGTACGAAGGTACAGTTGCAAGTAACAACCGTAGTCATAATAAAATAGTTCTACTAAACAACTTTGAAAATAGTGGGTAATTAGGTGGTAAGTAGAAATGACCAAAACTGAACAGTTTACATCGATCATTTCGAAATACAGCTAGAAGATTAAATTTACAAGAAATAACAAAAATCAGTGAAATTTGGAGTTATACTAAGCATAGTTTGAGGGGGAAAGCGAGCATCCCCGGTGGGGATACTTCAGCTGACTTCTTTGGGGGGGAACAAAATGTGATTGAGGGGGAAAATCCCCCTCATCCCCCCCGGTAATTCGCACCCTGATTATGGGTCACTATTAAGAGTGTGTGTGTCATTCTTAGGAGTATTGTGACATTATTAGAACAACGAGTGTCACTGTTATCAGTATGTCTGTCATGAACCAGAGAAATCAAACAGCAATATGTACAATATGCTACTTAGGATTCAGGATTTGCATCAGGATTTTCAGTGTCTTAATGACTTGTAATCCACATCCATCAGAATGATTTTTGATGTTATTGTCTGAGTCTTTTGCCAAAAGATATGTTCTAGTTATGTCATTTTCTACTGATTGTTCTGTGACGTCACAGTTCATGTCTCGCCTTCTCACTGAGAGGAAAAGGCACTGGCAGATAACCTGACGTCTGTAAGATATAGCTGTGAGGAGCAAACAAAAACACTGATAGCGTATTGGATTGTTTTAAAGACATACTATTCGTCAATCCATGACCGCTCGTACATCGCTAAACTAAGATACAGATACTTGTGAATTTAATGGAGACACCTAAAAAGAAAGTGTTACTTAATAGACTAATATGGGGTTGGATCACCTTTCGTTCTTAGAACAGCTCTGATTCGATGTGGAATGATCTCATATAGGTTGCGAATAGTAGCAAGTAAAATCTACATCATATAACATTCCAGTGTAGGGCTTTCCTAGGGGCGTTCCAGAGCCTCTACGACTGGTTCCGCGAATGTGACGGCGGTGCTGAACAGCATCCCAGTGGACGACTTTCCTAGGGCGTTCCAGAGCCACTACGGCTGGTCCCGCAAATGTGACAGTGGGGCTGAACGCATCCTGGTAGATGACTTTCCTAGGGCGTTCTAGAGCTTCTGGAGCTGGTCCCACGAGTCTATAGCGAGGAAAGGGATATGTGAATGAAACTAACATGGTTATAAATTTTTCGGCATCATTAAGTTTTGTATTTTAAACTAGTTGCGGAGCTTACTGAGCACGCTTTGTATACCGGTATATATTTAAGTTTAAAGTCTCATGTTATGCTAAGGGATACGGTGTTGATGATAATGAATAAAATGACGGAATAGAGGAGGTGTGAAAAATAAACACACTGCTGAACAAGACTACACTTATTTAATATAAAAACACATTTACACGTGACGTTTCGATCTTCTAGCCAAGATCCTCATCAGACGTACACTGAGTGATACAACGAACGAACGAACGAACGAATTAATTACTTTACTCTGCGGTAAGCAGAGATGGGCTTCTAGCATGATGCTATTTTACCCAGAGTGATTGAGGATTAGTGGCAAGGTTTCCCAACAAGTCGCCAAGTGCCAAGTGCCAAGTGTATCGTGACAATTTTAAATTTTGAGTTCCGAGTCGTGAAGACTCTTGCCTCTTATATGATGTGTGCATGACTGATTTTTTACGGAGTGTGATTTTTCCCGGACGCAACTGTCGCTGTCCTTTGAATTTTGGCTTTTTTTTTTTTTTTTTTTACTGTTGACGTGGCATTTTGTAGGTATGGCGAGGTGGTTGAAGATGTCCTACTGCGTTGAGAATAGTGTGTTGAGATGTTCCGAGGCGCTGCCAGAAAATGCGAGAATGCTCTCTCATGATGTCTTGAATGTATGGAATATCCAGATCTTCGTGCAGTTGACAGATTTTTGTATCACGGGAATGACCTGTGATGAGGCGTGCGGCTTCATTTTGTACTCGTTGGAGAAGAAGTTGATGGGATTTTGCTGCATGTTCCCATGCTGGGTGTGCGTAGAGGAGCTGCGAGCGGATGATCATATTATAAATTCTGATGCGTAAGGTATGTGAGAAGAAGCGAGATCGGAGGAGACTTTGAATGCGGTGCAGTGTGTTTTTCCCTTTTGCTGCTTGACGCTGAAGGTGAGTCTTGAATGTGAGTTTCTTGTCTAGATAAACGCCGAGATATTTAACGCCTTCTTGTGGTTGAAGCTGGTGTCCATCCAAGAAAATCTGAGGATGAGTAATGCGATGTTTCCTGGTGAAGTGGACGAGGACCGTTTTCTGTGCATTAGTTGCAATACGCCATTTGGTTAACCAGGATTCCAGGGCATCTATGTGTCTTTGAAGTGCAGTGGCAGCATAACGAAGAGTTTTGTCTTGTGAGAAGAGAGCAGTGTCATCAGCGAAGGTGGCGAGTTTTGTACGGGGCATGGTTGGCATATCAGCAGTATAGATGTTATAGAGAATGGGAGATAGGCAGGAGCCTTGGGGAACACCTGCTGCAATTTGACGGAGTGGAGTAGTGACTCTGTTGACTTTAACCCTGAAGGAGCGATTTTGAAGATATGAAGCGATGATGGAGATTATTGCTTGTGGAAACAGGTAGCGATGTAACTTGTAAATAAGCCCATTGTGCCAGA
This sequence comes from Thermobia domestica, assembly GCF_964235325.1. NCBI lineage: Eukaryota > Metazoa > Arthropoda > Insecta > Zygentoma > Lepismatidae > Thermobia > Thermobia domestica. The sequence continues at coordinate 46,552,545 of NC_137471.1, forward strand.
CCCGATCAAAGGCCTTGGCTACGTCGATGAAGACTCCTAGAGTGTGAGCTTTTGAATTGAAGCCGTAGGTGATGTGTTCCATAAGGCGGGTAAGTTGAGAGACTGCGCAGAAGTCTGACCGGAAAGCGAATTGATGTTCTGGAAGAATATTGTTTGCAGTTATATGCTGTATCATCTTTCTTTGGAGAATTCGTTCCAAGACTTTGCTGATATGGTTGAGTAGGCTGATCGGCCGATAGTTCTGTGGAAATTTTTTGTCCTTCCCAGGTTTGGGGAGTAAGATGACGCACGCTTCCTTCCATGGCTGTGGGAAGTGGCCGAGACGTAACATGGCATGATAGATATTGCAGATAGAGACAGCAAGTTTTCTGGGTGCGTATTTGAGAGCTTGAGGAGGAATCTTATCTGGGCCGGATGCTTTTCTGGGATGTAAATGTTGAAGAATTTTTCCGACTTCTCTTGGTGAGGTGAGCAGTGCAGGTGAGAGAGGTTCGTGTTGAGGATGATCTCGTTGATGTTGAAGAAAGCGGTGAACATTTTCAATATGTTGATCATCAAAGGGTTCAGGATTTGTTTGAAATTGATCCTCAAGCATGTCGGCAAAGACATCAGCTTTATCTTCATCAGTGTACACTAGTCCTTGGGGACCTTGGAGAGGTGGCCGGTAAGTTGTATTTGAGTTCTTCATAGTTCGCACGAGATTCCAGAATTCAAAGGATGGAGTAGTGAGTGATGCCAGTTTGTGATCCCATTGTTGAATTTTGATGCGAAGAATGCGTTTACGGACTATCGTTGTGAGTTTGTTGAAAAGAGCCTTGAAAGTAGGATGTCTGGTAATTTGCCAGAGTTTTCGAATCCAGCGTTTTAGGTGAACTAACAATCTTGTACGTGACGCTTCAGCCGGAGAATGATGATGAAGACCATGGTGATGTGTGTTTAGTGAGTTTTAGTGTGTGATGCCGAAGTGTGTGATGCCGAGATGATGATTTGTTGCCTGGTTTGTGGCTCTGTTGTGGCTCTGGTGTGTTTTGAGTGTCTTGTTTGTGTGCTATTTAGGTTGTTGTTATTGAAGTCTTATGATTTTGTATTGGTATTTAATGTTTGGTAGGAGGTTGATTTTGGGTGGGGAACGTGCTTAGGTAGGGATTTTAATTGGATTGTTAGCTTTTTTTTTTACATTGCAAGGAGGGAATGCAGAGTGGTTAGAGGGGGGGCTGTGGGTGTTCTATCTTCATGTGTGAAGTTTTCATTGAAGAACCTTTTGTCTGGGATTCTTTCTTTGTATCTTCTGTTTAGTTTTATGATCACTTCTTTGATTGGTTGTAGCTTGAATCGGTCGTAGTATGGTCTGATGTCTTCTTGATAGTTTTTCGTTATTCTTCGGAGCCAATAGCGCTCTGCACGAGAGATGTCTGCGATGTTGTATCTATTGAATAATGGATGACCATAAAGGAGTACGGGTCGAATTGCCATTTTGTACAGATATGTTTTATTTTTTATACTCATTGAAGGGTTCATACTTATACCGCTAAGCGCTTTGATGTTGCGAATAGCACGTTTTCTGCATTCTTGAATATGGGCGTTGAGATTCAGTCTCTTGTCGAATAACACTCCTAAATATTTCGCTGTAGTGGTCACAGGAATTTTTTGATTTTGGATGGTGATATGGTTACGGGTGTCCTTTATGGAATGTCGGCGTCTTCTTGGTGGAATAAAGAGGATCAGTTGCGTCTTTTTAGGATTAAGCTGTAGTTTCCATTTTTGACACCAGAGCGCAAATTCTTCAATTTGTTTTTGTAATCGGTTAAGTATATTGTGCGTAAGCAAGGTAGATGTCCAATAGGCTGTATCGTCAGCAAATAAACCAAGTTGTGTTTTAAATTTGTGATTAACAGGAGTGTCATTGACATATAGTAGGTATATTAGAGGTGCTATGGTTGAGCCTTGAGGTACGCCTCGTTGGATGTCAATATCATTAGAGTATAGATTATTGATTTTGATCTTGGTAGTTCTGCCTGTGATGAAATTATGGATCCATCGTATAATTGTTGTAGGCATATTATAGTTGGTGAGCTTGCAAAGAAGACCATCATGCCATACTGAATCAAAAGCGCCTGTGAGATCCAGATAGGCAGCACCTGTGTTGTGTCCTTTTGCAAAAGCTTTTTGGATGTGGTGGCAAATTCTTACTAGTTGGTCGATGGTGCTATGCTGAGGTCGGAATCCGGCTTGCTGTGGTATAAGTAAATTGATATCAAGGAGATATTGATGGAGTCTGGTAACCAAAATTTTCTCCATTAGTTTGGAGAAAATATTTGTTAGTGCTATGGGTCGGAGATTACATGAAAGGTTTGCTGGTTTGCCTGGTTTATGTAGTAGAATGGTGTGAGATGTTTTCCAGACTGTTGGAACATACCCAATGTAGAGGCTGGCTGTGTACAGTTCTGCAAGTTTCGTATGAAGTATAGGTGGCGCTGCTTTCAAATGCTGAGTGGTTATTTTATCCGGGCCTGGCGCGGAGTTCTTCCTTTGTTTTATGGCATCATCAACTTCTAGTGGATGGATAGGTTCCAGAAGTGCTGTAATAGATGGTGAATGTTGGTCAGCTAGATCTGCGGCTGTGAGGTCTTCGAAGTTGGCTATTATTGTCTTAATTGTGAGCGCAATTTCTTCAATCTGGTGTTGTTCTGGAGTGTTTGCTGGTGGATCTTGAAACTTGGCTGTGTAGACGTCAGCTAGATGGTGAAGTTTTTCTTGGTCTGTGGGTAGATGGATGTTATCAATAGTATCTGGCAGTTGCAGTCTGGTTTTGGTTTTATGAAGTTTTCTGATTTCTTGCCAAAACTTGGAGATGTTGTCCTTTTGTAGTGCGTTGAGTTTCAAACAGAATGTATGAAATTGTTCTTCCCTATATGCTTTGATCATGTTCTTGATGGTGTAGTTAAGATTGTTAAGTTCCATTTTTGTGACAGGTGAGCGATGTTTATTATACATTTTTTGGAGATATCGTTTATGCCGGATGTTATTGACTATTTCTAGTGGAAGGCGATCCATTCCTGGGATGATCTTGGTAGTAGGTATAAATAATTTATCTGCATCTTGGATGATATTTGTTATTTCAGTTGCAGCATCTTCTATGGATTGTGGCGTGTGGGTAATGTTGATCTTCTGTAGGTTTTCTTCTATGTTTGCTTTATAGCTGTCCCAGTCTGCATTTTTGAAGTCCTTAACCGTATGCCATTCAGCTGGAAATTTTGGATTATGTAAGGTGAGGTGCGTAGCCAGGTGATCTGATGGAAGATCTTGTTCAGTATGAATGTCCGGTTTGAACTTCAACAATCCAGTGGTGCAGAGGATTTTGTCAGGCTTGGTATCTATTTCCTCAGGCCGTTGTGCGAGACGTGTTGGTCCAGGAATTTTCAACTGGATTAGCGGGCTATCTATTATATATTGTAATAATTTCTTGCCATTATTATTTGTAGTGGGATCGCCTAGTAACTCATGTTGTGAGTTCATGTCAAGGGCAAGGAGAAGGTTTGGGAAGGTTGCAAAGTGATCTATTAATGGAAAGGAATTTGCGATGTCAGTACTAGGATTATTATAAAACGTAGCTATGTGGATTAGGGATTGAAGTTCTACTTTGACGAGTAAAGGTGTGGTTGATTGGTCGTGGAGATTTGTGGGAATGGAAATGGTCGAATATTTTATACCTTTTCGAAGTAGAATTGCCGTGCCTCCTGATGCTGTTATCCTGTCATGTCTAATAATGTGATAGCCTTGCGATGTGGTTCTGAAGGATTTTGTGAAATGAGTCTCGTTGATGATGGCGATGTCTATGGAGTTGTCTTCAAGGTATGTGAGGAGTTCTGCCATTTTGCTGCGTAGTCCTTGAATATTAATATATAGAATTTTGGTTGTGGTAGATGAAGATGTAACCTTTCCCTTGCGAAGCCCTATCTTACACATCTTGTTTTCTTGAATATTGTTTGGGTATGTTTATATAGGCATATCCTTGTGTGGAGTTTAGGATGTTTATTTTCTCATTGAAGATGGCGGCAGTAGCTTTTTTAATGGAGCTGTGCAACGACTGAGTCTCGGAAGGTTTTGTTGCGAGAGTTAGAACAGCGGTGACCCATTGAATGATGTTGTGTGTTATTTCTTCAATTGCTGCTTTAATAGCTTCGTTGATTGGAGGAGTCGGAAGAGAAGTTGCTTGAGGGGTGGCTGAAGTTTCTTCATGTAAAGATGGCTGTTCATTGGAGGGAGCTTCTTCAGAAGTCTTCTGTGTAGCAACCTTCGGTTTGTTGATTGGATATATCTTGAGTGGCATGGTGGAGTCTTCATTGTTGGCTGTAGTAGGTCGTTTTGGACAATTACTGCCTCCGGTTTTGTGGCCGTTTGATTTGCAGGTGGCGCAGAATAATGTGTTGCCAGTAATGCGGCATTTGTGGTTGTACTCCACATTTGTAACAGTGTTGCACGGCAGTGCAAGTTGCTGCAAGATGGCCATACTAGAAACATTTAGAGCAAGGGAGCGGTCTACCTTGACTCTTGGAAGCTTCCACCCTATGGTAGTAGTTGTCGATGACTATTCCATTTGTGATTAGGGTACTTATTTGTTCTGGCTATAAGAGAAAAGTCTTAGGAGTGGTAATGGTCCTCTATCAGATTTAATTCTAATGATGTTGTAAAAGTCGATAGATTGTTGTTTAAGTTCGTCCCTTATTTCATCCAAAGAATAATTGAGGTCAACACCAGTGATCACGCATGTGAACGTAGCTTTTGGTGGTTGAGTATTTCGTTTGCGTCCTTCATTGGAGTGCCATGTCTTGTCGTAAGATAACTCAGAAGGTGAGTGAAGTTCCATGAATCGTCGTTTCTCATCCATGGTGTGGAACTTGATGCGGATACCACTAATATGTTTTACATAATAGATGGTGTATTTGATATTTGGCTGTCTCTCGGTGATTCTTTTGTTCAGTGTCTTTTTCTCCTGTAGTTCTGAACGGAGGTTACTAATGGTTACACAGAGATCATCCGATCCTTGGATGGTAGATGCATTAGTGGGTGGAGCTATAGTTGGCGCAGTTTGACTCTTTTTGGTTATAGCTGGCACCTCTTCAATGTCCTCTTGATGGGGATCTATAGGATTGCTGTCATCTTCTTCGGCTTCTTGTGAATTGATGCTTCTTGTCTCAAGTGTAGCGTGTTTGCTGAAGTCGCCCTGATGTAGGGGTCTTGGTGGTGGAGAGTCAGGATCGGAAGAGCTGGTGCAACTGCTGGTGTGACTGTAGTAGTCTTGATAGTTTTCTCTTCTTGCTTGAGTGATGGTGTCCGGAAAGTCGGATTCCTTGAATGGGCTATCTCTGGATAGAAATGGCGGGGATGGTGGGTGCATGGCTGAGATTTGTGGAGTATCCTCTGATGGACCCCAGATGTAGTCACGGTTGCGTAGAGAATCACTTCGTAGTTGGCGAGTGGAAGTAGCCTGTTCTGTTTCTGCCTCTTTCTTCTGAGATGGGGTTTGCACTGGTTTTCGGGGAGCAATGTGGTCCTTAGGTTTCCTTCCTGAGGTCTTCATGGTGATGTTTTCTGGCTGATATACTAGGGAACACCACAGATTAGTAGGTGGAGGAATAGCTAGGGTGGGTTATGAATGGGACTAAAAAGGGCCGAAGTGAAAAGTAGGGCTCTGGGACTAAAAAGGGCCGAGTGGGAGTATGTAGAACGTGTAGTGTGTGATTGTGTAATGAGGGTGTTGGTGTATTAGCAAACCTTTAGTTAACACCGCTGGGTAGCCAGGTCGCTGTGTTGTACCGTATGAATAAAGTGTAGGTGTGATGAATTATTGTCCCTATCACAACAGTCCCGTTGGGATTGATTAAGGCCAATCGTTCCCCGGCTGTCGGCAAAGCCTGTACAATCTAAAGTCCTTACTCTATGCTCAGGAGCTCTAGAGGGCCAGGGAAACGTATGATCTTAACCACTCCTGCCGGTGTGTCACTCGTCAATACTGTCGGGGAGGGAGGAAATTAACTTAGCTCTGGCCCTAATAAGAGCCGAATTCACTTAGGAATTCTATTCAGTCAGTGTCTGGTCTTAAGAAAGACCGGCAAAGCCGATAGTCCAAGTCAGAAACGATAATTCAATACCCGAAGAAACGAATTAAGCAATTAGCCCATCCGCAACCTAATTTCCAGCAACTATTGTAACTAGTGTGCTAATAACAAATATACGCGTGGACGATAGCTTGCTACGATTAAGCCGCAGGAAACGTGCAAACGATCGAACTCCTGATTGTAGAATCTTGAATGAGTGATACAAAAAATTACTCAAGTATATATACACAATTCATCTCCCTATCTGCTCTCTCATTGGCCCGTTCAAACAGCCAATCAGAAGCGTGGAAATCTATCTGAACTGACCAATGGGACAACATAACATTTTACCAGAAAGAAACAACAAGGAGCAAGCAACCATTGAATACATTAATTCATATACATATTTCTGTATTTATCAATAATATTTCTCCATTCTCTATTAATGGTGATACCTTTGGTCCAATTCATTAAGTTTACATCCCCTTCCTTTTCTATCCACCAGGCCTCTTTCCACTTTCTCGGCCACAATCTTTTTTCCCGTTCCAGTACAATAACTTCTTCCCAGTTAACATCATGTCCCTTTTCTTTTACATGTTTAAAGATTGCGTTAGTTTCTCTGCCATATTTCACATCACTTTTATGTTGTTTAATTCTTTCTTTCAATAATTTCCCCGTCTATTTAGTCTATTCTGTAGAAGAAGCGTTGAACGAAGTTAAAGAAGAAGAGGACAGAGATAGGTTAAGAAGGAAGGCAATGGTTTTGGTAAAGAAAGAAATCCATAGAAGATCTTCGAATTTGACAAAAGAAGAAAGAAGAGGATATGATAGCATTAGGAAAAGGAAGGACATAGTGGTAGAGAGAGCTGACAAAGGAGGGGCGACAGTGGTAATGAATAAAACGTGGTATGAGGACAAGGTGAAGGATTTGGTGGATGGACAATATGAATTAGTTGACAAGAAGAAATTATAGAAGAATTAAAAGAAGGATGTAAAAGGAAGGGACTTAAGAAATGGATGAATGAAGATGGAAGAGTGCCCGTGTTAAAGGGTTTTCCAAAAATACACAAAAAGGAAGTAAAGCTTAGGCCAGTTATGGACTGTAGGAATAATTATTTGGAACCGCTAGAAAGTGAATTGAAACCAGTGTTAGAGTGGGTAAGAGACAGACAAAAGACTTTGGCAATTAAAGACTACAGAGAAGTAATAAACTACACCAGTAATGCTGAAATTAATAATGATTGTATTTTGTTTAGTTTAGATGTTAAAGCCATGTTCCCTAGTCTAAAGAGAAGTGCTATACTTGATACGATTAAGAGGGTTATGGGGGGAGAATGTGTTAAAGGCTGGAAATGGGAGAAAGTTAGAAAAGCCCTCAACTTAATATGGGAGTTTGGTTTCTGTAAAGTTAAGAATGACATATATAAGATTAAGGATGGTTTAAGTATAGAATCTAAGATAAGTCCGGTATTGTCTGATATCATTATGAATGTGTGGGAGAAGGATGTAATAGAAAAGGGGAAAGAAAAGATTCGATTTTTATGTAGATACGTTGATGATTGTTTTGGGATATGGGAAGGATCAAAAGAAGAGTTGATAGAGTTCGTTGGCAGTATTGAAGATAAGGAGAAGGGAATAGAATTAGAACTAGAGACAGAGCAGGGAGGTGTATTATGTTATCTTGACATTTTAATGAGTAAGGAAGGGAAGAGCATTAAGACTCAATGGTATCAAAAAGAATATAGTGCTGGTATTTATTGTAATAAGAGAAGTAATGTAGATAGAAGTACAAAAGTTAATTTCATAAGAAATATGTTAGAAAGAATTTCCAAAATTTGTAACAAAAATGTAGAAGAGAATGTGGAAATCTTTAAAAGACAGCTCTATGAGAATGGTTATAGTAAACGGGATATCGTTAAAGCATCTATGGTCTCGGGGAAAGGTAAAAGTGGGGAGGACAATGAGGGGGTATGGAAAGGCATTATAGGGTTAGGAGAAGATACCGAGATTTTAAAGAAGATGTTAAGAAAGCAAGGGGTCAAAGTGTATAGAAAAGGTAGCAGAACGTTGTTGGACATGGTCAAAAGCAAAGGGAATAAAAAAGAAAAGAGAGATCAGAAAGGTGTCATTTATTGTATAAATTGTAAGGATTGCGATATGAAATATATTGGTGAGACGGGGAAATTATTGAAAGAAAGAATTAAACAACATAAAAGTGATGTGAAATATGGCAGAGAAACTAACGCAATCTATAAACATGTAAAACAAAAGGGACATGATGTTAACTGGGAAGAAGTTATTGTACTGGAACGGGAAAAAAGATTGTGGCCGAGAAAGTGGAAAGAGGCCTGGTGGATAGAAAAGGAAGGGGATGTAAACTTAATGAATTGGACCAAAGGTATCACCATTAATAGAGAATGGAGAAATATTATTGATAAATACAGAAATATGTATATGAATTAATGTATTCAATGGTTGCTTGCTCCTTGTTGTTTCTTTCTGGTAAAATGTTATGTTGTCCCATTGGTCAGTTCAGATAGATTTCCACGCTTCTGATTGGCTGTTTGAACGGGCCAATGAGAGAGCAGATAGGGAGATGAATTGTGTATATATACTTGAGTAATTTTTTGTATCACTCAGTGTACGTCTGATGAGGATCTTGGCTAGAAGATCGAAACGTCACGTGTAAATGTGTTTTTATATTAAATAAGTGTAGTCTTGTTCAGCAGTGTGTTTATTTTTCTGATTTCATTCGCAAGACGTTGACTATGTTTGTGTGTCAGAGGAGGTGTGTGAACTTCGAGGAAAAACACGCACAGTGTACGTCTTCCACAGAGCCCACTTGGCGAGAACCAGGATCGAAGCAGGGAACCCACTAGATCGAAAAAATAATACATTTTAAAGAATAAACTTGTAACAAATATAAATGTAAAAAAAAGTGTCCATCACTCATATATCCACCTAGGCGCGCACTCAGAAATTTTTGTTGGGAGAGGTCCAATGCTACTATGAATACTGAACGGGTATTATTTTGCACCCGAAAAGATGATAAGTAATTGGAAAATACTTCCACCCATATTAAAAAAAAAGTGATAGAACTAGATTGTTTTTATAAGAGAAAGAGTACAAATGAAGTGTAACATCAAATTTTCATGCTATACCAATCATTTTCCTGTTAAACAAGTATAGTTTTATTAAGACAGTGTACAAATGTATGTTGAGTTAGAAAGTTCTTGTGGGAACATTTCGGACCCGGTGGGACTTCTCTGCGAGTGAGCCCCTGTGTCCATCATATTGAAACAAAAACTCTCATGCGAACATATAATTCACCTTGAAAAACTTTTTTTTTTTTTTTTTTTACATTATAAGGAATCATTTACGGTATGTGGATATGAATCTTTTAAACTCTGGAAAGAACTTTAGATGGAGATCTTAAAATGGAAAAAAAAAAATCAAAATGAAGGAAAGTGGACTTGATTCCCTTGTGTACTGAACACGCCATATATCGTACAATTTCATCCGACATATAGAGAATCTCAGGCTGTGAACCCAAACGGCAACAAAAAAGTGTGGAGATGGCTACTGTTGTATGTATCAAGGGTCTTATATAATAGAGGATCTGTCCTTTACAACAAAATCTTGAAGCCATACGTCACAGTTTCGCCACCCCTACTCTGCCCACTCCGTCCAATAGGATTGCAATGTTTTGAGCCAACAATCATGGCGGAAACGAAAGTAGCCAATCAGATGATGGAAGAAACGAGAGTAGCCAATCAGACGTGTCGATGCTCGGTTGTTTTTTGGCTTTATCGATTTAATAGGATGACGATACATGTGGGCAGATCCTCTATTTATAACATCCTTGGTGTGTATATTAGTTTCACATGTGTTTTATTGTAAAGTCCAATTAGTTATCGAATCGCCCTTCAGATGTCTCTTTTCGGTGTCCGAACTCATTCGATCTGGATCAAACTTGGCATACGTGTAGACTTTTATCTGCTATATAATCATGTGAAATAATTATGGTGTATGGGCTTTTGGTTCATTAATTATAGATCTTCAAATGTGGGACAGGGCGTGCATTTAGTAAAATCTTCGCAAAACAATTTTAAGGAAGATTTGCTTTTAAAAATCAATGAAAGGTTAAGTTTTTCTGCAGTTAGGGAACTTGCGCTTGTTCTTCCTTCTCGTACGGCATGTTCAAATATCTATTTTTAAAACAACTTTTATATACTTTGATGCTCATTCGCATATTATCAGTAAAATAATATTTAAAAATGCTACTATATTTGCGTCAATTGAAGAACATTCAGCATTCAAACATTCCAAGGGACTCTCTTCTGTATGTATTATCCCTAAGATACCACTACTTCTTAAAGAGATTTTTTCTTTAGAACGTGGAAAAGCAAAGTACAAAAACACTTCTCAGTTTAGCCTGGGATGTCAAGTTCACTTGATGGATGGTCTAACTGCACCCACTATATTTGATGTGACTTCTGCAACTGTGTCTGATAGATGAAAAGCAATCCATTTCCCCACACTTTCTTTCCCTTTCACAGTTTATTTTTTTCTCCCTCGTTCTACTAATGTCACGAAATCACGAGAGAAATACGCTTTTTTTAGTATGCGAGGTAAGTCGAAAAACGTGACCATTTACATGTGCGTTCGTATGATTTTATTATCAATAACAGTGTTACAGATTGCATTGTCTTTTCATATTTAGGAGATCTTAGGTTTGTAGCGGTACTGGGTTTAATACTTGCTCATCCATGTTCGGAAAAAACATTTTGTGGCGGTATTTCGTTTATAACACGCTGATGCGTTCCGCTACTTTATAGTTAAAATATAAGTGGGTGAGCAAGTGATACTACAATGCTTTTGTTTCAGTGGTTAGGAACTTTGCTGTTTTAATAGCCTTGCACTGTTGTTCACCTTGCAGGTCCCCCCAGCTACACCCCACCCGGATCCACTATGCAATATTACCGTTTTTATTGCATACCGGACCCGTGCGCAGATACACCTAGTGGCACCCACAAAGTTAATCTGTCATACCCATCACTTCCAACCCACTTTCCCAGAATTCGGAGACTAAAACGTGCTCGTGTAAATCAGTGTAAGGGCACTATATTGAGCTGTATTTACCACGTTTACACTAAGTATTTAAATACACTTATGTACAAAACATATAGTTGTTAGTTTACTTAGAACGCTTCATTCTCATGCATACGGGTGATCAAAGAAAATGCAAGATTTCATGCATATTTGAAAATTTATGTACATAATTCAACTGAACATTGTTAACATTTATATAATTATTAATGTTCTAATCGTACGATTAAATTTTTGCTGTAGGCCCTTTTGTTAATTACCGCGGTTCGCGTTCAAACAAACATCTTCTAAAAGGGAAAATCCCTTTAGTTTCAAACTTATCTGTATATGAAAGTTCCTTTTATCTTCTTATCACGAAAATCACATTGTTCCAGGCACTTTATCTTCTTTAAGTTTTCACTTCGGATTTCATTATTTAAAGATATTTATAGTAATTAACATATATATTTCACAATTCAGGGTACGGATTATTTTCCTCAGCGTTCCTTCTGCATCCTGTTGTGGTTGTCGAATAAAAGCACTGTTACCAGTCCCTCCTTACAAGGGTGCTCCAACCACCAACGCCACACAATGGATAACGTAATAGTTAAAAATAACCATGAAGCACTGTGGTTAGGAATGCAGAGGGAGTAAATTTTATAACCATATTTGTAGAAGCGAAAGGAGTTTCTGCGTCGCAAAGACGCACACATACATATACACCTTTGTCTGTTTGCGAAGAGAAATTTCTCAGAACTGCCTTTATACGAGGTTTACTTAGAAGGTTTTTTTTTTTTTTTAACTAATAATAAATGAGTTATCCTTTAATGTTATAGGTTCAAAATTCTTGATGGGTCATTGTGGATGAAATTTCTCCAGGGCATTATGCAATTGGAGCAAACTTATCCTCGCACCCACTAAACTCACCGTCAGTGAGCCTCATGCCAGCTCACATTCGTACTAGCTCCTCGACAGCTGGCTCGTTATTCTCAATGAGGCTCACGATAGCTGAGCTTCGCATTAGCTCCTCGAGAGCGAGCTTACTATTCTCAATGACGCTCACGCTAGTTCGCATTAGCACCAGCTCTTTGAGAACGGCCTCATTATTCTCCATGAAGCTCACGCTAATTTAGATTCGCATTGGCTCCTCGAGAGCGACTTCGCTATTCTCCATGAAGCTCACGCTAGCTCAGATTTACACTAGCTCCTCGAGAGCGACCTCACAATCATTAATGAGGCTTACGCTAGCTCAGTTTCGCACTAGATCCTCGAGAGTGAGCTCGCTATTCTCAATGAGGCTGGTCAGTTACTTAATGTGGTCGGAGATTACTTAAGACTTTAGCTTCTGGACTTATACTATAGCTATGTAGCTTTCAATTTTCTATCAGTTTAGTTCACATTTATGCAAAGAAATATTTAAACATATTGGACCATATTGAGAGACGATTTTACATGTCATTAGTTTCGTACTAAGGGTTTGTAGAACGTGTGTTCATAATTTTCTGTATTCAGAAGTATGTTTATGAATTCATGCACGGCTTATATTGGAAGATACAAACTACGATTTTTCCGCAGGGTTGTCCAGTATGAGAAAAAAGTAAGATACAATATTGAAATAAAACTTTGACAGTTTGCCTTTCTTAGTACATGTTTATTCGATTTCACGGAAAAAATGTCTAAAATCGCGTCCATCATTCTATAGATATGCCACATTGACTTGATCCCTAAGTCTTCCGTTGCAATCGCTGCTATCGGTTGAAGGAATTCCACTCCCACTGCTGCAAGGCTCTCTCGCTTAGCAACAGCTGAACTCTTATAGGCTCAACGCGTGGGTGTGTCGAGGGTGAGAGTTTAGTTCGCATTTTTGCCGCGGATCAAGACATTTTGGCAGTACTATAACTTGCCTTGTATTTGAAATTTGAGAATTCGATGCTGCATCTACAATCGCTAAACGGGTCAGACAAAAAGCACTATGACCAACGCGCGGGAAAGAGGGCGGATTTAAGTACCAGATAAAAGGGTCGGAACCTCTGGATTAGAGAAACAAGTTATATATTGTTGATACTGTATATGAGAATTGAAGTAGATTTACTGGACTCCATACACTTAAATAGGACATTCTTCTAGTTTCTCCTTCACTTTTTCTATCTAAAGCCACTAAACTTAATCAGGCCTGTATTTAGATAAGTGCTATTCTGTGCTCGAGCACAGGGTGGCGGAATTTAGGGGGCGGCAAAATTTTGAATTATTTTATAAATTCACTATAAAGTAATATTTAAAACTAGTAACCCACAAAATCCTGTGCAAGCAGGAGAAAATGTGTTACATGTTTAAATCCCTGTAATTACAATAGTTACTAATTAGCTAGCTTATCTGATTATTTTAAATAGTCATCCTTTTCCACCCCTACCTCAAGGGGTGAGGATGAACTTGAACATCATAAAACCTGATACCGTTAAACTCAGCGACCTCGAAAACTATGAATTTAACACTAATATCTGTCGTTTTCGATTACTTTTAAAATCTCGCTCCCTCCCTGCGAATTAGAGTATGGCCTTGAAGTTGAGTTGGATTAAAACTGCCACTATTCATCTAGCGACCCCCAAAACTATGAATTCAACTCTAATATTGGCAGTTTTCGATTAATTTTAAAATGTTATTTTTACGGGAACTTTGTACCCCGCGTCTCAGCTCAGGTTTGACCTAGATACATGAAACATTTGGATCATTTCTCTGAGAGCTTTAAATCATATTAAAATTTCATATTTCTGCCCAGTGGCGGATCAAGGAGATGATCAAGGGAGGGGCAAAATCATAGTTTGCTGCTTTATCCAGTGTAAAGCAGGATTGAAGCCCATTTTATCCAGTGTATACTAGAGCGTCAAGGGGGAGAGGCTATAGCCCCTGTAGCCTCCCTTGGATCCGCACCTGTTTCTCCCTATTATGGTTCTCAAGTTGAAAGCGCTACAGACAGACAGCTTATTGTATTATTATTATTATTATTAAGTATTCTGTCTTTTAATTCGTCCTGGAACGAATGAGGGTGTTTTTTTTTCTTCTTCTTAATTTTCAGTTTGGGCCTGTAAATGTTATTTCCATGTATCTCGATTTTCAGTTTCCTCTTTTAACCGCCAATATTTTCTTCTATTTTTCAAATCATCGATCACTTGTGTTCTTCTTCGTTCTATTTCTCGCTTTCCTTCCATCTTTCCTTCTATGGCTGCATGAAGAAGACATTTGCTTAGCAAGATGTGTTCAATCCAATTGGATTTTCTACAAAGGATGGTAGCTGGAAGCGTCCTCCTCTCTCCTATCCGTTTTAAAACACCTTCGTTTGTTACTCTTTCTGTTCATTTTATATTCTCCATCTTCCTCCAACACCACATTTCCAAACTCTCTAAATATTTCTTTTCTAACTTCCGTAATATCAAAGTCTCTGAACCATAAAGTCCAATGCTCCATATACAGCACTTGATCACTTTCTTTCTTAGTCCAATATTAAGGCTGCTAATTAAGAATGACTTTTTCTTGTTGAATGCTTCTTTGGCTATGGTAATTCTCGACCTGATCTCTTTGGTGCAGTACGCGTCTTATGTAGATGCTATTAAACCATTACTGACGTGAATAATGTAAACAATTATTTTTCTTATCACTTATCACTAGGGCAACCCAAATGCATAAAAAGCCAAAAAAAAACAAAAAAACATAATAGCAATCTACACATATGGTTGGTACCTTGAACATGGTTGTGGTTGTCTAATGGTCGAGAAGAAACTAATTTTAAAAGCATAATAAAGCATAATTTAAAATACATAACACAATTTGTGGAAAATTCTATTAGAACGATTCTTGGAAAATTCCGTTTAATTGCAAGCTTAGCATACTGTATTCCTGTTTTTTGAAACCAAGTTGTATTGTACGTAGTTTGTGAACATTTGAAGTGAATTACTTGCTCCGGTACAAAAATCGTGTGTACAAGAATTGTATGTATGATGATCAGAAATGTACAAAAGATGCACAAGAACTCCACACTATAATGTTACGTGTACCTCTTGAACTTGAGCACTTTTTGTACTTTTTGGTGGCATTTTTTACTTTCCCTTTCTGTATATATGCACCTCTAAGGCGCACACAAGTAATAAGAAAAACTGACTCGAGTAAAGCATATCTGTTTACAGTGCATTAAGTAGAAAGTTCATTAAATATGAAAGAAACTGGTTGCATAAAATATTAATAAATAGATCAAGATATTTAGAATATTTAATTTATAGTAAATATTATACATTATGCACGATTAATGTAAAACAATGATTGAAATTAACAATAAAGCATACTAAAGCATAATTTGGAAAAAATAAAGCATAATGTAGGTTGCTCTACTTATCATCAACATATTGGTGTCTCACAGTGACGTCACCAATGGCCACCTACCTTCCGGCAGAACACCACATCATAATTATCATTGAGAGGATTAGGCTATTTAAAATTACGTTGTAACTTTTGTAACTTGTAATATCTGAACTGCCACTCGACAAGAGCTGGTATCTTTGCAATATCACGACTTGTTTCCTTGTTTGAGACATAAGTTTGTGCGAGGGAGTGGGGGGCGACAATTTATAGAGCACAGGGGCGCACAATATATAAGTACGGGCCTGATCTTAATAAGTAGATGACTTTCTTCATTGTCTGCTTGTGACGTCTGATTGGCTATTACTTATGCAGCACCAAAAAAAATCGAATTTCAGCAAGATACGCCTATATATTTATTTTCTGTAATGAAGCCCGAGGGGCTGAATGGCTCAGTGCTGGAGCACTTACCTTTGGTGTGTGTGGCTCTTGGTACGATTGCTGACCAAAGTTTATGACGGATAACATCATGTCTGTGGATTTTCTCGGGCTCTCCCACATTTTCATTCCATCGTTTCTTCCATCATCATTCACTTGCCTCACACATCCGTCTCCCTTAGCCTAAAGGGCATAATCGTAGGTCGTTGAACCGAAAAAAAATCATTTTCATTTGATGAAACATATTCGGACCCAAGAGGAACGAGAATGGGGAATGGCGGAAGCTTCATAACGAGGAACTACATAGTTTATACGGTTTGCCCAACATTGTTAGGGTCGTCAAGTCTAGGAGGCTTAGGTGGGCAGGTCATGTAGCTAGAATGGAAGAAAGTAGAAACGCTTTCAAAGTCTTGACTGGTAGACCCATAGGAAAACGACCATTAGGAAGACCTAGGCGCAGATGGGAGGATAATATTAAGATGGATCTCGCAGAGATAGGAATACAAAGTAGAAACTGGATCCAATTGGCTAAGGATAGAAGTCAGTGGAGAGCTTTTGTGAACGCGGCACTGAACCTCCGGGTTCCATAGGCCATAGAGTTAGTTAGTTAGTTTGATGAAACCGGAGATCTCGCGCCCGAGAACACTGCACAAGACACAGTTACTCAAGTAAACACAATTTTAGCCTAAGATCTAACTTAGCTTTAAAGCAATAATATTGTAGTGTACATCTTATTTATACAAATGACAATATTTTTTGACTCATCCTGTAGGTAACAACAGCTTTAAATTGAGATGTACCTGAGATTCAAGTGACATAAAACCAATGCGAACAGCACGCTTGTTAACTCGTTACCATAGAGCGTCATGCATAATTGCATTTATTTATTAATGATTGAAAGCATAACACTTCTTCCTACGCTAGGCGTTGCTCGTTGATGTAGCTAGAAAACACCACACCTTGTATTGTGTCAAACATATTGTGCATATACGTATAACAATGTTACAATGTCATTTATGTCAAATTCATTTCCAATTCGACCTTCCTATGCATATTAGTATTCAGCAATAAAGATTGATAGAATTAGATGAGCTGATATTATTTTATTTATTTAAAATTGAGACATCAAAAAACATCTATTGTTATTCTCTGGCAGCCTGCTACTATTTTTGACTGATAATGATTATGTATTTCAATTTTACTTTTTTATGTATTTGTTACTTTTTCTACATAATAAAATAAGGGGAGTAAAGTGGCTCAATTGTAGAGAGCTTGCCTCTGTTGTGTGAGGTCCCTAATTCGATTCCTGGCCAAATAAGTTTGTGGTGGACAACATCATGTCTGTGGGTTTTCCCGGGGTACTCCCGTTTCCTTCCATATTCTCATTCCATCAGGGGTGCAACCACAGGATGTCCACCAGGTAGTAATCTCCCCAAAACTTCCTAACTCAACAACATTCGTACTCTTTCTCAATAAAACTATGATTGCTTCACAGGGAAATGGTTGATGTAGCATGAAAATTTGATCTGTACTCTTTCCCTTATAAAAACATTCTAGTTCTATTAGTTTTTTTCCTGAAGATATTGGTGGAAATATTTTACAATTAGGCTACTTATAATCTTTTCGGGTGCAGAATAATACCCGTTGAATACTATATTAACGTAGTGGCTTGTAGCAAAGAACCCCTGCCAGACAAAATATGCTAGGTGCGCGCCTGAGTTCCATCATTTCATCATTTACTTGCCTTTATCATCGTTTCCTTTAGCGTAGGAACAGAAGCTACAGTGAACTAATAAAGCAGAATATACCGATGTCAGGAACACAAGCTACAGTGAACTAATAAAAGCAGAATATATTGATGTCAGGAACTGAAAGTACTGTGAACTAATAAAAGTAGAATATACTGATGTCAGGAACTGAAGGTACTGTGAACTAATAAAAGCAGGATATATATATATGATGTCAGGAACAGAAGCTACAGTGAACTAATAAAAGCAGAATATACTGATGTCAGGAACAGAAGCTACAGTGAACTAATAAAAGCAAAATATACTGATGTCAGGAACTAAAGGTACTGTGAACTAATAAAAGCAAAATATTCTGACATCAGGAAGAGAAGCTACAGTGAACTAATAAAAGCAGAATATACTGATGTCAGGAACTGAAGGTACTGTGAACTAATAAAAGCAGGATATATATATTATGTCAAGAACAGAAGCTACAGTGAACTAATAAAAGCAGAATATACCGATGTCAGGAACAGAAGTTACAGTGAACTAATAAAAGCAGAATATACCGATGTCAGGAACAAAAGGTACAGTGAACTAATAAAAGCGGGATATATATGATGTCAGGAACTGAAGCTACAGTGAACTAATAAAAGCAGAATATACCGATGTCAAGAACAGAAGCTACAGTGAACTAATAAAAGCAGGATATATATGATGTCAGGAACAGAAGCTACTGTGAACTAATAAAAGCAAAATATACTGATGTCAGGAACAGAAGCTACAGTGAACTAATAAAAGCAAAATATACTGATGTCAGGAACAGAAGCTACTGTGAAGAAACTCGAAAACCTTCTGAACTTAGATATGCTCTGTAAGGAGTTTTCGAACGTATGAAAAAGAGGTGAGGCTCTTTAGATATGCAAAGTCTTCATTAAATTGCAATTACAAAAAGCAAATATTTCTGTAACATAATTAGCTGTTTGAGTTGGACTTCAGTGTTCCTTTCAGTACTAGACTTCACGATACGAGGACATATAATTTAACGTAGGATCCGAATCAAGCCGGTAGCCAGCCCAAAAATACAGGGAGGGGGGGCACGTAGAGGTTAGGGAGGCCCGATCCAATTATATTATAGTTCATCACCATATAATAGTTCATTTGCAAGCCTACCGTGAACATTTTAGAGGGGTCAGCAAAAATTTAGGAGGCCCGGCTCCCTAGACTCCCCTTGAATACGAGCCTGATCCGAATGACATGATCTAGTTCCACAGGGAATTGTAAAATATATATATATTTTTTAGAGTTGTATGTGCTACAATATTTTTAATGAAGCTGAAGCTGATAATATTTTTTACTACTAACATTATAGTTATGTTTGTTATATGTAAGTTCTGAAAATCACATATTTTTCCTGCTTTATTCTTCATTTCAAAATCGTAACACTCTCTCTGACAAATCTGGCAACCATAATCCTGAGCAACATAAGCCCTCACCGTGAATCGAATTCAGTCTGCATGCACCCAGCAATTTTTGTTGGCAGAGGTCCAAAGTTTCGGGGATGGGAGTCCAATACTACAACATACTACACTGTTAAAAATGGTTTCTTAAATTCGAGAAAATATTCCTCGTATTTGAGAACATCCGTTTCTTATCTGTGCACCGAGTAATACATTCTTAAAAGTGAGATTTCGATTTTCTCAAATCATTTTGAGAAATAATGACTCAAATGCGAGGAATTATGTCTCATTTCTGAGGGTGCAAATGCTTTCTCAAATTTGAGAAAAAATGTATTTTTTCTTAAAATTGAGAAAGTAACATTTGAGGGAATGAGAGGGAATGAAAAGATTTGAGAAATATCTCCCTCAAAAGTGAGAAACGGTGCACAGGAACAGGGTTCTCAAATTCGAGAAGACGGAAAAGGATATAAACAAAATATAAACCTGCAAAAAAATTCAAACTATTAGTACACCCAGAATTTATATTAAATAAACACCTACAGTTATAGATATTTTTTAAAACATAACATTTTAATCTTCACTTCAACTCAAGAAAATTCCACGAATACCACGATGACTTGTATTTTAGGTGCGTTACTTATTCCTACTGCATCAGACAGTTGAACATTTTTCTTTTCATCACTGTCCACTTTCTCAAGACTTTTCTTTTTCATCGACGTGGTTTACTCAAGATTGTCCCGTTTGATCCAACATTATACCAACTTCTTGATAATTCAGATTCAAGAATTATCCGTCTACTTGAGAATAACGGCAACAATTTCTGCTGGAGTGTAACGTCCCACGCTTATGCTACGAAGCTCAGGGAGACGTTATGATGATCATGAGCGAAAATGCTGTAATGAAGAAATAAGGGAATCCCGAGCAAACATACATAATATGTTTACTCACACTGCCCACTTGACGGAGGTGGAATCAAACTAGGGACCCCATGCATCGGAGTTTAGTTCTACCACTGAGTCATCGCATATGCCTACTTCTCTGCCATAAAAAAGTTACTTACATGAGAAACACCGTGTTCGTGGGTTTTTCCAGGATTCTTCAGTTTCCTCCTACAAGAAACGCAAGCAGGAATTTATTTCAGAGATGCTCCAAGTTCAATACGAGGACAAATTGTATTAAAACATGTAAAATTGTACCTAAAATTAGATAAAATTTACATAAAAGTAGCGATTTCGGGGAAGGTCCGGAGCTCCAGGACTCACCCCCTACCTTCCACCTTCTTCATTACTGCAGGGGAATGCGACAGTTTGTGCTCCTCATAAATGTGCTGAAACTCCACTGCTAAGAATTCAATTCAGATTGGAAACAAGACCACAAACCCATGCAAAAACTGCCAAGAAACGTACGTCCACATTTTCATTACACCATTATCATCCATCTCTATCACTCTCTCTCTTAGCCTTGGAGCACAATTCTGGGACGTTGGGTTAAAAAAATAAATGAAATCTTTGAGTTTTACTTCCCACAGTTGTGTTGGATAGGCTAAAGGAGACGATTATGATGAGAATGAAAAAAATAGTGGAATGAAGAAAGTGGGAAGAAATGGGAGAACCCCGAGAAAACCCATGCACAATGTGTTTATCCACCAGCAAGCCCACTTGCCGCGAGCCAAACCAAGGGCCTCATCGCACCAGAGGTTAGCGCTCTACCACTGAGCTACCGCAGCCTCTACGTTAAATTAAGAGCAAATGCGTACAGTACTACGCCATAAATAACCTGCAAACGTGTGTCGTTAAAACGTTTACTGGTGGTGAAAAAAGGAGGCGTCAATCTATGCTCGGTGATCAGTACAAAGTACTTTTGTATTACAATTCCATAATAATAAATCGTACGTTGTTTTGTAACGCTGTTTCTAACTACACAGATGACTTATGTATTCTTTGTTTCCGTACATAAGCTATTTTGCCCATTACAACGAATGGCGAAGGGTGTAAAACATTGACATGCCTCCCCGTTCTATTGTAATATAGAAAACAACGTGCCCTACGGGGCTCTAACCCGCCTTCACTTGTTATTGCTGCACTCATTATTATGTAAATTGAGTACTGAACTTTGATACATAAAGGAGCCAACCTGACTGCTATAGCCTATATAACCTGTATGAGGGGGGGGGGGAGGTCAGCGTTCTACACTACAGTACTTTTACTATACTACAGCATACTACAGTAACTTTTAGTCTATGGTAGTGTTTACAATTCACCCAGACTTACGTTCGAAAGTTGATATGTATGCTGCTCCTCGCCGCTGTCACATGACGTGTATTCATACGCCACCTCAGCTGCATCACCTACTGCGTACTCATATCCATTCGCACTCTGCTACAGCTGAAATCCTTTATCTCGTTTCCTGAATAGTAATTAAGCCCTAGCAATATTACTCCCTAGTTAAACATATAATATTATTTCGGTAAGATTGTTATCGTTGTTTTTTAAATCATCTATGATATTGAAAATCACACACTATTCCATTCTCATTTTTAAGAAGTGAGAAAATCTCATAAATGGGAACCTGAAAATTTGCCTTGAGCTCATAAATGAAAACACATTTGGAAATAATGAGACATTTTTCCTCAAATATTTATATGAGTAAACATTACTTATTTTGTTTTGAACATGCATTTTTCTCATTTCTGAGCAAGGAAATTTTTAAGAGTGTAGAGGTCTGCATGGTATTCAACTAATGTTATTCTGCTGACGGTAAGTAATGGTGGTGTTGCCACCTGTATTCTTAGGGAAATAATGACGAAACTAGATTAATTTTATAAGAAAACAAACAGTACAGATGAAGTGTATAAAATCAAATCTTGAGGATACATCAATCATTACTTCAGCTAAACAAGTAGTTTTATTATGAACGTGTACAAATGTATATCGAGCTACGATGGTTTTTCTTGGGGGGGGGGGGGAGTTCGGACCTGGAGGACCCTCACATCAGTGCACTCTTGTTATTCATATACGTAGGTTGATCATTAAAACTGATCATGAGTATTTATGAGGTGAATATAGCAGCAAGGCACAGAAAAGGAGACACGTCTGTGTAGTGGGAGGAGTGACGAATAGATCTAGCAAGTTTGAAGGTCATGGCGTCAGGAATATGACCTTGACAGCCGTTCAAGCACATGTAGTTTCAGTTTCGCATAAGGCAACATGGTAGTGACACGCGAAAAACAGCAACAGAAATTCCGTTGACTATCTTGCAAAGATCAACGTTCTTTGTGTACCCCATCCTCCATATAGCCCTCATTTAGCCCCTTGTGATTTCTTTCTTTTTGCAGCTTTGAATAAACACCTCCGGGACAGCGTTTCGCATCTTCAAGGGCAATGGTGAAAGCTGCGGAGGCAATTTTGAAGGATCTGTCCAAAAATAGCTTCCAGTATGTGTTTGATGGCTGGCAAAATCGTTGGGTCAATAGTAGGGACAATTTTGAAAAAGACCATCAACATTTGGAGAATAGGTACAGGTAATTATGTTTTATTCATTTTTAATCATTCTTTATTGAACAGCCATCGTAGTTACAGAGAACTCGATTTTTAAATATTATTTATATTTCTCATTATTAGTTAGATGAATGTCCTTTAAACATATTTGTATGTACGTTGTTTGTGACATTATTTCGACGTTGATAACTTTTTTTGTAGCGACTAGTGTTGTTCTGTAACTCTCCACCCTTGGAGGAGTAGATAGTGTGATGAGGAACGGCCCATCTGGAAGAGTTGATTTTGCATAATGACCTGTGCATTTCCAAGTGAATCAGATTCAATACCAGTGGCGGATCTAGGCCAGGGCCGGGGGGATCTAGCCCTCCCCTTAGTTTTTTTGAGTGACAAAAATAATTTAGGCTATTATTTATATATATTTTTGAAAGTTTATAGTAAACTCATGATATACCTATCGTAGTCTGGATTCTGGGTGCCCCCCCCTCAGTTTTTACCTTGTGGATCCGCCATTTTTCAAACCCCAGTTGTTTAACATAAGAACACAGAAACACAGAAGCTCAAACTAATTTTTAAAAAATTAAGAAAATTCAAGATGAAAATTTCCTCAAAGAACCTGTTGTTCAATTCCAAATAGCGGACAAGAAGTTAATGGTGGGGGGATATAAAAGATCTATATTACACAGAGAAAAAAAAACAAAAATAAAAAATAAAGTCTTCAGTGACACGAAACATAAATACCCTTGTATCCGCTTGTCTCATTAATAATTCAAACCTTCGTAGAGGACACTTGTATATTTACGTGATCTTTTTCTCCTGTGTCTTTTGAGTCTGGAAGAAACACAGGATGTGTAAGGAAAATGACGAGAAAAATACAAAGACAGATTTTTTTCTATCTCTCTCTCTCTCTCTCTCTTCTGGGAAATTCTTTTCTTGTAATTTTGCTTTCTAGCTTTTTCATACCCTGCTGGGTTTGTACCTCATCCCTTATTTAATACCAACAACTGCTTTTGTGTTATTAGTTGTTCTCAGAGCTTGACATCCTTGCATACGCAATGCGACATTATTATTATTATTTTTTTTTTTAAATCCTAGTTCTTGGAACGAAGCAAAGACGCTGTCTAGAGAAAGATTGAATGCAAACTATAAATTATTTTTGAATTTTTCCAAGAACTCAGGTGACAGTGACATAATAACTCAACAAGTATATATATATATATATATATATATATATATATATATATATATATATATATATATATATATATATATATATATATATATATATATATATATATAAACACAATACATGCGACGGAAGAAATTAATTGAGAAATACTGAGAAATACAGGATATTTCATTCACAACATTACATCAACATTTCAAATAGGTTACTTAAGTATACGGTGACCTATAAGCCTTAAATTATAATGAATTTCATTTTCATCCTTTTTTATTTGCATAGAAATTACTCTTGATTAACAAGGGAGATAAATATTTTGTTCTAATCCAGACACTGAGGCTCCCGCGAGTATTGTTACCCACGAGATGAGAAATATCTCATATTTTCTCGATTCTTTTCTAAAAAAATGAGACGAGAAATGTCTCACATTGTCTCGATTTTCCTCGAAAATGAGACGAGAAATCTCATATTGTATTCAATCTTTTCTCTAATATGCGACGACGAATGTCTGATATCGTCTTGATTTTTCTCGAAAATGAGACAAGAAATGTTTAATATTGTCTCGACTATTTGTCGAAAATGACACGAGAAATGTCTTATATTGTCCAGATTCTTTTCTCGGAAACATGACGAGAAATGTCTCACATTGTCTCATTTTTTCTCGACAACGAGACGAGAAATGTCTCGTATGTCTTGATTCTTTTCTTGAAGATGAGACGAGAAATGTCTTGTATTGTCACGATTTTTCTCGAAAATGAGACGAGAAATATATTATCTCGTTTTATCTCGGAAACTAGACGATAAACGTCTTATGTTGTCTCGATTCTTTTCTCGAAAACGAGACGATAAATGTCTCATATTATCTCGATTCTTTTCTCGGAAACGAGACATGTAATGTCTCATATTGTTCCTTTTTCCTCATAAATGAGACGATAAATGTTTTATATTGTCTCGATTCTTTTCTCGAAAACGAGGCGAGAAATGTCTCATATTATCTCGATTCTTTCATTTTAAAATTAGAGATAACACGAAAAACATGACTAATCTTGTATTTTCGAGACGAGAATCCAGATGAGATGAGAAATTTCACTAGTTTCGTGAGTAACACTAGTTCATCCATGTCTTAGATCTCAAACACTGCTTTAGTGTTACGTACATAGTGCATAGTATAAAATTATTGTATAAAAGTGTAAAGTATAAAGTATAAAGTGTTGGTATAAGTACATAAAAGAGCATTTATGAATGCTTGAAAGATACACAAGTCATTACATAATACGCTTCAATAATAAATATGGTTGAAATGTTTTCATATCACACATTTCGTGCACCTCTGGTGACGGGGAAGTATTCTCATAACTTTCTAAGTGAAATTAAGAGAAAAATCGAGACATAAATTTGCGAAACAAGACGAGAAAAGAGGCCGTAGTGGATCAGTGGTGCAACAGCCATCTCTTGCTTATTAAGTGCCTGGTTCGCGCCAAGTGCGCACAGAGCCCGAAGGACAAGGTATGGCATACAAAATATATGTCAAACCTGTTCGTAATAGGGCACACACACATGTCGTAATGATACATAAACACACTGCCAACAACGTGAATAATACTGTCACTAAACACTCTGCAAGAACACACTAGAAATATTAATTTTAGTGGAAATAATGCTAGTTTAGTCACTAGACAACATTTAAAAAGGTGCTAAATTTCTATTCTAACAATATAAATGAACCAGTTGTTTTTGATAAAAATATCCTTAAAAATTTCTAGATCAAGCGACAAAGTGCTACATTGGTAACACTGATAACAAGAGACAAACGACAACCGCCTCACGTTTCCGCGCATGTGTATAAATTTTTGACGTACAATTATATCATTTCAAACATTGCCCCAGTGATCAAAACATAAACTACTAATCCGCCAAAACTAATGAAAACAAGGCAGTAGTTCATTTTGACATGCTATAGTTGCTCACTTTTTTTCTATGTTCATGACGGACATATCCGTGATGTCAAAAAATCGACATATTCCCTTATGTCCACCATTAGAAGGCAATTCATTTGTACACATTAGAGTATGTCCAAATTTTAAGACATGCATTTTTGTATCGTTTTGAGTCGTTTCGGGCTCTGTGTGTGAACGTTATGGTGGACGAACACCGTGTGCTCACGAAAACTTATTTCTAGTCTCGTTGCCAATATTGCTCACGAGGCTCACTAGACTCATTATCCTCAGCGTGCTCACTGTTCTCAATGGGACTCGCTCTCATTGACGTGAAGGAGGGTCACACTGTGGGGCTTATTACCCTCAACAAGGTTTGTGCTTACTCGATCTCTAACCTCGTTTTTTTTTTTTTTTTTTTTTTTTTTTTTTTTTTTTTTTTTAACGTTGTACATCTGATACACAAATGGAACATGTTGCATGTAAGCAGAATCATTTTCGGTGTCACTATGCTAAGGTAGTTCCAGTTGAGCTAACCAACCCTGGTTATGCCACTGGAACATAGTAATGTTTTCGAGCCTAGATTCAATCTAATACCGAAATTTAATAGCAGTGGGTATTAAATTGTGCTAGATTCCAGCTTCTAATCTTTTTTAAACATTTCACGAGAATATCATGAATTTCTTTTTATCCTTTGCCGCTAAAGTTGTCGTTCTCCTTGTTCAATACCCACTGGTACAGTCAGCGACAAAAATTCTTTCCGTTTGACATTTATTTTCTGAATAACGGTGGTATGGCTGGAACATACAACGGTGTTATAGCTAGAAACGTAAAGAAAATTGCATTCTTTTTTTAATTTACTAAAAACTGTACTCAAATTGCCCTTCCATTCTGAATCTAATTTTATCATACGGAAAGATATTTTTGTCGCTGACTGTAGATGAATGGAATCTATATTCGAAATAATCATTAATTGTTCTTATAATTGACCTTTTCCCGATAATTCATTACGGAGTCTTGACTATTTTTTTCCCTTACGACCAATTTTCGATGGGAGATACAGTAACTCCGAAATGACGTATTTCTGTACCCATGTTGGCCGACTTTTTTTTTTTATTTTCATATGAAGGGTTCATTCTCTAATTTTGATATTGTTTCCAAACACTCTGTATAATGATTAAATTACTTGTTTAACGTAAGTTGAACATTGAAAAGAATCCTTTGTAGCTTCCAGTCTGAACTCTATGCCTAGTAACGATTTCTCTTTAATGCACTCTCAAGACGATCAGTAATATTTGTTAGGAGACTATAGTGAATACGGTGTTAATAACCTCCCAATTCATTCCTCCTACAGGAACAAGCAAGAACGTCAAAATGGCATCATAAGTAAACACCTACTGCCATTACGTTCATACGTTTTGTTCGTTTGCTTAAGTGTTTATCGAATGCGAAACATGTTCTTTGGAGAGAAGATCCTCTTAAGGACAACTCCATCAGAGATCTTCCAAATGAATGGCTCCATTATTACCTTTGATCGTCGTACAATTTGTTTGTCTTTAAGCCTCTTCAAGCGGTATCTGCAAATACATCGTTATTGCTTCCAGTAAAGCGTAGGAAAGAACATGATTTTGTCGAGGCCCAATACAAGATCAAGTCAAATAAACGCGTAATGGTGCTATCAACGAGGTTAACATTTCTAACGTCAATATCATAACATCCTGTTGCCAACAGGATAACATGGAACGCATGTTAGCAGAAGAAGTCAATTGTTTTTGCTGACTTTTTGTTAGTTCTTCTACTTGCCATATTTGTATGCGTCAGTAGCCGATCTTTCGAGGCAATTGAAAGACAGAATTAATCTTTACATAGCATGAAAGCAGAAACAACTTACACAGTAGAAGAAAATTTTAACTTAGCTTTTGTCCCTTTCTAATGCTTAGCTCGTGTACTGTAGGGGTACACACACGGACGGAGAGAGTCCAGTGAATCCAGTCGTGTGAAACTTTCAAAGATCTCGCATTTGCTCTATTTTTACATGCTTTTCTGTAACTTAACAATAGTTCAACTGTGTTTATGATTAAACCATGTTCTTTAATCTTCCAACCTTAATTTATCTTATTTTCTGACGTCACACAAGGATGAAATTTTACATAGTGGCATATGTTGTGTGACAATACAAATATTCCTTCCTTACTGTTATGATATTTATATACAGGGTGAACGTGAAAGATGTGCATCAACTCCGAAAAGTGATTCGTCACATCAAAAGAAGACAAAAAGTCCTCTTTCATGTTGTCTAATTCCACATCATGTACGAGTGACAGGGGTGTCAACTTGGAATTGACAATCGAATCCTGACATTTGGAGCAGAAGAGAAAGATAGGCACAAACTACGGGAAGTGATTCGTGACATCAAAACTAGTTAAATGTAGCTACGAACATCAGCAAAATATCACATTAGACAGTCGCGCAGACAAAGATAGTTTGTGCACATCTTTCTGTTCCCTTCCAACTGTGAGGATTCGGTAGTCGATTCCAAGTTGGCACCCCTATCACTCGTACACGAGTTGGAATTCGACACTATGCAAGAGGAATTTCTGTCTTCTTTTCATGTGACGAACCACTCCCCGGAATTTGTGCATATCTTTCAGGTTCACCCTGTATACTTAATTATTTATTAATACTAGGGGGACGCGGTGGCTCAGTGGTAGAGCGTTCACCTCTGGTGCTTGGGATCCCGGGTTCGATCCCAGCCCCTGCCAAGTGAACTTTGTGGTGGACAAACACCGTGTGCGTGGGTTTTCTCGGGGTTCTCCCATTTCCTCCCACTTTCTTCATTCCACCATTTCATTCATTACTCATCATCACCGTCTCCTTTAGCCTAACCGGCATAATCGTGGGACGTAAAACTCAAAGATTTCATTTGATTATTAATACTAGATTTTCCCTGAAGCAAAAGGCAAACAATGTGTTAAATACCTATAATAAAAGTTGTAAGCCCCAAATTAAAAGTTATAATTCTTTACATTAAATCTCTTAAAGGTTTATTTTGCCCAGAATTAAATAGACACAAATATTAATGCTGAGATCTAAATATGTTTACAGTCTTTGTCGTAATAATAAATAGCAAAACACATTCATGTTTTAATACCATCATTATTCATTTTCAAATCATTTAATTGAAACAATACAGTTTAAGCTTTCATTTAATCGTCACAATACATTACCGTAGAAAGACACAGATATTAATGCTAAAACATAAATATGGTTACGACTTTGTCCTAGATTGAAATATTGAGACAATACAGTTTTTACAGTTACAGTTAAGTGGTCACAATAGTTTTAAATTTAGAAATTGCCTGCGTATTTGTGCAATCGATTGACATCACATCGTAGCGGAACGACGAGTGTTTGCTATTAGGAATTAGCGATCTTCACAGACTGATAAACAGTTTCTTTTACAACGCTGTCGCTCTCTACTAACTGTACAAGTCTATCCTATTCCGTTCTGCAACCAAAACTGCTCTAAGGTAGTACGTAAGGTATAACATCCAGGGGATCATTATAAATTACGTTTCAGATTGTGGAAGTACGATGGATTCTATGAGCTGATTAAATGTGAAAACATCTTGTAAGAAAACGTGATAAATTAATAAAGGTAGAAAAATAACATAATTAATGCTTTTGTGAAATAAAAAAAAAGAGTCTAAAACTATAAAAGCTTTAGTCGCGATTAATTACAATAGGTTATAATTAAACTAGGGCGAGCCATCCAAAACAGAAGGAATCGTGCTTCTTCATGATAATGCCCGCCTACACACCGCTGCTGCAACTCAAGAACAGTGTTCGTAGATTTTCTTAAGAAAATTTCCCTCGACTGACTGAAAATTTCCCTTTTCTTATCAAATTTTCCCTAGTTTGTTGAGAATCCAATTCCTATGAGAGAACTTATGTGATAAGATTAATTTAGCTACCTAGATATAATAAAGAAACTACATTTCTTTTATCGTATTTGCTTTTTGCTTCTATTTTGTACTTTTCCTTCACTATTTTTAAACAACAACAACAACAACAACAAAAAATACACACAAATACACCCAACCAATAACTGGTGCTAATTATGATACTTTGAACAGGCAGACACATATACACACACAAAACATACACAAACTATTGCTATTGTTTTGACTATTTCTGAAGAACAAAGAAAACTTTAAGCATTTATATTGGCCAATCAGTCAGCGCGAGAATTTCCCTGGATTTTTCACGTTTTATCGAAAATTTCCCTTTTTACTAAATTTACCTATGACATTTCCCTAGATTAGGGAAATATCCCTCAAACTACGAACACTGCTCAAGAATTGCTGGATCAATTTGGATGGGAATTTTTTTAATTATCAATCCTGTAGTTCGGACCTTGCTCCTAGCAATTTCCACCTTCCCCCTAAGCTGAAAAAGTTTCTGGGCGGTAAACGTTTTGTAAGTATGAAGAGTTGGAGAATACAGTGAAAATCTGCCTTAATGAACTGGCGCGGGCGGTCGGGTGTAACACGGGAATTCTGTATTTAATGAACAGATACGACAAATGTTTAAATGAAGATGGTGATTACTTACAGAAATAAGGAAAGCTTCAGATATGTAACAAAATTGTTTTTTTTTTTAATATAGTGATACATCTTTTACATAATTAAACGATCTTTATTTTCTGAATGACCCTCGTATGTGGTCTACTAGTGAAGTAGATGTATCAAATGTTTCTTACTCGTCTCTGCTATGATACCTATCGAAAGAGAGGCAGACGAACAATGTCTTCTTGTAACAATTCCTATAATTTTGCAAAGCACAATTTAGAGTCCTAAAATCAAAGAAGGGTAAAGATAAAATGGTTACAAAGAGTGATGAAGATTTGCATAACACTGTGAAAGATAATCCTTTTTAAAGCGTGTCATGTTTTTCTTTGTCTCGTTAAACTTAATCTGAATATTATCAGTCACTTTTGCACGTTACATCACACATTGTCCATATGTTTATCTTAAAATCGTGAGTGCTGCGTATAACAAAAGTAAAGCACATCGCTACAAGAAGACGGATGAGTTTTTTTTTTAAAAAAAAAAAAAAAAAAAAAAACTTTGAAGTACCCTACTAATTTCAAATATGGCAAAATTCCTTGAAGTTACTTTCTGAGAACAATCATCAAATTTTGATATTTTTAACGGACTTCAAGAAAGGAGAAAATTCTAAATTTGTTTGTATTCATAACTATATATACGTATCAGGTGTCTTTAAAAAATGGCGAACATTGACAACAGAGAATTTTGACAGTATTTTAACCATAGAAGGACACAAGTTGAACCATCCAAATTATCAGAGTCTTAGAGAACAATTAGGTACGATTTTTTTTTTGATTTTGACAATTCCAAAATATTTTTTGACATAAAAGAAAATTTTACCTTGTGCTCAACCGTATAAATATATGTTGTAGTAACGCCTCGTCTATCAAGACAATTTGGGTCAATAAATGACCCCATGGTAATTTTAATATTTTGGCAATTGTTTACCTATAGAAAGGGCTAAACAGGACTACCGAAATTTACAAAGATATATATATTCGAGTTCTAGAAAACGTTTACCCTATTTTATTCACTGACAATTTCCAAATTTAAGAAGTGGTCCTATGTACACCTCCCGAATTTTGAAGGGAAGCATTATTGTACTGAAGCCTTATGAAAGAGAATTAACCCCTTCAACGATGATATAATACATCAAAAACTTCCAAATGTTGAATTTTGGCATTTTTTTACCCATAGAACGAGATAAACAGGACCATTCAGCCCATATTTATGCATTGTACGATCCTGTACTCTAAATAATTTGCCGCCCCCCTCCCCGCATAAACTTATGTTTCAAACAAGGATACAAGCCGTGATTTTGCAAACATATCAACTCTTGTTGAATAGCAGTTTAGATATGACAAGCTACAAAAATTACAACGTAATTTTAAATGGCCTAATTCTTTCAATGATGATTACGATGTGGTATTCTGTTCGAAGGTAGGTGTTTGGTCAGAAAGTCCCTGGACAAGGTGAATCCATGGTAGTTTGCCATTGCCTTCCATGGGGTGGTAATGACGTACTAAGGACGGGACCTACATCTTAACTTGGAGTCCGAACTACTTGTGTCTCTACCGGTAATCGAACCCAGGACTCCTTGATTACAAGGCAATGAGCTTAACCACTCATCCATTTGGGACACATTCCCTCAGAACTGGCATGCAATTTATTCATGTAGGTTTGAATTTATTGTCCGGAGAAAATTATTTCTACTAATTCTTAAGCTGTCTGTCTGTCTGTCTAGCGCTTTTCAATTCGAGAACCATAATAGATAGAAACATGAAGTTTTGAAATGTTTTAAAGCTCTCAGAGAAATGTTCAAAATGACCTGTTCTAGGTCCCTAGGTCACATCTAAGAGACATGGGTGTGAAAAGTCCCCATAAGAATAACATGTGGGCATTTTGAAAATAATCGAGCAATATTAGAGTTGAGTTAATCGTTTTTGAGGTGATTGAGAAGAATACTGGCAGTTTTAATTCAATTCAACTTCTAGGCCATACTCCACTCCAAAGGGAGGGGGCGAGATTTTAAAGTAATCGAAAACGGCAAATATTGGTGTTGACTTCATAGTTTTCGAGGTCGCTGAGTTTAACGGTATCAGTTTCCATGATGTTCAAGTTCATCCTCACGCCTTTAGTTTAGGTGTGGTGGTGGAGAATGACTTTTTAAAAATAATCAGATAAGCTAGCTAATTAGTAACTACTGTAATTAGAGCGAATTAAACACATTAACATATTTTCTCGCGCTTACGCGGGACTCTAAATGTTGCTACTTTTAAATATTACTTTATTGTGAATCTTTAAAAAATCCAAAATTTTGCCGCCGTGTGCTCGAGCACAGAATAGCACTTACCTAAATGCGGGCTTGAGTGAACATTCACCAAATTTAACTTCCTCACAATTCCAAAATTTAAAGGTGGTCCTATGTACCCCTCTTAAAATTTAAGAGGAGTGCATCAATGTACTTATACCATATGAAAAATAATAAACTCTCTACTCAAGAGCTCCTTCGTGGCTAAGGGGTTAGCGTACGCACCTTTGGCATGGGAGACCCGGGTTTGATTCCCGGCGGAAGCTCATGTGGTTCGGGTTCCACGTTAATCAGTAGGTCCACGTCTCATATAGCCTCGCTGGTGAACGGGACGCTGAACTAAAATCAGCTCAACTCAACTCTCTCTACTCAACTGTATAATCATATAGGGGGCTCGGTGGCTCAGTGGTAGAGCGTTCACCTCCGGTGCTTGGGGTCCCTGGTTTGATCCCACCTCGCGCCGTGTGGACTTTGTGGTGGACAAACACCGTGCTCTTGGGTTTTTTCGGGGTTCTCCCGTTTCCTCCCACTTTATTCATTCCACCATTTCAATCATCTCTCATCATCACCGTCTCCTATAGCCTGACCGTAAAACTTAAAGATTTCATTTCATTTTCTTGTATAATCATATAACATGTTAAAGCCTCATCAAAGAATATAGCCCTAAATTAGGTCAATATCAAACATGGGACGAACAAGTAGTAATACTAACATTTGGCCTTTTTTTCTCATTGAAGAGAATAAGCAAGACCAAGTTTACGGTGGTATATATTTGGATCCTACAGAACATTTATTAAAATTTATTCTTTTCACAATACTCAAACTTAAGGGATGGTTCTATATACAGTACTCTTTCCAAAATTTAAGAAGGTATGCATCAATGTACCCATACCTTATAATAGAGAGTAGACTCTTGTTCAACTATATAACAAAATAAATTGATAAAACTTCATCACAAATTTATCAGATCAATACCCTACCATGTGGTACGACGTATTGCTTGAGTTTCTATCCTTTTGGCAAATTTTCTACTCTAAAGAGGGGATAAGTGGATCAATAAAATTTGCAGAAATGTATATTTGGATAATAGATTATATTTATTATTTTTGACAATTCTCAAATTTAAGGGTGGGTCAGTGTATTCCTCCCAAAACCTTAGACAAGTACACTGTGTCTTATAAAAGAGAATTGACTGTTATATTTTACTATATAGCCACATAACACGATAAGCCCACATCAAGGGAGTTAAATTAAGTCCAAAACCTCCAAAATTTAACCTTTAGGTACAAATAATTTTATACCCATAAAAGGGAACGAGATGAACCACCGAAATTTACAGACGTACATACCCCGGTCCTATACTACCATGTACCTCTTCCAAAATTTAAGGGGTAGGTCAAGATTCCCTTGCCAAAATCAAGAAAGCGTTAGCATCTATGACGTCATACCATGTGATCAGATTACGTGACGTCCTTTAGCCAATCAGAGAAAAGTTAGGTCGAATGGTCCTCACACAACTACTGACGCTCTTTGCGTCATAACCAACGGAGCTCAAACTCATGAATTTGGTGATCTTGAGTTCGCAACTCACGAAGTCAAGTTGAGGAAGTTCGAGTTCTATACAAAAGTAAAAGGGATCTGAAAAGGTAGGGAGACGATTGACGTCACGCTGTCCCCCGTACCTATCTTTGCTCATTGTACGAGGGCCATCCGGAAAGTGGTACCCGTTTGCGCCACATGAAGCGCTAACGACTCGAGGAGCCGCTGGGCATTACAGTGAAGCCATATCTAGCATCTTGGTGCTAGATCTAGCATAATTCACATGCATTTAGCATCTAGCATCTTGACTTTAGCATCTTGGCCAAATCTAGCATAATTTCATTCTTCCCTCTGATGAACAGAAAAAGTACTAAGATTTAGATGGTTCAAGGACCGTCGGGAATTATTCTTCTTAGTTGAAGCGATAGTTGGAACAATGAGACCAGTCAGTATTTCCGCGGTGGTAATTTATTGTTGAATTCAGAGAATGTTCAAAAATAGCAAAACGTGACACTACAAATCATATTTACTTACCCATAGTTTTATTACTGTCAACTGAAACCTGAATATTTGGTTATCTGGGATGTTTCTGTCCCTTTCAATTTACAACTTGAGAGGGGAAGGATATAAACGTCAGGGGACAGCTAGTAATACACTAAAAGAATGCTTCAAGGCTGTGTCGGAAGCGGCATGTTGTGTATATATTTCTTAAAATGTTATCCATTCATAAAAAAATAAATTCGACCTTCCTTCTCTATAATGTGCCATTTACCAATTTATTTCATTATCATTCCTGACAGCGTCATATTAGCTCTGTACATGAATACAGTTGAAACACTTCATTGAAATAATGAAGATAAGTACGGGCGGGTCTTTAAAATTAGTTAGGGAAGATAATTTAAAAATCTGGCATAATTTACAAAAATCTAGCATAATTCAGACCCGTGTTTGGCATCATCGCGAGTCTCGAGTGTGGCAACCCTGCTGGGCAAGGTCAGACCGCGTCAGTGGCTTGTCTGCCTGCTCTGTGCGAGGTTGCATGACGCTAGCAGTGCCTGTGTTGTGTCTGTGCTCGTTTATAATGATTAAACGAATTGAGAACCCCGCCAGTTGTGAAGTGAGGTCCGTGATTAAATTTCTTAATGCAAGAAACGTTCGACTTGTGAAATTCATCGCCAATTAAAGGAAGTGTATGGAGACAATGTGATGGACGAGTCGTCTGTTCGGCGCTAGTGTCGCAACTTCAACCTGGGGAGGGGGAGTACACACGACGAGGAGCGTTCAGGGAGACCATCTGTCATTACAGACGAACTGCTGTGGTCAGTAGACAAATGCGTGAGGAACGATCGGCGCGTCACAATTGATGAACTCTGTGAACATTTTCCTAATGTGTCTCGACTTTTTGGCGGAAAAAAGATTTGACAGCGATGAAGAACTTAAACGAGGCGTGACTACGTATCTCAATACGCTGGCGGCGGAGGATTATGACGCTGGAATACAAAAACTCGTCACACGGTATGACAAATGCCTCAATTTGCTTGGTGATTACGTATGGGGAGAAGTAGTGTAAAGTATGCTCTTTCCAATAAAAATGTGTATATTTGTTAATATGTACTACTGTGTCTTTATTGCACAAACGGGTACCACTTTCCGGATGGCCCTCGTAATTGTTTAGAAAGTGGGAGACGCTATAGATATTTTTGAAAGTGAGTGAACGACGTCCGCAGGCGTTCCCTCTCACTTTTACCCCTGGCTCTATATAATGATGTGAACATGAGGTTCAGTCAGTGTGATGTCAAATGGATGATGTGAGTTTGAGGTCGAGTAATCGTGACATTGAAATGATGGTATAAGCGCCAGGTTGAATGGGCGTTATAAAGGCGTGAGTGCGAGGTCAGAATGATATATAAAAGCGTGAGTGTGAGGTCAGAATGATATGAGCTTGAGTTTGAGAGAAGTTAGTTGAAAATGGGCTCCTTTGGTCATGTCCTATCGCTTGTAAGCGTACCTCTGAAAATATCTCATTCTTTATAACCTAAGTATTGCTTAACGTCTTGATACTCAAATCTATGAATAGTTTACTGAAGACATTGTGCGACCTCTAAATGATATACCTTTTATGAATTGTGAAGCAGATTAAAAGATATAGGCTGCTTTTAGCCGAGACTGTGAAACATAAAATTCACATAAACGGAAAATGCTTGATTTGATGCTAGGAGCTTTCTCATAATTCAGGGTAAGGCCATCACAACGAGGCAACTTGTTCGTTCAAGAGAGATAGCAAATCCGTAAGAGCAAACTAACAATGCGCCATTTAATGAGCCATCGAGGTTAATTGCAAAGCATTGCCAATTGGTTTCAATGTCAAGTAGGGTACTTGTGCATGTCTGATGAATAGTGAATACTTTTTATTTTCTGATTGCAGGCTAAGTCACGTTTCTTTCTTTTTTTTTTTTTCCGCACAGATAACAAATATTCCGCAACGCCATCCGAAGAAGAGTTATCAACAAAGGATTGCTAATGAAAAACATGCCATTTCTTCATCTCCTGCATGGTTTGCTTTCAAGTATCACGTCTATACTGTTGATTCAGCTGTGGCGTAAGAGGTGTGCAAGCAAGCATAGCATTACGTATTGTATCTCTTAATATTATGATCTCCAAGAAAGTGGTTTCGATACACAAAAAGCTGTTTTAAGAGTAAAGACGAGAAGTATTTTTGAAATTAATTTAGGCTTTTGGGTTGCCATAATTCTACAATAGTAACGCATCTATATATCTATATCTATATCTATATCTATATCTATATCTATATCTATATCTATATCTATATCTATATCTATATCTATATCTATATCTATATATATTTAGCAGGTTGTTTGAACGGAAAATAAAGGCACAGGGAATATAACATTGTTATGTAAGGGGAATCTGAATACCTCAAATCCGTTTTCCAACAATGCTATATTGTTAGTATGCTGGAAATCCAAGAGAACAGCCTGATGAACTGACAACGTCGCTTTTATATTTAACATAGGGTGCCTTACCATTGAAGCAGGCCCGTAGCCCGCCCTAAAACTTAGTGGGGCCCGGCTGAAGATAGGGGGGGGGCCGATGCAACCATATGATAGTTCACCACCATATTATAGTTCTTTTGCAAGCCTACTTTAAAACTTTTAGGAGGGCAGCAGAAATTTAGGGGGGCCTGGCCCCCTAGACCCCCTGGATACGGGCCTGCAATGAAGAGCCCCAACGGCTCTTGCGCTTGGAAAAAGTTTCCGTTTTCGAACTGAAAACTACCTATCTTCATTAATTACCGTTTCTTTTTTTCTTTTTTTTCCCGTATTTTTACTTAAAACAGAGGTGGTCTAGAGCCCCAGACGTTTGATAACCCTGTATATTCTCAAATGTTCGGACTGAAAAAGTTGCATACCCTATGAAAATGTACAAGAATAGATATAAATTTGCATTTTGCTTAAATATCACAATTAATTAAATAATAATAGATCAACATTCGCCGAAAGTGAGTCACAGAGATAGCAGCTCCATTTTGTAATTTGCTTGGAGAAGGATAAAGAGAGCAAGACCCTCTGATATACTAAAGTTTCACGGTTTTCATTGGCATATTATTATCTTATTATTCGATACATATAAAACTACATGAACTCACTCACTCACTGACATAAAATAACGGGTACTTCCGGTTGACGTGGAAAGTTGAAATTTGGCATGATTGTAGCTATACGGGGCTAAGGAAAATTCCCAAATGTAAATATTTTTAATTTTTAGTGGGTCTAAAGGGGGATGAAGAAATTCATCACGTTATTTAAATATGCTGTTTTTCAATCTATAATCTTACGTTCTAGATACCTGGAATTTGAATAAAAACTTGAAATTCGGTGTGCTTGTACGTTTTCGTTAGTGTTACCTAAGTAAGTAACTGAAAATAGAAATTTCCAACTTTATAGTTACGAGGGCTATCCAGAAAGTAGATTACGTTTTCGTCTGTGTCCGCTAGGGGCGGGGCTAGCGCGGCCATCTTGGGGTCAGAGCGTTGCGCAGCTCAGTCGGCATCTAGCCGTGCTAGTGAGAGGTTCGTGCTGTGCTCCGTTAAGATACTGTGACGGTTTGAAATGTCTGCGTTAATTGAAAATCCCGCGAGCTGCGAGGTGCGTGCAGTAATAAGGTTTCTGACAGCAAAAAACTGTAAACCGATAGAAATCTATCGGCAGCTGTGTGAAGTGTATGGGGACAACGTTATCACTGAAGGTGAAGTGCGACAGTGGGTCATAAGATTTAAAAATGGCCGAACCAATGTTCACGACGAAGATCGAAGTGGGAGACCCAGCAAAGTGACTGCCGAACTTGTCGAAAAAGTCGATGTTAAAGTCCGTGAAAATCGAAAGTTCACAATAACGGAACTTTCTTTGAGTTTTCCACAAATTTCGCGAAGTTTGTTGCACGAAATCATCAGCGAAAAGCTTGGTTACCACAAGTTTTGTGCAAGATGGATTCCAAAACTCTTGACAGAGGACCACAAAAATCAGCGAATGGCTGCAGCGTTGCACTTTTTGGACGCCTACAATAAGGATGGTGACTCTTTACTCGATCGCATCGTTACTGGTGACGAAACATGGGTGAAACACGTGAACTGTGAAACGAAATTGCAATCAATGCAGTGGGGGCACACAGGTTCTCCCCAAAAACCCAAGAAATGCATGCAAACAATGTCGGCAAGGAAGATGATGGCGACTGTTTTTTGGGACAGAAAAGGTGTGATTTTGGTGGACTTCCTGGAAAGAGGCACTACAATAAACGCTCAAAGGTATTGCCAAACTCTGCAAAACCTCAGAAGAGCAATTCAAAACAAGCGCAGAGGAATGTTGAGCTCTAAGATCTTGTTGATTCACGACAACGCCCGGCCCCACACGGCAAATGTCACGCGTGAAGTTCTTGAATCTTTTCAGTGGGAGTTGTTTCCTCATCCGCCGTACAGTCCCGACCTGGCACCGAGCGACTTCCATCTATTCCCAGCAATGAAGAAGTGGCTGGCTATGCAGCGTTTTGATGACGACGAACAGCTGCAAGAAGAGGTAACGAAGTGGTTGAAGTCGCAGGCGGCCGAATTTTTCGACGAAGGAATTTCCAAGCTCGTACATCGCTACGATAAATGCCTTAATTTGAATGGTGACTATGTCGAAAAGTAGTATTTGTGTGTGGCTTTCATCTGTATATAATAAAATTTGTTTCCTATACTTTGTTGATTTTTTATTCCAAAACGTAATCTACTTTCTGGATAGCCCTCGTATTTTACGGGGAACTGAAAAATCTTTTTTTCCATATTATTTATATGGGACATCTTCCACACCCCAAAATGTTTAGGCACTTCCGGCAGGTACAGTTTAAGTTCTACTTGGTAGGATACAATAGACATGACTACCCTAGAGTGGTGTGGAAATACTACAAAGTTATAATAAAAAAAGAATGAAACTTTGTTTTGGTAGTATGCAAGAGGTCTAGTCGAAGAAAAATTCCCGGATTTTTTTTTTGGAAACTAGAAATAAATAAATAAGCAGTAACCTCTGAAAATAAGAATCCAACATCATCTTCATACAATAAATCAATACACTGTGTACCACAAAACAAAGGCCACTGTAAAAAAAAATGAAGTGGGTAAGCAGAATATTAAAAAAAAAAAAAGCTGATACATATGAGATACGAGGCCGTTTTCCGAGCAAACAAGGGGATCTGGGGACGAAGTGTAGCGGCCAAGGTGGCTCTATTCAGTAATTTTTACTTTCACCAGAGCTGTAAATCATACTGTGAGCCAGTCAGGGTTACCAGGTCTTTTTGCCAGGTTCAAGTGTGTAATAACAGAGTTCCCATACTCTGCATAAATCATCTTCCAAGCAGCTGTTTCTTGCTACAATCCCCCTTGCCTGGCAACACATCTTTCCTTTTTTCCCCCTTCCTTTTGAAATCTTTTAAACAACAGGCGGTCTATTGTTCCGAAATGCACCAAATACGCTCGAGCTAACGTTTTCTCCGCGTTTTTTATTGATTTTGCGTTTGTGATTAGACATCTACATTTAAATACATGGACAGCGTATTCCAAGCGTACGTATGAGCAACAAATACGCTTTGCGATCGCCTCAAATAGCCGGGTACTTAATCTGAAACTTAGGGGAGAGACATTTGCTTTCTCGGGAGCCACAAATTGATGAAGTTCCACAGAGAGTAAATTATTTCAATTAGGTTGAGTATACACGATCAACAAATGCGGTATTTTTCAATATTGCACGAATGGTACTACCATATGTTTTGATTAAGAAAAGAAAAAAAACGAGAAATTTGGAGTTCTAAACAATTTGCGAGGAAGGGCGGGAGGTTATGAAAACGTAGTAATGCCTCGGCTAAACAAAGACGCCTGGGAGTCTTAGACATTTATCAATCGATAAATCTCATTGCCCTGAACAAAATTATATGGGTGAGTGAAAATCCTCATGAGTAATTTACGAGAAAATCGTCAAAAACTTACAAATTGATCATGCATAACAATCATATCACTTTTTATCATGAAACTGTCATTGAAGTATAAGCTCATAAAACTTCTCATTATGGGACTACTAAAATGACAACGTAGAGCATGGTTAACGGGGAAAAAATACATAACTATGATTAAATCCTAAAATTTTTGTGTAATTATAATAATGTCCAAAGATAAGACATGCATCAATCGATAAATAGGATGAACAAAATCAAATGCTTGAGGATAAATTCTCATGCTTAGTTTCCGAGAAAATTGAGAAAACGAATTTTTTAAGGCAAAAAGAAGTAGGTCAACCTGATGCAGTTGATACTTTATATTCTGCTAAAACAGATTATTTATTTATATATATATTTCATACGGAAAATGGACACTCATGTATGTTTTTAAAGCAAATAAATCAGGTACTGTCCACAGAATATTTTTCATCTAATAAGAATTTTTATGCTTTTCAGGATATATCTGAAGCTTTTTTTTTTGGCGTGGGCCCTTTTTTAAAACTCTGGCCCGGGTCCTTTTGATGCATGACCCTTTTGGCTCGACCTTTATGACCGTACTCCTTTTGACGCTGGGCTGTTTTAACTCGGATTTTAATGTCCTCGCCCTTTTGTCCGGGCCTCTCTCCCTTCTGTGCACATTTACCTCATATTGCCTTACTTTTCTCACATTTATGAATCAGTTTTTTAAATGCCATTAGTGTAAAGTCGACGAAGTTGGAGTCAAATCAAATTACCACCGTATTAAAGGCCTCCTAATGAACCGCAAATTGCCTACGCGAAAATGTTTCTTCATATTTGGGAAGAGCAAATAATGGGATTAAGCCAGATCGGGTGAATATAGTGGGTTGGGCAAAGGTTAGTAGCCACATTCACACAGAGCTGCTGAGTATGGCAGTGCATTGACCAAACAACACACCCCTACAAACAACACACTTTCCGAGACAAAAGCCTGTCATTTTGGTTTAATAACATTCCGTAACTTCTGCAGCAGTTTTGTGTAAAATATTGATTAAGGCTTCTTTTGAAAGTAATTAATATTGATCCCATTTTTGTGATCCCAGAAAACTTTGAAAACAGTCCTTACTGGATGAATGACGCGCTTTAGTCTTTCGGGGGACTGGGGGATGAAGTATATTTCAAATTTTACTGATTTGTTTGATTTTCAGGGTCAAATAGATACACTCAAAATTCTCCATAGTCACTAATCTGTGTACAAAAGTATCTTTGTTCTTCTGGTATGGTTCAAAGTGTTTTGTGCAAACTTTACACATTGTTGTTTTCGAAAAGATGTCAACAATCGAGGAAATCTCTGTGGAGGTCCACTCATGGTGTGGAACAATTTATTGTGGAGAGAGAACTTCCACTGAATCAAGGTGGTGGTGTGACGAGGGAATAATTTAAGATTTAAATATTATCAAGAGATGATTAAATAATGCACTTTCCAGAATGCAAATTCCCTACTGAAGTCCACAGGTGACTTCCTTCTGGAGCCGCCACTACCACACTTAATACCTTCATAGAGCATGAGAAACCAATAATATGAAAATATCTCAGGGATTTGATCAAATATCTCAGGGATTTGTATCTGTTACCTTCAGTTATGGTCTCAGATGCTACTTGTAAAGGAGCGTGCATAAGTTTCAAATAGTTTAAAAGAAAAAAAACTTTAAATTTTGTTTATATTCAAGATGAACAGGTAGCAGCCTGTTACTTCCTCCTTTACACTCTTAACTGAGTATTTCTATGGTTCTATGGGGCGATACCTTTCCAAGCCCCAACCGGAAAGGTTGTCAGAATACTTGAGTTAAGTTCTGGAATATTTCCTTAACTCTCCATCCTGCAAGAAAAGACATCTGAAAATTAGCACTTTGGTACTTACCAAACAGGAAAAAGGAAACCCTCTGGATACTCTTAGGTGGTACAATTTATTTCCTGAATAATTTCGATTATTGCCCATAAACACTTGATAAATGCATTTTCACAAAAACACTAAAATGCCAATACACTGAAATGGTGCACCACTGAACACTAATTCAAATTGATATATTTCACTCTTTGTAATTATGATTCTTAGAAATTTGTAATTTCACAAAACAAGGATATATATATATATATATATATATATATATATATATATATATATATATATATATATATATATATATATATATATATATATATATATATATATATATATATATATAAGCATAAAGAAAAACTTCACCGATAACAGCATTTTAATACTGAGTAGTAAATGAATCTAGTTATCTCTTTCTTGGACAGTTTATTGTCTCTTTCGTTCCTTTGGAATGACGATAAACAAAATAAACACAATAGACAAAGTTATGTTATGATGCACAGTTCCATTTTAAGATGAGACTAAAGTTCCACTTCCTTGACAGTCTCTGCACTCGTAAAGGTGGTCAGACAGTTATATGATAATTTTCACACTGGATCCTGCTAAACCATACTAAGCTCAGTCCATGAAAACATGGCAGTTCCTGGTGTTACCCAGAATAGTGATGAAGTTAGTGCTCTCAATAGGCACTCTAGTGCTAAACAGCACTAATACAAATATTCTTATTCTGTCTCTTGCATAAAAAGTTCAGGAGCTTCCTGTCAATGAGCGCGGACAGACACCTAACTACTGTGAGACATGTTTACAATGATTAGATCTTCAACTTATGAAGATGAAAAGTTAGTGCGTTGCACTGTGTAAAATCAACTTAAAATGCGTTGCACTGCAATTTCTAAGTTATAAGAGGCCATTATAGCCTACAGTTTTTATGAAGAGTGCTAGTGTACACGGAGAACTTTGTAACACTGTTTCTAAATTTTTATATAACACCACACATGATGATTAAAGTTGAAGAATATCAAACAACTGAGTATCGTATTTACACACACCGTCTCACGTTATAGAACTTCTGTTCTATACAAATCAACGGAAGTCCACGCTGCTCGTCGTGCTGACGCTTCCGGGTTT
This sequence comes from Thermobia domestica, assembly GCF_964235325.1. Taxonomy (NCBI): domain Eukaryota; kingdom Metazoa; phylum Arthropoda; class Insecta; order Zygentoma; family Lepismatidae; genus Thermobia; species Thermobia domestica. The sequence goes on from NC_137471.1 coordinate 46,596,303, forward strand.
GTTATTACATACTATATCCAAGATAGTACACCATGGTACAATATACATAAAGATATGATAGGTAAAGCAAAATACAATTACACATATATTTACTGATGGCACTCAATAGTTATAGTTTAGGGATTGATTTTTCCATGGCCTTCCCATTATCGTCTGCTATTTCCGTCTGCCATCTCCCCAAGAAGGAGAGAGAAGGAGAATTTGCTGATGCAGGCTAATTTTGAAATCAACCAAAGATCTAAATGTCTTTGACGAAAGGAACCACGATTAAAAATCAAACTATGAATTATAACGTACTTTCCAAGAACTAGTGAGCGTAATACGATAGTATTAGTAAAATATATATGAAAATAATCAAAATAAAATACACAATTTCAAACAAGCAATGCATCTTGGGAAAAGTAGAAAAAGGTCCGCTGACTTACGGCCAAACGACGGTTGATACTGACGCTCTACGCCAGCGAGGTGAGACATTCTTTTGAAAGGTGTGAAAAGCACACGTATAGAAATCGAAAATACAGCATATCGACGCTAAAATTTTTATGATTTTTGAAACAAAGAGTACAGTGCGTTGTATGCTCAATGTTTCCAACTAGGGTTTCTTTACAGTGGAACTTTCCTGTATGCTTCCTAAACCATATTCTCTTCCTATTTATGGTTACCCTAGACATTTCTTCTTACTCATAGTAGCAAACATTTTCAAACAGACTTTCAGTACAGAACTCTGTCGCCAAGAAAAAAAATCGCTGTACTAGCTCTCGCTGACTCAAGAACTCCAAGTCTACAGTATACGAAGTAAATGATATTATATATTTTCCTTCCAATATCTTGTATGCAGAATATTCCATTACGATCATACATTAAGCTATTTACATACTACTTCCCGTTAAGGAGATGCATGAGATAGACATAGTCACATTAATGAACCTAAGATAAATGCGCATATACAAGAATAACATGTCAAAAGAATATTAATACTACCGTATTTCGCTCTGTAGTATCTACCAAATATCATATGTTGAATGTTTACGCAATATATAAAATAAAGCTAAATATAAAGCAAATAATTTAATCACAAAATTAAGATATTGATATGTAAATGTGCACTCATCTGCATTTTGATATGCAGATGAAGCAGAGGGCACTCGGCTTCACACATCTCCTTGTTGCCAGTTTGCTATAATATGATAAGAATAAATCCCCTACTAATGTTCGTGTTCCTATCAAAATAATAATTATTAACCACTCATCAATTTCCAAGCACTAGTTACTCAACTTTTGCCGTTACGTTTGTGTCTCTATCCATTGAAGAACTACCCTCTCTTGGGTCAATCTGTAGACTTTGAGATCACACTTAAATTATTTGTAGACTAAAAATGAAATCCGAGCTAAGTGTCAAAAATGGAAAATTTGGGTTTAATGTTAAAATGTGGACTATGTGCCTAACACTACTCAGTTAAAATCGGACTATCTAGTATTCATTGTGGAAGTAGTTCAAATAATGGCCAGAAGAATGCTTGTGGGCCTATGTGCCGTTCTGAAGTAAAATCAGGGCTTTTTTACTCAACATTTTAATTTTGTCACTTAGCACGGACTTTGTAGTCAGTCTACATTTCCTAGAGTTTCATTGTGTCATAAGTTGAGCATATCTCACCGTACACAGCTGCCATCTCCTCATATATCATTTGTGTCGAATTTTCTTTGAAGATAGAGGAACCCAATCACAGCGTTGGTATTCGATTTTGTCCACCATGTTGCCACCATTTGGTTATCTGGCTGTGACAGTAATTCAAGACGACTTGTAAGGACACAAATTAGCACACTTATTAGTGAAATGGTAACCTAATCTACGTATGGATTAGGATTAGAAATGGAATGAAATGAAATCTTTCAATTTTACGTACAAAATATTATGCCTGTTAGGCTAAGGGATACGGATGATTAATGCAAGTGAATGATGGTCTAAGAATTATTAGGATGAGAATGTAGGAGGAAACAGGAATACTCTGAAAAAACCCACGGACATAATGTTGTCTACCACAAACTTACCTGGCCGGAGATCGAACCAGGAACACCATGTACCAGAGGTAAGCACTCTACCACTGAGCCAATGTGCCCCCTTAGGATTAGGATAAGACTTTTGCGTTCTTTTCAGCAGTAAGGCTATTTGAGACATGGACCCACAGAACACTTTTACAGAAGCATTAAAATTCAGTCAATCAATTAATAAACCTAATATTTGTTATATGACTGTGTATTTAAATGAAGCAATGATGGACGGGTCACGGGTCACTCGGTCACTACTTTAATAAAGGTCAATCAGGTCTCAGTCTCGCTTCTCAGACCCGGTCTGACCCGGTAAGTCGGCAGCCGATATAATTTCAACTCTACTGCGTAACTGCAAAAATTTTATAGTTTGTTAATGGTGTCTACTACTCGAGTTTAAATATTCCTGGATTCGGTTTAGTATATGATACTTTTTAATCAAGGTTCAATGTGGTCGAATATTTCAAATATAATTTCATTTTTGTTCATTTTCACATACAAAGAAATAGAACAACGGTTTTGAACATAGTAAATTATACCAAAAAAAAAAAAAATAATAATAATAAAATAAAATAAGGATACACTGGGCTCAGTGGCATCTCTTATACTTTACACGATACGTTTTATACAGTTTCGCTCGATTTCACTTGGACGACCTCTCAGAAGAAAAAAAGAAACATGTAACTTTTACTTTTTGTAATTTTCGTCCGTCCAGAGTTTTGATAGACATTGCAGTTATCTTCCAGTGTAGTGACTTGAGACGCACACACATAGGTACACAAAGAAAATTGCAGACTTTTATTGGGAAAAGCGAGAAAAGACAGACAAAGAAAGAGACAAGAAGAGACAGAGAGAGAGTAGGCAGAAAAAGAAAAAAGAGACAGAGAAAAGAGACAGTAAGAGAGAAACAAGAAGAGACAGAGAGGAGACAGGAAAAAACAAGAAGATACAAAGAGAGAAGAGGCAGAAAGGAAAAACCAAAAAACAGAGAAAAGAGCCAGAAAGAGAAAAATAAGAGACAAAGAGAGAGAGGGCGGGCAACAAACAGAGAACAGGTATGTTAGAATTACATTAACACACTCATTCATTCTCTCTGTGTGTATGACAACGTTTCATTGTCTCTGGGTTTGTTTGTTTCAAGGGTCTGTCCGAATTTCTGGCTCACTTTAGAGCTGACCGGGTTCCGGGTCATGCATCTGTCTGGACCAAAACGGTCACACGTCACCAGGTCTGTTAAGGTCACAAGTTTACTGGTTCCCGGCCTGTGAATTTTCTGATCTATTGCATTACTGAAACATAAGAGATGACAAATTTTATGAAATAAACTGTACGAAAATTATATTATTTATTGTTATCAAGTTACAGTGTCACAGTGTACAGCACGTGAAGAAGTCTGGTTTTGTTTCTAGTAAACCGAACTCCTTAAGAAGCTAAATTTTTAAGGAGCATAGTCTTACATATAGCATTTTACGTCAAATTAAATTATATAAACTTTAAAGTGAATGCATATTTGAAAATAGAAAATATTAAAGTATTTCGATTTGTCGAGCAGAAAACCACCTAGCTTCATTTTACCGTTGCATTCCATGGAGAGATTAGTATTTATCATCCTGAGCATTATATTATCCCGCTAATCTAATCAACACTGCGGGTAGTCTATGAAGCAAGGATAACATCCATAATTACTCAAACAGGAATACATGGGGCATCTTTTTTTTTCGACTATTCATTAGGGTGGAACAAAAAAATTCGAATTTTTAAATGTTATTTCTAATAGTGTGGAAAGGTTACCTTTTGATGCTGAAAATATTTTCTTTTTAAGTAATAGGAACATGCTTTGAGGTGCTGCAAGTACGATAATATTTCATAAATTTAGAATTTCGTGTACTATTTCAGCCTCTTTCGCCTTTTTTTACAATGAAGTTAATAATAATTAAATCATAATCCAAAAATAACCAAAACATATTTTTTAAAAAATGAAAAAAATAAGTATTCGAATATAGACTTATATCACTCCTTATTCCTTCTTATCCCCCCCCCCCGAAAAAAGTTTATTTTGTCAATAGTAAGAAATAACAAATACAATCAATGTTTTTATTGTGCAAATAAAAGAAGAGTGAAAGAGACTGAAATGGAATAAAAATAATTATATTTGTGAAACTTTATCGTCCTTGTATGCTTCGTTTACCCTAAAATTTTATTTTTATGCCTTTTTTTTTTAACGTGAAAATGCATTTTTTTCACACTATTAGAAATAAAATTTTACCCTTCCAGTCTTTTCGTCCCACCCTACTGTCTATATCTTGGGATCGATTGGATCGATTACCTCGGTCAACGAATTCGAATCTTAATTTTTGACCTTCTATCAAGGGCTCCCATCAGGGGCCACAGTGGGGCGCTGGCTTCACCCCTCTAGAGGAAATTGTACTTCGGAAGATCGAAAACCCAATGGTTTTTTTTTTTTTAAATTTTTTACCGCAAAATTTGAGACTACATTTGAAATGTCGTTTATACTTGCCTCATCCTGGAAACCACAACATGGACAACCTTGCCTTCTATATGTTGGACAAAATTGATGACAATCCATCAGGTATGCCTTGAGATTTTATGTCTCGCGGACAGACACATGGACAGCAGGAGTAAATTTATATAAAGAAGTTTTTGGTAAACTTAAACTTTTTTAAAATTAATTTTATTTCTCCGGGAGTTTAGCAGCTGAGTTCTTCTCTTTGCCGTTACCGGTGCTCCTATGTAAGTACAGAAAAAAAAATATTATATTTCACTTAGAAAAATCACCTGCAGCTGCTTCTGCTGTGGTACATACGATGAAATCTTCTGCATCTTGCCGTGTACTTTAAAAATACACCCTTTCTCAGAATCTATTTAGCTTTCTCTCTCTCTCTCTCTCTCTCTCTCTCTCTCTCTTTCTTTCTTTCTTTCTTTCTTTTGGTAGTGGAAATGGAAAGCGTTCCCCACAAGAAAAGCACTCGGACAATCTGGAAAATTGGATGCCGTTCTTTTGGCTGTCGTTTCCATCTTAAGTAAAATACTTGCTACGTCGTGCAGGCAATGGTGCAGCAAGTGTAGAGGGAAAAGAAAAAAAGTGTACAGAATGTGATGTATTTCAATCTCTAACGGTGCGAGACCTAAATCGATTACCATAGGTTTTTATAGGGAAATGAAACACAGTTTACGCCTAACGGATAAAAGATAAATTTCGTTTCATATAACTATTTAGATCTTTACTTAAAACAACAGATCAAATGGTATTGGATGTTCGTTCACGTGATCACTGGACTATAGAAGCTTAAGTTAAACCCATTTTCCTGTTTTATGATGATCTCTGAACACATATACATCCAAAGCTCTTCTTGTTGGTCTAGTGCAAAGGTTGCCAACCATGTTTATCTATTTCCGTCCTTCGTAACCATAGCATACTTCACGCCTCTTTTTTTCCCACTTTGTTCGTCATACGTGCTTATTCTATGATCCGGTCTGCGATTTTAGATGCTGCATCGCGTTCTCAAAAAAGGGGCCGCGGTGGCTCAGTGGTAGAGCGTTCACCTCTGGTGCTTGGGGTCCCGGGTTCGATCCCAGCCCCCGCCAAGTGAACCTTGTGGTGGACAAACACCGTGTGCGTGGGTTTTCTCGGGGTTCTCCCGTTTCCTCCCACTTTCTTCATTCCACCATTTCATTCATTACTCATCATCACCGTCTCCTTTAGCCTAACCGGCATAATCGTGGGACGTAAAACTCAAAGATTTCATTTCATTTTTCGTTCTAAAAAAATCATCATCAACAACAACAACAACAACAACAATAATAATAATAATAATTGATAGGAGCAACACCGAAGGATTTACGAACATACAATATATCACAATATAAGCTCCCCGGACAAAAAATTAGTCACCCCCTTGGTACTTACGTTAATACCGTGTAGCGCCGCCCCTGGATTGGATAACCGCCTGGATGTGGTCGGGAAGGGAGTCCACAAGGGTATGCAAGGCCGTCACATCCAGTTGAACCCACTCACGGAGGATAATATCACGCAATTCCACCAAACGTCGTGGATGCTGATGACGTTTCACTCGCTGTCCCAACTGGTCCCACAGATGCGTAATTGGGTTGAGGTCCGACGATTTTGCGGGCCATTCGAGGTGTGGTAGGGTACCTGAATTTTCCTCAACCAGTCACATATGGGTCCAGCTCTGTGAACCCTGCTGTCGTCGTCTTGAAAAATAGGGGTGTCTATAGCAAAGTAATCGCAAAGAAAGTGACTGAAGGGCAATACCTGCTCGTCCAGGATGTTAAAATAAACGTGCTGGTTCATGTTCGTGGACAGCTCAATGAGTGGGCCCACCACATAGTACGAAAAACACCCTCAGAACGTGATAGACCCATCCCCTGCCTGCACCTGACCTTCCACACACTGCAAGTGAAATGCTTCATGTGGCCGTCGGTGGACACGACGCTGGGCGTCATTCGAATACAGGCAAAATCGTGATTCGTTAGACCATATGACACGGCGCCAGTCTGCTACTGTCCATGTTTGATGATTATTGGCCCACTGCAGACGAGAAAATTTATGTGCATGTGTGAGCAGTGGTCTTTTGCGAGGTATCCGTCTCCATATGTTCATTGCATACAGTTCCTGTCGCAATGTTCTCTCGCGGACAGGTGGGACTGGGCCTGCATTCACGGACTGCCGTAATTCCTGGCGGGTTTGGAAGTGATTTCGATTCACAAGCCTGGCAACTCGTCTTCGGGACCGATCTGTGAGAATCTATTTGCGACCACAGTTCTGGCGTCCTGTTTCATGGCCACGTGTGTTACACCACTGCTTGTAGACACGTTGAACAGTCCGCAGCGAAACGCCAAAAAATTGGGCAACTTCCATCACTGAGTGGCCATGGGCACGGCCAAACACGATTGCCCCTTTTTGCCACTCTGTCACGTCCGCGCTCTTCCCCATCTTGCCGCACACACACCGCTTCAAGCGGTTCTGTGCCACTCCACAGTAATGCCCTCTGATTGCCTCGAGTCAGGGTATGCACGTTTGGCCATGTGATTCGACACGCCATCTGTACTTGTTTGCCAACGCAGCCTTGCTCTCGAGCGGGGGTACTAATTTTTTGTCCGGAGTGTTTACATAAGCTACCACATTGTACAAATAATCAATATAATATAAATATTCGAAATTACATTGTATAAATAATTGATATAATATAAATATTTGAAAGTACATCATAATTCTTAACCACAGCACAATATTATAGCCACAGCATGTTATGAAGAAGAATATACCAATAACAAAAATAACAAAAACAAGACTTAAAATAAATAATAAAATAACACAATAAAGCGAAGCAAAGCAAAAACATAGGGCTATATACATGAAAATACACAAAAATAATCTCTTCAAGCCAATATAAATTCAATATTTCAAAAAAAAAAAAAAAATCAAAATAATTTCTAAGTTTAGTAATTCTATGCGCTATTCACAGTTACAAGTAATATTATTTCATTTACTTAAATTCTACCTTAAATTTGCCATAAATAGTTTCATTGTTATTGGAAAATCGATTTCTTTTTTTTTCCTTTAACAGCATTATTATGTTTCCTGGAGAGTCTTGTAAGTGGTGAGTTTTGATGATACACTGAATTAGATTTCTTACAGTAGAATGGTTGGCGATTCCTGAACGCATTCATTTTAACATTGAAGTTCAATAATTGTAAACACTCACCACATTCCAGAAGGCCATTTACAATTTTATACAAAAATAAATGATCTGTTATTTCTCTCCTTAATTCTAATGTATCACAACTAAATTCATTAACTAAATTGTTTTAAGAAATATTTTCTTCATATGAAGATATTTTATATTTCTTATAACACATATGTCGCAAAAATTTAATTTGTATTCTTTCAATTTTCTTAATATAACAGTGATAAAAAGGATTCCATACCACGCTTGCGTACTCTAATCTACTTCTTACATAGCTATTAAATAGCTTGAATGCAATTTGAATATTATTTAAATCTTTAGAATTTCGTAGCACAAAACTAAGTGCCTTATAAGATTCATTAACTATTTTTTCAATGTGTAATTCATATGTAAGTTTGTTGTTTAGCCGTACACCCAGATCATTAGTAAAATTTAGTCTGGTTAAAGTTTCAGGATTCATAACATATTCATGGGTGTATGGAGTACATTGCCTTGAAAATTTACAGACTCAGCATTTCTTTATATTAAAATTAAGATTATTTTGCAGCGACCATATGTAACAATATCTATATCTTGTTGTAGCTCAATACAATCGAGTTGGTTAGTTATCTTCTTATAAATTTTAAGGTCTTCAGCAAATAAAATACATTTTGAGAAGTTAATAACACGTGGTAAGTCATTTATAAATAATAGAAAAAACAATGGTCCTAAATTGGATCCCTGTGGTACACCTGAATTCACATTGAACATAAAAGAGTGTAATTGCTTATATACTACAAACTGCTTCCGGTTGCTTAAGTAAGAAGAAATTAATTTTAGTAATCCATAAGAAAAACCAAAATTAGACAACTTCTGAAGCAAAATGGTATGATCCAATTTATCAAATGCTTTAGCAAAATCAGTGTATGTTGCGTCCACAGAGTAACCATCATTGAAAGAATCAGACATAAATTGAGTAAATGTGACCAAGCTTGTAACAGTACATCTTTTCGGATAAAAACCATGTTGATAAGTTGATATATAAAATTTAACATGCTCAAAAATTTTCTGGTATAAAATTTGTTCAAATATTTTGAAGGAACAGATGTAAGTGAAATCAGCTGATTATTTTTTACTGCACATGGATTGCCCAACTTGAAAATAGGTACAATTTTACTAATTTTCCAAATATCTGGAAATATTTGAGATTTCAAGATGCTATTGTATATATATAAAAGAGGAACACGAAGAACTTCCCACATGCTTTAAATATATAAGTAGGTATTTCATCATAACCACTTACTTTACTTGATTTTAATTTCTTTTAGAGAGACCTCGTATTCTTTTACAGTGATAATAGAAATATTTAAACAGTGTGTTGTTTCATGATAAGTCGGTTCAGAAATTGCATAAGAAAAACAGTTCGAAGAATAAACACTCTTAAAATAATCTGCAAAAGAATCCACAATTTATTTACTGGAATTAAGCAATTTACCTTCACAAGTCATCTGATTCTGTTTCGTGTTACCCTCTTTTTATTATTTATGAAATTCCAAAATGTTTTTGGATTCTTAATTATATTATTCTCTATCTTACTAATGTATAATTTGTAAGATCTACTTATCACACCTTTCAACTTTTTGCATAATTCAACAAATTTGAGGAAATTAAAGCTGAAATGATTCCTTTTTCTTCTAAAATATTCTTTCTGTTTTATAAGACTTATTATGTCAACTGTAAACCAACATGGCTAAGATCTTCTTTTGTTTATTTTTTGCTTAGGAACATTCTTATTAATTACAGCATCAAGTTTCTTATAAAAGTAATTTAGTGAATCATTCGGATTATCATATTGATATATCTGACCCCAATCCATTTTATGTAGATCCTTATACGAATTGTAAAAGTCAGCTTTACAATAGTTAAAGATAATAGTTGGACTAAACTTTGTTTGTAAATATTTAGATGTAATAGAGAATTCAATTAATAAAGGAGGATGATGTAAGTCCTCAGTTACTAAAGGACAATTATTCCTAGTAATATCAATATCTTTTAAGTTTGTTAATTATAAATCTAATGTCCTTCCATTATTATTCCTTATATTATTGTATGATTGAAGGTTAAACAAAGACAAAAAGTTTGCAAGCGCCACACAAATATGACCTCCAGTCATAAGATTAAAACTGGAATCAGCAATTGATGGTATGTCAAAGTCACCTACGGTAATAATATTATAGAACTGAAAATTAGTGACCTTCTCAAATTTTCTAAAAAAAAATTATAATATGATTCAATGTTTGTGTTAGGTGGAAAGTATAGTGACACAATAATATACGTACTACCTCCTGTTATCATCTTAATACAGACAATTTGTACATGTTCAATATTTATCCTAATTTCTTGCACTTGAAAATTTTTAAATATTGCTATAAGTGAACCTCCTCCTATTTTATTTGGTCTATCTTGTCGAAATGCAATATATCTGTCATCAATGAATTCACTATCAAATACACTATTATTCAACCATGTTTCTGTCCATACAATGAAATCATAGTTTTCTGTTAAAATGCTAGTATATATTTCATTTAATTTAGTCTTAATTCCTCGTGTATTCTCGTAACATATTGAAATCACTCTATCATTATTACTCATAAATTATGTTAGTTGTCGAATATCCTCTACTGTACAAAGTGTATAAATTACAGAGTCGTCTGCTCTTTTTTTCAACTTTATGTTACCAGACCAATCAACACACAAATATTCGCAGTTTTTTCTCTTTTAATGTTCCGCACCTCACTGCGTACAATTTTCCTTTCTACAGAGAGACATTGATTTACGTAAATGGGTCCCCCTGTAGTAAACCCAATATCTTTACAATTTAAATTACGTTTAACCTTTTTTGTATGTAAAAACCTATCTTTATCTATTCTTCTTACAAATTTAACACCTATATTAGCAGCATCCTGACCGGGATGTTTTTTTATTCTCTGGCACGTATCAATGATGTTATCATTAACATCTATGTCTAGAGCACGACCTATATTTTTTACAATAGTTATCAGATACGATATCAGAGTTGCCGTATTTCGGCAGTTATATTGTGCTTATTTAATCCTCAGTTGAATAATGATATCAGAGTTGCCGTATTTAGGCAGTTATGTTGTGCTTATTTAATCCTCAGTTGAATAACGATATCAGAGTTGCCGTATTTCGACAGTTATATTGTGCTTATTTAATCCTCAGTTGAATAACGATATCAGAGTTGCCGTATTTCGGCAGTTACATTGTGCTTATTCAATCCTCAGTTGAATAGCGATATCAGAGTTGCGACTATTTTTTTAATGAATTCTAACTTTCTATATAAAAAGTTTACGTCTTTCTTCTTATAGTTTGTTTGTTTATGTGTTAAAATTTATCGTCTCGTGTTGGCACCAGAGCCATACGAGACATGCACCTACACTTAAAGCTGGTTTCTGAATCACCGTAATGCGTTCAATGGTCTCCCATAGGGAAACAGACCTGGGACCACGTGTACCAAAGGCACGCGTACTAGCCACAAAACTATTAACCAGAAGCTTCATATTGTAATGTTTCAGTTAAATCTTAATACTTGCTGCTTCTGTAAAGTAACTTCTATCTCTTAAATGTAGCTCTTATATTTTTCATGTTATTTATGTTCAGAGAAGTAGCTAGAGATTACAGCGCCCGAAGCGAAGTACAATTCGGCGCCCCCTACATTCACCTTAGACCTTACCAAGTTTTTTTTAACATATAAGAGACGTTTTTGTTGTTACGCTACGCTGCATTGTTTTTATCAAGTCTCTTGGACAGACAATTCTAACAGCCAAAAACGATCATTATGTATTCTTTTACAAATAAGAGCTTATTTCAAGAGGCTTATTTTGGACTTTCTGTTAAACTTGATCAAACTACCTTTGGTTGTAAACAGGTCCACTTGGAGAACAATTATTGAAATATACAACTATTTATAACGTTTCATACAGTACTATCGATAAGAAATGAAATGTCAATACATTAGAAACCGTTTGTTTTAAATGTTCGAAATAGGTGACAACATTAATTGCCAGTAATAATCATAAAGTTTTGAAATGTTATTCTGTATGTGCAGGGGCGGCGATTGGACATTAAAAGTGGGGGGCAAGACATGATCTGAATATTTGTATATCAATGTTAGTTTTCCTAGTTGCTTCTAACACTTTGTTTGACGAAGGGTTGTATTACTATTAGAATACTATCTTTTTTCAGTTAAAATACCGTATATCGTGTTTCATAAAGTAAAGTAAATTGACAAGAACAGTGCAGGTAGGTACTAGTGCTTTGTACTTCTAAACAACAAATGTATAAGAAGAGATTTGATTCTTTGTTCATGAACATCTTAAAATTCTGTCTGGAAAATTGTGTGATCATATTATTTAATAACAAATTTACAAAACAAATAAATAGAAAGGATGATATTAATCATAGTAACGAATAATGAGGCTTGTTTGGCAAAAGTTATATTGAAACTGGAGATTAATAAACAATTTATATTTTTAATTCCACGCATTCCGCGCATATGTGTTATTACTCTTAGAAAGACAGTAAATACTACATGCATATGCTACGACATTTAAAGAAATACTTTTACAGCTTTACGAAACATGTTCGTTGCCATTAGGTGCAGTTTTCACTTTCTTGAAACACAGCAAAACACAGCAATACTTAGAATCATTCCACACTGCAGTTATACAAAATGATCTGAAAACCTTGAAGAATGTTGAATTCACTGAATTGAATTGTATATACACTCGTACACCCCTAAATTCACCATTTTGCTCAAATATTGCATTGCAAAACAATGGAAAAAGTAGAAGTTGTTCCTTATTACTCTCTTTTTAATTAATATTCCTTACTGAGCTCCTCCTTTTCTATGCGGTTAGCGTACGCGCCTTTGACGTGGGAGATTCGGGTTCGGTTCCCGGCGTGATCTCATGAGGTTCGGATTCCACGTTAATCATTAGGTCCAAGTCTCATATAGCCTCGCTGCTGAATGGGATGATAAACTTAAAAAAATCAAAGTATTTCTTACTATTAGAAAGAAAAAAATACATTTTAGGAACTGTCAATTTTTGTGAAATCAAAGAATAGCTTCTAGAAATATTTTTTTTTTCGAAGTTTCTCTCAATTAGTTTCAAAGCGGCAGACTAACATATCGAGCCTTATGAGAAGAAATGAAAGGGAGCTCGAATTATTGCTCACCAATAGATTAATTTTTGGGTAATTTTTCGTAGCAATTAAATCGCAATTCCTGTAGCTTTCTTAACTCTTGGGGAAGACAATACGTACTCACGAAACGACAAATATATGGCACCATTTTTTTTTCTATGAACCACTAATATATTCAAAAACTTTACATTTCCAAATCAAATTATATATATATATTAACGGATCATTTCAAAAAAGTAGCGTACGACCGTCCCCCAATGCCCTCTAATCGCCGTCCATGGGTATGTGAACACACAAATAGGATTTTAATTTCGATTGTTTTACGTTAAAAAATATTTTGCGAAATGTAAAGGAGATTCAGAAGGAACATTCTTTGTGAGTTTCTCAATATTGGAGAATGGAAATGAAGAATATGTTTAATGTTTGTATTTAAAATCCAAAATGGCTACTGCATATGTTTGATATTGTAGTAAATACTTAATTTCTTAATGAATGAAAGTTCTGAATTTCAAGTTACTTCTTACTAATTAACATATTAAAATGTACACTAACGCACATATACACACATACATATAGCCTTATGTACGAGGGCTAGTCAAGAAAGACTTGGACTGATTTTTTTTTCTAGGCAATTTATTATTACTCAGCAACAGGCACATGATCCTTTTCAAAGTAGTCCCCGCCCCTTTGAATGCACTTTTCATTCGAGTCTTCCAGTCCTCAAACACGTGTCGCAGGCCATTCTTTGAGAGGTCCTTCAAAACCGCCTCCGATGCCTTCAGAACCTCGGAATTATCGGAGAAGCGGCGTCCACGCAGTCTGGATTTTAGGGCAGGGAATAGAAAAAAGTCGCACGGTGCGGTAGGCGTCTCCACCATCCTCAAACCTTTGCAAGAGCTCCCTGAAAGTCTCCACTCGAACGGCCTTCTGCTCTGGTGTCAGGAGTCGCGGAATCCATCGCGCACACACTCGGCTCATGTGGAGGTGGTCATGCAAAATTTTGAAGGCACTGCCATGAGATATGCGTAGTGCGGCTGCCAGATCGTCGATACTGATGCGGCGATCTTCTCTAACAATGACTGCTGCCGTGTTAATGTTCACCTCAGAAACAGCTGACGCTGATACACCTGGTCCACCAGCTTTCGTGATTGTCATTCGGCCCTCTTTAAACTCTTTGAACCACCAGAACACGGTACTTCGTGGCAGAGCGTCATCTTTGTAGGCTGCTCTCAACATTCCTAGAGTTTCTGTTGCACTTTTCCCCAGGCGATAGCAGAACCGTATAGCTGCAAATTGTTCATCTCGTAATAACTCCATTTCTTCTACAGGCGACTTCTAGAGGCGGCGCAGAACATTACCTGCAATAAAAAGTCGTGGTTACCAAACATGCAATGATTCCTTAACAACATTTTATATATATGCACAGAAAGACCCACCCTACTTGTATGAAAAACTATGAAGCTCCAGCGTTAACAGAACTGCCGGGAAAAAAATCAGTCCAAGTCTTTCTTGACTTGCCCTCGTATAATGTGTGTATATGTTTTGTACGCATGTAGATAGAAAAATATCACATAACTACATGCACAAAAAATATCCTAGGGATACAAGTAGTTGGTGGAGAAATGATCCCAATAAATTCCATCAAATTGGAAGAATTTCATATGTCAATGGAATAAAAAGTTACTGGTAGTGATCTCGTCTTTGGAAAAGACGAAATTTGTTGGGTTAAGTTGTGACCCCTTAATCCCCTATTATACAACCGCACAAACACCAGTTTGCGTGTGCTTGCATGTTTCCACTCCTTTCATTTTCATACCTTCATTCTCACCGCCGTGATTAATCCGATTGGGTACAAAAGCATGATTAACTAAGCAAACTCATCACCATCAAAACGTCGAATACTTTTTTCAGACTGACTGTTTCTGATTTTGAAAACGCTGATGCGTACACTATAAGTGATTACTCGACGTCTTGTATATCACATCGGCATTAATAATATAATAACTTTCTCTATGTAATAAGTAAATCATGTTGTGACTCTTCTTGAAACGTTGGGCTACGAGCGAAGTGAGCAAAGAAAAATTTTTGCCAAATCTATTTCTTTGTAAACCGACAACAATATTGATATAATAGGGCGCCAATATATTTTCGGGGTGTCGCATCGCTACTCATTTCCAATACTTTTTCCCCTTTCTTGTTCGTTTGGCGCCCTTTTGTCCGGGATAACCGCCACGCTCGGCTTCCCTAGCTACGAATCTGTTCATGTTACAATGTACGATATGTTCTTGACTAAAGCCGTGTAAATAAAAATTATGTTAACGTATTAACCTTTACCACACAGAAGAAACAGTTAGTTATAATAAACTTAAGAAATTCAATAGTCTTGTAACAAAGTTAGACTTTCTTGAAGTAAATTGTTGTTGTAGACAATGTCGAACTGAATTAGATCATAGTAGGAATTATAACAGTTAATGATCTTAAAGCCAAAATATTGAATTATTCAAGCATTGCTGGGAGAATACAATTTTCTAAAGACAAGTAGACAGCCATTTTTTTAATTAACAAGAATATACAGTACATTAGAGATGATATGAAGTTAGTAATTCCCTTTCGCAATTTCGAAAGAAATTTCCCCTTTAATTTAAAAGAGCAAGGAAAATTTGACAATTCAATTTATCAAAGAGAAATACCATATTGTTTAACTAATATCGATCCTGAACATTATTCTAAGACCTCGGAATACAAGGGTAAATTAATTAATATTTGAGAACTTTGTATATTTAAGAAAATCGAAATGAATTACTTATACGTAATTTGCTTCTGTACTGCCATGGTAGAAATTAGTTAAGACGTGCACAAAAAAGGGAGAATTTGAAATACCTTTTGAAATTGGCGTTTGGCTGGATCTATAAATTCTTTGAAATCGTGATGCAGCTAGTTATTTGCTTTATTGAAACTCTGGCAGATGAAGAAAAAGAAACGCTGGCTCCATCTCCGATGGTATTTCTCTCTAAAGCAACGAAGCCCTATCATATACTCCTGAACTGATATGCTAATAAAATGGCGGAGAGAATGAATATGACAGACTTCAGCGAAGGAGAACTTTCCATATCTCACATAGAGCGAACACAGTGGAAGTGAAACGTTTTTCAACTTCTTCTTCCGTGCCTCCCAGAGATAAACTTTACCAGAGCTGCAGGTGCCTCGGAGAGAAAGTAGGCAACCAGGAAGGCAGGCAGGCGTGTTTGTTTTGCCTCTTTTCAAATAGATGTTGTGCGAATCTCTTTGTTGCCAGGCACGTTATGGAGTTTTCATTTTAGAGCGATTCACTGAGTTATTTTGGACGGGGCTTGGTTCTATTAATGTGAAAATGTGTTGGTGCAAACATAAATGTGTGTGTGTGTGTATTTATATGGAAAAGGAGAATGAGTGAAACATGTGTGCGAGAGCGAGGCAGAGATTTGGAAACGGAAGGAGAGGATAGCAGTTAGCAAAGTTCACAAAATGTTTACCACATCTTTCGTCACATACATCAAGTCCATACATATACAGGGTGATGCGCTGAAGTATGTCCAAACTCCTCTAATGACAGCCAACCAAAAAGTCTACACATGATATCTCACTGTTTAGGTTTTTCGAGAATATGCGTAGTAGATGATAGGATAGAGGGGAAAAAATGACGAATTTTACGTTTCAGGTCATCTTAAAGTTCTTCGTTATCTGTCGAAGATGTTCACGATCTGGAGAAACACATAGTTCGAGGCTGCAAGACCATTGGAGAAACTTCAGAAGCTTTTGAGTTTTTTCCCCCTTTTTTGCATCCATGCTGCCTTGTGCTTGTGTCCCTTTCTCTGTGCAGATCGCGGTCATTTTGAGCATTTCCTTTAACAACGTGGTATCCAATGTGGGACCATGCTTCTGCCTATTCCCGAGGGACGTGTACCTCTAATGGGAATGTTTCCTTAATTACATGGTGATTCTAGTATTCGTTGCTATTATTTCACCTGCCTCAATTAACCATGCCTATGGTAGGCTGACATTGATGACAGTTTTCAATTTTTTTTGAGAATATCAATATTCATCTCAGACTCATTGAACCCTCTACCTCCATACCCTGCGGCTTGCATTGTATTTTTGGATCACCCTGTACATCTCTGGAACGGTGCACTATTACGCTTGTACTTATATAGACTTGTTTATTGTTTGTCTTCAGAAGGATTACCCACTGATGTTAGGGCATACCTCAGCGTGCCACCCTGTATATAATTTCTAAACACTTTTTTCTTTCTCATGCTTTTGCAATATTTAATCATGAAATATTTTGAAAAGAAAAGTCCGTATTGTTTACATTTAAATGTGCAGATATAAACTATTCCGATATCCGTAGATACTAAAAACGTATGAGAGCCTACACTAAATCATCGGTTCATTCGTCCTTATAAAGCGATTCTTGAATTTTGCAAATTAACTACTGCTTCGTACTAGAATTCTATTCCTTATAAGTTACGCGTTATATTGCTTTTTCAATTATCTTTATTCCGCTAAGGGGACAATTTTACAAAGCCCGCTCCAGATACAACTCGTTGCAACAGCTGGTGTTGTAGCGTAGTGGCTGAAAGGGGCATTTTAACCTTCGAGCATTTTAACAATTTTAAGATTTCCACTTTTTGAAGTAAATTTTAGACTTTCACTCAAACAGCTATTGGTTCCTTACTAATTATCGTAGGATCATGATTCATATCTCGTTTTCCTCAGAATAGATCATACTTTTCAACGGTATCACTCGCTTGTCCGTATTATACACCAGAAATAAGAAAATCGGAAAATACCAGGAGAATTTTCGATTTTTTTTTTAAAACTTTGTGACAATCTGCCCTGGGTCTGGGTTTACATAGGGATCTGAATTTCTGCAAAAGAATACGTTGTTATGTGTATAATACGCGTACAAAATTTCATACTTGTATCTTGAAAACTGAGGTCGGGAGAAATTATTTTACTCTTTATGATGTTCGTATTTATATTTCTTTTCCTATGAAATTTACCACAAATATACATTTCCTGATTATACACATAGTATCAGTATTAAAAGTAATCTGCAAAATCATTATCAAATTATATTCTTACAAGACGACAGTTATAGATATGCGACAATAATTTTGGACATGAGGGTACATTCAGTTTTGTCAGGGAGCGGTGCGTACAAAATTGGTACGATTTGTGTGTTCTCACTTGAACTCCGTATGTCAGCATGAACTGTGTACAGCTGTGCAAATTGTTTCGAGCAGCTCTTGAAAGTTCCATCAAAAAATCACTGCTGGCTGTCCCTCACAAGGGAAGTTCAGGAGAAAGCACTCGCCTGCAGAGAAACTAAGCATGCCATTTGAAGCCCCAATTCATGCTGATTACAACAAGCTAATAAAATTCCTGTACGTTTGAAAACGGTTATAGATATTCAACTTGGAAGTTTATATGAGAAAATGAGGATATGCGCATTTATACGCTTTAAGTACAACATAATTAGTTACGAATATTGACATACGAATTGAGAGCTATCGGAAGTAACAGAAAAAAAGTGTTTCGCAATAACTAATGGGTTTGTTAGATACAATTAGTCATTACATTGTTCACAATAATCATAGATTAGAGATGAAAATTGATCACTGTTGTTCTTCTGTTTTATGAAGAAATGACGCAGGCAAAAGACTCCCTTGCACCATGAACATTTTATATGTGCAATTGCGTTGCATCCGTCAAGGGAACAGTTCGCAGAACCAAAGCAAAAAGCAAATTCGACAAGTGATTCAAAAGTTATAGGCTCATAATTTGTTCGTAACCTGTCTTGTAGAACGCAAACTGAAACAATCCAATGTATCGCGGTGATCGGAAGTGATTCGCATGGACACGAACTTTATTTAATTGTTTCGTTCGTACATTATAGCGTCCAGATGAAGAAGTTGCATACTATGTACAAATCTCCTGCCATAATCTTTGATTGATCGGAATCAAAACACATCAAATGGTTGCACAGATCGTGTGCAATTCTTTGGTATCTTCTCAACCATTACGTCTATGCTATCCACCATGCAACTTGTAATGGATAATTTGTCTGTGAATGGACCCCAGTGATCAAGCAATAGCAAGTTCAAACCATCAGGCTTCGTCATGGGGGAGAATACTTAACCTGTTGAAACGCACCTCCACTCATTTTCTCATATAAACTTTCAAGCTGAATATCTCGAACAGTTCTCAACGTACAGGGGTTTTATTACCTGTTGTAATCAGCATGAATTGGTTCTTCAAATGACATGCTTATTGCTCTGCAGGCGAGTGCTTTCTTCCGAACTTCCCTTGTCAGCTGGCTTCAGACCATCATATCCGTTAAATAATACAATAAAACAATTAATAAAAACAATGAAATGTGCAAATTGTGCATATAACAGAAAAGACAATCCCTTTATAAACATCCAAGCGTATGTCGTTCCACTTAGAGAGCAACTTTGTAACTTATAGGATGCCACATAGATTTGCTGTGATGATTACTAAATTAATCCCTACTAAATTAATTAATAATCATAAATTTAGTATGAGGATTAATTCCTCTCTTTCCAAATACAGCTTCTCTCAGGCTCGTGTCAGTCAGCACGCCGTCGTGGCAGTCAGCACCTTCATATTTGCAATCAGCGACAGTCGTCACAATCAGCACCAATAATTGGCTGTGGAAGTCAGCACCCGTGGCAATCAGCACCTATCCGGACATAGCCAAGAGAGGGTGAGTCCGAGGTATCCGGACCCCCTTTCGAAATCAGATATTAAAAAAATAAGAAATTATGAAACTAAAAGGAACGTTAAAATGATGAATCAGCGTTCAGGAGTTGTTGACGAGTGTTTCACTCTCTCTTTCAAATGATAAGTTACATAAACAGTAGCTAATGATACACAAACTTGAGCATAACGTTGTCGACATGTGTCTTTCTCATTGTTTCCTCACCACTTCAGCCTTATGAGGAACGCATTACCCGAATTACTTGCAATACATGATGATGAATGAGCGGGATATCCTGGAAAAGTCAGGGACTTTAAATTTTTTAGAAAAGTTACAGAATTTTCAGAATTTCTGCTACTATCAGAGAAGTTTCAAGCTTTCGGAAACATAATGCCGTTCTGTAATAGTGTGGACGCTTTTTTTCTATCATAATTTCTCGTCATTGCTTCTCTGCAGTATCAAACATGTTATTTCAGGAACAGTTTTCTACTGCTCCTTTAACTTGTCATTTTTAACAGATAGACGTTGACGGAAAGAAATTTCTTTTAACCTTTGATTCAACAGAGAAAGGATCGCAGAGATTGTAAAATATTTTAGAAGACATTATTGGCTATGTACTTTTTATAATAGTGGATATACATTTTGTAGAAAGGAAAATGGTTATATTTGAATGAACAGAGTAGGGAACGTAGATATTGTAAAATCTTTTTCAATAGTTTCTTTTAATATTCTTTTACTCGAGATACCTTCATAGTTTGTTATTAGAATACTTACTATCATATCCTGATTTTATTGACCTAGCAAACCAACATATGTTACCAGTGAAGCAGTTCTGGGTGTAGTTTCAAGTATTCTAAAAAGAAGACCTGAGGACATGAGACCCAATAATAATAATAATAATAATAATAATAATAATAATAATAATAATAATAATAATAATAATAATAATAATAATAATAATAATGATGATGATAATAATAATAAGCAGAATAAGAAGAAGAGGAAGAAGAAGAAGAAGAAAATGTTAAAAATTCCCTTCTTTCAGTTTTTTATCTTCGTTACTGTCTCTGTCGTATATACTCCTATCTTTCTTCTTTTCTATTTTTACACGGCGTATAGACATGAAAGATAGGCTGTATTTTTGGCCTGCTTGTGACAGTTCAGTTACAACGTGAACTTGTGTAAGACAGAGTGAATATGGAACCTCCAGCGAGCGTCATAAGGGTGTGTATGCTGTGCGAGTTCAAACGTGGGTAAAACGTCATTGCAGCGGAGCGTAAGGTATCTCAGGCCTTTCGTGAGGGTGTCGTGATTACGCATACAGTGCAAGAGTGGTTTATCAAGTTTAAGGACGGTGACGAAACACTCACGAAAGACTCACCACGTGCCGGAAGACCAACACATGTACAATATGAAGATCTTCAGGTAGCAATTGAGGAGAACAGTGGACAGACATGTGAGGAACTGGGGTTAACGTCCAATGTGAGTGGAGAAACCATTCAGCAACACTTCCATCAACTTGGGTCTGTGGGTCCCACATGATTTGACTCCGGACCACAAGGCTACACGAGCAGACACCTGTGTTTCTTTGCTGTTTTGTCTGAGGAAAGAGCCATTTCTGGACAGGGTGTTGACATGTGATGAGAAGTGGGTCCTGTACGAAGCTCCACGGCGTCGTCATCATTGTTTAAAATCCCATGAACTGGTTCCGAAACAGCTAAAACCAGTAATGCAGCAGAAAGTCCCCCTGTGTGTTTGGTGGACTGCTCGCGACATCGTGCATCGGGAACTGCTACCGGCTGATCAGAACAGAACATCAATGCAACTGCCTACTGTCAACAGTGGAGCCGTGTTCAAGAAAAACTCAAAACCATGGAGCCAGCACTTCTCAATCGCTAAGGGATTCTCTCGTTACGGGACAACGCTGAGCCCCACATGGCTAAAATGACCCGGAACACCATCCTACGCCATGGATGGAAAACACTATTGCATCTGCCATACTCCTCGAACATAGTACCGTCCGATTATCACCTGTTCCATTTCTTGAACACTCACCTTAGAATACTCCAGTTCAACTCCGTAGTAGAGGTGAAAAATGCACTTGATACCTTCTTCTCTTCACGGCAAACCAAGTTCTACCGCAAAGGAATCCGTGCTCATCCCGAACGTTGGCGGAAGATTGTTGATACTGATGGGTACTATTTTTGATCTTCTAGGTACGTCTTAGGTGACATATCGATGCTCTAAAGTGATAGGTCAAAAAGCGACAGAACTTTCTTCGTAACTTTTATACATACTATATCAAACTACTGTATAAGTTCTAGTATCTCGAGTTCGGGAAGTCGGAACGTCAAAATTTATTCGGATTATTGCACATTTTGGTCGAGTTTACGAAATATATAAAACTCAAATGGGGTCCTTTTCGCTTCTGTGGTCACTTTATGTTCGAATATCTCGAGTCCCGAAATTCGGAATGTCAAAATTCCTTCAGATTTGTGTTCCTCGTGGTCTAGTTTACACAATATATGAAAATCAGGTGGGGTCCAGTTTGCTTTTCTGCAGCCGGAAAAGTACATTGAAAGTGTCAAAGCAATAACTAAAAAGAAAAAAAAGAGGCGAAGGATCCCAGGTCAGTATTTGTAACACACAAGTTCATATCAGTACTTACGGTTTAGAACCCCCCACTTTTCTGGTTTTAAAATATGGCAACCCTAATTTTAGCTGTGACTTGTACAAGCATCGAAGTATCTCTTTCGCACAGTGCTTCACATATTACCATAATAGTCTTGAAACAAATAAAAAAAAAGTTAAAACACACAGATAAATCAATACAATTGTCTCGATTGATAGATGCTTTCACAACTCTTAAAAGGTGTAATTAAAAACAGCAAACATTGTTTCTGCTTTGAAAAGAACAAACATGTTTCGCTTGTAAAACCGGAAACACGGTTTCGGACGGCTTTCGCTTTCGAAAAGAGCTTTTGCGGTTTCCGTTTGGAAATCTGCTATTGCGGTTTCGGTTTTGAAAACTGCTTTTGCGGTTTCCGTTTCGAAAACCGCATTTGCAGTTTTCGGTTTATAGAAAACTGGTTTTCTCAAAAACCGAAAACCGCAAATGTCACAAAAATTCGAGGGCACTAATAATGACTGACAGGTGGGAAAGTGTTGATGGAAGAACGACGAAAATATCAAGATGGCCGTCCCACTGTCCACATACACCGCGTTAGAACAGCATTCGGTAATCTTGTTTTTGAGTAGTAATGGTGCGAAACCAATTGAAATTCATCGCAAGATGGCAACAAAGTGTTGCGATTCGTGTTTGTCTGCAGCAAGTATACGAGTAGTGCAGGAAGTTTAAAAGTGGCATAATATCTATGGAGGATTGATTCTCCTCGACGGGGACAGGCTCACTGCGTAGTAGCCGATGAAAACATTGCGTTAGCAAAACAGCTTGTAAAGGTTAACAAACATTTTGCTGAAAGAAATCGCCACAATCAGCTCAACAAATTATGCATAATGTTCTGCATCTCAATATGGTGTCTGCAAGATGGTCCCTCTTCAGTTGACTGCTGAACTGAAAGATCGTAGTGTCGATGTCGATGCCTGTAAAGAACTTTTGCGTCGTTTCAACGTCAATTGTGATGCACTTCTGGACAGGATTGTTACAGGTGATGAAACCTGAATTCACTATCAACAACCAGAAACCAGAAAAGCGAGCAAAGAGTGGCGGCATAGCTCTTCACCGAAACCAAATAATATTTCTGCACTTAACCATTAGCAGGAAAGGTTATGCTCATTTTCTTCTGGAATGCAAAGGGAGTAATTTTGGAAGATACATGAAAAAAGGAGTGACGGTAACCCGTGCCTCGTGTTCAAACCTGCTGAAAACTGAACTTTGTCCTGCAATCAGGTGTAAACGAGGCAGACTTCTGTTTTCAGCCTACTACATGACAACACCCGACCACATATTGCCCGTTTTACTGTGTAGACTAGAGATGAAATCAAATTTGAGTGTTTCATCCACCCTATTCACCAGACCTTGCCCCAAGTGACTTTCATGTGTTCGGACCACTCAAACAAGCGATGGGAGGCAAGCATTTCAATAGTGATAAAGAGGTGAAAAATATGATGCACGAGTGTCTACAATCTCGACCAAAATAATTCTTCCAACGTGATATCCATGCTTTCGAAGCGGTGGAATTCTTGTATTCAACGTCAAAGGGACTACGTTGAAAAATAAGAGGTAAGTTTGCCTTTTCGTTGTTACATTTTAAAATGTATTGCACTTTTAAGGTCTTCATTTGATCCTCCCTCGTAGTAAGTATAGTAAGTAAGAGAGGTAGTGGAATCAACCCTTCGTCCCAGGATTTTAAGTGTTTACTGGGCGCAGGATCCACAACCTTACCAGGGGAAAGGCCGTTTCCAAGTGGTCATTGTCTTTAAAGTGAGACAGTCTACGTCACTCATGGGCTCTGGTAATGCTCCTCTACCGTAATTAGAGCAAGTTACGAATTACTTGAGTTGAGTTGATTTTAGGTTTAACGTCCCTATCAGCAGCGAGGCTATATGAGACGGGACCTACTGATTTACGTGGAATCCGAACCACATGAACTCCCACTGGGAATCGAACCCGGGCCTTCCACGCGAAATTCGCGTACGCTAACTGCTTAGCCATGAAGGAGCTTACGAATTACTTGAATGGCCCTGGGAGGATGTGATGGCTATCCCAAATGGTGATTTACACATACCATTGGGTGCGGAAGTATCTTAGTTACAACGTGTTGTCATTGAACGATAGAGGTAGACAGAGCCAGGAATGAACAAAACCCCTTCCCTAGGCATGCCTAGGGCTCCCGAATTGGACTGGACTCTGCTTAAGTATGCGCACGAAACGAGTCGAGACAGGATTTTCCTGACAAAATTCGAGTCGAGACACGGCTCTTCCAATAGAGAAATATACATTTTTCGAGTCGAGACATCACTTTTACAGCACAATTTCGAAACGAGACAGCCACAAATCTTGTCTCGTGCGCATCCTTAACTCTGCTGGGCTGTAGTCAAATCGTAGGATGCGGTAGCTAGTGCGTTCACCGGCGGAAGGTGAGTTTGCCTTACAACACTCGGGTGTTATGTTTACAGAGCATTGAAGAACTTGACTCGGTACCACGATTGACTCGACCAATAGAATAATTGGAAAGCACTCAGGACTTGGGTTTGGCCACACAGTGGGCTATTCCATTCCCTGGGATTTCCGGGTTACACGTTGAAAATGAACCAAGGTCAAGAAACAGACCTTAAAAATGTACATCATGCATGAGGACAATTGAGTCCAAATACAGATGAACTTCGGACTGGATTTTTGAAAAGTGCCAGAATATAGAATGACCATGACACATCATGCGAAATACATAGTAGTAAATCATTCTTCTCTATCTTCCTGACTCCATAGCTACGCCGGAAGAAAGTCATAAGAGCACATCTTGGTTCAGAGGTAACCACGGACAAATAGGTCTTTATCATTAAGGAGTTCTTGATTACCCAAAATGACTCCCATATACCCTACATTGTCCTAGGAAGACGCTATGATCATTCTCAAAGTGCATCCCGCCACGGAGAGATGTGATAAGAAATCTCATTTCATGGAATCAGAATGTCCACTTCTGTGAAACTGGAGTGAAAATACGAGTTGTGAGCTACTAGTTTGATATTCTGACACCTCTTGTTCAACCTTTCAGTCCTACACTCTTAGTCAATATCGACTGAGTCCTCTGCATTTATTACTGGCCTACGAGACTGTGCGACTGCAATCTTCGGATTTTTTAATAATCTGTCGCTTATGCACCTTACAATATGCTATATATCTCTGTGTAAATACACTCATACTCGTGCATACCACCTACCGGTATGTACAGATAGTCACCGCGTTGCATCAATTCGACAAACGTTAATTCTTATTTACGTAACAAGTTTCTGATATTAATAAAATTTACATCTGCAGTAAATAGTAATATTAAACTTCTAAATTCTATTTTGAGAGACATCTGGTGACTGAGGCATGAACTACGTGCTATTTACGTAGTTTCTATTTTTTTTTTCGAAACTACGTATGGTTCCGACTTAAATAACTTTCTACTTGAGCAAAGTCTATTGACGGAAGTTCAGAACTGTTGGTTTATCAAAACTTTTGCCTGTTATTTCCATTTTAAGCAAATTCTAATGCTTATACAGTGTTCATGCTATAAACAAAGGTTGAGAACTGTTGTTATACTATGACCATGTAAGTTTACACGATTCTCGTCAAAAAGCCTTATAAATAATAAGTCAATTTTAGCAACGGTTTTTCTTTAATATTTTTAGACCAAAAATTATGACAAATTTATCGCAGATGTTTCATTTAAGATAGTGTGAGATCAACAGTAACGATTGATTTTCTTTCTTCCCTTTTTCCTTTCTTTTTCTTTCTTTCTTTCTTTCTTTCTTTCTTCATTCTTCAGGTGAAAAATCTTCTAAATATTACTAATAGAATGACTCGATCCAATACTTCTCCAAATATTCTTGAAAGATATAATGAACGTTCCAGAAAACTTTTATCCAGTTATCAACACTCCATAACAATATCAGCTTCTTCTCGTCTTATTTGTCCTCTGCTGTAAATCGTAGTATTACTTCGAAATATAAGCATTTATTTCCAAAAAGAAAGTTCGCTTTCTTCACTACTACTCTATATGGGCAGTCACATGCGTATTACACCATTAAACCATTAATACATTAAACCATCAATACATTAAATAATCAGAAACAACGTTTCTTCACAAGCAGAGTACTATAAAACAGACTACTATGAAAACATACAATATATATAACATTTACACATGTGGTAGACCATACATATTCATGAAGAAACTTGAACCATTTCATCATAACTAGATTCAATTGCTTTTTTTTATAATTTCAAACAGAAGAAACTGATGTCCCACTTCTTCGTAGTTAGAAACTTCTCTTGTTCATCATCCTGTATCGTTGTATTTTCTTTTTGTGAATAAATATCTTCAATATATGCCAAAATGTTTTCGTGATTTTTCTTTTTTCTTAATGAAAGAATTGTGCCAAGGCACGGAAGCTACAAGTAAAAATTTTCTTTTGTTTTGTTCTCCAAAAGAGTAAAGTGCGTTAAAGCATCTAGTAACAATCAGGGTTGTTTAAAAGAAACATCAAACAGTGACAGCACAAAAGTGTAAAAAGCTGAAGTTTCAACCCTGTTGCAAGGGCTTCAGTAGTTGTTTGAAGAGCCCCTTAATGTTCATCGATTTCCTGTGAAGCAACACAGTAGGCGCCGCCACCACGATCTTTTCTTCCTTGGATGTTTGGGAGTTTCAGGAAAGGAATTGCGTATGACTGCATCAATTTCTGATTGTGGGATGTCATCTAACCACTGTTTCTCAGGAGAGGAATTGAATATGATTCCATCGAGCTCTGATTCTGGGATGTCACTTAGCGTATCATTGTCTGAGACATCGCTTTTATCATCATCTGATGCTATTGTTGTAACTGAATTGCTGCAATGTATTAGATGCTCAGGCATGTTGTTGACGAAATGGAGTTCTTCACCGCCGCATAGTAACATGGCCCGATCGATCTCGTCATCTTCAGTAGCATTTGGATCGCAGCAAGCATCTTCTGGAACATACTCAATGGAAGGCTCCTGATGAAGTGGTACAAAGGATCGTAAATCAGTGCGGATACTGACATATGGTAACATGCATTTTACACACATGTCATTCACACAGAACCATGTAACTGAGTATGCACGCAAGGTGTATATAAAAACACGAGTAACCACCTCTTCATCATACTTATAAGTATATATTATATTTCCATTCTCATCCTTACTTTGATATTCAGTGCAGCGCCTGTCACAGCTGATGGTATTCCTAGGGTTATCGATGAACGGAAATCTAATTTGCTTTGAATAGAGAGCAATAAAGGAAGTCTTGAAGTAGTCAGCCATTATAAAATTCAGAGCGTTTCTCTCATACGTTTATCTAGATTGCTTATTGACACCGCACTAAATTTTCCAGCTCTTAGTAACTACAACAGTGAATACAAGAATCGAAAATTTAGTTTTACCAACAATGACTTACGATTAGGTATAATATAAACAAGATCAGAAAAAAATAAAAAAAATATATGTTCAATAATTTTTAGTATACTGAAAACAGTTAAACGTAAAATTGTTGAAATTTAAGTATAGAATATATCTTTATGTGTGAATATTCTTTCGGAAAACAAGTTTTATATCTGTGCACATTTTTATTTGGATGGAGTCTTTTGCCCCCTAAAACCGTTTTTCCGCAGAAAATATAAAACCTGTATTTGTTTATTTTTTGCTTCTTGTCCCTACACAAAGTTTCGTTGCAATTCTTCATGTTCTTTAGATACATCTAACATACTGTTATTAGCTCTTTTGATATTTCGTGATCAAAGGTTTGGAGGGGTCCGTGCCCCACCTAATCGTTTCTTTCCAGGAAAATACGAAACATGTATTCCGTCATTTTGCATCTACAATACGTGTGCACAATTTCTTTCACTTCGGTCCACTTGTTTTTGCCTTTCGGGTGTCAAATTCCAGAATTTTGGGTGAGGGCTTCCCTCCCCCTAAAACCGTTTTTCCACAGAAAATAAAAAAACGTATTCATTTATTTTTTGCGTATTGTCCCTACACAAAGTTTCGTTGCAATTCTTCATGTTCTTTACACACATCTGACATATTGTTATTAGCATTTTCGATATTTCGTGATGAAAGGTTTGGAGGAGTCTGTGCCCCACCTAACCGTTTTTTTCCAGGAAAATACGAAACCCGTATTTATTCATTTTATGTCTACAATATCTGTATGCAATTTCATTTACTTCAGTTGACTTTTTCTTGCCTTTCGGGCCTCAACTTTCAAAATTTTGGGTGGGGGCTTTTGCCCCCTGAAATCGTTTTCCGCATTAAATAAAAAAAACACGTATTCGTGTATTTTATGTGTAGCATCTACCTGCCAAATTTTATCAAAATCGGAGTGTTACACTTGGGAAGTGTTGCTTAGCTTTTTATTAGTGCTATCGAATTCTTGTGACATTTGCGGTTTTCGTTTTTTGAGAAAACCGTTGCGGTTTTCAAAACCGAAACCGCGAAAGTGGTTTTCGAAACTGAGACCGCAAAAGCGGTTTTCGAAACCGAAACCGCAAATGCGGTTTTCAAAACCGAAACAGCAAAAGCGGTTTTCGAAACCGAAACAAGAAAAGCGGTTTTCGAAACCGAAAAGCAAAAGCGGACTTCCAAACAAAAACCGCAAAAGCTCTTTTCGAAAGTGAAAGCCGCCAGAAACGGTGTTTGCGGTTTTATCAGCGAAACCATGTTTGTCCTTTTCAAAGCAGAAACAATGTTTCCTGTTTTTAATTACACCTTTTAAGAATTATGAAAGCATCTGTCAATCGAGACAATTGTATTGATTTATATGTGTGTGTTCTAATTTTTTTAGTTGCTCCAAGACTATTATGGTAATATGTGCAGCACTGTGCGAAAGGGATAGTTCGATGGTTATACAAGTCACAGTTAAATAAGGGTTGCTATATTTTAAAATCAGAAAAGTGGGGAGTTCTAAACTGTAAGTACTGATGTGAATTTTGTGTTACAAATACTGGCCTGGGATCCTTCGCACTTTTTTTTAGTTATTTCCTTGATGACACTTCCAATGTACTTTTCTGCTGCAGGGAAGGAACTGGACCCCATCTGATTTTCATACATTTTGTAAATTAGGCCACGAGGAACACGAATCTGAAGCAATTTTGACATTCCGAACTTCGGAACTCGAGATATTCAAACATAGTGTCACCACTGAAGCAAAAAGGACACCATTTCATTTTTATATATTATGTAAACTAGACCAAAATGAGCAATAATCTGAAGAAATTTTGACATTCCGACTTCCCGAACTCGAGATACTATAACTTATACAGTAGTTTTATATATTATGTATAAAAGTAACGAAGAAAGTTCTGTCGCTTTTTGACCTATCACTTTAGAGCATCGATATGTCACCTAAGACGTACCTAGAAGATCAAAAATAGTACCCATCATTATCAACGACCTTCTGCCAACGTTTGGGATGGGCATGGATTTCTTCGCGGTAGAACTTGCTTTGCCGTGAAGCGAAGAAAGTATCAAATGCATTTTCCACCTCTACTAAGGAGTTGAACTGGAGTCCTCTAAGGTAAGTGTCCAAGGAATGGAACAGATGATAATCGGACGGTGCATTGTCCGGGGAGTATGGCAGATGCAATAGTGTTTCCCATCCAACTCGTAGGATGGTGTCCCGGGTCATTCTAGTCATGTGGGGCTTAGCGTTATCCCGTAACCGTTGAACCTCTTAGCGATTGAGAAGTGCTGGCTCCAGGATTTTGAGTTTTTCTTGAACACGGCCCCACTGCTGATAGTATACAGTTGCATTCATGTTCTGCTCTGACCAGCCGGTAGCAGTTCCCGATGCACGATGTCGCGAGCAGTTCACCAAACACACAGGAGGACTTTCTGCTGCATTACTGGTTTCAGTTGTTTTGGAACCGGTTCATGGGATTTTAACCAATGATGACGACGCCGCGGAGCTTTGTATAATCCGCATCTCAGGAGGTTGCAAGTCTACGGAATTCGGTCTTCGCGACCCTTCCAGCTGAGTTTCTCCACCCACTCCCGGCTGTGAAGATTTTTTTCAGGGTGGCCAGTCTTATATATACGAACACACGACTAACTCTATTTCTTGAAATGGAAGGGTCTTGGAGAAAACGAAGGAAAGGATGTAGTGTTAGGTGTGTGCATTGTCCATTCTCAACATGGCACTTGGCACAATCTGTTTCACATTTATCACATGGCTACTGGTTCATATTTGTGATGAATACTCTCATTTCACGATAATTTAGAACTTGTTTTAAGTTCTCCCAGTGAACTTTTTTAAGTGTGTATTCATTCGTGCTTCAAGATAAAGAATTATCTTGTCGCTTATTAACAATTCATCCATAAAAAGTATCCTACAATATAGAAAATCTAAGAATACTAACTGCTACTTTTTAGTTTCATTTGACCGAGATCCTGCCTCTATGTTGGATACCAAATTCCCAAACTCTTCCTGTTTTCCTTTATCATATTAGACAAAAACTGGGACCGGCACTTGGAAAAGCTTGAGCCACTTTCTTCCTCATTTTATGTCATAAAATTTAAGCAGGTATTTGGACTTGAGATAAAAGTATACGTGTAAGATGTCAAGAAAGGAAACAATGTGAAGTCTAGTCTAATGGCTGTCCAACAATCGCAAGTTTTCTCACCTTTCTACATATGAACTTATACAAAAGAATATTAATTAATAATAATGTCCTCAGCTAAATCTATTATCCATAAAAGCATTATGACGCAATTGAAATAGATAAATGCTAAACATTTTCTAAGACACCCTCCCCCAAAAGAAAAAAAAGTCTTAATCCCGGTCGTGTGGTAAGAAAGTTCTTTAGAGAACTCTTTATATTACACTTATTAGACATAGCTGTCCGTCAGATCGTTGCACGGGTTTTGGTCTATCGTAAGTTCCTCTTAGTTATTTTATACTTATCCAAGGGGGTCTAGGGGGACCGGACCCCTAAAATGTTCACGGTACGTTTGCAAATGAACTATAATATGGTTGGATCTGGCCTCCCTAATTTCTACCGTCCCCCCTCTACATTTTTGGGCTGGCTACCGGCCTGGCCTTTCCCTTTAGTTATGATTTAGTCTAGAGTTGAAGAACCTTTCGTTTTGTGTGAGCCGCAAATTGAAACAACATAACCTAAAAAATTACTCGAAAAAGTTTT
The DNA here is from genome assembly GCF_964235325.1 of Thermobia domestica. Lineage (NCBI taxonomy): Eukaryota > Metazoa > Arthropoda > Insecta > Zygentoma > Lepismatidae > Thermobia > Thermobia domestica. The sequence continues at coordinate 46,627,926 of NC_137471.1, forward strand.
CTAATTACTTTTCGGTAATCATCAACAAAGCACCACTCCATAATCGAAAAAAGCAGTGTATATTATACTTAAGATAAAAAGCATTTATTTAAGATATGATGGCTGAAATTAAAGAAAGAATATTTTTATTGCTGCGGGTGGGGTGGTTATAATGTATGTAATTGCTTGGATTGTATTCCATTCTTAATCCTTCCTTGTTCATCCTTTAAAAAGTGAGTATTTTTAAAAAGTACTCTTAATTTGTCATTTATTTCTTATATCCGAATGTTAGTAAATATATAGTTTGTACGTTAAAGAACATATATTTAGAGTATGAACAAAAATATAATTTGATTATTACCTTTCTGTTTCTGCTAGAGTTTCTAAATTTCTGTTTTTCACTAATCTTTCAGAATGTCTCATTCCGTTTATTACTAAATTCTACTGTTTATTTGTATGCTTGATAAGTATTTCTATTAATATGTATATAATTTTAATCAGTCTGAAATTTGTTCAGATTCCGAGTCAAATCTGATCAATTGCCCCTAAATTTAGGACTAGCTCGGGAGAGTAATGATCCCGGAAGTAGAAACGAGAAACACAGTTCTCATTGGTTGGCGTTATCCACTTCTTGCTACGTTGCATTAAAATAGCAGAAATCAAACGCATAATGCTGTCGACCTTCATGGCCGATTGGGCTAGCGCTATATGCTAGAAAGGAAATTCTCTGTTGGCATGAGTTCAAACCCAGCCCGAGGAAAGTTTTTTTTTACATTTTTGTAACACACTAAATTAAAATAATATGAAAATAATACTTAAAAAAGTGATTTATTTACTTTTGTGCAGATAAGTAGTTGTAGTACTTATGCCCTTGTACTCCATGATATAGGGCTCGTTTTGTTCCCCTTGTACTTCATGATATAAATTTTGTGACCAACTTAAAACAACTGGCTAGGATAGCGCGTAAAACAGCTGGCTAGCGTAGCGTGCGGAAAAACGTACTTCCGGGAGTATTACTCTCCCGAGCGAGTCGTCTAAATTTGCCCTTAATAGCCAACCATAACTGCAACTGAAATGAATAAATTGGGTCAAATCGCTCACGTTCGTAAGTTGGATAGTTCTTTCATAACCGTAATTACAAGTATTTGGATCCGATACTAAAAAAGAAAGGAGGTTATATTTTAACTTTGAGTAACCATTGGCAATTATTTATTGAAATTTTGTTAACAAAACAAACTTCTTTTTTTAATGTTTGGAAAAACTTCCTTTAAAAACTAGGCAGCTGTTAGACGATAAGATAAAGATTTGTTGACACAATTTCCTGTTTTGACCAATCAAAAGCAAACATTTGCATTTATATTTCAACTACATTCTATTTATGTGTCCTAGTGACTACCCTTTCAGTTTTGTGTAAATTATCCCCATATTTACATTTCTATCATTAATGTTCTTAAGTGCTGTAAGAAAATTTTGGGAATTATAAAAATAACAGTTAATTCCTTTAGGTAATAAGCCATGATGATATTATTCTTCAGGAAGAAAGCTACGAAATTAACAAACGGGTAATCACCACGAAGGACAGTAATTACAGATCCTTTCAAACTTTTAAGTTTAAAACTAATTTAAATCAAAATATAAGAGATAATAATAATAATAATAATAATAATAATAATAATAATAATAATAATAATAATAATAATAATAATAATAATAATAATAATAATAATAATAATAATAATAATTGTTTGAGTCGATAATGAATGCTAGCTGCAAGAAGTATAAATTCAAGGGTGATGCGAGGTAAATTGATTTATAATTTTATTTTCTGGCTATGGAAGTATCGAGACTGAAAAATGTGTCAAATAATTTGTATTTATTTTTTCAAGCAATCTCTCCAGATTTTCCCTGTAGTCTAATAAATTAAACTATAGCAAAATGAATAACATATTTACTCTCAAATATAATATATTTGTTTCTGTCTTTTGATGAATAAATGTTCACAAAACAGCTTAATTGTGATAAATGAATAAATGTTTATTTGCACTAACTACACAACAACTGAAACACTTACAACTTACTGTTACATTGTCTTTTTACGAATTCCGGAGGACTGTCTTGTATGGATCTCTTGGTGCTCAACTTGCTGACACTCACACACACACAACTGTTTTTTTAAAACAAAAGTGAAACGTTATGCAAATGTAATGGCAATGATACAAACTCACTATAAAAGTCTCTACAATATTCATTGATAACTTTATCAAACGCGTTTTTTTTTTCGTCCTTCATTCTAAAGACTAAGACGGAATTTCTCTGCTCTTTAACTGCTGGCTAGCCATGTGTCACTGAAGCTTGATTTACAGCATCTCCTCCCTCCAAATGATCAGAAGGGAACATTTCTTTGGATTTCACACAAACATGGCATTCACCATATACCTGGCAACTCTGAGAAAAAGTTTGCCTTTGGAGAGTAATAAACTATCGTAGAAGTTTTCAGAGGGCAACAACTACATCCTCCTGTTCCCCGCTTCCTCACCCCGAAATTGTATTCTTCTCTGAAGGGGACATTACAGGACCCATTTCTCATCACATGTCAACATCCTGTCCAGAAATGGCCCTTTCTCAGACGAAACAGCAAAGAAACACAGGTGTCTCGCGTAGCCTTCTGGCCTGGGGTGAAATCATGTGGGACCCATAGACCCAAATTTATGGAGGTATTGCTGAATGGTTTCTCTACTCACATTAGATGTTAACCCCAGTTCCTCACATGTCTGTCTGTCCACTGTTCACCTCAATTGCTACCTGTGTACATTCATTTTGTACATGTGTTGGTCTTCCGGCACGTGGTACGTCTTCCGTGAGTGTTTCGTCACCGTCCTTAAACTTGATAAACCACCCTTGCACTGTCTGCGTGATCATGACACCCTTACAAAAGGTCTGAGATATCTTCCGCCCCGCTGCAATGGCGTTTTACCCATGTTTGAACTCGTACAGCATACACGCCCTTACGACGCTCTGTGGAGGTTCCATATTCACTCTGTCCTTACACAAGTTCACGTTGTAACTGAACTGCCACAACCAGGTAGAATGTTGGATATAATCACACCAAGAACTGACCTTCGCCTTATCTCCATTCGCATTCAACTCACCGTGTGAGGACCAATTGAACACAGACCTCCACAAAAAGCGACAGAACTTTCTTGGTTACCTTTATATATCTCACAGGACACAATATGTTTCGTACAGAGAATATTGTTTTTTTTTCATATAGATGCATAGCCTCTATATTTAACTTTGTTTTAATATCTCGAGTTCCGGGAGTCGGAATTTCAAAACTCCTTCAGATTCGTGCTCCTCGTGATCTAGTTTACAAAATATATAAAACTCAGGTGGGGTTCAGTTTGCTTCCGTGGTCACTTTATGTTTGAATATCTCGAGTTCCGAAATTCGGAATGGCCAAATTCCTTCAGATTCGTGTTCGTCGTGGTCTAATTTACAAAATATATAAAACTCAGGTGGGGTTCAGTTTGCTTCTCTGCAGCTTCTTTAAAGTTACACTTGAAATTGTCGTTCGGCATTCTTGTAGCTTATGAAGGCATGAATAATTCACATATGTTTGTCACAACATCTACAAACGAATATTAATTCGTATAGAACCTTCAATACATTACATTAAAAGCACATGAACTACACAAAGAAAAACATTATGCATTAGAGCAGATCTCTTATTAGCAAATGGCACTGCACACGCGCACTGCTCAGATAGCCCACAGCCTGAGCCTGAGCGCAAGTCCAAATCTAACTCAATCAGGATTGAGATTGTCAGAGGTGTAGCGGTTTACGTTGAATATACCAACACTTTATCAACTAAGTCGTCTTAGATTCGTCTCCAATCCCAAAAAGCGGGCGGTTTTTCGTGATTAAGATATGTTTAAGCGGGGTACGAATATAGAACCTGGATATCGGGTGGTATCCGCTACAATCGGGTAATATGGCAACACTAAACTAAATAGAAAATAAGGTATATCCCTATTGAAGGTCACTTCACATGCAACTCATGAAATTCAATTTAAAATCTCATCCACTTAGACTGAGATCTTTTATATTATCATTACTCTTTCCCCTTGTTTTTAAAAATAGTGCTGCCATGCTTTCTTTAGTTAACAAAAATGTACTGCCTCCCTTTCTTAAAAAAAAAAAAGAAAGAAAGAAAGAAAGGAAAAGAAAGGGAAATCTAGATCGCAATACACAATTTTATTGTTGATTTGTTGCCACTCCGATAAATGTGAATGTTGTGATTTTGCATGTGTTGACTGGTTTGTTATTGCAAGTCCCAGACACATGCAATAGTTTATACGTGAAGGAAACACCGATCGTGTTTTATTCTGTATCTTTTTACTTCCCAATAACGATAACCATGCCTCTGTGAGAAATTGCAACTTATTTTTTTATTCTACCAATTGTAAAAGTATACTCAACAAGAATTTCCCTACACTTTAAGACATTTTAAGAAAACATACCTTCTTTCCGCTCTGCAAATTTTGAGCATTTTTTCCCTACGCCGAGGAAAATTTCCCTCCATCTGGCAACTGTGAGATGAAGTGGTGAAATATTCTTTGCTGTTTTCTCGTCGTTATATTAGTGCTGTCGAATTTTTGTGACATTTGCGGTTTTCGGTTTTTGAGAAAACCGGTTTTCTGAAAAACGAAAACCGCAAATGCGGTTTTCAAAACCGAAACCACAAATGCGGTCTTCAATACCGACATTTCTGTTTTATGAAATTTCACTTTTTGAATAACCGGTTTACGTTTTTTTTTAAAAACGATTTCAAAAATCGGTTTTTGGTTTCTTCAAAAAACGATTTTAACCACACTACTCTCTACATGCTTTCTAAAGGTAGTTAGTTGTTCCAAATTCTATAATCAATGGGACTTTAGGATACGCAAACTGATCTGAAAGAAATCCAATATTACATACCACAAACATTGCATCAATAAAGTAGGCCTGCTCGTCAGAAAACAGTTTATTCATATTAACCCCTTACTGTATAGGCCTATCGTTAATCAAGGCACTGTAGTTATGATAAATATTTCCCGCCAGGGCACTTCAGACACTTCACTTTTAAATTGTGTCCGCAATCATCCTAAGCTTTTAACAAAAAGTATTCTTTCAAACGTTCGAACGGTAAAATATTTTCGTTCTCCATCTTTATAAAAACAACTCCAAACAAAGTATAATAGATTACCGGTACCATCGCACTCCTAATTTAATCACTGAATGTATTGATTTGGAGCTGTCAAAATCTATCACAAAATCTTCCAGGTGCTTGCAATGAGTACACTTGATTTCCCTGAGGCTATGATCTTATCTGTTTCTCTGTGTGTCGATCATTGATATACGAAGCTCATGCTCTATTGATCTATTCTGAGAAATTCACTTACAGGAAAGGAACATTTGTTTCCGAAAAAAATAGACATATATTGTATTTACTCATCTGGAACGTAGCGCGAGAAAAGTAACGCAAACCAGTTACGTTACTAAAAAATTGTAACGCGTTACCGTTACAGTTACTTTGGGAAAATGTAATGCGTTACTAGGAAACGTTATTTAAAAGTAACGCGTTACAAGTAATGCGTTACTTGCGTTACGTTACTTCCCCAGACTGGTTCGACGGTGTCGAAGGATAAATTCTTCCGCAATTTTGCGATACGACCATCCTTCTCTTCCACTTAAGGGTACCAACTCGATTCGTTCTTCTTTAGACAAAGCCATCATTCAATCTTGAGAAACATAAAACAAATTATTAGAATTCCCTAGGTACCCAGACTTTATGGACACACTGTAGACAGTACTTCGAAAACAATATTCATAAAAAATGTGCTATCACCTAAACTCCGAAAATAAGGGCCCTTTCTAAGGAGCCCCACACACTTTTTTAAACTCAGTCCGAAAATAGCCCTTATTATTATTAAAAGCTACAGAATACCCGTACTTTGTACGGGGAAAATACGTTTCATTTTGGACATAAAGAGCAATGGAGGTTGAGTTTGGATTTAAATGGCATCGATAGTGTTACTGTTCGTATCAACGACTCCACCCAAAAATTATGTAATCGACACTAACGTCAGTCATTTTCGATCATTTATATATATCCCATTCCCTTCCTTGAGTCGCAGCGTCATAGCAATATAACAAAAACTAACCCAGGTCCGAACCTCATCTCTGTTGAAAATTTGATCGGGATCGATCGAGTGGTTCATGAGCTATTAAGTCATTAGTACAGTTTGTTTCATTTTCATTCTTTAAAATATATATATCCATTTCCCCCTCCCCTACGTTATACCGTCAAAGTGAAATGATGAAAGCCATCCCAGGCCCGAAGCATATTTATGTTAAAATTTGGTCGGGGGTTGGTCGGGGTTCAAGAGGTATTATGTTTCATTTATATATCTCCTCCCTCCCCTCCCCTCTCATGAATTGTACCGTCAAAGTTTCATAAGAAAAACATCCCAGGCCCGATTTCATCTAATTTATGTTGAAAATTTGACTGAGATCGGTGGGGTCGTTCAATAGTTATTAAGTCACAAATATAGACACTTTCGTTTTTATATATATGGATATTTATATAATTCCCCTCCTCCCATTAAGTATTACTGTCAAAGTGAAATGATAAAAAACATCCCAGGCCTTAACCTCATCTATGATGAAAATTTTATCGAGATTGGTTGGGTGATTCAAGACATTAAGAGTCAAGAACATAGTTACTTTCAATTTTGTAATACAGATGTGTTATCACGGAAAGTTTCAAAATTAAGGAAATGAAAAGGTTGAAAAATTTTGATTACTTTTTAGTTAAAACTTGTTTCCTGTTGCTAAATTTAAAGAAAAATATTTAGAAATTTTAGGTTGAAAATTTTTAGTCTCAAAGTTCTTATACATTATTTGTTAAAACTATTATTTCTGAAATGTCTGTTCTTTGCATGTTTATGGGATATATTTGAATTCTTTTCCTAAGTGTTTCTACCTATCTACTTGGCTACGCTAATAGATTTTGCTCGCGTGCTGGTGATTTGCCTATTTAAAATTTGTGACTATTTAATTGCAACTTGTAAAAACTGCATTGTGTCAATTTGATTGTTTCAAAGTAGTAAACGTCTCTATCCACACCTACGAAGTGGGAGTCCGAAAATAAGTTACCCCAGGCGACTGCGGACAGAGATGGGATGCAAGACCATAATAGCATGCGCCATTAAAGATCACACGTACCTTTATTTTTTCAAATAAGTGTCACGTACATTGAGACATTGGTCATACCGGTCTATAAGCTTCAAAAACCCTTTCAGGAAAAATTCAGGGCTCTACATACGGAAGGAGCGTCGAACAGCTTCTGTGACGTCAGCATTGTTTCCAAAGCGCCTGCCACCGAGTGTCTTCATAGCCGGAAACAGATGGGAGTCACTGAGTGTGAGATCAGGACTGCATGGCGGATGGACAAGGTGCTCCCACCCAAGAGTTGCAATATGGTTTTGAGTTGCCGTCGTTGAGTGTGGTCTCGCAGTCATCCAACAACGGAACGCGAGGCCGCTTGTTCCGAATCGACTCCTTCAATTTCGACAGGATGTGACAGTACGGTGCAGCAGTAATGATTCCAATCTCCAAAAAGTGCAGCAACAATACCCCCTTGGGTGTCCCAAAACGCGCCTTCTTTCCATAGCTACCAGGGTTAGCCATTTTAGGATCTTGGGTGTTTGGGGTATTTTTTAGACTTTCAGTCAAGCAGCTACTGCATCGTCACAATTTATCCTAGGATCATGGTTCATACCTCATTCTCTTCAGAATGAAGCTGGCTTTCAAATGGTACCACCCATACCATATACCAGGAGAGAGAAAAGTGAGGTCAAAGGGAAAATTTCGGGGAAAATTTTTTCACATTTTGCCCCCCCCCCCCTGGAACGGCCCTGTGTGAACGTAGAGATCTCCAAAAAATCTGATAAATACTACTCGGTAGACTGAATGTGTGTGCCAAATTTCAAGTTTCTATCTTCAATAGTAAGGGCGGGAGAAATTTTATCAAGAATCCTCACAATGCCCCAGATTACCGCAAAAGAGCCTGATCTCAGGTAAAAAATTTCCTGAGACATCTCTATTTACCCTAGGACTATAATCCGCCAATCATTCTCTTCAGAATAGAACTGCCTTTCAGGCGGTACCATTCACATGTCTCCATCATGTATCTAAGGCGGGAAATTCCCGAAGAAAGGAATTCCCGAAGAAGATATTTTTTGTTAAAATATTCCTTTTTTCAACTTCTTGCCCCTCTGTACCCTCCTGTTTTAACGCAGAGATCCGAAAACAATCTGTTAAATACTACTCGGTGGACTGAATGTTTGTGCAAAATTTCAATCTTCTAGGTGCAAAAGTAAGCCCGCCAAAAATTATGAACATAGGCTTAATAAAAGAAAATATATTGTTTAAAGTTATGACGTCATCACCTCCTATGTCTCGACGTAGGAAGGTATGAAACCATACGTGACGTCGTCTACAATGCCTCTGGACTTGAAAAACAAAACAAAACAAAACGAAACAAAAAAAAAAAAAAAAAAACGGACGTAATAGCTCAAATAGAAGAGTTATAACGCAATGTATATACCATTAAACTACCGTATACTATAAGATCCTAAAAGGGCTAGAGACAGTGACGTACCGAAGGGGGGTCTCGGGGGTCCGAACCCCTCCCCGAAATATTTAATGTTTTGTTTAAGTGATGCAATTTATTTGATAATGAGAGCTTATGTTGAAACGACTGTTCTAATTGAAATAGTTCATTATATAATGTATAGTAACAATAATTACACAAGGCAAATTATTATGTTTATTCTATCCAAAATACATATTTTCCCTTACCATTTGTCTCCGTAAGAATAATAATTAAAAAAAAAAACATTGGCTGTGGTGGAGTAAGTACCAGAGATGCAAGGGTGTAGCCAGCAGGTTTGTGTAGGGGGGGGCGTCGTTTTTGAGGGGGGCAGCTATAATGTACAAAGCCAAAAAAAATGTGTTGCTGCTAGTGTTTTTGAGGCCTGAAATAAAGGAAAATTTTGGTTTCCATCTGGAAACTAAAAACACTATTTTAGCTTATTATTATTATTATTATTATTATTATTATTATTATTATTATTATTATTATTATTATTATTATTATTATTATTATTATTATCCATAAATTATATTCAAGATAGTTTTTATTATGCTTAATCAAGAACTACTGCCCGGGACCAAACGCTATACTTTTGTGCATAACTATAAAGGTAACCAAGAAAATTCTGTCCCTTTTCGTGGAGGTCTGTGTTCAATTGGACCTCATACCGTGAGTTGAATGCGAGTGGAGATAAGGCGAACATCAGTTGTTGGTGTCGGTATATCCAACATACTACCTGGTTGTGGCAATTCAGACACACCGTGAACTTGCGTAAAGACAGAGGTAACATGAGACATCCACAGAGCGTCATAAGAGCATGTATGATGAACGAGTTCAAATGGAGGTCAAACGCCGCTGTAGCGGGACAGAAGATATGCCAGGCCTTTGGTGAGGGTGTCGTGACGACGCGGACATTGCAGCGATGGTTTAACAAGTTTAAGGACGATGACGAAACACCCGAAAACACCACGTGCCAGAAGACCAACACATGTACAAAGAGGAACTGGGACTATAATTCAGTGTGTGGAGAAGCCATTTGGCTGCACATCCTTCAACTTGTGAAGCACTACAAGTTGGGTCGATGGGTCTCATATATTTTGACTCTGGGCCAGAAGGCAACGCGGCAGTCAGTCCCCTGTGTTTATTTACTGTTTCGGAGCCATTTCTGGACAGGGCGTTGACATGTGATAAAAAGTGTGCCCTATACGAAGCTCCACGGGGCTGCCATCATTGGTTAACATCCCATGAACCGATTTCAAAACAGCCGAAAGCAGCACTGTACCAGAAGAAGGTCTTTCTGTGTGTTTGGTGCATCGTGCATCGGGAACCGCTACCAGCTGGTCAGAGTATGAATGCAACTGTGTAGTGTCAGCAGTTGAGCTGTGCTCAACAAAAACTCAAAACTCTGGAGCCATCACTTCTGAATTGCAAATGGGTCCTCGTTTACGCGACAACACTAAGTCCAACGTGGCTAGGGTGACTCAGGACACCATTCTCCGCCTTGGATGGGAAACAATATTGCAACCACTATATTTCCCGGGTATTGCACCGTCCGATTATCACCTGTTCCATTCTTTGGACAATCACCTTTGAGGACGACAGTTCAAATCCCTAGGAAAAGTCCAAAATGCATCTGGTACTTTCTTCGTTTCACGGCCCACCAAGTTCTACCGCGATGGATTCCATGGCATTCCAGAACGTTTTCAGAAGGTCGTCGATGCTGATGGGGACTATTTTTGATCTTCCAGGTTAGGTGACATATCGATGTTCGAAGGTGGTGGGTGAAAAAGCAACAAAACTTTTCTTGGTTACCTTTATATTTAAATTTAAGACCTTGTATACAGAACCTATCTACCGCGATTGATTTTCTTTGAAATTTCACTTAATTTCTTTACGGTTTCCTGACAAAAATATTTATTTATTATTCGTGACTAAAAAAAATATAATTATTTTATTACACTCAGTAGAAATAAAAGAGCGAATGAAATTCTAATTGAATAAAAACATTGTTTCTTACCAAATTTTCCATCCTCTATGTCTTTTAAAACACTTGTTAAAGCATATAAAAATATACTGTACTTACAAATCAGTTTAGTACCTTTGTTTTATGGTTGTATTTGTAGTACCTTGTTAAAACGTTTGTCTTTAAACTGTCAAATATAAATCGCAGTAAATTGTGTAATCTGCTGTCACAAAAAAGTATTCTATTTTTCGATCGGTATAAGGAAGAGATACTATACTATTTTTCGATCGGTATGGTAAAACAATATTTTTCCATACTATTTTACCATAAATTATTAATTGTCAACAAACTTCGTTACTTTTAAATGAATGAAGCGAGATAATTTTACTATGATGTTTTAAAAGCTGGTCATTTGGGGTGGCCAGGAAACCATTTGGGGGGGCCTGGTCCCAATGGGCTCCCCTTGGCTACACCCCTGCAGAGATGGAATTTCTAACCCTTCCAATATAACAGCTGGGATACATCACTATTCTGAGGGTGGCACGGTGAACACTAACTGCTATTCACATTCCTGATTTTGGTCTTCTTTGTGTCTCCCTCCCTCTCATCTACGATGGAAAATGTGGACTGGAGCGAGATGACTCAGAGAAAACAAAAATTGGCGAACACCCTTCCTCCTGCACAAGTGTCATTGTTCTGAAACGGGCTTTGACCTATGCGTTGACCTACTTTCGCCTTCCAGCAGAGAATTCCACCAGTCAACAACTCCCGAAACTTATCAATCAAATCTTTGTAAATTCCGAAAGAGGCGCGGAACTGTTCAGATTTTACTTCATCTTTACAGTTTTCATTTTCATTCAACAGTTGAATCTTGTGTGCGTGTGTTGTCGTGTGTTGGGTGCGAAAATTTGTGATTGCATTAATTTACATAATATTGTGTGAGTTGTTTTAATGTTCCTGTTTGCGTTTTGAGTGGAAGAGAAATGAAACGTTGCGCAAAAATAAACGAGTTTTTTAAGGCGGTAAGTAAAATATTAAAAGAAGGTAGTTTTACGAATGTTGCTCCTGCTACGGCTACTTGCGACAATGAAACAGAATGGACACATGTTGAATCACACAATACGGTACGTTTACATTCAGAAAATGTAGTTTCTTAAACTGAAAATTTGCTGTCGAAATTTGCGGAACAAGATGAAAATGACATTGGATGCATAGCTCAAAACACGCGTAGCACGTGTTTATTAGAGCAAAGAAAGATTGAAATATTGTGCCACGAATTTCGGCCTTCACCTTCATTCGCATTTCCTCTTCGGACTTTTGGAAAACGAAATTTAAAATTTCTGGCGAAATGGTTGGACAGATGGAAATGGCTTATTTACTCCAAAGTGTTATATGGTGCTTTCTGTAGATACTGTGTTTTGTTTTGTAGTGAGTTCGTAGGAAAAGGCTCTAATCAAATTTCAGGTTCTTTAGTAAGTGTTCCATTTGTAAGATGGAAAGATGCTATTGAAAGGTTTACTGAACATGAACAGAGCGACTATCACAAAAAATGTACAGTTTTCGCTGATAATTTCTTGTCTGTGATGCAGGGCAAGGAAGATGATATTGCTAACAAAGTAGACTCTCAACGCCGAATAGAAGTAGAAGAAAATAGAGCTGCTCTGCTTCCTATAATTAAAATCATCATATTGTGTGGACAATACGAAATACCGCTTAGAGGCAATAAGGACAGTGGGATTTTTAGTTTAGAGAAACCAGCTGAAAAGGATGGGAAGTTCAGGGGCATACTGCGTTTGCTTGCATCCAGTGACTAAACTTTGAAAGCTCAGTTAACAAATGGTAAATAATGCTTCTTATAAGTAATAGAAATTTGTGCTAATCTCATTCTGAAAAAAATAGTTTCCGAAGTTTATGATTCAGGTGCATTTGGCATTCTAGCTGACGAGAGATTCGATGTTTCTGGTACCGAGCAATTTTCTCTATGCGTGCGATATGTTAATTCGCAAAACATATTGAGGGACGATTTTCTTTCTTTTGTTCCTGTTTTAGACCTTACTGGAGCAGGGCTATGTGAAAGTCTTATCTCAAAATGTTCACAGTTAGGCCTTGATATGTCCAAATTGATTGGTCAGGGTTACGACGGAGCTGCTTCTATGGCAGGAAAGTTCAAAGGTGTGCAGGCAAAAATTAAAGAAATCTACCCTAAGGCTGTTTATGTGCATTGCGCTAATCATCGCTTGAACCTAGCTCTGTCATAATCGTTTTCAGTTACTTATGCGCGAAATGCACTGTCAACTGTTCAAGACATTTGTAATTTCTTTCGCAATCATCCATATGCATCGCATGTTTTAAAGGAAAATATAAAAGAGTATCTTCCTGAGAGCAAAAGATCCAGATTGTTAGCTCTATGTGAAGCAAGATTTGTGGAGAAACATGATGCTATTCTCATCTTTGTAGAACTTCTAGCCCCGATTGTTGCTAGTCTTCAGACCTTAACAGAGAACGACAAAGTCATATCACATGAGGCGTGTTTATTTTATGTGGGTCTTACTCTCTACTGTTAGCAAGGGTTCTTTTCTGGTATCACTCTTGGTCTGTGAAAAGTTACTTGATTTCACAGTAAACTTATCGACATACTTACAGAATCCAGAGCATGATCTGAGTTCTGCTATATCTTATGTGTCCGATATTATTGCTCAATTTAGAATTTTGCGAAGGAATGCGGAACATAGGTTTCACGAAATGTTTGTGAAAGCTAGTATGATGACGAAAGAACTTTTTGATGAAGAGATTAAAATCCCACGAACTTGCTTTCAGCAAGTGAATCGAGACAATCACCCGGCAAGCACTCCAGAAGAATTCTATCGTAGAGATGTTTTTATTTCCATGCTTAGATGATTTAGTGACCCAACTAGAAAATAGATTTCAAGAAACTGCTGAACTAATTGCTGCTTTTGAAATTCTTCTGCCTCGCAAACTGGCGAAAGAAAGAGCAGAAATCTTGAAAGAGCTTGAACCCTATTTGCAAAATTGTGTTTCTTCGTCAGTTCTGGAAAATGAATATCAACTTTGGTGTTTGAAGTGATCTTCAATACGATTACAGTTAAGACCGAAAACAGCTGTAGAGGCATTTGTTTCGTGTGAGATAGCATTTTATCCCAACATTCACATGTTGTTGAAAGTACTCGTATCTCTACCTGTGTCGACAGCTGCAGTTGAACGATCTTTTTCTACAATGAAGAGGGTAAAGTCTTTTGTTCGGAACAGAATCGGAGATGAAAGATTGTCGGGCCTTGCATTGATGTCAATACATTGGGACATTAATTTATCACCGATTGAAGTCCTAGATGTGATGAGTCGGCAATCACGTCGCATTAACATGATTCTTTGAACAATTCTATGTGTGTGTTTATTTTATTAGTGTGGTTCGATACGTGTAAATTATGTAGATATTAAGGAATTGCTGCTTGATGTGTATATAGTGAAACAGCGTGTGTTGTGTCTATTTAATAAAATAAATGTGAAACTGTGGGTGGTGTGACATGTATTTTACAACCGCTAGTTTGATATGAAGACTGAAAAGAAGTATGTGGATATTATCTGGAACTTTCTGGAATAAAATTAGCAAATGATGTAAGTACATAAAATTATTTTAGTAATTTGCTTTGTTAAGAAACTAAGCACTACTATATTCTACAGATAATTTGTGACATTTTAAATTAGAACATAAGTTGCATACAGTTAAGTCAATAAAAGATGTTTCTCCTGTGTTTATTCGTGCAAATTACGTTATTTCAAAATTTACCGTTTTTCTGCGCCACCCAGTATTATCAATGACAGCGATGGGGCTCACACATGTCTCAGTTAGTTTCAAATCACTGGCTGGTCACATTAGGACCACGTAATAGTTTATTATTATTCTAAAGTGAACTCTATAAACCTTTAAAGCTGTAGCCTGACATAAAAAATTAAATATTCTATACACGGATCAATATAAACTTCGACGTGACCCCTCCGAAACAAAATTCTGCATACGTGCTTGGCTAGAGACTCGTCTCCGCTTTCCGCGAGGGGGCCATCTGCAGGATGGCGGGAGAACAATACCCATCTGGGTCTGGGTGTATTGCGCGTGCAACTTCCTTCTTGTTTCCCCATTGATGTCTGCTTTCCTGAGAAAAGCGAGCGGAGAACCAAATGTTCAGACTCTCCCTTGCAGATTTGATCAATATTTGTTTCTACACTAATATAACTAATGATGGGTAAGTTCCCGGTAAGATATTTTCGGGAATATTCCCTGGGAAAATTCCCGGGAAGATTCCCAAAACTGGAAATATTCCGAGAATTTATGTATATACAAGTAGCAGGAAGAAAAAATAGCTGACAGAGAATATGTATATGTATAACTGCTTCCTGGATTACGCGAGAAGTATAAGTTAAATGCCCTCGATCAAAAGATAAAAACAAGCAAAATGATAATGTTAATTTCAAATCCCAATGCCAGTAGCGTCACTATAAAGAGAAACACGCCAGTGGCGGCTCTTGAGGATGGGCACGAAATCTCTTTTAACGCCCTAGAAGAACCAGATTTTTTTTTTGAAAAAAGTATATCAATTTAAGACAAAAGAAGAAATGGAAGAACGTCTAAAATACACAAAAACACTTTTCAATACAGAGCTCTTTTCGTTAATCCCGACCTGGGCAGAAAACAAAAGCAAGCAGTTTATGACTTGTTATTTAAATGTAGAGACGTTTTTACGTATCTCCCTGATGATATCGGATATTTTAGGGGATACGTTCATAAAATCAGAATTTCTAAGTCTGCCGTATTCCACGACCGCTCCCCACCTATTCCATTAAATATTAGGACTCAAGTAGATAAGCAGATTCAAGACCTTACCAAGGCAAACATAATCAGGCCTACTGACAATAATGAATTTTCTTCTCCACTTCTTGTGCTCAAGAAGCCTAATACGAAGGAATTTCGAATAGTTCTCAATCTGCAGAAATGTAGCAGTTACACTAAGTATTTGTCGGTGCCATTTCAAGCAATAGAGGACGTTCTAAACTCTATAAAGGGGGAAAACTTTCATAACAACTGCCGATCTTTCGAATTTGTACTTCCAAATCTTGTTGCATCCTAAGAGCTGTAAATATATGACTTTCGAGCTCAATCATAATAGAAAATCATACGAATTTTTGAGATGCACAATGGGGGGCCAAAATAAGTTTCCAAAGTCTCAGTGTGGCCACGAGAATGATTTTGAAGGGACTACCAGATAGAATTACAAATTTGACGACGATCTTCTTACTAGTTCGTATAATTTTCCACAGCACTTGCAAGATTTAGAATTATTATTCCAGAAGCTTAGGAAACACGATTTTCGAGCATCACCCAAGAAGACACACATTGGCTATCAGGAACTTAACGTATTAGGACACCTTGTTAGTGGGGAAACCCATTAAAATATCCCCAAAGATAGCTAAAAAGATACGAAATTTTAAGAGACCGACTACAAAGCGGATTCTCAAAAGCTTTATCGGCCTATGCTCATATCTTAGGGCCCATATTAAAGACTTTACGTTAAAAATTGAGCCTTTCCAACAGTTAGTAACATCGAAATCTAAATTTAAATGGACGGAGAATCACGATGTTTTATTTGAACAATTAAAATAAGACATATTAAACGCTCCATCACTTGCTCACTTTGACGATTCGCTAGAAATCCGCGTCTATAGCGATAGTAGTTGGAGGACTACTCGCTTGTTATGACCCAAAAACTAACACTGAGAAGGTGGTTGCCTAGTGTTCTAGAAGACTAACGAAAAGTGAAGAGAAAGCTAGCATATGGCAAAAAAGAGTTGTACGCTCTCATATACACATTGCGCAAATTTCGCTACTTTATACTAAATAGAAAATTTAACCTGTATGTAGACGCAAAGTATCGCGACGATGAACACCCAGCCAGACAAAGTCGAGAAGTACACAAGATATAAGATATTTCTAACTGATTATGATTTTGATATACAATATTTGCCTGGATCCAAACACCCAGCAGATATAATCAGTAGGCTAGAACAAAACCAAGATATTAAGAAAGAAGGTGAAAAAAAGAAAATGACGAAGAAAAGGGGGAGGACTACTATGCTTTTAAATCAAATAGCCTTCGAGTTAATACCTTAGAAGCAGGAAATAACGAGTCTTTACCGAATATCGCAAGAGAGCAGCGCAAGGATGAACATGACAAATACATCATTTCCGTTTTAGAGGAGAGGGAGCCGGGAAAGATCTCCACAGTCAGATCAGCAAGATTGTTTGTTTTAAAAACGGCATCTTATATCGAAAACAAAACCACCCTGATTATGGATTACTACATCTCTTACCTGGTATGCATACCGAAGTCCCTAGCCAATTTGTGGTTCACAACCTTCCACCGCCAGGCGACCAATCCGCATTTTGGATTTTCAAAATCATACAAGACCGCTATCAAGAAATTTTATATGCCATATCTGAGAAACTATCTTGCTCATAAGATACGAACGTGTGCAGATTGCCAACATCTAAAGAAATTATCACAAAAGAAACAAGCCGAACTATTACATCACCCGGTGGGAGAGATAGCAACAACATGGCTATATGACGAGCTAGGGCCCTTCCCAAGCAGAGAAAGAAGAAATAAGTACATACTAGTAGCCACGGAACTAGCCACATGATATGTCATTGCAAAGACAGTAGACGCCATAAACGTGGAAAACATAGAGAAATTTTTGGAACACGATATTATCCTCAAATTTGGAGCTTTTACAACATTATATTGGGACCGACACCCAGTACATGGAGCAACTCGTTTACAAAATTTGGCGCAGAAGTACGATTTTATCTATAAGTACTCAACGCATATAATCATGCTTCCATAGGGTTAGTAGAACAAATTAATAAAATCATACAGAATTGTCTAAAGTTTTTCGTACAAGAATATCATACGGATTGGGAAAGATGGTTACCGCACGTTATTTTTGGCATCAATACATACGTACAAGAAGGGACCAAATATTCTGCAAGTTTCTTATTGTTTGGTTACGAACCCAGGACCCCGCCAGAATGTACGCTAGAATCAAAACAACACATACAAATTGACAGAGATAAACTAGCGGCCATCAGGAAGAAAGTACGAAACAACGTGGAACAGACAAAAGCAGTTTTACGATAAGCGCCATAGACAGATAACTTATAATCCAGGGCACCTTGTTTTGATATATTATCCCACAAGGAAAGTAGGTTTACCCGAACACTTCACAGTTCACTACGACGGCCCGGCACGCATCCTGGAGAAGATTAGTTCAAATTTATATCGAGTAAAAGTACCGTCTAAATTCAAGGACAGAATTCAAGAGATTGCGGTGGACCGCTTAAAACCATTTTACGAAGACCAAAAAGGGGAAGACAAAATTAAGGAAAAAGATGCACAAATCTGAAAAAAAAAGAATTTAACAACATTCCTAGTACTTACCAGGAACAGAAGAGGAATTAACACCAGAAGAAACGAAAAAAAGATGCACTAACATAAATCTGCACTTCTTTATTTCAACTATAAACTATATCCCATCCTATTATACAAAATCTGCACTTCTTTATTTCAACTATAAACTATATCCCATCCTATTATACAACTTCGCTACATTATATTTCCGTTCTTGTCGCAAAAAGCAAGATCAACATTTTCCTTTCTTTTTTAGTTTCCAAAGTCATTAGTCCTTGCAAAGTCTCCAACATAACTTCTTCAATACGAACGTACACGAATGCTTTTTACGTCACTTATTCTCCTTATACAGGATGTTCATAAAATCAGGCTCTTGACAACATTATACAGAGTGACAAAAATTCATTCTCTATTTTTTTCTTTTTTAAAGAAAAGAAGCTATTAAATTCCAAAACTGATTTTTCTCTTTTCATTAGTTCTAGTAATAATTTGTGCCTCGCCTTTCATAAGCCCCGCCACCAAACAAAACTTAACCAATTGGCTAAACATACCTTCACCATTAGGAAAACTCAATTCACTGGCGCCTACTAATACTACGAAAGAGACTCCACCGATATAGATTACTCATACCGGATGTGACCGGTCCTTAATAAACTGATATATTTATTAATTACAGTGATATCACTTCTGTCCACCTTGAGGGAAATGAGGGAAATGATAAACTGTTTTTTATCCTGTTTACTTGGGACGGAACTACAGTGTTATTACCAGTTATTTCACAACAAGTTTTTCATAGTGATCTTGGTGTATCATAGTGTTAATAGTGTTTTCTTGTGTCTAAACAGTATCTCAAGTGTGTCAGTGTTGCGGTGCAGTTACCTTTTACTAATTACAATTTTGTATTTTCTCAAAATAATCTTCCAGATTATTTTTTCCAGTCTGCGAGGGGGTGCAAGGATCCCCATATTACAACAGACGCACGTGTCAGCTCAACATGTGCTAATGATTACAAACAACCTAGCAGACAACAGGCCACCACGGAAGACACCGAGGAACACCGAAAGCAGACGGACCTCACGGAAGGACCCGAGGACAAATAAAAGGAGGACCACCGAGGGACCCAGCATCAGTCGACCAACTGATCGCCTAACCTTTACCTTCTATGTCGCTGTGGACTAGGAGCACCTCTTCCTTATCCTATGTCGCACTGGGCTAGGGATCCATCTTAAACTTATAATCCAAGTCTAACCTCCTACAACCTGCCAAAGTGTTCTGAAAACTGCCTTGAGTGGATGGGGCACCCGGCAAAACATTTAATATTCCTTCATTTGGTCATTGAGGAAGAGACATTGAATTAGAGACACTTGTATTTATTGTTTTGTAATAAAACTTGATGAAGGGGAAAAAGACACCCGGTCTATCATTTGACTCTACCAAACCATTACAATATAAAAGAAAGCTGATGGAACATTTCTCGCTGATACAGATAGCATTTTAAATAAATGGAAAGATTTCTTTGACGATTTGCTTAACACGCAGCCAAAAACTAATGTGCGTGGAGAAAGGGAGATACACACCCCAGAACCGTATATTCCAGAACCTACCGTATAGAAGTAGAAACCGCTATAAAGAAATTAAAGAAACACAAATCTCCGGGTGTAAACGAAATTCCGGTTGAGTTAATTTTAGCTGGAGGCAAGAAATTGTGGAACCAAATACACAAACTCCTTCTCCTTATCTACAACAAGGAAGAATTGCCACAAGAGTGGAAAGAATCAATCATTGTTCCAATCCACAAGAAAGGTGACAAAACTGATTGTAATAATTATCGAGGCATCTCTCTTCTGTCAACATCCTATAAAATCCTTTCAAACATTCTATTAGCAAGACTGACCCCATACGCAGATGAAATTATTGGAGATTATCAGTGTGGATTTAGGTGAAAGAAATCAACTATCGACCAAATATTTACTATTCGCCAAATACTCGAAATGAAGTGAGAATACAATACCCCGATACATCAACTATTTATTGATTTTAGAAAGGCGTACGACTCGGTTAGGAGAGAAACATTATACAACGTTCTTACAGAATTTGGAATACCGAAGAAGCTAATTAGATCAATTAAGGCATGTTTAAATGGATCCCAAAGTAAAGTTCGGGTAGGAAAATTTTTGTCCACGAGGTTTCACATCGAAAATGGCCTGAAACAAGGAGATGCGTTGTCGCCATTTTTATTCAACTTTGTCCTGGAATACACTATAAGGAAAATGAAAGATAGCAACCAGGGCCTAGAGTTGAACGGTGTTCACCAGGTTATGCGTACGTTGATGATGTAAATTTAATAGGGGATGATAGGAGAACAATAGAAAGAAATGCTGAGGTCTTATTAAACGCTTGCAAGGACAAGGGTTTAGAAGTAAATGCAGAGAAAACTAAATACATGGAAGTGCGTCGGGACCGTAATACGGCAAATTATGAACGCGTTAAAATTTTAAATAATACTTTCAAATATCTAGGATACTTTCAAATAGCTAGGATTAATATTAAGAGACGAAAATTATATTCACGAAGAAATTAAATGTCGACCAAAAACAGGAATTCGTGTTATTATTCAGTTCAAAATCTCTTGTCGTCGCGAATTCTGTCGAGGAATTTGAAGCTTAAAATATATAAAACGATAATCAAACCTGTTGTTCTGTATGGTTACGAAACATGGTCACTTACTCTGAGAGAAGAACATAGACTGAAAGTATTTGAGAAAAGAAGCTCAGACGAATACTCGGACTCAAGAGGAACAGGAATGGGGAATGACGGAAACTTCATAACGTGAACTACATAAATTATACGGCTTACCAAACATTGTTAGGGTCATCAAGTCTAGGAGGCTTAGGTGGGCAGAACAAATAGACAGGATGGAAGAAAGTAGGAACGCTTTCAAAGTGTCAGCGGTAAGACCAATTGGAAAACGACCATTGGAAGACCTAGGCTCTGATGGGAAGACAATATTAAGATGGATCTTGCAAAAATAGGAATACAAAGTAGAAACTGGATCCAGTTGGCTAAGGATAGAAGTCAGTGGAGAGCTTTTGTAAACGCGGCATTGAACCTGCGGGTTCCATAGGCTATAGAGTTAGTTAGCTTACGAAGCATGAGTAAATGCCTAGGCTGATACTACAAATAGATTAAATGCGCAATTACTGAAAAGATGGGTTCTACTGACATTGGATAGTCTATATACTCTTCGTGTGCTAGGGCCTAGGGAAGAGGAGGAGATAAGATTTCATATCAGGTTATGTCACGCACAGTCGCACGCCTTCATTTTCATTAAAAGTGGAAAAGCCAAGAGAAACAAACATCACAATTATCTGCAAAAGAGCACTTTTCAAATCGGATTACTGGGAGAGACTCCAGTTCCTATGTTGTCTCCCCATTTCCCCGGAATTTGTGCCCGTACCTACTACAGCTGAGACAAGTTTCCAGCATGAGGAGAGGGTCATATCCTGCTCTGGCATATATTGCAATTTGTGCCCAAGTAGCGGGAATGGAATTAATACATATTGATGAGACTACTAAACGCACTACAACACGAAGTTCAGTTTGAAATACTACAGAATACGATTCTTTTTTTTTAGAAAAGGAAAAGCCAAGAGAAATCAATTTCATGTTACATTCCTTTGTGGCAGTCGGACACAAATCATGACACTTATCCCCAAAAGCACTTTTTAAGTCAGATCATTGAGGGGTAGTCTCCTAGGTCCAAGATTGGGGGGAGGACATGTCCCCTCCTTCCCCCGGGATTTGCGCCAATGACTCTCAGTACTTCGGTCCTTAACAGTTTGTCCACTATACAAATCCATACCGTTGCCTTGGCTTATTTCTAGGTAACTATAGAGAAGGGAGCATAGGTTACTTAGAATTCTTTTTGTTATTTCTTTATTCCTGGCCAACGCTATGTCTTCAAGAGTGTGTTACGATATGGAAAATGCCATACTGGATTATTCTTTCGCATAGAAGACTTCCACCTCAATAACTAGACTCAAGAGTGGAAATCTGTTGTAAAACATTAGCAATAGAATAATATCAACATTTTATGGATCTATGATAGGTGAGTGTTTACAATCAATCAATGAGGTTATCTTAAATACATATATCTTATTTTTCTCCTTTTTGATCTAGTTGTAGCAAAAGCGACTTTCATGTACATGGTTCGAGGTTCGATCTCCAGTAGAGAAGCATTGAACGCATAATATTTGCTGGCATTCCACGTTAAACCGTAGATAGGGTCCATGTCTCGTATAGCCTCGGTGCTGAAAAGAGGCACTTAACGTCAGCAAACAAACAAATAACTCAATAAACAAACATATTTTTACTAGCAGAATATTCGTTTTTCGTACAGGGAGAAAACGTTTTATTTTCGGCATAAAGGAGTGAATTCAGATTTAAAAGGCATCGGAAATGTCAATATTCATCTCAGTGACCCCGAAAACTATGGGTTCGACACTAATATCGGTCATTTTCGATCATTTTATATATATCTCCCCCTCCTCCAAGTTGCGGGGTTGAATTTGGTTTCAAACGGCATCAGAAGTGTCAATATTCATCTCAGAGACCTCAAAAACTATGGATTCGACTAATATCGTCATTTTCGATCAGTTTTAAATATCTCCCCCTTCCCTAAGTTGCACCGTCAAAGAGAAATGATAGAAACCATCCCAGGCTCAAACCTCATGTATGTTGAAAATTTAATCCAGATTGGTCGGGTGGTTCAGGAGTTATTAAATCACAAACATAGTGAGTTTCATTTATATATATGGTCATTCAGGGGAAGACCGACAGTTGGGAAATACCGACACTCTTAATGTTATAACACTGTCAATTCTACCTGGAAGTGAAGGTGTTGGCGTAATCAGTATTAAGTGAAACTGTGGGGTGTATGGAATAAATATCTATAAAAGTTTAAAAATAAGTAGAATAATTTGACGAAAAAGGTCTAAATTTATGAGGTAAGTTGTGAGAAGTCAAGGGTCATTATAAAATTTGAGCATGTTTTGTTAAGCTCTTGTTTGGAAGTAAAAGTTGTATTGTTCAATACTTCTGGTGGATAGTATACAACTAAAAGTTGTTCAACCACAGGTAGTTGGTTCACCAGTGTGTAATGTTTCTAACTTGCATAAAATATAGTTAAGTGCAGCATATACATTCGGGGTACTTTCGTCACTCACATTTGGGGCACTTTCGACAGATGCTTTTTTTTTTTACCCTTTCGTTATGATTTTTAATAGTGTATATATCAAAAATACTACATTAGTATTAACATATAGACAATAGAACGTCTGTACCCTTTTTCCATTGCATCACGGTTCGAAATTACACACGGAAAAGCATGAGGTACTCCTGGAATTTGAATAAAATATCGGTAACCATCAGGTCGTTAAGAATGAAATGCTACTTCTTACCATTGCAAGAGCTTTTAAAGTCCCTCGTATACATTACGTGACAAGTTATTCAAAGTTAATTTGCAAGAAACACTTTGGTGAAGATACAACATTTTGCTGAAGAAGACCAGCACACACTAGAAGAAAAGTTAATTACCTATATATTAGACGCGTATGGGTTCACCCAAGAAAATAAGATGTGGCAATGTAAAGCGAAGGGCAATAGTGTCAAACTTTTATACCTCACAGGAAAATAGTAAAACAGAAAAATCAAAAGGTAATGAAACACAGAAGAATATGCGGATACCTAAAAATGCTACAAAACACAGTAACAAAGTATAGAAAATTGAGTTATCTGCCGAGGTTGGTTTTATGGCAAAACCAATCCAGCTGATTGGGTGTAATGTACAAATTATTTCAACGATTTCAGAAGAATTGTGTTCTTTATTCAGACGATCCCTTCTTTGTGTGTGAATAATGTGAAATCTCAGACAAATATGAGTGCTCTTTCCTGATCATCTTGAAACTAACACTAATATTTTAATCTATAACCATATTTTTTATAACATTTGATTAACATAAATACTTTTTATGATGTACGGAATGTTTGTGCTCTTTGCACTAGCTCATATTGAGCATATTTTTTAAAAGAGATTCTTGTTTCATATATTTCTTGTAACTAAACAAATTTTTGTGATTATTCTTTCCATCTTTTCTAACTCTGTGACACTTTTTAATATTTTTGTAGCTGTAAATAAAGGTATTCTACATTTCTAAACTTATAGATTTTTAAGTTTGTTTAAAGCACATGAACTACTTTACGAATAGTAATGTGCGTTGTGGAATTATTAGTGACACTATCATAGTACATAAGGCTTTAATGTTGAAGTCGGTATTACCCCAACAACCTGTTGGTCTTCCTCATAGAGTTGGGGAAGGCCGACACTTCTTCATAATTCATTTCAATTGTGGTTCCACAGCTACAAATTGCTTTTGTGTAACATATATTGTATCTGTCAGCTAGTTAAAATAGTATACTTTATCATGGGCTATAATTCGTTTCTTTAATAATTCATTACAATCTTGTAGTAGTGCTAATGTCCTTAGGGTGTCGGTATTGCCCCAAACGACTATACAGGGTGTTTCAAAACAACATCGACAGCGTTTGGGAGGTGATTCCTGACACCAAGATAAGACAAAAGTATAAGGGGCCCAAACACGTAAACACATGCCTGAAGAAAGAGCCCGACTTGCATGAAAAATGATAAAACCACAGGCAAGTTGATCGTGTATGGCCTCGTTCATTCATGTTGAAAGTTTTCAAAATCTTCTGAAAACATGTTTGATGTTTTTGACGTTCTGCATGCATGTTTACCGTATATGGGCTCGTTCATGCAAGGTGGCTGTTTTATATTTAGGTCCGCCAATCACGACAGCGGAAGAAATCACGTGACTCTCTCCTCCGTCGCATGCCAAGGTCGTACAGTTGCAGAAAGAAAAAGCATGCGTTTCCTCGTCCTCCACATTTCTCAAACTACTTTCAGTAAGCTGGATAGCATGTTAGTACGTGTGTGGACAAAAAATTCTTTCAAGATGCATGATGAAAGAAACCTTTCATACATGTTGGTAATGCAAGTGCGTGCGTCTATGGCACGCTATAGACCAACCTGAGTGCACAAATGCTTCCTTTCGGAGTTATAGGCTGCCGAAAACATGAAAAACTGAATGTGCATAGCTCCAAAACTATGGGACCTACGGTAGTCGGGTCAAGACTTTACATAGGAACTAATACGTGGACTATCCAAAAATATATGTTTCAGAGTCCTAAGATACTCACGCAACAATTTTTATGGAATGAGTTTGTCTACGGGTATATAATTTGAAGTACTCAACAACTAGGCTACCTCTACAAAAATTGTTGCGGAAGTACCACAGGATTCTGAAACTCAGATGTTTGGATAGGACACATACTAGTTCTTAAGTGGAGTCTTGACCCGACTGCGGTAGGTTCCAGAATTTTGGAGCTATGGACCTTTAAACTTCATTTTTTCATGTTTTCGGCATCCTGTAACTCCGAAAGGCAGCCTTGGTTTATACATTTTGTCTTGTCTTGGTGGCAGGAATCTATATATATATATATGTTTCTGCCAATATATATATAGATTGCCAATAACTCGGGAACAAATTAATTAATTTGGATTTTTTTTGTTGTTGTTGTTATCCTTTGAATAATTATAACTTTACAACTTGCCAAAATCTGAACTCTAATAGGTTAATTTATTGTTGAGTTTTTAGGAAAAGAAATTTTGTCAATTGAATAATACTTTCTTTCGTGATTGTACTCCTAGCTCACGATACGATACCATACAATTTTCATGGCCAGACGTAAAACGAAACAGTGCTCTTCCAATAGAAACGGACACTTTGCAAGATATACTTTTAGGACACCTTTTCGAGTCAATACAGCTTCAGTTCTTATCTAGTTAGGAAACCTAGTATAAAATTTTTTATCAACCAACATCTAAATTGATGATGTAAACGAAGTGTTAAATATATATATCACTAACTACCCGTCACAATTATCAATGAGCGAAATAACCTTTATTTTAGAAAGGTTTGATAACCTCTCGTTCCTTTCTACTACCATACGTACAAGCCTTGAATTTATTGAGTCACAAGGAGCTTTTCTTCTGTTGGTTAAAATAGCAAGGATTGTGAATTCACTGCTCTCCCTGTCAAGATAAGCAAAACGATTACATCTCTGCCAACGACGAGAATCAGATCAAGATGAAATATTTCCCGAGTTAATTAAATCTGCCTCACTTTTGTCTTTCCCAATTTCTTCTCACAAAGTTCCTTTTCTATCTCAGGAACTTGTGAGCTATCGCAGCTTCTCTCGTAGGAAACTGTTACATAAGAATGACTTTTTTGGAGTGCTTCCAATTTCTAACATTTCTCGACCTTACATAGGCTTCTTCGTGGTAGGGCATGCTCTTAATGATTCTCATGAATACATACAGGGTACTTCGAGACAGTTTTCCAGAAAAGAAACATTTAACTTAAGGCACCAAACTCAGTCTAAGTGACTAGTGACTAATGAAATAGGTAGTGCTTGATGGAAAATCCACAGCGATAACGTTAGTTGTCCAATCTTTGTCAAATATTGAAAAACAGTGGGTGAAAAGCCAAAATTGCAATATATTATATTGGACTTCAGGAAACCGCTTCTCGCTATCTGTTATTGCTTTTCATCTGTAATGATGAACGTTAAAACTAGATTTATTATTATTATTATTATTATTATTATTATTATTATTATTATTATTATTATTATTATTATTATTATTATTATTATTATTATTATTATTATTATTATACCTCTTCCAGTGGATAAATCACCCCCATCAAATTATTCGATTTCTAACTTTTGATCCATTTCATCCTGGCCAAAATTAATAGTGATCCATTAAATAGTTCTTGAAGTTTCTGTCTTTTGGATGAACAAACAGACATACACGGATCAACAGGGTAAATACGTATATAAATAAAATAATGAAATGAAATCTTTAAGTGTTACGTCCTACGGTTATGGCGGCTAGGCTAACCGTGATGGTGAGAAATTAATTAAATGGTGGCATGAAGAAAGTGGTAGGAAACGGGAGAACCCCAGGAAAACCTACGCACAGCGTGTTTGTCTATCACGAAGTTCACTTGGAGCGAACTGGGATCGAACCAGGAACCCCCATACACCACACATGAAGGCTCTACCACTGAACCACCGCGGCTCTGAATATATAGGGTGTCTTAAAAGTCCCCTGACATAGGTAACTGTTATTATCAGAGATACAACAAAATGCAAGAGGGGAAACGTATCCGAATATGATGTTTTCAATCTAAAGTGAAAGGATTTTTTAAAAATGGAAGAGCTGTTTGGGCTGTACACTCTTTATGCGCCCAGTGTTAAATGAAAATGCAACGTTGCCATTTACCAGGACCCACAACATAACTGAATAACTTTACTATTTTTCACCTTAACGTGTCTATGGTCAGCTCCCATTTCAAACACGACCCCATTTAACATACTCTTACAAAATTTATCCATCTCCCGGTAAAAGACAACGTTGCATTTTCATTTAACATTGGGCGCATAAAGAGTGTACAGCCCAAACAGCTCTTTCGATTTTAAAAAAAAATCACTTTACATTGAAAACATCATATTTGGAAACGGCGTTTCCTCTTACATTTTGTTGTAACTCTCATAATAACAGAGTCAGGACAAAGGCGCCGATCCCCCCCCCAAGCTCATGTGGACCCCACGCATTGTATTTATGAATATACAATATTTGGCATAATTTGAATTCAATTTGTCTTAAAATCCTCATATATGTTTTTTGCATCTGAATGGGGCCCCCGAAAGTTACAGAGATATCGGCGTCCTTGTATCAGGGGACTTTTGAGACACCCTGTATGGTCAATCAAACTTCTTAAAAATAAAGTTGTACTTCGTGTATGCGAAATAGTAGAGGGAATGTCTTCACTAATTGTGCGATGCAGCAAGAACGTCTAAAATTCAAAGGAGAAAGGAAAAGAAGAAAGAGAAAGGAATTAAGCAAGAAAGAAAGAAGATAAGAAAAGAAAAAGGAAAAGAAATAAGAATAAAAAATGACATAAAATAGTAAACTTCTTTTTTTTTTATTTTTGGGAGTAAACAAATTTTGTACAGTAAATAAAACGCTCGGCAGTCATGATAGTGTGAATTGTAATTGACTTTAGAGTAAGGTAAAAAATGTAAATTGGAATTTTAGTATAGTGATACAATGAAGATGGGGAACGGGATATTTCCATGAAAATTATGACAGGTGGCAACCCTAAGACAGAGCGACAAGGGAGTTGAAAATTCTCCTTCCCACCGTCAATGCTTGAAGCTCGGAGTCGCTTTTTTTTTTTTTTTCGTAGCATGTCGTGTCATCCTCTGCATGAATTTTACATTTTCAACCAACTTCTCTAAAAGCTACTTGCGGAGTGCATCCTTCTCACCAGAATTATGAGCTACTGTAGAATGCAGAGAGAGAGAGAGAAGCGTTGGACGAGGAAAACTAAATATGAATTAAAAAAGAAAAATAAACTGTCCTTCCTTGTATTTGGGTATGAGAGATACATTTTTTTCCCCTCTGAAGTGAGGAAATGAGGGTACCCTTTCCGAAATGAGATGTTATTTTATTTCTTCCTCATACTTGTAAATTTATAACTGCAGCAACATGTGAATGTATTGAAGCATAAGAGCACGTCAGATTATTTAACATCTTGTTTGTATTCTTATTATTTCAGAATCAGATCAACTATCCTATGAGTAAGTATAGGTAATAGGAATACTAGATGTCTCTATCCGTTCGTCTATTGGCAGATATCAGAAGGAAAACGGCTAGAACTATTGAGGATTTTAAAGGAACCTAGTGAATGGCTACTCGAGGATGCGTTACCCCCGCAGCGAACGCGACCTAGGTGGCTACTCGATAATTTTACTTTCGCCAGAGTTATAAATCATACTGTGAGTCAGTCAGGTTTTCCAGGCCTTACTGCCACACCCTTATTCTCATTCACGCGAATCATGAGAAATAACCCTATTGTGTTAAAAAGATTTTTCTGTGATTAGCCAATTTTTCGGAATTTCCTTGTATTTTTGTGAATTTCCTTTTGTTATACATGCACATACTTTATAACAGCAGAGTTCCAATACTCTGCACAAAGCATCTTTCAAGCAGCTGTTTCTTATTAAAATCCGTTGGCGAATTGTTGACCAATGGATTAAACAGTTCAAAAGTGTTCGAACGAGCGTGAAAGATGAGGAAGGAGCAGGACATCCAGCTATAGCAATAACTTATGATATTATTGAATGAGTCCGTGCCTTGATTCTGAATAACAAATGGGTGACTGTTGAAGTGGCAACCTATATGCGGATTAGTTATGGTTGTGCATATGACAGTGCAGGCTCAACTTTCACGAAGGTTGTGCAACATGGGTTCAAAAAAATCTCGATGAAGAGTACAAGCGAAATCGTGTGAGAACCTGTCAGCACCTACTGGACTGTTATGCTAACGAAGGTGAAGCCTTTCTCAAGCTAATCATCACTGGAGTTGAAACGTGGATTTATCACTTTAAACCAGAGAGCAAACACCAGAGAATGGAATGGAAGCACCCGGATCTCCCATCAAGAAGAATTTCAAGAGTCAACCTTCTGCACGGAAAGTTATGCTCACAGTGTTTTGGGACTCAGAAGGGCCAATCCTGGAACGTTACTTTGAAAATGGATCAACAATAAACAGTAAAAGGTATAATTATATGCTGGTAAGAAAGTTGAAGCCTGCAATTCATAGTAAACCCAG
Organism: Thermobia domestica; assembly: GCF_964235325.1. Taxonomy (NCBI): domain Eukaryota; kingdom Metazoa; phylum Arthropoda; class Insecta; order Zygentoma; family Lepismatidae; genus Thermobia; species Thermobia domestica. The sequence continues at coordinate 46,657,865 of NC_137471.1, forward strand.
AGGTCGTTCTTGTGCTGCGTGACTGCGCGTTCACATACCGCAGCCCACGAAACTCAATCTCTTCAGACGTTGCGTTTCGAGGTGTTGGAGCACTCTACATACAATTCCGATTTTGCCCCATCGGATTATAATATGTTTTGGTCCACTTAAAGATGCTCTCAGAGGTCATCGATTCAGCTCCGATCAACAGATGAAGGTAGGGGTGCATTCGTGGTTTGCTGCGCAACCGAAAACCTTTCTTACAGAGGAGATTGGAAAGCTTGTGCAACGTTGGACGAGGAATATTAAAAAGAAGAGAGACCATGTTGAAAAATGATATGAATAAAAACATTATACTCTTACGGTAATAAATAATAAAAATTGATTACAGCTATTTATTGACTTACCTTCGTGTGAATTGTATAAATAAAAAATGCTTACTAGGATAGTATTATTAATATATAATATTTTAATATAACACAGTTCTTGTGACTCCACCACATAAAAAAAATCGTAACTCAAAAACTACTCAAGTGTTAAATCTGCAAATTTTAACCACTTCTTAAAATTGTTTTGTGTAAATTCGAGATTTTTCAAACGTGTCTCTTTTATGTATTTCAAGTTAAACACAGCTGATTTTCGAGAAATCGCAATGTTTGACGACCCATAAAAAAGAAAAGAATAAGATCCTGAGGCATCACGTAAAAAAAAAAAAGTAGCATACCACGAAGCCTATAATATCTAGAAAAAAATTGATTACATATATTGGTTAGTATTTTTCTTAGATTTTTATGAAATTATAATTTCTGTTTTACAAACTTTAGATTTCAACAGTTTTTAAAGTATTTTAGTGTAGTATGTTTAAATGTCCACTGAACATAAAGTATTGCCCATTTAATCGCCTTTCAAATGTATTGTATTGTAGTTCGAAATCAATATCTTAAAAAAATTATGGAGCTACAGCGTTTACCGCAAAAGTTTGTGAAGAGAAAAAAAGGCTGACGCGCCGATACAAAAATCTGAAATCATCGAAAATAAATCTTAATACACTTTTCAGCAAAAAGAAAAAAAAAGTAAGACTGGGTTTTATTTTTGGGCAAACACGGTATAACTACATGGAACTTGGTTGTGGGACTCCGGAGAGCGGAGAGCTGGGCGTTCTTTACGGACAAAGCTCACTCTCTCTTCATTTTTGGTTTCCACGTTATTAATTCATAAAAGTTAATATTTTAGATCGGTAGTTCTCAACCGATGTGTCGAGACACACTGGTGTGTCACGCAGTCCCTTAAGGTTTGTCGCGAAATTTTAAAAATTTAAAAATTCATGAAGAATTTAATAATAATGGAATTAAAATCGACACAGACTGTACCAGTCAACATCTCCAGCGGTAGCAATAATGCTCAGTGCTATATAGAGTCATTATAAAAACTAATAGATTATAATAAATTATATTAATAATAATAATAATATTAATAATAATAATAATAATAATAATAATAATAATAATAATATCAAACAAGGTGTCATGATGCCCTGGATGTTCAGTAAAGTGTGTCGTGTATCAAAAAAGGTTGAGAACCATTGTTTTAGATCAATGTTTATTAGGAATTATTTATTTCAGCTTTCCCAAAAATCGTCCTTGAAATTTTGCATATTCAAATTGAATTACCCTGTAAGAATGTTAGTTCCAACAATTTCATCACTGAATGACATAATATGCTTTGCAGCAAGGGAGTTGTGCATGTTCTCTTAGACTCTTTGTATATATATACATATTCTCCAGCATTATCCATCATATATGTTTCTTTGTTGTAGAGTAGGGGAGAGGTGGGATGGATGAAAATGTATTCGGTTCTCGACGACTAAATGCGTGGGTTGCCTCAAAGTGACAAGTTAGGGAGGCTTTTCTGTGTTAAAGCTTAGAATTCAAAAAGTTCACCTTCCACTGCGAGGCTGGAAAAACATGTCCCCTTAATTCAATGAAAATCCACCACGACATACGTATGTACGGTAAAAAGGAAGACGGTGAAAAAATTATTTAAAAAAAAAATCCTCAGCGTCAACTTTAAAGGCGAACCGAGGCTTTTTTTCCTTTGTATGTTAGACCAAACCATGAATTATTACTTTGCAACCAAAGGGTTGACCTTTCCTTCACCGCTGCAGGTAAAAGTGTGCTACCACATCGTTCACAATCACGTAATGGTCTCCAGCGGACGTCTATATAAGCAGAAGAAAGCTACGTAAACGAGATTTTGTCAATAAAAGAAAAACCACATACTTTTGTACAAGAACAAGATACAAAAGGATATAAATCCAAAAGTACAGACGCTTTTCATATGAACAATGTGCAAGGAATACTTACACTTACCGTAATAAATATCAACTTCACTGTTAATAATTCATAATACATAAAAATAAATTCAGGTTTAAAGACACTAATGAAAATAATTATTGAAAAAATACAAGTCGTTCATTAAATGTTTCCTTATACTTCTGTAAAATATTTGGAGTGAGCAACGTTATAATACGTAGTATTGTCCATAGCACGATGAAAGGGATCAACGATGATAAGTATGCGCGTAAAAAGAACAAGTACGGAAATAACGTACCAATCTGTGCTAGGTAGCTAGTAGAAACAAGTTTTGCATCTATTTCGGTTCAGGACAGGGCGACTATGGAAAGTACCCGTGCAGGTTCATTCGTAGGGGCAGGCGCGTTAACAACGGTGAGTATGTAGGTAAAAGAAGAGCAATGCGGAAAACACGTGGTCACCACAAGTTAGTATTCCATTACAATTGCATACTAATGATACATTTTTTTACATTGTTTCTATATTGACGGATGACTTACGTTCATGTACAGCGTCTACATAAAAAAGCTCCTACAAGAACACTGTTTTATTGTGCATTAACATATTTCATATTTATTTTGCTACATATTTCACAGTCTTTTGTAACTCCTTATGATTTTGAGGAACATTAAATATAACATTATTTATGTCGTTCATTTTGCTTGTATGTCCTCCTCAATTTTCAACAAACTTATAACATAACTTTTACTGTCTAAAACGTAGTAAAGTAACGCAAGTTTAAAAGTTATCCCGTAATACTTGCTGTATTGTTTGCATGTGCTTCCTTTTCAGTAATTCACCTTGTCCCGATGTAAAATTATATAAAATTAAATTTCTAGATAACTTACCATAACTATATATATACAGGGTGGCCCATTTTAATCTTTCCACGGAAATGTCTCGAAAACGGTTGAACATAAATAAACAAAAACTCGAATAGGAAGTACCATCGAGCAAATCGAATGGTGATGTCTCGGTGTTCCCCAGGGCAGCTCTTCGTGGGGGTCCGGGGCCCAACTTTAAAATTTTAAATAGAAACATGGGGCGAGTGACACCTCGTTCAATAGATCTTTAAAAACTAAAAAGCGATGTGGCAAAAGATTTTTCATATCGGTCACTGTATTCAAAATGGCGGTCAAGATATATTACCTGTATTAGATAAACGTCCAGTACCATTAATATGAAAATAGTTGAAAATAAATGAACCAAACAACAACTCAAATAGGAAATGCCATGGGGCAAATCGAATGATGTTGTCGCGGTGCCCCCTATGGCCGCCTTTCATAGGGGCCCAGGCCCAACTTAGAAATTCTAAACTAAAATATGTTTCAAATGATACCTCGTTCGATAGATCTTCATACACTAAACAGCGTTTGGCAAAAAGATTGTTCATATGGGTCACCGTTTTCAAAATGGCCGCCAAGATATGGTGTGCCTGTATCAGATAAAACGTACAGTACAACTAACATGAAAACGGTTAAAGATAATAACAGATGAACATAATAAAACTCCTATAGGAAATCACAGAATGTATTTATCAATCCACGGCTCGAAAGTGTTACAACAGAGGATAAGATAATTAGAATAAAAGTGCCATATTGCAAAGGAGGAAATCCTTTTCCTAGAAAATTATTGTTCCAACGTCCTCCGTGAGTGAGTGAAGCGGGACGGGAAGGAATGGTGAAATTGCAAATGAGAATCTTAGTTTTTGCAAATTGTATCTTTGCAAAATGTGATATCTTCAACGAATTCAACATGGCACGGGAATTTTGTAATTAGCTATGTGGAGTTGCATAACTGCAGCATCAGTAAGAGGTAAAAACATATGCTTTAGTTACTATAAATGAGAGAGGCGGACCATTCGAGGTGAATAACAGCAGCACAGCGTGTGTATTCCTGCAATAGGAATTGGCGTGGGAACATAAATGAAAAGAGGGTGCAGTAACCAAAAACATCGGGAATATGAGAAACTACCAAAAAGAACATGCACATGAATACCGTAGTAAATACAGAAATGAAGAGAAATGTGTATTCAGTATGTGGCAAAATAAACGAAATAAAGGGATAGACAATAGCTGCATTGTACTCACCATAAGCAGGTTCTATTTGCCGAATTGTTGTTCCATGTTTCCAATATCCGTTTTAGTCGTTCCTGTGTACTCGTGGTATGTTATCAATATGTCCTATACTAACTCGCTCACACGCATGGACACAACACAACAATGACTCACCAACATTATCGAGTACTTCGGGTCATCTGGAAAGTAGCCTGGATATGTTGTTTCAGATCGTCTATATCATGAATTTCCCTTTGCGTAAACTACTTCCTTAACATGTCCCCACAAATAAAAATCCAATGAATTTAAATTGGGAGAACGAGCAGGCTATGCATATCGACTACCCCTTCCTAAACTATCTGTTCCTAAACTATCAAAATGTTCGCAAACTTGCCTCTGAAAATGAGGAGAATCCCCTTCGTGTATGAACCACATGGAACGTCTTACTTACAGAGGTACATCCTCCAGAAGTTGTGGAAGTTCATGCTGTAGAAAATTGAGATACAGCTCGGTAGTTAAACACCCTGGGAAGCAATATGGTCCTAAAAGTTGTTTTTCTATTATGCCTGTCCACATGTTTAGGCTAAATTATCTGGTGGCGGCCCACGACAATTTGATGCGGATTTTCCTCGGTCCAGAAATGGCGATTATGTACGTTTACGACGCCATATCTCGTAAAGCCAGCTTCATCTGTGAAAAGAATGAAGGATGGAAACATTGTTTTGTGCGTGCACTTCCTCAGTATCCACCAACAAAGTCTCCGTCGTGGGGAATAGTCTCTCATTTCCAGAGCATGTACATGTTGTCAGTGTCATGGATTTAACCGCTGATCACGAAACAAACGCCAAATAATATTGTGGGATACACCTTCTGTTGTAGCTGCTTGACGTGTGCTGATTTCTGGCTGCCGTGCTACTTGATTAAGAATCCTTTCCTCGTTGGCATGTCGCGATCACTCACTTCACGATCTGCGTTTCCACGGAAAATAAATGTTTCCCTGAGACGTCTATCAATGGAAACAAATGTCCGATCATTTGGAACCCGACGGTTTGGGTACGTCTTGGTATAAGCGTTGTGCTGCCAACGAGTTACCTTCAGCACGTCCATAAATTAGTGCATATCGGCTAGCTCACTAAACGAGTACTCATTCATCTTGTAGCACTGAATACGTCACTACCCTTTTGTTCTAATCATAAAATTTAACTAGTACACCACTTACACCACAATGAAAACCACAGCACTGCACTGTAATCGGGCGAAAATGTTACTTATTGTAGGAGAACATGATTCAGTTAGTGTCAGGAATATTTTGTGTTTCAGGTAGTGTTTTGTGTGTTGTTAAAGATAATCTGTTTCACTAATGTCTTACAGACATACAGAACTTCTGTTCTAGGCGCATGTAACAACAGTATACGACGATTGCAATCTGTTTCTTTCAGAACAAATTCTGCCACCTCAGTGTTCTTGTTAGTCGCACGTCACAGGTTAACTGTTTGTGTACGTGAATCCAACAAAAGTGAAAAGAGTTCTAAGACACTACCCCAATTAAACACAATTACACATTTGTGAGACTCCCGCGGGGTTGAGTATTAGTCTGTGTTGATTGGAAGGTTTACGTCACTAGACTTCCAATCACATTCGAGCCCCGTATTCGAATCTTGGCTGGAACAAATGCTCTCTCTCTGTGAATAAGGTTGTGTGTAATGATAGTAAGTAAAAAGTAGCTGTGATTATTATTATTATTATTATTATTATTATTATTATTATTATTATTATTATTATTATTATTATTATTATTTCGTTAGTTTCGTTGCCTTTCCTAGTAGGTTTTTCTCAGTTCAACCTATAACTACATTCCAAGCAAATGAGTGTTTTAGGAAAGGTGTTCGCTTATCAATGCTTGCTTCCCTTGCTTTATTTTGTTCGAACGAAATCAATTGATAATTTGGTGCCACTATCTTCTGGATTGCCAGGACGATTTCTCTCTCTGCATACGAAGAAAGCAAGCTTCCTTTTTATTTTCATCACCCATTAGTTACATCAACCACAGTTTAGTGTTATTTTGATTCATCTGTACAACAGCCGTGTGCAACAGCCGGCCAGCCAATATGCGGCCCGCCTAACCCTGTCTTCCAGCCTGCTGTCAGTTATTGATAACAATAATTATAATTATTTTTCTTTTTTTACAAAGCCTGTTAAAAGTGAACTGGAAATTTTCCATCAATCACACAGTGCAAAACGTGGTAACGCCCTGAAGACAAGCACTTCGCAAGCGCAGGTACTTGGGGGAAATTTCCCTCGCTATAAGGATTACTAGATGTACCAACAAAGTTCTAAATACATTATTCTTCTCCTCTTTAGTGGGTAAATATTTTGGTTACCAGTATAACAGTTGTTTTGTGTTATTGTGATGTAAATTACGATGAGCATGTTCCATCATTTAATAGCTACTATACTAAAAATGATATACCTACAGTGAGGCACGCGACGCCATTTAGTGCTCTGTGATTGGCCCGCCCACTGTTTCAAGTTGCACACCCCTGCTGTACAACTTGCATGCTGATTAGTATGCACATTTTCTCATGTCCATGTTCTTTTTAGTAGTTTCTCATATTCCCTATGTTTCTGGTTACTGCACCCTCTTTTTATTCATGTTCCCACGCCAATTCATATTGGCTGGATAATAATGTCAGCTATGTGCCTCAATAGCAACAAGATGATCCAGAACCAGGGGCATCATCCTGCAGCACACTCGGAAGTCCACCGAAGGAATTTGAACAACTGTCCGTATCCGCAAAGAAGAGAAACTTTTTCCCCGTTAGTGAAAACACACTCAACAGATAAATTAACATTTGCCGCCGAAAGTAGTATACGTTTGTCTGAAAGATGAGATGCAGCAAGCTTGTGGGGTGTTGTTTCACAGACCTCACGCACCAAGTTTTTGCCACTTGCCATTAAAATTTTGGACATGGTTATCCAGCCACTTACCATCTCGTGATAAATATGCCTTCAGTACATGATTCGATTTCTGTCATTTTTGAATACACTTTGCTATTAAAATTGTTTACTTTCTGTTGAATGTACTCGTTTTCATCTGTGTTTGTCTTCTCCAGTCCCAGCTGCTTCAGACATATGTTGCAACTGCAGCATTTTTGACAGTTAGGGTTCTTTCCTCACGTCAAATATCAAACAGCTCTCTTCGGGATATAGATACCGTATCTGAAATTATTAAACACATCATCAGGTTGCAGTTTTCTGCAGCTAATGCCATTATTATTGCATACTAAAAAATTCATTTATTGCACTTAAACAAATTTCGAGGTGTATTTAGGTGGATATCTTTATTGTTTTCCCTTAAAATGCAATATCACACACCTTTTTGTACGAACAGCAACTTCCGATGTTGTACGCGTGCTACATGTGGTAAACGCATTTAATTTTTCAGTCAATTTGTATTTCAATCACAGTACATTTCTGCAGCAGCTAATGCAGCAGTTTTCAATTTCTAACAATCGAGCAAACGTCAAGCACGATGGGTTAACCTCGACCCTCTAAATCTGACCATCATTAGTAATACCTGCTGCTGTATCACAACCAGTCTTTTATACGTGAAAACCCATTTCCCTACAGAACGTCATATTTTTCTACTGTTGTTCCTGTCATCTGTGATTTCTTTGTGACTCATTACGGGTACAATGGGTGCAATTCCAAGCAACTTGATTTTGGACTTTTGCACAGCTAGATTGTGCATTTCGTCCAGTGTGCGCTGGACTGATTTTAATGGGTACATGATTGGAACGTAGCCTAACTTGGGCTTTTGTCATATTACGTTGGTAAAAATGGTAAAGATGCGTATCCTAAGATAGGAGGGAGGTTCAAAATGTATACGAAAATTTAAGTATCTCACAATGTTCTTAGCTTAGAAAGATCTTATATGATATATATATATATATATATATATATATATATATATATATATATATATATATATATATAGATAGATAGATAGATATATAGATATATAGATATAGGTATGTAGTACGTATTTCGTACATAAATTCTTAATTTAAAACAATAGAACCCGTGTCCCAGTGTTTTAATCCCCTTTTAAGGGGGGAGAAGGAGCATCTTCTACGTATGTAAAATTAAGGTAGGGGAACGTGGGGCATAATGGGGAAGCTAAGATATTTGCTTTTCTAAATTGGTAACCAATATCTCAATTGCAGTAATTTTTTTGTGGTAGACACATTGGACATTTCTTGTAATATTTCAACCAGCAAATCCTTTCAAAAATATTGTTTTGGACCTTTTTGCTTAGCTTATTCCAAAAATGGCTCTTATCCCCATTATGCCCCCTACGTGGGGCATAATGGAACATTGGATTTCAGTCAACCCCATTATGCCCCTACCCCATACTGCCCCGTACACTATTACATCTATAATATCCAGCTCTAATATAGACTTATCATTATAAAACAACAATATATGATTACTATTATACAACACAACTTGAATTTTATGAAATATTTATTAGATTCAATAATCAAATATAACAGAAGATGAGTACTCTTTTTTTAAAAAAAATACTGATAATTACTTCAAAAAGTATAAGGTACATTCTGAATTAGGCATTATTAAGAAAAATAAAAAAAAATGTGATCATTAGGAATTGTACTACAAAGTTTATGCAGATTACATCGAATTATTGTCAGTTAAATCTTAATATTTACTGACATCAAATCAACATAAACAGACTTTGAAGTTGAGCATGAAAAACTTAAACAAAACTGCGTATTCGAACCTTATACATAACAACTTTTGGGTAATTGATTCTAATCCATTTTCTAACCTCATCTTCATAGAACTTGCTGAGTGGCCTCAACAAGGGGTTGACGTCGGTGAAAGTAATGAGGAGGCAGACAAAGCAAAACTACTCCATTTTCTCTTTCCATGTCAATTAAGTCCAAGTTTTTAGTGTGTGCGCTATGACTATCCAGAAGACGAAGAACATGTTTACTTGAGACATTCCTGAAAACATTAGGAATTTCTTGAACCATTTGAGAAAGAGTTCTTTTGTAATGCATCCAGTAGCACTAACTTCTGCCCATGATCCAGGTGAAAGGCCCATCTCAAATTCCTGCTGTATCCTTGCTCTAGGGTAAATCATCATAGGTGGCATGTAAGTTCCAGCAGCTGAACAGCAAATTACTGCAGTAACCGTTTCTCCTCTCTCTGTTGAAGTTACAGCTCCAACTTAACGTTTTCCTTTCTCTGCGACAACCCTTGTATGTCCTTTAGGATTCACGGTTATTTCGGTTTCATCTACACTATAAATATTTTCTGCAGAGAGATGATGTTCATCAATGACTCCAGCCAAAAACTCAAAAAAGTTGGAAACAGCTACCTTGTTGAACCCCATCGCGCGAGCTCCTGTTGTAGATTCTGGTTTACGAAGTGCTATTTCAGGGTGACGCTTAATAAATCCTCTTAACCAGTCAATTCCAGCCTTTTTTCTTCTTTGTTGAAAGGGAATTGTTGAATTTTGTTTCTTTCTGCCAATTGAAACGCTAATTCTCTCAGTTCATTGCCAGTTAGACCAAAAAGTCGCTTCTCCATTTTCACTAAATAATCTACTAACTCGCACTCCTGTTCATAGGTAAACACAGGCTTGAAATATCCCATTTGTTTCTGGAAAGATCCAAGGTTTTCTCGTTCCTTGTTACAAAGCCGCTCCAGCATAGTCTGGGAAACGTTGAACTGTCGGGAAACTTTATAATATCCCATTTCACCACGTATTACACTCTCGATGGCCGCCTTCATCTTTTCTTCCTCCCAACTTTCCATCGTTGATTTCCTTTTATATGTGCGAACCATCCTAAAATGACAGCAAACAAGACCTTATGCAATCCCAGTATTAACAAGAAATGTTTCAAGCTGGACAGTAAACTACACAATCGATACTCTTACGGGGCATAATGGGGTAATGGGGCAAAATGGGGAGGTTACAATACCGTTTTGCCCCACCCCGTTTTGCCCCAGATGAGCTGTAGTGTTAAATCAACGAGTATCTCTGTTATAATCTACAATCCGTAAACCTCAAAAACACACAACAAACACAGAAGAAATATTCTTTCAACATATCAATAGTTTAAAAGTATACAATAAGTAACTTGCCTTATCTTGACAAAAGAAAAATCCCAATACTTATATGCCACAGCACGAAAACAAAGAACTGACACACAGCACTGTTCCTTTTTGACTGATAAGAACGCTACTAAAGCGCGACAGCCCTTCGTCCTTGAGAATCTTGTTTAGGTACTTATCGCTAGATTACAGTAAATTACAGTTCGAAAAATACCGATACCCCGTTATGCCCCCCTACCCCGTTATGCCCCACGTTCCCCTAATGATGTTTGTTCTTGAATTCTTCCTAGACCCTTTACCGACTTTAATAAGTTTTGGTACTTGACTGGACCATAGACTAACTTGAGTTATTTTGGTTAAAATTCATATCCTAAGAGAAGATCACAGGCTTAAAATTTAGTCGAAAACTGAGTACCTCATCATACTTCTAACTTAGATAAATTTAGATTGAACTTGGTACATACGTTCTTCATTTAAAATCATAGGACCCGTGAAAGACAAAAGAATGAACAAAGTGTGACCAAATGGAGAAACTGAAGTCGAGAGCTCTTACTGAATATCTCCACAAGAAAGGTTTAAAGCCGCAGGAGATCCACGCCGACTTCGTTGCTCCTTTAAGTGATAGTATCCCTTCATATGCCACAGCAAAGAAATGGACATCCGAATTTAAGAGAGAGAGAGAGAACCTCTATTGAAAATGACACTCGATCAGGAAGGCCTGTGGAAGCAATAAGTCAGGAGGACATTGATAAAGTGTGTTAAATCGTCATGAATGATCGGCGTAAAATGATGATCAAACAAGTTGCTGGGACAGTGGACTTATCTACTGCAAGCGTTGACCGATTTATCACCCAACATCTGGGAATGAGCAAGATTTTCACGAGATCGATGCCAAAAGTTTTGACATCTGATCAAAAGCTCTCCAGACGCAGCATTTCAAGGAAAGATCTTCATCTTTTCTACACAAATCCAGAAGCCCTTCGCACTTAATTCAAAACAGTATATGACACCTGGGTGCACCATTACCAACCAGAGTGTAAACAAAGTTCCAAGCATTGGAAACACCGCTCGCCCTCCCTTCCGAAGAAGGTCAAATCAGCGCCCTCGGCTGAGAAAGTGTTAGCTACAGTTATCTGAGATTCGGAAGGAATAGTGACGGTGGATTATCTTACATAGGGGCGAACAGTGAGTAGGGAGTACTATGCAGGTCTTCTACGACAGTAGCGGGATAAAATTCGGCAGAAGCGTCGTGGGAAGCAGACAACAGGTGTACTTCTCCGTCAAGACAATACCCATAGCCAGAAGTCTATACTTCATATTAATATATTTAATACTATCGATAAACTGATGTCATTTTACGCTAAATTATTTGTAACTAACTACGCTAAGTTCGAACCGATGGATATAATAAAACAGAAACTGAATTATATTAAGTTCTCATACGCTATGCATTTCAGTTTTCTGCTGCAGAGGCAGTGCATTCAACGGATTGGATATTTTGATTTCAACTTAGGAGAGATATCGGTTTCAACTACAGACATAAGCCACACGTCGTAATGGTCGCTTCTGCGTCTTTTCGAAGTGCTACAAGAAGTTATGACATTGCAACTGATGTGTGCATTTTAAATCTCCATCCCCTTTGCAGTTCCGCTTTAGCATCACATGTCATGCGGAGAATTTCTTCGTGGCCAGAGGCCGAGATAGAGGATCGAGACACGATTGTCTTTGGTTTTTGATAATTTTCATTCCTCTTTCTTCAGTATACAGTAATTTATTTGTGTGTTATAATGGGAAACATGGTTGCAAAACATGGTAGCTCACTCTGAGGGAAGAATATAGACTGAAAGTATTTGGGAGCAAGATTCTGAGACGAATATTCGGACCCAAGAGGAATGGGAATGGGGAATGGCGGAAACTTCATAACGAGAAACTACATAATTTATACGGTTTACCCAACATTGTTAGGGTCGTCAAGTCTAGGAGGCTTAGGTGGGCAGGTCATGTAGCTAGAATGGGAGAAAGTAGAAACGCTTTCAGTCTTGACTGGAAGATCAATCGAAAAACGACCATTAGGAAAACCTAGGCGCAAATGGGAAGACAATATTAAGACGGATCTAGCAGAGATTGGAATACAAAGTAGAAACTGGATCCAATTGGCTAAGGATAGAAGTCAGTGGAGAGGTTTTCTGAACGCGGCATTGAACCTCCGGGTTCCATAGGCCATAGAGTTAGTTAGTTAGTTATAATGGGAAGCAAAAGGTGAAACGTACTGATATTTCTTCATTTAGACCGAAATATTAAAATAATAATAATAAATCCCAAATCTTTCCCATTCAAGAAAGGAGTAAAAAGGAAAAATGTTATATTTTCCTTTGGAAATTTCAATCAAGTTCCGCTTGTTGCAAACGGTAATACAAAATATACAATTTGACTATACGAAAAAAATACGAAAAATATACAGCAAACTATAAAATTTATATTATTGAATTTTAATTAAATTTCTTAAGAGAAAAGAAACACAGAATACAAGTTACTGATTTTGTATGTGATATAGATAAAAGATTAACATTAGCTAGTTCGTGGCGAAATAACTATCAAATAAAGAATAAAACTTCTCTCCTAGATTGACATTGAGAGAGAACGTTTAATATCACAGAAAAATAGAACTAGTCAAACACAAAATGATTGATATGGCGGTATTTCTTTCTGGATTGTTCATCCTCTAAACCGAATTTCCACAATTCTTGAGGGAGGGGCCCCAGAATTTTGATTTGATCAAAGTTTGAAAGGAAGAGAAGCAGCTCGTTTTCAGTTTCTAAAATGCGTGTAGTGGAACTTCCAAGCCAAAATATTTTGAAATGTGGTCGTGGAGGCACACTACAAATTTTGTGAATAAAATCTTCAGATTTATTTTCCAGATACAAGATGACAAGCTCCTCAATGTTGGGTGCTCTAAGTAGCAAATTGATGAGACTATCTTCAGACACAGACGCTTGGACGGTAACAGATGTTAGAGAGTAGTTTTGTTGAGATGAAAATGTTATTACCATGGGAAAATTCATAAATGAACTTCTAACTGAAAACATATTTAGATGTGGACAGTAGTTTAACATAGGTGACAAATCCAACCCTTCCAGTTGTACTAAGGATTGGAAGCAGTACTTTATCCGTAACTTCTTGAGATTTTCTCCTTTCTTGGAAAGATATGAGATCAATTTATAGCTGAAATTATCATGATCTATTGAGATGCTGACACTCAAGGATTCCAGAGGTGGAAAAGAGTCAATATTCATATCTTCTTGCATTCTAAATTTTAATGCCACTAATCTTGGACAAAGTTTCTCAATTAAATTAATCATTTCGACAGTCACAGAGCTCAGTACTATTTTAGTCAATTTTAATTTTTGACCTTGACCCTCCTGCGGTTGCCATCCTACCTCCACCAAATAGGAAAATAGAGCTTTTAAATCGGTGTCTAGAATCTCTAAGTTCTCCAACAACTCCAGCAGTGCTAACTGATCTTTATATAAATCACGAAACTTACGTGGCATTGCTAATTTATGTAACGTAGAACACAGACGGTTCTTCGTTCTTGAGTAATGTCTGATCCTATTCTCTTCAAGAGTTAGATCTTGTAGGGGCATTAGCTCCCAGACCTGTGGAAATATGTTCGGAAGTTTCCAGAAGGTACTCTCCCACTCACTACTGCTAATATCATCGAAAGCGTTAGCGTCTTCCAACTCTGTTATGCTCTGAGTTAAATAATTAAGACCAATATCTGTAACTGGGGAGTATGTTATATCCAGCTCCCTGAGATTATGACACTCTCTTCCAATAGCAGCGAGAATTTCATCGGTACAGCAAAATCGCAAGTTTAGTCGAGCAAGGTTTACAGCTGATGAAAGTGCTTTCTCCATAAATCTACTATTATCTTCTGTGAATCCCTTGAAATTATAACTTAAGCTTAGATTGTGTAAACTATTGCTGTTTTCGCTCAATAGCTCCAATATTCTAGTAAAATAAAAATGTGTGATGAATGTGTTTATCTTAATATCAACGCTACGAATCTGTTTTTGAAGAAATATTTCTAGTAAATATAAATTCTTTGGGTAACAATCGGATGCGGATTCTATAGTTAAAAAGTCTTCAAATGGAAAGTCACATTTTTCATTTTTGAAAGCCATATCAGTCAGTTGCAAATATACACTTGTAGGAAGCAGAGCATAATAATCACGAATGGCTTGTCTTGCTTGGTAAAAAGAGCATATTTCCTTATCTGTCTTCGGACATTTTGACAGGACTGTTTCAAGTATAGCAGAATAAAGAATGTCTTGAAGAGATGAAGGATTTCTGAACCACATTATCTTGTTGTAGTACGTGGCGTTGTGGAAACCTAGAAGAAAAAGAAAAGATATTAACAAATGAGAATCATGTAGTAAATTACCTATGTACTTTATTATGTCCTCGTTACGTTCAGTATGAATTCTTACCTCTTTTCAAATCCCAATTTGACCTTTTTGAGTTGGACCATGTAATGGAAGAGATGAACATACTAAGTAAGAATCTCTTGGAAAACAGTAAATCTGGTGGCTGAAACCTGTTTTGTTTTCAAAAAGAAATCGATTTTAAGTGTATTTATGAAAGGACTCATTTAAATACAGTGATGTAACTAAATACAGTGACTGATGTTAACGTGGGACAAACGGGGCTTGTGTCTGGGCGCTGGATTGGGGAAGACTGCCTTGTGCAAGACTGAGCAAATATTTATTTTCACTATAAGGCAAGGAAAGCAGTTTTAGCAAAATAAAGATAAAAAGAAACCTTAGAAACTTAACTCTAGATTAGGCGCGTGGGTGACAGGTGTCCCCCAGTGATTTTTCTCTCAAACTGTCAACACTATGTGTTGGTGTTCGGAGTCGCGCTTTTCAGTAGCTGAACGTTAAATGTTAGTGTTTGATATGGCGGCAGTAGTACACTTCTGTTTCCCGCCTACAGTTTGTAAGAAATAAAGTATCTCCGCAGCAGCGTGTTTGGATGACAGTTGTCAACTGCGCGCCTATGTGCGTAACAAATAAAATATCAAAACGCCAGAAGAGAGAGACGACAATAGATATAAATGTCGTTCTGCAATAGCCTGCGGAGGAAGTGGAAGAGTCGTAGGTGTGTTCTGATGATAGTAATTATGAAATTGATCGCATTAGTGCAAGTGACACCCAATACTGTAATGGAACAAGATGGCTCATGGTGTTATTTTTAGATTTTCTAAGTATGTGTGCAGTTAATGCACTTTGCATCCTGAAATTCAATACCAGTTCACCTCAGTTGTCACTAAGGAGAGTTTCTTGGAGGATATCGCCTGGAAAATGACTAAATTTCAAAAAGAACACCGATGTTCTATTCCCTAAGTTTCAGTTGAAATTGGGAAGACTTCGGTTCTTACTTGGTGTTGAGGAAGAGGGAATGGTTGATCTTGAAAATCATCAGGCTCCACAAGACGTTGCTATGCCTGTAGAAGTGGAAACTATCTTTTGAGAACATTGTATAAACGTTTGCAGTCAAAAGCGTCCGCAAAGTTAAATTTTAGTTCCAGTGTTTTGTGCTTCCATTTAACTTACATCGATTTAAGAGATTTGCAAAATATCCGTATAAAATACTCGAGACAACAGCTTGACTATTTGTCATAATTAAATATTTTATTCTAAAACAACAGACTGTTTATTCATTCTACACATATGCACATTTTGATATAATTCGAAAAATATTGTGATTTGCAGTTATTATGATGAGGCTATAAGAATATGCCAAGCATGCTACTCTCAGGTTCTTTGGCAATCAAATACTAATAAGTATGGTGTTTTATCTTGTACTAAAAATTAAATTATGTGCTGCAATTTTGAAACTGAGCCTTACCACTTGAAGAAAAATGGAGTAAGAGAATAACTGTGTGATGCCAATCTCAGGTGTATTCGGAGAGTGTTTTGGTTTGCTTGGTCAGGAGGAGTTCTTACCTCGGGCTACAACTAGCCCAATTGCGTCGCTGTTTAAATATGGCTTGTTGAAAAATTGTTAGCATTAATTTGAACTTATGTTGTTACAGCAGGGACTCGTCGATTTTTCTCTGATGTATCAAGCATATGGGCCATAGTCAAACGAAGCTACAATGTTACAAGTCAATCTGCACACGTTTTTAATGTCATTTCACGTACATTATTTTTGAGATTTTAAGAACTAAAACCTATTTCTTCGGATTGAAGCCAATCGGAAAAACCCAGTGGATATACTCCTAATGTCAGACAATATTTCTGGGTAGCTTCCGCCGAAAACGAAATTCAATCATAAGTAATAAGTCATACCTGGTGTAATAAAGCTTGGGGGTGATCAAAAAGTTAAGAGCAAGGATTCTCTCTCTACTATCGCATTGCCCTGCATCGGCTGCACCTTTGGAAAATTCAGCAGAATACTTGCCAGACATGGTATAACAGTTATTCATAAATCTCCAGCCAACATCGAATCATTACTCAAAAAGTGAATGGTGACCTTCACCTCCTCACTCCTGGCGTATACAGTATACTATGTGAACACGGGCGTCTCTGACACGTCCCTCCAATATTTTGAAGTACAAAATATTCAATATTTTATTCTAATTTAATTATTTACTAACGATAGAATAACATATAAATAATAATATTTATTTCGAAAATAATATTCAGGCTGTGAAACAATTATAACATAGTTCTTGATATACAGTATCTCAGGGGATCCGTGAAGGTAAGCAGAAAGGTAAAAATGGACTCGAGGATAATAAACAGGTTGAACCAGGTAGCAGGCCCGTATCCAGGGGGTCTAGGGGGCCCGGTCCCCCTAAATTTTTGTTGCCCCCTATAAGTTTCACGGTAGACTTGCAAATCAACTATAATATGGTGATGAACTATAATATGGTTGTATTGCCCTCCCCTACATTTTTGGGCTGGCTACCGGCCTACTAGGTAGCACCATTTAAATCAATTTCTTTGATGTCCCCCCAAATTTTACATGTCAGAGACGCCAGTGTATGTGATGTGGGAAAGGATGCATAGGACAGACTGGACGTAAAATAGAACAACGATGTAAAGAACACAACAGCTACATAAGACTTCAGCAACCCGAAAAATCAGGACTAGCAGAGAATAGCCTAGAGTTTGGACACAGATTTGATTTTACAAATACTAACATAGTAGCCAAGTCCAGCAATTTTTAGGACAGAACAATAAAGAAACCCATAGCTATTTCATGGGAAAGGAACAATTTCAATAGAGACAATGGGTTTCAACTCAGCATTATCTAATCGGCCCTTTTCAGGAACAAAAACAGATATTCAGGAAAGCCATTTCTAGTAGCCACAACAACAGCCAATCAGAAGCCAGCATCCCCCAGTCAATCAGAAATCAGCATTTCCCTCAGCCAATTACAAGCTTCCGTTCATTCATTTCTGGCCCTAAATAGTCACTACGTCTCCGGTCTCTCTTCATTACAATTCCTGAAGAGGAATGCGATCTATACATTCGAAACGTCAGATGTCAATACCTTCACCTGGGTGATAGCCCGAGAAGAGTTATTAAAATTAAGTTACACTATTTCATTTTTTATGCATTTATGGTTGTATCTTACAGACACTGTCATTTTCTATAATTATTTAGCAATACATATTTTCGATACTTATTACAATAAGCTTGAAAATTTTATTTAGAAATTTCTCAACTACTACAACTGATACAAACAAACAAATTCAGATTCAGGGGGTGAAAATCTATAAAAGTCAGCTATTTTCATCCAGGAAACAAATAATAAATTTAAATGTGTTATGTAGTGATATTTTGATGCGCATAAATTACAGTGAGCACGCGTTCTGCTATCTCTGTATATTGAACTGTCTTAACCCGATGTTATAAAAAGGCTGAAAATACATTTCATGCAGGCTTTTAATGACTTCCGTATATTCTTTACTTTTATCAACTGAAAATTACTAGTCGATTGTATCATTTTGTAGAAAACAGTTATTATTAGTATTACTAATAAAGGTAGTCTACTGGCGAGAGCCATGGATTCATCTATACGTGGTCTCGGGTTCAATTCCCGGCCGCAGCTTCCCAATTTTCGGCATCCACCTAGCGTCGTGAGGCAAACTGGGGAGCTACGTGAATAAAAGATATAACAACCACTAGATCTGTAAAGCTCCTGTTTCGCCTATTAGAGAGAGGACGACTCAGCGCGCTGACCACATTTCCGTCGTTAGACTGGACTTAATTTAGGCAGTCGCTAACAGATGGCGTTGGAGCGGCTTAGGCCCATAAGGGCTGTCATGCCTGTGGTTAGTTTCTAATGAAAGTAGTTTAGCATAATATCGAAAATTATTCTTTTCTGTTGCATTCTCAGAAGTAATGGGGCTTGTTTAGTTCAATACATATCTGAATAAATCCTGTCTAAGTTAGACTAACAAATATCTTGTAATATAGAAAAAAAATACAAATTGAAATGCATCTCTTCATACGGTCGTTTAAAACAGACATAAAAGCAATATAAAATACAAATTTTTACTGTATTTTTAGAAAGCCGTTCTCAAGGTACACGTTTTCTCATTTATCTTTCGGCTTCATTAATCTTCCAAAACAATAAAAAATGTTCTGTAAGGTCTGCACCCTGTAAGGGTTTCTAAAAAATTAAGATGATCAAGCATGTTGTTGGATATTCAGGTGGCAAATAAACTAAAGTTAATATTGGCAGCACAAGACTAACGTTTCTTCAATGCGGCCAAGTTCCAAGAAAGATAAGTGGCCAACCTATAGAGTAATTAGGAACTTACGTCTTATGGGAAAATGCAAGTTCCATAAGACAGAGATCAAATTTAGCACGCGATCAGTTCGTCTGAGCAGACGTACATTGACCAGAGGATAGGGCAATCAAGTCGAGATTCATTACTGTGAGCACTGCAACAAAGACTCCTACCGCATATTCACTCGAGCATGAGCTAGACAAAAGCTTTTCTTCAACGCTGTCACTGAAACACACTCAATGCACTCAGGCCACCCCCCACTATAGAAGATGTTAGATGCATGTCAACACCTTGTCCGGAAATGGCTCCTTTCTCAGACGAGATAGCAAAGAAACACAGGTATCTGCTCGCGTTGTCTTCTGGTCCGGAGTCAAATCATCGATCCATCTTGAAGTGCTAAATCGACGGAGGTGCTGTCGAATTCCTCACATTTCTGGCCACTGTTTGGCTCAATTGCTGCCTGAAGATCTTCATTTTGTAATGAGTTGGTCTTCCGGCCCGTAGTGCGTCTTCAAGTGTTTAGTCACCGTCCTTAAACTTGCTAAATCACCACTGCGCTCCACGTAGTCACGACACTCTCACCAAAGGCCTGGCATTTCTTCCGCTCCACTGCAGCGGCGTTTGACCCCAGTTTGAACTCGTACAGCATACACGCTCTTATGACAGTCTGTGGAGGTCTCATGTTCACTCTGTTCTTACGCAAGTTCACTGTGCAACTGAACTGTCACAACCAGGTAGTATGTTGGATATATCCACACCAACAACTGACCTTCGCCTTATCTCCATTCGCACTCAACTCACGGTGTGAGGGCCAATTGAACATAGACCTTCACAAAAAGCGACAAAACTTTCTTGGTTACCTTTGTAGAAACCCTTGGAGAACATCTTTTATTTTTAGAAAGTCAATAAAACCAAGGGAAAAATGAGAAAACTTGCACATTGAGAATTACTTCTCTAATACTACATTAATATATTGCTTTTGTCTGTTGTCGGCGAGTGTATGAAGAGATGCATTTCAATTCTATTTTTTTTTCTTTCTATAATACAGGATATTCGTTAGTCTAACTTAGACAGGATTTATTGAGCTATGTATGCCTTCTGTGCCATCACGTGTCGAAAGCCTTTACCGTCTTGGAAAATTGGAGGAAACTTATAACAAATATCAAAGCGATTCATGTGTGTAAGTGAAAAATAGAACCATAAGTATACCTAATAATTATGCATTAACAGCTGCCTGTAAATCTACAATCTAAAGGCTGCTTTTGCTGTTTTGCTGTATAAAACAGTATGAATCATAGTTCTAGTATTTTCATAAAGTAACAGCATTATATGCATCCATCGTCACAAGCGGAAAAAATGAAATTATCAATAAGGAATGAAAGTATCAACCTTTGGTGCTTCTTTAAGAAAACTTTCACACAGTTATATTTGTTAGAACTTGAGCTATAAAATTTTCACATTGGGGTGCAGTCTCAAAGCAGAATCTCGGAAGTTGTATACATATGCTATTATTTTTCAAACTTTGATCAACTCTAACTCCAAACCTATTTGGTCTAAAGAGGAAAAACTTCACACAGGTTATGACTCTTGCACTAGTAACAAGTAACAGAAGTTTCATGAAGATCTGAGGTCAAACTATACCTTAACGTTTTGTACAAAGTTAATCAGCGTTTTGAGATTACACTTAGTGGCAAACTGATAAAATATAATTTATAAAAATAGAAACTAACATGTAGGTAATAACTAGTAACATTACAAATGGATATATTGAAAATCTATAATAGTTAGTTGTCTCAAAATAAACTTATTTCAACTTAAATATATATATCGGTGTATATTGGCCAATTTTCAGTGGAACCAATGTGGCCAATATAGACAAGTTTCACTGTATTATGTCAATACATAAATAGATTATTTATTGCATTAAAGGTTGTGTGAGGAATGCAACGTGTCACTTATTGGGGAAGTATTATTTAAAGCAGTTTCGAAATTCTAAGTAGCACTACTTACGTGGAGTTGTCGCATCTCTAATTTCAGCTCTATGACAACATCCACATATATATGTTAACTCTGTAACTAAGCACGTTAATTGTTACAGAATACAACAATGAATTTATCGTCGCAGTATCGTTGCAATGAAGCAATAAAATTTTATGTACAAGCAGGCCTGCAACCAAAGGATTTATATTGGTCCAGAGACCAGAATGCGTTTTATGTGCTACATAAAAATACAATTTAGATATATATGTAAAAAGTACTTTTACATATGTTACTGCTTTGATATATACTTTGTTATATGTTTAAGGTAATTTATTATTTAAATAACATAGAATTGTGTTGTTCATGTTCTTACCTGCGCCTATATAATGGAAACAAGAAGGGTTAACTGTCGCAGATGGCGGCCCCGAAATACAAAATAATAATAATAATAGTAGTAGTAGTAGTAGTAGTAATGGTCATCAGTGTACGGTGATTAATTAGTAAAAAAGACGAAGATAAATTCCGGACTATATGAGTTCATATATTGATACAATGTTAAGTGAACAGGCAATAGAGCATAATATGCCAATGTTTTAAACCCACTGTGTTATTAACAAACGATTGATTGATTGATTGATTTTGAGTTTATCGTTCCGTTCAGCAGCGAGGCTATATGAGACGTGGACCTACTGATTAACGTGGAATCCGAACCACATGAGCTCCCGCCGGGAATCGAACCCGGGTCTCCCGCGCCAAAGGCGCGTACGCTAACCGCTTAGCCAAGGAGGAGCTCTTATTAACAAACGATGAACGTATGAAGGGAAATACAGAGTGGTAACTAACAAGAAGAGTGTTCCATCTTAACCAAACAAATTGAAATGTGGCAAAGTTTTGGGCGCTATCCCATTTCACGGAGGCACACATTTGTAAAATCCGGAGAAGAAATGTGTTACTTGATTTCACAACAGGATTGGATAAGTAATCAAAAAATATAGGGATCTTCCATTTTACATGTACAATAAGGTAGAAGTACGAAATAGGAAAAAGTGTTCTTCAGGACGTAATATTCCATAAGAAAGATATGATGAAATGAAGTGTTATAAGAAGGCAATGTGCGAAGTGTTCATAAAAGTGCCTCAAAGCTGTGCTACACACGAGGCAGGTGTTTTATGCCGTAGAAAGTGTTTCTCCACTAGTCTCGTCTATACGTACACTCACCGTTGCTGACGCGCCTGCTCTCTACGGCGTACCCCTTCACTAACGCTCTGGTCTACCTATGACAAGTTTTTTTTTTTTTTTTTTTATTTTCGCACGAGTTACTTAGTGGTTTATGCACTCCAGTTTTTATATCATATGTGCGCTGTACATAATACTGTAGTAGGATGTTATTTATAGTATTTGTTGAAAACTAGAAGGTAAGGATTCATTGTTTTCGTTATTTTTGAATATGTAGTTTGAAACATTTAACAGTTGGAAGGTACTAATTTTGTGAAGTAATGCAATACAGACAAACACGTATCTAGAGAAGAACAAAGAAAGCATGAAAGTAAATAATATTTGTGATTAACAGTTAGGAATGAACGACGGAAATGAAAAAGGAGACATTCTAGGTCAGGTATATGAAAACAACAACTAATAAATAGCAATCAATACTCTTGATTCAGTTGTCTACAGACCGGGGAAGAATGTGCCACTACCCTGCCAGCAGCAATGGTTTAGTAGTATGGTCTCTGTGTATTACATAATAAGTTTTACTTGGTGCAGTAAATAATGCGTAGTTAATTCGATAATTGAATTAAATCAATTCGATTCAAAAAAAAGCTGTAGTGAGTTAAATGTTTCAATTAAGTTTTTTTGAATCGAATTGATTTAATTCAATTATCGAATTAACTACGCATTACTTATTCTTCAATTGTTTTAACGTGGGAGACTCGGGTTCTATTCTCGGCAGGAGCTCATGTGGTTCGGAGTTTACGTTAATCAGTAGGTCCACGTCTTATATAGCCTCGCTGCTGAACGGGACGTTCAACTCAAAATGAACTCAACTCAGCTTCAATTATTTCAATGCTCTGTATTTGATATACAATTATGACCATTAGTCATAAACTCGAACCATGTTCAATCCAAAAAGAAAAAAAAGAAAAGAAAGAAAGAAAGAAAGAAGAGTGTCATAAAATGAGTCACACAAAAAGCAAGGGTATTAGAAGTGTAGAAACATTTGCAAAAAGTCACCATTGAAGCAGCATTCCCTACCAAATTATGCAAGACCTAAATATGGAAAACGTAAAGTACAGGAACTTGCAGAAGCTGTGGCAACAAGATATTTGAAGTTTTAAAAGTTCAACGAAAGTTATGAACCATTGAACCAGAAGAATAACATCATGGCGGTTAGTTGAACAGAAGTCATGTACCACTGAACCGAAAGAATAACACCATTGGTGGCTTGTTGAACAGAAGTTATGAACTATTGGATCGGAAGAATAACATCATGGCGGTTAGTTGAACAGAAGTTATGAACCACTGAACCGAAAGAATAACACCATTGGTGGTTAGTTGAATAGAAGTTATAAACCACTGAACCGGAAGAATAACATAATTGCTGGTTAGTTGAACAGTAGTTATGAAGTACTGAACCGAAAGAATAACACCATTGGTGGCTAGTTGAACAGAAGTTATGAACCATTGGATCGGAAGAATAACATAATTGGTGGTAATTTGAACAGAAGTGACGAACAACTGAACCGGAAGAATAACATCATTGGCGATTAGTTGAACAGAAGTTATGAACCATTGAACCAGAAGAATAACATCATTGGGGGTGATCTCACTGTTGCCAAAACGAAACATTTAAGCAATAGAACAATATCGATATCTTGATAATCATAATTACACATCGAAATCTACAAATAATTTCTGTTCCATATTTCGTAAATGTTATAGATATATTTGGTTTCGCCAACTAATACGTCTCTCTTAGCTGTAATTCGGGACTTAAGTAGTCGCAATCATTAATTTTTGTAAACAAAATTTCCTTAAAATCCGGGATGTTCCCACTAATTCGGGACAGATTGTAACTCTATTGGTTCCTTTAGCGGAAATATTAGGAACTATTGGCTGTAATAACCAATCATCGTTCGCAACCAACATTTCGTGCTTAGAATAACCGGTTAACGTTGAAGTATGTAAATCTTACATATAAAAATCAATGTTTGTGTATTTGTCCAGTATATAAATCCAAACTATTAATTCGCCATACTTGAAAAAACTTTATCGAAGAGACCGTAGGCTATAGACAAATTTTTAGTTCGTATTGTAAGGAAAGAGGAAGGCGCTTAATGACGTTAATTAAAAGATGGAAAGATGTTGATTAAAACGTATGTAAAAATATATATAATTTCACCAATTTTTCGTGATAGGAAGATGAAACTCTTCGTGTAACCTCATTTCCAAAAGCAAGTCGACATACACATATAGCTTACAATTTTGAAAAAGAAAAAATACTGTGAGGATAACTCCTAGATTAGGTGAGAATTGGGTAACATGTAAAAACAATCGAAAGTGCCAGTTTTAGTGTCAAATCCATAGGTTTAGGGATCGATGAGATGAATAGACATTTTCGGTGACATCTATGTTCAAGTTCAGCCCCCAAAGGTGTGAGATAGAAATGAGAAAGAGTGAAAAATAAAATGTCGAAAATGATCGATATTAATGTCAAGTTTATAGTTTTCGGGATCGCTAAGCTGATTGGCGACAGTTCCAATGATATTTATACCCAAATTTAGTCAAGAACGTGCAAGTCAGCTATACCGGAAATGGACGAGGACAACGCCAAAGGCGTTGATCGTGGATATTTATTTTAATCCACGATATGGGTATAATTACGGCGTCCAGTTTATATTGTAAAAACTACACTGAAAAAAACACTAACCAATCTGTGCTAGGTTGCCACTAAAAGGCACCTCACTGAGTCAGCACAAGGGCGTAGGAAGTGGAGCCGCGCGAAGTGTATCTGCAGGGAAAAGACACATTATAAACAGTGAGTATGTGCATAAATGAGGATGTTACGAAAAAAACTTTACGTATTTCTCTACATTTTAGAAACCTATTGCCGCATATAAGAAGAAACTAAGAACTTAAATTCATTTAGCACTTGAGTTGATCACTAATCCCTTATGCAGTAATGTGTAGTTAAAGTTATATTTTGTATTACGTATTTCTACATTGTTACGCATGTTACAGGTAAGATTACCATACATTTTGACTACTTATAAATTGCTGTTTTGAAATAACATTACATATTTCTTCCATAAACTTTACAAATCTATGAACGCCTAAACTCAGATAGCGACAAAATCTTTTAGATCACTATACTATCGATCTTAGCGTCTAAACGCAGCGTTTTCTTGTATTTACAATAAAATATGGATATGTTAGCATCTGTAGCAAAAATTGCAAATACGAAAACGAAGATTATTCTACCAACACACCTAACACCAGGGAGCAGGAAAATTCGGTGTAGGAAAATTCGGTGTAAGAAAACTTGGTGTAGGAAAATTCGGTGTACGGAAAACTCGGTGTGGGGAATGTTAGGTGTAAAGAAAGATCCCTTGTAGTAGAGCGTAGGATTTATTAAAAACTCAACTGAGAATAAATGAGCGTATTAGTTTTAAGTTCAAACTCTGTGTAGAACGTACTTTTACTGTCTACTATACCAAATTTTAAAAAATTGTGATCGTGAAATAATTTGAATTTTAGATTTCGACGGATTTTAACATTTCATGGAGCTTACATGACGAGAAATTTGTTTTTTGATGTCCGTTCGTGTGATTTAGCGAAGCGACCATCGCTACCAATTGACATTTAATTTACAACTTAAGTTTTTATGTTGTTTTGGAGGATGTCTCCTAGAATTTTCTACTTCAAAAAGAAAAAAAAGTAGGTTACAGAACGGGTAAAGTTGAAAATTGTAGATTTTTCAAAAATATTCTGACGAATTTATGTCTATTTTATAGATAAATATTTTAAATCTAAATTCTTCAAAAACGACATAGTTTATTTATATTACTCAAAGGTGTAAAAATAAATGCCTCAACTAAAGTACCTACGCCTGATTGGAGGAGAAGTCAATAAGGTGTTAATAGGGTTGCAGTGCTTGTTTACCTTAACTTAAGGCAAACAAACTAAAGTGTCTGATTGGAGGAGAAGTCAACTATTTGTACAAATATTATCTGATAAAACCATCCTGCTTTATATTTCCCTTTCCACTAAGACTTTTTTGATCAATATATATTTGCATCTTACATATGTATATACAGAGTGATTCTTTCAAAACTCACGGATTTCATTTGGCTCTAGAATTTCTAACTGAAGTCCGGTTTTCATGCGGTTTGTTAGAAATCATCAAGGGAGGAAGGGAAATTTATGGGACTATGTTTACTGGTTTAAATTCATCCGGGGTAATATCGAGCAGGCCGCAAGAAAAACAGCAAATATTCGCCATTGTACGTTACAGTTCGAATGAGATATTGGATATTTGAAGCGAAATTGAAGAATACAAATTAAATGTTAGTGAGAATACAAATTAAGTGTTCGTGGTAACACACATAAATCACATGTTGAATAGCCGGTTTCTCGCTACAAACGACAGAGAGATTTCTTGGGTGACTTAAAGAGTCGGTAACTGATATCTTCCACAACATCCGCCAGCGGGATCCGATGCTTCCCTGTCTTACTCAGAAGGATCCTGTTTCCTGCAATTTATTCACTAACGACCATATTATGTTCCTGTCTGGGGCAGAACGTGAGGCAAAGTTGCCCTTTGCGTAGCAACAACAGATCCCGGTCTCCAAAATATTTTTAACGATAAAATCACGTTCCTCCAAAGAGTACATTATTGTAACTGTGTCCTCATGATATTGGTACAGTAGCACAGCATACAACGGCCCAGTTTCCTGTTTCTTATTGGCCGCCGCGAGGTTACCATCTAACGAAGAAACTCAAATCTCCACACCGCACCTCATCTAATTCCAATTCGGTACAGTGGCGAATATTTGCTGCTTTTCTAGAGGCGTGGCCGATATTACCCCAAATGAATTTAAACCAGTAAACATAGTTCCATAAATCTCCCAACGTTCCTTGATCATTTGCCACAAACCGCATGAAAATCGGACTTCAGTTAGAAATTCTAGACCGAAATGAAATCCGTGAGTTTTAAAAGAATCACTCTGTATATGTTCTATGATGTACTATAGGAAAGGTGTTTTTAGTTGTTTCTGTAACTATTCTCTGAACTTATAGTTGTAATTGTTTTATTTCTGCTAAAAAGTGTCAGCTTCATTGTGTGATGAAAAGTAGTTTATAGTAATACCCCGCAAAAGACATGCAAGAGGTATTGGACTCAAGGCAATAATAATAATAATAATAATAATAATAATAATAATAATAATAATAATAATAATAATAATAATAATAATAATAATAATAATAATTTGCTTTTTTAGAAATAGGTAATAACATTTTATTCGTTACATTTTATAGTTTTCGTTTTCACAATATGAAGTGTCGTAAATTATCGTAAGTGGTAATATTCAATAGGTATGTATTACACCGAATCTACCTTACACCTAAATTTCCTAACACCGAGTTTTCCGTACACCGAATTTTCTTACACCGAATTTTCTTACACCGAATTTTCCTAGACCCCTAACACCAACCAGTAAAGTGTTATGCCTTTTCTTTGGTAGAGCTACTGCAAAACATCCGATAACATTATAAATAACATTTAGAAAATACATTTCTACTAATTACACAGAAAAATGAGGCATCAAACATTAACATTTATTCTAGTTCAAAGATTCAATTTAGATCATTTTTAATGTTACCTTTTAAGCGGAAATTAAATTTTACTGAAATATTACTGGTAATAATATCCATGTCTCTTTTTTTTCTTATCTAAACAATATAGTTATAAGGGAAAACACGGCCCGTACATTCAATATAATAATCTGCAGTGTTATAAACAAGGTTAGTACAATTTATTTCTTTCATACTTGCAAACTAGAAAAAAGATCAATATTTTGCTGTTTATTAAACGGAAAAACCAACATGGTTTCAAATCTATTTCACTTCAATGCAAGATTAAAACAATTATATTTTGAAAAACAAGGCGAGAAAAACCAAGAAAAACACAGTTGCCACGTAATTCATTTAAACAAGAGACAAGACTACAACACCCATTTTCAGATTGTGAATTTAGTTTATATTCATTAGATATACTTTTTTTCAATTTGTTATATGATTTATTTTCTGTGCAACGTTAAAACCTAATATAAAAAGTATACATGTATTTCTTCTGATACAGAAATGAGCAAAATTAAAAAAAATCGAAATACAATGTAAATGAAAATAAAATGGATGTTAGAAACAAAAGTAACACAGTAATTCTAATGTTTATTTGATTTTTATTACCAAGTGCGTAAGAAAATATTTCATTTAAAAATGACAAACATTTTTTTTATTTTTATTTCAGTAGTACGGCGGTAATACAATTCTGTAAAACACTGAGAGAGAAGCTACTAACATTAGTTAAATGGAAAAAAGGAAAAATTGAATTACAAACGAGTACGTTTGTCACTTTAACTAATACTGTGATTTGGATTGATTTGATTTCTTGTTAAAATCATATACCGGTACAGTACTATGTACAGAGTTACTAGTATAAATCATTAACTCGTTTTCAAAAGATCATATTTTCAAAAGTATTACACATACGAACATGAGAGATATATTAAAATAACCTCAAACTCACCAAGTTTTCTGCACCCTTTATATGGCCATTCTTTTCCGTAATCTCTTCTGAAAGCGCTTTGGACTGCTATAACAGACGAACATCTCAGGTATTCTAATACACTAAGACTCTTTTCTTGCTTTACTTCCAATGTGGGGTACCATTCGTAAGTCCTAAACAACGCAAGACCTAAATGGCATTAGATCTAAAAATATAGGCACTAGACGTAAATTTTAGGTCCTGTGCAGTTTAGGTCTTATGCTGTTTAGGACTTGTCCCGCGAAATGATTTTTAGGTCTTCTGCCGTTTAAGACTTGTGCTGCGAAATGAGTTTTACGCCGTTTAAGTCTTGTGCGTTTAGATCTTGTGCCTTTTTATTCACTTACCTAAGTTCTGAAATTCGCCACCACCACACGAAATTGCGATGATGCAGTAACTAGTTGGCAATAATGTTACGAACGTAGCTAATTCCAACGGTAACAGCTATATTTGTACTATTAAAATTATTGTTATCATTAGCTGTTCTGCAGTTATACATGAATTACATTATATAACCTATTTCATTCTAAGAATTAATTACATAATTGGTTAAGAAATTTGTTTCTTTCAAATGGAGATACGAGAATTCCATGACAAATTCCTAAAAAAAGAATTAAATAAAAATTTATAAAAAGCATATTTTACCAGACTTTTCTGAAGCCAAGCAAACATTCAGAATTGCAATATATACTTTGTGGAGTGTATTTTATTAAGAGTAGGACAAAAGCCCACTCTAACTTTCCAAAGGTAGGACAAAAGCTCACCAAAATTCACCTAATTGGGACAAAAGCCCACTAGATATTTCACAAGTGAACAATAAATACCGACTGGAAACATTAAGAACGCAATAAATTTAAAATTGAACAAAGAACATTTATTATGAAATACAGTTACTATATTTCACAGTGTGTTTTGATAGAGTTCATATGTATAAGCAAGAAAATATCACAAATAACGCTAAATTACTAACGTAATGTGCAGAACAATACGTTTGCAGAAACCAATACATAGTCATTTAGGGATGTAGCCTGCAAACTTTTCTAGGGGACTAGGTATTTTTTTTTAACATATTAAAAGCAAACCAAAGGTTCATTTCCAGATTACCAAAGCATCAATAAGACAATAAATATATACATATTACATACATCATAAATTCGTATTATTATTATTATTATTATTATTATTATTATTATTATTATTATTATTATTATTATTATTATTATATTTCCAGTTTGTTACCTTTTTGAAACCTGAGTCTTGACAGTGCGCGAATTTAAAACCACAGCTTGTGGGAAATGTACGAATAAGTTAGTCATAAAAAAAACTAAAACTGTTGATGGAAGTCCATTTGTTTGACTGTGTTTATCTTCTGTACCTTTATATAAAAGAGTAAAGATGAGTGACTTTCTGGGCATACTACTACAAGTAGAGTCCAAAATATAAGAAATATTTTTTTTTTTTTTTGGAAATACGTATCGTAAAAAGGGTGGGTAAGATTTTTTTTAAAAGAGTAGTGTATCTCGCAAATCTCTGAAGCTAGTAAAATAAATGTTGGAGTATGCACTGAAAAAAAAACTGAAAATGCAACACATAAAAGAGAAAGAACAAAGGGACCACTTTCTTTAATGTTCGAATTCCCCATTACTTATTCAGAAAATATTTATAAAGTAAAGAAAGATTTGCTTAAGCTGAATGCGTGAAACTCGGCATTTCAACTTTTAACTAAAAGTAATAAAATATATGTTTCGGCGTTTTGTAGTGATGAGCAAATGCAAGACCAAGACCAAGACCCGGGTGGTCTCGGTCTTGGTCTTGCACATCCAGTCTTGGTCTTCGTTTTGCATTGGAACACTTGGTCTTGGTCTTGGACACCCGGTCTTGGTCTTGGTCTTGGTCTTGCTTGCAAGAGTCTTGCAAGTCTTGCTTTTAAGAAATCTTATGCTTTTCATAGGTAAATTTTACTCTGGATATAAGGGATAATAAACTTTACAATGCGCCAATAGTAACGGAAATACAATGTATATTTCTAAATGTAGTATAGTTTACCTTCGTGTACGTATGATCATAGTGTACAACATAGGTGATAACCTTAATTTTCTTATTGGGTGCCCACGCTTCGCTACTTATAAGATAAATCACGACGTTTCGTAATCTTTTTATACTTTTTTAACAGATCCAACACTCCACTGGTTCCCAAACTGGGGAGACTTCCGTTGAGACTCACGAGAAAAAATGAAGGCGGCACAGATTATTGAAATACCATGAATTGCAAAATTATTTTTACACTCTAAAGGCATCAGATTTTTCTTTTCAACCACGATTAGCTAATCCTTATATTGAACAAACTTCCGATTAAATATTGAAATTTTGTTTTATTGATTCCAATATGTACTATATGGACATCACACAAAAGCGATGGAAAAAATTGCAGGTTTTCGAAATGTAAACATGGAGAAAAAAGGAGAGAATTAGCTGTGTTGACGGAAAACAAATGAGAAGCTGTTAGAAATATTAACAGTAGGGGAAAAAAACAAAAATGTTAGATATTGTGAAAAAGGAGGAAGAGGAACTGGTTGAGATATTGGCTAAGGAGGAACTGTATTATGAGGGACGTGCTAGAGGGTATGGTGGAAGAAGAGGGAGGGAGCGAAGGAGACTGTAGTTGAAGGAAGGTATTAAAACAGAAAATTGCTACGTCAAGACGAAAAGATTTGCTGAGGACCATCGTATATCGAAGCTTCTCAGTTGCAACAAGTAACCTGCCAATAATGGCAGAATAGCTATAATGATGATAATGATGATATGTTTAGCAATATTGACCAACAAAAGAGAGAAAAATTAAAATAATAATTATAACTAAACCTCTTAATATTTTAGAATAAATCGAGTGAAAACTGAATACGACTCAATTGTGTATGTCTTTTGTGTAAACTCAATTCATATAAATACTTTTGACCTATATTAGAAATACAAAATAACGGCATAAAATTCCGAGGAATTCAAAATAACTGTACAAAATCAGTCTCATTTGTGAAAATTGATTACTAGCAACCACTTCGTTGGGTTAAATTTAAAAAATAATAATATGTTTCGTTAGTCAGTCACGTTTTACTATTACTAAAGCGCTCTCTGATAACGGTCATTCTCGATAATTTATACATTTTCCCCTCCTCCTCCCCAAGTTGCGGGGTGAATTTGGATTTAAAAGGCATCAGAAGTGTCATTGTTCATCTCAGAGACCTCAAAAGCTATGGATGCGGCACTGGTAAGTATCAGTCATTTACAATATCTCCTATCCTTCCCATGTTGCGAGGCACGGCATCGGAAGTGTCACTGTTCATCTCAATGACCTTAGAAACCATGGATTCGACATTGATAATTATCATTTTCGATAATTTTTATATATCTCCTTTCTCCACCTACCCCAAG
Source organism: Thermobia domestica (assembly GCF_964235325.1). Classification (NCBI taxonomy): domain Eukaryota; kingdom Metazoa; phylum Arthropoda; class Insecta; order Zygentoma; family Lepismatidae; genus Thermobia; species Thermobia domestica. The sequence goes on from NC_137471.1 coordinate 46,690,439, forward strand.
TTGCGGTGCTGAATTTGAATTTAAATGGGATCGGAAGTATCACTGTTCACGTTAGCGACCCCAAAAACTATGGATTTCACACTAATATTCGTAATATTTGATCATTTTCATATATTTATCTCTCCTCTCACCCTCCCCTAAGCTGCACCGCCAAAGTGATATGACAGGAACCATTTCAGGTCCGAACCTCATCTATGTTAAAAATGTGATCGAGATCGATTGGATGGTTCAAGAGTTATTAAGTTTTATTTATTTCTGTACATTTTCCCTTCCCCTTCCCGTCCCCTAAGTTTTACCGTTAAAGTGATATATATAAAAAAAACATCCCAAGTCCGAACCTCATCTATGATGAATATTTTATTGAGATCGATCGACTGGTTCAAGAATGATGAAATCACAAAGACTGTCATCTTTATTTTTTATTTTTTTACATATATATCTCCCCCTTCCTCTCCCCTACATTGCACCGTCAAAGAAAATGATAAAAATCGTTCCAGGACCGAACCTCATCTAAGTTGAAAATTTGATCGAGATCGGTCGGATGGTTCAAGAGATTAGGAGTCACAAACATAATCACTTTCAATTTTATAATATACATTTATTGTTGTAATATAATGTTATACCCCTCAAACCTCAATGTGCCGTATACCTATGGAGGCTAAAAGTTATATTGATAAACACTTATTCAACGTGTAAGCATCCGTCCATGAAATCAAACTTGCGGTCACATGCATTAAGTTTCTGTCAATGTCATGAAAATGTTATTTCGATATTAATTTTATGAGTAGCTACATATTAAAATTTTCCAACGGATGCTTGAGTCTCGGAGCCAAGGCCATGCCAATGTAGTCGGCTGTGTATAAAATTACCGATGTTCAATACTACATTTCTCTTTAGTTTTGGAAGAACATCACTAATATGCTTTGAAATGAAATGAAGTATCTAGTTTAACGTCCCACGATTATGCATCAAGGCTAAGGGAGACGGTGATGATGAGAAATGACTGAATTGGCGGAATGAAGGAAGTAGGAGGAAACAGAAAAACACCAAGAAAACCCATGCACACGGTGTTTGTTCACCAAAAAAGCTCACATGGCGCAAGATAACGCCTGTGTGCCTCAAAAAAGAGTAATATCTACAGAAAACGCGAACAACCAGTTCAGAAAACGACATGCTGTAGCTATATGCTACAGGAGCAGATCGATTCACACGGATTGCATAAACTACTGGGAACACATTCACTCCAGCGGCTTTTTTACTGAAGCCAAGAAATTCAAGTAAGAGATGTAATGATTTTCCCCCTTCTTTTTTACATTCTATATAAAAAAAATCAAGTAGTACCGGTACTTGTGCAAGACTCTTGGTCTTGATCTTGTATCGGGATTCCTGGTCTTGGTCATGGTCTTGGTCTTGGTCTTGCATGGAAGACTCTTGCAAAAACTGCAAGACAAAGACTCTTGTGCTCATCACTAGCGTCTTGAAATTACACTTCTAAGAGGAAAGGAGTGTCAATTTCTATAATATTAAAATGGGCAGAAAACGCTTTTCCTTCAGGTTTCGATTGATTAAGTTAAGCTAATGAGAGTATAAAGAGGATTATTAATTAGGTTCTTTTAATTATTTTAACATGTTGACGTAGTTTACTTTTTAAAAAAGTATGTTCTTTCACATTCTATTATAAACATTCTTAATTGCTGTAATTATTAAACACGTTTTATAAACATAAAACAGACTAACCTCGATTTGAGGGGGGGGGGGGCACGAGTTTGTTTTGGTGTTAAGTCATCATTTGTCGTTCGTGACATAACCTTTGATTTTAACTTCACGTACAATCAAGGTTCAAGTTTTAAAAATATAGCTTATCAGAAATATACTACTATTACCAGGGCCGGATTTAGGGGGGTGGACCGGTACACGTGCACCCCTCCCTTCGTTTTAAGTATGCACTACCTAAAATGAGAAGCTAGCAGTGAAAATAGCAACACTTTCTAAAACTTTCTGCCATCATGTTTCCGTTTGGAGCTTAAAAGAAAGCAGAGCTTTGCAAAAGCAATAGTTTAAGTAGATTATCTTAAAGTTTAATGCTAAAGAATTCACCAAGCAAACCAATATTCCTTATTCACCACAGATGCTTAAAGTCATTAAGAAAAATCAAATTTAATTCAAATGTAGTAGTAGTTATTGGTGCACCCCCTCAGAGAATCCCCAGTTTATTCCAACAGTAACAGCTATGTTAGCAATACTAAAACTATTATTAATAATGGTAACGAGTAAGGAGTAGTTAATTACGAGTGTGGCAACTATTTGCTACAGAAAGACTTGAATGCACTAAATATATAGGTAAAAGTAATTTACTTTAAATCAGCACAAAGAAAGCAAAATTTCTGACGTATATAACTGAAACACAATATTATGTTACTAATACGAGATCAATGGTGTGGAAATAGAAAGGAACAGACATTAGGCCTATGAAAGATCTGTGCCGTTTAGGACTTCTGCCGCGAAATGATTTTTAGGTCTTATGCCGTTTAGGACTTGTGCCGCGAAATGATTTTTAGGTCTTATGCCGTTTAGGACTTGTGCCGCGAAATGATTTTTAGGTCTTATGCCGTTTAGGACTTGTGCCGCGAAATGATTTTTAGGTCTTATGCCGTTTAGGACTTGTGCCGCGTCCCCCCATTTTGGAGAGGTACTATACTCGTGCTGCCATCTGGTGCCACCTGAAGTTGAGTTGATTTTGAGTTTAACGTCCCTTTTCAGCAGCGAGGCTATATGAGATGTGGACCTACTAATTAACGTGGAATCCGAACCACATGAGCTTCCGCTGGGAATCGAAACCGGGTCTCAAACGCCAAACACGCGTACGCTAACCGCCTAGTCACGAAGGTTCTCTGGTGCCACCTTGAATACACAATACAAACTTAGTGAGTTTGTGGTTATTTGCATATATTTCTCATGTTTGGACATGTAATACTTTCGAAAATATACTACAGGGGGCCCAATACGTTCTCTTATCCTTATTTTCATTTGATTTTAATTTTTGAGCTTAGCGTCCTTCTTAGCAGCGAGGCTATATGAGACGTGGACTTAAAGTGAGATCCGAAATACATGAGCTTCCGCTGCGAATCGAACCCAGATGTCCCAAGCCAAAGGCGCCTACGCTAAACGCTTACCTACTAGGGTCATGGTTTCTACTGCTATTTTGCTAACCATACTATTAAAAGTGCATAAAGAAAACAACGTACAAAGGTATATCTGTACATCAATCAACACACCTCAAACTAAAGGAAATGGTATGCAAGAGGGAAAATTATCATGCGGCGCGAAATCAGAGACAATTTGAAGGCAATCCGAAAACTTCGGAGGAGTTATAAATATATCGTATAAAAGTATGAATTGGACTGATTTTAATATAGGAGAAAAGAAAGGTTAGCGGTATAAATGGTATACCCATTGAGCTTATATGTATCCTTTTTCTGACTCTATAACTTCACCCAACTGAATGAAAATGTAAACTGATGTTGCAGAGGAAGTAAATTAGCCGATGAAGATAAATGTATCAAATTTTAATGCATTTTAGTCCGATTCGTTCCCCTGTTACGAAATTGCCGAATTTGTTCGAATTGTATGTTCGTTTGTGTCTTGTATAGCCTTGGTGATGAAATGGAACATTAAATTATAAACAAACAACTAATATCATAAGATAATCTGAAGTAGAGTGAAACGACGCAGGGGCCGCGGTGGTTCAGTGGTAGAGCGTTCACCTCTGGTGCGTGGGGTACTTGGTTCGATCCCAGATCGCGCCAAGTGGACTTTGTGCTGGACGAACACCGTGTTCGTTGGTTTGCTTGGGGTTCTCCAGTTTCCTCTCACTTTCTTCATTCCACCATTTCACTCATTTGTCATTATCACCGTCTCCTTTAGACCACACAGCATAATTGTGGGGTGTAAAACTCAAAGATTAAAAGTAATTAAAGAATATTTACCATGAACTAAATGAATATACACAAGATTTGCTAAAATAAAATAAAAATGGTTAGAGAAAGAGATAATATACAAAAACATTGTAAAACTAGTTTTGCATGTTCTTCGTGGATCAATGGTGAATATTCCCCCTTTTCGGGAAAAGTCTACGTCGATTCTCGGCAGGAGTGACCACGTGTTGATCGAATCCTTCGTTAAAATGTTAAGTCCATGACTCTATAAAAACTCAATAAGGAAAGGAACCTTAAATTCATAATAAATCATGTAATCAGTAAACCAAGAAACAAACAAACCAACTAACAAGTGAAATGCAATCTTTCTGTTTAACGGCCGATGATTATGCCCTTTAGGCTAAGGGGGATGATGTTGATGGAAAAATTGGTGGAATGAGAGAGTGGGAGGAAATTGGAGTATCCCGAGAAATCCCACGGTCAGGATGTTGTCCACCAAAATCTTACTTGGCTCGGGATCGAACCACGGACCTCACGCCCCAGAGATACGCGCTGTACCACTGAGCCCTGCCTTGTCAGCCTAAGTAACTAATGAAACGAACAAAGTGTTTGGAATTAGCATTCAGATTGTCTCTTACAAACTTGTTTTCTTGTGAGCTTCAGTGAAATGAAGAAGTCCACACTAACATATCTTCATAAGTACTTCTACACTCTTTCGTTTAACGTAAAGAATATCCGCAAACTTCAAATTTTCCAACCTCCTCTTGGGAACAAGAAATTTTGCTGGAAGCTTTTATTATTTGTGTCTCTGACAACCTGAAACCAAGAAGAATCAGTGTTCAAGATCAAGAGTTAATTTTTTCTTCAAACCTCATACTTAAAGTCAATTGAGAAAGAAAATGTGCTGGAGGAGAGAAATCAATCACTTTGAAAACTGAGAGACAGTCAGTTACCGAAGATTTTCCAAAACTCAAGTGGAGAATCGATCTTTCATCTGTAAATTCATCCAAATGGGACTTCTTCACAGCTGTGTATTTAATGCGGGTCTTCTCCCTTAAATTTGTAATTCAATGTAATCATTTGTAATAATAATAATAATAATAATAATAATAATAATAATAATAATAATAATAATAATAATAATAATAATAATAATAATAATAATACGAGGCCTGTCCAGAAACTAAAAGACGCTACGAAATAAAAAAGTAACAATGAACAAACCAGATTGTATTAAATACATTTGAAAGGTACGTTCTTAAGCTATTTTCCCACATAATCGCCATGCAAATTAAGATACTTACCATATCGTGGCACAAGCTTTTCAATGCCGTCGCGGTAGAAATCTGACACTTGCGATTTCAACTACTGGCTTACACTGCATGCAGTTCGGCGTCAGTTTCAAAGCGATGCTTAGCGAGTCACGTCTTTATCGCTGGGAAGTGGTGGTAGTCGCTCAGTGCCAAATCTGGGCTGTATGGTAGGTGATCAAACACTATCCATCCAAAATCATCTAAGAGCTCGCGGGTACCCTTGGTCGTGTGTGGACGTGCGTTGTCGTGAAAAAAAAAACATCTTCGCGCTAAGTTTTCACAGGTGTTTGTTCTGCGATGAATTTCAATTGACTTGTGTTTTTTTTTTTGCCAAAAAAAGAAAAACACACACACATAATGTACCTCACAAGAGGCGGGATTTTCTATTGCAGCGTACAATGTAACACGTCACAGAAAGCACAGTAAGAGCGTCACAGTCCTTACGCTACATCAGCTGGATGCGTAGTGAGTATGGCAACGTTCTGATACCAAGATGACGATTCTAGCCCCGCCCACTGTCACGATAGGCCAAAACATCTGGTACTTTCTGGACAGCCTTAATAATAATAATAATAATAATAATAATAATAATAATAATAATAATAATAATAATAATAATAATAATAATAATAATAATAATAATAATAAATATATCTATTGACACAACAGTATTACAGTGACAAGTGCACTAAGAGAAAAAATGAAAAGAATGGAAAAAGTATGTACAAGCGTGAAACGCATGCGGGTGGAATATAAACGTGAAACACAAGGTGTAAAATATATTCCCTCTATTACAGAATATTAAAGGAGTAGATGACAAAACGTTTAAAACAGATATATATATATATATATATATATATATATATATATATATATATATATATATATATATATATATATATACTAGTATACATAGTATGTTATACACACTAAAAATAGTAGAAGCACAAGAATAGTAAATTTAAAATATAAGATAATTATTTATATTATATATAGTATCATGTAAAAGTACCTAGGTATAGTAATACATCTCATTATTCAAAATATTATTAAAGTAGATTATAAACTATTAAAGGAAAGAAAATAATATAATAAACCATGATATTTCATTAAAACCACCTCAAATTGAAAAGGAACATCGGTCTTTTGTCTAAAGGAAAAAATAAGAAGACCATCCTAACCACCAAAAATTAAATCAAATAAAATTATATATATATATATATATATATATATATATATATATATATATATATATATATATATTCAGAAAAGTCGGTGATTGACGTAATACTACTCATAGTCGCAAGAGTGCGCTATCGTCGCATCCCGCTCCGGACAGATCAAGACGTGTCTAAACAAGTTTCCAGGTAGCGGCACTACTAGTGTGCTTATCGTGTATAAACAACACATCCTAGAGTAAAGTGTAGTGCGCGCGGTCGAAGACAAAATTGGATACCAAAATGAAGCAGAGAACAAATATATGCCCTAATGTTCTGTTTCAAACTTAGAAAATCAGCAATGCCGACAACAGTTTACGAAGAACGTACTGTCGCTTTTAAGTGTGTTTATAAGTGTTTTAAACGTTCCCTAGAAGGGCGAGACACTGTTGTAGACGCTCCCTGAACTGGCCGGCCTGAAACTGCACGCACTTCGGGCAAGGTATAGAAAGTAAAGGAACTTTTGGCCCAGGATCATCGTGTGACAGTGCGTATGATAGCGGAGGAAGTAGGAATTGGTCGTGAGACGGCCCACTTCATAGTGATAAAGAATTTGGCTCAATGCAAGCTTTGCTTCCGTCTCATGCCTATACTTTGACGCCGGAACAAATAGAACTTCGGACTGACGCCTGTGGAGACCTCATCGATATGCGGATCGAGATCCAAATATCCTATAAACCATCATCACGGATGACAAGACCTGGTGCTTGAGATACGATTCCAAAATTAAGCAAAAATGGAAAGCGAGGTCCAGTGTCACCCAAAAGCAAGAAGGTGCGAAGTGAGAGGTCTTGCATTAAGATAATACTCGTGGTTTTCTTCGACTCTGAAGGTCTTATCTATAAAGAATTTCTCCCTGAGGGTACCAGATTAAATGCCAATACATACGTGGAAATACAGAAATACTTGCTGCAACTAATCAAGCGGGTACGCCAAGCAAGGCGACCGAACCCAGTTCTGCGACAATGCCCTACCAGATACTGCCTCTCTGGTGCAGCAATTTCTTTCCAACAGAGGAGTCATGTCACTCAATATCCCAACCGACATCCTAGACTTGTCTCCTCCTAATATTTTCTTGTTACCCAAATTGAAGTGCCGGAGGTTTTCGGACATTTCAGACACCCAACGTAATGTTATGACTCAGCTGAAGGTCATCTGTAAAGATGAGCCATCTCAGGAGTTTCCAGGGCTTGTACAGCCGTTTCCAGAAGAGCATTACCACCAACGGGAATTACTTCCAAGGACAGTAACTGCTGTTTCAGGTAAGGCAACAATCCATTCGAAACATAGAAATATTCACCGAAATTTCTGGACAAAGGTCACACACACATACACACACACATATATATATTTGCATGCGCACGAAGGCTATAGATGGAAACAAGTACAGCAATTATGCTTACAAATACAGGACTGAAGAGGATATATATAGCCCTGTATTTGTTTCCATCTATAGCCTTCGTGCGCATGCATGTGGTGGGAAGAGACCGGAGTTACAGTGTTGCCAGTTTCGGGGGTCTATGTCTCCTGCAGGCGACATTGGGACTCAGTGAGTTCAAAATGTCTCCTACTATGGTTATGTCTCCTATATAAAGGCACCAACATTGAAAAAAAAGAAAAACACTTAAAAGAACTAAACCATACAAATTATTTTTTAAAGATTAAAGAAAATGAAAACGCACTTTATCATAGTTCATTTGAAATAATACTGATAACATCTATTTGCTGGTACAACACTCTTATTAATAGATTTTGTAAACAAATTCTTAGTAACAAGGTGCCCTAATTTCTAATATTTTTATAATTAGTTGTTCTTAGGTAAAAATTTATCAAAATACAATAACCACGAATAATGTTCTTAAAAATCAAGTCAGAAAGACAACCCGTCGACTAAAAGCAGGGAATTCGTGTTACTATCCGGTTCAAAATCTCTTGTCGTCGCGAATTCTGTCGAGGAATTTGAAGCTTAAAATATATAAAACGATAATCATTCCTGTTGTCCTGTATGGTTTCAAAACGTGGTCGCTTACTCTGAGGGAAGAACATAGACTGAAAGTATTTGAGAACAAGATCCTGAGATGAATATTCGGACCCAAGAGGAACGGGAATGGGGAATGGCGGAAACTTCATAACGAGAAACTACATAATTTATACGGTTTACCCTGCATTGTTACGGTCGTCAAGTCTAGGAGGCGGGCGGGTCATGTAGCTAGAATGGAAGAAAGTAGAAACGCTTTCAAAGTCTTGACTGGAAGACCAATCGGAAAACGATCATTAGGAAAACTTAGGCGCAGATGGGAGGACAATATTAAGATGGATCTCGCAGAGATAGGAATACAAAGTAGAAACAGGATCCAATTGGCTAAGGATAGAAGTCAGTGGAGAGCTTTTGTGAACGCGGCATTGAACCTCCGGGTTCCATAGGCCATAGAGTTAGTTAGTTAGTTTGTTAGATAGAAGTGTAAGATTAAAATCCTTCCTAACATTTGATGAGCTTATCTTTCTTACTTTGTTTTAATTGTCCATGTTACCAAAGCTAAGCTATGAAAGCATTTTGAACTGACTACATAAGATTACAAATTGAAGAAAAAAATACTTCTTTTGGTATGCAATCCACGAACATTCTGGTTCCAGATCTTAAGACTTTCCATGCTTAGCGTGAGAATCAGTATTTTTTTTTTTTTTTTTAGAAAGTTCATCTGGATTTCGTAATTTCCGAAAAAAAAAGGTTCAATAAAAAGTACTCTAGGCCATACTTCTGGTTCACCACAAACTTATTTTGTCGTGGATCGAACCAGAGACCCCAAGCACCGGAATAAGTGCACATATGTATATACTTTCCAAAATTCAATAAAAGCATTTTTTTATGATGCTACGTTCTCTGTCCAATAATAATTGCTATCTTTTATTGTGTTGGAACAATTTTTAAAGTTATTTATATAAATAGTATTGTCCCTGTTGTCATTAGTTTGCTCCTAACGGTAATGTACATACTTCTAACATTAATAATGACGCATACACTACTTATAAAAATAGTTTTCAGTATCAACAGTAGAGAATGCTCGAAAAGCATTGATAGTACGAACTTAATTTTTTTTTTTTTCGAAAATTATATGAAATTGTATATTACATTTATTTGATTAAATTCAATAGACAATACACTTACATATTTGGAACCTGCGTATTAGGGAATGTATTAAATTAGCTATATTGAGTTGTCACCTTTTATCACCGTATATATATACTGAAAAAAACAGATATAACCAGTGGTCACCGATTACTATTTGTTACCAAAATCTTCGCCATCCTCTTAGGTATTGATCAACAAGAATATCATCTCTCTATGTCTTACGGCTCTCGAGATATGACTCCTTAAATCTCCCGAAATCGGAACTTTTTTGGCCAATATCTGGGGAACAGTGATCACCGGCAAGGGCGCCCATGTGGTTTCCAAGGGAGGGCAAGTATAAGTGACGTTTCAAAAATAGTTTCAAATTTTGCTGTAACTAATGTAAAAATTCTATTGGATTTTCGATATTCTGAAGTACAATTTCCTCTAGGGGGGCAATCGCACCATCTTGTCCCCCCCTGATGGGCGTCCTGGATCACCTGTTACTTTTTGGCACCAAAATGTTCACCGTCCTCTTAGATATTGATCAACACCAATATCATCTCCCTATCACTTAAGGTTCCTGAGATATGGCTCCTTAAATCTCCCGAAATCGGAACTTTTTGGACCAATATCTCGGGAATGGAATGGAGGACTGAAAATTGAAAAATTCGAAAATAACACACACACCGTTCGTTTTAAGTTCGTTGATATCTTAAGATAATCTTAACAATATACATGTTTTTGTTTCTCTGCATCGAACCACTTTAAAGCTTTAAGAACAAGCACAAACCAGCAGAAAAGCGCATGACTTAGTATACGGAGAACGCAGGTTTTTGTTTTGACGGCCTTCCCTTTGTTTTTTTTTTTTTTTTTTTTTTTTTTTTTTTATAAAAACCTGATAATACCTGTTTCAAATATGGAATTACGATTCATTAACTAAAATATCTTTAATGTTTCTTTATGTTCTCGGAATATATAATCTTCCCATTAAAATGAATTTAAAGAAAGATATAAGGAAACAAAAGAAAAGAAAAAAAATCGAATACTATTTTAGAAGTATAACTCTGATAATTGGCTCTAGTTTATAACAAGACGAAAGAAAAAAGGGAAAGAAAAAAAAACTTCTGAACATCATGATATTAAAGTATTTTGTGATACAGTCTCAATTAGGTCTTTTTTTTTTTTTTTTTTTGTCGTCGTCGTTCTTATATAACTTCTGTCCAATTAAAGTGAGAAAGTTTTCCAATGAGACTTTCAGTGTAGAACGAGTGGGTCTTTTATTCAAAAGCACCAAGAAAGATACAAACATATATCTTCTCTATATCGGCTTTTAAAAATTATAAGTTCTCAGAAAAAGGGATTGACGTCATTCATTCTTTCTTTCCTTTCCTTTACTATATATATACCTTCCTTCTTATATATATTTCCTTTATGATATATACACCGGGTGTTCTAAAAATGGGCGCCCACGGACAACTGAGCGCTATCCTTTAGGTCACAATAAAGCGAAAATGCTCCATAATAGTATACCCTTCGGGGCCTCCTTCAGCTGCTATCGGTAATCATAGTTTCAGTATGGGACAACGTTGCAGATTGACTGGGAACCGTTGGCGTTGCTCTGCGGGTCCATCAAGCGGTTATATCGATTGTTATACTAATAGATGGTGCTAGTGTCAACGTGTATCGATTTTAACTGCCATCTGCAAAGAATCGATGTAACTATTTGAAAGATTCGTGTATGTTCTCTGTGGTACTTTATCTGCGACGTTGCAACAAACTGCAATTCGCGTCTTCAAACGCTTTATTTTGACTTGTGCAATAGTGCTTTGTAGGCTGTAGGCTCTCCAGACTTCTATTCTTAGCGAATTGGACACAGTTTCTACTTTGTATTCCTATGTTTGTGAGACACATCTTAATATTTTCCTCCCATCTACGCCAAGTCTCGCTAATGGTCGTTTCCGATTGGACCTTCGATTAAAACTTTGAAAGTTTTCCAACTTTCTTCCATTCTGGCTACATTGCCTGCTCATTTGATGACCCTAACAATGTTTGGTAAATGGTATAAATTATGTAGTTCCTCGTTACGAGGTTTCCGCCATTCCCCATTCCCGTTCCTCTTGGATCCCAATATTCGTCTTAGGATTTTATTCTCAAGGTAAATGACCACGTTTCGCAACCATACAGAACAACAGGCATGATTATCGTTTTATACATTTTAAGCTTTCTCGACAGAATTCGCGACGACAAGATATTTTGAACTAATAATAACACGAATTCCCTGCTCTTAATCGACATTTAATTTCTTTGTGAATATGATTTTCGTCTGTTAATATTGATAATAGATGTTTGGAAGTATTAGCTTTATCGAAAGAATTATTTAATATTTTAACACATCCATAATTTGCGGTATTACGATCCCAACGAATTTTCATGTATATAGTTTTCTCTGCATTTACTTCTAAACCCATGTCCCTATAAGCGTTTAATAAGACCTCCATTTCTTTCTATTGTTCGCCCATCCTCTTCTATTAAATTTACATCATCATCATACGCCATAACCTGGTGAATACCATTCAGCTCTAGGCCCTGGTTGCTATCTTGTTATATACATATACATATACAGGATGACTACAGGGGAGTTTTAGAGTGCACTTTGCTCCCCTTTAAGAATATTTGGGAGTACATAATTTTTCATTGAAAATGGTACAACGGTGCGATCGTCCCCCAGAAGAGGAAATTTTCTTATTTTATGTATAAATAAAACCCATCCCAGAGTTTGGAGCTCTTAAAAGTAGTTCTAACTAGCAGTATTACAACCCCCCGCCCCCGCAGAAGTCCGTCATGGATTTGCTCCTGAATTCAATACTGAAACCGGAAATAGTTGATCTTTTACTTCTGGTTTAAATAAAAGGATAAGGTCGGAGTTAGGGCCTATTCTTGGGACAATGAATTCATTGAAAAAAAAAACATGGAACTAGAATTGTTTGATTCCTACCTCTTCCGGTTTGAGTAGATGGTAAAAATAAGAAATGAAACATATGCTTCGGACAGTTACTGGGGCCACTTTGGCGAACTTTTGTGCACTTGAATCCCTGGTACAGGGTTGCATAGGACCACCCCCATGGTAATGGGCTTGGTCTACCCCAGAAGGTGTGTATAGGACCAGAATACGTACCTCTAAATGTTTGGAGGTCTATCTTGCTTCCTTTCATGAGTATAAAAGTACCAATAATTTCAAACTACACAGGGCTGCAAATGAAAACCATCTTAATGTTGTTTTCGTTTTAATAGGTGAATTTGATAGTTCTTGACTCGCTGATTCCGAAAATGAAGTCCGTTTTTTCTCATTACCCTAGGTTTTCCCGCCAATTGACTTTGAAAATCAAACCCAATATCACAACATTTGTGTGTATATATTATATATGGGAACAGAAATACGCAGGAACTATACAAATGTCTGTACTGAAATGTTAATCTCAATATAAATATATATATATATATATATATATATATATATATATATATATATATATATATATATATATATATATATATATATATATATATATATATAGATAGATAGATAGATAGATAGATAGATAGATATAGATATAGATATATAACCCTACAAATACTTTTCAGTTGTTTTTCAAACGCTTTCTTCTGTAAGCTCCGGTGAGTTTCTTATACTTTTCTTCTTGCCGTTTGTCTGTTTATGCTCCAGCAATAGTCCGCCATCATCCAACTCATTATGCTAACACTCCACCAACCCTGGTATCTATGCTCCATATCTCTCATATCCTAGTAAAATCTCCCATCTTGCTTCTCATTTACTTGATCAAGATTTTCTGGAATGTAATCTAGATGTCAATGCAAGACTTGTATCTTAATACTCATGTCACATCCAAGTTCTTGAAATTTCAACAGCATAGTTTCTACAATGCCAGGGGTGTAGCCAAGGGGTGTAGCCCATCGGGGCCAGGCCCCCCAAATGATTTCCTGCCCCCCCAAATGACTAACTTTTAAAACATCATCGTAAGATTACCTCGTTTCAGTCACTTAAAAATAACAAAGTTTACATATAATTAATAATTTACTGTAAAATAGTAGGGAAAAATACTATTTTACCATATCAATCGAAAAATAGTATGGTATCTCTTCCTTACACCGATCGGAAAATAGTATGGTATACTTTTTCTTTTACCAGCAGATTACACAATTTACTGCGATTTCTATTTGACAACAAACAAATGTTTGAAAACAAATGTTTTAACAAGGTACTATAAATACTACCATACAACAATGGTACTAAACTGCTTTGTAAGTAGGCCTGCATTACCTTTTTTGTATGCTGTAACTAATGTTTATAAAAACATATTTATATCAGATGGAAAATTTGGTGAAAACAACGTTATTCGGTTTTTCAATTTGGATTCCAATTAATCGGTAATTTTCAATTATTTTTACGTCACCATCCCGCTTAGGAGTACTAATGGGGACTAAAATTTGGATTTAAATGGCATCGGAAGTGTCATTGTTCATATCAGCCACCCCAAAAGCTATGGATTCGACATTAATATTGATCATTTTCGATCATTTTTACATATCTTCTCCTTCTCTTCAAAATGAAGCAATAAAATCAATCCCAGGCCCGAAACTCATCTATGTTGAAAATTTGATAGTGATCGGTCGGGTGGTTCAAGAGTTAACTTACAAATGTAGTTACTTTCATTATATATATATATATATATATATATATATATATATATATATATATATATATATATATATATATATATATATATATATATATATATATATATATATAGATAGATAGATAGATAGATAGATAGATAGATAGATAGATTTTTCCATTATTTTGGAAAGTTGTGAACTATAGCCTATATAAATTGAATCATACAGTAGGGATTCCAAGATGCACTAGACACCAGCATGACTGGTGAGGAACTCTGTGTGTATCTATTGCAATACAATAAAACTCCGTTTTGTGGCTATCACAACATTGCATTTACTACACACGCTTTTCTAGAGTTAGTTGTTAGTGATAGTAACCACCGCTTTAAAATTCCTTCGCGTTTCCACTCGTGTTGCTATTTTTGAGAATATTATTTAAAACTTTTGATTCGAATCGTTACCCACTCTTTTCTTCTCAGAGGTTTCGCATGTGAAACAGAAGAAACTCTTTTTCGTGAAATAATATTTTCCGAAACGGAACGATCCACGATTTGCAGACCAAAAGATATTAAAAACCGAAAGATATTATAATTCGTCAGATATTAATATTGTACTATTTTTTTTTTCAATTTTTGGATTTGAATATTTCTGAAGAAATCGAATTTATTCGCATTCTCGCACTGTTTTAGGACAAGAAGAATTTGTAAAGTGGTAAACTGAAGTCCAAAGTCCAAAGAAGATGCTCGAAAAAATGTTCACAAACGTGATGTCCCTGCTCCTTCACGTGTGCAAACACTTCTAATCTGTGGTCGACGAGGAACAGAACTTTGCATCGTTGACACTGGTGAACTTCAAATGCATGAAGCATACTGGATCTCGGAAGAAGAAGTCGGTGTTATTTCTTTAGATCCTGTTTTAAGTGCATCTTCCGCAGTACTTTCTCCTTGCCAATCACCAGTGAAGCAAAATGATGTGTTCGATTCCCTTAGGGAAACTACAGTAGTTTTGAAGAATTAGGATTGGTTAATTACACAACCTTATGGGGTTAAAATAATATTACGGGTCTACCATTTTTTAATACTTTTATTTGTTGGCGAAAAGCGCTACAAATATATTCACAATAATATAAGCATTTTGTAATGAAAAGTTCTACCATAAAAAATAGTTTTTTTTATTGTAATAACCCCCAAAATAATCAAAATTGGTGAAAAAACAAAAATCAAAAAGTGTTACGTAACAAAGTTGAAGAGGTTCGGCCTTGCGTTACGAAGTGTGACAAGGAGGAGAAGGGGATAAAAATTGATCAAAAATAGAGTTACGAAATATGTGGAGTGGCCCTAAAACAGTAAATGAGGTATAGCTTTTAATAAAATTATGTTTTTTTTTTTTTTTTTTTTTTTTTTTTTTTTTTTTTTTAGTGACGAATAATAAATAAATATTTTTGTCAGGAAATTTTAAAGAAATTAAGTGAAATTTCAAAGAAAATCAGTCTTATGAAGATACAAGGGCTTAAGCTAAAATAGTTATGCAGAAAGGTATAACGTTTGGCGGGGATAGTAGTTATTGGTTAAACATAATAAAAAACTACCTGGAATATAATTTATGGGGAAAAAACGAATAATAATAATAATAATAATAATAATAATAATAATAATAATAATAATAATAATAAGAAGAAGAAGAAGAAGAAGAAGAAGCTAAAAACCAGCTTTTTAGTTTTCCGGAAGGAAACTAATATTTTCGATTTTTTCCAGGCCTCAAGAGCACTTGCTGCCACACAATTTCTTTGGCTTTGTACATTGTAGCTGCCCCCCTAAGAAACGACGGGCCCCTCCTACATAAAACCGCTGGCTACACCCCTGTACAATGCTCTTTTAATCTGAAAAACATTCTGTTACACTTTTGAATGACTCCGAGGCATCTCTCTCAGCTGGATTCATTGTTGCTTTAAAATCTCTGTTATTCATAAGTTTTCGTATATCGGGGCCAATAAATATGCCTTCTTTCACTTTTCTATAGGACAAGAATGAAAATGTATTATAGCTATATAAACTTGAAGCACTGTCTCTGTTTGTCAAGTGCTTTCACAAATTGTTTAATGAGTTCCAACTTAATGTCAAGATGTGGAAGTAATATTTTGTCCTAACGAACTAAACGTTTATGTGCAATATTTTTAAATCCTGAATTCCAAAGTACCCATAATGGCCATTCTCTTCTTACCCAATGCTCACTTCTTGCCCTACTATCCCACTCGCAAATGAAACAAAGCATCTTCGTATATCCAGATTACTGTTCTACTAAAATGCCCAAAATCTTGAAATCACCACACACTTTCCACCCATGTTCTTGATATTTAATTTTCTTTAGAATTAATTTCATCGTTTCGTAAGTTTAATGGTCAATAGGTACAGATGGGTAATTATTTTCATTGTGTAAAATGACATTTTTAAACTTGTTTTCTTAGAATCAACAAACAGTCTCCAGCTAGTGGGAAGTAGAGGAAAACTTAACTTATTAAGCAAATCCAAGACATCACAACAGTATAAAACAAGATTCTTATGCAAAGAAGAGTCAAACTTGCCTGTACCGTGCAAATGTCATTCCAGATGTCAGAAGGTTCATTTTGTGAAGCCTAGAACGAAGAACTTCTGTTGACTCCTTCGACAGATTTAAGTCCGGAGCCAAATCACTAAGATCATTTTGTGAAAAAGTATAGGCAGGGATAAAGCACTAGGCAGTTCGAAGTTCTCATCTTCTATGTCACTTTTCTGGCTTGGCGAACTAGAATTACTAACACACTGTAGCAGTCATAGGCGTCTCTGGAGGGGGAGACGAGGGGGTCGCGTCCCCCCCCAATATTTTGAAGTACAAAATATTAAATATTTCATTCTAATTTAATTTATTTTATAACGACAGAATAACAAATAAATAAATCAATAATAATAATAATAATAATAATAATAATAATAATAATAATAATAATAATAATAATAATAATAATAATAATAATAATAATAATAATAATCATATTTATTTGGAATATTTTTTCAGGCTGTGGAACGATTATATCAGAGTTCTTGATATACCTTAGGGGATCCGTGAAGGTAAGCAGAAAAGTAACAAATGGAATCGAAGATAATAAATAGGTTGGGCTAGGTAGCACCATTTTAATCACTTTCTTCGATGTCCCTCCCAAATTTTATATGCCAGAGACGCCAGTGGTAGCAGTGATGAAGGTTTTGGGATAGGAATGTCAGGACCATGACCCACAGGCCCTATAGCTGATTAAATATTTGGCTAAACTACCTTCTCTTTATTTCTATCATTGAGGCCAACAGTTTCACAACAGCAGAATAACAATCGTTAGTATGATTCTTCGGTCCCTACAAATCATAAGAATTCCAAACGGCATAGATACACGTTTCTCCTTATTCCAATTTCTCAAAGAATCAACAAAAGATCGGCGCACTTTATGTGGAGCCTATGATTTTGATTGATCACCAAGTTTTATATGAAAATGAGTGTAACAAGTTTTTCAACAAAGTCCGAAGAGTACTGCCGTTGTCTCTTAAGAACAAATTCACCGCAAATATAACAAAAAATATAAGGACTATATTACAACCACGACGTGCCATTCCTTCTTTGTCTACAGCACAGGAGCACAGAATCACAGAATAAGCAAATCCAACTAAAATCCTAATGTTACGCAAGTTGAGTTG
The DNA here is from genome assembly GCF_964235325.1 of Thermobia domestica. Taxonomy (NCBI): domain Eukaryota; kingdom Metazoa; phylum Arthropoda; class Insecta; order Zygentoma; family Lepismatidae; genus Thermobia; species Thermobia domestica. Next base: position 46,708,430 of record NC_137471.1, read on the forward strand.
TTCATACATAACTGAAAAAATCAATCTATGACCTACAAAAGAACTTATACCAGAGATTGTCTGGGACATTGTTATACATGTTATACAATTTAATGTGTAGACAAAAATAAATGTCAATTATATGGACTAAATTTATAACTAATTTTCTTTCCTCATATCTACATAAGCTACATAATTGCTTACAGACGCACTACTGCTATCTAGCGAGCGCTTGATGAACTAGAGAGCAAACAGATACTATTAGGTTCGAGCGTAATTAGTGAATTGGTAGTAATTCTAGGGTGATAGGGAAAAAAAAACTAATGCCAGATTCTGAATGAGCGACCTCAAAAACATGTAACCCACGTGAAATATTCAAAACAACAATACCCATGCGGACCAGCGTATCGATGTTTCTGAGCATGTATCCCTTTTGATGATGTTTTATCACGTTATGGATAAGTATAAGCATCTATGTCTTTCACACGACAGGGGTACATTAAAGCCCCTCTAAAATTTCGGAAGGACGTATGGATCTCACCCTTAAATTATGGAAATTGTCAAATTTTAAATTTTGGTATGGTAAGGTAGGGTTATGGTATGTGTCTTTGTAAATTTGGATGATCCATCTCGTTCCCTTTTTATCGGTAAAAATTGTCAAAAATATAAATTTGGAAGATTTTGATTTTGACTTCATAGATCCTCTTTAATGAAGGTTTATTAAGTTATGGTTGAGTATAAGTATATTTTCTTTCATAGAATGGAGCTCGTTAACGCCCCCTTTAAAATTTTGAAGATATAGGCCCATCATTAATATTTGGAAATTGCCAAATATTAAAACTTGTATTGAGTAATTCATCATGTTTCCTTTCATAGGTAAAAAATTGCCAAAAATATAAATTTGGAAGTTTTCTGACCTCATGTACTTTCTTTAATAATAATAATTTATTATGTTATGGATAAGTACATTCTCTTGTACAGAACATCGGTACATTAATACATCTTTCTAAAATTACGTGAGGTAGTATGTGGACTTACTCCATTAACATTGGAAATTATCATGGAGAGATGGTATAGGACCATGATAAAGTTTGATCAGTTCGTGTATATGAGTAAAATATTGTCAAAAACTATTTTGGGATGCTTTTGTCCTCTTTGATAAGGTCAAGGTCATCTGGCAATGTAAAAAAGATACATGTAGGGTCCTAGATTACTGCTAAATAATAATATTTCCTTATATTTAGTTATGAGATTAATGTACATGTTAACACAATGGAAAGTCCGATTCCGGTGGTAACTTTTGAGAAGTCCTAGTTCGATTTCCTGTGCGAGCATATGTGGACCAGTTTTCACAGTAGGTCCATGTCTTATATAGCCTGTGTGTTGGAAAGAAACATAAACCTACAAATTGATAATTTTTTATAAAATCTCAAGTTTAGACAGCTTTCGTTGAAGCATTATGATACGTTGAAGCATTATCTGATTCGTTGAAGCATTATGATACGTTGAAGCATTATCTGTTTCGTAAAATAACAGAATCTGTTGTTACGAAGAGTACAATGTCTGAATGACGTAGTTCATTCAATTGAATCTTCCTAAATGAGCATTTTAATACACCCAGCAAACAAACAGGGTGTAAGGATCCATATAACAAACTTTTCGGTTCCGAATTACTGGTCACCAAATTAAATATGAGCAAAACTAATTTCTTTAGTGCTATTTAGAACGAGAGTTAGGAGAAAATACACAGAACAAATGTGCTTATTAATTTAAGGTCAAGTATTTATCTGTTAAATATTTAGTAGGCGGTGGATGCTTACAGGGTGTCTGAGAAGTCCTCGTATCCTTAGGTTTGAGTATCGAGAAAACAATATCAGTGTAACTTTAGTTCATTTATTTAGTATATATTATAGTTGAGTTATTACACACTGCAACTATGTACAGTGAATCTATATGTACTCCATCATGCTTTACACACAGATGTGTAATGTGTTTCCATGTTCTCTTTGACATGTGAAGATTATGAGCACTTATGGTCCTTAACAGATCCTGAAGTAAACACTTTTACCCCAATTAAGTAAGACTGCTTTACGAGGCCAAAGCGATAACTAAGCGCTGCCATTACCTAAGTCATTGTTTGCTCTGTGTGTTTGTTCGTGCACCCCTCCCCCCCACACACATGCCACTAATCGCTCCTCAGCTGTGTAACTGCAATCACTCACAGGAGCCATGCCTTCAAAACGTAAATGCTCCATGCGACCTTGAAAGGAGACAGAGATGAGAGTATTGTCTGTGACCATGAAAACAGCAGAGTTGCCGTGGGTCAATGAAACCTTGACCCATAACCCACTGGATCTACGATCCACTCAGACCCACCAAAACTCACCGCCATCAACTCTAACCCATGGTCCACACCCTCCTCTCCACTGACTAAAGAGTTTACACTTGTAATAAAACAAGGGTGTAAAATTATCACTAATCGGAGTTCGAATTTTTACGACCAATCGCTCAAAGCACCACTCTGTTACTATACCAGAGAACTGACCCTCACGATATAAAATGGCAAAGTATTTGTCAGTGGCCATATTACGATGAATTTCAATTTAATTATCATACATAATTATTTCCTTGTTGAATTATAGATACTTTTCAGTGGAAAATAGGATGAAATTTGAAAGTCTCAAATCAAGGGAAAGTAGACAAACGTAAAGCAAAAAATAACGTGTAAAATGCACAGGCTGTGTCTCGAAGGCCAAGTAAGTAGTAAGTCCTATTGCTATTATTACAATTACAAATATAAAATATCCAAAAGTGCCTGAACTTCTTTTTTCACTTAGAGATACTCATCTCAGGTAATAAATAGAAACAAATGGAAAAGGAAGAAAAATAGAGAGCTTGAAAGTAAAATGTAGACAAATTCACCAGTGTTAAGAAGATGCTGTCTACAATGTATTGAGCTGAGTGGGTCGGTGAGTCACAGTGATCGGTGGGTGAGAGTGTGTAAAGATGGGCGGTGGGTCAGAGTGAGTAAATATGGACGGTGGGTCGCAGTGGGTCACGTCCTGTTGATCCACGATTCACTCACAAATCTTGACTCACTTGATCCACTTAAACCACGATCCACTGGCCCGCTCCATCTCAGCAAGACAATATTACCAATATCACAAATAGAATTACACTGACATTATTTTCTATTATACTCAAACGGAGTACAGGGACTTCTGGACACCCTGTGTAATTAAGACTTGCAAAAATGAATAAAGGACATTTTTTCCTGCAATCTAGAAAGTGTACTACTAGTTACAAGATCACTTCAGACTTCTACAAAACCTATGTCATTGAGATTAGATGACTAATCTTTCCATTTCACAGGGAAGTAACCGTCTTCCAGCCACTATCTGGGAAACATGGTCATCCAAAGTGCGACGTGAACCTTTGGTTTTAGTTTCTGTACTTATGCTGTAGCATAGTTCATCTGTCGTCTAACGTTTTTTTTAAAAAAAAAAAAAAACATTTTCTCTTTAATAGAAATGTAGAAAAGTATATATTACGGTTTGTTCTACAGAATATGCCTCAAGTGAGAAAAGATATGCTTCACTCACTTGAATTTCAATTTTCTCGGTGGACAAAGGGAGAAATGATACGAGCAATTATTTTGGATTCTCTTTCTCCGTCTCTATCTTCGTGTATTTGGTCGGTTTAAAGGTCAAATACACACACACACACACACACTCACACACACACACATACACATACACGTATACACAGGACCCAGTGAATGATGTTGAGAAAAAAGCGAATCGATTCCACGACAGCTCATTTCTTCCTTTGACATGATATTTCCGTTTCCTCTCAAGGAAGGTCCTTTTCGTTCCCTTTTATTCTACCCTATTATGGCGGCGGTCGATCTCACACGCCAGGCTCCACAATTTTAATACCCCGCCACCTCATTTCTCTTTGTGTCTATTACTCCCCTGTGTGTGTATGTGTGTGTGTGTGCTTCTGAGTGTGATTCAAGTGCCCTCTACCCCAGGTCCTCTTATAAACCCCAAACGTTGCTCAACAACACCTGAGTCCGATAAGATATTTCCATCCTAAAGACACTACGATGGATCTGCGAAGCTGGAAATTCTCTCTAAAGTCTAACATTAGAGAGAATTTCCCTAAGTCTAACATAGGGTAGTAAGCTATATCTTTTGAAAAAAAATAATATGCATGTATGGTTTTGTATTAATAAAAGAGAATACGAATTTTTATTTCTCTTATATTTATAGTTTAAAGAAATAAATATATATTTGATTGGTGCGATTGAAAAGTACTATGATGAGGAATTTTAAAAGTAACCAGTTGAGAATCCTTCAAGAGCATTGCCAGAACGAACTTAAAAATAATGATTTTTTTCTTATTAACTTCTACAGGCTTTATACCAATTGTTCTAAGTACTTTATTATTATACTGATTAAACAATTCTTGTAATATGTCTTTCAGTTTATAATTTCCTTGAGTACTAAAATTTTTTCCACGTATTTTGTTTAAAAGTTCTGTTAAAACATTCTACGAAGACACATGCTCAAAATGCACATGCTCAGGCCTCAAAATTGAAAAATTCGTAAAATATAATCTCTCTATGACTTACGGTTTCCGAGACATGGCTTCCTCAATCCCCCTCAATCTTTTTTGTTGGGGGGGAGGTATATCTCTGAAATGGTAAGTCATAGAGAGATTATATTGGTGTAGTTCAATACGTAAGAGGATGGTGAAAATGTTGGTACTAAATAGTACCCGGTGGCCTCTGTCAAACTTAGGGGAGGAGGAGGAGAAAGATATTTAAAAATGACCGATGTTAGTGTCGAATTTATATATTTTGGGGTCGCTGAGATGAACATTAACACTTCTGATGCTGTTTAAGTTCAAATTCAGCACCGCAACTTGGGGAAGGGAAGGGGGAGATATACAGGGTGTAACAACAAGGTACGACAAAATTTCAGGGGTGGATTCCTTATGGGTAGACAAGCAAAATAGTTCACATGACCTTATGTCGAGAAATGCATCGTTACAGAGTAACGGTCATTAAGTCACATAACGGTGTGAAATAATCACATTCTAATCGCTCCTCAACGTGACTCAATTTAAACCTCAGTAACCCAGCCTCTGATTAAGCGAGGAAGATAATTTTTGTATCAATGTGTTCCTGAAGGACGAAGCATTTAACTGATGTGCATTTTATGTATGTGATGGGTACCACAGCGGACACGGGAGGGTAAAATACGTATTTTTTCGTTTTTTACATCACAATTTTGAGAATGCATTCCTCCTCCCTTGGAGGTACACTCATAAAATTTGATATGTAAAGCAATGAAGTAGTCTACTGTATGGTAACCCCCTGTATGTGTACTTGTTGCGTAGAAGTTTTATATGGAGCCGCCATGAGAGTAAATGTAATTTTCAGACTCAAATTCAAAAAATTGGCCAAATTTGTCCTCCCCTTCTTCCTCCATATAAGCAATAAGTACACATGCAGGCTATTACCATATAGTGAACTATTTCATTGCTTCATATACCAATTTTCATGAGGGTGTTCCCAAGGGGGAAGGGATCTATTATCAAAATCCTGATGCAAAACTTGGAAAAGCACGTACTTTATCCTCCCCCGTCCGCCGTGGTATTCCCCACATATATACCCAAATGCATATCAGCGGAAAGCTTCGTCTTTCAGGAACACATTAATACCAAAATTATCTTCCCAACTTAATTAGGGGTTGAGTTATTGATGTTTAAATTGAATCACACTGGTGGACGACTAAAATGTGACTATTTCAGACCGTCAGGCGGCTCAATGGCCGTAACTCTGTAACGATGCATTTCCCGGCATATGATCATATGAACTTTTTTTGTTTGTCTACAAGTAAGGAATATACCCTTGAAATTTTGGCGTACCTTTTTGTTACATCATATATATGCACCCATATATATAAAGTAGGTGCTGGTAAATATGCTATGTTAAGGGTGTTGGATTTTTTACGGAATTAATTTTCATGAAACACAAAGAATAACACATATGTGTTGCAGAGTAGACTTTTGCGCGTATAGAAAATAATTAACAATGATGTGACTCACTTCTATTTTGTACCCAAGGCAAAAGAAAAAAGTGTTACAAAGTGGCGTATTTAGCAACACGTGCAGGTAATTACGCCAAGTCTAGGATACTATTAGAAACCTGTAATAAATCTTGCAACTACTTACATCGTCTGTATTATACGAACTCAAATATTACTACACAATATGGCTGGCGCAAAAAAAAAAAAAAAAAAAGAATAATCGAAGTGGAAGATGAAGATAAAAAGATAACATGTAAAAACGATAATCTCCAATGTTGAAATGAAGTTCCAAACTGAAACGTTTTAGTACATAAGAAAGTAAACAAAACGGTGTCACTGTACTGTGACTTAAAAAAAAAGAAAGAAAACTACACTGATATTACATAGAACATGTGGTACAAATAAAACATCTTTGTCTTCTGAGGTCAGTCCTGCACAATTACGCACTTGTTGTGCAGTATGTTGTGCAGTACAGTGGCGTATTTCTCTGCACCATGATTGGTATTGATTTAGTAGCCACATCCTTCCACGGAACCTTCCCTCAGCAAACAACATTGCACGGCGTGGCGGTCTCAGCGCTGTCTCCCGAAGTATTCGTCAAATCGGATCCAGGACCAAGACCATGGCACATATTTGAGACGGATTCTAGCGGATTTGGTCGGAAATGTCCCAGTACTGAACACTTGGCGTATTTAGCTGCACTGGCCTATATGCCTGCCGTTACCTCATATAAAAACTATTGAAAATTACTAATATCAGTGTCGAATCAACACTTTTTGGTGCAGTTGCACTTCCGATGGCGTGCGCGTCGTAACATAGGCAAGGGGAAGGAGGGATATCCCTTTCCGGCACCTGGTTTTTTGGGCTATTTTTAAGACTTTCAGTCAAGCAGCTACTGCATCGTCACTATTTATCCTAGGATCATGGTTCATACCTCATTCTCTTCAGAATGGAGCTGGCTTTCAAATGATACCACTTGCATGCTCATACCATATACCAGGAGCGGGAAAAATGATGTCAAAGGGAAATGATGTCAGAGGGAATTTTTTTTCTCGCAGTTTGGGCCTCTCTGGAGCGGCCCTCTGTGAACGTAGCCATATAAAAAATCTGATAAATAGTACTTGGTATACTGAATGTGTGTGCCAAATTTCAAGTTTCTATCTTGAATACCAAGGGCGGGAGAAATTTTATCAGGAATTCCCACCATGCCCCAAATTACCATAAAACACCATGATCTCAGGTAAAAAAAAATCCTGAGACATCCCTAATTACCCTATTTTCATGTTTCGCCCATCATTCTCTTCAGCTTAGAACTGTCTTTCAGGCGGTATGACTCACGTGTCTCCATCATGTATCTAAGGCGGGGAAATGAGGAAAACCGAAATTTTTTCGGTCTAAATATCATTTTTTCAACTTTTAGCCCCCCCTGGACCCCCTGTTTTAACGCAGAGATTTGAAAAAAATTTGGTAAATACTACTCGGTGGGCTGAATGTTTATGCACAATTCCAATTTTCCAGGTGCAAAAGTAAGCCCGCCAAAAAAATATACCGACAATGTCCCATATTCCCGTATACAGAGGAAAATTTTTAAACATTCCCTGAGACATCCCTAATTACCCTAGGGCCATGTATTGCCCATAATTCTCTTCAGAATAGAACTGCCTTTCAGGCAGTACCATTCACTTGTCTCCATCATGTATCTAAGGCGGGAAAATGTGGAAAAACAGGATTTTTGGGTAAGAATATCCCTTTTTTCAACTTTTTGACCCTCTGGATCCTCCCTGTTTTAACGCAGAAATCTGAAAAAAAAATCTGGTAAATACTACTCGGTGGACTGCATGTTTGTGCAAAATTTCAATCTTCTACGTGCAAAAATAAGCCCGCCAAAAATACTTTACATAACCCCCCACCAAAAAAGTATTACACGAAAATATAAATTTTAGACTTATGACGTCATCGCCTCCTATGTCTCGACGCAGGAAGGTGTGAAACTATACCTAATGTCTTCTACAATGGCTCTGGACTTGAAAAAAAAAAGAAAAAAAGAAACCGGACGAAAAAGCTCAAATAGGAGGAGAGTTATAACGCAATGTACCATGAAACACCCCGTATGGTACAAATTGTACCATGGGATCCCCAAAGGGATATATATAGGGCCGGATCCAGGATTGTCTGAGGGGGGTGCACCAATAACTATCAAAAGAACCAATCATACTGAAACTCTTCAAAATGACATGGGACAATATTCTTTACACCTGACAACGCTGATACATAGAACGGAGGGAAGGGGAGTATTTTAAAGAGGGTCGCAAGTGTTATGCAGGAAAAAATATTTTCTCCTCCTGGTTTCTCTTTTCTTGCCTACTTGACAAATGCTATATTGTTTTGCTTGATGAATCCTTTTCCTTCAACCTTTCGAAAATCGACTTAAAAATATTGCTTTTGCAAAGCTCTGCTTTCTTTTAAGCCCCAAAGGGAAACCTGATGGCAGAAAGTTTCGGAAAGTGTTGTTATTTTCACTGTTAGCTTCTCATTTTAGATAGTGTATATTTACAACGAAGGGGGGGATATATATAAGGCCGGATTTAGGAGGGTGCAAAAGTGCACGTGGACTCCCTCCTCGTTGTAAATATACACTATCTAAAATGAGAAGCTAGCAGTGAATATATATATATATATATATATATATATATATATAATCATTGAAAATGCCCTATATTAATGCCGAGCCCATAGTTTTCGGAGTCTCAGTGATGAACAGGACACTTCATTTGCCGTTTAAATCAAAATTCAGCCACGCAACATTGGGGAGGAATAGTGAGAAGAAATATAAAAATGATCGAAAATGTCTTATATCAGAGAGCGCTTTAGTAATAGTAAAAAGCGACTGACTAATGGAACATATTAGTATTTTTTCTTAATTTAACCTAGCGAAGCGGGTAATTGATGCTAGTGTGATATAGGACTAGACAGAGTTATTGAAAGAAAATGGCAAGAAGAGTAAGAGGAAACATCAAAGGGACAAAAACAAAGAACATATACCAACAATTAAAACAGGGAAGCAGACAGCAGAACAAAATAAAGAAACTATGGAATTCCTGACAGGCCATGGACTATTGAGGTCCCACTTAAATAGATGAAGAGTACAAGACGAAATATGTAGCTGTGATCAAGTTCAAACACCAGAATATTTAATTTGGCAACGCATACAATTTGTTATAATTGAGGACAAAACAAGTGTCAGAAATAATTTTAAAAATCAGACAGGGATAACATCAGAGTAGGAAGAACAAAATTAAAGAACATTATTAGTTTAAATTAGTTAAGATCGCCATTTTGTGTAATTAGCAACAACAGAGTACATCTATATAGAAATTTTCAAATAAGTATAATTGAAAGGGATTTGCTGCTGCCAGTAGCCAATCAGAAGAAAGATATCTTAGCTGATGTATGTATATACTATTGTACAGTTATCCTGTATTGCATAGTGTCTGATGAAGCCAAAGAGTTAGTTGGTGAAACTGTAACACGTGTTGAATTTTAATGAAAAATATATAGTTTTGCTCAGGAAATAATTAGTTTGTATAAATTTAAAGAACTTTTAAAAGTCTGCGGAACATAAGAGAGAAGAATAAAAAGACAAATATGAATCAAAACATAAATCTTAAAGACAGTAAACCCGGAAATATAGGCATAACCCTCGCAGTTGAATTATGGCATAAACCAGACAAGATTGTGTAAATCACTCAGAAATCTTGAAAACCTCACCTTCTGTACATGTTTAAATATTAGTGTAAATTTAAATCATGTTTTTTGTGAATACAAAGAAACGATAAGGAAAAAGAAGATAAAGGGAAACAAAGATCGAAAAATGGACAGTGAAAAGCATGAATGATTGTACCTTTGTTTTTGTCTATTTTATTATAATACTCCTATTTACCTTACATTATTATTATTTTGCTTGCACGTGGTGTAGAAGTTAGTAACATCATGAACAATGAACAAGGTAGAACTTGTTTTAATTATATGACCAGAAGAAGACGAGTAAAAGAAATGTTCCCTTCAATTTTCTGTCCTAATTATTCAGTTCTTACAATGTATTTTTTATTTGAATTGTTTAGCAAATAAATAAATAATTAATGAAAAAGGATAGCAAAGACATGATTTAAATAATTAGATACCATGCTAATAAAATGGCGCCTCACCTCTACCTGCTGAGCTTTAAAAGCCGAATCAAAGAGAAAGAAATAACGAAAAAATAAATAAGTAATAGAGGAAAATAGGGCAGAATTAAGTCGCGCCTGCCATAAATAAGGCCGGAAGATCAGGTAAAGGCAGGGAAAAGCGGATGCTAAATTTGTGAAAAGAAAAATAAAGCCGTTTAACAAACATTCCTGTGAAATCCTCAATGGATCTTCCTTGTATACAGGTGGGTTACCGTAGTGTAGATGAGAGTTGGGCCGTTGACAATCCCGTACACTGGACGGGCTTTGGAAAGTTTATCTTTTAATAAAACTGAAACAAATTTTCTTCAGTGGAAACTGAGATGCAGGACCATTGCTAACAGGCAAGACTTAAATATAGCACAACCGTTGGTGGCATTGCTGTATTTCTTAAGGTAGTAAGAATGATATATTCGTCATCATAAACCAGAGACGACCTTCTGTAGAGTTTTTTTTCTTCATTATAACTCTCTGCATTCATAGTATACAAGGTGCTTCAGAACAACACTGACAATGTTTGGGAGGTGATTCCTGACATCAAGATAAGACAAAAAGTATAGACCAAACTGGGTGCACAAATGCTTACTTTCGGAGTTATAGGCTGCCGAAAACATGAAAAATTGAACTTTAAATATCCATAGCTCCAAAAATATGGGACTTACCGCACTTGGGTCAAGATTCCAGTGAGGAACTAATATGTGGGCTATTCAAAAATACATGTTTCAGAATCCTAAGGTACTCACGTAACAACTTTTATGAAGAGAGTTTCGCTACGGGCGTATAATTTGAAGTATACACCAACTACCTCTTTAAAAATTGTTGCAATAGTACCGCAGGAGTCTGATATTTGAATAGGACGCATATTAGTACCTATGTGAAGTATTGACCCGCCTACGGTATGTCCCATAGTTTTGGAGCTATGGACTTTTAAAGTTCTTTTTTGCATGTTTTCGGCAGCCTATAACTCCGAAAGAAAGCATTTGTGTACCCATGTTGGTCTACTTTTCGTCTTATCTTGGAGTCAGGAATCACATTGCAAACGTTGTCGCTGTTGTTTTGAAACACCCTGAATTTGATTTTAATGTGTGATCAAGTAGGAAGATTATATATATATATATATATATATATATATATATATATTGATCTCTATATTTTTTAAAATGAAAATATTAAAGCAACACTATTTTCACATTATTGACTTAGATAATATATTTGAACGAATTAAAGAAATTCTAATTATATAGAGGAATCAAACCAGCTTTAACGTAACACATGCAAAAAAAAAAAAAAAGAAAAGAAAGAAAGAAAGAAAAAAAGAAAGAAAGAAAGAAAAAGAACGAAGGAAAGAGAGAGAGTTAGACAGAAACCTATTTTAGGAGTTTCCTCAGTGTTTCAACCAAAAATAACAAATATAGTACCAAAAGATTATTGTTCTAGTAATTTATGCTGCTAATTTTCTAATCATAACATTTCAAACGAATCCCATTTTAAAAAAAAATCTGTAATATGTTATCAAACAGTAATATGCATTGCATTTAAATTTTAGTTTGCACTCTCCGTTGAAGGTGTAATTTCCAAATGTTTTGGCAGTTAAGGAACTGAACCATACAATTCTGAACTTCTCTCTCGAGTTGAGGAAATTTATGCAGAAGTCAAAAGTTTTATATAACTCGTAATGTGTAAGGAAGAAATCCCAGCCAGATATGAAATTCATAAATTTCTCAGAAGTAATGTTTGCTTTGCCAATCAGTAGCATTGATTTTAATCCTTGAAGCAGGAAAAAAAATCAATACAAAATTTTGATAGCTTTTTCCCTTTTGGACGAGTTGTTTTTCAAATTAAAATACTGTATTGCTTGTGCTTAAACTTCTTTGGTTTAGAATTGATTACTTTAAAGTTCTTGTTTCTCTGTTTTATGTCATCATGCTGCAGCGAGGTTATGAAGGATAGGCCCTGTGGGCTCTCGGCAGCAACTGTGATTAAAATTCGGTGTTAGTTGGATGGTGCACAGACAATCATGCACAATGAACTCTAACTTTGAGTTTGTACTAACATTGTAAATATTACTTAGATGGTGTTGAATTGGAAAGGAAATATGAGGTTAAAGACTTAGGTGTATATTTTAATAATAGCTTGTCCTTTAAAACTCATATTGATAATATAACGAATGATGCTTATCGAATGATAGGTTTTATCATAAGAAGTACAAAAAATATCCATGATTTATCAGTTATTGAAATATTATATAATTCAAATAGTTCGAAGCAAATTAGAGTATGCGTCAATAGTATGGTCACCAAGTTGTAAGTCACAAAAAAATTAAATTAAAGCACTACAAAAAAAATTAAGATACTTATATTTAAAAAAAAATCTGTTTCATCATATCAGAGAAAAATTTCGTATATATGGTTATTAAAGGAATTTCACTATGTCAAATTAACAAACAGAAGGATTGTAGCCCAGCAAATGTTCCTATATAAAATTATCAATGCGTTAATTGATGATAGTACGTTTTTGGAGAGAATATGCTTTAACGCTACCCTATGTAAAATAAGAAATAGGAATCTTTTGGTAAATAAAATACCCAAAACAGTGGGATATAAAAATTCACTATTATTTGCAATGTGTGAAGCATACAACAAATTAGTAAAAATATGTGATTTAGATTTTAGTTGTAAAGTGAAAAATTATTGTAATTTGGTGGAAACTTATGTAAATTTGGAGTATAAGTAAACCCCTGTCTGTAAATTGCAGCACATAATAGTAGGAGGTAATGGTAATAGGTCGCAAAACATGAATACTTATGTATGTTGGCATTCTTGTGCGTGCTTGTATTTTTTTTTTTTTGTGTTCCTTTCTATTTTTTGTATTTTTCTGATTCTAGTGTTTGTTTTAAATTGATAACATAGATGTAATATTTTATGTAAGACTCCTGTAATTGGAATTCTCCTGTTGGAGTCAGCGGATTTAAATAAATAAATTAAATAAATAAATAAACATTACATGTCGTTCTTCATCACACTCAGGGGCGCACCTAGAAATTTTCGTTGGGGGTGTTCTAAGCTTTGGGGGTGGGTCCAATACTACAAGCCACTACGTCTATTTACTATTGAACGGGTACAGGACCGGATTCAGGATTTTCTAAGGGAGGTGCACCAATAATTACCGGTGCGAGGTGCGAGCATATTATAGTTCATCACCATATTATAGTTCATTTGCCAGTCTACCGAGAAAATTTTAGGGGGGCAGCCAAAATTTAGGGGGGCCACCCCCTAGACCCCCTGGATACGGGCCTGGAATGGAGAGGATTATTTTAAAGAGGATCGCAAGTGGTATATAGGAGAAAATGTTCTTCTCTCCTCCTGATTTCTGTTTTCCTTCCCTACTTGACAAATGTTATACTGTTTTGCTTGGTGAATCCTTTTCCTTCAACCTTCAGAAAATCGAATTAAACTATCGCTTTTACAATGCTCTGTTTCCTTTTAAACCCCAAACGGAAACATGATGGCAGAGTATTTCGGAAAGTGTTGCTATTTTCACTGCTAACTTCTCATTTTAGATAGTGTATATTTACAACGAAGGGGGGGGGATGCACGTGCTCCCCTCTACATTAGGCCCTGAACGGGTATTATTCTTCACCCGAAAAGATGATAAGTAATTGTTAAATGCTTCCGTCTATATTTTCAGGGGAGAAATGATGGGACTATATTGTTTTTATAAGAGAAAGAGTACAGATGAAGTGTGAAGTATAAAATCAAATTTTCACGCTATATTAATCATTTCCCTGTTAAGCAAGTATAGTTGTATTCAGGGAATATACAAATGTATATTGAGTTAGGAAGTTTTGGGGAGGATCCGATATACTGTTCATTTGGGAATGTCTAGAACGTACTAGCCACAAACGTTCTAGAATACGAGTCTTAAAGTTTGCAAACCATATCATATATAACAAAAATCGCTCTTGCCAACACTGGCACCGTGGCTGCACAGGTGACATGGTGGTTTACGATCCAAGAGTCCTATGTTCGAACCCGGCGCAAATCAAAAACATATTTTTCGTTCCTCCATAATTATTAATTATTCTAATAATTAATTATTAATGTTTGTGGCTAGTGCGTTCTAGAATTTCCCAAATGAACAGTATATGTTTGCGTGTAACACTTCAAACAAATAGCACAGGCACTGGCAAAATTTTTAATTTACTGGCATTTCACCTGCAAAATCTGTTCCGGTGAATTGTAGGTGATTTTCATGCGAAACCACCTGAACTGTTTACAGTGTATATTTTATATGTGTATTTCGCGGTTATATTGGATACACGATGTAGAAATTGTGATCCATTTGTATTATTTTCCTCACCTACTAGTGGTAATGGACCTTTACACCAAATTTCGTTTTTGTAGTACGAGCTGCTTGGTTCAGGATTTTGTTCGGCCATATTGGTTTTCAGATGGCGATATTTTGAACCGTTTAATGCTTTTCGTGCACGTCTAGTGATACTGTACTTCCATAGTACAATTCGTTTTCCAGACACGAGTCGTTGACACATTGACATCTTGATCGGCCATATTGAGTTCAATACGTCAATGTAAGCGAAATTTCAAACCAATAGATGTGTAGTGTTCATACATATATCAATTTGCAAAACATTAAGTCAATGTGCCCATGGGAAGTGGATAAGAGGTTGCTTGCAAACGTCGATTGGCATGACCTTCGGGCGGCTATATTGGATTTATCCTTTGCTGTTGGCCCAGCATATTCACCAGTATTCCTTCGTGGCCCTCCTCTATCTAAACATATGCGCAGTTTCCGGATCCCCGATTCTTGGGAGAGAACCTTTACTTGTGAGAAGGAATTCATCAGTAGGATTGTCAAGTTGAAAAAATTACCTAAGAACCATATTATATATAATAAGACTATTCATGGCTTTGGATTAATTGTTTTAACAAAAGAGACACTGACCAAAGCTTAAAACTTTATTTTAAATTATAATTTGTAACTGTTTCGGATATCTAG
Organism: Thermobia domestica; assembly: GCF_964235325.1. NCBI lineage: Eukaryota > Metazoa > Arthropoda > Insecta > Zygentoma > Lepismatidae > Thermobia > Thermobia domestica. The sequence continues at coordinate 46,723,746 of NC_137471.1, forward strand.
CATATCCTTCTTCAGACACGATCGAAATTAATGAAAATACAGACATATATATAAATGTTCATATATATGTCTGTATTTTCATTAATTTCGATCGTGTCTGAAGTTACAAATTATAATTTAAATTAAAGTTTTAAGCTTTGGTCAGTGTCTCTTTTGTTAAAATTATATATAAACTTATTTTTTTTTCGACAAATAGTTTACCAGTGATGGAAGAAAATTATAATGAATTATGTTGCTAAAGGTAGAAAGAGCGGTTGCCATTAGTAAAGTAGATTCCAGTTTACTCATAATTTTGATGTAACTTTAGTTGGGGTCTACTAGCATTCTAGTCGTCCCCGCTCCTACAATTTTAACATGCCAGAGACGCTCATACATACAGATATGTACCAAGTTAATGAAAACGTCTAAAAGAAAAGTGCAACTTACAAGATTACTATGGCGTTGGACCATCTTTCGACCTGAGAACATCTGTAGTGTGGCACGGAACGAAGTCATAAAAGTCGTGTATGGTAGCGGTTAGAATATTTCTTCATTCCACACATGCAATGCACCACAACCGAGGGAGGAAGCAGATAGAAACCCGCGGAATATTCAATCAAAACAAATATTCAATCATATTCATGTCTGGGAATTGAGTGGGCCTGTGAACTTGATCAATTTTATCCCGTTGTTCCTGTAAGCACACCGTAACAGCTTGAGCTGTATGAATAGACGTACTAAAACTCTGAAATATGGCGTCATTGACCAGAAACCACATCTGGATCATAGGATGTATATGATTACCTAAAATAGTAATGGTCAGTGACGCGATCGGTAAGCGTTTGCACAAGACTCACTGAAAATCGAGATATTGGAGCCCACAACATCAAAAAGCCACTAGCATGTTTTGCGGAGACATTGTGGATCATATGCTGTTTTGGGAGTCCGCCACACACACACAAACATGCGATCCGTGGTTTGAAATAAGGTGAAATTCCCGCATTCATCATTGTTGGTGCCTTCTAGAAACCACACAAAAGGTAAAATGCAAACATTTTTGTCGGCATAACAAAACTTTGCCCACTTCTTGGTTGGAGTATTCTACATAGAGACATGCACGGGCCAAATTTTTCGGCCCGAGCCCAATCCAGCCCGAACGTACCTAGGCCCGGCCCAGCCCGGGCCCGAAAAATTTTGGAGATTTTCGGCCCAAGCCCGGCCCGGCCCGATAAGTTTTTCAAAATTCTTGGCCCAAGCCCGGCCCGGGCCCGATAAATTTTAAAAGTTTTTGGCCCGACCCCGGCCCGATAATTTAAAAAAAAAAATAGCTAGAGCCCGAATCTTTCTCAAAATTTAGTACTAAATTTGACCTAACCCTCAGAAACATTTTCTAAACTTTGGTTCACAACCTGACGCTTGCCTTCCGAATGGTACCATTGCCTGCTAGAACTTTGCCTGTCATCGAGAGAACAAAAACTGCATTCCCTGTAACAAAAATCTAACTTAATTGATTTTAGCATAAAGTGAAGATGGCAATATTGTTTAGCGACAGGGAATCAGAGCTCAATTTACCGCATAATGCCTGCAATCCTCTATAGTGAAAGTGGAGCCGCTAAGCAACACAAACTGTAAATAGCTATTGCATTCTTTGTAACATTTTTCACGGACACACTTCTTCAACGTTTGGCTTTATTCCAATTATCGTTTAACGGAAGTCAATAATTATTAAAGAATTGCAATTGATCGGTCCCAGCCCGGCCCAAAGAAATAACAGAGTCGGCCCGCCCAAGCCCGGCCCGTGTAGGTCTCTAATTCTGTCCTGTGAAATGAAAGCAGTTATCACATACTGTGTAAGAATGATATTTTTCAAGGACTAAATTAAATAGCTAATCAGGAATTAAAATAATGTCATTTTAAAAAGAATTGTTACGTAAAGTATATGTTAATAATAATAATAATAATAATAATAATAATAATAATAATAATAATAATAATAATAATAATAATAATAATAATAATCGTACCGTTTCAAGTCCCACGATTATGCCCCGTAAGCTAAGGGAGATGGATGATGAAGGCGAGTGAGTGATGCTGGAAGATTTGGTTAGATTGAGGATATGGGAGGAAACGGGAGTACGCCGAGAAAACCCACAGACACCGATGCTCTCCACCACAAACTTACTTTGCCGGAAATCGAACCAGAAACCCTACATTCCAGAGGTAAAATAATTATAATTATAATGAATACATGAGGAAATAAAAAAACAAACAGAATTTATTTAAATGATGTAGTAAAAGTTGCGAAGCTTTGATCCCTTTGATATATTAGCTAGGTCGTGAGCCTTTGGTACACTTGGTCCCGGGTTCAATTCCCGGTGGGGGAGCTCGGAAAATTTAATTTCATGATCATTGATTTCCATTAATCATCCGCATCCATTAGCTTGTAGGGATAAACGTTGGATGTTTAACTAAAATTTCTTTTCATTTTCATTGAAGAGATGCTACTCTAAAACTTATAATGCTGAGTGGATTTTTAGAGCAATTTATTACAGGAAACATTTTTTAAAAAAAAGTGATTTGGAATTATATTTATTAGTAGAAAATAATAATAATTTTGTTATAGTAAGTACAGGGTGGTTATAAAATCAAAGTCCCACTTTCAAAATGCTGGTCAGAATGACTTGAAATTTGAACTGAATGCAGCCTACTTGAGGAAAGAAGAAACGGTTTGGCATAAGAAAAAAGTTGCAAAGTGTATCGATAGATGGCTCTGTAAGCGGCATAACGAAAGTGGATTCGACTACAAGTGGCATTTTGAATCGAAATACGACGGCTTTGGCATGAGTTGAACATTAAACCAACTGTAACGTTCAATGTGCATGATTGTTTTGGTTTTGTGATGGAAAGAATGACTTCAAAGTCATTCTACAGTTGTGGCACTGTTAGTGGGAAACCCATCTACAACTACTGAAAGACTTTGAAGTCATTTTGTCATTTTTCTTCATCACAAAACCGAAACAATCATGCACATTGGACCAGGGGCGTCATTTAGGGGGGCAGGAAGGGGCATTTGGCCCCCTGAATTTGAGATGTATATAGATTTTATCAATAGAATAGTAGTAAATCAGTGAAAAACGCGAAATTTTACTTATATCAAGGGGTTTTGTCCCTCCCCCAAGCAAAATCTGAAATAACGCTCCTGCATTGAACGATACAGTTGGTTTAATGTGCAACTCATGCCAAAGCCGTCGTATTTCGATTCAAAATGACACTTGTAGCCGAATCCACTTTCGTTATGCCACTTACAGCACCATCTATTGATATACTTTGGAACTTTTTCTTATGCCACACCATTTCTTCCTTCTTCAAGTACATTCAGTTCAAATTTGAAGTCTTTCTGACCAGTGATTCGTTTTTAATAGCATTTTGAAAGTGGGACTTTAATCATAATCATCCTGTAAACCTATTAGAAAAAACAATAGTAGTTATTTTTAGACCACGCTCCACCAGGAATGAAACATAAAATGGAAAAGATACAAAATTAAATTTCATTTATTGAACAAAAAACGATATTCCACAAAGAGTAACACAAAGGAGAAAAGTCACAAAATAATATTTACCCAGTAACTAAACTGAAATTAATAATCCGTCACTTCCACACATGTGAAATCGACATCAATCACACATGCTTGTCATATTTGTATGCAATCATTGTAGCGTATGTGTTTCACGTATTGTTTAGTGGAAGCTGCTTTGGAATTCAATTTGTGCACAGTTCCATCATGCATGTTTAGATGTATATTGTGCTATATACTGTACATACGGAATATCTAATGGTTCCTACGCAGCTCTTGTCTTTAATAATAGAATTATGTTAATTTAAAATTTAGATAAGTTCATTTTTTTTTGTCTTATGTAAATATTCTGTGTTTAACTAGTACGTGTTTATTGGATGCACTTAATGCTATATGTCGTTTACAGTATTTAACATTCGATATAACTAAATACCGAGTGACCATTACAAATTAAGTAGTTACAATGAGACGCCATTTTGGAGTTCCTCCATAAAAAAATATTCTTAGCGTTTTAACACAGAATTAAACTACAGTGCTGGAAATTGGTATAAAGGCAGAGGGACATTTGAAAATAGGAGGAGGCAAAAATGCCGAAGATGGATGTAAGTGATATATTTACAAAGTAATCTTGTATACTGTACAAAATCAAAGGCATATCGTTTGCTAATACTTCACTGGCACACATAATTTACACAAAAAGAGAAACGAGTCGATTGTCGGGTGGAAATTGGTATAAAGGCACCCATGGTTACTTGTCAATTGGCGCCCTCTACACGTTCAGCACTACCCCTGATACGCCTTTAGGAATCAGCTGACACAGTGCGATAAGAGAAGCGCGGGTGTGAACGTCTGTGAGCTGTTGTGTGGGCCATGCCTCGTGGAAAATTGTTGTCGAGTGAGGAACAAGCATGTGTCTCTGCGTACAAGGACATGGGTCTCTCAAATCGGCAAATTGCAAAACGGTTAAATCGTTCAAGTTGTATAGTTGATAATTACGTTCGGTTGGGTGCACAATATGGAAAGAACGGGAAGTATGGTAGAACGAGAAAACTCGCGAAGTCCACGAAACGATTAATTGTGCGCAAGGCAAGGGCCGGAAATATGTCATCTTCGCAAATTGTTGCTGCTTGCAAGTTACCTGTCACATCCAGAAGAGTGTGTCAAATTTTGAATCAAGACCCACATCTTACATTCAAGAAACGGAAGTGTAAACCACCCTTAAGTGCGACGCACAAGCAGGCGCGACTCCAGTTTGCGCAAACACATATGTCGTGGACATCCGATTGGAATCATGTTGTGTTTACTGATGAGAAGAAGTTCAATTTAGATAGTCCGGATGGTTTTCAATACTATTGGCATGACCTTAGGGGAAAAGAGCGAGTACAAGTGAGCAGAAATTTTGGTGGAGGAAGTGTTATGATTTGGGCAGCGTTTTGAGTTAAAGGTACAACCAACATTGCATGGCTCAACACCAAGATGAATTCATCGACGTACACAGAGATGTTAGAAATAGAATTGCTGCGGATGTATGAGGAGTTTGACGATCAAAACCTGATTTTCCAGCAGGACAACGCTGCTATCCACAGGGCAGCAGCAACTCTACAGTGGTTTCAAGGCAAAGGCATTAAGGTCATGGAGTGGCCAGCGAGAAACCCTGATCTTAACCCGATAGAAAACCTATGGGGCATCCTTGCGCGCAATATTTATCGCAATGGACGGCAATTTGGGACCATTGCTGAGTTGAAAAACGCGATACGAGAAGAGTGGTGAGCGATTCCACGGCAACAACTAACATATCTCATAAAAACAATGCCGAAGCACATATTCCAACTCATTCAGAAGAAGGGAAGGACAATCAAGTACTGAACACTCATTTTCCATTCTGCACTTTAAATTATACTTTCATTTTTGACAAAGACACTGGGTGCCTTTATACTAATTTCCACCCGAAAATCGTCTAATTTATCATTTTGTGTATACTACACGTGCCAGTGACGTATTAGCAAACGATATGCCTTGGATTTTGCACAGTATACAATGTTACTTTGTAAATAGATCATCTTTGTCCATCCTCGGCATTCATGCCTTCTTCTATTTCCAAATGTCTCTCTGCCTTTATACCAATTTCCGGCACTGTAATTCGACACCAGTGGCGAAATGGGCACTATACAATTTAGTCTCTACAGTGAACTAGTGATTTAATGGACCTCGAATGAACAGACTTCGAATTTAACGGTGAGAGTTTGATTAATGTGAAAATTTAGTTAGGAACAAGGAATTGCTTATTCGAGTCGTATCTTCGGCTGCGTTCGTGATAATTCATGTGCATGTTTAACTTCAAACGGACCAACTTTTCTTTTAGCGAGTTGCAGTCTTCATATACCTGTATATATATATAACGAATTGCAGTCTTCTGGTAAAGATGTTTGCACCTAAATATTTACAGTATTTACAATAAAATAATGTTTTAAACTGTAAATGAACGTTGAAGAAGAATTAGTTTCTTGTCTGGTCGTATTAGTGGTTAGCAATAATTATCTAACTAGAGTTACTAGTAATGAAGAAATTGGCGTTCTCTACCTGATCTTTGCTTTCGCAGTATACATCATACAGCATGAAATCGCAAGAAGCAAATATTTTAAATTGTCTTGGAAGCAAATATTCTTTCTTTGTAACATTTACAGAAAATCTATCCGCTCTGCAGAAACGGAGGAAAGAAATGGGATGAGGGTGGCACCCCGCGGCGTTCTACCACACCCATTGGAAAAGGACTTAAGAGGGGGAGGGAAATACCTGCCTGTCAGCAGGACATTTGTTCGCGAAGATCACATTGGAACACACAACCTTCAATATATAGTCCATTACAATGTTACCTTAAAAAGTTCATTACTCTTGATATACGTCATTAAGCGTGAAATTGAAATTGTATACATATGAAAAATTTTAAGTTGTTACGTACCATATTTCGTTAGATATTCATGAAGTAAAGTTTACATGTTATCTTATAGGGACTGAGAAACCAGTGGCAAAAGGTATAACATCCCCTTAAGGAGTGTATTCCCAAAACATGCTAAATCTATTTGGTAGAATCTATTTGGTAGAAAAGGCAAAAGACTATATTTTGTTTTCATTGAAACACTATGGCAAGTGATATTATAACAGAATTTACCACAGAAAATAATGTTTTGACAAAAATATTATTATTATTATTATTATTATTATTATTATTATTATTATTATTATTATTATTATTATTATTAATAATAATAATAATAATAATAATAATAATAATAATAATAATAATAATAATAATAATAATAACAACAACAAAATTTAACGTAAGAAGCTCCATAGTATACTCTTTCATATTAAATTCAAAATCAAGCATTTTTAGATTTAGCATGTTTTGGAAATACACTCCTCAATTATCATAAGTGAGAGACAATATGGACATCATCATCGCATACGTAAAGTATTTTTAATACTTACTCGTTTCTCCTTTGAAATAACATTTGATTCTCATTCATAAATTTTACAATTGTATGGGTCTCCAAAACTGAGTCAACACTGAAAAATATGTAAAATGGGACATTACACTTGACATTGAGGTGTACAATATAAATGTAAAACATTTAATTTAATTTTCCCGAGAAGAAAAAAGAATCTCCTAACAGAAATCTTCTTACAATTGCGTATTAGAAGGATCAAAAATGATTAAAGATTCATTTGCTTTCCCGTTCAATGTTGTGTCTTATTAATCAAAGTTCTAAACTATCTAAAATGTTCATAATAAACCAACACTTCTGGAGCTGAGATCTAAGCAAATCTTACCTCTGACATGCCTAATAGTGTTCCAAAACGTAATCCAAAGTGTATGTTTTGATAAATTCTAAATATGGGGACCAGAATTTTTTTCCTAAAAATTCACACTTTTTTTTTGATAACTATAGTCTAATTTTGGTTAGTTAGGTTACGTTACACCATATTTCAAAACTAGTGCAAATATTTTTTTGTCGCACACGGGGAGGGTATTTATTAGCGTTGTAATCTTAGAAACGGAACTGGGAGACCAACCACAATTACGGATGAAGATTAGCGAAGTATTTATTTATAATGAAGTTAGTCAATCATATTATGACATCTTTAAGGTAGAACTATGTAGTACAAGATTAATAGGATTTTTTTTCTGTATTCATACATTCTTACGTACTCTTTCGCTCATTTGAAACAGTCCCGGCAACACATTTTTTTCTCCATTGTATTTCTATTCCGCTTACTTCATATTACTCACACATTGATTACGCTTCACTACCAGCAACACATTTCTGTAAATTCTGTCTCTTTTATCTACTTTTGTCTCCCTCCTCCCGCAATTAGAATTAACCCGTATGTTTTAATCTTGAAATGAAGTTTTAAATTTTACGTCCCACTTTTATGTCTGCTAGGCTAAAGGAGACGGTAATTATGGGAAATAAATGAAATGGTGGAATGAAGAAAGTGGGAGGAAATGGGAGAACCCCGAAAAAACCCACGCGGGAGCTGGGATCGAACTCAGAACCCCACGAACCAGAGGTGAACGCTCTACCATTGTGCCACCGCGGCTCCTGGTTTAATCTTGTAAGGCTCCGTAAGGAAGCCATGATGAACGGAATTCCTACGTCAGTGCACTGTCTTGAGTTACTATCCATTATGATAAAGTTGTCTGACATGTAAGGCATCTAGTCAACACAAGTATGCTTCCACTATCACCACTTGCCTCCACGCATACCTACCATCGTTGACGTGCCTATTTCTTACATTTACAAGGATATATAAATACATTCTTTCTTTTTTCTTCTTCTTCTTTTCCTTCTTGGGTAATGCGAAATTTCGTACACTTTCTGATAACTACAAATCTGATTTTGTTGTAAGTGGTTCTCAAAGTAGGGTCAATGGAGTGCAACACGTTTTCAATTTATTTAAATACTACTAATTTATAAAACGAAATTTTTTAGTTATTGTAGCAGCACTACGATATCTGAAAGTTTGTTAAAAAAAATAAATAAATATGCCTTAACTCAATTATTTATCTATTAAAATGCTACAATAGCAATTAAAAGCGCCTGAGCTACAACCTATAACTTTAGCATTCAAATCTTTCATTTACTGTTATGTGTGATTTCACGTTTAACAGAGACAAGCATTTAAAGCATTTGTACTCTAAACAGTCTAAATTAGTTAACTATATCTTTTTCATAAAGTTTATGATATAAAATTATTGTTCAAAGCCTTTGTATTTTAATAAACCTTCTGTAAAATCAATGCATGTGAATTGTGCTTCCATCTTCCGAGTTCTTTTAAACTATATGTTGAGGACTTTTATATGTTTGTGGTCAATCCTTTCGACAATGAGATCTCGGAAACTACAGGCTCTAGAAAGATGATGATTTCACTGATCGATTGGAAATTTTGCGTAGATTGGCCAGTTCTAATTGAATATTTAAAAAACATGGCCATTATTTCTTAATTACATTTTTTAGGGTACACTGGAAGCGTTGAAATTAAAAAAAACTAAAGCATCATATCCTATGCGTTATACATTCCAACACCACTTTGTTGTATATTAGGGTTGTATATGTCTCAGGCGTTTGTTTCATTGCCAAATAATAATGAAATAGGAAGGATAACCATTTCTCGAGTCTAAGATAAATTTTTATTTCTTGAGTGTTTTGTCCAATGAACACCATATATAACTGACATTATAATTAATTGTATATGTAATGTATTTGCTTATTACATACTGCATGCAAGAAGAAAGAAAACACTGGTCATACATGAATTAGAAACTCCAACCGGAAGTAGGCTCAAATCTTGCAAACGGTGCGAGAATTGAGAAAAAATAATAAAAAAAAATTCCCCTTTAGATACCCCTTGCCGATTTTTTTTTTAAAAATCAAGACGTCTTTCACTTGTGTCTGTAAAGGAACATGTACATATGTTGTGAGGAATGAGAAGGAGATTTATGCTCATATGCGAATGATGCGCTGTGTAGAGAGCGCAAGTTCAGCTAGTCTATATATTAAAATGCTAGGTTTATATGTTTGTCTCCAAAGAAAAAATTATGTTTATCTCCAGTTTTTTCGACAATGAGATCTCGAAAACCACAAGTGCTAGAAACGTGCTGTTTTCGCTGGTCGATTCCATTTTTTTAAAAATTGTCCAGTTCTTATTGAATATTTAAGAAAAAACGTGGCCGTTATTTCTTTATAACATTTTTTAGGGATGCACTGCAGGTGTTGAATTTAAAAGAAAACACCATATCCTATGAGTTATACTTTCTAACACAAAATAGTTGTATACAAGGGTTGTATATCTCTCAGGCGTTTGTTCCATGGTCAAATAATAATGAAAATCGAAGGATAACTATTTCACCAGGATAAGATGAATCTTTATTGTGTGGAGTGTTTCGCCCAATGAACATCATATATCACTGACATTATAATTAATTGTGTATGTAATTTATTTGTTTATTATATACTGCAGGAAAGAAGAAAGAAAACACTGATCATACATAAATTAGAAACTCCAACCGGAAGTAGGCTCAATCTTGCAAACTTTGCGAGATATTGAAAAAGTAATCGAAAAAATCTCCCCTTGCCATTTTTTTTATCAAGACGTCCTTCACTTGTGTCTGTAAAGGGACATGTACAGATGTTGTGAGGAATGACAAGGAGATTCATTCTCATATGTGAATGATGCGCTGTGTAGAGAGCGCAAGTTTAGCTAGTTTAACTTAAATCTTGGCGCGCAGTTCAGTCAACACAGTTATGCAAAAATCGTCTTTGCTTCATTATAACTTGACTTAACACTAATGCCACTTGGCATATTTATTTAGGTATACTAGGGTTTCTGCTATGTAATTCTACTATGCTCTGTTAGACGACACTAGTAGAGGAAAGCAGTAAACAACTGAGTCTTAAAACTAATGGAACTGATTGTATATGTGTTGAGTTTTTACCTAATTTGTTCCGGATGAATGTTACTTCCTTGTTGATTTGTATTGTAAAACAAACAAAATAAAATCGTTGACATTATAAACAAGTATGTAAGCTCAATAAATGAATGTTTTTTTTTTTTTAAAAATAGGATTTTTACTTCCTTCTTTACTGAGCTGGAGCGTTTCCTGTTATTGTACTCGCTTAATCCTATTATTATAGGCTTCTATGAAACTTCCTTTGTCGCTGTTCTTGTGTGGGAATAGCGAGTGAATAGGACCGTATTTTCCTCTTGTTTATCTACCTGTGTCTTTTTCCACTAACGATCAAGCATCATCACCCAGACAACGCACTGGACATACGTAGGTTTCACATTGATTAGGTGGTTTCGTGTACCGATGAGGAAGTACAAAAATATCTTTAAAAAACTGGAAAACTTTTTTTTTACTAGTTTTACAATATTATTTGGGTTTACCAGGAAAGAAAAATATACCAAAAGATGAGATACTATATGCTAATTGATGAATCTCGAAGAACTGAATAAAATGTGGGTGTGTGCAAAAGCTCATGCGTAGATTTCGAGAGAAACCTGTGTGTGTAGTTTTTTGTGTGTGTGTGTGTGCGTGTGTGTGTGTGTGTGTGTGCGTAAATCCAAAAATTGATGCGATACGACAGCCAACCTCCTATTGACATGAGGAAGCATAAACCCTTATTAAACAATTAAAGCCGCGAGTTCCATGAGTTCCATAACAGCACAAGTCTACTTCTCTACACTATATGATTATATACATCCTTTCCATCCTCTAATTGAGCACTATTGTTTCACATTCAAAACAACACGGGTTCCCGTATCTTCCGCATGTTACCGACGTGTTTAGTTTCATTACCAGCGAGTCCATGAACCTATGTTGTTCTGGAAAGCTAACAGCCGACAGTAGTTTAGCGTGTCTTTGGATCATAACAGCACAACGTTCCACTGTGGTCGCATGGAGTAATTTAATAATTGAATACAGATCAAAAATCATAACTGCAAGCAAGACATCAAGCGGCTTAGTTACAGAAACATTCATGATAACAACTTTGTGGTGGACAAACACGTGTGCGTGGGTTTTCTCGGGGTTTTCCCGTTTCCTCCCACTTTCTTCATTCCACCATTTCATTCATTACTCATCATCACCGTCTCCTTTAGCCTAACCGGCATAACTGTGGGACGTAAAACTCAAAAATTCCATTTCATTTCAATATTCATGATAACAGAAAAAGCAAAACTTGATTTTAAAATCTTGGAGAGAGCATATAGAACTGAAATTTCCCTGAAAGCTGCTAAAGCCAGGAATATTGAGAAAAAATACATGTCCTCAATTGAAGACCTGAATTGCAGAACATCCCAAGTACACCGTAGTACTTTTGGGATTTTAGAAGAAAGGCAAGAAGATTATCCTTGGCTTGCTATTCTGTTCAGCTGAAATTATTTCGTATTTAAATAAAAAGGTTTTGATTTGGATTTATGTATTATACAAGTGCTAACATAGCCCTTAAAACATAGATGCTAACATAAAAAACAAGAAACGCAAAATACGAAGAAACAGAGTGGACTTGGGATGTTATGTAATTCAGGTCTTCAATTTTACCTGCATAGCAACTTTACTTTCACAGACTTCTGGACTAGTATGGTAAAGATCAGATTCCCAATGCTGAGGAATCAGTGTGGAATTCTGATTAAGTGAAGGAAACTTATGAGCAAATTAAATGTGTTGTTTGTTGCATTACATTATTTTGAAAAATAAAAGACTGCGTTTACACACAGTGATTGTTGTTTCATTTCCAGACGTTATGGCTTAAACATCAGTATATTCGTTTTCCAAATCAGAGTTATAGTATCTAAAATCAATGTAACAGACTGATGAGTTCCATAATAACACAAGTCCAGTAATTTCATTATTTTATTATAGACAAATTACTTGCAATACTTGTTATTTTAAAACTTAGTGACATTTGTTATATAGGAAAGTGTAAGTATGAAAAAATCTTATTTCTAAGTTCAAATTTCCAGTACATATTCAGGTTTTTATTAAGTTTCTCAATATCTCTTCAGCTGGACTTGTGTGGCTATGGAAGTCACGGCTTCAATTCATTAAGACACCACTAAGATGGCAATACACAGTTTTCTTAATCAGATATAGCTCTATAATAGCTCTATAATAATCAGATATAGCTCTATGGATGCATCTATAATAAAAGTCAACCAGCGTTCACCAGTAAACGAGGTAATGAACATTTTCTTTCTGACCAAAAGTTGTAATTTAAGGATACAATTATGTAGAACTAGTTTTCAATATAACATATATCAAAAATCTCAGACAAATATTTCTTAGTTACGGGGACACGAAGCTTTAAACAATGCAAAAATGCGCTGCTTACGTCACGGCAACAGAAACAAACGTTTTGGTGATACGTCATATTTCAGCAGCGTTGCCAATGTGTGTGTAATTACACAAAACGTGTGCAATTTTTCCCTGTGTGTGCATTTTGTGTGTAATCCCAATCTGTTAGCATTTTGTGTGCACTTTGGTCAATTCAAATTTTTTATCATTGATGATTTTTGCGAAGTTCCTTTCATTCAAATATTCATTATTTCCATTTTTTCTGAAAATTGCCTTTCAAAAACAACGATTGCCAGCGCCTGACTCCAGGGCGGCGCAATAAAACCTATCGTGCTTCCTTGGTCCCTCACTTCTTGTTTTTCAGAAGCAGATGTCATGACCATTAGCCCAATGTTGACCCTCGATGTTGACCAAAACATGAGGCGGAGGGGAGTAAGAAGTCTTTTTTGTCTTCTCACTACGTCAGGAAAATGTCATTTTTCAAGCAGATGAACGACAGTGTACGAGAGGGATGGGAGGCAGGCCCGTAGCCAGCCCAAAAGCTTAGAGGGGGGGGCTAAAGTTAGGGGGGCCCGATCCAACCATATGATAGTTCATCACCATATTATAGTCCTTTTGCAAGCCTACTGTAAAACTTTTAGGAGGCCAGCAAAAATTTAGGGGGGGCCCGGCCCCCCTAGACCCCCTTGAATATGGGCCTGATGGGAGGTCTTTTATTGAACAAAGGATAAAAGTAGAAAAAAAGAGAGAAGTTTATTCAAAGATTCAATACTCTTTCTGAGACAATGGGCGGGAAGAAGGTGTCGGTTTTGCTATAATAATAATAATAATAATAATAATAATAATAATAATAATAATAATAATAATAATAATAATAAGAAGAAGAAGAAGAAGAAGAAGAAGAAGAAGAAGAAGAATAGGAATAATAGTAAATCAAACGCTGAATCTTTGAACAATGGCTGGTCGATGTACGTATAGGTATGTATATACATCATCAGACATAATATGCATATATATAGGTTGTTATGTATTGTGCAATTTTGTGTGCACTGTCTTCCAGTTTGTGTGTAAAATTGTGCATTTGGACGGAAGGTGTGTGTAATTTCGCTTGTCGTGTCTGGCAACACTGTATATCAGTATCCCTCTCTGGTCAGGAATACTTGGCCAACTGAGAAACGAAGCTTCCATTATAACTATTTTAATCGCATTTTATACGGTACTAGACTCCACTGGTAACTCAGAACATTCCAAAATGTACCGTACAGGGTTATTCAGTGGAATGCCTTAGTCTTATATTCAGATTACACAACAATAGCCATATCATCTTAAAAGCTAATATACCAATATTAGTCAATCTATCTTCTATCAAATCAACTTTTTTTTTTTATCGAACTCGTCTTCGTTACTCTTCTTATAAAATATGTTACTGAAAAACAATCTTATTTTCGACTATTTCTTTCAAATTCACCATTTTATATAATATTTTGTATTTCGACTTCTAAGCATTGGTTCATATGTAATTTTTTTTCCGAATCTTTGAATTTCTGTTTAAGCTTCTTTAGTATCTTCATCCAAATTACCCAATTAAAGCAGTTAAAAACCCTTCGAATTCAACGAACACTACATACTAGAGTGAATCGAAAAAAGCAACTTTTTTAAAATCGAATTTTCCAATAGTGTGGAAAAGTTGGACCGTCTACTCAATAGTGTAACAATATATACAGGGTGGGCCATTTTAATTAATCCACGGAAATATCTGAAAAATGATAAAACATAGAAGAAATGTTTCAAGTACACGTTATATATTGCTAAGGGGGAAACCCAATTCATCCAAAAGTACCCCTCCCGCCCCCCCCTAAATGGGGGTAACGGCGGGTAACTTTGAAATGTCAAATGGGAACATGAGTCGAGTAATACCTCGTTCGAAAGGTCTTGGAAAACTAAGTAACGCTGTACCAAAAGATGTTCCATATTGTGCACCGATTTCAAAATGGCCGCCATAATATGGTTCGAAAACTCCAGTACCCGTAGTGTGAAAACCATGGAAGGTAAATGAATGGAACAAAATTGAAATACGTAAATATCATTGGGCATATCGAACGGTGTGGTCCCTGTGATCCCAGTGGCCTCCCTAAAGGGGTCTTGGGGGCTAACTTCAAAATTTCAAATAGTAACATGAGTCGAGTGGTACCTCGTTGCAGGAGAAAACGATTGATGTGAAATGGCAGTGTTCTCAAAAGGCCGCCGAAACATAGTATCCGTGTCAGAGAAAAGGTTTAGTACCCGCAGTATGAAAGCGATTGGAGATAAATCAACAAAAGAAAAACTGGAGTAGCTAACTGACGTAAGGCACATCGAGAGGTGTTGTCGGGGTGACTCCAAGGGCCAACTGAAAGGTATCCGGGGCCAACTTGAAAATTTCAAATAGCAGCTTGAAGCGAGTAACATCACGTTACATAGACAAATTAATATCAAACAGCTTCTGTAAGAAAATTTTCGACATGAGACACCGTTTTCAAAATGATCGCAAAGACATGGTGACTGTGTCTAAGAAAACGTCTAGTGCCCATAGTATGAATACGGTTAGACATAAATGAAAATAACGAAAATTAAATAGGAAAACCACCGAGGCGTTCCAAGGCTCGAGAATAATAATACAACAGAGATAAAAATATTAGAGTAAAATTGCCATAATGTATAGAGAGAAATCCAAGTCCTGCAAAATAATCTCTCCCTGCGCTCTGTATGTGAGTGGGGTGGAAAGTAAAGTGAAAGTTTAAACGAGAACTCTACTTTAATTCGTAAATTAAGGCTAACCTTACAAATAGGTATGGTGTGGTTGAAACATTTGTTTGTAAGGATGACGCTGTAGTGACTAAAAAGAGAGAAACTTTTATGCAATGCGTGCTGGTTATTCAGAAAGCATTTCGGGGATATACGTACACACCGTTTCGTCCCTCAAGCTCACAATATGACATGAATGCTAATAGTTAATCAAAATGTAACTGAGGCCATCCGCGGTAACTTAGTGCACCAATTCTCTATGCATGAAGTCTGCCTTCCAAACAGCATTGGGTAGGTCAAGCGTACGCCCGAACCGTTGTCCGGTCGGACATTGAAATTTTGAAGTTAGCCCACAAGACCCCTTCAGGGAGGCCACTGGGATCACAGGGATTACATCATTCGATATGCCCTATGATATATACGTATTTCAATTTTGTTCCATTCATTTATCTTCCATGATTTTCATACTACGGGTACTGGAGTTTCTGAACCATATCATGGCGGCCATTTTGAAACTGGTGCACAATATGAAACATCTTTTGGTACAGCGTTACTTAGTTTTCCAAGACCTTTTGAACGAGGTATTACTCGACCCATGTTCCCATTTGACATTTCAAAGTTATCCCCCGTTACCCCCATTTAGGGGGGGGCGGGGAGGGGTACTTTTGGCGGAATTGGTTTTCCCCCTTAGCAATATATAATGTGTACTTCAAAAATTTCTTCTATGTTTTATCATTTTTCAGATATTTCCGTGGATTAATTAAAATGGCCCACCCTGTATATATATATATATATATATATATATATATATATATATATAATATAACTCTATGGCCTATGGAACCCGGAGGTTCAGTGCCGCGTTCACAAAAGCTCTCCACTGACTTCTATCTTTAGCTAATTGGATCCAGTTTCTACTTTGTATTCCTATCTCTGCGAGATCCATCTTAATATTATCCTCCCATCTGCGCCTAGGTCTTCCTAATGGTCGTTTTCCTATGGGTCTACCAGTCAAGACTTTGAAAGCGTTTCTACTTTCTTCCATTCTAGCTACATGACCTGCCCACCTAAGCCTCCTAGACTTGACGACCCTAACAATGTTGGGTAAACCGTATAAACTATGTAGTTCCTCGTTATGAAGCTTTCGCCATTCCCCATTCTCGTTCCTCTTGGGTCCGAATATTCTTCTCAGGATCCTGTTCTCAAATACTTTCAGCCTATGTTCTTCCCTCAGAGTAAGCGACCATGTTTCGCAACCATACAGAACAACAGGCATGATTATCGTTTTATATATTTTAAGCTTCAAATTCCTCGACAGAATTCGCGACGACAAGAGATTTTGAACCGAATAGTAACACGAATTCCCTGCTTTTAGTCGACATTTAATTTCTTCGTGAATATGATTTTCATCTGTTAATATTGATCCTAAATATTTGAAAGTATCCACTTTATCAAAAGTTTTATTTAATATTTTAACGCCTCCACAATTTGCCGTATTACGGTCCCGACGCACTTCCATGTATTTAGTTTTCTCTGCATTTACTTCTAAACCCATGTCCCTGCAAGCGTTTAATAATATCTCTGCATTTATTTCTACTGTTCTCCTATCATCCCCTATTAAATTTACATCATCAGCATATGCCATAACCTGGTGAATGCCGTTCAACTCTAGGCCCTAGTTGCTATCTTTGATTTTCCTTATGGCGTATTCCAGGACAAAGTTAAATAATAATGGCGACAACGCATCTCCTTGTTTCAGGCCATTTTCGACGTGGAAGCTCGTGGACAAAAATTTTCCTACCCGGACTTTACTTTGGGATTCACTTAAACATATCTTAATTAATCTAATTAGCTTTCTCGGTATTCCAAGCTCTGTAAGAACGTTGTATAATATTTCTCTCCTAACCGAGTCGTAAGCCTTTCTAAAATCAATAAATAGTTGATGTCCCGGGGTATTGTATTCCCACTTCTTTTCGAGTATTTGGCGAATGATAAATATTTGGTCGATAGTTGATCGATTTCGTCTAAATCCGCACTGATAATCTCCAATAATTTCATCTGCGTATGGGGTCAATCTTGCTAACAGAATATTTGAAAGGATTTTATAGGATGTTGACAGAAGAGAAATGCCTCGATAATTATTACAGTCAGTTTTGTCGCCTTTCTTGTGAATTGGAACAATGATTGACTCTTTCCACTCTTGTGGCAAATCTTCCTTGTTCCAGATAAGGAGAATGAGTTTGTGTATCTTGTTTCACAATTTTTCGCCTCCAGCTAAAATTAACTCAGCCGGAATTTCATCTACACCCGGAGATTTGTGTTTCTTTAATTTCTTTATAGCGGCTTCCACTTCTATTCGATTGGGTTCTGGAATATACGGTTCTGCGGTGTGTATCTCCTTTTCTCCACGCACATTAGTTTTTGGCTGCGTGTTCAGCAAATCGTCAAAGAAATCTTTCCATCTATTTAAGAGGCTATCCGTATCAGTGAGAACTGTTCCGTCAGATTTCTTTAATATATAAGCACGAGGTTGATAGCCTTTCTTAAATTCGCTGATTCCCTTATACATGTCCCGAATATTTTTATTTTTACTATTATCTTCAAGTTCCTTAATTTTAGCTTTGAAAAAATCCCGTTTCTTTGTTCTAAAAGTTTTGGAAGTTTCCCGCCTGATATCTGCGAAATTTTGTGTAGTTATTTCATTCGGATTTTGTAGCCAGCGTAATTTTGCCTGTTTTCTCTTCTCTGCTAGTTTAATGCATTCTTGGTCGAACCATGGTTTGTTCCTACGTATTTCCGCGTGTCCCAATTTTTCTATTGCTGAACTTTTAATGCTATCTCTAATTTCAATCCAAGTATCCTCAACACTAGTGCACTCCGAGTCTTCTAAAACCGAGAATCTATTCGAAACTTCAATCTGGTATTCCTCTCTTACCTGGCTCTCTTCTAATTTCTTTAAATTAAATCTCTCCGTTTTCGGACATTGAGTATTACCTTTATTCAACGATAATCTCTCCCGTATTATCGCTGCTACCAGGTAGTGATCAGTGTCACAATCAGCCCCTCTAAACGACCGGACGTCAATTATGCTAGATTGTCTTCTTCTATCTACTAAAACGTGATCAATTTGAT
This sequence comes from Thermobia domestica, assembly GCF_964235325.1. Classification (NCBI taxonomy): domain Eukaryota; kingdom Metazoa; phylum Arthropoda; class Insecta; order Zygentoma; family Lepismatidae; genus Thermobia; species Thermobia domestica. Next base: position 46,742,574 of record NC_137471.1, read on the forward strand.
TATGTGTTTTTCCGTCTGGTGATGTCCAAGTGTATTTATGAACGTCGCGATGTGGGAATTTTGTACTCTTCACGATTAGGTTTTTGGATGTTGCAAAGTTCACGAGTCTAACACCGTTATCATTACTTTCCTTATGCAAACTTTCGTTCCCTATAATCGGTTTGAAAATATCCTCTCGTCCTACCTTCGCATTGAAATCCCCTAATAGAATCTTCATATGGTATTGCGGGAGTTGGTCAAATATCCGTTCCACTTCTTCGTAAAAACTATCTTTTATATCGTCACCCTTATCTTCAGTTGGAGCATGTACATTTAAAACAATAATATCACACCACCGTCCCTTAAGAGTAATAATAGAAAGTCTGTCAGTAACAAATTCAACCCGTTTAATTGCTGGTAATATTCGTTTGTGAACGAAAAACCCTGTTCCTAACTGGTGATTTTTATTCCCTTCCCCGTAAAAGAACGTAAAATTTCCGGAATTCTCAGATCCATTTCCTTCCCACCTAACTTCCTGAACTCCTACTAAGTCCATCCTGTATTTCTCTAACTCACTCGTTACAGATTTTAACGCGCCTGCCCTATAAAGACTTCTAATATTCCATGTTCCAAATCTCATGTCCATTTTCTTTTGCTGATGTCGTGCCAAGTTATCAGTCCTTGTCCGAGGCTTTTGTGAATGTTTCTGAACAAGTACCTTTTTTTACAGGATAAGGGTGTTAGCCTTACCCAAACCCCCAAGCTGGAGGACCACTCCTAGTCGTCTGTCCGCGACTGCTTATTCGGTATATTCGCAGCTAACCTCTATATCTAGAGGCCTTCTCCTCGATCCGCAACCTGAGGACGCGGCATGCCGTGGTGACAGGAACCCACGTTATATATATATATATATATATATATATATATATATATATATATATATATATATATATATATATATATATATATTAAATTGGGCAATATCTTCAGTTCATGCATTGAGATAAAATTTTCGTCAAATTGTCAAAAAATTGTACTTTGTGGAACACCCTGTAAAAAACACTATTTACATCTCTTGGAAATGAGATGTGGTCATCTTCTGGAGTTTCTTGAATAAAGAACTGTCAATGAAGAGCGAAATTGTGAACTCTGACACGTTTGAAGTCTCCAATGAAGCAAAATCGATCTGAAATGTTCACATCAGGTATCAGTTTTTTTTTTTTTTTTTTTTTTTAACTATAACGTTGGATCTTATATATAGTCAGAAGAACTGCGGAACATGCTTGTAAACCTGATTGGAACGAGGTGAACATAAACTTAGTAGTCCAACTCTTACACTCATTGATTTCGCCAAGGATGTTATAAAATAGAGGATCTGCCCATAAATATCTTCATCATATGAACTCAATGAAGCCAAAAAAAAACAACTGAGCATTGTCTGAGCCGGTACGTCTGATTGGCTACTCTCGTTTCGGCCATGATTGTTGGCTCGAAACATTGCGATCTTAGTGGCGCGGAGTGGGCAGAGTGGGTGTGGCGAAGCTGTGACGTATGGCTTCACGATTTTGTTGTATGGGCGGGTCCTTTATTTTATAACATCCTTGGATTTCACATCTCCATCTTAAAACAGTGATTTAATGGGAAGCGTTTTGCAAGCAACGACAGAGTGATAACCGTCGAAACGACGCAATAATCCGTACATGATCATTTTCTAGATTTACAAAACAAGTTTTGTTTCTGTAAATGTTTTTTTTCGGAAAATCGGCATAAGGTTTAAAGCTCTACCACATCATTATGTTCAGCTGATAAAATCTATTGAATGGTATGTGTCTTATCTTGGCTTTTCCGTTAAACGCTAATAACACTGAATAATTATAATGTGTTATATTGCCATTTATGCAATTAGATGCTTAGGAAAGTAAATTGTTAAAAACTTTATTTCATTGTTGTATTATACAACAATAAGGATGCATAGTTATAGATATAACAGTATTAAAATTGTCACGTAAGTATTATTCACTAAAATTTAATACTTCGCTTGAAATATTTCCTAATACGTGATGCTTTGAAGTAAGCATGCTAGTAACTTGTCTACCAACATGTCTTGATATGCATTTTCTCTTAGAGCTAGGGAAAAAACGGCAGGTAGAAAATTTCAATTATGGACGTGACAGAAATTTTCAAACGTATTTTTTTTTCACAATTTTAAGTTTAATCAATATATTTTACTTTAAGCGTGTAACTTTATTCTAATTGTAAGAGCTTGTGTTAAGCTTCAAAGCACTCGAATTATTGTTCGACTTCTCATAGAAATTTGTAGACGTTAGACACGAAAGTAAAAATTACTCTCAGAGGGAGTTATGAATTAGGTCTAGTTAGCTTGATAGATATTTCGAAGCCTCACTGCTTGTAAAGCTTTACGATCCCAATTAAGAGGAATAAGACAGCTAATGTAAAGGTATTTCTAACCATCTAATAAAAAAAGGTAAAGTGAGTTTTTTTTTCTTTCGGCAGCTAATTTTTTGAAGGTATTCAGGTGCAATGTAGATGCAGCTATTTAGTGTGGCATGTGGCCTCACGAATATTGTTCTGCTTATAAGAAAGATACTACGTAATGTTTGTGATATTTGTTACACGGGTAAAAGTGGATCTGAAAAGATAGGGGAAAGCATGACGACACGCCGTTCGTGTGCCTATCGTTGCACATTGTAATTTTTTAAGAAGTGGGGGAGGCCATGGATATTTTTAGGAAGTAGGACAATGACGTCCCTCCGCGTCCCCCCTCACTTTTCCCCCTGGTTTGTTATTAATTGTTATTTTAATAGTGTAGGAATGAGGTTAATGGAAGCAGGACACACATGTACAATCATGTCCAAAATTATTGTCGCATGTCTATAAATATGTTGTTGTACGAATATAATTGGATAACCAATTCGCCCGGTATTTCTTATAATGTTAGTATCTGTATAATCGGTAAAGACATGTATGTGGAAAAGTTCATGCCAAAAGAGGAGTAAATAAGAACAATAAAACGAAAATAAAACTTTCTTGTCCACTTAGCAACATTTTGTTTTACTTATTCTAATTTTCGTATTTATAATTCTTTTCCTATGAAATTTACCACAAATATACATTTCACGATTATACACATAGTATTAGTATTAAAAGTATCCTGCAAAATCATTATCAAATTATATTCTTACAAGAAGACAGTTATAGATATGCGACAATCATTTTGGACATGAGTGTACCACTAATGAAATCATAAAAACTATTGGTACCATTCCATAACCACAGTCGTTTATCTTATTCCAGTGTTTGGCTTAAGTTTGGAGGTGCCTCTCCAGTTTCAAACCTACAAAAAACTGTTATGGTTACACAGAGAAAAATCCGTTCTGCGGACAGCGGTATATTGTACAGTCAGCGACTTTAGAAAATGGAGGTTGGATACATAAGAAATGATAGCTTTTTCCAGTAGCAGAATAGTTTCACTGTATGTCTGATAGTTGGACAACCAACATGACAGCAAATACATGCCCGAAAACATAACATGCCAGGATATTCCTCCATTTGGAGGAAAAAGTATTACTATCTGAGAGCATCACTTAGAGAAACAACCACGAGATAAATCTACAGAAATTCCATTTACTTTAAGATCAAAGAGATAGGAATTAATGCAAAGGAAACGAAAACAATAATACGCATCATGCAGAGACCGAAAAAGTATGGAAAGCTAAACAAAATGAGAAAAGAAGGAAAGAGGGAAAGGAAAGAGCAAAAGACATGGGAATAAATTAAATTTTAACACTTAAGGATAAACAGTGTCCGTCTTTCCCCCTGACCCCATCGTGGGTTTTCTCCCTTCATAGGATAAATCTCTTTCAGTATCAAACGCGAACATCATTTATAGTGTTGAAAAAAAAATAACTCAGTCTAGGCCGAGACTCGAACCCCACACCCTTAGAATGACAGTCTTACGCGGTATCCACTTACCTACACAGGCTCTATCTATAAACCAGCTATTACCCGCGCTGATATCAAACGTGTTAAATCAGCCATTGTCGGTGAGCCACCCCAGTTTCATTTGAAGTTTAAATTTTATTTACCTCACTTAGCCATCTATGGGTAGCAGTCCCCTTGCTTTCATAAAAAACATTTGTTCTGTAGATTAAAATCAAGAATGAATTAATCTGTACTCTTGGGTGCTCACTGGTGCACCAACATATCTATCTATCTATCTATCTATCTATCTATCTATCTATCTATCTATCTATATATATATATATATATATATATATATATATATATGTGTGTGTGTGTGTGTCGAATTGATTTTGGATTAAAAGAGCGACTTCGTAAATTTACGGAACGCGTGTTAACACGACAGTAAGGACATCTCGTAACGTTGTTAGGTAACACACGCAGTGTAAATAAAGTTTCAAAACCAGAAATCGGAAGATATGCCGTGGGTAAGTCGGTAAGACGTCTGCTTGCTGAGTGCAGAAATTCGGGTTCAAATCTTGGCAGTTACTTTTTTTTTTTGTTCCGTTGAAAATACATTTTTATATTTTTGCGTTTGAAATTGCTTTCTTTCATTTTTTGTAGATTATCTTAAATTAGTGAAGGCCAAGTAAGGTCAGATTACATATATGTCTGCTTTATCTGTGTGTACAGTCCAGAGATGGAGTGAGTCAATTGGGTCAAGATTTGTGAGTAGGTCAGTGGATCGTGGGTCAACAGGACGTGACTCACTGTGACACACCACCCCCCGTGACCTCTCTGACTCACACTGACCCTACGTTTTATATTTTAAGGTCTCCCTCTTTATTCGGCCTCCCTCCTTATTATTAAATTCAATGTATAGATAATTATTGAGTTGAGTTGATTTTGAGTTTAGCGCCCTTTTCAGCAGCGAGGCTATATGAGACGGGACCTACTGATTAACATAGAAACCGAAAAACGTGAGCTCCCGTTGGGAATCAAACCAGGGTCTTCCACGCCACAGGTATATAATAGTGTCTTATATAGCAGTTAATATTCTTGCTATAAAGTATCAAATAACTAAACATTTGATGTAAATAAATGAGAAACCTAAAATATTGCAGATTACTGCAATTGCGATTTAATTCAATTTAAGCATTATACATCCATATGATTGTTAAAAATGCTTTATAAAGATGCAGATTATGAATTATAGTAATTTTTTCAATGAAATGAAATTAAATTAAGTTTGACGTCCCATGCTTATGTCGGCTAGGTAAAGGAGACGGTGATGATAAGTGAACGAAAATTGTGGAACGATGTAGGTAGGAGGAAACAGGAGAATCCTGAAGAAACGAACGCACACGGTGTTTCTTCACCACAAATCTGACTTTGTGCAAGCTGGGATCGAACCAAGGACCCCATGCACCAGAGGTGAACGCTCTACCACTAAGCCACTTTGGCCCTATGAAAAATACAACCATATTTATTCTCTCTCTCTCCCTCTCCATTTTTATATAGTTATCAGAAGCATGAATAATTTTCATTTTGGGGGTGCGGTGGCTTAGTGGTAGAGCGTTCACCTCCGGTGCTTCGGGTCCCTAATTCGATCCCAGCTCGCGCCGTTTGGACTTTGTGGTGGACAAACGCCGTGCTGGTGGGTTTTCTCGGGGTTCTCCCGTTTCCTCCCACTTTCTTCATTCCACCATTTCACTCCTTTCTCATTATCACCGTCTCCTTTAGCCTAACCGGCATAACCATGGGACGTTAAACATAAAGATTTCATTTTATTTCAATTTTTGCTTTGAACGTATGGTTTCAAGTTGGTATTAAACTCAGAACTCTGATCTTAATGAGTTGAGTTGATTTGGAGTTTAACGTCTCTTTCAACAGCAAGACCATATATGATGTGGACATATTGATTAACGTAAAACCCGAACCATGTAAACTCCCGCCGTGTGGTGGTGATTGTGATTTTGAGTTTAACTGCCCGGTCAGCAGCGTGGCTGTAGGAGACGTGGACCTACTGATTAACATGGAATACGAAACACATGAGCTCCCACCGGGAATCGAACCCGGGTCTCCCAGGATAAAGTCGTGCGTACGTTAACTCCCACCGGGAATTGAAATCTGTTCTCATTGTAAGAATGTTAACGTTCCTTATTTTACCGGTTTTTGTATAACTTCATGCACCAAATTTCACAGAAGTAAATCCCCACGGTAAGCAGGTTTGCATATCCAGACTCCTAAGTATGAAAACATTTACGCTCACTTCAACCTCAAACAATTCATGAATTGAAGAATAAAGGATAATATTCCCGATAAAGTATATGGTTTGAAAAATACCATATAGGAGAGGGACATATCAGTCCTTTCTGCTCATGGAGTTATTAAAACAGGATCATCGGGCAGTGGTCTTTACCATTGAAAGATATTGCTTCTAAAATATTTCCAAGTAACTTCCAATTTTCTTGTTCTTGTTGTGGGGCTCAATGGTAAACCGCTTACGCTGGTGCGTGTGGTCTTTATTGTTTCGATCCCCGGGCAAGTAAGTTTGCGTTGGACAAGATCGTATCCGTAGGTTTTCTCAGGGTACTCCCGCTTTTTGCCACTTTTCATTCAACCAATTCTTCTATCATCATTGACTTGCTTTAAACATAGGAGAGGTCTTGGTCCCTTGAGCATTGCGGTGATGTAAGAAATCAGATTCGATCCCAAGCATTTGGGTTGTGATGTAAACCTTTGCTGTGGTTCAGTCTCAGTATTTTATTACGCGAGGTAAAACCATCCATACAGCTATAAATGTTGTTTTATCTTACGCAACCAGGTATTGATATTGAGCCAATGCGGAACCACATTTTTGGCGCTTTGAGGCCAGGAACTGACTTCGGACATTACGCTGTTTTCAAACGACTAGGATCTTTCCAATGTTACCATCCGCGTCCAACAACCCCATGTTTAATAGGGGAATAGAAAGAGCCCGTGTCTAAAACTTCCGGACCGAGTTTCTTGACGTTCAAGTTTAGGGATCGACTTCTGACATCACAATTGTGCTCAACGGATCAAAACCTTTTAAATGCCGCCAACGCCGTCCAACAACTTCATCTTTAATAGGTGAATAGAAGGGACCTGAATCCATAACGTCAGGACCCCATTCCTTGAGTTGCGTGGCCTGGGCCAGACTTCTGACATTACTACTGCACTCAGGGGACCCGGGCCTTTCCAACGCTACCACTCGCGTCCAGCAACTCCATGTCTAAGATGGTCGTCCTGACGTAGGAGAATCGACTCCATGCTTTTTTCATAATTATTCTCCAAATGGATTTGTATACAAGGTAGTTTGGCAAGTTTAGCAGCAGGTCTAAAATAAGCCTCTTGAGAGTGGCTCTTATTTGTTAAAGAATACATAACGATCGCTTTTGGCTGTTGCAATGGTCTGTCTAAGCGGCTTGATAAAAAAGAAAAAACAGCGTAGCATAACAACAAAAAGGTGTTTCTCTTATATGTTAAAAATAAAAGCACAGAAAGAAAAAGTCAAAGTTTGGTAAGGTGAGTGTCGGGGGACGCCGAATTCTACTTCGCCCCGGGCAACGAAATTCCTAGCTACGGCTCTGAACTCCAACACTTATCGGTCATTCAGAGTCTCATCCCTTACCTACAACAGCGTAGTTTGATTAACCTGTTATACCAAAACGTTTGGAAAGAACCTTTGAGTGTGACTTATTGACAGCTATGCAATATGTTGACAGAGTGCTAGTCTTCAGTTTAGCAACGAAGGTGCCCTTAGGCGAAATTTCACGTTGCTCTCTACTTTTGTCTGTGCCTTGTAAACCGTAACATTATGTTTAAAGGCAAGCAGAAACAACGTCAGTTGTTTAGTACTTCTTTGCAGAGCCACTGATAAGGCGTTTGTGTCTTTTACACAAATAAATTTTGCCTGATTGCTGTTTGAAGCCTTTTTGTATTATACACTATAAAACAACATATCCAGATTCAGAGAAATACACAGAAAGTTTAAAGAAGGGGGGTTAAAAATATCGTTATTATTCAGATGCTTTATTATTATTATTATTATTATTATTATTATTATTATTATTATTATTATTATTATTATTATTATTTTCTTGAGTACAGAGATACAAAGAACAAGAACTCCGTCACCATTAACATGGAAGCGAAAATGACTTCGAATTGGAAATAATAGATCAATGCATTTAATTTCGAGGAGAGGCTATAGGGCAGACACGGATCCAGGGAGCGATCGGGGCAATCGCCCCCCTCCCACGGAAGAGGAAGCTTTCTTATTTTATATATAAATAATACCCATCCCAAAATTTGGAGCTCTTAAAACTAGCTAAGTAGCAGTATTACAATCGACGCCCCCCCCCCAGAAGTCCGTTCTGGATCCGCCCCTGCTACAGGGGTACTTTAGAGTTCACTGCTTTTCCTTGCAATCCACGCTCATTGCTGGATAAGTATTATATTTTATTATATTATTTGTCAAATTGAGCGAAATAGTTTTACCACAGCGGCAAATTCAACAATTAGGTTTAGGAAAAACAACTCATTGGTTCAAGCACACACAGAAAGAGAGAGTCCATTTGTTCGGGATGTTTTTTGAGGTTCGCGGCGTCTCCCAAGAAGAAATCTTGCTAAAACATATGTTGTTTTTAACAAGGAACGTAAATGGGTATCAGGTATATCAGTACTTCAAATGGAAAGCAAAAAGAAAAGAGAGATAAAGATGAGTAATTTCCTATACTGTATTTTTGGCATTGAAGAATACCGTTACTGTTTTATTGATCTACTGTACGCACTTCTGCGTTTTACTAACCAACCCACAATCATGCTATATATACCATATATCGGCTAGGTCCAATCTGCTGCCAATGCGCCTTTTCTTCAAGGAACATTTTTTTATTATTACACGCTCAGAAACAAGGATAATCACCCGAAACCTGAGAAGATCTGGAGAATGACCCAGTAACAATAAACTGACAAAGGGAAGGAAATACAAAAGTGGAAAACTATTGTAATTTAAAGTCGAGGCATTTTTTCTTGCAATAAAAGACCCTTCAAGTCGGGGGAAGTTTCTTGAAATAATAGTAATATATTTTTAACTTGCTCCTTATTTTAGCTTATGTAGTAATTTAAGACACAAAGATGTATCGCAATTTGCAATACATTTTTCAATTTTCAGTGCAAACATGTAAATGCAATGTTGCATTTCCATGTTTGCGCTGCATTGCATTCCCATTTGCACTGCAAACTGCGATGCGATACTCCATTTAAAAAATGCAAGGAGATTCCTGACCAGTTGTTCTTTCAGAAAAAATGTTCAGGGTGAGGGGAGCACTGCTGGTACTATTCTATTTATTATTGTATTATAGACGTAATATTTTGGTCTCCTCCGGGGGGCACTCTCAGAGCTCCGGGAGGGGGGCAGTGCCCCAAAAACATATCTGGAAGAAATACTGTTCCTGACACCAAGATAAGACAAAAGGTAATAACAAACCTGGTCGCACAAATGCTTAATTTCGGAGTTATAGGCTGCCAAAAACATGAAGAAATGAACTTTAAAGGTCCATAGCTCCAAAACTAGGCGACCTACCGTAGTACGGTCAAGACCTTATTTAGGAACTAGTACGTGCGCTGTCCAAATATCCATATTTTAGAATTCTAACATACTTCTGCAACAATTTTTATACAGGTATTTGGTGAGTACTTCAAATTATATGCACATAGCCAAAGTTCCTCTCTAAAAATTGTCGCATGTGTACTCTAGATTCTGAAACATTGTATTTTTGGATAGCGCACATATTAGTTTCTAAGTGAAGTCTTAACCCGACTACGATAGGTAGGGATGCGCACGAGACAAGATTTGAGGCTTTCTCGTCTCGAAAATGTGCTGTAAAAGTGATGTCTCGACTCGAAAAATGTATTCTTTTTTATTGCAAGAGCTGTGTCTCGACTCGAAATTTGTCAGGAAAATTCTGTCTCGACTCGTCTCGTGCACATCCCTAACGATAGGTCCCATAGTTTTACAGCTATGAACCCTTAAAGCCCCGGATCCAGGATATGATCAAGGGAGCGACTAAATCACTGTTTGCCGCTTTATCCAGTGTAAAGCAGGATTGAAGCCTATTTTATCCAGTGTATACCTGAGTGTCAAGAGGGCTGTAGCTCCCCTTGGATCCGCACCTGTATAATATATATATAACTGTTTCTGAGTGATTAGTTTCTTCAAAACTATTGTTAAAAATATGTGAAGAGTTTTGAGACATTCGAGTCGAATCAAGATTTTTACGAGCAGTCTCGATTCGACTCGAATTTTACAAATTGTGTCTCGACTCGTGCACATCCGGTTCGGTTCTCGGTTCGGTTCGATATTGAATAAGCTGTGAGCCAAGCCGCACAAGTCGTTGACAACCGTAGACCCAGGCAGAACAGTTTTAAACATGTTTTCCTGGCACGCTATAACTTTTAACAAATTTTGGCCCAAGCACGAATACTTGATCCTCCGGAACTCAAACCCAGAACCTCGTGAACGATGTCCTTGTGTCCTAGATTTCACGACTACCGAAATCGGCAGTTAACTAGTTTTTAGTATTCAGATGGAAACCGCCTATCTTTCAAGCTTAATTACAGAATTTAATAATAATAATAATAATAATAATAATAATAATAATAATAATAATAATAATAATAATAATAATAATAATAATAATAATAATAAGCTGTAGTGGAAGTAGCAACATTGATAATAATTATATTGTTTATGCAGAATAAGTGAAAAAGGAACTTGAAACTACACACAAGATTTGGCTCGATTTGGCTCGACTCGACTCGAAACTCGATCCAAATTCGAGTCCAGTTTCGAGTGGAGTCAGAAGAAATTTTTCGAGTCGAGTTCCCGAGTCGAGCTAAAAGATGTCTGTTTCGAGTCGAATCAAGTTTAAAAATAAAAAACACTCGAACTCGCTCGTGCCCATCCCTAACCACTGCCCCTGAGTGCAGTAGTAATGTCAGAAATCAGGCTCAGACCACGAAGCTCAAGGAATGGGGTCCTGACGTTATAGGCTCAGGTCCCTTCTATTCACCTGTTAAAGATGAAGTTATTGGACGGCGTTGGCGACATTTCAAAGGTTTTGATCCGTTGAGCACAATAGTGATATCAGAAATCGATCCCTACTCTTGAACCTCAAGAAACTGGGTCCGGAAGTTTTAGACACGAGTCCTTTCTATTTCCCTTTTAAACATGGGGTTGTTGGACGCGGATGGTAACATTGAAAAGATCCTAGTAGTTTGAGGAGAGCGTAATGTCCGAAATCGGTTTCTGGCCTCAAAGCGCCAAAAATGTGGTTCCGAATTGGCTCAAAATCAATACCTGCTTGCACAAGATAGAACAACATTTATAGCTGTATAGATGGCTTTATCTCGCGTAATAAAATACTGAGACTGAACCACAGCAAAGGTTTACATCACAACCCAAATGCTTGGGATCGAATCTGATTTCTTACATCACCGCAATCCTCAAGGGACCAAGGCATCTCCAATGATTAAAGCAAGTCAATGATGATAGAAGAATTGGTTGAATGAAATGTGGGAGGAAGCGAGAGTACCTGGGAAGACCCACGAATACGACCTTGTCCACCACTAACTTACTAGGCCGGGAATCGAAACAATAAGGACCCCATGCACCAGAGATAGAGCTCTACCACTGCGCTATCGCGCCCAACGATTAAAGCGTCAATGCTAATAGAGAAGTTGGTGGAATGGAAAGTGTGAAGAAGCGGGAGTACCCTGAGAAAAACCACGAAGACGATCTTGTCAACAACAAACTTACTTGACTGGAGATCGAAACAATAAGGACCCCACGCACCAGAGGAAGCGCTCTACCACTGAGCCACCGCTCCCAATGATTAAAACAAGTTAATGATAATACAGGAATTGGTGGAATGAAGAGTAGGAAGAATCGGGAGTACCCTGAGAAAACCCACGGATGCGATCTCATCCACCTTAATGTTAATTGGTCCACCAGAGGAAGCGCTATACCACTGAGCCACCGCGCGCAATTATTAAAGCCAGTTGATAATAATAGAGGAATTTGTGGAATGAAAAGTGGGAAGAAGTGTGAGTACCCTGAGAAAAACCACGGGTATGATATTGTCCACTACAAATTTCCTTGGGTGGTGATCGTAACAATAAGGACCCCACGCAAAAGAGGAAGCGCTCTACCACTGGGCTGCCGTGCCGAATGATTAAAGCAAGTCAATGATAATAGAAGAATTAATGGAGTGAAAAGTGGCAAGAAGCGGGAGTACCCTGAGAGAAGCTACGGATACGATCTTGTCCACCGCAAACTTATTTGGCCGGGGATCGAAACAATAAGGACCCCACGCGCCAAAGTAAGCGGTCTACCATTAGCCACCGCGCTCAACAAGAACAAGAAAATTGGAAGTTACTAGGAAACATTTTAAGAAGCAATATCTTTCAATGGTAAAGACCACTGCCCGATGATCGTCTTTTAATAACTCCATGAGGAGAAAGCATTGATAAGTCTCTCTCCTATATTGTGTTTTTCAAACCACATACTTTATCCGGATACTATCCTTTATTCGTCATCCGGATGTAATCAGTTATCCGAATGTTCTATTATCCAGATATTATCCGTTATCTTAATTTTATAAATTATCCGGATAAATCCATTATCCGGATATTATCCGACATCCGGATAACATCCGTTATCCGGATCTTATCCGTCATCCGTTATCCATCATGCGGATAGTATCCGTTACCTCTATATTATCCGTCATTCGCTATCCGGATATTATCAGTCATCCATTATCCTGATATTATCCGTCATCCGTTTTGTTGTCCGTCAACCGGATATTGCAAATTCGGATAAGTTTCTATCCGATATCAGTATAAAAATTATCCAGATGTTACAATCCTTAATCACCATCGCAGGAGCTAAATATCTTCAAAGTCTGCTACACAAGAGCGGGGGCGGATCCAGTGGGCGATCATGGCGATAGCCTCCCAGAAAGGGAATATTTGTGTTTTTATATAGAAATAAAACCCATTCCAGAGTTTGGAGCTCTTAAAAGTAGCTCTAAATAGGAGTATTACCAACCACCGAGCCCCAGAAGTCCATCGTAGATCCACCTCTGGACAAGAGAATGGGAAACACTTATTATTCACATTCAGTTTGCGCATCTCAACAAATAAACAATATTTTCTTTCACTTCTGCATTCTACTACTGCATTCTAGTGAACTGTAATGCCTTTTATGTTTAAAAATAATTATTCATTTTCCAATAATTGTCAATGTTTATAAGTTCAGTAATTCACCATGAATAGAGTCAACTAGAAGTGTTTTTGTAACGAAGAAATAACAACATGAACTGTGAAATATCTTCTTACAAACTGTCGAGAGTTGAGAGTCGACAAACTTTGCTCTTTCGTTTACCGATTACCTCGAAACCGCGGTAGCCAGAATTAGCCCAGGATAGGGGACTTATATTAAGAAAATGAAAATCTTAGGAAAATGCAGAAGTCTTTTAGTCTGAGAGAAAAAAGGAATGAAATCTTTAATTTCTAGTTCTGTTAGTCTTGTAGCTCTTAGTCCGTACCAAAGTACTGATAGAAATATGGCCAATGAATTATGACTATTTTGTAGAATATTCCACTTTAATATTACAGGAAATTCATCTTCCGGCTTGCTTGGTTGTGAAAAGTTATAGAGTGTATTGGTATTGGTATACTATGTAAAGTATGTGTACTGTCGCTGATTTGTGATAACAATCAGAAACAGAAGTAAAAGGTAAATTGCAGTAATAGTTTTCTGTTAATTTTTATATTCAAGGGGAGACGGAAAACCTACTTTTATCTTAACATTTGTTTTTCTTAAAATTTCTATTCGGGTTCACACTCTTCCCCCTCAACATTGAATAGGGAAATGGAGAACTTATTTAGAATTTGATTGTTGATTCCAGTATATTTCAAGCATCACTTCTCGGACCTGGGCCTGTGATATGTCGATAAATCGCTATCGTCGATATATATATATATATATATATATATATATATATATATATATATATATATATATATAATCATATATCAACATTCGATATCGCGAATATATGGACATGAATATATCATTCGAAATTTTCGATATCGATATTCGGGGGGCGGCGAGGTATAAGGGGCCCCTAAGACTGGCGATGGATGAAGAAATTAAACTTACTTATTACAATATTGTTTTCTAATCATAATATCTTTATTACCACAAATTGCAATGTAAATACATCCACTTGCAAATTTGCAATATTATATGGTATAATTTCTTAGGCGCCAGAACTTTTCTGTTCCCTGAAAAAAGAAACAAAAAATCACGTGCAAAAGCAAGTGCTTCGAACTTTGAACTAGAATTTACCAAAAAAAAACTTTTTTATTTCTCTCTCTTGGAGATTGATTGATTGATTTTGAGTTTTACGTCCCGTTCAGCAGCGAGGCTATATGAGACGTGGACCTACTGATTAAGGTGGAATCCGAACCACATGAACTCCCTCCGGGAATCGAACCCGGGTCTCGTTACAAATCGGAGGATAATAATGGGAAAACATACTTTATATTTTGTTTTCAGCTATGGATTTTAGATTTGCAATTGATATATTGTTCCGTCTTAGCCGAATTTGAAACAAAAGAAGTTTCCAATGAGTTATTCAAAGAAATGTTTTCCGCCTCCAAATGAAAATAGGAAGACACTTAGAGAAACTTATTATCGGGTTTTAAAACACAAACATATGATTGATAGAGTATCGACCTAAACCACTCGACCATTTTGCATGCTTTTGCAGGCTTTCTTTTAACCTTTGTGAAAGCAGTTTACTGTTCCATACTCGCTTTTGTTTATTGCGATACGACTATGAGTTCTCAGTGAATATTTAGACGTCACAGCTCTTACAATGTATAAAAGTGTTTGTAGAATAAATCACATTCAATTTTACGTCCTAATAACATATGTAAATCAGGTTGAATTCATGAAATGATTGAGGTTGGAGTGAACGTAAATGTTTTCACACTTACAAGGAAGGGTCACGCAGTGGCTCCGCTGAGATCGGAACGAGACCATTGTGTTTGCATTTTATATGTTATAACTAGATGGATCCCAAAGTTATACGTGCCACCGGGCGGAATATCGTGAGTTACAACATATTTTGTAATGTAAGAACTACAAAAAAATACCATGCAGAATAGTTTGAACCGTCATTTGTTCGGAAATGGTTGAGTAAGTGAAAAACTCTGCCAACACTTATCCCACCATTTTCAACGAGAAACTTTTTGTGGTAAGAAAAAAATGCCCCAGGGTCCCCCGCGGGGTCCCAGATGGGGTCCAACTCAAAATTTTCAAATGGCAAGGGGGGTTAAGTGGCATATCATTTGAAATCTGTTGTAAAATGAAAGAAAATGCAGCAAGTCTCGACTCTCTACAACAACCGCGTGCAAAAGGGCGACGGGTCAAAGTGTAAACAAAATCTTAATTGGAAAGCCCATGACTACCCCTATAAATCGGAAACGGTAAAACAAATGTGGAAACAGGAAAGAAAGCGTGGCATTATTTTCAAAGCACAACGTGAAAATGTCTTGTTCCAGGGTCCCCACATGGTCCCAGGTGGAGTCCAACTAAAAAGTTTCAAATGGCAAGAGAGGTAGGACATCGTTTGAAAGCTCTTGTTAAATGAAAGAAGATGGAGCACGTCTCGACTTTCTCCGACAATCCTGTCCAAAATTGCGGCGGGTAAAAATATAAGCAAAAGCTTAATTGAAAATCTATGGCCACCTTGAATCCAAGAGACAGCTTAAAACCTATATCGAAAGGATAGGCATACCAAACTGCTGAAGCTAGGAAAACCAAATTTGGCATGAATGTTGATCAGTGGATGACGAAAAGATGCGAAATGTTCAAAAAACGAAACGTCTTGAGTTCAAAATGCCATAGTATGTATCGAACGCATGTCCAGCTCAAACCACTGGTGTTGGAGGTAATCCAATATGGCTGCCAGCGTGAAAAATGAGTTTGTATATAAATATGTTATTTCTTGGAATACCGTAATTAAACAACAAAGTTTGGTGCAACTCGAAATACTGAAATGACTTAAACATGGTTTGGTACTACTCGCCAATCTTGCAAATGATTTTTTTTTTTTTTTTTTTTGTATATTTGGTATTGCTTGGAGTATTGTGATCAAACCAACGAATGACATACAAATGTAACCGCCACGAATGCGCAGTTACGAATTACAATAGAGCCACCCACCTACTGGTGCAGCAAGTCCTTTATGCATGAACTACGTATGACAAAATTAGAGGAAGTCAGAGTTGTGTGTTCATCGCATATTCGTTATATTAAAGTAAATGATGGCGAGGGAACCAAACAAAACATATATGTGTTGTTACCGAATGAAATTATAGTTGAGGTGAATCGAAATTCAATTGTTCTTTAATCTTCCTATTGTTTCTAAATATATAATAGAGAAAAATAGAGATTTAAATTTGTACTGTTATGAACGACATAAGTTTTAACCGGCCATCTTGGATTCGAGGTGGCCATAGTTTATCAAATAAGCTTTTGATTACTTTTTGACCCGCCGCAATTTTGGACAGAGTTGTCGTAGAGAGTAGAGACTTGCTTCATCTACTTTCATTTAAGAAGATCTTGCAAACGATGAGCTACTTAACCCCTCTTGCCATTTGAAACTTTTTAGTTGGACCCCACCTGGGACCATGTGGGGACCCTGGGACAAGACGTTTTACCTTAAATTGTTGTACTTTGAAAATAATGCCACACTTCCTTTCCTATTTTCACATTTTTCACCGTTTCCGATTTATAGGGGTGACCATTGACTTTTCAATTAAGTTTCTGTTTACATTTTGACCCTCCGCCATTTTGCACAGGGTTGTCGTAGAGAGTCGAGACTTGCTGCATCTTCTTTCATTTTGCAACAGCTTTCAAACGATGTGCTACTTAATCCCTCTTGTCATTTGAAAATTTTGAGTTGGACCCCATGTGGGACCCTGCGAGGATCCTGGGCAAACTTTTTTATCCGAAAAAGTGTGTTCTTGAAAATGACGGGATACATATTATCCGAGTTTTCCATTTACCCAACCGTTTCCGAACAAATGATTCGGTCAAAATATTCTGCCAGCTTTGTAGTTCTTACATTACAAAATATATTGTAACTCACGATATTCCGCTCGGTGGTACGTATAACTTTGGAATCTATCTAGTTATAATATATCAAATGAAAACACATTTGTCTCGTTCGGATCTCAGCGGAACCACTGCGTGACCCTTCCTTGTTAGGAGTCTGGATATGTAAACCCGCTTAACGTAGGGATTTATTTCTGTGAAATTTGGGACATGGCGAATAAATACGAGTGAACTTGGAAATGTGAAAGTTCATCTGAATTTGTTTTACAATCACTTCAAAATACAACTTTATATATACTTTTAAAAAGCCATCCCTATTTTGAAAAAAAAATTACTGTACTTAGGCTCGAACCGCCGCCCTCCGGTTCTAGAACTTTAACAGTGCTATTAAGCACGCTTGACCACAGAGGCAACTCACGAAAATTCGTTGTGATATAGCTAATAGAATCGCTCCAAGCGCAGGTTTACACTTGGAATTTTAAATAGCCAGTTTCTGTCTTTTTCAGTAATTCCAACTGAAGATATTGACTGATTTCCCATATTGGAACTTTGCGTGAAGTGTGAATTGTATGCTCATTTCAAAAATGCACTATTTTCTGTTCTTTCAATTTTACGTATTTGCGAGTGTTCCTAAGACCTGTTGTGTGCAGCGATTTTCACACAGTTAAGCGTTTTACTAACCCCCGGAGGCATAATATGTTAAACGTAGGCAGCATTCTGTTGTTATCATAGTAGTCACTTGTAAAGGCACACCTAGTATTAGTTTTTCATTTTTGTTCTTGTGTTGACCTTGAAGGACCAACAAATGCCTTTCGTGAAGCTACAAGTTTTCTTTAACTTTATACTTTATAGCAAGAATATTAACTGCTATATAAAACACAATTATATACTGTGGCGTGGGAGACCCTGGTTTGATTCCAACGGGAGCTCATGTGTTTCGGATTACATATTAATCAGTAGGTCCCGTCTCATATAGCCTCGCTGCTGAAAAGGGCGCTAAACTCAAAATCAACTCAACTTAATAATTATCTATACATTGAATTTAATAATAAGGAGGGAGGCCGAATAAAGAGGGAGACCTTAAAATATAAAACGTAGGGTCAGTGTGAGTCAGAGAGGTCACGGGGTGTGGTGTGTCACAGTGAGTCACGTCCTGTTGACCCACGATCCACTGACCTACTCACAAATCTTGACCCAATTGACTCACTCCATCTCTGGACTGTACACACAGATAAAGCAGACATATATGTAATCTGACCTTACTTGGCCTTCACTAATTTAAGATAATCTACAAAAAATGAAAGAAAGCAATTTCAAACGCAAAAATATAAAAATGTATTTTCAACGGAACAAAAAAAAAAAAAAGTAACTGCCAAGATTTGAACCCGAATTTCTGCACTCAGCAAGCAGACGTCTTACCGACTTACCCACGGCATATCTTCCGATTTCTGGTTTTGAAACTTTATTTACACTGCGTGTGTTACCTAACAACGTTACGAGATGTCCTTACTGTCGTGTTAACACGCGTTCCGTAAATTTACGAAGTCGCTCTTTTAATCCAAAATCAATTCGACACATACACACACACACACACACACACACACACACATATATATATATATATATATATATATATATATATATATATATAGATAGATAGATAGATAGATAGATAGATATAGATATAGATATAGATAGATAGATAGATATGTTGGTGCACCAGTGAGCACCCAAGAGTACAAATTAATTCATTCTTGATTTTAATCTACAGAACAAATGTTTTTTATGAAAGCAAGGGGACTGCTACCCATAGATGGAAAATTGGAAGTTACTTGGAAATATTTTAGAAGCAATATCTTTCAATGGTAAAGACCACTGCCCGATGATCCTGTTTTAATAACTCCATGAGCAGAAAGGACTGATATGTCCCTCTCCTATATGGTATTTTTCAAACCATATACTTTATCTGGAATATTATCCTTTATTCTTCAATTCATGAATTGTTTGAGGTTGAAGTGAGCGTAAATGTTTTCATACTTAGGAGTCTGGATATGCAAACCTGCTTACCGTGGGGATTTACTTCTGTGAAATTTGGTCCATGAAGTTATACAAAAACCGGTAAAATAAGGAACGTTAACATTCTTACAATGAGAACAGATTTCAATTCCCGGTGGGAGTTAGCGTACGCACGACTTTATCGTGGGAGACCCGGGTTCGATTCCTGGTGGGAGCTCATGTGTTTCGTATTCCATGTTAATCAGTAGGTCCACGTCTCCTATAGCCACGCTGCTGACCGGGCAGTTAAACTCAAAATCACAATCACCACCACACGGCGGGAGTTTACATGGTTCGGGTTTTACGTTAATCAATATGTCCACGTCATATATGGTCTTGCTGTTGAAAGAGACGTTAAACTCCAAATCAACTCAACTCATTAAGATAAGAGTTCTGAGTTTAATACCAACTTGAAACCATACGTTCAAAACAAAAATTGAAATAAAATGAAATCTTTATGTTTAACGTCCCATGGTTATGCCGGTTAGGCTAAAGGAGACGGTGATAATGAGAAAGGAGTGAAATGGTGGAATGAAGAAAGTGGGAGGAAACGGGAGAACCCCGAGAAAACCCACCAGCACGGCGTTTGTCCACCACAAAGTCCAAACGGCGCGAGCTGGGATCGAATTAGGGACCCGAAGCACCGGAGGTGAACGCTCTACCACTAAGCCACCGCACCCCCAAAATGAAAATTATTCATGCTTCTGATAACTATATAAAAATGGAGAGGGAGAGAGAGAGAATAAATATGGTTGTATTTTTCATAGGGCCAAAGTGGCTTAGTGGTAGAGCGTTCACCTCTGGTGCATGGGGTCCTTGGTTCGATCCCAGCTTGCACAAAGTCAGATTTGTGGTGAAGAAACACCGTGTGCGTTCGTTTCTTCAGGATTCTCCTGTTTCCTCCTACCTACATCGTTCCACAATTTTCGTTCACTTCTCATCATCACCGTCTCCTTTACCTAGCCGACATAAGCATGGGACGTCAAACTTAATTTAATTTCATTTCATTGAAAAAATTACTATAATTCATAATCTGCATCTTTATAAAGCATTTTTAACAATCATATGGATGTATAATGCTTAAATTGAATTAAATCGCAATTGCAGTAATCTGCAATATTTTAGGTTTCTCATTTATTTACATCAAATGTTTAGTTATTTGATACTTTATAGCAAGAATATTAACTGCTATATAAGACACTATTATATACCTGTGGCGTGGAAGACCCTGGTTTGATTCCCAACGGGAGCTCACGTTTTTCGGTTTCTATGTTAATCAGTAGGTCCCGTCTCATATAGCCTCGCTGCTGAAAAGGGCGCTAAACTCAAAATCAACTCAACTCAATAATTATCTATACATTGAATTTAATAATAAGGAGGGAGGCCGAATAAAGAGGGAGACCTTAAAATATAAAACGTAGGGTCAGTGTGAGTCAGAGAGGTCACGGGGAGTGGTGTGTCACAGTGAGTCACGTCCTGTTGACCCACGATCCACTGACCTACTCACAAATCTTGACCCAATTGACTCACTCCATCTCTGGACTGTACACACAGATAAAGCAGACATATATGTAATCTGACCTTACTTGGCCTTCACTAATTTAAGATAATCTACAAAAAATGAAAGAAAGCAATTTCAAACGCAAAAATATAAAAATGTATTTTCAACGGAACAAAAAAAAAAAAAAAAGTACCCGAATTTCTGCACTCAGCAAGCAGACGTCTTACCGACTTACCCACGGCATATCTTCCGATTTCTGGTTTTGAAACTTTATTTACACTGCGTGTGTTACCTAACAACGTTACGAGATGTCCTTACTGTCGTGTTAACACGCGTTCCGTAAATTTACGAAGTCGCTCTTTTAATCCAAAATCAATTCGACACATACACACACACACACACACACACACACATATATATATATATATATATATATATATATATATATATATATATATATATATATATATATATAGATAGATAGATAGATAGATAGATAGATAGATAGATAGATAGATATGTTGGTGCACCAGTAAGCTCCCAAGAGTTCAGATTAATTCATTCTTGATTTTAATCTACAGAACAAATGTTTTTTATGAAAGCAAGGGGACTGCTACCCATAGATGGCTAAGTGAGGTAAATAAAATTTAAACTTCAAATGGATCTGGGGTGATTCACCGACAATGGCTGATTTAACACGTTTGATAACAGCGCGGGTAATAGCTGTTTTATAGATAGAGCCTGTGTAGGTAAGTGGATACCGCGTGAGACTGTCATTCTAAGGGTGTGGGGTTCGAGTCTTGGCCTAGACTGAGTTAATTTTTTTCCAACACTATAAATGATGTTCGCGTTTGATACTGAAAGAGATTTATCCTATGAAGGGAGAAAACCCACGATGGGGTCAGGGGGAAAGACGGACACTGTTTATCCTTAAGTGTTAAAATTTAATTTATTCCCATGTCTTTTGCTCTTTCCTTTCCCTCTTTCCTTCTTTTCTCATTTTGTTAACTTTCCATACTTTTTTGGTCTCTGCATGATGCGTATTATTGTTTTCGTTTCCTTTGCATTAATTCCTATCTCTTTGATCTTAAAGTGAATGGATTTTCTGCAGATTTATCTCGTGGTTGTTTCTCTAAGTGATGCTCTCAGATAGTAATACTTTTTCCTCCAAATGGAGGAATATCCTGGCATGTTATGTTTTCGGGCACGTATTTGCTGTCATGTTGGTTGTCCAACTATCAGACATCGAGTGAAACTATTCTCCTACTGGAAAAAGCTATCATTTCTTATGTATCCAACCTCCAGTTTCTACTGTCGCTGACTGTACAAATATACGGTATCCTCTTGCTTACTATAGAAATCAGTACGGAGCATACGTTATCCGTATGCTACATAGGCACTGCCCTTAGGTGCTACATCATGCGTTGTAGGATGTTTGACATCTAACAGTTTTCCGTATATCACATGCATATACTTATGTTACCTTCGTCAGCTATATGTTATATACGTCCATTTGTATGTGCGATTCTGACCGCCTACATTGTTTCATACGGAAAGTACGTATAGATGGAACACTTATACAGAAAGTATTATAAAACATGCGTTTTCAGTTATACGTCTGCTGTACGTTGAGTCCAAAAACTACAGGAATTACGTATGTAATCTATCTTTTTAAGTACGCCACCTACAATTTTTTCTCAGTGTAAAAAGGCAGTTAAAAATTGTTAGATTAGGTTAGTTTAATTTAGGTTAGGTTAGGTTACACGGTAAGACTTTAGTTGACTATAACTATGACTAGACCCCGTTGTCATAGAAACTTTAATTATCACCTAAATTCAGTTATCTGTGGTTCTCATAGAAATTTAATAGTCTCTCTTCATTATTCTTATATAATTCTGTAAAATTCAATGCAGAAATATCACATTCAACGCACCGATTCGCCATCCTATATGACTACCACGTTGCTGAATCATCGAAACCTCTCGCGTCTTGCAAATAGTACCCACTTCTACATATCTTTTCTCGTATTAAACGTAACTTTACTGTCCAACTTAAAACACCCCATAAGAACTCCAAATCATCATTTCTAACCTCATTTCTCCTGTAAATTTTCCTAATTTTTGTAGAAAACGGAAGGTCATCTCTAAACTTAACCCCATTGTTTAATTAATTATTTGTTTTCTGAGAATTTTGTAAAGCTTCAATTCATTGCATATTAGAGGCTATTAAATTCCTGATAAATCTATTGAGCAGTGATGAAATGAGTCACGGGTTCCGGGTTAATAGGGTCATCACTTTTGTCCAGATTATCCGTTTTTGGGTCTCGGTCCTCGGACCCGATCCGAACCGGTGACCCATAAGCAGCAGAAACATCATCTTTGTAGCATGACTGTAGAATTTTATAGTTGACTAATTATGTTCTCTATTCGAGCTCGAACATTCATTTGTTTGATACTGAGTGTGACATTGCTTAACCAAGACACGTCGTCTTGAATATGCCATGTTTGCACGAATGTAATTTCATGTTTGTTCGTTTTCCTATACATAATTCTTGAACATACAAAAATAATTAAAATCTGATTGTTTGGGCTAAGTAGTATCTTTAATGCTCTAACCACAAGTTTTACAGGTCTATTAAACTTTGCCAATCCTTCATATAAGAAACATTCGTTTTCAGATCTTCCCGGGCAATGGATCTGTCCGGGTCATTCCGTGTCATGGGTTTCTTCAGGTCAGATTGTATCACTTTGGGTCACAAGTTCGTCCAGGTCACTGTCTCAGACCAGGTCACTTCGGGTCATGGATCTGTCTAGATCACCGAGTCTGATGGGCCATGGGTCTGACTACCCCTTTGCCTTCTGGATCAAGGTCACAGTGTTTGTGTGACGCATTCTATCATTGCACCGCGTCGAAGACGTTTCCACTACCGATATAACTTGTAATCACGAAAGAGTTCTGGGTAGTACTTGTTACTTTGTTGATTAACAGTTGTAGTGAGTGAGGTTAATTGTAGCCGAATATGGATGGTGTATTTACAATTCCTATTGCAGTATGTGTAGAGATATTTAACCCACTCTCTCAAGACAAATCTACTTCTATTTTTTCTTAAACTATTTCAATGAGTTTTCTGTTCTCCTTATACATCTATAGGGGTTCCTATTAAATCTTCAAGAAGCTACTATACTTAAACTAATACACCTCAACAAAATTATATTAGAGTCGCCAACTGAAAGGTATATTTATCGTATGACCAGTAAGTATTCTTGCCAAACTCAGCTATTTATTTTAAGGTTTAAACTACTATTTTTTTTTCATCTGTTTCTTTAGGATTATGAGTGGGTGCCTGTGACTTTCTTTTTGAAAGTGGGCAACCCTCCTACATGATACACAATTCTCTGATATTCCTAACCCTCCGTATCACGATTCACTACCATAATAAATCGCACATTCGCCAAGACCA
The DNA here is from genome assembly GCF_964235325.1 of Thermobia domestica. Taxonomy (NCBI): domain Eukaryota; kingdom Metazoa; phylum Arthropoda; class Insecta; order Zygentoma; family Lepismatidae; genus Thermobia; species Thermobia domestica. The sequence continues at coordinate 46,766,769 of NC_137471.1, forward strand.
TAATTTATCGGCCAAGACAAAAGCAGAGGTGGCTCCAGAGTTCTACAAAGTTCTACAAGAGGGAAGCTACATCAGCAGTGGCGGCATAACCAGCTTTCACCCCCCCCCCATCCCCTGCCGAAAATCATTGTTCTCTTTGGGGTCCTCCCACACTTTTCACTATAAAGGCATTCTTTAAATTCTGATGTGAGGCACAAATATTACAAGGAAAAATAACAATGAATTTGCCATTGCATAATAATATAACTAGTTCCTGTATGTGCCTTATATATGAAATAATTGATCTTTATTTTGAACATTTAACTCAGCACAACTAATTCAAGCTATTCGACTGGAAAACAGTTGGTGTTATCGACATTTCTCAACCTATTTCTTGAATATGAATTTCCCAATCGCTTCTGTGAAAATCATTTCGCTTACATACACATTAACATTCATACTTATTAACAGTGATATTTGCATAGATGTTCATTGTACTCCGACCCCACTCACCCTCGTCGGGTGGTTCAAGAGTGATGAAGTCACAAAGACAGTCATTTTTATTTTTTTACATATATATCTCCCCCTCCCCCTCACCTAGGTTGACTCGTCAAAGTAAAACGACAAAAAACACCCAATGCCCGACCCTCATATATGCTGAAAATTTGATCGAGATTGGTTGTGTGGTTCAAATGTTATTAGGTTTTTATTTTTTTACTTTTTATTAATACGTCCCCTTCCCCTCTCCCTCCCCCAGGATCTACCGTTAAAGTGAAATTACAAAATGTTTCCAGATCCAAACCTCATGGATCTTGAAAATTTGATAGAGATCGGTCGGATAGTTCAAGAGTTATTAAGTTACAAAAATAGTCACTTTCAGTCTTATATAAATTGATTTTTATATATCTCCTCCTCCTTCTTCTTCCCTACGTTGCTCAGTCAAATTTAAATCATATAAACGATTCCATGCCTGAATCTCAGCTATGTTGAAAATTTGATCAAGATCGGTCGAGTGATTCGGGAGTTATTAAGTTTTATTTATTTTTATACTCTCTCACCCTCCCCCAACCCTTCAGTTCTAACATCAAAATGAATAGCCTAAAACCAGCCCAACCTCGAACCTTATCCATGTTTCAAATTTGAATGAGATCGGTCGGGCGGTTCAGGAGATTTAAAGTCACAAACATAGTGATCTATATATAAACTTCTAAAATAGGGAGTTGACTTCGATCGTTTCTAAAGCAAATGAGCAGTTTACACGATCATTAATTTTAAGCAGTAGAACATTGACTTATTGTTTAACGTAGAATCTGAATCACATATACTTCTACCGAGAATCGAGCCCCTGTTTTCACATTCTCAAAAAGCATTTCCCAACCATATATCAGAATGAAGATCCTAAGTCTAAATGCAGTTCTACAAGTCAAGAGGCCATCGAATTTACTGAACCCTTCGTGAGTTTTCCCAGTGTTATCTACCCTACTTGACTTAACAATTATTGGTATTTTGTAATTATTAATTTGAAAATGAAAACGAAATGAAATTTCTAAGTTTTACGTCCCACAGTTACGGTTAGGCAAAAGGAGACGGTGATTATGAGAAACAAATGAAATGGTGGAATGAAGAAAGTAGGAGGAAACGGGAGAACCCCGAGAAAACCCACGAGCACGGTGTTTGTCCACCACAAAGTCCACACGGCGCGAGCTGGGATCGAACCAGGGACTCCAAGCACCGGAGATGAACGCTCTACCACTGAGCCACCGCGCCCCCCAATTATTAATTTGAATATTTATCTGTAACTTCACGTGCTTGCCCTCACAATAACATTTCAAAGGTTAACAAATTTAAAATCCACTTCAAGAATATCCATTCGTTTCATGAATACTTGCAAAAAAAAAATAAATAAATAAATAAAATAAAATAAATAAATAAAAATAAAAAAAATGAAATGTACCTAAGGTTTTATTAAATTCCGAAATTATAAGGTGCATTAGGAAAGTATTTTATTTTTTTCCTTTATAATATCATAATTTGTATATTGCATGAGTATCTACTGTGGAATCCTCTCGTCCATGAAGCACTCAGCCTTTTTCTTTCTGCGAGAAACAGAAATCTCTCCTACGTTGTTCGTGTGAAGCGCATGAGCGAACAGCTTAGAGATTCCACTTTTTTTTCTTCCTTCTCTCCCGCCTGCAATAAGAAGGTAGGTAAAGTTTTTTTTTCCTTTACATTAAAAATGTGATTACATTGTTGATTTAAAGAACTGTTATGTGAGGCAGGCGAACAATAGAAAGAGTCAAAGCTGCAACACGCGAGAGAAGGTAACACCAAGCATAGTGATTTACGTTATGTTGCTAAATCGCAAGTGAGCTAGCTCCCTCCTATCCAACCCCTAGCTACGAGCCTGATTTCACCTTATCTATTTCGAAACTTCATGCTACATTACTGCTGAAACTACAAATTACTGTTTTCATGAAGGAAAGAGTGTCTTAAAGCCATTTTTGGTCTCTTCTTCATGAGAAGGAATTCTTGTTTGATAGTTGCGTTTGTTCATTCTCTGCAGCAACTTATCTGTCAAGCAACCCTCTCTTAAATAAAAATCACTCAATCGAAATATAGAACGTGTTCAGCCGATGAGTTGTTAGTGAAACTAGAGATCTAGAAATGCGAACTTTATTTGTGTTTGACTCACTACAAACCATTTTTTCTCAACTCTCAGAAGAAATGCAGTGTCGTTTTTCAAGTACAAAATAAGAAGTTATTGATAACATATGTATTTTATCGATTATTTTTCTGTCAATTTATATTATGTTTATTGTTAACAGTGTACACGAATGCTAGGTTACGGTATTAGCACTGGCTGTAGCAGATAACCAAAGATTTTTTTTTTACAGTTTGAAGTAGAAAATTGAATCAAAAGTTTGACCATCCGTTAGTGTAGTTAGCATGTGACAATATTTTCTCTCAGGTGGTATACATACTTTGTACATGTTTTACAGCACGATTTGGATTTCTTTCAGGTTCCTCAAATACAATATTTAAAAAAAGAATGAGTTGGCTAAGAACAGTTCCACCTTTAAAAGAAATTCTTCGCTCCATTATATCACAATTAGTGCTGTCCAAATGCCCAAAGTCAGGTAAAGAAATATCTGATTTCTACAAAAGAAGACAATCTATTCGAGATTATTATGCTCAGCTGCCTACGACTATGTATTTAGAACTTAGTGACTTTATTTTAAGCAGTAACAAGCTTATTTCCCCGTTTGATGAAGGCAAAGATGAAGATTTTAAAGAAGTCAACCTTTATCCAAAGGATTTGTATTTACTGGAAATTTTCCTTCAAAATCATGTTCGTAACATCGATCTTACAATTAAAAGAAGCACAACATCTTTTGATTTTACTAGAATGTTGGAATTACTAAGCGAAAATTGCACTAACTTACATAGTATACGTTTCAAACGTTTTGAACGGGAACTACATTGGTTTACGAATGAGAATTTTGAATTTTTGGAAAAAGCGCTTTCTTCAGCTGTGAACCTGATTCAATTAGAGTTAGAAGGTTTTTGTACAGACGAAATTCTCGCTGCTATTGGAAGAGAGTGTCATAATCTCAGGGAACTGAATGTATCACACTCATTAATCACAGAAACTGGCATTAACTTTTTAACACAAAATATTTCGGAATTACGAGACGCAAATGAAATTGATAACACTGACAATAGTGAATGGGAGAGCACTTTCTGGAAACTACCAGGCGTGTTCCCACCAATCAGGAAACTGATACCGTTACGAGATTTGATAGTTGATTGCAATACAGTGAAAAAATATTCAAGAAAAAAGAGTCCTCTGTGTTCTACATTACGTAAATTTACAATGTACAAATTTCCCGTCTCTTCATGTAAAAAAGAACTAGTGTTGCTGGAATTGCTGGAGAACTTAGAGATTCTAGACATGAACTTGAGTGATCTAGTTTCATATTTGTTGAGTGAAGAATGGCACCCTCAGGAAAACGACAGTCAAGAATTAAGATTAAAGAAAGTAATTCTGGGATCTGTGACTTCTGAAAAAATTGATTTAATCAAGAAACTCTGTCCACGATTGGAGGCAATAGAAATTCATGAAGTATCAGAAGATGCGGATATAAACAGTTTACCACCTCTAGAGTCCTTGAGTATTGGCACGCGAAACTTTCAGGGTAATTTAGGTAATAAGATCCTTCAATTTCTGAATAGCAAAGGAAAAAATCTCAAGAAATTTCAATTATTTTCTGTCCTTTTTTCCCCCTCGGAAGCTAACGGAGTGTTGGATGTCTCTTTTGTGTTCAATTATTGTCCAAATTTAAATCTATGTTCTATTTACGTAGAAAGCATAAAGAACACAGTGCAAATTAAATATTCACCTGAACAAAACAATTTTCTAACAGTTGTAAAGCTACTCGCATTCGTTTCTGAAGATGATCTTATGAATCTCTTACATAGAATACCCAACATTGAAGAACTTTTCATCTTGGCCCTGTGTAACAAATCCGAAGACTTTGTGCAAAAGATTTGTAACATGCCTCCACGACAACATTGGAAAATATTTTGGATAGACTCGGGACGGATTTTAGAAACCGAAGATGACTTGTTTTTGTTTCTTTCAAACTTTGATCGAATCGAAATTTTGGGACGCCTCCCAGAAGAATTCAAGAAATATGGTTTGCACAGTACTAAATACGAGAATCAATGCACAAATATGCGCGACCATATTACGTTAATGCTTTTCTAGTCTCACTTAGTGCGAAGGTAAAGATCAATAATAAGCATTCTTTTTTTTTTTTTTTAAAAAAAAAAGGCATGGATTTAAGACACTGGATTTTAACAGTTTACGATTTGGAAAAACTTGGTTTTACTCCACAAAGAAGTGAAAGGTTGAAGCAAAGATAAATCAAATTAAGCAAGCATTTTGTATTTTTTTGAAACAAATAAATTTTTGATAAAAAAAATAAGTATTATTCTGTGTATGATTTATGATTGAGCGGGGACCACGAAAACTCAGTAGTAGCGCGCTCACCTGTGTTGCGTTTTGTTCTATGAGACTTCCGACAATTATGTAAAGCATCAAGGGCGCTAGACGGAGGGGGAAATGCTCATGTGGGACCCCCATGTATATTTATGCATATGCATTTTCTATATCTATGTATTTTTTTATGTTTGAATTTGGACTTAAACGAATAATTATAAATTTATTCGAACAAATAAATCAACTGACAACATTTCTATGTATTTTTATTGTTATACTTATTGCTATATGTATTTTTTATGAATATACTGTACAATATTTGGCATAATTTGAACTCAATTTGTCTTAAAACTCTCATATATGTCTTCTTAGACCCTTGTCTCCAACCAAACATACATCTGAATGGGCGCCCCAAAGTTACAGAGAAATCGTTGCTCTTGCATAGTCTAAAAATGACTTGAAATACGTAATTGATTTCATTCATAATATTGGACAAAACTGTTAGGTTTATAAGATACTGTGTGAATTATAAAATAATATTGCGGCAAGCTTCAGTCTCTTGGATGAAGTAAATAACCTGTTTACAGATAATATTGTAGCGAATTTCTCGTATATCTTAATGTTTTTGCAAGATCGAGACTTGCAAGATTCTTCATTTTCCATGATTGAAAGGTGTTAGTTGTTGGCCTAAGAAATAAATACTTTTATCATAGATGATAGACCCAAGAGTAAGGGGGACAAGAAACGGCGGAAACTTCATAACGAGGAGCTACATAATTTAACCGGTTATCAAAAGTTATTAGGATCACCAAGTGCAAAAAGGCCTATGTTGGCAGGTGATGTAGCCAGAATGAAAGAAATTACGAAAGTTTTCCAACTTTCAACTTGAAACTCAATCGAAGAAAAACCATTAGGAAGACCTAGGCGCGCAGACGGAAGGACAATATTAAGATGTACCTTGCTGAAATAAGAATACAAAGCAAAAACTGGATCACAATTAACTAAGGACAGAAATCAATGGAGAGCTTCTGTGATGAAGGCGTCATTGAACCTTTGGATTCCAAAAAATATATATATGGTTCCAAAGAGTGAGATATGGTTGTTGGGAAAGGAGAGAAGTTAAAAGAGGCAATTTTGAGTTTAAAGATTTTGACTCAGTTTGTTAGTGGATTGTGCTGTCAGGCCAACGAGCCGTTGTCTGCTCGTTTACAACCTGTGTTCCGTGAATGTCGGTATTGCTAGAACTCATATGATGATATTACGATTATTGCCCTTATTCACGAGGGTTCTCCTAAATGCAACCTAAACAATAAAAGTTCACCAACCTCTCAATGCTACTTCTTTACGTCAAAGTTACAAGAAGACTAGACGTTTGTGCAGCAGTTCAGTTCATGTTTCTTGCTCTTCGCTCTCATAGGAGTCAATATTAGGAGGACGAGTTTTAGTTTTCCATTATTCTTTAGTTTTCGATAGAAGTCATAAAAGTCTTGAGTGGCGAAACATCAGTATGATCAGTAAAGTTTGGTTTAGAGATAGGTTTCGTATCGTCATAACAAAGAGGTATTTGAATAGGAACTGTGTGTCAGCCTACTTTCACGACATCCAGCATTGAAATCGGCCAACATCGAATGATATTTGCTAAAATAGCTTGTACTCGTTGTTACGATATTGATTAACGAATACATTGTGCCACTTGAAGGAAACTTTTGTATTGTTCAAATTGCGAAAAGTTAAATATTGTCCGAATAATTAGGGAAATTTATAAAAAAAAATCGCTTGGAGTTATATCCATAACGGTAATTGGTTTTCAGTTTGAAGTAAATTGAGCCAGTTAGTACTAGTCACGAGGAATTGCAATCGATAGAGAAGCTCTCTCAGCTGTCCTATCAATGGACTTTTCCTTTCTGGCCAAAGGTTGTAATTTAAAGACACCATCGTGCAGAACTTGTCTTAAATATATCACATACCAAAAGCTTCCGAAAAATATCTCCCTTTTACGGAGGTATAACGCTTCAAACAATGCAAAAATGAGCTATTTGCATCACGACAACAGAAACAAGTGTTTTGGCGCGAGATCATATCTCGGTATCCCTCTCTCAACTGTATTGAAAACTTCAGGAAATCCTTTCACATTATGGTTCCTTATTGTAAATTACAAATAAATTTAGTGTAATAGTGAAAAGTATAGTGACAAAATAAGTAAAATACTTACTGTATACACAAATGTCAATGAGACCTACGCTCAAAATACACTAAACTTGATCTGCAATATTCTATCATTAGAAATATTTTTGATATACATCAACAGGGTAATTTTATTATATTATCATACCAGATACATTAGGAGCCTGACTATCACATCAATTCAATTTTTTTAAAAAAATAAATCAGGCACAGATTGAGAATAAGCCTTCATATTACAGCTACAAGTATAGCTTTCCTTTATTTCGAACATTTATCTCCCATTGCGTTGAAAGTTCATGTTCTTTTATCGCCTACACATTTCTTCAATTCTTAATTGTACACATTGAAAGTTTGTCGCTATATATATTATAAATCTAACGAATCTTCATGTTGTTATACTGCTGATACAAATATAGCATTTTTGGCTCTGTTTCTGAGAAAGCTCTTAATGTCTTCTTCTTCTTTTTTTTTAATGTATCCCACAATATCCTTTATATCGTTTCTACCATTTACTATACATATTAGCAATTGGTTACCACACACCATTGCTACAACTATACTAAATGCTATAAAAATTATATTATATAACGTCTTTAGTCTTTTATTATATTTCCAAATGGAAAATGCTTTAGTGGTCACTGGTGGTTTGAAATTGAAGAAAGCTATAGCAAACAAAGGCAGACCGATGGTTAAGCTGCCGAAAGAGCATCGTAAACAAAAGCAGTGCTCGAAAATTTTTATTCTGATCTAAGCACCAGTTTACAAAACTAGACAACATAATAATACAAATACAATTTGATACATGAACCAACATTTTAGGTTTAAATTATCTAGAAGCCAAACTCGTTTTCGAGTTTGGACAAGAGGAACATTAGTTGATAACTTATTATGTATTCCACTAATTCATTATATATTACATGTGTTCTTAATTTTAAACTTTAACTTTTTCTTTCTAAAAACCTCAAACGAAATAAATGTTCCGGGTATACCAGGTCCGTATTTATTGTGCGCCCCTGTGCTCTAAATAATTTGCCGCCCCAACACAATCCTCCGAAAACGACCAATATTAAAGTTGAATTTATAGTTTCTGGGTTGTTGAGATGAATAGTGGCAGTTTTAATCGAATTCAACTTCAAGGTCCTACTCCATTCACCAGGGAGGGTTCGAGATTTTAAAAGTAACTGGAAACGACATATATTAGTGTTGAATTCATAGGTTTCGAGGTCGCTGAATTTAAAGACGTTCATGACGTTTAAATTCATCCTCACGCCTTGGGATGGGGGTGGGGAGGATGACTTCTTAAAAATAATCAGATAAGTTAGCTAATTAGTAACTACTGTAATTAAAGCGAATTAAACATACTAATATATGTTCTCGCACTTGCGCGGGACTCTGCGTGTTGTTAGTTTTAAATATTACTTTATTGTGAATCTTAAAAAAAGAATTCCAAAATGTTGTCACCCCCTAAATTCTGCCGCCTGTGCTCGAGCACAGAATAGCACTTATCTAAATACGGGCCTGGGGTATACCGACATACTTATAATTTTTCTCTCGTCTTCTCTGAGTGTGAATAATATTTGGTGTATGGTGGTAGGCTTGCAAAAAGATTAGATTGTGAAAGTAATGCGTTTTGTTCGTTTCCCGAAGTCCACAACTGAAAAAAAAAAAAACCGTAAAAGCAAATATGTGGAGTTCACCCTTTGTTAAATTTCGTCAGTGTAGATTGGTTTCCTTTATATTGCATCACCAACTGGAACAAAATGTGTTTATTACTCGTCAACACATGTGAAGATTTCGTCCCTTGAAAATAAAATAAAGAAAGAGTGACAACTTCTTGTAAGATTTGAATCAGCGCACTGAATTTTGCAAGAAATTGTTTTCAGTGATTAAAAAAAAGGAAACTGCCGCGATACCTTTATAGTGTGACCTCCATGGTAAATTAGTGGTATAGCGCTCAACTCTCGTGCGAGGGAGCCAACGATTCAATCCCAGGTCATATGAGTTTGTGGTGGACAACATCGTGTCCCTTACCTTGCAACACAAAGTGATAAAAAAAGTTAAAAGTGAGGATTATCTCTTTACTTCCGTATTGTTTTTCATCGGCTTCATCTCCGGAAAATTCAACAGAATACTTGACAGACATGGTATAAGAGTTATTCATAAATCTCCGGCCAACATCAAATCATTACTCAAACAGTGAATGGCGACCTTCACCTGCTCACTCTTGGTGTGTACCGTATATTATGTGAATCTTGGAATGCATAGGACAGACTCGACGTACAATAGAACAACGATGCAAAGAACGCAACAGCTACATAAGACTTCAGCAACCCGAAAAATCAGGACTAGCAGAGCATAGCCTAGAGCTTGGACACAGAATTGATTTTACAAATACTAACATAGTAGCCAAGTCCAGCAATTTTTAGGACAGAACAATAAAAAAAAGCCATAGCTATCTCATGGGAATGAAACAGTTTCAATAGAGATAATGGGTTTCAACGCAGTCCTATCTAATCGGCCCTTTTCAGGAACAAGAAAAGACATTCAACAAAGCCATTTCTCATAGCCACAACAACAGCCAATCAGGAGCCAGCATCCTTTAGTCAATCACAAGTCCCCATTCATAGCTTTGCCCCTAAATAGTCACTACGTCTCCGGTTTCTTCATTACAATCCCTGAAGATGAATGCGATGTCTGCATTCGAAACATCGGATGTCAATACCTTCACCTGGCTGATAGCCCGAGAAGACTTATTAAAATCACGTTGCCAGGGAAAATACGAGGGCCATCCGGAAAGTGGTACCCGTTTGTGCAATAAAGACACAGTAGTACATATTAACAAATATACACATTTTTATTGGAAAGAGCATACTTTACACTACTTCTCCACATAATCACCAAGCAAATTGAGGCATTTGTCATACCGTGTGACGAGTTTTTGTATTCCAGAGTCATAGTCCTCTGCCGCTAGCGTATTGAGCGTATTCCAGCGTCTGCCGCCTCGTTTAAGTTCTTCATCGCTGTCAAATCTTTGTCTCACCAGAAATTTATTAAGCTTCGTAAAAAGATGAAAATGTTCACAGAGTTCATCAATTGTGACGCACCGATCGTTCCTCATGCATTCATCTATTGACCTCAGCAGTTCGTCTCCAATGACAGATGGTCTCCCTGAACGCTTCTCGTCGTGTGTACTCCCCCTCCCCAGGTTGAAGTTGCGACATCAGCGCCGAACAGACGACTCGACCATCACATTGTCTCCATATATCTCCTTTAATTGGCGATGAATTTCACAAGGTCGAACGTTTCGTGTATTAAGAAATTTAATCACGGCTCTCACTTCACAACTGGCGGGGTTCTCAATTCGTTTAATCATTATAAACGAGCACAGACACAACACAGGCACTGCTAACGTCACGCAACCTCGCACAGAGCAGGCTGACAAGCCACTGACGAGGTCTGACCTTGCCCAGCGGCTCCCCGAGTCGTCAGCGCTTCATGCGGCGCAAACCGGTACCACTTTCTGGATGGCCCTCGTACAAGTCTTCATTCCACTAATTTTTTTTATAATTATTCACTTTCATTAATTATTCACCTCCCTTAACATACAAGGAATATTCGCGGGACATACAAGGAATATTCTCGGTACATAAAACTAGAAATTAGATTTTATTTCATTCATTAATCAACCAATCTGGAGATGTTCACATAGATTACACTGAGAAAAAGACGTATGTGGTATAAGTAAAAACGTAGGTTAATGAGTAAGGCCCGGATTTTTATGTTTTTACATATCTTTTCCTTTGTATGTACGCTGGTGAAAATATGAAATGTTCGCAAATTACGAAGTAAAGAGCCATATAAACCAAAATCACGTTACATATTTTTACATATTTTGAAGTCTGTTACATATTTTCCGTCTACTGTACATATTTTTACATAAATTCAGTTTCCTTGCTCCTTTTCGCTAATTTTCTTTAAATAATACGCAAATAAAAATAGGCCTATATATGGAACAATAACTCAAAAAGTACTTTTTTAATTATCTGTATTTTTTTTCTTTCACTTTGTTCAACCGATTTGCATTGCGGGAAAGCTGGGTTAAAACAAATCATACACCCTACAATATGCAAAGAAACGTCGTCAGTTATCGCTTCCAATCCTGAAAAAAATCTTTTTTTTATATATATAAAGAAAGAAAACAATATAAGAATTTTTGTGCTTACAATATAAGGATTTTTGTGCCACTCGGATGTGTGCCGAAAAAACAAACTAAAACGCACACAGTTGACTGGCTTTCTCATCTTTTGTATGTGCAACCTCTACGGGTGGGGGTGGGGGTGGCGGTAAGAGGGAGGTGATTGGAGCGGCTAGGCTTTATCACTTGTTTCTTAAATCGAATAAAAAATCGCTTTTGTATGACTCGATGGCTACTTCGCCACTTCTTCCTTCAAACAAAGGGAAAAAAGATTCAGTTTCACGACCGGTTTGTTAGTGTGCAGCTTGTGACCGAGTCAGTTTGTTTCTTGTTTTCAATGATGGCTTCCTCTTTAGCGTCAAAATTGAAATCGTGGATAGCTATGGATGACGCTTATATCACAGACGGTAAAATTGTATTTTGTCAAGTATTCGATAAGAAAGTGGGCTGTTCAATGAAGTCGCTATTGGACCAGAACACGAAAACAGCTATTCACATGAAAAACAAGGTGTTACAGCGTGCCACAAAGCAAAAACTTTTAACCCAAACAAAACCAGCATCTGAAAACAGCAGTGAATTTTACAAAGACCTTGCCAATGTGTTCATAGCAGCAGACATACCGTGGCATTAGGGGTGTTCGATAAGGCTGAGGACCTATCGAACTTCGGGACTGAAAATTTATCGAGTTGTCATCGGTTACTCGAAACCTTTCGAGTATTTGAAATTATCGAAGTTTCGGGTATTATCGAAATTTCGAGTATTATCGAAGTTTCGGGTATTATCGAAATTCCGAGTATTATCGAAGTTTCGGGTATTATCGAAATTTCGAGTATTATCGAAGTTTCGGGTATTATCGAAATTTCGAGTATTATCGAAGTTTCGGGTATTATCGAAATTTCGAGTATTATCGAAGTTTCGGTATTATCGGAATTTCGAGTATTATCGAAGTTTCGGGTATTATCGACATTTCGAGTATTATCGAAGTTTCGGCTATTATCGAAGTTTCGGGTATTATCAATAGTAGTGATGGACAGTTTGGTTCCTTCACCTCTCCAATGATTCCTTCTTGCAGCCAAACTAGTCAAACAACTTTTTTTTATCTGATAAGTTATTGCAAAGGAAAGCGAGTAGAAAGGAAAGCGTGCACAAAGGGATTGCTTTTTCGTCCCCCCCCCCCTACACAAAAAGCGTTCATTTTTCCCTGAATTTTATCTCTTGTTTGTTATTTGCTAACAGCTAGTGTATTAGTGTTGCCAGAGATACGGTCTTAAACGTACAAATATGGTAATTTGCTCTTCATACGATATAGTATACGCCCAACACCTCAACCATATTAATCACGCACGGTATTGCTAAAATGTTATAGCAATTTTTTTTTTTTTTTAAGCCAAATGTATTATCTTCTGTCGTGTTTGCTTTCTCTTAATGGCCACTAGTTCACACATTGCCGCAATCAAATATGATGATGCTTTGGGCGCAAACTCCCCCTTTAGCCTTTCAGTAAAATAAATGTTAGTCAAATCAGTAGTGATTTCAGGGGTTGTTTAGGAGGAATATTTCCCCACAAACATATCTCTGATCATGTTCACCGTGGTTTACCAGTATTTTTGCTACTTTCACCCTCCGTGTATTCAAAATCTCCCGGGGTAGGATTACCATAATTTCTGGATATTTTTAAGAATGGTGTATCTGTTTATTGAGAAGTTAAGAAAAGTCTAATCTTAACTTCCTAAAATGCTTATGCTCATTTTCTATACTTAAAATATATTTTTTTATATTATTGTCTTAATTATTTTAGTGAGTAAAGTATTCTTGCGAAGAACACCTTATCCTTATTGATTTTTTCATAAATATCAGCACAAGACAGAATTGCAAGCCAAGCACTTGACCAAACACAGCGAAATTTCCCAGTCTTCCATTTTCCCTAAAATTTCGGGCATTAGTTAATCCCAGACAATTTTCCGGATCGGGCTTGAATCTAGGACGTATGATAAGACTACGCGGGGGAAACCTTGAAATCATCACTAAGTTTAATGAAGGTGAAAAACGGAAATAAATCTATTTCCTCGACAGTGAATATACAGTGTACCATATGTTCTATACAGTTGGTTTGTACATTATGATGAATCCACACACTAGCGGATCCAGAAGCGTCGTTTGGCGTCGTTAGATTGCTTCCTGGACGAATAATGTAGGTTTTAAAAACGTAAGAGTTTTGCATCAATTTAGAATAACGTGGTGCATTATTTTATATAGAGTGTTTCAAAACAACACCGCCAACGTTTGGGTTGCCACATTACCTAATTTTAGCGGATACCACCAGATTTTCAGGTCTTATATTCGTCCCCCGCTTAATCATCTCTTAATCATGAAAAACCACCCGCTTTTTCGGATTGGAGAAAAATCTAAGACGACTTTGTTGATAAAGTGTTGTTATATTCAATGTAAACCGCTACATTTCTGTCAATCTCAATCGCGAATGGACAGATGACAGAAACAAGATGAACGCAAAAACTGTCAAATTATTACTACTGGTTTTGTACAATATAAAAGACGTATCACGCGTAGAATTTTATGATAAGATTTTATGCCATCGAGATTTTTTAAAGGAAGTTAAAGGGAATGAAAAATGTAAAAAAAATTGGCATAATCATACACATTTTGGTTCAACCCATGAATACTAGTGTATGATCTCATGGGTGCGTATTTCTTTGATAACATTCTGTCCAGTTCAACTGAACACGTCTATGTTGTTACGTAATCTATATGTTCAACTAGTCTTTATATATTCAGAAATGATTGCAAATTGAACCTACGGATCCTTAGCATATTGTTTAGACTAGATTCATTATTAGTATCTTTTTCTTTTAAAATGTTTATACTGTATTTCATATATTGTGAAACTGTGGTATTTTCGTATGTTAGTATGATTTCAAGTATTTAGGAATCTTTGAAAATGATGAGAAATTTTATGAGATGGACCAAGACTCCTAAATATGTTTTAGCTTTCTTACGATAAAAGTTTAGAAATTATTTTGTATTCCTTAGAGAGAAAACCGTATGAACAACATCTGCCATATATCGCTTGCTTTTTTTCTTTTCTTTTTTCTTTTTTTTTTTTTTTTGAAAACTTGTCTTAGAGAAATCCTTATTAGAAATATTTTACTGTAATACTTATTTAATACTTACTTTACAATTCGAGACTCACATTTGTTGAACTTAATAAAATATTAAAGGCAAAAACTAAATTTTCTTTACTTTAGTTTTGTTAGAAAAGTACATTGGAAGTGTCACTTAACAAAGAAATCACTAAAAAAAAAAAAAAAAATGGTCAGAAGGATCGTCAGTATTTCTAATACACAAATTCACATCAGTACTTACGGTTTAGAATACTCCGCTTTTCTAATTTCAAAATATGGCAACCCTATCCTGAGACCAAGATAAAACAAAAAGTATAGACCAACCTGGGTGCACAAATGCTTCCTTTTGGAGTTATAGGATGCCGAAAACATGAATAAATGAACTTTATAGGTCCATAGCTCCAATACTATAGGATCTACCGTAGTCCGGCCAAGATTTTATTTAGGAACTAGTATGTGCCCTATCCAAATATCCAAGTTTCAGAATGATCCAAATATCCCATATGATCTTTTCGCTGACATTTTCACTTCAGTAACTTGAACACACTTTCCAGTACTGTTTCAGCTTGAATTAGCAGTATAACCTTGTTTCCCATAGAGAAATCTGATTACAACCGAAGTGCAATGTAATCGTAATCGGTTTTAAAGACATTGGCTTCTTGTTTCTTAAAAGAAAGAAATAATGATAAGTAGTCTATTGTATGCAGGACACAACAGGAGAGATAGGGTCTAATATTTCTTTCAACAACTGCAAAGCAAGTAACTGCACGGCCATCTTTCTTTGAAAGGCTGTTTGCAACAATATACGAAGCAGCTAAAAGAACTCTTGAGGAAATAATGTTTTCTATTTTTCCTTAAGAAGTGATCGGAAGTTATTTTAATTTGATATGGAAATTGAATCAGAGCCATTGAAGTGTAAGTCAGAGGCTGTGTGTTTTTTTCCTTCATCTTCATCCCTTTTGTCCCTCCCTGGTTCGATCCACGACCAAGTAAGTTTGTGGTGGACAACATCGTGTCCGTGGGTTTTCTTGGCGTACTCCCGTTTCCTTCCACATTCCCATTCCACCAATTATTCCATCATCATTCACTTGCCTTAATCATACTTCTCCCTTAGCCTAACAGACATAATAGTAGGTCATTAAACTGGAAGATTTCACTTCATTTCATTTTCCTTTAGTCTTCGTTCTGTCATATGTAAAGTTCTCCCTTGTGCATAGCATCATGCCATGAGGGCATGTAGGGAGTGTGCCCTCAGTCGTAGATGAATGTGGTGTTGTCGGCACCACGCTTCGGCCACATCCCCCCCCTCCCAGGTACGCATTGAATCTGAGGTTGGTAATACCCAGAGCCGCACGGCATCACATGCCTACGCCCAAAGTAAGAACAAATACTTCAATTCGGGAAAAATCCCCTTGTGGTATGGCAACCAAAACAATAAGTGTCTGGTGAAAGCAAAAGAGAGCATTTTAAAATGAGTTCCATCAAAATCGGACAATCCGTTCGAAAGTTATCGTCGGATGCCACATGCAAACAGACAGACAGGACGGCCTATAATAGGGAGCTTCACACCCAAAATTCTCAAGGTTTTTTTCACGACAATTTCAAATACTCGAAGGCATTCGAGAGCCGGAGAGTAAATTTTCGAAAAGGAAGTTTGATAAGTCTTCAGCCTTATCGACTTCCCTTACCTCTACCTATATCAGTACCTATCTCTATACAGAACTTTAAATTAAACCCTCGAAATCATATTAAAATTATTTTTCTGCCTGCCCCGTTATTGGCGCAATCGGCAAAGTGACTATTAGTAGACTAATGGTGTCTTGGATTCCAATTCTATTCAGGTGATGCATGTTTTCTCTTTCTCTTTCTCTCTTCTGACAGACTGCTTAAACCTTATACAGATCTGTGGGGAAAAAGCTTTTCCTTCACTTCATTGCTAAGGAGAGAAGTTTTAAAATAAACACTCTGCATATATGTAATATATATTATATACAACTATGATAACCTCGAATTCATTGTTTCTTCCTAACACTCCGATAATCCCGAACTTTTCAAAATATTCAAGCGACTCGACAAATGCGATCATATTGATATATTTCTGTATTCGCTGCTTTCAAACAATTCGAGGCTCTCGAAGAGTTCGACTGTCTCGAAGTTGTCTAATGTTTCTTACATTTCGAGTGCCTCGAACACTTCGACAGTCTCGAACATTTCAGGAGTCTCGAACATTACAAGTCTCGAACATTTCGAGTGTCTCGAACATTTCGGGAGTCTCGATCATTTCGGGAGTCTCGAAAATTTCGGGAGTCTCGATCATTTCGAGAGTCTCGAACATTTCGGGAGTCTCGAACATTTCGGGAGTCTCGAACATTTCGGGAGTCTCGAACATTTCGGGAGTCTCGATCATTTCGGGAGTCTCGAACATTTCGGGAGTCTCGATCATTTCGAGAGTCTCGATCATTTCGAGAGTCTCGAACATTTCGAGAGTCTCGAACATTTCGGGAGTCTCGAAAGTTCGATAATTCGATAAAATTAAAATTCTTTATCGATGAAACGGTTTTGAAATTTTATCGAATTGTTATCGATTACTCGATTATCGGAACAGCCCTACGTGGCATAAATTGCAAGTCCCACAGTTCGCGTCCTTTTTGGAAAAGTATTGCAAGAGACACATTCCTGACGAATCTACTATCCGCAAGAATTATTTGGATGTGTGCTATGAAGATACTATCAAACACATTCGAGCTTAAATTGGTGATTCGCATATATGGTTTGCGGTGGATGAAACTACACACGTATTGGGACATTTCGTTGCCAATCTGGTAGTAGGAAAGCTTGACCCTGATTCTCCATCACGACCATTTCTTATCTGTTCAAAACTTTTGGACAAAACAAACCATTCCACAGTTGCACGTTTCGTAAATGATGGACTGAGAGTGTTGTATCCAGAAAGTGTTCCTGCAGAAAAAGTGCTGCTGATGTGTTCTGATGCTGCAGCGTACATGTTAAGAGCTGCCGATGCGCTTAAAATGTTCTACGCAAACCTCATTCATATGTGCTGTTTGGTCCATGGATTACATCGTGTACCAGAGGAAGTGTGGATCAACTTCCCTGAAGTCAATGAGCTTGTGTCTTCTACTAAGAAAGTTTTTGTGAAAGCCCCTGGTCGTGTGCAGTGCTACAACAATATGCTACCAAATATGTTGCTACCACCGCAGCCTGTACTGACACGGTGGGGCACCTGGATACAAGCTGTTAACTTCTACAATGAAAATTTTGATGCTGTAAAGTCATTTGTCACCACATTTCCTACAGAGTCCAGTGCAACAGTACGTGATTCTTAAAGTGCGTTCAAAAATCCTATTGTTCAATGTTCACTAGCGTACATTGTAAGTAATTTCGGGTGGATTGCAAATGTTAGCGAGAAGCAAGAAAAAAATCAATATTTTTTATGTTCAATAATGTGATTTTTTACTTTCTTGATACATATTTTCATTTGTTTCTCTTGAAAATTTGTACGTATTTGTAGGAAGTTATTACACAAAGATGTTACAGTATATTTATTAGCTAAAAAAATATCACAGACGCAAAATAAACACGAAAAAATATTTTTACATATTCTCATATTTTTAACATATTTCTTACATATTTCATTGATTTTTGTTACATATTTATGTACATATTTCGGTACTTTGTACTACATAAAAATCCGGGCCTTATTAATGAGTAAATCCTGTAATTTTTGGACTTAACGTAAAACCGATGTAACATCCTGCACCAAATAACTGGAAACATATGTTTTATGAGTACTTTCAGTACTAGAGAAAGAACTGCATATAGGCGGTCAGGATTTCACATACAGATGGACGTATATAACATATAGCTGACGTACATAACATATAATATACAGAAGACTGTTAAAAGTTTGACATTCTGCAGCAGCATGATGTAACATCTAAGCGGGAGAAAAGCATTACGTATCTAGTGTATGGATAACTTATGCTCCGCACAGATTTCAGTAGAAAGCATAAGCATTCCGTATATTTGTACAATATACTGCCTTTCAGATAACGGACTTTTCTCAGTGTAATATAAGCAATTTACAACTATGTTCTATTAGCTACACGAAACTATGGTAAACGCGAAGATATGGTCAAATAATATTGTTTATGTGTAAAGTAGTTCGATAATAGCTGGTGGAGAAATCTCATAAAGCACATGGACATGGTTATCATCTTAAGTTTGTGCGTCCCAGTGTTGAACTCAGTGAAGAATTAGATTACTTTTACTTGGGGAAATGTTTCTTGATGGATAAATTTCCGCGGGCTTCAAACTGAACGCTAAACTATTTTACATGTCAGAAATTTGCATCTACTATCAAATCACTGTGCTTTTATATCGTTGACTAGACTTTGGCTACTGGGGGCTCTGCCCCCAGACCCCCAAGTCTACTCGGCCTATGGCCTCGCATTTCTTATCTATCGGCCTTTGTATCAACACTGAATTTCGTGAACTTGCTCTTCAAATTTCCTGAATCTGCATATCCGGGGGCTTCGCTCCCACTGTCTTTGCTCGGCCTATGGCCTCGTATCACTTGATCCCACAATTCTATCGTTTCTTTTCCTATTTTAACTATCTAAAAGATAAGATTTTGTATCCCAAGAAAACGCCCGTTTAAAAAACATGGGAATTTCTTCATCCCGCTTTAGACTCCTAAAAATTAAAAATATTCACTTTTGGCAATTTTCCTGTCGGTTAGTGCCAAAAGGCTACAATCATGCCAAATTTCATTATTTTAATCCTGCCGGAAGTACCTAAACATTTTGGGGTGTAGAAGTCGTCCCATATAAATAACATGGGGAAGATTTTTCAGTTCCCCATAAAAACACTCTATGGTCTGAATTTTTATTTCTGATGATTCACTTAGATAACACTAATGAAAACGTAAAAGCATACTGAATTTCAAGTTTTTATTCTAATTCTAAGTACCTAAAACATGAGATTATAGGTCTAAAAAAGGCCCATTTAAATAACATGGGGAAATTTCTCATCCCCTCTTCAGACTCCCTAAAAATTAAAAATATTTACTTTTGGCAATTTTTCTATGGGTTAGCTCCGGAAAGCTACAATCATGCCAAATTTAATCATTGTAGCCCTACCGGAAGTGCTCAATAATTTATGTCAGCTCATGTAGTTTTATATATAGTTAAGATAAGATTTGTTTTCCTAAAGAATGAATAAAATTCGCCTCGTAAGGTTGATTGGTTACCCAAACATGACGAGATTAATTAGTGTATTAACTCAGATTGCAAGCGATGTCCATCTACACGTGTAACATATATTGCAGCTTTTAAAAGAACCAGAAAACTTATATGAGTACGTATCAGGGGACTCTCGACTCAGCCTTTCTGCTCTCATTTTTCCCAGGATACTTTACGGTCGGTGACGTCACGTGGAGGTATCACCAAGGAAGTTATAAAACAGAAGATTTGACCATACCACAAAATCGTGAAGCCATACGTATCCTATGATTGGTGATTTTTCTTACCTGTGAAAGGTTATTTTGGGTAATTTTTACTCACTCCTATTTGTACAGCCATACGTGCAGCATTAACCATTGCATATTATAAATCTAAAGCAACGACTTAGATAAAAATAAACGACAGATATACTACATGTCTACATATGAAGATTGCAATGTTTTGAGCCAACATATATGGCGGTCATTCAATTACCTAATAGGATGAAGATACATATGTACGGATCCTCTTTTTTGTAACACCCTTCGGTATCGTTCAATACCTGCGAAATACTGCATACCCAATTACGCTAGTTAGTATACTGTTTCAAAATGGGTGAAAGTTAATCCACAAGACGTCACGGACAGGGAGCCAATCAGAACGCTAAACGCGAACTGGGGCTACCTGTTATTTTATATAACTTGAGTACGTACGTTTAGAGACAAATGATTGTGTCGTACTGCTAAAGAAGGTAATACTAGTTACATAGGAAGGTATCACTAGTAATTTAATGTATTGATGTTATTACTGAGTAATACTTCAGAAATATATGTTAGATACTTTGTTGTATAATCTGGTAAAGTACACTATAACCTTGTTCTTAGATATTCGAGTACATTCAGTTAATTGATTATAAACAAATACAAATAATTTACTTTTCAAAGAAACCTTACATTTTGTTACTTTTCTTTGTCATTCTTCATTTTATTAAAAGAAAGTCGTAGACGTTTGAAAAACATTCAACGTATATTTCTCCAACAAGCCGTTTCCCTACTGAGCGGCGCAGACAATTTCCCCTGAATCGACAGATGACGTACAAAGATGGTGGTCATTGTTTTAAGCGCACGAGTAACAGATCGAAATTCAATCATAAATTTCGACGAGTTCAATTCAACGCATGAGCGAAAGAAAGTGTTTCCCATAATCAGCTAGCCCTGAAGTATTTTATAGTACAAAAAGTGAAAATATTCGTTGTGGAAAATGTGAAAGATCGTCGTATGGAAACAGGGACGGCGTTAAGGGTGGGCGGGGGTGGGCAACCGCCCACCCGATGGATGGCCTCGCCCACCCATCCGCCCACCCCAACAGAACAGAGGTGTCATTAAGGGGGGGCAGGAGAGGGCAATTGCTCTCCCCCCGCAAGAGTTTGAGGAATACATATACTTTATCGATTGTCTACTAATATACTAGTACAAACTGTGCAAGTCTTACGTTGTTGGTGTTCTTGCCCCCTCAAGCGAGGTCTGAAATGTCACCCCTGCAACAGAAATAGGATAATGAAGGTCACCAGTGCCGGATTTAGGTTTGATGGGGCCCTAAGCTATTGAAGATAATGGGGCCCTTTTATTTCTAGTTTTTTTTTCAGCGATAAAATTTTCGCCTTTTCTGTTTGAATATATGCTATGCTATATGGTAATTTATGGACCTAATACATATCTATTAAGTAAATATGTTTTCGTGTATATTTCGTCAACTTAACTTACTGTTTTGAATACATTACAGAAAAACTGTAAAATTTGTAAAATTAGCGGTAGTTTAATTTGGTACCAATAAAGTCCTTTGCCGATGTTTTTGCACTAACTATGATCAACGCTCCACGCCATGCTTCTACAATATGTAGAGACCGCATCATTTCTCATTTCAAGTTATTTCTATTCAGTTGGGTAAAGTTTGAAACGTTTCCAGGGATCCGTGTAAGTAAATACAGTCTAAATATCATCCAGGGTTGGTAATTACTGCCTGAAGCTCAACTAATCGTGTGAGCTTTTTCCAGGTCAGGTTACTAGAGTAACTCAAAATGGAATGACACCCTCGAAGATTACACAAGGTGTAATACGACACAAATTCGCTGGAAGCAGAGGCGAACTTAGAAGGTTAAAACTGGGGAAGGGCAACTAAAACCCAGATTATGATAGATATATCGTGAGTTTACTATAAACTTTCAAAAATATGTAAGTAATGGCTTCGATTATTTTTGTCACTCAAAAAACTGGGGTCTTAGACCTCTCCGGCCCCTGGCTAGATACGTCTCTGGCTGAAAATCATAAAAACATCGTTAAAAAACCTAACTGTTGCACTAAAATTGTTATAAGACCTATAAATGTAGGTAGCATCTTTTTACTGCGACGTGAAAAGATGTTGGTACCTTGCCTTGCTATGTAGTAACTAGTGCCGACAACCTAGTGCATTCAGCCTGTTGCATACCAACTTACACAAGGCAAATTCGGGCAGTTCTGAACGTAACAATACATAAAATACTGTTAATATATACAAACGAACGACTCATATCCCTAGAGTGAATGGATGAAATCACTACGATTCGTGCTCCTATTCTTTCCTTTAGTCAGGGGCGGATCCATTCTGAATGTTTAGGGGGGAGCAATCGTTCGAAGTCAATAGGTTTTATTTTACGTTTATAATACAAAGGTGAAAATTCTTAGGATAGGTTTTATTTTTAAAATAAAAGCATATTCAATTCTGGGGGCGATCGCCCCCTGGATCTGCCCCTGCCTTTAGTGATCCATTATTGCACCCTATAGATCACTATATGAGCTCCTCCGTGGCTAAGCGGTTAGCGTATGCACTTTTGGCGTGGGAGACCCGGGTTCGATTCCCGGTGGGAGCTCATGTGGTTCGGATTCCACGTTAATCAGTAGGTCCCGTCTCATGTTTGCCTCACTGCTGAAAGGGACGTTAAACTCAAAATCAACTTAACTCTATAGATCACTATGAAAATCAGTGCCGAGTTCTGAAAGTTATGAAAATAAAAACTTCTGCACGCTACTTTTCATACTTACGTACAGTGAAATATCTATAATTTCGCGATGTAAAGATTATTGCCGCTTAGGGCTGTAATTCCTTTATATTTTACTATTATTTCGCGAGCTTGTCGTTTCATGCCTTCTTCTTATGCATCCACTGTTACCAGACTCAATTTCTTCTCGAATTCCAAATAGTACGTGAAAGGGTAGCACTAGAGTTCTATCCGCATACAAGATAATGTATCACTTATGCTGTGAAGTCTTATTAAAGTTGCTAAGTGTAATGGCTGGAAAACAGGGACCCGATTACAAATGGGGCTCTGAAACAAAATCCCTATTACAAGCGGAGCTGGGAAACGAGGGTTCCATTATAAGCGGGGCTGGGCAACAGAAATCCCATTGCAGGCGGGTTGGAAAACAGGGCCCTATTACTTGCTTCATGAGAGCTTAATACATAACAGTACAGAACACCGTTGTTGTATGTGCGTTTTATCTTATTTGCTTTTTCTTATTATTTCGAAATGACATTACAGCCACTTTTTCTTTAAAATTTTTGGGGCCCCCAAGAGAGCAATAGCTTGTTTAGCTTATGCGCAAATCCGGCACTGAAGGTGACATACTATACTTCAAAAGCAATAGGTATTACTTTCTATTGTAATGCACTTTCGGTTCTAGGACTCTGTTTAACTCTGCAATGGACAATGATTTTAAGACAGATACTTGTAGTAATATAACCCTTTCCGGTACCCGGTTTTTTTTTGGGGGGGGGCTATTTTTTAGACTTTCAGTCAAGCAGCTACTGCATCGTCACTATTTATCCTAGGATCATGGTTCATACCTCATTCTCTTCAGAATAGAGCTGGCTTTCAAATGACACCACTTGCATGCTCATACCATAAACCAGGAGCGGGAAAAATGATGTCAAAAGAAAAATTTCGGAGGGAAATTTTTTCTCGCACTTTGGGCCCCTCTGGAGCGGCCCTGTGCGAACGTAGCCATCTAAAAAAAATCTGATAAATAGTACTTGGTATACTGAATGTGTGTGCCAAATTTCAAGTTTCTATCTTGAATACCAAGGGCGGGAGAAATTTTATCAGGAATTCCCACCATGCCCCAAATTACCGTAAAACACCATGATCTCAGGTAAAAAATTTCCTGAGACATCCCTAATTACTCTAGGGTCATGTTTCGTCCATCATTCTCTTTAGAATAGAACTGCCTTTTAAGGCGGTATGACTCACGTGTCTCCATCATGTACCTAAGGCGGGAAAATGAGGAAAAACGGGATTTTTTGGGTCTAAATATCCTTTTTTCAATTTTAGCCCCCCTGGATCCCCCCTATTTTAACGCAGAGATGTAAAAAAATCTGGTAAATACTACTCGGTGGGGTGAATGTTTATGCACAATTCCAATTTTCCAGGTGCAAAAGTAAGCCCGCCAAAAAAAAAAAAATATACCGACAATGTCCCATATTCCCGTATACAGAGGGAAATTTTTAAACATTCCCTGAGACATCCCTAATTACCCTAGGGTCATGTTTCGCCCATCGTTCTCTTCCGAATAGAACTGCCTTTCAGGCAGTACCATTCACTTGTCCCCATCATATATCTAAGGCGGGAAAATCCCGTGAAAGTGATTTTTTGGTAAAAATTTCCCTTTTTCAACGTTTAGCCCCTCTGTACCCCCTGTTTTAACGCAAAAATCTAAAAAAAAATCTGATAGATACTACTCTGTGGACTGAATGTTTGTGAACAATTTCAATCTTCTAGGTGCAAAAATAAGCCCGCAAAAAAATAATACCGAAAATGTCCAAAATTCCCAAATTCAGAAGTATATTTTGGTAAAAATTCCCTGACACTTCCCTAATTACCCTAGGGCCATGTGTCGCACATCATTCTCTTCAGAATAGAACTGCTTTTCAGGCGGTACCATTCACTTGTCTCCTTCATGTATCTAAGGCGGGAAAATGAGGAAAAACGGGATTTTTGGGTAAAAATTTCCCTTTTTTCAAATTTTGACCCTCTCTACCCCCTGTTTTAACGCAGAAATCTGAAAAAAATCTGGTAAATACTACTCGGTGGACTGCATGTTTGTGCAAAATTTCAATCTTCTACGTGCAAAAATAAGCCCGAAAAAAATACTTTACACAAACCCCCCAAAAAGTATTACACGAAAATATAAATTTTAGACTTATGACGTCATCACCTCCTATGTCTCGACGCAGGAAGGTGTGAAACCATACGTAATGTCTTCTACAATGCCTCTGGACTGGACTTGAAAAACAAAACAAAACAAAACAAAAAAAAAAAAAAAACGCGGACGAAAAAGCTCAAATAGGAGAGTTATAACGCAATGTACCATGAAACACCCCTATGGTACAAATTGTACCATGGGATCCCCAAAGGGATGCCAAAAGTCGTGATTAATGAATTGAAGTTTAACACACACGCATAATCGTGCTATTGAAACGCCAGTGTTTGTATGTGCTGCACTGAAAAAAAAAAGAAGTGCTTTTTTAAAAGCCGACTAAATAATGGACAGGACTGGCCAGTACTGTCTATTGTCTCATTTCAGAAAGAGAGGAAGGAGAGTAGTGCTTCTCCCAAAGCCCCCAAAGCTCATGTGCGCCCCCGCATTTTATTTATGAATATACAATATTTGGCATAATTTGAATTCAATTTGTCTTAAAATCCTCATGCATGCCTTCTGCATCTGAATGCCCCCCCCCCCCCCAAATAAAATACAGAGAAATCGGCGCCCTTGCTTTGTGTCGGCGCGATAGCTTCTTATAAGGTATTTGTAAAAACCCTTATTATAGCATTGTTGAGTTGATCTCTGTTGCGTTCAGAAGTCTTGGCAGTCGGTGCTTGTTCAGCTAATATGTCAAAAAAAAAAAAAAAAAAAAAAAAAAAAACTAGCGATTTCTTCTGTCTCGGTGTCTTTCTCGTGTTCAAAGAAGCACGATTTTCAATCCTTTGACGTTAGTGATAATCCTTCTTCTTCAATGGGAAAAAAGACAAAAAATACAAATACATGTGACAACCAGGATTCGCAATTTGAAGTGTTCGATTTCGAGGAAAGTGAAAATGAACTAGATGTTGGAGAGAGCGAAGACGACAGCGTTGCTTCTGAAGTTACTCGTTTATATTTTTTGTCCCTTGCTTTCTTGTAATAAATACTTCAAAGATAAAAATGTTTGCAGCAGCCTATTTTATCCTTGTTTTACTTTACCTACTTATTGTGTATTTTATGTTATTAACGAAAAGTAGAGTATTATCTGTTAGTCTGCGTTGTTTGAACCTTCTTTTATTTCTATGCACTCATGTGCATTCTTGGGGGAAGAGGAGGTAAAGCTGTCTTGAACGTCATCGACTACACAGTACACGCCGTTATTATTGTTTTAAAAAACTGAAAGTAGAGGTAGTGTGTGTGCCACGCGGAATTCGGTAGGTCGAGCATATTTCCACGAACTCCAGCAGCCCATCCTAAGTCCTGCATTTCTTCAGTCTCACCAGGTGAATGCTGGAATGGCACCTTCTATAAGGCCAACACAGCTGTTTTCCATATCCTTGTTTCTCCCCTATTTCGGTCTGAGCCTTAGCTAACTAAAGAGTATAAAAATTGAAATTTAATTATTGTCAAAAAATGTCTACATTGCCCAGTTCTCATTTTCATTGTCCGCCCACCCAGCAACTAGGTCCGCCTCTTTCCGCCCACCCCATCAAGCGTTCCTGGCGCCGTCCCTGTATGGAAATCCATCACTGTAACCAGTACGGAATTAAACAACTCATAACCAAGTGCATGGTAGATTTCACGCAAATGTTTGCGGTCCAACCCTTACCGTTTGCAACTAGACGACAAAGCCAAGTGATAAATGGATTGGGCGTGCTGCTAGAGATGATAGTAAACGTTTACGTTGGTCTCCACGTTTCTCCGACCTTATACCCTGCATAACACTTTTTCCTCTGGAGTTCCATGAAGAAGAAAAAAAGAACACGTGTGTCGGCTACCTTTACGAATCCAGTATTTTCGTGTTCACATCATGGAGGCTATTTCTGATATAACATGTATGATAAGAATTGACTACAACCTAGATGTGAGCCCGTAACAAAAGGAGTCCTCATTGATTTGATTTGATTTGATTTTGAGTTTAACGTCCCGTTCAGCAGCGAGGCTATATGAGACGTGGACCTACTGATTAACGTGGAATCCGAACCACATGAGCTCCTGGAGTCCTCATTGAGTACACATGATGTGATATGTTGTGAACCAAATGTAAATGTGGTATTTTACATTTGGTTCACAAGTATAAATGGAAATAAAAAAAATAATGAATGAGAAATGAAACGAAATCTTTGAGTTTTACGTCTCACGATTACGCCGGTTAGGCTAAAGGAGACGGTGATGATGAGTAATGAATGAAATGGTGGAAGAAAGTGAAGAAAGTGGGAGGAAACGGGAGAACTCCGAGGAAACCCACGCACACGGTATTTGTCCACCACAAAATTCACTTGGCGGTGGCTCGGATCGAACCCGGGACTCCAAGCACCAGAGGTGAACGCTCTACCACTGAGCCACTGCGGCCCTCAATGAATGAGACTAATGTAGAAGGAATTCCATGTAAAAGACCAAAGAAGTAAAGGAGATAGAGAGAAAAAGAAAGAGAACTAAAAAACATTGAAGCGATGACAATGAGAGCCCAGAAGCGGCTGCCATATGGAATGGTCCTATAAGAAGTTTTTGTGATTTCCAGAAATAGGGAACCAATCACTCAAAATATCCTAGTTATGTCAATGAATTTTACGTAATCCAACCCAACAGGTATACGAATATAGGAACTTCGAACACAGTTAAATGTTCTTCGGTAACATTCGAACTAACCATGAACTGCACCTTGCTTTTTACAGCCAAACCCCATTAAACCAATGTGAAGGGTTTTTGTATGTGTGTTTGTTCAATGTCAATTAAACCATTGTACCATTTTATTCCTTTAAAGCAAAAGCGTGTCTAACGGACCCTCAAAATAAGATATTTGAAATGTTTACATTTCCGTCGGGAGACGTGTTTTCGTTCTTTATTTTAATATTTTCCTGATAAATCAAGGACATTATGTATATGGCACAAGTCGAACCAAACTCATTTAGTCGGAATCAAACTTGTCAGTGTAAAAAAAAAAAAAGTGAAATATGTTGTGCAGGCTTTCGGTTCTCGAGTTGTGGGAGGTCAAAATTTAATTTAAAAATTTTCGAAGAAAAACGTCAACAGAACTAACTGATTAAGATCAAACTTGGCACGGTCGTAGACTTTGATCTGCTATATGAAAGTGTGAAACTATGATGTTGTGCAGACTTTTGGTTCTCCAGTTATGGGAGGTCAAACTTCAATTCGTATTTTCGAAACAAAAAATTATTAACGGAATTAAACTGATCGACATTATACTTGGCATGCTGGTCTGTTATATAAACGTGTGAAATGTTACGGTGTAAAGATATCTGACTCCTAAGTTACAGACAATCAAAGTCATAAATCAACTCATTGGGTATAACAAAAAGTTCTAAATCAACTCATTGGATATAACAAAAAGTTCTAAATCAACTCACTGGGTATAACAAAAAGTTCTAAATCAATTCATTCGGTATAACAGAAAGTACTAAATCAGCTCATTCGGTATAACAAAAAATGTTCTAAACCAACTCATTTGGCATAACAAAAAATGTTCTAAATCAGCTCATTCGGCATAACATAAAATGTTATAAACCAACTTATTGAATGTAACAAAAATGTTCTAAATCAACTCATTCGGCACAAGAAAAATGTTCAAAGTAAAGTCATTCGGCATGACCAATGATGTTCTAAATAAACTCATTCAGCATAAAACAAAAATGTTCTAAACCAACTCATTCGGCATAACAAAAAATATTATAAACCGACTAATTCGGCATAACAAAAGATTGTTCTAAACCAACTCATTTAGTATAACATAAAATGTTCTAAATAAAGTCATTCGGCATGACAAAAAATGTTCTAAAAAAACTAATTCGGAATGACAAAAATGTTCTAAATCAACTTATTTGGCATGATAAAAATTTTCTAAATCAACTCGTTCGACATGACGAAAAATGTTCTAAATAAACTCATTGAATGCAACAAATATTCTAAATCAGCTCATTCAACATAACAAGTAATGTTCTAAACGAACTCATTTTGCACAACAAAAAAATGTTCTAGATCGACTCATTGGACATAGCCTAACAAAAAGTAATATATACGGTTTAAATAGAAATTAAAGATGTCTTGGACAGAAAACAAAACCTAAATAAAAAAAAATGCTTTATTTATTACTTTAGTTTTCACTTGTAAACTAAAGTAATTTTGAACAGTTACTTTATAAAATTCAGAGAATAGAAAAGGTGTAAAATGGAAGCTACAATCTCTGCATCTGAAACGATTTAGCAAATAAGCGACTATCCCATATTGTGGTATGTTATTTATGGTTATACGCAGCTGTTTCTCCACTCGTTCTGTTGAGAAAACTCGTACGAATGTTGTATTGAAAGTTTTAAAAGTTCATTTATCTAAACTAGAGCGTTTGGAACTTTTAGCATTTATTTAATTTAGGAGAAATATCTATATTTGTATTAAAACGCTCTTTCTTTTTGGAATTCCAACAGTCACTCAATAATTACATGTGGGATGATAGTTTCTTTGTAATATTGTTTTGTATGTCAGTAATGAGCTTTTATATGTTATGTATTTATATCTGTTCTAATTAGACGTTATTGGGTCCTGTTATAAGGATGTTTTACAACCTAGAATTGTAGCTACAAGGTTGAAACATGTTTTTAAACTGATCTAAAACAAGCTTATAGGTAGTATAAATCTGTAAGTTTTACGTCCCACGCTTATGCCAGCTACGCTAAAGGAGACCGTGATGTTGAGAAATGAATGAAATGGTAGAATGAAGAAAGAGGGAAGAAACGGGAGAATCGCGAGAAAAAACACACACATAGTGTTTGTTTACCACAAAATTCACCTGGCGCGAGCTGGGATCGATCTAAGAACCTCATGCACTAGAGGTTAAATCTCTACCACTGAGCCACCGCGGCACCTCCCATCAATTACCCGCTTCGTTGGGTTAAATTAACAAAAAATAGTAATATGTTCACTTTAGACTAATACTAAAGCTCTATCGGTCATTTCCGATTATTTTTATATATCCCCTTTCCCATCCCCATGGGCACAGCAACATCGGAAGTGTCATTCTTCATCTCAGCGAGCCCGAAAACAATGAATTCGACACTGATATTGGTCATTTAGATCATTTTTATATATCTCCCCCATCCCCTCCTCAAGTTGCGGGGCTGAATTTGGATTTAACCCTACGACTACCAGGTGGGTCCATTGGACCCATACGGATTCTTTTTGTCAGTAATTATAATGACACTGTGCGTTTCCAGTTATTAATATCCTCTGACTTTTTCTTGAGTTGAGTTGATTTTGAGTTTAACGTCCCGTTCAGCAGCGAGGCTATATGAGACGTGTACCTACTGATTCACGTGGAGTCCGAACCACATGAGCTCTCGCTGGGAATCAAACCCGCGTCTCCCACGCCAAAGGCGCGTGCGCTAACCGCTTTGCCACGAAGGAGCTCCTGACTTTTTCTTGTTTGCATTCTTATTTTAAATAACTTAGGTGTTATTTTATTTTTGTAAGTCATGTGGTAGTTTTACTAATTTATAGCATTAAGTCCCAAGTGGATCCATTGGACCATGACCTTTATTAAGTGCAAACGTATTTTTCAAATTTTAGCTTCGGTTGAAATTGTGCATTGTAGATGGCAGCATTAGCATTTTAATGTTCTCCTAGCTATCATGGTGAAGCTAGAAATAAATACGATGGTTGGAAAGAAGACATGGCAACACTGTATTATCCTCGAGCAAGGAGTTTATTCGTACTGCTGTTGGCAACACATTTAGAGGACGTGTGGAGCTATACAGCGCGGGTGGCGGCGCTAGTGTAGGTGCTCAGTGATAATAGTGGTGTGTGTTGATTATAGGTTCTCAAAACACACCGCTCTAAAGAGGGTGTTTTCTAAGTTAGAACAACGTGCATGCATAAAAGTCAAAGTGACCCGTGGCAAAAACGCCAAGGAATGTTACTCTGGACTACGTGAAGGATGTGGTGAATGCGCATTGCGGTATCAGACTGCAATACTTTGGGTTGCAGCGTTTGGTGCAGGACGTAATAGTGTCCAACAGGAACCAGGTGGAGATCGACATGGGATCAGAAACAGTCATTGAATTGATTCAATCTTTGCTACATGTAGACAGGAGGTGGACTGGCAGCGAATTGACTAAGGAACATCTCACACTACAGTATTGAATTTGTTGCACAATGTCCTTGGTTACCGAAAAATTGTATCCCGGTTAGCACCGCACCACCTTATAGCCGTTCAAAAATGACACATACACGCGGTGGTCAATTGGCACATTACAGAGGGAATGGTCGCATGTTCCAGGACAAGATTATCGCACTTGATGAAATATGGGCGTGCTCGTTTGAGCCAGAACTTAAGTACCAATTTAATGAATGGTGCAACCCATCATCGCCCCGATCCAAAAAGCTGCGTCAGCATGAAAACTAAGTGTAGCCTAGGGGAATATGAAGGTGATGCTGATAGTGACATATGACGTATGTGGTGTCATATTAAGGCATGCAGTCCTTCGGAACCAGACCGTAAATGCAGTGTACTACCATAGATTTCTGGTAAAACATCTTAGTTCTGCACTGCGCAGGAAACAACAGAACTTCATAAGGGATCCACCCATTATTTTGCATGGCAACGCCCGTTGACACAGCGCAGTTTCTGTGTGGGACCTGTTTGCATAATGGGGGTGGGAGCTCCTAGAGCACACACCTTATTCACCGGACATGAGTCCATGTGACTTTCATTTGTTCCCTAAAATGAAACAACCACTGCGAGTTTGTGAAAACTCTTTGGGAAATTTTATATAATTTTACTTTTTGTTACATAGTAATACATTTCTGACGTCTACATTTCAATATTATGTATCTTAATATTTATTTCATAAATAAAAATATGCTTTATTTTCCTTAAAGAGAGAAAAACCTTAAACAGAAGTGTATTTAATTGATATTCTAATTAATAAACATTGCTCCCCTCTTCCAGACAGCGGCGCAAATCTGTATTCAATATTGAGGGGGGGGACGGGTAAGACCGTTCCCATATCTATATATATATATATATATATATATATATATATATATATATATATAAGCGATGTTCAAAATATCTATGAAGTTGAAAAACAATACTGTGGAGGATTAGGGGAGCAGAGTTGTCTTCAACATTTTGGGAAGCGGGCAGATTTGAGGCTTATTCTGGGAGAACATCAATTTCATCTCACTTTCCTTTGTGACAATAGAACACAAATCGTCACATTTCTCCCAAAAAAGCCATTTCAAATCGGATTATTGGGGGGACAGCCCCCCGGTTCCAAGATTGGAGGGGACATGTCCCCCTCATCTCCCCGGGATTTGCACCAGTGCTTCCAGAAGTGTATATATTGACTAGAAAAAAGCAAAAAAAAAAAAAAAAAATCACCGTGCGACCATTGGACCCGGTTGGTATTCAAATGTATAAAATTTTGTCTGTAGTTCCAGTCCAGGGTTAAACTGCATCAAAACTGTCACTGTTCCTCTTAGCGACCCCAAAAACTATGGATTCGAGGCTTGATGTTTATAAGCGTAGGAATGACTAACATTTACTTCTTTTTTATTTAAAAAATCTGGAATTGGTGTAGTGGTGGGGGAGCTTCCGCCACTTGAAGATTAAATTCATGAAATTCCGAGGCGTCGTGCAGTTAATGTACAACTGTTTTTGAAAAAGTGCCCTAAAATGAAAAGGAATTTCCCCTCTCGTGAACTAGCCCTATATAACGGTTGATCAACTTAGGGCAGAAATTAAGTAAAGTAGAAAAACATTTAAATTTACAAACGTAAATATAATTTCTAATTCCTTTCTTTTTAGCAACTGAAAAAAAAAATACTTCTTGCATAACAGCTGTGAGTTCAATTTTATTGCTGGAGACCCGGGTTCAATTCCCGGCGGGAGCTCATGTGGTTCGGATTCCACGTTAATAAGTAGGTCCACGTCTCATATAGCCTCGCTGCTGAAAGGGACGCTAAACTAAAATCAATCAATCAATTTAATTTTATTGCAACACATTTCAATTTTAGACGTTGCGGACCCCCCTGGGTAGATCCCAACGACCCCCACGGGTCCGCAGACCCCACTTTAAGAACTACTGCGTTAAACTTTAAAAAATCCGATTATTTTGAATGAGGAGGTTATATACCGAGTTTTATCTTCCTAACATAAAGGACTAGTGAATTACACTGTTTTTGGTAAATAAATTGAACTACTTTATTCCATCTCCCTCCTTCCCACCCACTTGGTATACGCATTTCAATCAAAAATTAAATGATAAAAGCCTGGCTCGAACCAAGCGCTAAAAGTCACAAACTATGGTTTGCTCAAGATGAGCTGATATGCAATCAAAATAAACTCCCCTTCTTTCTAATCTCTTTCAAACGGTTTGACCGTTTCTTTCAAGACGGTCGGACGTCTTTTAAGGGACGTTTTGTCATAAAAGGGCGAAAATACGTCAACGTCATTTTTAATATCAGCTAGATAGAGACCGATACAGCTTAGAGCAAAAATATTGTTTAAAAATATTGATTGAAATTAAAGGGAGATAATTACGTTTTTTAACGAGATGGGATAAATCAAACTTCTCAAGGCTTGTATTTTGTAATTCACTTCATTTTTATTTATATGAAAAGAACACTACGTATTCTGAACTTGTAAAGAACTTTCTATAACATTCTCTCTGTATTTTACTTTCGTACCCAAAAGTCTCTAAAAATCCTACAGCAGATCTGTTTATTATCATTTTTAATGTGATGACAAAGCACAAGTAGTAATAAAGACCGGGAAAGTAATTTTAAAAAATTATGCTTCATTTTTCCTCTCATTAGTAGAGCATACGGCAGCAACTAATGAAGTATACCAAAGATGACTTCTTTTTCAAAATATGTATTTCTTTTTTGTACTTGCAAAAGAAAGAAGTGACAGAGAGGGGGAGAATTTTTTTTTAAAAAATAGTTCAAAATACGAAGAAGAACGTGAGTAAAATATATTCACACTGTTGAGCCCTTGAATGTATATGCGTATATGTAGCATTTTCTTTTTCTTGGGTCTGGGTCAAAGGGCAGGGGAGCTTGAGATTCCCAGGGACTTATGGGAAAAATGTGGCTGCTCTCTTCTTTACTAGCGCATGCGCTAATCGCGAGACGGGATTCCGATCTGTCCAGGGCTTCCGTTAGCACCCCAGTCCTGGCATTGAGCTGGGAACGGACAGATCGAACGTCGCCCGTACTGTAATAACAACAATAAGAAGAATTGTAATAGTAATAATAAAACAAGAATCTAAAAAAAGAAAAATAGATGGGAACAAACTCAAAAGAAAATAAGTAAATTTAAAGAAAGCAGCGGTGATTGTGGGTTGATCACGCGATTTTCGTTTTTAGTGATATTATTCCGTTTAAAATAATATCAGCAGAAGATTGTAAAGTGCGTTTTTATTTTATCTTTTAATATGTTAAACAGATATTTGTTCTTTAGTTTTGTTCACGGTTGCTTAGTTGTAGAAAAGCAACTTGTTGGATCGATTTGAGTTTTTTGTTGACACGTTCCGCAGAGGTACAGAAACTTCGCTCGAAGAGCCACAGGTGGTGTGTCTGTATGTGCGTGTGGTAACAGGTTTTATCGCCTGGCCTTGTGGGTGCCGTTTCCCGCCAGACTCCTATGTAGACAGCCAGCGCGCGCGAGAAAGCAAGTTTCAACACGCTTTTTTTTTTTGGTTCCACTTTCTTCCTTTATCAGAGTATATGATGTCCTTCAACAAGTGTTATGGCTGTGTTACTAAGCACTTATATTATTTCCTCGACTGTTCGAATCCTTTAAAACATTTTATCAGTGCGAAGATATTGATATAAACAATTCCTCATCAAGAAATGTAAAGATAAAAATGTTCTTTAGGTAAGAACGTTAAATTATTTACATAATATTAAATATATGTCATTTTTGTGTTTATTTGTGTGATAAATGTTGTTCTGTTCGATTTTGTTTACTATTAATCAGTTAGAAACCCACAATTTTTAATGTATCTATCTTCCGAAAATTATTTTTTGAAGCGTTAAACACATTCACAAAATATTTTTGAAACTGATCTCATAACAATTCATCTCGGGTCATCCTTCGGACCAATCACGTACCAAAAGCGACATATTTAAAGAATAGATTACTTTCTGTGTTATTATTATTATTTGTTTATATATTTTCTTTTCGTCAAATTAGAGTTTTCCCACTTTTTTGTGTTTTTTTTTTATTTTTTTCCCTCCGCTTCTGGATGCTATTGTGATAGACGCCATAATTTGCCAAAATTGCTAGCAAAAATTGATACCCACCAAATATTATTTATCTTGTTTCTTGAAAGGGAGATATTATTGTTATTTTTTGAGAACGTATTTCTGTAAATTAAAAACATTTTATTTTTTAGCTTCATAAAACTTGTTCAAATTCAGCTACTCCAAAGTAGGCTAACCAACCTCGCATAATGTAAACCCGGAACAGAATCCACTTAACCCTCCCTTTTTTTAAAAGTGAAAATTGAAATGCGGTGAAAATGTGCGTGCTTTTACTTTATAAACTAAATTTATACAAAAGAATTTTTTAACAGTGGCATTTTAATACATTGGAACATTATCGGGATTCTATTCCTCTGAACCTTTAAGGTTCTCGGTCAACTAGTAATAATAATAATAATAATAATAATAATAATAATAATAATAATAATAATAATAATAATAATAATAATAATAATAATAATAATAATAATAATAATATAGTTCGGTAATTCTCTTTCATCTCTGAATAACAGATAAAATAATTTCTATTCCTGCGCTCTAAATTGAAAAACATACCTCTAGTTTTATAGGTCAATTATCAAGAAAAGTAACAGAAAATATTAATGATATGTACGATTCATTTACTTTATCACAAATTTGTAACAACAAGAGTGTCATTAAAATCAATTATTAATAAAAGAATTTAGCCACATAACGTTGACGAATATCCGTGAAATACTGCAGCAAATCTTTCTTTAATAATTAAAAAAAATAACTGGAAGTTTTGATAATCCCAACTTGCTACAGAGAACAGGTTTCAATGCTGTTCCAAGTAATTTATGATATAGATATTTTATTAATGAACTAGATTTCCGAAACGACATATTACGTAAACTCTCTATTTCTTAGAATATGCCTAGAATATATTGAAATTATGGTGACATTGGGATTTGGAAATCTTTAATATCACGTTTCACAAATGAGTAAATTCTTTAAAATATATAATTTTTTTAAATGAAGGCAATAAGTTAGGATGACTAAATCGTCAATTGGAAAAAAAATGGGACATCTTTTATTTTTGGATAGGTTGCTCCCCTAAATATATCTTTTAGCCTCTCCGTTTTCTATCTCTGTTTGTACCTCTCACAAAAAAGGACAAATTTATACTTCTTTCGTTTTAAAACCTATTGAGAAGATTGCGGAATTAATTAAATAACAAGTAAGTGCTTAATTATCAGCAGCTAGCAAAAAAATTGAAAATAATTAAATATTTGAAAACATTACTAAAAATATATTACTAAAAATATACAAAAATATCAATTATTTTTTTTTTAAAAAGGAGGTATATTCATGAAAATAATATAATGTAAAACATGAATTCATTTCATGAGATAGATTCATAAGAATACTTAGCTGTTGTCCCAGCCATCTTTAAAATTTCTTTCTTTTCTAATACAAAGTTATAAAAGTTACAACAGTCCGTTTTGAAATTGTACAGTACTTGAAGAATTGCAGAAAGGGTCTCCACTCCCATCTTGTTTCTTTCATTTGTCCATTGAATGTTCATGACCAAACATATTCTTTCAGTATTGCCATTATGGGCAGGGATCGCTAACACATATTGGCATATCTTTAAAAATTTAGAATGCTGTTCAGACCTAGTATACGTTTTGAAAAAACAAATCCACTTCTCCAGGAATGCTTTCTGTCTTCCTCGCTTCACTCCTTTATATTATTACTAGGGATGGGTAAAATCGTTTTTTATAAAAACCGGAAACCGGTTTCTAAAAAACTCGAAATCCGGAAAACCGACATTTAGATTTTCTCCAAAACCGGTTCGGTTTTCTCCGAAGCCAGTTTCGGTTTTCTCCCAAAAACGGTTCGGTTTTTTATCGAAACCGGTTTCGGTTTTCTTCAAAACCGGTTTCGGTGAAAACTTTTGGAAAACACATTGAACTATTTCTGTGGAAACGGAATCGGTTTTTGGAGAACAACGAAACACTATTCTGATCAGAAATAGAACCCATTTTGAAAAAAAAACGGTACCGGTTGTGAAGAAAACTGAAACCGGATTCGGTGATAAACCGCACCGGGTTTGGAGAAAATCAAAATCGGTTTCGGTGAAAAAACGATTTTTCAAAATTCTCAAAAACCGGTTTCGGTTTTCCAAAAACCGAAAAAACGGTTTTTTGTGCCCACTAGTAATTATTACTAACAAAATCCTTCAACGAAGCCATTTGATCGAAAAGCAAAGAATTATTTATTTCAATACCTTTTTCCTTGAAGTAAGCAACACTATCTTCGACCTGTCCCCAACTGAGGATGTCCTTTAACAGCATCCATTTTAATATTGAAAAAATATAGAACGATACACTCCATTTTCTTAGATTCGATGCAGGTTTCATAAAAGTCATTAACTTCATTTTTGAAGTTTATTTTGTCTTGTTGCGTAATTCCATTCCTTTTCAGAACGGATTTTTCATTAAATGATTAAATTACTCCTTTTTTCTTTCAGGCATAGCTTTAAGCATGCCTTCCAATACATCATTGACCTTCATAACACTTCTTGCACTTCCTTCAATTTTCTTAATTCCGTGCTGGAAAGTACTAAGCTGGCTACGGATAAACCACAGGTATGCTTCACTTAGAGGATTATATATACATATACATATATATATATATATATATATATATATATATATATATATATATATATATATATATTACATCAGCTAATGCTTCTGGCAACAAATACTATTCGAAGCTTTCTTGCACCCACTGGAAAACGTGAAGTATATTAATATTTATTTGCATATATTGTTATTGTAGACTGTTCCCATAATGCCCACCGACTTCGATTTTACAAAATTTGAGAAATAAATTTCACTTTTTATTTAGTGGTCAATTTGAAGGCATTTTGTTATACTACCATTAAGAAACCCATATACATCATATTACGAATCAATCATTATGAAACAATCTCATGTTAACACGCAGCAGTGGTACCAATCTTTGAAAGTTTCATTTACAACTTTTTTCTTTTTTAACTGATTTTGTGAGTAATGGTGCATTCAGTATAAAGGTACAACAAGATATTCTCTTTCTCTCTCTCTGTCCCTGTGTGTGTGTGTGTGTGTGTGTGTGTGTTTGTTTGTTTCTAGTTTCCGGCGTAAGCGTGTGGATACTACCAGGTATACTTTCGTGTGTACAAATGCTAGTGTGTGTGTGTGTGGCGCGGGTATATGAACTATTAATTGGGATCGCGTAGTGGACCTTATCAATATTAGTACGTACATACAAACGGCTGTTACTTCACACGATAACTTTGGACGAATGCGAATTTTTAAATTCTGCTTTTTGCAATAAATAAGTAGAGTGATTCCTCTCGAGGGAGTTCCCCTAAATGGTAGCCCCTACCATGTCCAATTAAATCACAAATTGCCGCAATCGTTTGTACATTGTTTGTACAGAAATGTACAGGCCAAATTTTCGTTTGTACACTATTAGGGGCGCCGCCAGAACGAAAACAAATTGGGGCTGTTTAACTGGTACCCCCCCACCAACATGTTCTATTTAATCACTAATTATCGCAATCGTTTGTACTTCGTTTGTACAGAAATGCGCAGGCAAAATTTTCGTTTGTACACAATTAGGGGCGCCGCCAGAACAGAAAAAAATGGGGGCTGTCTAAGTGGTAGCCCCCCCCCAACATGTCCAATTGAATCACAAATTGTCGCAATTGTTTGTACTTCATTTGTACAGAAATGTACAGGCGAAATGTATGTTCGCACGCAATTAGGGGCGCCACCAGAACGAAAAAAATTGGGGGCTGTCTAAGTGGTAGCCCCAGACCATGTCCCATTCAATCACAAATTGTCGCAATCGTTTGTACTTCGTTTCTACAGAAATGTGCACGCGAAATTTTCGTTTGTACATAATTAAGGGCGCCGCCAGAACAGAAAAAAATGGGGGCTGTCTAAGTGGTAGCTCCCCCACCATGTCCAATTCAATCACAAGTTTTCGCATTTGTTTGTGCATCGTTTGTACAGAAATGTGCAGACGAAATGTTTGTTTGAACAAACTTAGGGGCGCCGCCAGAACGAAAACAAAGTGGGGGCTGTCTAAGTGGTAGCTCCCCCCCCCATCATGTCCAATTGAATCACAAATTGTCACAATCGTTTGTACTTCGTTTGTACAGAAATGTGCAGGCAGAATGTATGTTCGTACACAATTAGGGGCGCCGCTAGAACGAAAACAAAGTGGGGACTGTCTAACTGGTAGCCCCCCACCAACATGTTCTATTCTATCACAAATTATCGCAATCGTTTCTACTTCGTGTGTACAGAAATGTGCAGGCAAAAGTTTCGTTTGTACACAATTAGGGGCGCCGCCAGAACAGAAAAAAAGGGGCTGTCTAAGTGGTAGCCCCCAACCATATCGAATTCAATCACAAATTATCGCAATCGTTTGTACTTCGTTTGTACAGAAACAGGCAGGCGAAATGTTTGTTTGTTCACAATTAGGGGCGCCGCCAGAACGAAAACAAAGTGGTGGCTGTCTAAGTGGTAGCCCCCGACCATGTCCAATTCAATCAGAAATAGTCGCATTCGTTTGTACATCGTTTGTACATAAATGTGCAGGCGAAATGTTTGTTTGTACACAATTAGGGACGCCGCCAGAACGAAAACAAAGTAGGGTGCTTTCTAAGTAATACCTCCGCACCATGTCCAATTGAATCACAAATTGTCGGAATCGTTTGTACTTCGTTTGTACAGAAACGAGCAGGCGAAATGTTTGTTTGTACACAATTAGGGGCGCCGCCAGAACGAAAACTAAGTGGGGCTGTCTAAGTGGTAGCCCCCGACCATGTCCAATTCAATCACAAATTGTCGCAATCGTTTGTACGTCGTTTTTACAGAAATGTTCAGGCAAAATTTTCGTTTGTACACAATTAGGGGCGCCGCCAGAACGAAAACAAACTGGGGGCTCTCTAAGTGGTAGCTTCCCACCAACATGTCCAATTGAATCACAAATTTTCGTAATAGTTTGTACATCGTTTGTACAGAAATATGCATGCGTAATTTTCGTTTGTACACAATTAATGGCGCCGCCAGAACGAAAACAAAGTGGGGCTGTCTAATTGGTAGCCCCCACCATATCCAATTCAATAACAAAATATATCAATCGCTTGTACATCATTTGCACAGAAATGTGCAGGCGAAATTTTTGTTTGTACTCTATTAGGGGCGCCGCCAGAACGAAAACAATGTGAGGGTTTGTATAAATGGTAGAAGCATTAAAAAAATGTGTCACATTTATGGAGTATTTTTCTAACAGGACTTAGTTCACACTATTGTGTGGTTTGGTTTGTTCACACTATCGTGTGATTCACTATATTGATCTTATCCTAACGATGATGGAATTAATTTTTTTTTTTTATATATATATTTATATTTATACTTACAATGATTATTGCTGAGTTAGTTTTTCACTCCTCGGCTCTTATTATTAAACTTATTCATTATTTCTTACGTGAACTGAATCCTTATGAGAAAAATGTATTTTTTTCTTTCTATCTTGCGCAGAAACCGTTATTCTCATCTCGTACAGGAAATTGATAAGTGGAAGATATAACAAATTCACAAAGTAGACTGTTAAAGGGAAAATTAGAACACAGTATTTTGTTTTATTTGATCATCTTCATTAAACTCATTTTGCAGAAACTATAGAATGCATGGTGAAGTATTTTGGTGCATTCAGCATTCTGATTTACGAGTAGAGTTGCTAACTGGCTGGTATTTGCTGTAATTTTGATTAAGGCCGGTGACCGGTACAAACTTCTTATTAGCCCCCTTCTGACGAGCATTTTGCAATCTGCAATCCAGAATATAACATTGAACATCGAAATTTTTCAACAGTGCCTTTACAAACACAAATTTCCGTTGTATTATACATTATCGATATTTTTTTAACGTAAGGCAGTTTTTTTTATTTATTTAACATAACAAATTTGATAACACTTATATTTTATTGTAAAAGAATTTTATTCATTTATTGAGAGTAGAAAATGACTTTTTAAAGTAATTTCCTTTGTTTGAAGTGAAGTTTATAGAATAAATTTCATTTTATGAATCAACTATTGTTACATAAAGATTAATATCCAGTATTATTCATCTGTTTCGATAATTTTAAACAAGTGGCAATTGCTGGTAAATACAATAACGATCAATACAGTCTTCAGTTTCTCATTTGTACAGAGAATTTTGAGGGTGTGCCGGTAATTTTGTTTTCCTGAGTTGGCAACCTATTTACGAGGTTTTGTTTCAACTCTGCTACGTAGTGGCTCCGTACTGACACTCCGCATGCAAATAAGTATGTAAGGCTACCATACGCCCCGGTTTCTTAAAATTTGTCCCGGTGTGCAGAAATTTTCCTTCTTGTCCTGTTTTTTCTTTATTATTATTATTATTAATTACATATCAAAATTTCTGAAAAGATAATAAAATCGACTTATTCCTTTTGCTTTCAATTCCGACAATACTATAGGAACAATTGCATTCTAATCTTTATTATTATTGCAATCGTTGCTTCCCCGGATATAACATGCAATGTTTAAATCCTCCTAAGTAGCACTCTTATCACTAAAAGTAAGAATGTATACCCCGAGGTGGCAACAAATTCTTGTGACGTTGCAGACCAGCCCCGAAAACACATTTTTTTTCTGCTTCAGAAAAACAATTATGCAAATTGCTTTCTTTTAGTTCGCATTTTAGGTTAACAAAAATAAATCAGCCTATTGAAATTTTGAAACAACTTCATAAATCTGGATATTTTTCTTTATAGACATGTAGAGCATGTAAAGGTGGTATGCGTAATAATATTGAAAATGTAATTTTTGCCTAAATATTGTATGTTCACTGATTGCGTTTATATTGTATAACAGCTTCTAGCTTCTATAATAATTTTTAGCACTGTTGATTAAGTATGGACAGTGGCGTATTTACGATTTTGTTTCGGGAGGGGCTTTGCTAACTTCCGGGGGTGCTTTGCCTGAAAATATGAAAATTCTGCAAGATACTTCATATACTTTACTATAGTAAGTAAGATTTCGGTGGGGGGCTTGAGCCCGGAAGCCCTCCCCCTAAATACGCCACTGAGTATGGACTATATTAATACATTATTTTAAGTTGTATAACTAGTGCGATACTGTAGTAAAATTCGAAAGATAAAATTAATACAAAATGCAATATTTACTACTAATTTGTAAGATGTCCCGTTTTTTCTGTTTTCAAAAAGTATGGTAGCCTTAAAGTACGCTAAACCATACAAAATAAATTGTACTGTAAATAGTACCCCTCTGATAGTGCTCTCAAACGGGTCGGGTTACGGGTCGGGTTGTCGGGTCGGGTCAGTCGGGTTAGCTCGTGTCGGGTCACTCGGGTCGGGTCGTCACATTCTTCACTTATTTTCTATACGGAATACTATAAAGAGCTTTGTTCTGGAATTCAATTCGAAGTTGGTGAATGAATGATAAATGTGACTAATTGAAGGTGAAATAGTAATAAAATTTTAATTTTACCCTATATTAACTAATTGGTATTGTAATTGTAATTAATATTACTACTGACTTTTTTCCTTTCTGCGTTTCTATGTCAAGTTAAATGTCACATTAAGTGAAATTGAAAGGAAATATCTAGTTAACGTCCCACGTTATGCACCAACGCTAAGAGAGACAGTGATGATGAGAAATAATTGAAGTGGTTGAATGAAGAAAGTGGGAGGAAATGGGAGAACACCGAGAAAACCCATGCACATGGGGTTTGTCCACCAGAAAACTTACTTGGTACGAGCTGGAATCAATACCCATGGACCTTCGGGTCAAACATCTGCCTTTGGGCAGGACACATTATTATTATTATTATTATTATTATTATTATTATTATTATTATTATTATTATTATTATTATTATTATTATTATTATTATTATTATTATTATTATTATTATTATTATAACTTTAAGAGTGCCCAAGAAAGTTCCGCTGCCTTTTCACCAACACCTTCGAACATTGGTATGTAACCTAAGACGTACCTGGAATATCAAAAATCGTCTCCATCAGCCTCGACGACCTTCTGAAAACGTTCTGGAAGGCCATGGATTCCATCGCAGTCCAACTTGGTGGGACGTGAAGTGAAGAAGGTATCAAGTGCATATTGAACCTCTACTAGCTGTTTGAATTGGCGTTCTCTAAGGTGATTGTCCAAGGAATGGAACAGGTGATAATCGGACGGTACAACGTGGAGTATGGCGGATCCAATAGTGTTTTCCATCCAAGGCGTAGAATGATGTACTGGGTCATTTTAGCCACGTGGGGCTTAGCGTTGCCTTGTAACAAGAAGACCCCTTTGCGATTCAGAACTGCTGGATCCAGACAGTACACAGTTGCATTGATGATCTGACCAGCTGGTAGCAGTTCCCGATGGACGATGCCTCGAACAGTCCACAAAATGCACAGGAGAACCTTATTCTGGCGTAGTGCTGGCTTGGGCTGTTTTTGAACCGATTCATGGGATGCTAACCAACAATGACGGCGCCGTGGAGCTTCGTACAGGACCCACTTCCCATCACATGTCAACACCCTGTTCAGAAATTGCTCCTTCCTCAGAAGAGACACCAAAGAAACACAGGTGTCTGCTCGCGTTGCTTTCTGGCTCCAAGTCAAATCATGTAGGACCTATCAACCCAGCTTGCAGTGCTTCCCAAGTTGATGGTGGTGGTGCCGAATGGTTTCTCCACTTACACTGAAAGGTAGTACCAGTTCCTCACATGTCTGTCTTCGCCTCAATTGCTGCCCGAAGATCTTTATTTTGAACATCTGTTTGTCTTCCGGCACGTGGTGCGTCTTCGAGTGTTTCGTCACCGTCCTTAAACCGTCATACCACTGCACTCTCCGCGTAGTCACGACACCCTCACCAAAGGCCTGTCATATCTTCCGCTCCGCGGAGCAGCAATTTGAACTCGTACAGCAAACAAGCCCTTATGACGCTCTGTGAAGGCCCCATGTTCACTCAGTCCTTACGCACGTTCACGGTGTATCTGAACAGCCACAACCAAGTAGTATGTTGGATATACTTACTAGTGTTGCTCACGAGACCTGGTTTGGGGCATTCTCGTTTCGAAAATGTGTCGTGAAGGTAGTCTCGTCTGGAAAACTGCATATGTTTCTATTGAAAGAGCTCTGTATCATCTCGTACCCTTTCATGAAAATTCTGTCTCGTCTCGTCTCGTCCAACAACTGACCTTCACCTTATATCCATTCGCATTCAACTCACGGTGTGAGGGCCAATTGAACACAGACCTCTACAAAGAGACAGAACTTTCTTGGTCACCTTCAGATTATTATTATTATTATTATTATTATTATTATTATTATTATTATTATTATTATTATTATTATTATTATTATTATTATTATTGCTGGGGTAGTGATTTGACTTTCTCCGCAATAAAATACTT
Organism: Thermobia domestica; assembly: GCF_964235325.1. Lineage (NCBI taxonomy): Eukaryota > Metazoa > Arthropoda > Insecta > Zygentoma > Lepismatidae > Thermobia > Thermobia domestica. The sequence goes on from NC_137471.1 coordinate 46,811,557, forward strand.
GCTAATTTTATATAACGTTGCAAATATCTCCTAGATAAATTAATCAAGAAAAAATAAAAGGTAATTCCCTACAGAATGATATTTCAGTGCAATTAATTCCTTATGATTCTATCAGACAGCAACGCTGTTTTTAAATAGAATAATCGGAATGTTAACGTGATGAAATTGTTGTTTGTTACACAGCAAACAATATTAAAAGAAGTTCTATATACATTCCTTACTAGAAAATAATGTTGTCTTCAGAACTTTTATTCTTTTAGCCTTCAGAACTTGTCTTCAGAACTCAGTCAAATTTTATTTTGATTTTCGAAGTTGAATGCCTAAATTTTAACATTGGAAATTTGGATGTGGAGTAAAATAAAGAAGGTTAGCAGGGTAGAGAGGAAAACGAATTAGGAAATGCTGAAAAAATGCAAGAGTCGAGAGCAATATTAGACGATATAAGGAAGCGAAAAAAATGGACGGATCACAAGTTTCGATCTTGATAAGGGATTGCATTCTGAGAGATGTAGTAAAGGGGGTGATATCAGGAGAGCGAGAGTGTGTAAGAAGGTAGCAATTGATAGATTGTAATAAGGAGGGTGGTACTTTATGTTGGGTTGCGAGGCAGATATTAGCGGGAAATCGCAAAAATGGAAGCTTCTTACCTAGTTCACAGAAACTGGCCTGTCATTAATGGCAGAACACTGAGGAGGAGGAGGAGGAGGAGGATAATTATACTACAAATAAAAAAGCCGAAACAATGGTTTATGCATAAGAATTGGTCAGCATTTTTTTTTTGGTGGCAGTTTTGTAAGGTTCTAGCTCTCTCAAACTGATTAGATTGTAAGGTCAGGTCACTCGGGTCGGTTGTCGGGTTAGGTCACTTCGGGTTGGTTCACTCGGGTCACTTTGGGTCGGGCCAATCGGGTCAGCTCTGGTCGGGTTGTCGGTCGGGTCAGTCAATTCGGGTCACGGGTGGGGTCGGGTCGGTCTTCAACACATATAATTTCCACGAAAATTACAATATACCACGGTTTATACCTCACTGGACTTCCAATAAAACATTTTCAATGATGTGTTCACCATGTCACCATTTTTGTATGAGGAAATTTCTAGAGGGATTTTGTGGGAATTTGATGGAGTGTAGATTCCTGTGTGTGTGTGTGTGTGTGTGTGTGTGTGTGTGTGTGTGTGTGTGTGTGTGTGTGATACGTTACAGGATACAAGATGTCGAGGAAGTGTGTAATAAACCGGACAATTTCTGTTATGTATGTGGGGAGCTGATATTTAAATCACAACGTCGATGTTTTACTCCACTTGTGAGGAAGTGTTATCAGTTATATTTTGGTTGCTGTGTAGGAGACCAAGATAAGAACTGGGTTCCTCACTGCATTTGTTGTACTTGCGTGAAACGTCTGACTGGGTGGGCAAATGGTGGACGAAACATGAACTTCGCAGTACCGATGATCTGGAGGGAACGAAAAGATCATTCTTCAGACTGCTACTTTTGTATGACACAGATAAAAGAAATAAGCAGTAAATCTAACCACACAGTACAGTACCCTAATTTGCCATAAGCAATTAGGCCAGTTCCACACAGTGCAGAATTACCTGTACCAGTACCTCTTCCTCATCTTACGGTAAATGAGGATTACGTACTTGAAGCAACTATTGAAGTTCCAAATGAAGATGATGATCCTACTTATGTAGGAAGCACATCTACATTGGATCCCCATCTGATAACTCCGGGTGAACTAAATGACCTCGTACGGGATTTAAAACTCTCCAAGACACAGACAGAACTTCTTGATACTAAACTTAAGGCTGGAATCTGCTCCATCGTGACACTAAAGTATGTATTTTTCGAAACCTTCATACAGAGTTTCAAAACTATTATTCTCAAGAAAATGATTTAGTGTATTGTAATAATGTCTGTGCTGTGATGGATACACTTGGACATGCACATAAGTACAGAGTGGAGATTGCTTATTGACTCTTCGAAAACTAGTTTTAAGGCTGTCCTTTTGCACAATGGCAACAAATTTCCTTCAGTGCCTTTGGCTTATGCAACTAATATGAAGGAAACCTATGAAAACATCGAAATAGTGTTAGAAAACATTCAGTATGAGAAATACAAGTGGACCGTTTGCTGTGATTTACGCCATTTCTTTGTTAATGGGTTTGCAGCTTGGTTATAGGAAATGTTGTTTCCTCTGCGAATGGGACAGCAGGAACAAAGCGGAACATTACATCAAGAAGGAATGGCCAACGCATGTATTAACTCCTAGACAGAAGAATGCTGTTTATTCCTCACTGGTGAGCCCTGATTAGATAATTCTACCTCCTCTTCACATAAAGTTGGGGCTCTTCAAAAACTTTGTTAGGGCAATGGACAAAAGTAATGCAGGATCTTGTTACCTCAAGGAAAAAATTCCTCGGGTTAGTGAAGCTAGGGAGTTTTGCAGACACCCAAATAAGATGTTTGATTCGTGACCAAAAATTTGAGGATCTCTTAACTCTGGTTGAGAAAGTAGCTTGGTGTCCATTTAAATGTTTAACAGAGAATTTTTAGGAAACAAGAAAGCCCCAAATTACCGTGAAATTGTGAGTGATTTCCGGCAATCATTCAATGAAATGGGTTGCAACATGTCACTTAAAGTTCACTTTCTAGACTCCCACCTGCATTTCTTTCCTGAAAACTTTGGTGCTGTTAGTGATGAGTATGGGGAACATTTTCATCAGGACAATTCCTCCATGGAGAAGAGATACCAGTGACGGTGAAGTTCAAAAATGCTAGCTGATTACTGTTGGACACTTAAAAGAGATGTTCTAGAAACCAAACACAGAAGAAAGTAAACAACTAAAACATATTAGTTGAGGTAAGTAAGTGTCCATTTATTAAGAAGATACCACTCACTTCTATTGTATTATTTATTAAGTAGATATAAAATGCTGACACGGTGTATACATCATTGAAAATATGTTTTATTTCAAATCCAATAAGATATAAACCGTGCTTATATTGTAATGGAAGTTATATGTAATTTTATCTGCAATAATGAATATTGTAAAATGAACAGTACACATAGCATATTTTTATATAAATATGTTTATTTCTCTAGATAGAATAATGCTACTTAGAGGGCTTACTAAGTACAAATCAAGCTAACATACAATATAATTTGTGTGTTTATATACCTAACGTACCCAAGGTACAAGTGTGAAAATGGTTTTTAAAAAAAGAAAAAAGAAAAAGAAAAGAAATTTGAGGGGAAAATTTCCGAAAACACCTCTGTCACGGAAAAACTGAGGGTGATAGAGAAAAACTGATTGCAGATTCGAATTCTACGTGAAAAGGTCTATTAGAATCAGGTATTTTCTTCCGTGTGCCAGAGAAAAAGATTTTTTTTCGACTAGTGTAATAGGTACCATTTTCAAACTCAGCAACCGTTATTCAAACCGGTTAACGTTGATCGCAGATATTAAAAATACTCACATCCGTATATTATTTAATACAAACGAAAATTTTACTTGCCCATTTCTGCACAAACGATGTATAAACGATCGCGACAATTTGTGGTTCAATCGAACATGGTGGGGCTAGCACTTAGACAACTCCCCTTTTTTTCGTTCTGTCCACGCACCTGATAGCGTAGAAAAAAAAAACTTTCGCCTGCGTATTACTGCTCAAACGATGTACAAACAATTAAGATAATTTTCTTTTGAATCGGAGTAGGGAGGTGCTACCAATTAGGCAGCCTATACTTTGTTATCGTTTTGGCGCGCTCGCAATTGTGTACAAACGAAAATTTCGCCTGCAAATTTCTGTACAAAACCGTAATAAACAAGAGCGACAGTTTGTGGTTGAATTCGACATGGTGGGAGGGCTATCAATTAGAGAGCCCATAGTTTGTTATCGTTTTCGCGGGGCCACATTTATGTGCAAATGAAAATTTCAGCTGCACATTTATGTACAAAGGCGTACAAACAAGTGCGACAGTTTGTGGTTGAATTGAACATGGTGGGAGGGCTACCATTTAGACAGCCCCACTTTGTTTTTGTTCTGGCGGTGCCCCTAATTGTGTACAAACCAGGGCCGGAGCGCGGGGGGGTCGAGCCGTGCCACCACCCGGGGCGGCAAGTCTGATGGGCGGCAAAATTTGAAAAAGAAAAGAATACAGGGGCGGCAAAATTTGAGAAAGAAAACAATAAAAGGGCGGCATGTGAAAGAACCGCCCAGGGCGGCAAAACTTCTAGCGCCGGCCCTGGTACAAACGAAAATCTCGCCTGCACATTTCTCTATAACTATATTCAAACGATTGCGACAATTTGTGGTTCAATTGCACATGGTGGGGGGCTACCATTTAGACAGCCCCCCACTTTGTTTTCGTTCTGCCGTCGCCCCCTAATTACGTACAAATGAAAATTTCGCCTGCATATTTCTGTACAAACGATGCACAAACGATTGCGACAATTTGTGATTGAATTGAACATGGTGATTGGGCTATCACTTAGAAAGTCCCCCACTTTGTTTTCGCCCTGGCGGCGCCCCTAATTATGTACAAACGAAAATTTCGCATGCACATTTCTGTACAAACGATGTAGAAACGATTGCGACAATTTGTGATTGAATTGGACATGGTGGGGGGGGCTATCTCTTATACAGACCCCCACTTTTTTTCGATCTGGCGGCACCCTTAATTATGTACAAACGAAAATTTAGCCTTCACATTTCTGTAGAAACGATGTGGAAACGATTGCGACAATTTGTGATTGAATTGGACATTTAGGGGGGGGGGCTATCACTTAGACACTCCCCAATTTGTTTCAGTTTTTACGGCGCTCCCATTTATGTACAAGCAAAAATTTCGCCTGCACATTCTTGTACAAATGATGTAGAAACGATTGCGACAATTTTTGCTTGAATTTGACATGGTGAAGTGCTACCACTTAAACAGCCCCCACTTTGTTTTCGTTCTGGCGGCGCCCCTAATTGTGTACAAACGAAAATTTGGCCTGCACATTTCTGTACAAACGATGTAGAAACGAATGCGACAAATTGTGATTGAATTGGATATGGTGGGGTGCTACCACTTAGACAGCCCCCACATTTTTTTCGTTCTGGCGACGCCATTAATTTTGTACAAACGAAAATCTCGCCTGCACAGTTCTGTACAAACCATGTAGGAATGCTTGCGACAATTTGTGATTAAATTGGACATGGTGGAAGAGAATACCATTTAGATAGACCCCACTTTGATTTCGTTCTGGCGGCGCCCCTAATTGTGTACAAACAAAAATTTCGCCTGCACATTTCTGTACAAACGATGTAGGAACGATTGCGACAATTTGTGATTGAATTGGACATGGTGGGGGGGGGGGGCTACCATTTAGACAGCCCGCACTTTGTTTTCGTTCTGCCGGCGCCCCTAATTGTGTACAAACAAAACTTTTGCCTGCACATTTCTGTACAAAAGGTGTAGAAACGATTGCGATAATTTGTTATTGAATTGGACATTTTGGGGGGGCTAACATTTAGACAGTCCCCCACTTTTTTCGTTCTGGCGACGCCCCTAATTGTCTAAAAACGAAAATTTTGCTTGCAGATTTCTGTACGAACGATGTACAAACGATTGCGACAATTTCTGATTCAATTGTACATAGTGGGGGACTACCATTTAGACAGCCCCCACTTTGTTTTCGTTCTGACGGCGCCCCTAAGTGTGTACAAACGAAAAATTCGCCTGCACATTGAGACCATTTCCGATTGAGTCTGATAAGGGGGGGGGGCTGTCTAAATGGACGTCTCCTTTTCACCTCTACTGTAATTAAATTCTTCCTCGAGAAAATCTGTAATCAACACTGTCAGTAGCTACGTCGTCGACTAATATACCTTAACAAGTATAGCTTTATTTTCGTATATTTTACAACAGTTAACCAATTTAAAACTATCGCAAACAAGAATATGTAGTCAACTTCTTAAATACTTCGCTTGCAGGAACCCGTTCAGCGCGTGCAACAAGCAAAAACAACATGTTTGGCGTCTCACAAATGAAAAAGGGGAAAAAAGAAAAGCAAAAGCAGCACGACAGTGCCTTATCGCAGTCAGAGCTGACAACATAGTTTCGGTCGTTACTAACGCGAATAGACCTACTAGCGATGTACAAGAGTTATACAGTTACAATATACGTTGTGCCACAGTAGCGCTACAGGCGGAATGTGCACGAACTACAAATGAATATGTTCCCTTACAAGCATCAGACACTGTTGCACCCTCTTTACATTCTACACATCATTTTTTCTCCCACTTTTTGACCTTGACAAGCAGAAGTACCAGGCTTTCCGAGTTCACAACCATAAACTCTTTGTGTACAGAGTACGTTTTCAGTTCTTCCAATGACTCTGCGCGCGAAGAACAGGGGTGATGATCGGGCTACCGAATACGGAAGTCAGAGACACCCGGTTGCAACTTTAAATGTAAAATACAAATATAGAGCCTTGACAATGCCGTGAGGATGAATATATATATATATATATATATATATATATATATATATATATATATATATATATATATATATATATATATATATATATATATATATATATGTATGTATATAAAGTAACCAAATTCTTTGGACGTTTCTCCTCGCTTAAAAAGAAATCTTTTAAAGAATCAAACAGTTTTAAAATTCGTCCTACTGCTATGCAGGCACCAAAGACAACTAACAAGTTTTGAAATGTAGCAAAATAGTTCCAAATTCAATCTCAACCATTTCACAAAATTCTTTTAGCCTCTCTGTTCATACCGTGTATACAAAGAAATAAGAGAAGAGTTTGACAACAATACTTTTTTCTATGTCACAACTTTTATCTATCAGCAGCTGTGCCTATGCAGTTATGTAAGAAATGTACTGGACAGCTAACACTTTCAATATTTCCATGTAAATTGGCTTTCAATTTTGTAAATACATTACATTTTGCATGTCTGTTTAAACCACCAAAATTTGTGTTTGTATTGCCACTACAAAACGCAATGGAACTGTTTTTAATTTAAACTCTTCAGTACAGTTCAAGATATCTTGTCTGACATTTTACAGGGCAAGGAAGTAATTCTCGATAACTTTGACTTTACCCTCTTCGTTTTTGTCAAAAGACCGAATTACAAAAGGAAATATTTTGATAGCTTTATGATTACTCGCATCATGTGTTGAAATGCCATAAAAGGGGAATCTATTTATCTCTTTAATGCTAGTTTTCAAACTAAATGGAACTAACACCAGTTATCAGGGCCGATTACTTTGTTCTGGCAGAACTGAACTTCGATGCGATTGACGAGTCATTAAACATAAGACTATTTAATTTATTATTACAATCTTTTGACCGAAAACTGTGATAGTGTTTTATCATGTGGTAGGCCTGAGTTAGCTCAGCAGCTCTCACTTTTGTTTCTTCATTTGATTCTTGATTTACAAAACAATTGTTAAGAGACTTACTGCAACTTGTCGCACTGAGTCTGTTCCTATGTTTCACTGATTTGATGTGTTCTGTGTTGTATATCTGAAAGACAACCGTGTTCAATACTAAAAACATTGCTGCAAACTGTACACTCGCCCTCATTGTACCAGTGTCCTTTTTTAATGTGGTTCCACTCTTCAGAATACTTCTTAAACTTGCATACACGCTAGTCAGTGTTAAGCAAATAGCACGGAACGTAACAGAATAAACACGCACAATAGAAACAACCGCAACACGTCCTATTTGATTTGAAGTTTGACTCACTCAGATCGAAGATAATATTACTCTACGGAAAGACAGGCAACTACAATGGTAAACTCCGAGTTTGTGGTTGGAGCGATCAAATCCGTCAACGGAAGAATTTTAACAAACTTTTCTCAGCATTGGATTCCAACTCCCTGTATTTGCTTTTTCTTACTTTTAAACCTTATTTCACTCACAATTAACTTTTCTTTTTTACTTTCACTTGTATAGTTCTATACTTTTGTTCCCTTTTCGTAAATGAAAGTACGTTACATCTTAGTCCAGGGGTTTTCAAACTTTTTGCAGTTGAGGCTCCCCTCAACGACCAAAATCTGAAAGCGCTTCCCCTGTCAGAAATGAAATGTGTCAAAAACATAAATACGTATGTCCTTAAAAGAAAAAGTATCACTATGATAAGCTATGTTTTATTTATTAATCACTAATGGAAATATCTCATTAACTCAGATGATCTACATTGTACACACCGCCTGCACTTTTTAATGTTATTAGCCGGTGTTAATATTTATAAATTTTGGTAAGTCAGATATTTATATTAAAATTGAAAACTACGAGCAGAGAGGGAATTTAAATAATAAAATCCGACACATTTAAATTTTGAGAAAAGTCAAAGAAGACATACTATTATACAGAGATAAAGCAGAAGATCGTTAGTGGCCATCTAATAAGGATTATATATGTTTAAGCCAAAAGTGAAATCAGCCATTCCTGATCGTATATGGAACAGGCTTAGTTCACTACGTATTACTAAAGAAGAAGGATGCAGACTTAAGTATGTATGTTGCATTATAAATATGTTCCTTTGTAGGATAAAGAGTCCTCGTGCCTCCCCAGGGAGGCGCGCCGCACAGTTTGAAAACCCCTGTCTTAGTCAAAATCATGGAAACACTGTACTGTACTGATGACAGCACCTCAATCTTCCAACGCCCAAAACAGAGAGCAAAAACAGGTTACATTTCGTCGTCTGAGATTCAATACCGCGTAAGTAACGTTTCACCAATTTTACAGGACAGACAAATAAATAAATAAATAAATAAATAAATAAATAATACTGTTCAAAAACTAGCTTTAGCTTCAATATAAGCGGCATTACTTTGCGGGAATAACAGAGCCATTTGTCGTGATATAGGAGTACTGCTTAACCAGATTGTGCGCCATCCTGTACTGATTCTAATGGTATCAAAAATTCAAATTCGCCAAGATTGGAGATACACGGTGTTGAACCTTAGACGACGATTTGTTTTCCATAAGTTTCCAGCTCTTTGCACTGTTGCCTGCGGAGTGGGAGTCTTCGAGTGGTGAGGCATGGGAGAGGAAATAATGCAGCCACCACATCCACCATCACAAACGTCGTAATGGCGTTCCTCAGTACAAGGTGTACAACTTTGCTTCCGCTGTTTTTCCCAAAAATATGACGCTTTAATGAAAAAAATGCTTACCCAGGCAGTATTCAAAGTATTGTCCATCGCTGGTCACTACTTTCTCCCATCTTTTGAGCAGCGTACGAATGCCGCGTCGAAAAAATGTTTCATCTTTGGAGGCAATCCACGAATCGATCTACTTTTTGACTTCTTCATAAGATCGGAAGTGTTGGTTAGCCAGCTCATGCGCCATTGATCGAAACAGGGGAGCGATGTCTGGAGAGTACGGTGGGTGGGGTAGGACTTCCCATCTTAACGTTTCCAAGTACGCTTTTGCAACGTGAGGTCGAGCTGCAAAACCACTTTGTCGTGCCTCTCGCTGCATTGCGGCCGTTTGTCCTTTAAAGCTCGGCTCAAACGCATTAATTGCGTTCGATAACGATCACCTGTGATTGTTTCACTTGGTTTTAACAGCTTATAGTACAGGACGCCGAGCTAGTCCCACTAAATGCAGAGCATGATCTTGGAGCCATGAATATTCCGTTTGGCCGTCGACGTGGAAGCATGGCCGGGATATTACCATCATTTTTTGTGTTTAGGGTTATTGTAATAAGCCCATTTTCCGTCCCCGTTCACAATGAGATGCAGAAATTCCTTCCGTTTTTGCCTCTGAAGCAACTGTTCACAAACATACAAACGCCGTTCAACATCTCTTGGTTTCAATTCATACGGGACCCAAGTTCCTTCTTTTTGAATCATACTCATGGCTTTGAGCAGTTTTGAAATGGCTTGCTGTATCATTCCCAATGATCGTGCCAATTCTTCTTGAGTTTGACGCGAGTCTTCACTCAGCAATGTCTCCAATTCTGCATCTTCGAAAACTTTTTGTCTTCCACTACTATGCCGGTCTTCGACGTTAAAGTCACCGTTCTTGAAGCGTTGAAACCACTCACGACACGTTCTCTCACTAATAGCGTCCTTACCATAAGTACTTGAGAGCATTCGATGAGACTCAGCCACAGTTTTTTTCATATTAAAACAAAAAAGTAGAACCTCCCACAAATGGCGAGAATTTGGCTCTTAAACTGACATTTTCAATCGAGAACAACTGTACGATGCACACACAAATCCCACTAATGCTTGAATGGGGTTATATTGAAAGAGGTTCAAGCTAACTGCCTGACGTCTGCGATCTGTTTATTTCGACCGCTACTTACCGTTGTAGCCACCTATCGGAAAACGGTAGAAGGAAAGTTGTACACCTTGTAATTAGACATAATTCAAATAAAATCACATACCTTAGAAAATAATAATATAAATTAGGAAATTTTAGAGATTGGAAAGATTTGTTTTGTACTCAATGTAAACATGGGACATTTTTGGCGTCCCGGGAGATTTTTTTCGGGACACCGGGAATGATAGTGAAAAAACAGGACAATCCCGTTTTTACGGGACGGTTGGTCAACCTACAATAAGTTAAATACATTTGCTGCCTACTCTACGTGCAAAATGCATTTTGGTATGTTTCAACTGAGTACAGAGTATAATTATAATTTTCCCTTAAATTTTTCAATGTTTTTCTGTACTTTTTTACTTCTGTGAAAAAAAGTTAAAATATGCTGATATATTATTAGCGTGTGGAAAACAAATAAAGATGAGTCATATACCTATTCATATACCTGATTGAGCTGAACAAAATTACATTCTTGATTGTGAATCCTTATGCGTAGTTTTTGAAAAAAAATCGTAAAAATAAATTATTTTTGCAAAGCGAAAAATTTATGCTGCGATAAGCTACCTATTAAGGTGAAGTTATATTCTCATCAATACGGTTCCCAATTGGCCGGTATTTCACCGGCCTAGCCCAAAAATGTTGCTGTTATTTTGATTAAGGCTGGTGACCGGTACAAAGTTTTTACCAGCTGCATTATGACCCGTTATTTTGAAATATGTAATTCAGAATAAAACAACAAACATTGAAATTCTTCAATAATACCTTTCCAAATATAAATTTAGGTTGTGTTACACATTAAGCGATATATTTTTTTAATGTATGGCAGTATTTTATCATTTATTGAGCATAAGAGGTGAGGTGAGGAGATTTCTAGTTTAACGTCACGTTCAGCAGCGAGACTATGTGAGACGTGGACCTACTGATTAACGTGGAATCCGAACCACATAAGCTCTCGGCGGGAATCGAACCCCGGGCCCCCCACGCCAAAGGCGCGTACGCTAACCGCTTAGCCACGAAATTTCTCATCTCGTCTCTAATTCGAAACTTGAACTTCCTCGTCTCATTTTCGAATCGAGACGAGGTATAGTCGACATTACTAAAAACCTGATCATGTACGATAGCCATGCCAGCTATTATGATCAAACTCATACTGAAATATACAGCCTCATTAAGCACTTCATTACGATGCTAGCAAGAGGACAGTATACAATACGGCTAATATGTTATGTCCCAAAATTACGGTGAAGTTCTCAACTCTAATTTTTGTTTAACCGTAGGCCCTAATATTATGCAAAAATGAGCCAAACATGAGCTGAGAGATGAAAGTCGGGCTAAAGAAAGTGAGATAATTGAGTTTAAATTATCGTATTATCGTGCATGTTTTTCGATAAAAACAAATTTTTGTGGTACTAAAGTATGTCATTCATCTTCAATATTGTGATTGGTTTATTTATGTAATATATATATAAGCCTGAGTTCGCAAAAGCTCTCCATTGACTTTATTCTTAGCCAACTGGATCCAGTTTCTACTTTGTATTCCTATTTCTGCGGAATCCATTTTAGTGTTCTCATTCCATCTGCGCCAAGGTCTTCCTAATGATTGGAGTTACAGTCAAAACTTTGAAAGAGTTCCAACTTTCTTCCATTCTGGCTACATAACCTGTCCACCTAAGCCTCCTGGATTTGATTTCACTAACAATGTTTGGTAAACCGTATACATTATGTAGTTCCTCGTTATGAAGTTTCCGCCATTCCCCATTTCCACTCCTCTTGGGTCCGAATATTCGCTTCAGGATCTTGTTCTCAAATACTTTCAGTCTACATTCTTCCCTCAGAGTAAGGGATCATGTTTCGCAACCATACAAAGCAACAGGCATGATTATCGTTTTATATATGTTAAGCTTGAAATTCCTCGACAAAATTCGCGACAACAAGATAATACATTTGTTAATTAGCATGATCTATCTAATATTATTTATTTTCACCTGGCAGTTTCCTAACTACAATTACATATATATTTACATATACAAATTCCAGTAATTGAGGATGTAAATCCATGTTATATAGAGATAAATAAATAAATAAATAAAAGCTTTAGCTGAACTAAAGTATTGTGTAAACATACAGTGTATGCGTTCAAATGAGGCATTAAAAAGTCTATTTATATTGCATCATTAATGAAGCACTAGAAACAAATTTCATTAACATAATTACTGCTTATTTTTCTTAAATAATGAAATATCTCCAGAATTTTTGAATGAAAGCACTTATGATTAGTTTCGGAACAGAACTTGAAAGTGCAATCATTATAATGTAACGTTTGTTAAAGGGTTAGGTATATTTACTTATTTTAATTAGCTGAGCCCAGCTTTGTTTACATGTTATGAATCCACTTTGTCTAAAGTTCTGACCTGAGAGATGGTAGTTTTAAAACGATATGGTTATGTTCGATCTGCATCATGTTATTAGCGTTAAACTAAGTTTTCTATTCGGAAAAACTTATTTGTAGCGAAAACTTCGAGAGAAGGTTATTAATTACGTTCTACTTAACAATTTACAATCTACGATCTTCATTTTGCATCCCTAATTCGTTCATCCTTTGTACTTACCATGTAAGTTACTTTTATAGGAGGTTAAATTTATTAACGGAGTTACTGTGGCTCAGTGGTAGAGGTCTTATCGCTAGTGCGTGGGGTCCCTGGTTCGATCCAAGGCCAAATAAGTTTGTGGTGGACATGTGGGTTGTCTCGGGGTACTCCCGTTTCCTCCCACTTTCTCATTCCACTATTTTTCCCATCATCATTCACCGTAAAGGGCATAATCGTGCGACATTAAACGGAAAGAACTACATTGAATTATAATTAATTCATATTTTCAGTACTTAGACCATGTAAATAGCCGTAGTGTAAAGGATACATAAAGTAATCCTGATTGAGTATCAATGTAAGATTTTTAAGCAGGAACGTCAATTGGGGAGAACAGGCGGCAATTGCCCCTTCTTCTGAGTTTGAGAAACATACTTTTTTAATAAATTATATGCTAATATACTATTATGAAACTCTTATGTCGGCAAAACAATCTTCCCCTCTTCCTCTGGGAAAATCTAAAATGTCATTGCTGTTCAGAAGAAAGTTTATCTTTCTAGAAAGATATTATGGAAAAAAACTTATTTTAATGAACAATATTAGAATTTAAAATTCTTAAAACATTTAAATATATCAGATTTTTGCATATATAAACCACGCAAGTTCGTATGAGTCAAATCTATAACTTTTATCTACAATTTCAGATCAATATTTCCGTGTAAGCCTTAATCCTATTCTGAAATCTTAAATGAGTGAAAATCGTTGAAAATTGAAATGAATAATCTTATAACGAGCATTGTAGGTAATTCTTTTACTTGACATAGTTTTATCATAGGACTAAAAATCTCATCTAGTGTTGTATTGCTCATGAGACGCGCCGAGAAATAAGGTTACCTGTCAATTTTGTGTACGCCTGGATTCTCAAAAATATCTAGTCTCGTTTCATAGATTTGTGCACTTGATTTATAGAAGTAGTCTCTTGGTAGAATTAAGCACTTGTTAATAGGGAGAAATTCAAAATTAGCTTTAGTTAAAAATGATACATATAAGCCAAACAATATTGGTTCCTTAACCAATGTTCATATCTAAACTAACGTAACAGTTGTTCACAACACAGAACTACTAGTAACTGATTTAATAAGGCAAATTTTCGGAACATACTACCCTGCTAAGCGAAAAGGCCTATCTCCATTTTACACGCTTTCGACAAAATACGCAAAACGCGTTTTGGCTTAGGCTGTACGTTCAAATTTGTTGTATTTCAGTAAAACTTTATTAAATATATTTTCACGATCTAAAATTTGTGTGGTAATACAGTTAAATATTTTTGCTTATGAATTGCAACTTAAGATCTTTTTGCTTAATTTCAGTTACAGTTTTGAACATACGGTAAACACTCATGACGTCATTACCCCCTACCTATTGGTCAAACCACGACAATTTCACTTTAGATAGATGCAGAATTGTACTACGAACATTCCCATACCAATATCTCGAATTTCGAAAAATATGGAGTTAAGGTCTTTTCGCTTAGGACGGCAGCATAGCGGCTCGGAGGAACACAATATCATGTCACATTTTCCAAGTTTCGAGTGAAATGAGAAAGAAGGTTCAACTCTCTCATGGAATTCAATAATGACACATAAAAAACAAGCTTCCCCGGCCCTATCATCTGCATTCACATTTCAGAAATTAAACTACCTACATACTCTTCTGTGGTTCGATTCCAAGCTCTAATACCTAATAACTCAATTTCAACGAAAATGGTGCTTACTATTATGTTTCCCCAGAACCATGATGTGCAAACAGAATGAATAAACCTCTGACCTCTTATAAGGTATAAATAATGTAACAGAAATAATAGTATACCGTTAACCATGTCAGATCATAGATGGATCATCCCCTGTAAACAGTTTTCAATGTTGCCAGTCTGATTTTAAAGTTGTAAAGAAATAATAATTTCGTCATATTTTATGTCCCCTGTGAGGGACGCTGTGACCGACATGGTTAATCAAATATTAGACAAGGGTGTTCCATTAAAAATTAATTTCTGTAGAACATGGTCTGCATTACCTTTTACTATGGAAATAATAATATTTTTTAATGAAAAATAACTGAATATCTCATAAATAATTTAACCAGATCAATAGTTAAATAGTATCGCCTAAATAGTTTAAGTTTAAACCATCAAACCATGTAATGTCATATGACGAATGTTTAACTTGGACGCGTCATTATTTCTTATCTAAACCATTTACAAGAAAATTAATTATTCAGAATACACTATGTAATCAGATGATGTTAAATTAAATAGGAAACAAAGTACAAGTATTCAATTGTAAGATCTACCTAGTACATTTAACAATATTTACATTTCGATTATATTTTGTAATGACTTGCTGCCTGTCTTTAAACATTAATAAATATACTTTTATTGTATTTGCAATCAGTTCAGCAATTTACAGTTTTTAAACTATCGATCATCTAACACTTAGGTAAAGTAATATTGTTCACGAAGCTACTGAAATTTATCGTCTCGTCTCGAACGAAAACGAGACGAGAATTGTCATATTTCTTGTCTCGTCTCAAATTTAAAAATGTATTTTTTGTCTCGTCTCAAAATTAAAAATGTATTTCTCGTCTCATCTTAAATTTAAAAATGTATTTCTTGTCTCGTCTCAAATTTAAAAATGTATTTCTTAACTCGTCTGAAATCTAAAAATATATTTCTTGTCTCATCCCAAATTTAAAAAATGAATTTTTTTGTCTCGTCTCAAATTTAAAAATGTATTTCTTAACTCGTCTGAAATCTAAAAATATATTTCTTGTCTCATCCCAAATTTAAAAAACGCATTTTTTGTCTCGTCTCAAATTTAAAAATGTATTTCTTAACTCGTCTGAAATCTAAAAATATATTTCTTGTCTCATCCCAAATTTAAAAAATGCATTTTTTGTCTCGTCTCAAATTTAAAAATGTATTTCTTAACTCGTCTGAAATCTAAAAATATATTTCTTGTCTCATCCCAAATTTAAAAAATGCATTTTTTTGTCTCGTCTCAAATTTAAAAATGTATTTCTTAACTCGTCTGAAATCTAAAAATATATTTCTTGTCTCATCCCAAATTTAAAAAACACATTTTTTGTCTCGTCTCAAATTTAAAAATGTATTTCTTAACTCGTCTGAAATCTAAAAATATATTTCTTGTCTCATCCCAAATTTAAAAAATGCATT
The DNA here is from genome assembly GCF_964235325.1 of Thermobia domestica. Taxonomy (NCBI): domain Eukaryota; kingdom Metazoa; phylum Arthropoda; class Insecta; order Zygentoma; family Lepismatidae; genus Thermobia; species Thermobia domestica. The sequence goes on from NC_137471.1 coordinate 46,827,730, forward strand.
TTTTGTCTCGTCTCAAATTTAAAAATGTATTTCTTAACTCGTCTGAAATCTAAAAATATATTTCTTGTCTAATCCCAAATTTAAAAATGCATTTTTGTCTCGTCTCAAATTTAAAAATGTATTTCTTAACTCGTCTGAAATCTAAAAATATATTTCTTGTCTCATCCCAAATTTAAAAAATGCATTTTTTGTCTCGTCTCAAATTTAAAAATGTATTTCTTAACTCGTCTGAAATCTAAAAATATATTTCTTGTCTAATCCCAAATTTAAAAATGCATTTTTGTCTCGTCTCAAATTTAAAAATGTATTTCTTAACTCGTCTGAAATCTAAAAATATATTTCTTGTCTCATCCCAAATTTAAAAAATGCATTTTTTGTCTCGTCTCAAATTTAAAAATGTATTTCTTAACTCGTCTGAAATCTAAAAAATATGTTTCTTGTCTCGCCTCAAATTTTAAAATGCATTACCTGTCTCGCCTCAAATTTAAAAATTGTATCCCTTGGCTCGGAGCAACGTTAATCTCATTTCTAACTAGTCTTAGTTAATTAATTGGTTATTACGAAATGCTGACCCCAAAACAATGATGATTCATGATTCAAGTACACGTGTATCAATTAAGTTTTAACGCGATTTGCAAATAGTAGCCTATAAGCTACGTCCTTACGTTTTGATGATATTTTTGGAAAAAGTGTGGGTCATACACATGACAAATACGATCAGACATAATGGAAAATTTTAAGAATATTTATGAAGATAGAAACTCACTGTCAGACAAGTATCTCTATATCAAGTGCAAGAACATAGAGGTTATTATTTCAAACAATTATTCAAACTAACATTTTGAAAAATCTTCTACAAGACTTTTCGGCTAACTGGGTAAACTTTGCAAAATTCCAGCTTAGTTGAATTTAGATCAATGTGTGTCATGAGAAATACGATTAATATTAAAATAAACAATGATTGATGATAATAATTATCAAATTAACAGTGATTGATTAGACAATTCATGAAGATTTATTATCACTATTATTATTATTATTATTATTATTATTATTATTATTATTATTATTATTATTATTATTATTATTATTATTAGTAGTAGTAGTAGTAGTAGTAGTAGTAGTAGTAGTAGTATGAAATAGGCTATTACTGCTTACTATTGTAGACTAAACTATGATTGATTATTGGTAGTTGCAGTAGATCAGTGGGAGAGCTCCCTGCTGCTCTAATGGCTAGTACGTGAGCTTTCGTTTCACATAATCCCACGTCCGATTTCCAGTGGGAGAGCTCTTAGAATTTCAACTGTCCTCGATCTTTCTGTGCTCGTAGCATTGTTGTGTCTGGTAGTCCTTAACAGTTGAAAAGCAGTAAAAATAAAAATCAGGGAAAGAAACCTTCCTGTTGGCCTAGTGGCTAGTGCGTGTGTCTTTTTTCTTATATGTTGTTCTGGATTCGATTCCCAGTGAAAGAGTCCATGGGATTATAACTGCCCACGATTTTTCTGTGTTCGTGTCACTGTCGTGTCTGGTGTCACATCTGAACACTTGAAGAAGAATAAATAAGAGTCAGAAAGTGTCTCTACAAAGAAAAAAAGAGTAACAGAGACCTCAGTTCTGATGTGTGGGTTACTTGATTCGATCCAAGTTCGCGCCAAATGAGCTTTCTGGTTTACCAATACATGTGCATGAGTTTCCTTGAGGTTGTCCCATGTCCTACCATTTCGTTCCACTCGGAGGCTTTGGCATTTGAATGTTTTATGATGTACTGGGCCTTTTAAGACACGTTTTCTAGCCTTTTATTTAGTTTTCGTTATTTTTGATCGGTATGGGTTCTCTCGAGTGTTAGTAACACTAAATGTCCTTTTTTAAAAGCAGTTTTTTACTTCTAGAATTATTATCAGCGCAAAGCCAGTACAAAATGACTTCAGTGCCGAATGTAGAACACTATGATAAACAAATTAATATTTTTGATGTATTCTTACATAGACATACTTCTGTCGGTGTTAGTGAAGAATATATACATTTCAGGGTTTTATAAAACAATGAATAATGAATGCACGAAAATTGCATTTATTGTAAATGGATTGCGAATTAAAAAAAACTAATTTGACTTAATATTTACTAATTGTAAAATTCATATATTATGAATTTTTGTGATTAAGTGACCTTGTTTATCGATTTTGAGTATTAGCATGAGTGACGAAACATGCAGGCCAAAGCTCGCAGCCACATATTCTTTTCAGAACATGGTTTTAAGATCTTTTCTTTTCTCTTTCTTTCTTTTTCTTTTTTTAGAAAAATGTATTATCATATGATTTTGGTACTTTTTTTACTGTTTCTATATAATCAAAATCCCAATCTTACATTGATCATTATTTTTCCAATGTACAGCAACCAATATTGTTCTGTATACAAATGTATTCCCCGACTGTTTAAATGAAGGAACTGTTAAAAGCGTCTCTCTTTTGGGCTATCGTGATCACTGACAGTCGCCCACATAATGATTTGTACTTTATCTCTATTGTTTCATTGTAAAACTTTTTTATCTAGTTTTGAGCGTTGCTGATACAGTGGCGGCTTTAGCGGGTAGGACGGGTAGGCGCGAGCCTACCAAAAAATTTGAAAATTATATAAAAGCTAAAAGATACAATAAAGAGTAAATATATTTTCCACTATTTAAGTTAATGGTACATAATTATTTAACAAATAATATCAATCACTACTGTAAAAGTAATTTCCTACTGCCATTAGTCAATCAAATATGAATATGTATCCATAAGCGAGGGAGCAGGTCTACCCAAAATTAAAATCCTGAAACCGTCCCTGTGCTCATATCACTCAATTTCACGATACTGGCAATAAAAGGTTGCTCAGATGTTTGTAACTGAGCAACTTTTCCTTGTCAGTAAGTCAGTTATTACTAGTTTCAGTTTCAAAGTACTGTATATTGAGAATCCATAAGAAAGATAAGGGTTATATATTAGAAGAGAAAGATCTCGTCTGCCTTTTAAATAATCGGTATAGTCATCGCTAACATTTCTTGTACAGCGTTGTATGCACTGCACGTTCACGTGCCTTGTAATCGAACGTATGATTTATTCGCATCAGAGGCAAGGATACTTACAATTAAATATTCCACATACAGCATTTGTGGACATGAGTGGTTAGCGCACGCGGCTTTGGTTTCGTGGTCCGACGTTCAATTCCCGTTAGTACCTCATGAATTATTAGGTCTGTTTCAGCATTATGGGGTAATTAAAAGATTTAGACGCAAAACTTACGTTCTGCAAATAAATACAGACATTCTTTTAGATTTAAATCTACAGTGCGTGAATTTTAAGTAAAATCAGTAATTTTATGTTGCAGTACTATACATGTATAGGCCTATTCACACGAGGATTTTTCTGTTCCCACACAAATTTGGGCTTGAAGTAACTAGAAACGATATGGACTATTTTTTTAATATCATAAAAATGATTTTTCTTCCCATTTTCTTGAAAAGTTCACAAAAGAGATTTTTACCTTCAAGCAAGTCATTTTATTGCGTTCGATGTCATCTGTCGATTGATAATAATATAATATCGGTCGACAATATTATGATTAAACAAAACTTTCAAGTATAGAAATTTATCACAAATTTTTTAGGCTATATCTTGTTAATCATATTGTATACTGTCACTTTATTAGTGTCATAATGTAAGTAAAGTTTGAGGACCTGTTTTATGTTTTAATAAGTGACATCATTTTCGTACACCATGATTTTGAGGTTTTAAAAGATAGTTTTCATAGATTTTTCCAAAAACTACGCATAATAATTTATTTGACATATCGTTTTGTTGAGCAGCCCAATGAGATCGATTGGTGTATATCTGACTTTTAGACATTTTCTTTAAACGCTAATATTGCAAAATTTCTAGTTGTTCTAAGAGTGTCAAGTTTGGATAAACAACCACATGACGTATAGAGCACTGTTTTACATGTATTCATTTCTGGGAAAGGAATTTTTAATTCCTATATCAGAACTTGAATAACAAGTGCATACGTATTGGACTTGTTTTCGTACCAATTGTTTATTCTAATCGTTAATTTAGAACAGTTCTTAATTAAGAACAAATATAAACATCGAGGTAATTGAAAGGTTAATTAAAAGTTCTAATTGTCTACATTTTTCGCATTTGTTTACTTAGTTATATATTTGTTGAACCTATCAATTAATTATCTCAAACTCAGTAGGGTCTACTATGTTTTTAATACAATCTTTCAACGACTTTCTTATTGACAACAATCCACCATGAAGCGACATCTTTTACTGTTAGGAAGGCAAGTGATAGCGCACTTAACGACTTATTAGCATGACTGTTGATTATAAGGGAATTATCGTGACGCGCCGTGTATTCCTATTGTGCCCCTGATCTTTCTACAACCAGTATTACATATCTCGTAATCAAGGTTGTATAACATCCCAAGATAACATGATGCCCTTACTGACAATGTTCGCATTTTATAATTAAAGTATCGTCGAACACAACTACCACAATCTTTATACTGGCAGCAGAACATACTCTACATATTCAATTCACTTATCCTAATCCTAACTATATATAAAACTACACAAAGTCATTCATTTACTGACATAAAATGACGGGTACTTCCAGTTGACGTGGACAGTTGAAATTTGACACGATTGTAGCTTTCTGCGACTAACCCCCAAGAAAATTGCCAAAACTGGATATTTTTAATGTTTAGGTGTTCTAAAGGGCGAATGAAGAAATTACTCATGTTCTTTAAATGGGCCCTTTTTTGACCTATAATCTCATGTTTTAGGTACTTGGAATTGGAATAAAAAGTTGAAAATGGTATGCTTCTACGTTTTCTACACGTATAGGATTATTTAACAAAATCACTAGAAATAAATTTTCCAGTTTTAGAGTGGTTTTATGAGGAACTGAAAATTTTTTCCCATGTTATTTATATGCGCCATCTTCTAAAGCCCAAAAAGTTTAGGTACTTCCGATAGGATTAGAATAATGAAATTTGGCATAATTTTAGCCTTTCGGGACTAATCCACAGAAAAATTGCCAGAACTGAATATTTTCAGTTTTTAGGGGCCTAAGGGTGAAATGTAAATTATCCGTGTTATTTAAGTGGGCGTTTTCTTGGGCTACAAAATCTTATTTTTTAGGTAATTGAAATAGGAAAAGAAACTTGAAATTCAGTAGAATTTTGGGTTTATGATGTGCGAGGCTGTAGGTCGAACTAAAACGGGTATAACGGAACGTGGGACAAAGACCCCAGCTGAGCAAGTGCACAGAGAAAAAACCGTCCTCCGGACAGTGGTATATTGTACAAATATACGGTATCCTCTTGCTTACTATAGAAATCAGTACGGAGCATACGTTATCCGTATGCTACATAGGAACTGCCATTAGATATTACATCATGCCGTTGCAGGATGTCTGACATCTAACAGTTTTCCGTATATCAAATGCATATACTTATGTTACCTTCGTCAGCTATATGTTATATACGTCCATTTGTATGTGAGATCCTGACCACCTACTTTGTTTCATACGGAAAGTACGTATAGATGGAAAACTTATACAGAAAGTATTATAAAACATGCGTTTTCAGTTATACGTCTGCTGTGCGTTAAGTCCAAAAACTACAGGAATTACGCATGTAACCTATCTTTTTAAGTATGCCACCTTCAGTGCCACCAGTGTGCTATATATATAAACAGGGCCGGATTTAGGGGGGTGAAAAAGTGCATGTGCACCCCACTTCATTGTAAATTTACACTACCTAAAGTGAGAAGCTTTGCAAAATCAATAGTTTCAGTCAATTTTCTGAAGGTTGAAGGAAAAGGATTCATCGAGAGCAGATACTTAGCATTTCCAGGCCAACTCCTCATTCACACCACAGATGCCTAAAGGCATTTAAAAAACTCAAATTTAATTCAAATGTACTGGTTGTTATTTGGTGCACCCCCTCACAAAATTCTGGATTAGGCCCCATATATATATAACGTTACCTTCTTGAACTAAGTTCATACAAAATTTTCTTTCTGGCAGTTCAGATGCCACTTTAAGAAGGGGTCATGTCTTATATAGCTTCGGGACTGAAGAGAGATGTTGAATTTCAATCATGCTTTTTCTTCCTACGATTAAGAAACTCATTTTTATAAAAAAGAATACATAGGCCATTTCAAAGAAAAAAATATACATTTCGTTACAAGATAAATATAAATAAAAATGTTAAAATTCCGCGGATAAAAACGAAAGAAGCCTATAAACAGTTTATGAATTACTTTGATATGTTAATATAGCACTACTTAAGTTTGACGAATTCATCATATAATATTGACCGTGAGAGTCGTCTTCCTTGCATAGGTAATCGATAAATTCAGTATACCAACTGAATAGTGCAAAACGAAGATTAAAAAAAAAGAAAGTTTTAGCAGTTTAGAAGTCACGCACGTAAGGTATTCAAGGCAAAATCTTTCCCAAGATTTAAAGCACAAATCTTGATAACATTTTCATTCTTTAAAATACGTATAAAGCTACGATATATGAATCAATGAATATATCATGTAGAGTATAATAAAATGAATAAAATAACAAGAAATATAAGAGATAGACTTATTGATACCCGACGGACGAAACAATGTCTTATTTAACTCAGGTAGCATACATTAAACTGGGAGATGTATTGGCCTATCATCAATTACCAACCACATTAGTACAAGCTCCCCAGACCGGAGTGCATATCTCTTAATACAATGTTAAGGATCGTCTAGTTTTACGATGGTGAGGTAACGCATAATATTCTGTGGCCTCCCTGAGAAATGAACACGGGATTTTAATCAACATTGGCTATTAGCATGACCCATTTGGCTGCAATTGTTTCAAGAAGATTCCAATATATAAAACTGTGCAATTTAGACTGGGTTCTGTTTAAAATTATTGACATTCGGTGGCATACGCAGAATTTCATCAAGTACTTAAATCTTTTGTCCATATCACATGCTTGTTACAAAAAAGCTTGAATAACTATGCACGATTTTAATTGAGTGTACAGTGGGCTGAAGGTTCCGGGGCAACTACTAGTTTATGTAATACGTAATTAGAATATATATAGACATGGATTCCGGAAGTAATACGAAAATAAAATACAGGTAAATAGCTCTTTATCTTACATTTGTGTACTTTGCGATAAGCTATCGATATCAGTGAAATAAATAGAATAGGATGAAGTCCAAGTGCTGATTGCTTGCTTGTTACTAGGTAATTTCAACCGGCAAGGTTTATGATTAGATTAATGATTATTGCAGGTATATTTATAGTTGTACCAAAAGCTAGTCCCTACTTAAAATCAAGTTTCTCCCAATGAAGTCGTTGATTACTAGGATTGCAAACTTTTCAGGATATTTCTGTTTTACCGGCCACTTCACTCACTACATAAACTACTATTCGTTTTGTTCTGCACCGGTGATTGAACACCGAAAGTATAAACTTTAGCCAGGTGGCCACAAATCGGTAATTCACTCAGAATTGTCTAATGTCATCAACTAAAACCCGTTTTGCAGGCAATATCGCCGGAAGTGCTAATTGTATTTAGACACTATAAAGGCATCCACGGTAAGTATGCCGCAGCAAATGCGCTTCAATAGAATTAATTCACTATAAGCCTCCAAACATGTGACCCATTGTGTGATCGCTCTAGGAATGCCGTCCATGTAAAATTTGGAAAGTTGGCACTTGAACCATTGACTGACGGCGTCCTTCACCTCGTCGTCTGAGTGAAGCTTTGATAATCAAGTTGCTTTACTATCGTATAGGTGGTAACAAACTTCATATTGAGTTGATTTCAAGTTTAACGTCCCGTTTAGCAGCGAGGCTATATGAGACGTGAACCTACTGATTAACGTGGAATCAGAACCACATGAGCTCTCGCCGGGAATCGAACCCGGGTCTCCCACGTCAAAGGCGCGTACGCTAACCGCTTAGCCACGAAGGAGCTCAAAGTTCATATTTAGTTGCTTCGAGAGAGTTGGGTTTCATCTGGACAATGTCCCCGAAACATCCTTTACCAGTAGCGTATGCAGGAATTTATTTTGAGAGGGGTCCAAACTCAATATGGCGGTATTTTATATTAACATTCCTAAAATTGCCCCTAAAATTAGGCTAAATTTACACAAAAGTCGAAATTTCGGGGGGTCCGGACCCCCAGGACCCACCCCTGCGTACGTTCCCATCCTTTACTAATCCACTACTGTTATTACCCATGCGAAGTCGAACACATTTTTCACTTGAGAGATATTTCAGCTGAGTAACATTCTTCAACAGTGTGGAACTCATTGTTCATAGGTTTCCGTAAGAAAATTTCCCTCAACTGACTCTAAAATTTTCCCTTTTCTTATAAAATTTTCCACAGTTTGATAGATGTTCAATTCCTATGACAGAAGTTATGTGATAGTATTAATTTAGACATATTAAAGGAAGTGCCAGCCACATTTGTTTTATTCGTTTGTTGTTTATTGCTTCTATTTTTTCTTACTCTTTACTTCATTTATTTTTACAAAGCGTACACAAATACACCTAGCCAACAATGAGTGCAAATTATGCAACTTTAAACAGACACACACACACAAACTATTCCTATTGTAATGGTTTATTTCTGAAGAATAAAGAAAAATTTAAGCATTTATATTGATAAATTAATCAGAGCAAGAATTTCCCCGGATTTTCACATTTTATCGAAAAATTCCCTTTTTCCTTTCTGATAAATTTACTTTCAAATTTTTTCTAGATAAGGGAAATTTCCCTCAAACTACGAACATTGGTGGGACTTTGTGATAGTACGTTAATCTTGTTAGGACAAGTTGTAAACGCGCTATCAACACATCAATACTGGAGCGCCATCTATCAATGGTTGTTCCTGCAGTATAATGATTATTCCTACAATATATATATATACACACACACATACATACATACATACATACATACATATATATATATATATATATATATATATATATATATATATATATATATATATATATATATATATATATATATCCATTATTTTTAGTCAATATATATATATATAGAAAAATATCAACTTTCATATAAATTTTAGGAAGTTTTATGTAACGGAGATATAAGCAGCCATTCTTGAGTACTTTTAGGATACTGAACCCGAAAATAACAACGAAAGTGTGAGATTTTTTTAAGTTACAGAGAGAAAAAAGAGAAAAATCGAGAATAATGGAAAGTTTTGTATTTTTCCGATTTTCATGAAGGAATTTCCAATATGTTTACAAATTCTCCACATTTCTCATAGCCACGTATATTGGAACCTTTGTACTGTTTCTATACACTAAGCTTGTACCACTTTATTGGAAAGATTATTCAAACTTTTACGAATATAGGGGACACGTAGAAAGGGAAGGTTTCTAAACTTATAACGAAATCTGGTGATTTTGCGATTTTAATACTGGAACTATCAATATGTTTACAAATTTTATTAATTTGTAATAGTCACATATACTGAGACATTTGTACAGTATTCTAGGGAGAAAGTTTATACCATTTTACCCGAAGGAAAATGAAAAAAAAAAAAAATCAATGAAAATTGTCAGATTTCGTTATAGGTTTGGAAACACTTTTCGCCCTATTTTCATGTTATTTTCATTAACTTTCAAATAATGTGGTATAAACTTCGTGTATAAAAACAGTACAAAGGTTCTAATATATGTAGCTATGAGAAATATGAAGAATTTCTGAACATATTGGGAGTTCCGTAATGAAAATTGCAAAAATATGTAAATTGCGATTAGCTATGTATTACGAGTACAAAAATGTGACAATAAAATAATAACCAATTTCGCTTTCACATTGTTATTTACGTGTTCAGTACCCTAAAAATATCCCAAATTAGTTGCATATATGTCTTCGTTACAAAATTTGGGTTGAACAGTGTTGTTAGCCATTTATGTGACAAGGAAAGTAGATAAGTTCTCCACGAATGTAAGTGGAATTAATTCGTGAAATAAATAGAGCTAATTGAGCTGCATAACATATTCTAAAAGAAAACCTAATTTTGATTGGGTTCTTAAGAAAATCACTTTCACAAATTTTCCAGAATTCACAAAAGCTATATTTTATAGAGGAATTTCAAACACTTGTAGCTGTTGCGAACGACAGCAAATCTCATTGCTATCTGTCTAACGGTTAATAAAATAAATCAACGTAAAATTTATGTACAATAGATTTGGAGTTGATTTATCATTTATTAGCAGACGCTCATAAGGGGTTTACAATTTGGATACGGGTCATGAAAAGTATCTTTCTCTTACTTAGAATTCGCTTAGGGAAAACAACATTAGAAGTCTGATCATTTACGGTTATTTTTTAATGCACTTCAATTAAACCTCAACTTCTTACCCCCTGATGCCAATAAAGGATGCACTTGGACTTCAACTGCATCTGGAGTGTCACTATTATCTTGGTGATCCCGAAACTTATAGATTGAACACTAATATAGCTCTTTTTCGATATTTTTACATGTCATTTCTCCCTCACCATTTCTCCTCATGGCCAAAAATGTGCTTCAGCCGAGGTCCACTCCTATACCAAAAATCATCAAAATCGGTTCCAGGTCTAGGCGGAGTAAGTCGTCAAACATATATTTTACGTGTCACCCCTCCCTCACTCTTTCACCCTCCTTGTCAAAGATGCGCTAAGAACCTAAGTTAGACCAGGGTATAATCATGTACGAAAAATTATTAAAATCGTCCAGTAAACTAGGAGGATTTAGCGAACAATTCGTCATATTCATTTTCATTTGCATAGACATATAATCGTGTGTAGTAGGCATATAACCATGTATTTTTATTTATATAGATAAATAGATAAGTGATAGAATAAGGCTTAAAAAGGCAACGAAATTAGCATTTTGTGCGGTCCAATACGTGTTACATTACAAAATTATTATTATTATTATTATTATTATTATTATTATTATTATTATTATTATTATTATTATTATTATTATTATTATTATTATTCAAATAAGTGACCATTATTTAAGAGGGACAGAAAATGACCGAAAAGTTTTAAATATCTCTTGAAGTTTGCTCGAATTCTTGTTACCTCTTCTGTTTGAAAGATGAGTCTCAGGAATGATTTTTTTAATCGATCCAACTACACTCGCGTTTACGTTGGTGGAATTACAATCGAATTGGTGGAATAAATAAATACTGTGTGAACTTTATAAAGCGCAAAAAAGCACTTTGACTCTGATTCGTGGAAAAGTCTTGCCTACTAATATCAGCGAACAGTTCTCTTTTTCCGAAGTGGATCTTCAAATAAAGCTTGAAAGACCAGTGTGACCTATGTTTCGCACGAACTCATTCCTCTTCTGCCAAATTAGAAGAAGAGGACATAATTATAGCGACGGGAGGTCACAATTATCTCCGCGCTTTGATGGTCTCATTAGTGGAAGAATGTCACATCGATTTTACTAGAATTATCTGCTCGTAAGGCTCTCCTCAAATTGAGACTGAATACTAGATCATTGGAATTAGATGTCAGATTTGTAAAAAGTCAAAATAAAGTAATGATAGGAAGCATTGTGGGGGCGGGTCTTGCATGAAAGGTCAGAATGGACCATCTATCCCTACTTACGTCAATCAAAAGCTTTTTCTAATACTTCGAAACTATGTTATGCCCAAGTATCGGAAGTCTTAGTGAACGGCTCGATCTGTGCATCTGTCTATCCATCTGTTAACAGGTATCAGAGCAGAAACGGCAAGAAATATCGAGGAGCGCTTTTCTTTCTTTGAATCGGTTCAGCGCCTTCAACAATTCACATTCAGGAATATTTCAGATTCACTTCAATGTTGTAAAAAATATCGGGTTTCCATACAAAACTAACCTCAACAATCCAAAAGTTAGTTTTTGAGTAAATAATACATTTAAAAATATTTTGTTTCAAAGAAATAGTAATACGAACTTAAAAAATAGTAATAACAAGGAAGTCTATGTTGCAATGTGACAGCCATTATGAAAGAATATTAAAATGCTTAATTTTAAAACATTTTATTACCCAAAACAGCTATAAAATATTTGTAGCGTATAGAGGTTCTTATTTAAAGCCGTATTTATTGTTACTTTAAAGCTATGTCGAAGGAACAAGTGCTTTATATTGGTTATTTTTAATACGATTAGTTCACTGAAACGGGAAGGTAGCCAGCGAGAGAAGTGAAGTCTTAGGAAGATGGAAAGAATATATTGAGGACTTATATGAGAATAGGAATAGACCATGAGGTCTAGATGTTGAAGTAGGTAGAAGATGAAGTAGGCGAGGATGATAAACGGTTTAGTATTCTTCAGATAAGTTTGAAAAAGCTATATCCCAGATTAGGAATGGAAAGGCAACAGGGATAGATAATGTACCAATCGAATTCATTAAGAACATAGGAGACAAGAGTAAGAAAGAATTGTTCCAACTTCGCAGTGAAATATATGAAACAGGAGAGTGGTGGCCAAAAGATTTCCTGAAGACAACCATGGTACCGATCGCTAAGAAATCGAACCCTAAAATATGTGAGGATTATAGAAGTATTAGTATCGTATCTCATTCAGCAAAAATTTTACTTTGAATTTCGAACAGAGGGTTATATGGAAGAACATGTTGAGGAGGAACAATTTGGGTTATTAAGGAGAGGTAAGGCCACAATAGATGTAATTGGATTATTAAGAGTGATCGGTGAAAGATTTATAGAAAAGAAAAAAGACGTGTATGTTGTATTTATTGATCTAGAAAAGGCTTTTGACAGCATGAAATAGGAATTGCGCCCCCTGGTACTACTTCCGACCACAAAAACCGGATCACTGCTCGTTGTTTCTGTTTGGTGCAAACTTCTAATGGAGCGCCCATGATCTCTCCGCAACAAAAGGAAAACAAATGGAGGAATTAGGATCAAAGTCTCATAGGGTGACCACAACAGCATAACGATAAAATAAACGATGACAATGGTCAATATGAACAATGTAAGAAATGTTGTAGCGACATTACGGATGTTTTTTGACTTAACCCTGTATATATAACTAATTGTGTTTATGGCCCATGTTATATTAAAGCTCTTAATCCACATTATCTGTATTCAGTTCTCTTTTTTAAATTTAGGAATAAAGATGATAAATATGTTCATTGTATATGTAATGTGCGCAAAAATCTTTTTTAAAAAATAAAAAGTATTTCCCATTTGTAGTCTCCTTTTTCAGCCGTCAGTAAGATGGAAACTTATTCGATATTTCAAAGGGAGTGAGAAGAAAGTAATTCCCTTGATTTCACGTTTCTTTTTTTAGTATTTTTTTCTCGAGAACTTTGAACACGCACAAGGAATTTAAATATATTTCTCTCTTTCAGGTAAAAAGAACTCGGAAATGGAAAAATTACCTTATCCACTCATGTGTGTATAAAAATTGTACTTACTGTTAGACGAAGTAAGTACATATATATATAAAGAAAATTTTATTTCTTTTCGAATACTGCATTATGTTTCATCATTATAGTAATTTTTATGTTTTACTGGACAATTGGAACACAGAAAAGAAAAAAAGAAAACTCAAGTGAGGATTTAAGAAGAAGAACTCAACATATAGATTGTCTAAAGTGGTGCAATGTGCTGAGAAAATATATAGACAGCTCCTAACGAGGATGAAAGTAAAATCAGTGGCGAATGTAAGGGTTTTGATGTTGTGCAACGACCGAAGTTTCTCTTTTGAAATGACACTCATGAGCAATTTAATTGGAGACACCTGGCTATTAGCATGTTGCACCCCTTTTTACACTGATGCGGCGTGGCATAGACTGCACATAACACCAGACGCATGTAGTGATCCATGATCGCTGCACAATTTCCCACAAAATACGAAGATTGGTCGAAGTAGTGTCGAGGGCATGTACATCCCTCATGACAGCATCCCAGATGTCCTTAATGGGATTGATGTCCGGGCTTCTCGGAAATAAGGCAAGCATCTTTACATCCCTGAAGTGCTCATTGAACCAATCAGCTATGATTCGAGAGCGATGGGCTCAGCATTGTATTACTATAGATACAGGTCGCGTGCATAGTGTTCGAGGCAAACAACGGGATGAATATGATCTACCAGCTAGTTCCTGTAATGTTCGGTGGTGAATGACGTCGTCAGATGTACCTAGAACCCCTTATAACTCTACGTGAACAGTCCCCATACTAAGAAACTACCGCCACAAATCTGAACTATACCCTGCTGTCAAGAGGAATCCACTACTTCAGATGGTTAACGATGCACTCGTACCCGGCCATCGGCTTGTACCTGCTGGTACCTCGACTCATCTATTTACGTGACCTTTTTCCATGATTCGAGTGTCCAATGGCAATGTTCCTCTGCTCATGTCAGTCATTGTGTCTTGTGCCAAGTGTTGAGCAGCGTGGGATACGTGCTTCTGTACTTCATGACGAGGAGATAATTGTGGATGGCCTATGGCTGCTTACACGCCGTTGTTTCCCAGCATTGAATCGAGGAGTAATCTGTTGCGGTATGGCTCCTCTATCCTCTTTTACCATGCAAGATAGCCGACTGCGATCCTTGTCATCTACGCGTCGTACATCAGGACAGTTGTTAGTGACGGCTGTGGTTTAGTTTGAATCCACATAGATATGGGGTGGTCCATACGCCTGGTCTTGACAATTTGACCTGATCAAATGCGCTGAAGTCTCGTGTCTTACCCATTCTCTAGTCCACTGTTGCTCATACAAACCGTACAAAGTCTGACGACCTCGCTGTTTCACGCCAAACCTTCCTACTACATTCACCGGGACAACCACAGCGCCATTTTCCCAGAACGGCAGCTGTCCCTAATTCAGTTTCTCATGACTGTGTTATTCGCAATAGAAAATTAGTAATCAAGTGAAGGACGTTGCTTCCTAACACTCTCACATATACCTGAGGTAACATAGTTTTGTACTTCTACAATTGTAAAGTCTTAGGCTGTCCGAAACGAGAAAGCTATCTGTACAGAATCTCTAAATTCTAATGCGTTGGAACAAGGGCGCCGATCCCAGGGGGCCTCCAAAGTTCATGTGGGTCCAATGTATTTTTATGAATATGTTTATTTTATATGTATTTTTTATTGTTATATACTTTTTTAAATGAATATACAAACCTACATCTGAATGCCCCCCCCCCCCCAAAGTTACAGAGAAATCGGTGCCCTTGAGTAGGAATAAGCTTACAACGACCAGATTCTGCAGCGATATTGGAGCGAATATTCCATCTACGTTCTTCTATCGCAGAAGTTAAATACTTTGGTCGTTGCATTGCTCGTGCAACGCGACAGAGTTTCCAATGAATGAGAAGTTTTCCCACTAAAAAAAATTTCCAAAGTGTATAACACTAGAAATCAGCAAACGTAATTTATTTGATGTATTTATACATATTTTAACCTTTCACTGGCTAAGTCTACCTTTGTTGACGGAAAGAAAATTTCCCTGACCTGCGAATGTCGATAGTCAATGTTTTAAATTTTTTGTCCGTATCTTGGGTTTGTCGAGAGTAGTTGCCAAAAGCGTTCCGTTCAATTTTTTGCGTTCTATTGTTTTCGTTGTTTACAAAGTAATTTTAACCTTGGTTGAGTTAATCACAGCAAATACACCAGCTTTACCGTTCGAGTCGCGCTAAATTTTAACTTCCATCCACTTTATCATTTATCTACAACGAGAGATCAAAAAGACCTGCGAATAGACAAACGTCAATTCACCAATGAAACTACATAAAAAGAAACATCAAAACTTTCTAATGAGTACAAGTAAATTAACCTATCCTAATAACTATTTCCCTTCTTACCAATTTTTACCCTGTTTCATTTTGTAAGTGTTCAGTTTCATTTAAATGCTACTTAGGTCAAATCCCTTATCTTATGCTCTACCACGTATACCGTAAGTTTTACAGAATCCTGGACACGATTTGTCAATTTCAACATCCCTAATGTTACAATTTATTTTTATGTTATTTAAACTTTTGAACTGACAAGTAGCGGCTGTAGACTTTGGCCTGTATAACCGTGCTGCTAACAAAGGCCGCAATATGCAAACTTTGGTCAGTATAGCCGTGCTACTAACAAAGCCTGTAATACGTAGAATTGGCCGGTATAATTGTACTGCTAACAACGGCTGTAATATGTAGACTTTAGCTTGTATACCCGTGCTGCTAACAAAAGCTATAATATGTAGACTTTGATCAATATAGTCATGCTTCTAACAGAGGCCGTAAGGCCGTACTATGTAGACTTCGGCCTATATACCCGTGCTGCTAATAAAGGCTGTAATATGTAGACTTTGGCCTGTATAGCCGTACTGCTAACACAGGCCGCAACATGTAGACTTTGGCCTGTATAGCCTTGCTGCTAACACAGGCCGTAATATGTAGAATTTGGCCTGTATAGCGTGCTGTTAACGCAGGCCATAATAAGTAGACTTTGGCCTATATAGCCGCTATAACAAAGCCCGTAATATGTAGATTTTAGCCTGTATACCTGTGCTTCTACAAAGACTGTAAGCACAAATCAACCAATAAACATGTTCAGATTATCCAAACAGACAGACATCCATCTGGTTAGTTTAAAATAGCAGCGTAATACATTCAAGGTTTTTACGCAATCAGCTTATTCTTCTTTAATTCCTGTTTTCTTTATTTGCTTTGTTTTTCTCTTAACAATGATATAACAAAAACACAGTGAAAGATCATCTCTGGTACGAGGAGTCCCTGAATTGATCCCAGGTCCTAAGAGTTGGTGATGGTATCATTGTATCCATGTGTTTTCTAACGATAGTCCTGTTTTCTCGCACACTCTCATTTCATCACATTTTCCATAACCATTCATACCATCCATAACCATTCAGTTTAATGTGGGTTCCTATCACCACGGCATGGCGCGTCCTCAGGTTGCGGATCGAGGAGAAGGCCTCTAGATATAGAGGTTAGCTGCGAATATACTGAATAAGCAGTCGCGGACAGCCGACTAGGAGTGGTCCTCCAGCTTGAGGGTTTGGGTAGGGCTAACAACCTCATCCTGTAAAAAAAGCACTTGTTCAGAAATATTCACAAAAGCCTCGGACAAGGACTGATAACTTGGCACGACCTCAGCAAAAGAAAATGGACATGAGATTTGGAACATGGAATATTAGGAGTCTTTATAGGGCAGGCGCGTTAAAATCCGTAACGAGGGAGTTAGAGAAATACAGGATGGACGTAGTAGGAGTTCAGGAAGTTAGGTGGGAAGGAAATGGATCTGAGAATTCCGGAAATTTTACGTTCTTTTACGGGGAAGGAAATAAAAATCACCAGTTAGGAACAGGGTTTTTCGTTCATAAATGTATATTACCAGCAATTAAACGGGTTGAATTTGTTACTGACAGACTTTCTTTTATTACTCTTAAGGGCCGGTGGTATGATATTATTGTTTTAAATGTACATGCCCCAACGGAAGATAAGGATGACGATATAAAAGACAGTTTTTACGAAGAAGTGGAACGGATATTTGACCAACTCCCGCGATACCATATGAAAATTCTATTAGGGGATTTCAATGCGAAGGTAGGACGAGAGGATATTTTCAAACCGATTATAGGGAACGAAAGTCTGCATAAGGAAAGTAATGACAACGGTGTTAGACTCGTGAACTTTGCAACATCCAAAAACCTAATCGTGAAGAGTACAAAATTCCCACATCGCGACGTTCATAAATACACTTGGACATCACCAGACGGAAAAACACATAATCAAATTGATCACGTTTTAGTAGATAGAAGAAGGCAATCTAGCATAATTGATGTCCGGTCGTTTAGAGGGGCTGATTGTGACACTGACCACTACCTGGTAGCAGCGATAATACGAGAGAGGTTATCGTTGAATAAAGATAATATTCATTGTCCGAAAACGGAGAGATTCAAGTTAAAGAAATTAAAAGAGAGCCAGGTAAGAGAGGAATACCAGATTGAAGTTTCGAATAGATTTTCGGCTTTAGAAGATTCGGAGTGCACTAGTGTTGAGGATACCTGGATTGAAATTAGAGATAGCATTAAAATTTCAGCAAAAGAAAAATTGGGACACGCGGAAATACGTAGGAACAAACCATGGTTCGACTAGGAATGCATAAAACTAGCAGAGAAGAGAAAACAGGCAAAATTACGCTGGCTACAAAATCCGAATGAAATGACTACACAAAATTTTGCTGATATCAGGCGGGAAACTTCCAAAACTTTTAGAACAAAGAAACGCGATTTTCTGAAAGCTAAAATTAAGGAACTTGAAGATAATAGTAAAAATAAAAACATCTGGGACATGTATAAGGGAATCAACGAATTTAAGAAAGGCTATCAACCTCGTGCTTATATATTAAAGAAATCTGATGGTACAGTTCTCACTGACACGGATAGCATCTTAAATAGATGGAAAGATTTCTTTGACGATTTGCTTAACACGCAACCAAAAACTAGTGTTCGTGGAGAAAAGGAGATACACACCGCAGAACCGTATATTCCAGAACCCAACCGAATAGAAGTAGAAACCGCTATAAAGAAATTAAAGAAACACAAATCTCCGGGTGTAGATGAAATTCCGGCTGAGTTAATTTTAGCTGGAGGCGAAAAATTGTGGAACAAGATACAGAAACTCATTCTCCTTATCTGGAACAAGGAAGAATTGCCACAAGAGTGGAAAGAATCAATCATTGTTCCAATCCACAAGAAAAACGACAAAACTGACTGTAATAATTATCGAGGCATCTCTCTTCTGTCAACATCCTATAAAATCCTTTCAAATATTCTGTTAGCAAAACTGACCCCATACGCAGATGAAATTATTGGAGATTATCAGTGCGGATTTAGACGAAATCGATCAACTATCGACCAAATATTTACAATTCGCCAAATACTCGAAAAAAAGTGGGAATACAATACCCCGGTACATCAACTATTTATTGATTTTAGAAAGGCGTACGACTCGGTTAGGAGAGAAACATTATACAACGTTCTTACAGAACTTGGAATACCGAGAAAGCTAATTAGATTAATTAAGATATGTTTAAATGAATCCCAAAGTAAAGTCCGGGTAGGAAAATTTTTGTCCACGAGCTTTCACGTCGAAAATGGCCTGAAACATGGAGATGCGTTGTCGCCATTATTATTTAACTTCGTTCTGGAATACGCTATGAGGAAAATCAAAGATAGCAACCAGGGTCTAGAATTGAACGGTATTCACCAGGTTATGGCATATGCTGATGACGTAAATTTAATAGGTGATGATAGGAGAACAATAGAAAGAAATGCAGAGATCTTATTAAACGCTTGCAGGAACATGGGTTTAGAAGTAAATGCAGAGAAAACTAAATATATGGAAGTGCGTCGGGACCGGAATACAGCAAATTATGGGTGCGTTAAAATACTAAATAATACTTTTGATAAAGTGGATACTTTCAAATATCTAGGATCAATATTAACAGAGGAAAATCATATTCACGGAGAAATTAAATGTCGACTAAAAGCAGGGAATTCGTGTTACTATTCGGTTCAAAATCTCTTGTCGTCGCGAATTCTGTCGAGGAATTTGAAACTTAAAATATACAAAACGATAATCATGCCTGTAGTTCTGTATGGCTGCGAAACATGGTCACTTACTCTGAGGGAAGAACATAGACTGAAAGTATTTGAGAACAAGATTCTGAGACGAATATTCGGACCCAAGAGGAACGGGAATGGGGAATGGCGGAAACTACATAACGAGGAACTACATAATTTATACGGTTTACCCAACATTGTTAGGGTCGTCAAGTCTAGGAGGCTTAGATGGGCGGGTCATGTAGCTAGAATGGAAGAAAGTAGAGACGCTTTCAAAGTGTTAGCGGTAAGACCAATCGGAAAACGACCATTAAGAAGACCTAGGCGCAGATGGGAGGACAATATTAAGATGGATCTCGCAGAGATTGGAATACAGAGTAGAAACTGGATGCAGTTAGCTAAGGATAGAAGTCAGTGGAGAGCTTTTGTGAACGCGGCATTGAACCTCCGGGTTCCATAGGCCATAGAGTTAGTTAGTTAGTTATTCATTTTAGTTAATTATTCATCTCTTTATTCCAAAGTGTATAATACTGGGATGTTGAACTAAAAATTTTATTTCATTTCAGTATTATCAAAGTTTAAGAGTGTAACTAAAAAGGTTAGTTATTTTAACTCAATCACGTTTGGATACACAACTATGTTTATATTGCAAGACAAGAATTGTTTAACTTGATTGTACGTAAGGTTGAGAGTTGTGGTATAGTACTTATTTACCTCTAAGTTTAATCTAAGCTCAATGTAAAGGAGAGTATACAGCGATTCCAAGGTTTAAGAAATTGGATTAGTTTATACGGGTAAGGCTGAGGCTAGCCGGAGCTGGAAGAAGGACATTAATTCTCCTACGCAACCACGTTCCTCCCACACAACAGGACGTATAACTTGACTGCTCTCGGAATTAGAACTTACGAAAAGGCGCGGAAAAAATATCGCGTTTGCTACGTCTTTTGCTGTGATATTTATTATTCAGATGGTGATGCCTGAGTAATACAATTTTAAATATTTCATATAAATTTTTATCTATTTGGAAGTCAACAACAGTTTTGTTTGTTAAACTAAAGATAATTTTGTTCTTAAATACAGGGGTCATCCAAAAAATAAGATCTGTTGACCAATCAGGATAACGAAGATGTAATGAAACACAACACTATATTGTACACTTAATTACAGACCTTAGATTAATTTTCCATCCCTGATGAGACATTTATCATAAGGACATATCATATTTTGTACCATATCAAACAACGGTGCCACCTGTGATAATAACAGTGGTAACAGCTTGTTTAGTCGCATCATCATCCTAGAAGCTCTAGCTAACAAGAAAATTTTTCAGGTGTGAAGAAATCAAAATCAGACGAGGTGAGATGTGGAATATTCGAATGAAGAGGAAATGTTTCCCAGGCAAAGTCTGTAAACGTCCTTCATCAGGGACGTTGCTCCGCGCTTCGTTAAACTATCGCAGCTGTGTATGTACCATTAAGGCTACCACGATTTGTTCACCATACGCTTTACCAGCTCGATGGTGAATTTCAGCTACTGACAAATGAAAAATCGTATGACACACTTAACACGCGGTGTGTATGAATAGGATTGCAACTCACTTGTGGATATGATTTCATCTGTACTTTCTTGTATTCTAATACTGACATTTCTATCTTGTAAATCTGATCAGCTACCAATGGCAAGGCTTACGGGAAGACAATTCCCTTAGAATTAAACCCAATTAGAATTAAACCTGATTTCACTTACTCAATATTCCATAACTTAAAGTTTATCAACTTAAAATTTCCTATAATTTCTTTCTGATTTTATTTTACACTTTGAAACCAGATTCTTTTCTAGAAATAGCTTCCATGTAAGTAGACAGATCGTACAGCGTCTAGCAGAACCTTGAACACGATCCGTTGGTAGATAAACTATTTCTCTTCTCTAATTGTTCAGGGTTGTTTGAGTGTTGTGTCGGCATCCGATATGTATACCTAGGTGAATCGGGTAGACCAACTTCTTGTAGTTTTGATGAGGTGAAGTGTATATACACGTCTCCAGAACTTTCGAGATTGTTATTCTCGTAGGTTCCTTCAGACGTCGTAATTCTGATCCTCATAAATTTGGGAGATATGTGTATCTCTGGAGTGAATGAATATTATGCTTGAATAGCATGGTTCTAGACTCACTGAGAATCAGCCTAATAAATATCGAAAACAAAACTTGATATCCGACGGGTATTAACACAATCTACATCATATATTATTTGTTATATTCTGTAGATCTTGGAGATAACTAATATTGTGTGATTTAACTATACAAGTCTTTCTTGAAGGCGAAATAGTGTGATGAGGGACCGACTATACAGTAAGGTTGATCTTATATGATGGTCTACGTATCCACCAATTAGATTCAAGTCCCGGTTATTGTTCGGAGCCCATGTTAATAATAGGTTCTGTTCTTGATAAGCACAGTATGGCCTTAAGGACGCGAAACACGAATAAGTGAAATAAGGACTATAGCTTTCCAGGTGTCATGATGAATATAGTTGTTCTCAGAC
This sequence comes from Thermobia domestica, assembly GCF_964235325.1. Lineage (NCBI taxonomy): Eukaryota > Metazoa > Arthropoda > Insecta > Zygentoma > Lepismatidae > Thermobia > Thermobia domestica. Next base: position 46,849,941 of record NC_137471.1, read on the forward strand.
GATCATCCAGGTGAATTGTACGTCGTCCAACGTTTCAAGAACTGACATCATTGTTCTCGTAGCAAGGATAAGGTACAAGAGACCGAATAAGAAGCCTTTATTATATAGGTACTGGCAAGAAGGGAGTAGAGCTTGATTAATCAATGACTACGTCCAATCAGCGTCAGTCTGTGACCACAACTGTGATTGACTGGTTTACTAGGTTGGCTAGCAAGCCTTTGATTGGATGTTTTGTATATATTAAGTGAGTTTCACTTTGTTTCGCTTCATTTCCTCCAACTATGTGAATTTAACACTGAAGTAATAGATCTACAACTTTCGGTTCCGAGCTCCTTTGTGGCTAAGCAGTTAGCGTACGTGCCTTTGGTATGGGAGGACCGGGTTCGATTCCCGGCGGGAGCTCATGTGGTTTGGATTTCACGTTAATCAGTAGGTCCCGTGTCATATAACTTCGCTGCTGAAGGGAACGTCGAACTCAAAATCAAGAACTGAACTTTCGGATCCTACAGAAGGATGAGATGAGAGATGAAACATACTCTTCGGACTTTAAATGCATATTGAAAACGGTTTTCCACTACTCTTGTAATTATTATTATATAGAAATTAATTTTGAAACCTCAGTCAGTTTTTAGAAGAGCTTAGGTTGTGTCGCTTAACTATTAAACACATATATAATTAGTTCTCTATAATATATATATAGTTGATAATATATTACATATATACTTTCAAGTGAAAATTTCGCTCCTTCCCGGTCTAATCCGGGGAAAAAAGAATAAAAAAAAAATCCTAACGGTTTCCTTGAATAGAGCTACACAAGTAACAGGAAAAATATAGAGACTATTCAATAACTTGTGAATCAATCTTTGTTTTTGCGAAAATTAAACATAAAAAAATATAATTATCTTGGTTTTAATTCTTTAATGAGTTCCCTTAAATTCTTTACAATTTTTGTACAATTTTTATACAATATTTATATTCTTGTTCATATCAAATTATATTCTTCGACCTACTATCTTTTAGGCCGTCAGTTCATTTAGCCGAGCGGCCAATATCCATTCCGGAAGAGGACTCATTCGATCCCCGACCGAAGCAAACCTAGTATTATATTTGTCGCCAGCTTACTCGACTAGACGACTGTTAAAAAATGGGACCTAGTAGAAGACTCACTCGATCTTTTACAGGTTAAAAAAGAAATTACTCTTTCAGCTTTAATTCAGCTGTTCCTACTTAAAATTTCTTAAATAATAGAAAAAATCCGCAGCTATTCATCACTCAGATAGCTGGGTTAAAAAAATCAGAAATGTCCCCTCATTTAAGAGACAATCAAAAATGTTTATCTAAATGCCCCCTCATTCAAGAGACAATTAAAAAATTAAAACTCTAAATGCCTCCTCATTCCAAAGGCAATAACAACTCAGTGAATGCCCCCTCATTCAAGAGACAATCACAATATTCTAAAAAAAATTCCGCAGCCGACATCATTCAGGCGACTGGGTACTAAAAAGCAAAAAAAAAGAACAGCGCCTCCTCATTCCGAAAGCGGTTCCAAAAAAAAAAAACCTTTATCTGGTTCGCCGTATAACGACCGCCATCACCTATTAAAAAAAATAGCTAAATTTTATCTCTATCAAACCCTCTTCCAGGCTCACTTATCCCGAAAGAAGAGTTATCATTATTAACTTAAAATGAACAGTCTCTATCATTCAAGAGAGCTGCCCAAATAAAATTAAGCAAAATATTTTAAAAATACTACATCAAAAAATAAAAGGTAGACTCCCTTATAATAGGAATCTAACTAAAAATCCTTAATTCATCCTATCTAAAAATATCCTAATTTCCTAAGATTTAAAAAGAAATGATAGGGTATATCTCAGAGCCGACTACTCATTGTGTAAGTCCGGTTGAGTGGTAGAAAACTTCATCCCTGCGTCCCTTCACTAATGGAGGCGCAGAGGGGTAAGGATCTCTGGGAGTTGTGAAGAAGTTAGTGGTTGAGAAGAGAGTGCCTCCCCCACACACCATGGACCGTATTTATACGATCAGCCTCCCAGCTCACCAAGCATCCATATGTTTATAAAAAAAATCTTTTCCCACGGCTACTTCTTCTAAGGAGAACAGTAACTAAAAGTGCAAAATACTGTATGTGAAAGATCTTAAAAAACAATTTAAAAAATTCATGACAATTAATATAATCAATATACTATAATTATTTATGTAAATTATACAAAAATTAATGTGTAGATTTTTAAATCAACACAAGGTGAAATCTATTCTTAGGATCCTGAATCCATTTTTCTTTTTCTTTCTTTGGTTTTTAAGTTTCTCCCTTCGTATTATGGTTTTCGCTCTGTGAAAATAATATTGAAATTTGAACTAATAGCATACTTTTACCACTTTAGGTTACCATAAAGGAATAAACTACGACATGGAATTTATTCTTGCGATATTGAATTGAAATCCAAAAACTGAGTTTCGCTATTTCTTAGTATTTTCGGTTTTAGTAGAAAAATAAGAGATTATATTAAATCTTATACTTAGGATCTAAATCCATATTTTTTTTTTAAAAAAAAAGTTCCTCCCTTCCTATTTCGTTTTCGCTCTATAGAAATCAATATTGGAACTTGAACTAATATTATATTTTTACCACTTTTGGTCACGATAAATAACAAAGTAGATTTGGGAGTTATTTTTGAGATACTAAGTCCAAATCCAAACACTGATTTTGGCTACTTATTATCATTTTTACATTATGAGAGTAGTAGTGGCGACAGCTGATCTCAATTTTGTGTCCCTGTGTCCCTGGGACAGGGGACAGGGGACATGGTCTCAGCTCAGGTGTCATGAACCAGGGGTCCCAGGAGCACCCAGGGTCACCTTGAGTACCTTGAATTATCTCAGGAGAAGTACATAGAACCTCTAGAAATTTCTAGTTTCCTTTTATGGTTATAGAATTATCAAAAATATGAGTACAATGGTCCAACACATAGGTACAGTAGTGCATATCCTTTCTTAAATTTAGATTTACAGTATCTCGTTCCTTTTTATGGGTATAAAATTATCAAAATATAAATTTCGGAGGTTTTTGACCTGTTGTATCTTCTTTTATTAGATCTTATTATTACTTAATATCATTATATAATTGATTACAGGATCCCTTTCGTTTCATAGGACATAGGACATTACTACTATCCGTGCAACAAGAGCTGGTCTCTGACAGATCAATATTTCCAAGTACTGTTATTGTTGTTATTTGAAAACCATACTTTCCTGTTATGTTTTTACGATTATAAAATTATGACTTGTTACATGTCTTAATTTATCGCTAGAGCTACTATGTCTGTTGCGGAGCCATCGGCAACAGCGCCACTAATACTCCGCGTGCTCTACCAACTGTCAGAAGCCAGCTTTCGTTGCACGGATAATAGTATGGCTATCAGTGTTAAACCTGGAAATCGTAAGACAGCCGTCATTTCCAATTTGAACAGGTGGATAAAGTTCGAGATAAACGGAACTTTGTCTTTGTGATATTGAATACGTATCAGAAAAGCCATTTATTAGTATCTTTGTACTATTGTTTTTGATCTGATACCTGCCGACAGACGGACATAGCTGTTCTATAAGCCTTCCTATTCTTATACATAGAGAAGTTCGGAAGTCTGACTGAAATCTCAAATCTTTTTTGTACGTTAATTATTACTTTCAACAGTTTGGCGACGGATACATTTTCTTCCCGTACTTTCTAATATTCTCATAAGAAAACTTTCAGCTGCCTAATGTCATATATTGATCTTCGTTTTTTCCTTTTCTTCTTTCTTTGTTCACGTCTTTCAGTCACGCTCTTTGACACACTTTTCCTGGCCAATATACATTTCCTTTTTTCTTCCCTTTCACACTAACATAGACTACCTACACGTATGTATGTTCAACCTACTATCACCTCCCATACCATTGATTGAATATATATATATATATATATATATATATATATATATATATATATATATATATATATATATATATATATATATATATATACGAAGTTTTTCTGTTCTGTATTTTCCTCCGTTAAGCCACTAACGTTTCGCATAATTTATGGAGATATGGGGAACGTCGGAAATGCATTTCAACTTTTTTTTTTTTTTTTTTAAGCTTTAATACTCCTCAACAGCGTTAGCATATTATGCTTTGGTTCTTTCTTTTTTTTTTTCTTTCTTCAGCAAGAATATAGATCGGTCTAGGTGTGCTGTTTATTGGTTCACACAATTCGTGCTCTTACGCTACAGGGTGCCTATAAAGTATCAAGCAAAAGATAAACTGATATGAACAGCACATTAGTTTCAGACCCAAGACGAGTAATGTAATTTAGTATAAGTGGAGGTGTTGGTTCTTTAAACATATCCTTTAGAGTACAGAGAAATGTTGCGGTTTTTCCTTATTATCTAAAGCCGTTCGGAATAGTAAATACAGTTGCATACACTACACTCTAAAAAGAATCTCAAATACCCTTAATATTTTTATCTAAATCTTTACTTTATTGTAATTTACTTTTACCTTTTTTTTTATAATTCTTAATAATCTTAATTCACAATATCTTATGTCCTTATGGCATATTCTACTACCTTGTTATGTTTCTTCTGTTCTCACAAACTCTTTCTAGGAACATACAATTACCGGCATGTGATTATTTCGATGATACTTTTCGTCTAACACATTATCCCAACATTCTTTCCGCTTTGCACATTAAAACATAATCACTCATAAGATTTAAGTAAATAGAGTTCTTAGATTTACATTTTGTTTTTAAGTTCACAATTCGATAATCTTTTCGTCTTTTCTTTTCACTTCTTCTAATCATGTTAACGGTACGTTGGATATCATCGTCCATGTGAGCAGGATCCACATCGTATTCTTCGGCCGCAAGTACCGTAACTGTCGTCTGAAGCTAATGCTCCTGAACCTCGGTGCTCCTTACAATTTCCGAATCACTGTCTATATTTGCATTAATCTTTTGGTCGCAGTCCATGCTATTTTTCAAGCGTACAACTGGCGATTGCGATTTTCTGATTGTTCACTGATACACTTCGAAACCGTCAGAGTTGTCCTTCTTCCCTTCTACGTCTTTCTTCAGTAGGTATATTTCTCGACATAAAAGCAGGGAACTTATGACAATACATAGGCCTAAGTGCTTTCTCTTATTTTTAGTTCTGTTAAATAAGCATTTGAAACTTTCATTAAATTGAACCAAAGTGACCTATTGAGATAATGTTTTCGCATTTCCATTGTCAGTAGATAGCACAACAGGGCGCCCAAATGTACTGACTGGCATAGGGGAGAGAGGGGTAGCCCCAGTCAGGGCGATATAGCGTAAAAAACTTGTCGTAAATAGAAGCAGATGATGGTGCCTTACTGGCAGCTGTCAGATAAACTAATTTTGAGCGCGACGCCATTGTAGGAGTGATAGATATTAAATGAAGGAGTGTTTTTTATTTTTTATTTTATTTTATTTATTATTATTTTTTTGCTGTGTTTGATGTAATAATAGGCAAAATATTCAATACTGTAAGTACTATTCCATTTTATATTTTTATTAAGTGACTTTTTAGGTAGACACTATGGTTATGAAGTTCTAAGGGAATCTATAAATTAATGCATTCATTTGTTTGTATGTTGGTGTTGACCGTGTTTTAGTCAAAACATGCGTTTTTGGTAGCCCCGGTCAAACGGATGGGGTAATGACAGTCAGTAACCGGGACTCCCCGACATTAAAATAAACGATAATAAATAAGTCTTGACAGTCAACCCCCAAACAAAGCTCTTCAAGTTTCATCTAACTCAGAGGCCAGAGATGAAGAAATTGAACAAGGAACTTCCACTAGACCCAGGCGTATATACTCAATTTACGATTTTTTGCCAATATCAATAGATTTATATTTCAACTATATTAAAGTGTTGAATAAAAGTGTATGTAACTCCAATGAATAAGTAATTTTTAATCTTCTTTACACGAAACGTTTTATTATCTGCCCCTGTAGATACCCAACTATTCTAAAGTTAATGAATAAATTTGAAATCTTAATGGTATTAAAGTTTTTTTTCCATATGTAAAGCATGGAGAAATCCCTGACTTCCATTACCCAACCGTGTGGGAAATAACGGTCAATTGAGTATGTTCATATTTTCGTTTATAGCTTGGCAATGAAATAAGAGATACATTTTGAAATTGGTCAGAATAAACTAGACAGAATTACCTATAGGAACGACTTATCGAGGAAACTTTTTGTGTTTTACGAGCTAGATTATAACGATTTTTGTTTAGGTCACCGCCATTCCCCCATTCTCCCCTACATGAAAATAACATACGCTACATATAGTATATATAATAAGGCGATATATTACATTAAATGAGCTCAATCTAGAAATATTTATTCGTTTTTTTTTTTTTTTTTTTTTTAAAGAAAACTGAGTTACTGAGTGTCGTTCCATTCTAAAATTAGTAGATTTCCAAATTCCAGGAGACTAATATTCTAACCACATAGTTTTTCGACGAGATAGATTTATCAATTCTGGTTTCAATTGGGGGATACGAAAACGAATGATAAATCTAGACTCTTTGGATACTGAGTCTCTATCAAAATACAGATTCTGGCTAACTTTTACCGTGTAATCTTGCATGAAAATTGGAAAATTTTGAAAAATTTATCCTGATTTTTCTCTAAGATGGAGTATCTGAGACAAAGTAAACTCAGAACAAGCACTGGAGACTATTGGAAATCCTGAAAGATAACATATTTAATAAGTTCCGTTTTTTTTACGAAAGTTTTTTTTTTATCATACGTATTGTATAAGCTTCCAGGTTAGTTCGAAATTTTACGTTCTTTTCCCCCTCCACTATTCTTAACCGATTTTAGCCCCAAGTAATACATGGGCTCCTTCGTAGCTAAGCGGTTAGCATACGCGTCTTTGACGTGGGAGACCCGATTCGATTCCCGGCGGGAGGTCATGGTTCGGATTCCACGTTAATCAATAGGCCCCGTCTCACATAGCCTCGTGCTGAAAGGGACGTTAAATTCAAAATTAACTCAACCCAAGTAACACCCCTCTATTTGGAAGTTGTCCAAGAAATCATATTCACTGAAATTGGAAGAGTGATACGAACATTATCTTTGAAGAGACACATACTTATAAAAAAAGAAAGATGAAATACATGTGTTGAATACTAGAATCTCGATTACACTCGTTTCAATAATTATTACGTAATATATATTTTGTAATGCGACAGTATTAAAAATTCTGGTTGATATTGTTGTCAATGTTTTACTACGATTGTTGCACTGAATCCAGGTCGAATCTGTTTACAAGACTATACAAGATTAGGAGTTCTTTAATAAGCTGATGTTAGAAATGTTCGCATCTTAGTAGAAAGTTGAGAAAATACCTCATGCTCTCACGTATCCAGTGATGATTTCAAGTAAGTGTTCCGAGGGTAAATTTCTACCCCAGAGGTAAAATAAATATCACTTTGGGCCATATCACCGTTCGTGCTGAATGTTGGTCACCTGAAATTGTAACCATTGTTATCTGCTTTTCCCTAGCGGTACGCACGTACTCCTTTACGCACATATTATACTTATAAGGCATGCCTTTTGTTTCCTTAGATGCTTAAATAAACTGCTTTACCTGAATTACAAGTACTTTTCTTTAAAGACATATTCTTGTTTTAATTGCTGGATGCTTAGCCTCGAAGTTTCATCAAGATAATAATAATAATAATAATAATAATAATAATAATAATAATAATAATAATAATAATAATAATAATAATAATAATAATAATAATAAACATCAAGACATTATACATGGTCACCAGAAAGTATTTTTACACCTGACTTATTTCATCCCTATATTAGTAACTTAATACGAGGACTCTCCATAAAGTACCAGACGTTTGGCCTATCGCAGCAATGGACGGGGAAGAGTTGCCACACTCAGTACGCATCCAGCTGTGGTAGGGTGAAGAGTGTGACCCTCTTACTGTGCTTTCTGTGACGTGTTACAATGTGCACTGCAATAGAAAATCCCGCCTCTTGTGAGGTGAGTCCTGTGATCACGTTTTTGTTGAAAAAAAAAAACAAGCTAATTGAAATTTATCGTCAACTCTGTGAAGTGTACGTCGGGGAAAACTTGGTGTGAAGGTGTTGTTTTTTTCACGGCAACGCACGTCCACACAGGGCCTAGCGTACCCAAGAGCTGTTCGATGGTTTTGGATGGGAGGTGTTCGATCTCCCACTATACAGCTCAAATTCGGCACCGAGCGACTACCACCTCTTCCCAGCGATGAAGACATGGCTCTCTATACAACGCTTTGATACTGACGCCGAACTGCATGTCGATGTAAGCTAGTGGTTGAAATCGGAGACTGCAGATTTCTACCGCGACGGTATTGAAAAACTTATGTTACGGTATGATATGTGCCTTAATTTGCATGGCGATTATGTGGGAAATAGCTTAAGAGTGTACATTTCAAATGTATATAATACAATTCAGTTTGTTCATTCTGTTACTTTTTTTATTATTTCAAAACGTTTGTTACTTTCTGGACAGCCCTTGTCACAATGCTTTTTTCTGGTCGACTTGCAAGGTGAACGCATTACTGCCGCACTAACTTCTGTACACGTTTTCTTTCGCGTTGATGGACAACCAAACCGAGGAACATCCAAAACACTTCCCAGATGAAAAGTTTCCATCTCCCATGTGATCAAAGTCTGATGACTCTGTGGCTCCTTACCAAACCACTTACGAAATCTATCCATCACTTGAGGCATATTTTTTCTTTGTTGTACTTTGCATACACTTGCCATTAAGCGGTTCTCCAAAGTGAAGCCATTGGTATCTCTCATTGTTGTTCACCAAGTACAGAAGGTCGAGAGAATGAACTGGCCAACGCACAGAATTTATTCTTCTCCCTCCGCACAGTGTGACCACTGAACAAAAATATTTTCTACTAATCTATGCATAAAAAAAGGTACTAGATCTGGGGAAAAAGAACTAAAAATTTTATCTGTTCCCGTTTCACCCTATTTATGACATTTTATGATATTAATATCTTATTAGAAGGTTTCCAGCAGCACTCTTTTCCCTGTGTGTTGGGTAGTGACACCCCCACATACTTCAAAGAACCCCCAAGTTTAATTTTTTTTTATAGTCAAAATTTGATATAAACCGTGCAAACCACTTACACCCTCCCAATGTTGACTTTACACCTCCAAACTAAAAATCCTGGCGGAATCTCTGCTTAATTGTCGTATAAAAACTCACTGTAAAGTTACTAAAGTAACACAAGTAGCCAAAAATAGAGGAGAAAACAAAAAAATCATAAAATGGGCTTTTTGAGAAAATCGGGTTTTAATTCTCCGATTCCTTTTTCTCTCCCAAATATATTTATGAGAAAAGGAGAAGAAAAATACTAGATTTGTTGATGAACGTACTAGAACACTAAAGTATTATAAAAGGTACTAGATCTAGTACGAAAGTACTAGCTATGGCCACACTGCCTCCGCGGCCAATCACGTGGTAGTTACTCGACAATTAATGGGAAAGTTAGTGTTGCCATATCAATGATCAGGCACACATGTAGTTTGGGTGTACAGGAATTTTCTGGCCACTCTGTATAAAGAGAAAATATACGTCAAAGACAACCGTTTACCACACCCTAATTACTTACTAAGAAAAAAGTAGAACGTAGAAAAAATTTCAAAAACTGTATGAAACTACAATAAGACCTTACCTTATAATGTTGGTTAAGAGTTTCTGTGTGGACAGAGCAGGACAAACACATGTTTGACCTACAGTTGCTATGACAACGGAACAACATATCCATTCAGATCTATGAGCACCAGCTAGTGTTTATACTTGCAACACTTTTCCCTTTTTCCTTAACGCTTTGCCTTAATGACCGTTTCTTCATAAGTTTTTCTTCGTTTCCTTTCGCATAAAGTGCACTTGTGGTTGTCATATCCGATGACTTAAAGTGGTTATTACGTGTTAAATATGTTCTCACATCGAGGTCGTTCAGATATTGTGTTTTCTAATGCGGACATCATAAAAAAAAAAAACTATAAATCATTTGTCACGTAAAAGGAAAATACACTTAAGTAGTTTTCTGATTATTATTTGAAAGGAAAAATATTCAAGTAGATATTTTTTGTTGATTATAATTACATTTATCAAATCCAATAAATGTTAACAACGCACATTTGACAACATCTGGGTTTGAGTTTTTGTGTATTCCGTCCTTTAACCAGTGGTGCCCACCCCCCTTATGTCCATGATGCACCCCCCCAATTTTCTATCCATAGGTGTTCTTCCAATAAAAAAAAATCTTCTTTTCGATTAATTTTTACACCCCCTCAAACATATTTATATAGATTTTTAACCCCCCAAATATTTCAATGACGCAGTTTGCGTTATAGCCCCCCTCTGTGGGCACCCTTGCTTTAACATAAAAATTGTTGCTGTACGACAACCACGCCATCTACTAACAGTAAGATGAAACTGATACTAAGCATGCCATCGTTAAGCTTTTTATTGTGTTAATACGAGGAATGATCAAAAAGTAAGGTTACAAACCGTGCAGTGAAATGTGCATATGTTATTTCATACAGCCAACATATAGCCTAGTACACAGTAGCGTACGCAGGAATTTATTTCGGGGGGTCCAAACTCAATATGAGGGTATTTTATATTAAAATTCCCAAAATTGCCCCTAAAATTAGGGTAAATTTACACAAAAGTCGAAATTTCGGGGGGGGGGACCGGACCCCCAGGACCCATCACCTGCGTACGTCCCTGCTAGTACATACATTAGGTCATATTAAACGACATAGTCTTCACATCGGTTGATGCACTTGTCGGATTGTGGGATAAGTTTGAAGATTCCCTTCTTGTAAAACTGTTGTCCTTGCGCGTTCAGGCACGTTGTCACAAAGTGTTTCACTTCCTCGTCTAATGCAAAACGACGGCCTCCCAGGTACGGGAACAGGAGCAAGTCGTTTGGAGCGAGGTCCGTTCTGCACAAAGAATGGTTGATGATGTACCAGTGAAACTATTCCAACAGCGTGGTGGTCTTCTTTGCTGTATACCAGAGCATTCTGCGACATGCTGACGAGACATTACAGTCTCTGCGTAAACCTCTACCACCTGCGGGTAATTTCAGCCGCGGCTATATGTTTCGCTCACAGAAATCGAATAACTGAGCAGAGTTCTTCGCGAGACCAGTTTTCCTAACGAGTTGCCATTTGTGTTTACCTACAACTAGCGCCGTATGCGGCGGGTGTCTGAAACTCTGCACAGTTGCCAACTCAATGTATTAAAATTACCGCACGTTTCCCATTCCTCTACAACAGACGAAACTACAGAAATATCGGCCTAGTAACCTTACTTTTTGATCCTCTCTTGTAGCAAAACGACAGTACACAGTTTGTTTAATGAGATATAGCACAAAATTATGAAAAAGCTTTTAATTTTGTTTCGAAAAATGAGATATGTCGTCGGTGAAGAGCCAAAATGGCATAAGTCGAAAAGTCCTAATTTTAGTTATGATCTCTATCCAAGAGCGCATCCAGAACTTTTTGTTGACACGATCCAAGCTTTAAGAAGGTTCCAATACTACAAGCTGCTACGTCTATCTAGTATTGAACGGGTATTATTCTGCACCTGAAAAGATGATAAATAATTGTAAAAATTTTCCACGTACACTTTCAGGAGGAAAAGTGATAGAACTAAATTGTTTTTGTAGGAAAAAGAGTACATATGAAGTGTAACATCAAACTTTCATGCCATATCAATCATTTCCTTGTTAAACAAGTATACACGGAGAAAAATCCGTTCTCCGGACAGTGGTATATTTTACAAATATACGGAATGCTCTTGCTTACTACAGAAATCAGTACGGAACATACGTTATCCGTATGCTACATAGGCACTGCCCTTAGATGTTACATCATGCCGTTGCAGAATGTCTGACATCTAAGTTTTCCGTATATCACATGCATATATTTTACTTACGTTACATTCCTCAGCTGTATGTTATATATGTCCATTTGTGAGATCCTAACCGCATACATTGTTTCATACGGAAAGTACGTATAGATGGAGAACTTATATGGAAAGTATTATAAAACATGCGTTTTCAGTTACTGTACTGTTAGTCCAAAAAACAGGAATTACTTAACACAACAGGAATTACTTAAAAGCAGGAATTACATGTAACTTACCACTAAATACGCCACCTACATTTTTTTTCTCAGCGTAGTTTTATTGAGAAAGTATACGAATGTATGTTGAAGTCTACATCCATTGAACCCCCCTTCCGTGCGTACGTCAGAAGTCCAGACATTCTTCCAGCATCATTCATTTACAAGGGCGCCCATCAGGAGGGGCAAGGTGGGGCGCTTGCCCCCCCCCCCCTTAAGAGGAAATCGTACTTGGGAATATCGAAAGCCCAATATAATTTTTACATTAGTTATAGCAAAATTTGAAACTATATTTGCCCCTCCCCCTGGAAACCACAACATGGGCGCCCTTGTTCATTTACCTTCATCGTCGTCTTCGTTTCCCTAAAGGGCATAATGATGTTAAACTGAAAACTTTCACTTTCTAAATTTTATAAAGTAAAATACCGCAGACCGATAATGGCTTTTATATTATCATCAAGTACGTTACATTTGTCGTATTTAGAGGATTTTACTTCAAATTCATTGTTTCACTTAACAATATACACTATGTATATATTTTAACTTTAAAAATTCATAGCTGCAGAATCATTAAAACTGGTCTGTGCTGTGTTTGGAACTAAAGCAAATGATGACGCTAATATTAGACTGTTCCATCATGATTGAATGCTTCAATGAGTTACGTGACGTGCATTGGTCAAAAGTAGAAAGCAAAGTTGTGTTGACTGTTATTTGACATGACGTAGGGGGAAATAAACGGATGCCCCAGATATTCCATATGCATGATAAATTGATTAATGCGTTCTTTTGCATATGTGCACGAGGACGTGGTTAAGAGTTCATGAGTGTGAGCTTTTTCTTCACTTTATATATATAGAGAGAGACAGAGAATATATAAAGTATCTGTCTGTGTGTGTGTGTGTTTGTCTATTTGGTGGAATCTGTGGTCGCATTCACTAACCGCCTGCTTGGTTTGATAGCTGACACCTGTCCAAATTGGAACCAAACGCTGTTGTTGTATATTTTAAATGAAGCTGATGACAAGTACGTCAACAAAAATATCCTTGTCAGAAGCTACAATGTTCTGATACATGTTGTTGTCTTGAATATGACGCGACAGGAGAACGTTGTATCATATTATCTATTTATGTTCCTGTTATAATAGCTGAATAATTCAAATTTAATTAATTAACAGCCATTTGTTTTCAAATATTGCTTGAGCCTTTGTTTCTTTGTTGCTTTTGGACCTTTACATTCTTTTTTGTTCTTTTCTTCATAGTAACACAGATAGTAGGCTTAATAGTGGGAGACAGTAGGTTAGCCAATTGTCAACGTTAATTCCATGTTATAATTTTCGCTTTGTTGAACATTTTTCAAACAACGTACGAGGGACATTCATTCAGTGTTGCAATTCGAGGAACAAGTCACTAAATCTAAGACAATTCTACTTTCAGAATGGCGATAAGAATAATATTTCCGATTAGGAACGTTTTTGGTGATTCTTTTGAATGGTGATTTGACGACTTATTTACAAATCTGGTGACTTTGGTACTATAAGACGTAAACCAAGCACGAAAACAGTTTTTATATGTTTGTTTTTCTTTTATTTATTTGAATCAGTCCAAGCGTCAATGAGTTGGGGAAAATATACAGCCTATATAGCGTGTGAAAACTCCAGAATCCAACTTTATTTTCTGATAGGCTATGTCTTGCCCTCTAACGGTGAACAACTTTAACCTTTAATGTCATTTACTTTTCACAAGCTTCCGTTGAGAAGCACAATATTAATACAGCATTACCGATTATCTCTAAAAATTCGAGTAAACGGTGAAGTGGGTATAAGCTTTTTGTTTGTAAACATTTTTCGTTTCTCTTTTATGTGTTTTTCTTAGCATGTTTAATTTCATTGAAATGAAATTGATCATAAAATAAAGCATATTTGTTGCACTAAAAGGAAATTATTATCAAGGCACTGTAACCTAAATTATATATATACAGGGTGAGTCAAAATGAGTGTTACAAGCCAATATCTCGCGAACTATACATCATATATATATGTAGGGTGGTAGGTAACTCCATCGACAAACTTTGAGAGGCAATTCCTTATGCGAAATGAAAGAAAAAAGTTCTAATAAACATAGGCCGAAAAATGCCTCCTTCCAGAGTTATGATCCATTGAAAATTCGAAAAATCATTTTTCAAAACTCCCTAACTTAGAAACTATAGGACCTATCCCAAGCGGTTTAAGGAATTACACAGGAACTAGTATGTTCTCTATCTAAATACCAATGTTTTACCATCCTCCGTTATCGGTGAAAGGAACTGTAAAAAGGAAGTTGAAGTACAGGAATACTACTTTAAATACTAGTGGTGCGTTCGTTTCGCTGGTACGGGTGAATTCTGAAACATCGATATATATATATACGGAATATCATGAATAATTTTTAGCGACTTTTCATCCCAAATTCGAGTCATTTATCCTCGCGTTTAGCGAGTCTTTGTGTCACCTATTTGGCAACACTGCGTTTATGATATTCTAACGTAAGCCAAATGGTGGCACAAGAGCCGTGGGATGGCATAACTCGCTGAAACGATTGCATCATCCATGCATCCAGTGTGTATGGGGAAAAAGCTGGAATCCTTTTTGGAAACAGCAGCTATGAGAAACACATGTCTTTTTAACCTGAAAGGCACATATCAATTGTTATGATAGTTAAAACTGCCTTACACAGCACAAAATCATAAGCTTTTTAAAAGGTAACTAGTTTGGTTCATCTAGCCGAATACACGTGGACTATTTAGATATAGTAGCTTTTATCTTACTATTACCACAAAATAGACGTTTGTAAAAAGCTTTTCGGAACCAATTTTTAGTTAGAAAAGTATCACTGTTTCCTGTATCATGACAGTTGACTATTAATTTTACTATAATCTTACTGAAATTAATAATTTTTCGGTAAATTTACAATGAATCACTGTAATTATGCCATCTTGAATCAGTATTTCATCTTATGTATGTTTTTATATTAACTATTGTAGTATGAATAATTCATAGTAATAGCAATGGCTTTTTTTTTAAAAAAAAAAAAAATACGATATAATGAGAAATATCTACAAGGAGGCAAAAAAAGTGTAATTTTATTGCTTTTTACTGAGAGAAATACTGCTCCTACACACACTTTTTTATGTATAACTTTTTTTTATAAAGTCTCTTTTTTATCGTCGAATAATCTATATTCTTTTCGGAAATTGTTTTGATTTATTTGAGATTTTTTGCTAAAGATGAATCATAAATGTCTTTATAGGAGATATACTGACAGAGAAATGGGTTTTAATAATAATAATAATAATAATATAGAGAGAGAAAAAAGGAAAAAAATTGGTTTCCATCCTATAGAATTTGCTTGTTCCATAAGTATAAGTGTTTCTGTCATAAAGTTACACAACATTTAGAACAAAAAACATGATTTATTCTTCCGTTCGTTTTTTTAAATTAATATTTAGTCATGTTTTAGATCATAACTTACAGCTGAAAGAGTTGTCTTTTATTTAGGTTTATATCATCTTGTTGAAGGTAACGTTAAAAAAAATTCTAATCATGATCAGTTGAATGAACAGAATGGTCCCATATAAAATGGAAAGAGCAACCAAATGGCCTACGCAGAAGAGTTAGAAGAAAAGAATGAAAATCTGTTGAAGTACAACATCAATAAGACATTTAAAATTTCGTTATTTTGGATTGTCGTTGTATGAGTATAAATATATAGAGAGTCAATCCATAAATTAATCTCGCTAATTTTTGTCGTTGCTATCCCTGTCGAGAAATTTGAAGTTTAAATTAATGTTCTGTATGGTTGCGAAACATGGTCGCTTACTCTGAGGAAAGAACGTAGGCTAAAAGTATTTGAGAATGGGATCCTGAGATGAATATTCGGACCCAAGAGGAATGGGAATGGGGAATGGCGGAAACTTCATAAAGAGAAATTACATAATCTATACCGTTTACCGAACATAGCGTATTCCAATCTAGAAGGATCAGGTTGTCAGACCATGTAGCCAGAATGGAAGAAAATAGGAACGCTCTTAAAGTTTTAACTGGGAGCCCAATCGGAAAATGACCATTAGGGTAAAGACATACTGAAGAGACCTCGCGATCGAGGTCGAGGTTTAAGTCGCGGTCGCTACCTCGATGTCTAGGTTGCGATGGATGAAGGGCGCACACAGCGAGGAGATCGCATCCTCGTTGTAAGTTCTCAGTTTGAGGAGAAACATTACCGTGACGCGTGTGAAATTATTCCGCTAATGCATACAAATCACTGCGAAAACACATTTTGAAATTGAAAGGACTGAACAGTTTATAAATAGGGATGGACGCGAAACGAGATATGAGAAATGCTAAAGTCTCGTCTCTTGTTTTGCAAAAATATTCGAGTCTCATCTCTTCTCCATGTTTATCAATAAATCAAAGACTTTTACATTTTTTCAGTTTTCTGTGAAGAAATGCCCTCTTTCAGCACTCAAGCAAGAAATCATTTCTTAGTAAAATTTAAAAAGCCTATATCTTCAAGTTTAGAGGTGGAGGGGATATTAACTTCAGCAAACGAAGTTCCGTCACTGCAATTCCATTATTCGACGTTTCCTCCCTATGGATGTGTGTCTGTCTTTACAGATATTTCTTTACCTTATATCAGTAACGAATTTAGAAGAAATCTTTCTTTTTATTAATCACGGAAATGGGAGGGGAAGCGTGAAGTTTTTAAGCATAGATATGATTAAGCTCAGTAGCGTCTTTTTTTCTTTACAAATTCCACAACTTACGGACTTCAGCCCGAAAGCCCCCTCCCTGTAATGGCCACTGCCTTATATAATAATCAGCTGCAGTGTTATTCTCAAATAAATATGACATTCCCGTTTCAATTGCTATTTTCTTTCATTCTCTATTTAAAACATTCCTAATATGATATTGTTTGTGTTTCTTATCCCATATTGCAGGAACATTCCTCACTAATTCTATTAATATGTCTTTCATAATCAAATTTAATAGCGTAGTAAAACCCTCGAGCATAGACACACAATCCTCTGCAGACGAAATTCGAAACAAATGAAAACTTTTATTCCGTGCAGCGCTTCAGGGAGAACCAATGAGAACACGAGCCACAGCTATGCTTCTGCTGAACATCGATATAAAAACAAACTCGGTTGCTTATCATCATGACCACTAATTCACCCTTGCGGTCAATCTCTAGGTCGCGATGTAGCGTACATCTTCGCCATGCGCTTACCTTTTTGGATCCATGTGTTTGTGCCAGTATCGAGGGTGCGACCACGACTTAAACCTCGACCTTGATCGCGAGGCCTCTCCGGTATGTTCCTATCCTTAGGAAGACCTAGGTGCAGATGGGATGACAATATTAAGATTGATCTCGCAGAGATAGAAATACAAAGTAGAAACTGGATCCAGTTTTCTAAGGATAGAAGTCGATGGAGAGCTTTTGTGATCGCGGCATTGAACCTCTGGGTTCCATAGACCACAGAGTTAGTTAATTTTTGTTTACCCGCAAGTTTAATTTCTTTTTCATAGTATCTCTTTACAAGCTTTTAATATAGTCTTACTGCTTCTCAATGACTGAGTTGCAACGTCCAGGAAGCTTCAGTATTCCATTCATGACGCCATTTTTGGTCAGCTGTCGAAAGGCTCGTGTAACGACGGCATAGGGGTATATAACTCTTCAAGAGATAGACGACGACCTCCATGCGTAGATTATTGTGACTTCGGGAATGTAGACAGAAGTCTGGTGGGTTAATATCCGGACTGTAGGGAGCATCAAGTAGCATTTTCCTACCTTGTTCGTGTACTTTTCTACTTATGACATTTCTGAAATGCTTGCGAGCGCTGTCCTAGAGAATGAGTGACCTAGACTCAAGCACTCAAGTCAGATTTTATGAACTTTCTTCATATTTTTTGCAAGAAGTTACGATAGCACACTGCTGTAAACTTCTTCCACATGAATCTCTGTCTATTATTATGATTCATTAGTGATCATAAAGCAAAAGTGCTAATTTTATTTTTTGATCTTTTGATGAAATTTGTCACCATTTTATTACTCGTGGGAAGGCTGGAGCTCTGTACTCTTCGGACTGATTTTAACTTCAGCTCAAAATTTCTGGCCCACGTTTCACTAATAGCAACAACAATTTTCTGTCAATTCACCGCAAACTTCACAAATTATTGTGAATTTCTGTCTAGTTTTTGTTACGTAAAGATTCAGTCTTAATGTACGACCTCTGATCGCCAACAGACAGTGCTGGAAACACGCGCAGTCTTCGTTTTCAATACTTCTCACAGCTAAGATATATACACCACAGAGCTCACAAGCATGTGTCCTGCTCCTTCATTAACTGAAGTTCAAATTATGTAAGGTTTACTGCAATCACAACATTCACTACACAATGTTAACTATCTGTGCAATCTTTTGTAAAGAGTAAATTTTGTATCAATGTTCAAGTTTCTTCAATATTGATACGAAACCTATGTTTTTTTTTGATAGGCCACATAAGTTGTTTTTAATAATTATTATTTTTCTGACCAGAGTATGCATTTCTTTATTAAAATAAATTATTTCGTAACAGTTTCCATAACGTAACGTTATCTTCCTCAGACGTTAATATGAACATACATATTAATGTCTGAGGAAGATAACGTTACGTTATGGAAACTGTTACGAAATAATTTATTTTAATAAAGAAATGCATACTCTGGTCAGAAAAATAATAATTATTAAAAACAACTTATGTGGCCTATGAAAAAAACATAGGTTACATGTGTAAATCCTGTAGTTTTTGGACTTAATGTACAGCAAACGCATAACTGAAAAAGTATATTTTATACGCACTTTCCGTATAAGTGTTCCGAATAAATACACTTTCCGTATGAACAAAAAAACTGTATATTGGCTTGCCGGATCTCACATACGAACGGACGTATGTAATACGTAACTATACGTATGTAATATACGGAAGACTGTAAGATCTCATACATCCTGCAACGGCATGATGTAACTTCTAAGGGCAATGCGTATGTGGCATACGGATAACGTATCCTCCATACTGATTTCCGTAGTAAACATAAGGATTCCGTATATTTGTACAATATACCGCTGTCCAGATAACGAATTTTTCTTAGTGTAGATAAAAGGACGAAATTTTCATTCGTTAAACTGATAGTTCGAAATTCGTTAAAATAAAATATTTAAATGAAATTCATTAAAAGAAAGTAAATACAGAAGAGGAAAGGGACCTAAAAATAATTACACAATTTTGACATAATTACACAATATTGATGCTCATTGCAGAGATATTTTACTGTATTTATAAAACGAAGTCGACTAATTTGTTGCATTAAATCTTCTTCACTCTTTTTCTTGTGTGTTGCGTGCTTTCTATTTATTCTAATTTCACACTGTTCAGTTCACGATTCATGTATGCTTCTTTCGCAACAATTATGAAAGAAAAAAAAAAGGTACTCACTGATGTAGCAATAATTCTAATCTTTAACCGTTATATAGTGCATTAACCTAATTACTTGAAGTTGTTTTGAAATTTCCAGATTTTCCTTTTCTCTCTCCCTCTCATTTCCTTTTCGCACAGAAGCGATGAAAGTTTGAAGAGGATTAAAAGGAATTATTTTCTGTTTAGTGAAGTGAAAGTATGTATATACACAGCAGATTATTCACACTAACAGTAAGTACAAATGGTTGGTCTAGTTACAACCCAGTTTTGTATCAGTACTGCACTTTAGTATGTATTTGTTAATTCACAGAACTTTATAAAATATTTCCGCCCCTAAATAGAAAGAGACGAAATAACTGAACGCTAGTGAATGACTTTGCAGATAGAACTTTTATCGCCTTGTCTCTTCCTTTTACAAACCTCACACTATTCTACAAAAAGAGAATAAAAATAGAAAAAAGAACAATAAAGAGAAAGTTGTCACCTCGGGTACATGATATATCCAAAGAATAGTTTGTAGATAGTTTAATTTATGTACAAATGAAGAAGGTAACTTGTTTCGTACATGTCATTGCATTGAATTGCATAAGAATGATGAACTTTCTTTTCTAGTTTACTGGAAAGTTAGAAAATGAAACTACCCGTCCATTGAAATGCATTAGAATGTTGAACCTTCTTTTCTAGTTTACTCCAAAGTAGGAAAATGTGACCACCCGACTATCAAAATGCATTAAAATGTTGAACCTTCTTTTCTAGTTTACTCCAAAGTTAGCAAATGTGACCACCCGACCATTGAAATGCATTAAAATGTTGAACCTTCTTTTCTAGTTCACTCCAAAGTAAGAAAATGTGACCACCCGATCATTGAAATGCAGTAAAATGTTGAACATTCTTTTCTAGTTTACTCCAAAGTTAGAAAATGTGACAACCCGACCATTGAAATGCATGAGAATATTAAACCTTCTTTTCTAGTTTACTAGAAAGTTAGAAAATGTGACCACCCAACCATTGAATTGCGTGAGAATGTTGAATCTTCTTTCCCAGTTTATCCCAAAGTTAGAAAATGTGACCACCCGACATTGAATTGCATGAGAATGTTGAACATTCTTTTCTAGTTTACTTCAAAGTTAGAAAATGTGACTACCCCGACCATTAAATTGCATGAGAGCGTTGAACCTTCTTTTCTAGTTTACTCGAAAGTTAGAAAATATGACCACCCCGACCATTGAATTGCATGAGAATCTTGAACCTTCTTTTCTAGTTTACTCGAAAATAAATCGTCACGTATTTTATTTTGTTTCTTTCGGAAAACAGGTTAAGGGGGCCAAAGGACCCCTTTTCAAAAAAGGGTCCTCTTGATTAAAAGGGTCACTTTAAAGAAACAAATCTCTGCCGATGCACAGATGACTTCAAAGTAGGAAATACGGGTTTCCTCCTTTTTGCGAAAAAAGAGTTGTAGGGGCAATGGCCCCTTCGAAATGAAGGACCCCGCACAACTCTTACGGAAATTGGATTTCGGTGAAATTGCTTGAAACCGTGGTATATTGTAGATATGGTGTTCCTAGGAAAAAATCTCGACGAGCACAACAACAAATCACTGACTATATTTCCACTACAGGGCCACTTTTTTAAAACAACACAAGGTAACGTTATCTTCTGGAAACAACAGAAGATAACGACATTCTAGATTTCGGCAAAAATGACTGAAAGAGAAAAAGTCTTAATGGGCGTAACTACCAATCACTGATCGTTTGGCCACTACGAGGCCACTTTTTTTTTTTTTTTTTGTTTTAATGAAGCAGCCGAAGATAGTGATATTCTGGATTTCGATTAAAATGACTGAAACTGTGATATGTTGTAGATATTGTGATCCTGAGAAAAATTCTCAATAATCGCAACCACCAATCACTGACCACTTGGCCACTGCAGGGTCACTTTTTGAAAACAACAGAAGGTAATGTTATTCTGGATTTCTGTGGAATTGCTTGAAACCATGATATGTTGTAGATATTGTAATCCTGAAAAAAAGTTTCAATGCACACAACCACAAATCACTAATCATTTGGTCACTGCAGGGCTGCTTTCTTGAAAACAGCCGAGTATAATGATGCGTTGGAATTTGGTAAGATTGAGTAAAACTAAGATATGTTGAAGATCTTTTCATCATGAGAAAAATTCTTAATGAACACAACCTTCGAATTATGACTGTTTTACAAGTCCAGAGTTTTAAAAACAGCCAGGAATAACGATATTTTTTATTTCGATGAAAATGAATAAAACTATGATATGTTGTAGATGTCGTGATTCTGAGAAAAATTGTCTAGTGCCTTCCAGGCTTTTCGTTTGTCCCGTAAGATGAACATCTGAATGTTGTCTATGCTTAAATGATGTTGGCTACTCTCCCCATCTCTTTTCCGAGTTGTGGGATATGATTTTTCAGTGTTTTATACAATTCTACCAAAATTCCAGAGTATTCGTACTTTCTCCTGTTTTAAAAAATGTAGTCCCGCAGTTACCAAATGGCCACTGATTGACGGTTGTCTGCTTTGAAAGTTTTTCTCAGGATCACAATATCTACAACATATCACGGTTTCAAGCAATTCCACCGAAATCCAGAATACCGTTACATTCAGCTCTTTTTTTTTTTTTTTTTTTAAAAAAAAAAAAAAGTCGTCCAGTAGTGGCCAAACGGTCAGGGACGGGTGGTTGTGCAAATTGAGATTTTTTAAAAAGGAGTACAATATCTACAACATATCACGGTTTTAAGCTATTCCACCGAAATCCAGAATAAAGTTCCTTCTGCTGTTTTCAAAAATGTGGCCCTGTAGTGGCCAAATGGTCAGTGATTGGTGGTTGTACTTATTGAGAATTTTTCTCAGGATCACATCTACATCATATCACAGTTTCAGTCATTTTAATTGAAATCCAGAATATCACTATCTTCGGCTTCTTTCGAGAAAGTGGTCTCGTAATGGCCAAACGGTTAATGATTGGTAGTTACGCCCATTAAGACTTTTTCTCAGGATGACAATATCTACAACATATCACGATCTCAGTCATTTTTACCGAAATCAAGAATGTCGTTCGTTATCTTCGGCTGTTTTCAAAAAAGTGGTCCTATAGTGACCAAATGGTCAGTGATTTGTGCTTGTGCCGTTTGGGAGTTTTTCTTAGGAGCACCATATCTACAACATATTATGGTTTCAAGCAATTCCACCGAAACCCAATTTCCATAAGGATTGTGCGGGGTCCTTCGTCATTTTGAAGGGAGCATTGCCCCTGCAACTCTTTCCTCGCAAAAACGAGAAAACCTGTATTTCCTACTTTGAAGTCATCTTTGCATCGGCAGAGTTTTGTTTCTTTAAAGTGGCCCTTTTATTCAAGGGGACCCTTTTTTTGAAAAGGGGCCCTTTGGCCCCCTTAACCTATTCTCCGAAAGAAACAAAAAATACGTGTCGATTTATTTTTGGTCTAGTATATATATGCCAAGTTTTAAGAAAATGAATGACGAGTAACCCTTGTGAAGCTATCTCCTTTACACTTTCACTTTTTGGACTTAACGGGTTTTTACCCCAAAGTCTTCAATTATGTTCGCCCTAGCCTCTCGTTTCTGTATTATTTTCTGTTAAACAGTGCTATGATTTTTGAAGAATCTGATCTTGGAATATCATGTAACTCAGCATCCGTCGAAGAAATCAAATTATATCACATAGTTCACAATTCGCAGGCGCTTAAATTATATTGGATATGTTTTCACACTTGCTGTCCTACAATGATTGAATGGCCAAGTCTATCTATCGATATTGAGAATGGGAGACGCCTAATCCTCGTTTCCTCATCTCACGTGGTTGTCCTCTTCTGGCTTAACGGAGGTTGAAAGAAATAGCCTTCATATTTCAATACTTGTTATCTTTTATTTGCGAAACAATTGTCCTCTTAGTTTTCCTTCAATCTTGATTTCAATTTCATACTCTTTTGGTAATCCTCAACCTGCTGTGTCTCGTAACTTCTTATCATTACTCGATGTAATTAAGGGCAGTAATTATTTGAGCATACAGGGCACAGTACTTCATTGAATTTGGAAGGAGTCGAGAAAAAGAATTAAATGATTGAAATTGAAACCTGTTATTAACTAAAAAAAATTATACATATCGATCGATGATGTGAAAAGTGAGGTTGAGTTAGGTTACGCCGAAACGGGCATCTCAGAAGAATTATGGGATGCGTATTCCAAGCATAGGAGTATAAGCTTCATTACTAAATGAAGAGTCATTCTGGTTCAAACTCATACATTGTATTGACAGTGAGAATGAGTTCGAATTCAGGTACTTACCTTGTATTAATATTCAGCTCTTTTATCACAATTTCTTAATTAATCTATGTCTTTTCCCAGTTATATAATTGCAACATTTCTGCTGTCCCGAAATTCCCTCCCTGTTAGATCTTTCTTCCTGAAGTCATTCCTAACCGTCTCCACCCGTTTCCTTCTTTGTCCCCCTCTGTGCTTCTTCTCATGGAGTTCAGGAGACGCTATTACTCTTGCTATTACTCTTCTGACTACATAGTCGTTTGTTCTTCTCATTAGATGATCAGACATTGCAGTATTCTTTCTTGGATCTTCTTAAATATCTCTACAATCTTGATTGTTTCCCTTACTCTATCATTGCTTACACTATCTCTTTCTGTTATCACATACATCTCGCGTAGCACTCTCTTTGGGTAATACTCAACCTTTTCCTTTTATATGTTTTCTATATTGTTCATGTTTCTGTTCTGAAACAGCAAACATCGTACATCAGGAAGCTTCATCTCTCAAATCTTGAGTTATAGCATTCAGTACAATGTTGTCGAGGTACGAGTTAGCCTTGCATCTCTTCTCTTTCTCTGGCACTCCTTTCTTTCTCAGATATCTCCAATTTCCTGACGTGACTATCTCGTAATGCCTTTTCCAAATCAATAAGTATTCTATGCAATCTTTTTTGTTTTTCTTATACTTTTCCATAGTTCGTTTTAGTATTAAAATTGCATTCATTGTACTCTTTCCTGGCATAAATCCAAATTCTTAAAATGATGTTTCCTCCCGTAACAATTGCTCATCTATAATTTTCTTCCTAATCTTCATCATAACTAACTAACTAACTCTATGGCCTATGTATCCCGGAGCTTCAACTGCGTTCACAAAAACTCTCCCCTGACTTAGTTGGGTATTGTGTCCTTAGCCAACTGGATCCAGTTTCTACTTTTTATTCCTTCTTCTGCGAGATTCATCTTAATATTGTCCTCCCATCTAGCGTTTACTCCCATCCTCCCATGAAAGCGTTTCTACTTTCTTCCATTCTAGCTACATAACCCGCCTACCTAAGCCTCCTAGACTTGACGACCCTAACAATGTTGGATAAACCGTATAAATTATGTAGTTCCTCGTTATGAAGTTTCCGCCATTCCCCATTCCCGTTCCTCTTGGGTCCGAATATTCTTCTCAGGATCTTGTTCTCAAATACTTTCAGTCTATGTTCTTCCCTCAGACTAAGCGACCATGTTTTGCAACCACACAGCACAACAGGCATGATTATTGTTTTATATATTTTAAGCTTCAAACGTCCTCAACAAAATTCGCGACGAAAACAGATTTTGAATTGAATAGTAACACGAATTCCTTGCTTTTAGTCGACATATAATTTCTTCGTGAATATGATTTTGGGTCTGTTAATATTGATCCTAGATATTTGAAAGTATTCACTTTGTGGAAACTATTATTTGATATTTTGACGCATCCACAATTTGCTATTTTACGATCCTAGCTAACTTCCGAGTATTTACTTTTCTCCTCATTTACTTCCAAATCCATGTCCATACAATCTTCATTATATGTGATGTTATTTTGGTTCCTCTGTAGCTCAGAAGAATTTTCAATATTCAGCTGTTGTACAGTAAATGATGAATATAAATCCATAAAGTGTTCATTTTGGTTATAAATTGGATAATGCTGAAAGAAATAAATAGAGAAAGAGATTATATTTGGTATTTCGGTTTTTTAATTTCAATAATGAGTGAAGCCATCTAAAGTTTTTTATTTTTAATTTTTAAAGAAATAAGCAAACATTGTGACAGATATTCACAATCCGTTATCCATGCTTTATGAACGTGATTGTAAATAAAATCAATATATATTATATATAACAAGGACGGGATACGACAGCCTTCAATACACGAAATACACAAAATGAAACAAACGGAGGAAGAAAACTTAAGGTGACGTGATATTACGTTGATCTCGATATGAGTTTTTTTTTACTTTATTCACTTTTTTATTATATTTTTTACCTTCACCCTTCACCTTAGTTTTCTTTTCAGAGACTCCACCCATTTTTCATCTCTCTCTTCCTTCTTTACCGTCTGTGAGATACGTGTGTGTGTGTATTTGTACACTGTATGTTGAAGATTAAAGATAAACATAATAAAACGTGAACAGAGTTCTCCAGGGAGGAAGAAAAAAATGGGTCACATGATCTTCCTCCCTTGGGATTGTTGTGTTGATTTTCAGTGAAGAGAATATCCTGTTTAAATCCTAAGAGTGTCCTTGCCTTAAGGAGACGGAAAGCCATTAAGGATTACAAATTCTTGCGTTGTATCCTATTGGAATACAACTAGTTTCCTCACTGCGGAAAATGTTCGTCCTTCGCTTATATGTTTCTTTTTCTTTAATTGCAAATCTTTATTATGAGTAACAAAACTAAAACCTAAGCTTCTGGCGTGACAGTCCTTAGAGATTCAAGGCTTACCAGCCAACTTGTGGTACCCATACCTTTAGTGTGATGTGTGGTCAGCACTTCTGTTTTCCTCTCACCGTTAATGCAGGCTTTCTACGAGTACGTCGGAGTTCGCTATTTCTCCTTTTGAAGTAGCTCTCCAGTTGTCCCCACGGCACTTGGTGGGCCCTGCAATGCCAATACCATCTGGTGAGTAGATACGGTCATTTATCTCAAAGATCTTATAAAATAGAGGATGTGCCCTTGCAACAAAATCTTAAAGCCATACGTCACAGTTTCACCACCCCTACTCTGCCCACTCCGTCCAATAGGATCGAAATGTTTTGAGCCAACAATCATGGCGAAAACGAAAGTAGCCAATCAGACGATGGCGTAAACGAAAGTATCCAATCAGACGTGTCTATGCTCGGTTGTTTTTTGGCTTCATCGATTTAGTAGGATGAAGATACATATGGGCAGATCCTCTATTTATAACATCCTTGATTTATCTTTAGTCCTATCAAATTTGACACTGCTAGGTTTCACTGATTTTACAAAAAACCGTATTATACGGTTTTACTTATTATAATCACAAACTGATTTTACGACATAGGTAACCAAGCTTATCATCATTTACAATGCCACTCTTTGTTTTTATTGTTTCAATACGTAAAAACATAGGGACAAGGATAGCTGAGAAATACAGCATTCAACTCTGGTCAAAGGAATCGCCTGTTAGATCACAGATACGTTAGTTCGTCATGGACAATATTGTATCCAATTTCCCATACTTATGCTTAGTGTAGTTTGGAAATCTAAAAAAGTAGTTTTGCCTCATGTTAGAAATTTACCTTTTATCTCCTACAATTGTTTCGAAATGTTATTAGCTTTCGTAATAGAGAGATTTGTTTTCTTTTGGTCCTAATATCCAAAGAATGGTTTCTGAACGCTCTTCAACCTCATCAGGACAATGTCACAATGGTATCTTCAAATATAGACGAACGTGCAATGGTACAAATACAGCAAGAGTAAATAATTGTATGGTAGACACAATATAAAAATAATTAAAAATCCCTATCTCAATGCGGTAAGTATATGTGTTGGCTTTTCTACATATACAAGCAACAACTCTCCCAAAAATAGAATCCCGGTGTTACATCTTTGTCTTATATTTAGAACATCTACGCATTGATCAACGCATCGAATTTAGAGTTAATTGCTGTGTATAGAAACCAACTTGCAACTTAAGTCTACCTCATTCCGGTGGCATTTTTAATTGGAGCTTGTGGTAAGTTAATTTAAACTTGAACTTATAAGTGAAAACAAAATTAAAATCAATAAAGGGTTACCAAGAAGCTTGTGGCAAGCCAGCTACGCTATTACGGATTTAATAAAAAAAAAATGACTTTCGAAAAAAACGTGTCTCTGAGCTACCAGATATTAATACTTGCCCTCATGCTTTCTTCCTGATGTACATCATAGGTTAAAATTTTGCTTCTTTAAAAGGTTTAATTGGTTGCATTTAACAAATTTATTTTATTTATTTGTTTATTTATTATTTGAGTTTTATTCAGCAACTATCACTAAATTTCATACCATATTTTTATACAATTATTAACTTGTATCATCATCATCATAGGTATTCTGCCTTTATTGGCAGGACACTTGCCGCAACTGAGAAGCTTCCATGCTCCACGGTCCTCCGCTAACCTCTTCGTCTTCGCGTATGATCTTTCTGTTTTAATATCATCCATTAATTGTAATCTCCTACGCCACCTCCCTATCTTTCCCGCCACCATACCCTCTAGGACGTCCCTCATGATATAATCTCTTCTTAGGCAATGTCCCAACCAGTTTCTCTTCCTCTTCCTAATAATATCTAAAAGTGTTCTTTTCTCACCCACCATTTCTAACACTGCATTAATTTGTATAATGCAGAAAAAATTATATCTCGTCTCGTCTACTGAGTAGTGACGTAACTAAGAGCGGAAACGGGGCTTCTGCCCCGGGCACCGGATTTGGGGGCGCAAAACTGAGCAAATATTTATTTTCACTATAAGGCAAGAAAAGGAGTTTTAGCAAACTAAAGCTCATAAAAAGTACCTCAGAAACTTAACAGGACAACAATGACTCAGCAATCTTAGGATCATATTCATAAAGCATGAGTTAGCTACAAAGCTAGCATTTGAGGACATTGTAAAAACCTTTGCAAAAAAAAGCAAAGTTAAACTTTATCTCCAGCTTTTTGTGTTTTCATTTAAGAGATTTATAAAATGTCCGAGTATAGTACTTGAGACTACAACTTGACTGTTTGTCATAATTAAGTATTCTATTCTAAAGCAACAGGTTGTTGATTCATTCTATACAGCCTGATATAATTCCAAAACATTGTAATTTGCAGTTATTATAATAAGAATATGTCAAACATGCTGCTTTCAGACTATTTTGCATAAAATGTCAAATACTAAAGTGTTTGTTGCTTTTATCTTGTACTAAAAATAAATTTTGTACTGCAATTTTGAAATTACGCTTTACCACTTTAACATTTAGATGCATTTCCGGGGTCAAATTGACCCCTCAGGTATTCTTTTTTGTATTTTCAGTGCATATTGTTTTTTAAATCTTACTGGTTCTTTCTGACATCTTGCAGTAGGTTCTTCTGTATTATTATTTTATATTCATTTAATAATTTTATTCGTAATAACGGTGTAGGAATGCAGTTATTACACGTACTACGTAGCTTCATTTGGGGTGTTAATTTGACCATATCTTCATTTTTTTGTGGAATTTTGTACAGGCTTCCATATTTAAGTTATGACAGTTAGTACATCGTCTTTTATAAGCACAACAAAAAGAAGAAGAAGAAAAGTAAAAGAAAAAGAGGAAGAAGAAGAAGAAGTGTAAGAAAAATGCCGAATGATTCTCTAATTGCTAGGAGATTTTTATTACGTCTGATAACTGATGTCTAAGGATTGCGTATAGTCTGATAGGTTATTGTTGTGTGCTGAAAATGGTCTGGTGACAGATGAGTGGTTTCACAAACGATTTAATTTGTAGGAACTTATTTTAGAGGAACATGAATAATATTGTGCGCGGATATGGGAGTGACAAGTTTGAAACCCTTGTATACAAAGGATGAAGAGTTCACCTATTGTATAAGTTTTGCAATGTATAAATCAAAGTTCGCAAAAATAGCAATTTGTTATGAAAAGTTGACAATAAAGTTATATTTCTTGAAAGTATAAGCGAAATTTGATGTTTATGAAATTTATGTACTCACTTATTGTTAATACAAAGATGGAGCCCTTGTACCTAAATGGGAAATCATTAAGAAAATATTGCATGAAAATATTGATTACGGTCCTAGCAGTACGTTTCTAACGAACTTTACAAAACAATGTTCGAAGAAACAACAACAACAAAAAAAAGTCAAGGGGTCAAAATGACCCCCCAAATGTAATAATGTAGAAAAAATCCCAAATCTAAAGGTTAGGTAAAAATGGAATAGGTGAATTACTGTGTGAGCAAGGGCGCCGATCCTGGGGGTACCAGCCCCCCTAAGGCTCAAGTGGGCCCCCGTATTACATTTATGAATATACAATATTTGGCATAATTTGAATGCAATTTGTCTTAAAATCCACATATATGCCTTTTGCATATGAATGGGCCCCCCTCAAATTTACAGAGAAATCGGCGTCCTTGTGTGTGAGAGATGCTAATATTAGGTGTAGTCGGGGAGCGTGTTGGTTTGGTTACAACTGACGACAACTAGCCTAGATGCATAGCTACTTCTAAGTCTCTTAAATTTGATCGCAGGTCAATTAATTAAAAGAAATTAAAACTTTAACTAGAGGAAATCACAATAACAACTCGAAAGTCATTAGAAAATTCATTAAATTCTATTATAAATTCTAATTATTATTCTAAGAGAAAACTTTTGCCGCAATTAGGAATGTAATTGACCATTGATTTTGCAGCATACGAAAACGAAACTTTTGCAGTCTTTGACTCTCACTGTCTGTTACTTGGCGAATCTACTGTCTAGTCACGAAAATCATGTATTTATCCCCCTCTCGTGATTGAAACCGAAAGTCGTGCTCATGCAATTGTAGCGTCTTCCTTTTTAAATGTTTCAGACTCGGAAAAACTTGACGCATAAGCGAACTCAATATTTTCTTTTCAATGAACAAACACGCGAAGAATGCATTTAAACTTTTCTGAATTGCTGTGAATTCTACTGTTGCTTTGTTTTCTAAGTAAAAATAGACAAAGGTGATAGTCATTAATCTTTGTGCCTGAAAAATAACTGAGGTTATCAAGGATATTAAATTTCAGTTCCACTTTCTTTTATTTATTTTATTTTATTTTACTTTTTGGAAATGGAATAAAATATCCTTAGACAAGGGCGCCGTCCAGAGGTGGATCTAGCCCGGGGCAGTGAAGACCTACCCCATTCCAGTTTTTTGAATGACATAACTAATTTAAAGTATTATTTATATATAAAGTTTAGTGTAAACCAAATGTAGAGATCTTATTAAACGCTTGCAGGGACATGGGTAGAGAAAACTAAATACAGTAGAGTGTCGATTATCCGAACGTCGGTCAACCGAACGACCGCTTAACAGAACTGTGTACTCGCTCGCACCTGTTACTCTCCCACCCTACCGTCCATCATCCCCCTCACTCCCAAACCAAGTTTCTCACAGTAGTCACCGCACTGAGCCACCGCTGGCGGAACATTGCTTCTAATGGGGCCTTCATAAGGCGTTGCCTTTGTACGTTACTTTGTAATACTTAAAGAGATCCTGTTTTTATGAATAAATTTACTGTACAGTACTTCTTTTTGGCAAATAAACATGTACAGTTCGATTATCCGAACAAACCAGTTTTCCGAACACCCATGTCCCCCAATTACTTCGGATAATCGACGCTCTACTGTACATGGAAATGCGTTGGGACCATAATACAGCAAATTATAGATGCGTTAAAATATTAAATAATACTTTTGATAAAGTGGATAGTTTCAAATATTTAGGATCAATATTAACAGAGGAAAATCATATCCACGAAGAAATTAAATGTCGACTAAAAGCAGGGAATTCGTGTTACTATTCCGTTCAAAATCTCTTGTCGTCGCGAATTCTGTCGAGGAATTTGAAAGTTAAAATATACAAAACGATAATCATGCCTGTTGTTCTGCATGGTTGCGAAACATGGTCACTTACTCTGAGGGAAAAACATAGACTGAAAGTATTTGAGAACAGGATCCTGAGACGAATATTCGGACCCAAGAGGAACGGGAATGAGGAATGGCGGAAACTTCATAACTACATAATTTATACGGATTACCAAACATTATTAGGGTCGTCAAGTCTAGAAGGCTTAGGTGGGCAGGTCATATAACTAGAATGGAAGAAAGTAGAAACGCTTTTAAAGTCTTGACTGGAAGACCAATCGGAAAACGACCATTAGGAAGACCTCGGCGCAGATGGGAGGACAATATTAAGATGGATCTCGCAGAGATTGGAATACAAAGTATAAACTGGATGCAGTTAGCTAAGGATAGAAGTCAGTGGAGAGCTTTTGTGAACACGGCATTGAACCTCCGGGTTCCATAGGCCATAGAGTTAGTTAGTTAGTTAATTAGTGTAAACCAGAGATGCAAATAACCACTCGCCCGGTCACCCGGGCCGAGTGGTTCATCGGTGCGGGCGAGTATTTAATATCATACCGAAGATAAGTAAATGATTTCTATTGTGGAATATAGGCTAGTAGCTTTTTTCTTGGGCGAGTAAAATTTTGTTGCTTATTTGCATCCCTGGTGTAAACTCATATATCATAATCTGGCTTCAGGTTGCCCCCCAGCTCTTACCCTCTAGACTTTCCACTGGCACCAGCTTCTGAAAATCACTAAGGTATTCTAATTTACAGCCCATAACCTGGGGCTCTGGGGGTATACCTAGGGGTAGCGGAGGCTCCAAGAGTTCTCCTCGGAAAATTTTGAAAATTAATTTTTCTCAAAACGCAGTTTTCGGTATTTTTGATGAAAATGTAGGTTTTTACGTTCACGAAGAAATTAAATGCCAACTAAAAGCGGGGAATTCGTTATATTATTCAGTTCAAAATCTCTTCTGGTCGCCAATTTTGTCAAGGAATTTGAAGCTTAAAATAAACAAAAAAGATAATTATGCTTGTTGTTTTGTATGGTTGCGAATCATGATCGCTTACTCTGAGGGAAGAACGTAGACTGAAACTATTTGAAAACAAAATGTTGAGACGAATATTCGAACCCAAACGGAACGGGAATGCGGAACGGCGGAAACTTAATAACGAGAAACTACATAATTTATACTATTTACCAATCATTGTTAGGGACATCAAGTTTAGGAGGCTCAAATGAGCAGGTCATGTAGCCAGAATAGAAGAAAGTAGCAAAGCTTTTAAAGTTTTAACTGGAAGTCCATTCTTAAAACGACCATTAGGAAGACCTAGACGCAGATGGGAGGAAAATATTAAAATGGATCTCGCAGAAATAGGAATACAAAGTGGAAACTGAATCCACTTGGTTAAGGATAGAAGTGTAAAGCTTTTGTGAACGCGGCATTGAACCTCCGGATTCCACAGGCCATAGAATTGGTTAGTTAGTTATGTAGGTTTTTGTTTTACAGTATAACATATTTTTGATTCTGAGTATGGCGGCATAATAAGAATGGTTATACAGTTCTCACCCCCTATGTTAGAACTCCACATGCCATTCTGAGCGATAACTTTTGGTTGTCATATTTTAAAAGAAAAGAAAGCAAACGAAGTTAGTTAAACAGAACACAATTTAATTGGATACTTTTGTATTATAATAATGTATACAATGTAGTGAATTGAAATTGAAATCATTATCTTTAGTTAAAAAATTGAAATCTTACATTCACCCTCTCTTTTCTCTATGAGAAAATCTGGCTCTTCTATAATTTAAGACATGGCGAAAGATGAGAACTTTCGTATTTTTCTTCCTTCCTTCCTTTCTTCGTTTTCTTCTCTTATTTTTCTTCTATACCTTTTCTGGGGATGCTGAGTATCCGCACAAAAGTTCAGGAGGATTCTCAAGCACTAGAGCAGCCCCGGAGTCGGCACCCTGTGTGGCGATATATTTAGGTTTTTCCTACTGTTTTACAAGTGTATCACTGTTAGAAGTATCTTGTCACCATTAGGAATATTTTTGTCATCGTTAGGAATTTATGTGTCACTATTAGCAGTATGTGTATCACTGTTAGGAATAGGTGTATCACCGTTAGGAGTATGTATGTCACGATTAGGAGTATTGTGTCATCGTTAGGAGTATTGTGTCGCTGTTAGAAGTGTGTGTTTGTGTGTGTGTGTGTGTGTGTCATTGTTAGGAGTATGTATGTCACAATTAGGAGTATTGTGTCATCGTTAGGAGTATTGTGTCACTGTTAGAAATGTGTGTGTGTCATTGTTAGGAGTATGTATGTCACGATTAGGAGTATTGTGTCATCGTTAGGAGTATTGTGTCACTGTTAGAAATGTGTGTGTGTCATTGTTAGGAGTATGTATGTCACGATTAGGAGTATTGTGTCATCGTTAGGAGTATTGTGTCACTGTTAGAAGTGTGTGTGTGTGTGTCATTGTTAGGAGTATGTATGTCACGATTAGGAGTATTGTGTCACTGTTAGAAGTGTGTGTGTGTGTCATTGTTAGGAGTATGTATGTAACGATTAGGAGTATTGTGTCACTGTTAGAAGTGTGTATGTGTGTCATTGTTAGGACTATGTTGTCACGTTAGAGGACAAACAACTGATACAGTCCAAAACTTAATATACATCTCATCTGATTACTAGCAGCTGTCTTAGTGATAGTTATTATTATCATAAGGGAATAAATAAACACTTCTGCTGTTCAACCCATTACTCTTCTTTGAAGAGTAAGGCTACGCTGGGAAGGATATTCTGCCGGAATAGGAGAGATTCGTACCAATTCCAAATGGATGGATTGTACGAGTCAAGGGTTCAGATAGTGCAGGCAGTATCTCAGTACAAATCTGAGGCAGGCAGAGTTGCGATTTTAACCAACATCTGGTTCACAGAGGTTCTTAGATTATCTGTTTTACTCTGTCGGGTTATTATACCGCGGAAATAGGTAGCAGGTGAAGGAAGGAGATCACTACCATTTAGACAAACGGAAACAAGTGGAGAAGAGGTCACTACCACATAGGTAGATTGGAAGCATGTGAAGAAAGATCACTACCACTTAGATAAACGGAAGCATATGAGAAGGGAGGTTACTACCACATAGGTAGGTCAAAAACATGTGAAAAGGGGGAGGCTACTACCACGTAGATCGGTCTGCACTGAGACGAATCCATTATTAGGTATTTTGTACAATTGTTAAAGATTACTGAAGACAATATTTGGAATTGGAATAAATATCCAACCGCCAAGCTAATTGAATTGGCTACTCAGTAACTGGTAATTCTATAGCAGAAGTTTAAGGGTACTTAGTTTTTACGTAAGAGAATTGTACTTAAAATGTAATTGATCTTAAACTACCATACTATAGTAATAATATCATTGCATTAGTAATTCAATCACGAAAATGACAGAGAAAGAATACATATAATAATACTTCTACTGTTTGAGAAACAGCAAGTTAAGATAAAGTTTTTCAACTCCAATAACAAACAAGTTTTTCTACAAATGACTTCACGTTGCTAACAAAGATTGTATGTGGGTTCCTACCTCTTATATTTTTTCTTTCAACCAACCCCCCCCCAAAAAAAAAAGAAAAGAAAAGAAAAAGAGAAACTTAAAGATTTTTCTTAGTCAAAGATAAACTTTTCCTTGTGATTTTCCTCAACAAGTAGTGAGGATAACGGAGAAAGCAAAAATGTGGTGGCGGTTGAAAAGGGTAAAGAAAAAGAGAGAGAAAATGTTAGGGAAACGGAGGAAAGAATTGGGTTTTATCTTAAGTTTGTTTTCTGAGACGTCCCTCCGGCATTTTCTTTCTTTTAACATGAACCCACCATCATAACTTCACTGTAAATATTCCAATTGGAGAAACAGAAGAAAATAAGAATCAAGTTTAAACATATACGGAGCAAGTAAAGTCTGTGTGTTTCATTTCATTTTTTTTATATCCCCGCCGTTTTTCCTGTATTTATCCTTCGTTGCACTTCTATCCTTTGTTCCTGATTCTCTTCTATTTTATTTTTACTTTTTTGTACGTATTATTTCAGTTCGTTTTTTGTTGTAAATCACAGTCACCGAAAAAGGAGAAAAATCTTTAGTGTTTTCTTTTCCAGGACGTTGAGAAGCAAAAATAATGGGTGTATATACACTCAATATAAGTTGTTTAATTTTTTTTTTTTTTTTTACTTTTCTTTAAAAAGATAAAAGGTAACTAAGTTTATAAAGTTATATGATTTTTAACTGAAATATTCCGTATCAAGCACTTAAATTTGTTCAAGCAAGTGGAAATCGTATACTTGTTCCCCTTTGATTTTCTTGGAAGTAAGTCTCTATATCTAAACGAAACTATTCGCATCCTACACAACTGTACCAGGATAGACTAGTGTTTGAATATGAATGCCTTCCAGCTTATTTGAGTTCTAAGAATCTTGAGTAGTTGAACGGATTGTCGTCACTTCAGTACATTTCTAAGCTTTGAAATTCTCAACGTTGAATACATACAAGTACCTGGTCTAGCAAAGAATATTAAGCAAGTAAAGAACTTGTTCTCTCTCTCTCTCTCTCTCTCTATGTCTATATCTGTGACTTGGTTCTAAAAGGCCAATGTCAAAAAAATACCATTTTGAGAAAAACGCATTTGAAGTTTCTTACAATCGTTTGTTTGAACGTATTTCAAACATACTTGCAAATAGAAAATTTATACTTCCATTAATGAAAGATATGTTTATTCCCTATCGGATACTTGCATTTTCATGAATATATCTCAGCTTATCTCCAAGATATCTCGTAACATTGGACCTTTTGATCTTGAAATTCTAAACATGCAATTCTAAACATGGCCCTTTATTGAAAGTTTAAACTTCGAACTTGCTTACAATTTATGCTTTGAGCATAACACATTCCGCTATAGTATGCAATTGCTATGAAAATTATGTAGCTAATCTTCTTCTTGAAGGGAAACATTAAGAATATATGTGAAATTTTAACAGGGGTTTTCATTACAAATCCCCAAACAGCGCTAGACACAAGTTAACGATAAATAGCCTATATCAAAATGTGGTTAAACTCAGAAAATGGCTAAAAGCCAAAAAAAAAAAAAAAATGGTTAGAAAAGCTACTAGTAGCTTTTTTTCTTAAATTTCTGACTAGTCAGGTTCGAAAAATGGTCAGATCTAGCTACAAAGTGGCTGAATTGGCAACCCTATGCAGTGTTAACAAAATATACACTTTTAACAATGATTGGTTACAATGAACTAGATTGTTGTCGGATTTACACTCACAGACACAAACGCACAACATTATTACCTTATTTTCCTTTCGGTGTCAAACAAAAGACGCCGCCTTTCAAGTCAAACAAATAAGCACAAAGTTACCATATATATATAATAAAATTACTTTCATAAGGTACTAGGAAGAACACGGGTTTTTGTTTTTACTTTACAACTTTTTATTATAAAATGTTTGATACGTACAATATAACACACAATTATTATAATTGTGCACTTAAGACGAATACAAAGTTTACTAAGTATGTAGTTTGGGTAAAGCAGGTGTTTTCAGGCTTAGGCCATTAAGGAAGGAATTTTTACAAAGCTACAGGAAGGAATTTTTACAAAGCTGACTGGAAGTGATTAGGAATTTTTAGTGCTCCAGGGAAGCAGAGAGAGATAGGTGTCTTGCATCAGGGCCGGCGGAAGGGGAAAATATTACCCGGGCAAAGAATCCATATGGCGCCCCCTACAACCCATTGGTATTACTGAGTTTAAATTTGCTATGCTACCTTACAGATAGCTACTTTTAAAGGATAACTTCTTGAACTCTATAACTATAACTATAAGAATCAATTATCAAACTGAGTAAGATCTTAACTTTTGTCAGTTAAATACACAGAGTAAGTTTTGGTTAACGATATGCGAAACAATTATTTACACATGAGCATGCAAAATATTCTACGTCACTGATTAGAAATTTACAGAACGATTCAAGAAACAACGATTTATATAAAATTAAGATTGATGATGCGATACAGCATTTATTTACACATATATGCATAAACAACCTTGTTAACTGCGAAAGAGAACACATATATGAACAAAAGAACATACAAATATATTTTGCAACAGCATTATACAAAGATTTCGTAATACAAATAATACAACCAGTAATATAATTTTATATCTTTATACAGTTTTAATGCAAATTGTCCTTTGACTTGTTTACAATTCTAAGTTAAGTTAACTTTTCGTGCCTTTTTCTCTGCAAAGTCTTTAATTAAAGTATCAGTGTCAAGCTCACACAGAACATCACATTCAATAGACATCATAGAAAGGCCTACAAGACGCTCTTGCGTCATCGTTGATCGTAGGTAGTTCTTTATAAGTTTCAACTTGGAGAAACTTCTTTCTGCTGAAGCTACACTTACAGGAATAGTTAGTAAGATTCTTAGAGCAATAGTTGCATTTGGAAATAACCCAATAAGGGAGTTCTTGCAAATATATGTAAGTACTTGCAACGGTTTGCTCCCACTTTCAGAACCGAGAAATGAAGGTAAAAGTAAGAGCTCTTGATATAACTGAAATACGTCAATATCACAGTGATCTTTGTCTGTTAAAGATAGTTGTAAGTCCTTGCAACACTTTAGTAAATACTCTTTGTCCGTTATTGGATGGATGTCATATAAAAACCCAAATATTTCGCTGTGCTGCTTCAGTTGTTGAAATCTTTCATTCAGGGAACAGATAATTGTGTCTAATGTGCAGAAATAGAAGTTACATTTAAACGCACTGTATGGATCATTAATCGGTTCGTCTTCAGCTTCATACAAAAATTGTCGTTTGACTTTTCTAGGTCGGAGTTTTGGTTCATTCTCAAATTGTGGTTGAATGTCGAGATCATCAGCAATTACTTTGGCATCAACCAAAATATTCTGGAAACCTTCATCACTTCGCATGTTCTCAAGGCGACACTTGGTTTTCTTAAGCAGATCAACTGCTTGCTGAATGTCCACTGATTCTTGTTGGAAAACATGGCTAACCACATTAACACAAGAAAGAACTTCCTAGCAAAACACCACAACACAAACGGACTTAAAATTCAGGAGCTTCCTAGCCAGGGAACAAGCCTTATTTTTGCCCATAACGTCTATCTTTGAGTCCTTTGATGCTTCGAAAAGAGCATCGTAAATTTCTCCTAACTGGTAGCGAAACGATTTGACAGCATCAATACAACTCTCCCATCTAGTATCACTACGAGGTTTCAAAGTGAAATTGGATATATGTTTTTGCAGAAGAGACCAACGATATGTGGAACTAGAAAAATAATTGTATACTTCTTGCAATAAAGCAAAAAAAAATTTACAGCCTCACTACAGCACATTGCAGAATCATTCACAACCAAATTCAATGAATGGGAGCTACAAGGGACAAAAAAATGCTCGACTATTTAGATCTAATATTCTTTTTTGAACGCCTGAGTGCTTTCCTTTCATATTGGCACCGTTATCATACCCTTGGCCACGCATGTTTGAGAGAGGAATTTTCAGTTTTTCTAATTCTTCCAAAATAGTGGTTGTTAGTCCTTCTCCTGAAGAATCATTTATGCACAAAAATCCCCAAAAATGTTCTTCAATGGATGGTTCCTTACCCAGTTCTACCTTCACGAAACGAACAATTAGTGTCATTTGCTCTGTATGACTTACGTCTGGTGTACAATCTAATATTACGGAATAATATGTCGCTTTCATTAGATCAGTCAAAATTTTATCCTTTATTTTTGACCCAAGGAGTTCAATTATTTTATTTTGAATGTCCTTGCTCAAATAATGTACATGTGTCTCTTTACATGTTATTCGTCGCAAATGCTCAGCCATAGTAACATGAAACTGTGCAATACACTCAACTAGTTTGAGAAAACTGCCGTTGTTTCTTGAGTAAATAGTGTCATTTTGACCACGAAATGCCAAGTTCTGGGAAGCAAGAAACTGAATTATACACAGCAATCGTTTGAAAACATTTTTCCAACGCTCAGTTTCATTGCGAATAATTGCTTGGTTTTCAGCGTCAACTGTTTTACCTGACTGTAATCGGTTTGCAAGTTCAAACCACGATTGGAAAGCCTTCATGTGAGTCAAAGATCTATCATGGTCTGATAACATTCCGGACATATGCTTCGAATCCGAAAAACCTTCACGAGAAGAGAGTGACATTGTAGTACCACCGAAAAGACAGCAACAGAAACAAAATATTGCGTCCTTAGTCACTGAATAAATAAGCCAATTACGAGCAACTTCTTCTTCATTGTGCAGACGTCTTTTGTAGTTACTTGTAGTAAGTCGCCGACCCTCGCTGTTTACTGGGAACTCTCGTTTGGAGACTTGAACTGGACCTCGTCTAACAAGTATCTGAAGCATTCTGTCCGTAATATGTTCTGGCCAATTTCCTGGATCATCAAGATTGATTGACTGAGATTCCAACACCTGCAAAAAAAAAGTCAGTAGAAAATAATGTTAAATTTATTTTAAACATTGTCTTCTAACAAACAATAAGTGACTAAAACTTGACTGTAATTTTTAAAATTGTGTTTATAATTTTTAAAGATAGTAGGCTTGCATCAAAGATGGGTGGGGTGGGGTGGGGATATTCAAGCAGCTAGATCATCCGGGGATAAACTCAAAACTTAGAATGGCGCATGACCAATAAGCCTCCGATAGATGTGAGATATAAATAAATAAACCCAGGAGCACGTAGACATGAGTCCAACGCTTTAACCTCTACACTATCGAGGCCCTCTTCTTAATTAATAGATGAATGCTTGAAATACAGCTAAAGTTGGTTAATGCACATCTAACGAGTAAAAGTCTTATCGCTTTGGTACATGTATCAAGCATCAGTGTTGGTATAGAATGTAATTATTGCTACTTATATCAATGGGGAAAGAACTTTCTTTGAGCCTGAAGTTCGCCGCCTATCTGAGAGGCCGCCACCCT
This sequence comes from Thermobia domestica, assembly GCF_964235325.1. Lineage (NCBI taxonomy): Eukaryota > Metazoa > Arthropoda > Insecta > Zygentoma > Lepismatidae > Thermobia > Thermobia domestica. Next base: position 46,890,613 of record NC_137471.1, read on the forward strand.
ACCCACCCCAACCTGCTAAGACGCTACGTGTGTAAACACCTCATCTCTATTAAAGGTAATAAAACGAAAATCCGTTACGTAATGTAGGCCTACTTACCTGTACTGTATTGTTATCTTCTGGAATATTTGTCCATTTCTTGCTGGTTTCCTCATTCTCTGGTTCTACATTTTCATTTCCATTATTGTCTGTTTCAGGAGTACGAAAGAATTTCTTTAATTCTGCTGCCTTTTCTCATTTTCAGCCGCTAATTGTGCTCTTCTTTTTCTGTATACATTTCCAGAAGGCTTCTTTTTTTCCGACATGTTGATAAAGAACACATTAACGCAACGATTCTTCTACTAAGAGTCGAAATTCAGGAGACAAAAGAAGAACACGCACACCATGAAGCCTGCACTACATGTACATGACTTCTGATTTATAATTTTCTTTCACGAGTCATTTGACAGTACAAACAGGACTAATTTCTTTTTGGTTGCCGATAACTCAATATTGTTTGTGTGTATTGTTAGAGCGACCGACATAGCTTTGTCGCAAGGAGTGCAATTGTCGACACCGCGGCAGTTGTAAGTGTCAGAGCGTGTTATTGTTGCTCAAAACTCCCAACTCTCAACAATAGTCTTTAGCTTTGTCAGCGGAGATTTTTTTATAAACAAATAAGGTGAAGGGATGAAGGATTTCCTTTATAGGAGATTCAAGAAGAAACCGGGGTTGTTATAAAGAGTGAGGCCTATGGCATGAGGTAGTAACCAATGTTGCTACACAATTTATGAAAAAGTTAATTTTTAGTTCACCGTTTACAATAATATAAATTTAGCAAGGATTTTGGCGCCCCCCAAACTCCCCTAAAATTTGGCGCCCCGGGCGGTCGCCCGGCTCGCCCGGCCCTTCCGCCGGTACTGTCTTGCATAGCTCGAAATAAGCTAGGCGGGTAGGAAAAACCACAGAGCTTATGCAAGCTAGGTCGTTGCAGTTAGAACTTTCTCAGAGCTCTACGCATGATTAATTACAAAGCTTCACGCAAGTTAGGCGGGCAGGAGGCCTCAAAACTCCAGGCAATCTAGGAGGCTTGGGTTAGGTTAGATTTTTAAAGCTCTAAGCAAGCTAAGAAGGGGTAATTGACCAGGCTAAACTGATGTTGGTGGGGACTTATATGGAGTTTCATAGTTCTTTTGGACAGCGGTGAAGCTGATGGGTTTTCTTTGTCACAACTAAATGATAAAACAGATATTTCTTGTCTGCTTAAATGAAAAGCACATGTTAATGTTTACAAATATAAACCATATATACAGAGAGAGAGAGAGAGAGATCGGGTTTGTTGAAAAAGTACGGTATCCGACTTCCATTCATAAAAAAAAAATGTGTAGTCAGATGCTACAATCTTTCAATGATCTCTTTCACAGTAGTCCCAATGAACTGCCACAAACTTCTCCCCCTACTTGAAGCAGTGCTGGAACACCTAATTTGGGATTGTGTGCAGCTGGTTCATCGTGTACTGTATGATTTCTTTTGTGTACTAAATTATGACTTCTTTCAGAGTCATTTTTAGTTTGAGGAAAAGCTAGAAGTCGAATGAAGGCATGTTGTGAGAATAGGAAAAATAAGGAAACATTGGTGTACTGTATTTGGCCAACACATATAAATATAAGCGTTTATATCACTCTTTTTTAGTTCCCAATCCTTCATCCCCGATATCCTGTCGATTCTTGCGTATCATATTCTCTTGAGATTCTACAAGTTTGACAAAAAAAAAAAAAATGTAATGCAGTAGAGTTCAAATTTTTCAGTCATATTGTCAAAAAGGAAATTCCAACGCAGCTCACATACACCTCAACACTCGGCGGTGGTCTACGGGCGACTAACTGTTGCTACAGGCTTCCTATGTATGTTCATCAAGCCATGCCTCTCTAACTACATTTGTTTACGCCAAAAAAATTAAGATCGAATAGCTTTTGAACAAACCTAGTATATATATAAATGCGTGTATGTATGTTCCAGCACAACTCTGAACACCTGTAGCAATCTCAATTAAACTTAGTACTCATAAGACTTACAATGTGACAAAAATACTATGGTGATAAAACAACTCTAACAGTCCTAACCCCTTGTGTTCCAGTGACATCCATATAGATGTCATGTCATTTCTCTTTTTCAATCAAAATCTTCCACAATGCAAATGCTTTTTATCAGTAATGTCGCGCTTGTCAAATAACTATGCCCTATATAACGGTCTAGACCAGGGCGCAAAATTTCCGGTCACCACTGGCGACTAGAAATTCAGAACTGGCGACCAAGATAGAATGGTAGGAATGGTTTCAGCCTAAAAGGACTGCGCAGTTTCTGTTTCGCACGAAAATAACAAAGCCACGCACAAATAAATAAATAAATAAATAAATAAATAAATAAAAGTTCCGTGCACCGAACTCCAGATTATGGATTCGATGTATTTTGTTACACAAAATCCAAATTTCGAAACCCCAGAACGATAAACTTATTTCCTCCCTATCCAAAATCACTCATGTTTTTGCCCATAAAACAAAACTAACACGGTCAATCGCCTTATGGGGTTTCGATGGGGTTTCGAAATTTGGACTAGGCGTAACAAAATACATCGAATCCATACTCTGGAGTTCGGTGCACGGAACTTTTATTTATTTATTTATTTATTTGTGCGTGGCTTTGTTATTTTCGTGCGAAACAGAAACTGTGCAGTCCTTTTTTGGCTGAAACCATTCCTACCATTCTATCTTGGTCGTCAGTTCTAAATTTCTAGTCGCCAGTGGTGACCATACTTGAGTACGCAGTACAGAACTTTTATTTAATTTATTTATTTTTTGTGTGTGTGTGGCTGTGTAATTATCATTGAGTGAGATAAAACACGGGATGTGAAGTCTTCACAACAGACATGAAAAGCGAAGTCAAGTCTTAAGGTAAGATATTTTTTAAAGATGTATATGAATTGTCCAATTCAAAATTGATTATCCTGAATTTAATTGTCTAGTTTTGAAATTTTATGCTCTGACGTAATCTCTTTCTTTGTCAAACCAAAGGCCATGGGGGGGGGGGATCTCTAATAAGAGATACTGGCGACCATCATTTTTGGATTGGCGCGTGCATCTGACTTTAAAATTTTGCGCTTCGGTCTAGCCAGCCTTTTTTAACAGTAAATGAAAATCCGGTATTACAGAACGCACATAGGAAAATGACATCTGGAATACAAGGGGTTACATGCAAATAATCGAAATCGACTGATATTAATTATTTAAAGGAAATAGTTTTCGGGGTCACTGAGATGAATAGTGATACTTCCGATGCCATTTAAGTCTAAGTTCAGATTTTATCCGCATGGGAATATGAAGGGGTTCGAAATCTACAGGGAAAGGAAGGGACTTAATTTTTACATTTTTCCAGTCACATTGAAATATACATCGTCTGTCGTTTGTGATCACATCACAGAAAAATGGTTCACTCGTTTGAGATCTATTTTTGAACATAATTAGTACATACTTCATGCTGGGTTTTTATCACTTGACATTGATTACGGTGATAGGGGTTCAAAATTCATGCCAAAAATAGTGTATATCTTGGTTATTATTATTAGAGTTTCATTGGAATGCGTATCCCAAGGGGAATGTTGATAAAGTTCACAACACTGCTAAAAATGGCGTATTTGTGGAAAGTAAAATGAGTGTTGTTTTCCTTCTATTTTATAGTATTGCAACAGTGTTTTCTAGTAGCTGTAATTACAACAAGTTCTCGCAATTACATGATTTAAGCAGTGTTTGAAACTTCAGTAACGCTTTTTATATCCACACAAGTAAAAAGATTTGATGTACTTGTCTAAGCATACCTTCGAAATAAAACCTTTGGGGAAAAAAATTCAAGCCCTTGTACTTTGTTCCTATTCATTCATAACGATTCATACCATGACCAGGGCATGCAACGCTAAGGTACTTTCAATGTCCGTTATTCTATCCATCTCTGTTGTAATATATGTGTGTGATAGACGCAGGGTGTATACTAAAATCCCAAAATGAAATTTCGTGACCTTTTCGTGACCTTTTCTTTACCAAATCATAAAATTTCCTAATATTTTCAAGAGCGAATTAGGGCGCGAATTAGGCCGAATTTTCATCCATGCGATAGAAACGTACTTTGCTTGCGATTTGGTAGTGTCTAAAGCTGATCAGACATTTTTGGTGGTGAACTTTGACGTTTTATAGAACAAAAGTTTACAATCTGTATTTACATTTGAACAGTTAAAAAAAAATCGTGACCCAAAAGCTAAATTTCGTGACTTTTTCGTGACTTTCATGGCCATTTTCTAAATTCATGACTTTTTCGTGACATTCGTGACTTTCGTGACCGATATACACCCTGTAGAGGTTTCCAACCTTTGAATGTTTGTGATATTATAATATCCTTAGATTACAACACTGATAATAAATAATTATGGTATTTTAAGTTTTCGTTTGACATGTTGATTTGAAATATGTAATAATCTGACGTAGTGCCATTTTGAAAAACAAACATAACTTTACGAGTATATTGTGTTGGAACACTGTTAAGTACTTCTGTTTAATACATTCAAAGATGTCCCCTCCTTATAGTTGCTTCGTGCGAAGTTTCGCTTAACTCCTTGTTTTGATTTGTCCCTTATCATGCACAGTTTTCGACAAAATCGAGAGAGAAACGAATGTTTATGTTGCCAGAACGTATGTCGTTTGTCGCCAATAATTATTTATAATTATTGTTACTCTGCTAGAACTGATTTATGTATTTATTTACCATATACAGGGTGCTACAAAAATTTCTCACAATATTTTGCGAAAAGATTTCTCACATCAAAATAAGAAATAAAAAAAAGTTCATATGGACTTGTGGTCGGAAGTGCATATTTTCTTACTTACAGAGTGCCGAAAACGTGAAAATAAAATTATTTTAAAGGTCCATAGCTCCACTACTATAGAACCGATCGTGGTCGGGCCAAGCGATCACTAAGGAACTAGTATGTGGACTATCAAAAATCCATCTTTCAGATCCTTCGGTACTTGTACAATCATTTTTAGGGAGGCTGTTTGGGAGTACATGATCACTCTCCATCTAACTCTCTCAAAATTGGTGGGCAAGTACTGGAGCATGTATGGTATATGAACTTATCCAAGATGGATATTTGGATAGTTCACATACCAGTTCCTCAGTGATGTCTTGACCCGACTACGATAAGTCCCATGGTAGTTGAGCTATGAACTTTTAAAGTTCACTTATTTCATGTTTTCGGCACCTTAATAACTCCGATACTATCCACTTTTGAGCACAAACCTATATGAGCTTGTTTCTTTTTATTTTTATCCCAGGAATCTGTTCTCAAAATATTATGATATATCTTTTGTAATATCCTGTATGCAAAAACACGCTTTTAAGTAGCAGATCGTAATTGTCATCTTCTAACAGCCACACACTTACCTGTACTCCTAACAATAACATTCACACCACTTACGATAATAATAATAATAATAATAATAATAATAATAATAATAATAATAATAATAATAATAATAATAATAATAATAATAATAATAATAATAATAATAATAATGTTTATTTCTTTGCCATAACGGCAAAAATACAGCACTTTATTAGACAAGATAAACACATATTGCATACAATGTAAGCTACATACTAAAACAATAAATATGATAATAAAATAACGTAAAATCATATCGAATTAATAATTCCTTGTCAAATTAACACCAAATTTCTTTTAGTCTCAAAATAGTCGTCGTAAAAACTAAAAATAATATTTGTCAAGCTCTAAAATTCATGCTTTTATGCTGATAAAAATAAATTAAACTAAATTAAAAGAATTAGCCAATCCTCTTAAAATTACAGATTTTGGATTCAAAGGAACTAATGTTGATCTATTTCTTGTATTATACATTGGTACCATACTACTACTACTACTACTACTACTACTACTACTGCTACTACTACTACCACTACTACTACTACTACTACTACTACTACTACTACTACTACTACTACTACTACTACTACTACTAATAATAATAATAATAATAATAATAATAATAATAATAATCCTATAATACGAATAGTGGAAAACGTAGTAAAGACTTTTAAGCTCAAAATCCACATTTTTTATGATTTTGCTGATGAAAGGAAGGATAAAACTGTAAGTTATAAATATACGTCTAGCAAAGAAACCATCTATTAAAGTACAATTGATATCGAAACTTAAACAAGAACCTTTCTTTATTGTCTTTAGTGAACAATCTGAAACATTTTTAAGGTAATAATTTAAAAAAAAAACAGTAAATTTAACGCAACATTGGTACTTCAAATATTACATACACTACTTTAATCATTTCATTATATAAAAACGTAAAAATGTTTTGTCCATAAATAATTAATAGCCATTTAAATCAATCTTCGTTTGGTTTTCAGGGAGCAATATTATGGAGAGAATTCTGCCATCAAAGTAAACTGGTTTGGGCTTTTAAGTTAATGGCTTTGTTGACATGCATTAAATATCAGCTGTACAAGGGCAAAGCATTTCTTTCACGGCATATGTTTTCCTCCTTTGAGCAAAGTGCTAGGTAAACTTTTCTCTAAGGAAGACAAAGACAGAGAAAAGATGAATGTAATATTTTATACACACATCTCCAAAATGCACATGTATTTTTGCCGCATTATTTATTGGCTGTATCTAAATAGATAAGAGTTTCACTTGTCAAAAGCATTTTGATTGTATAACTCTATTTTAGGCCTTTAACTAGTAATAATGGGTATTAAAGTAGTCTGCGAAAGTTTATTATTATTATTATTATTATTATTATTATTATTATTATTATTATTATTATTATTATTATTATTATTATTATTATTATTATTATTATTATGCCCATTCTTCACACGGGAAAATAGTTTCATTTTGGACATAAAGGATACCTAAAATGTCACTAATCAACTTAGAGGCCTCAAAAACTTTGAATTCGACTAATATCGGTCATTTTCAATAATTTTTAGGTTACCATCCGCCGTTAGGAGTACTAATGGGGGCAGAATTTGGATTTAAACAACATCTGAAGTGTCACTGTTCATCTCAAGTACCCAGAAAACTATGGATTTGACACTAATATCGTTCATTTTCGATCACTTATATATATATATATATATATATATATATATATATATATATTACTGTTCTAAAGTATTACACACATGGATAAAAATGAGGATTTTTGTATATTTTACGCAATAAAAAAATTGTTAAGTAGTAATAAGTACGCATAACTTATAATAAATATAAGGAAAAATTTACAGATATTTTTTTACCATATCTGGGTACACGGTTAAATAGTCAGTGTCACGTGACAGGATATTGCGTCATCCGAGTCTTGTGGCCGAGCTATCAGTTTAAAAAGTAACTTGCTGCTGATAGTGTGTTCGGAAAGTGTTATTATTTTACTTTTATCTATTTATTTTGTGCTCATGAGGTACAAGCAATGGTAAAGACTCAAGAATTAACACCGAGAAAGAAGAAATATATAGAAGTATTAAGTAGGAAAGGCCTAAACAATACTGAGATTGCAAAAGATTGAACTCTTCAAGATCAGCCGTCAGCTGCAATCTCAAAAAGCTGAAAACCATCGGTAGCATGGAAAACTTGCCCAGGACTGGTAGCTTACACATTTATTCACCCCGAGAAAACAGAATATTTCATTTGAGCAGCAGAACAGCCACCTCATCAGAGCTCGTGGAAGCATGGAAACTAGCGACGGAAGTTAAAGCGAGTTCGCCAGTTGTCAGAAAAAAAGACTTCGTGCAATGGGTATCAAGTCAAGAGTTGCAAATAAGAAGCCGTTTTTGCCAACTGAAATGATGCAGAAAAGATTGGCGTAGACTAAAAGCTACGAAAAATGGATAAAAGAGCAATGGAGAATGGTTATATTCTCTGGAAAAAGTCTATTTTCTCTAACGAGTGACAGACCGCAGCCCATCAAATACGAAACCGCATGAAAGGATGGAACCTGAGTGCCTTCAATGTACAGTGAAACACGCTCCTTCGGTTATGGTGTTGGGAGCAATGACTTACCAAGGTATTGGGCGGCTATATTTTGTTTCGGGAACAATGAATATTGACCAATATGAAGTTGTGCTCAGGCGCGCTCTCATGAACACGGCTGCGATGCTTTCGAGGATGGTCAGTGGATTTTCCAGCTGGACTTAGCACCATGTCACACATAAAAAAATAAGTTCATATTGTCTTCCTTGCGAAATTTCATTATTTATATGTTTAATATGTTTTCAAGGCTAGTATTGAGTAATATTGTGAACCGTCTTTTGGTTTACAGTTTCATTATGTCATGTCTTAATTAGGTATAGAGTTATTATCATGGCCAAGCAATTCACCAGATCATAATCCAATTGAAAATTTCTGGCGTTTAGTGGGGAAAAGGATTAAAATGAAAAGACCTGGCACCAAACGCGAACTTACGGAAGTGATTGTGAACGTATGGAATCATGAAATCGACAATAATATTGTGAGAGAGCTGACAGACTCAATGTAACAAAGACTGGAGGCTATCATTGAAGCAAATGGTACTGTAATAAAGTACTAAGTGTTTGTAATGGAAACAAACATGTATCAAAATTATCAATTATATACGAGAAATTGAATAGCAAGAAAATAATAGTTGTAAGAAATATTTGAACAGCTATCTATTCTGCAAATATGTAACATAACAAATCGAATGTCATCGAGTAGTATACAATATATGAATATTATTATAAAATTTCACTTGAATAAAACACTAAAATTCCATTATATTACAAATTTAATATTTATCTGGTTTCAGTATTACTTGTAGAGTATAGTTTTTAAACGAAACATACAGAAAATCATGATATATGTCATTAAAAATGTCAACAGACTTGAAAAATTCAATTTCTTCCTAGGCGTGCAATACTTTAGAAAGTAGTAGTATATATATATATATATATATATATATATATATATATATATATATATATACCCCTCATCCCCTCCCCTAAGTTGCACCATCAAATTAAATAGATGAAAACCATCCCAGGTCCGATCTCATCTACGTTGAAAATTTGATTGAGATCTGTCGGATGGTTCCAGAGTTATTAAGTCATAAACATAGTCACTTCCATTTTTATTTATATAGATTATTATTATTATTATTATTATTATTATTATCATTATTATTATTATCTTCATTGCATTAGATGTTATCAATTTCAATCCTAGCTAAGAGGAATGATTATTTAATCTTTGAAAGGGCCGCGGTAGCTCAGTGTTAGAGCGTTCACCTCTGGTGCATGGGGTCCTTGGTTCGATCCAAGCTCGTGTCAAGTGAGCTTTGTGGTGGACAAACACCGTGCTCGTGGATTTTCTCGGGGTTCTTTCATTTCCTCCCAATTTCGTCATTCTGTCATTTCCTTCATTTCTCATCATCACAGTCTCCTTTAGCCTAGCCGGCATAAGCGTGGGACGTTAAACTGAAAGATTTCATTTTCATTCCATTTCCTAATCTTTTAAGAAAACAAAAGACTTGTTTTATGAAATCAGATTTTTTAATCGAAAATCATTATTATGCAATTAAGAATGAGTTTAAAATGAAAATGAAATAATATTTCTGATATTACGTCCTATGATTATGTCCTTTAGGCTAAAGGAGATAAATGATTAATGATGCTGAATAATTATGAAATAATGGTCGAACCCCGGGAAAACCTATAAACACAATGTTGTCCACCATAAGCTCAAGTGGTAGGGAATCGAACCAGAAGCCACCCGAGCCTCCCGAGCTGAATTTGTCCATTTGGTTTCCCCTTGAGGAACGTGTTTACTTATTTGCCCCGAGTGATGCTAAACTAAATCAATAAATCCCATTAGGAAGACTGGAAAAAAGTATACGTAAAGTTCCATGAAAATCGAAAAGATGGAATCCCAGAAAAAGATGGGTTGAATAAATCTTCTTCTCTCTCTGACTAATTTCAACACCAAGCAATAGATTTGTTTCCCAAGGTTGGTGGAAGTCATGTACGAAATGTTATTAAAATCTGATAACTTTCACAAGAGCTACGGCTGAACAGACAGCGTGATAGCTGAATAGACGGACAGATACAGAAATGTTGGCTGAGTCGAATGATAGAACAAAAGAATAGCTTACGCATGCTTCAATAAGTGTATTGCTTAAAGGAAAAACGCTCGTCAGAGTTCGTCTACGTAATTCTTCGGAATATCACTAATTATGATTCAGCTTTGAAGCTCTAAGAAGTCTAGGTCTTTTCTGTCCTTGCCACAAGAGATTTATTATCACATTGTATAGACATTCCTAGGGTGACCAAGCAGACTACTCTGTATATCCATCAACATTTCAACAATGTGGAAACCATTCAACATGCGAAAGAATTGATTATTGGAAAGAATGCTAATATCTTCATCGGAGGAGGCGAGGAAAGATGATGGGGTTAATCTTGTGGGATATTGATTGTTTGGGTTTTGCAGCTTAACACCTTTTTGCAGTACGTAAGAATTATGAGACGTGGACTTGGCGTTTAAGATGGAACCCTGACCATCATCATAAGTTCAAATTATGAAATTATCGCCCACTAGGAATCGAACCATAAAAAATTGGAGAAGTTTCCTAGGATTCCGGGTGTGTACTGTTTGTTGGTCACGTACCACGTGGATCTATAGTGACAAGTGGCCCTCACCACTGTTCTAGTAGGCAGTGCCTGCAATTTCTGCACGGGGTCTCGGGTTCGATGTCAGATGGGAGAGCATTGAAAGTACGGTGGATTGGATTCCACCTGAAACTGTAAGTTCGTTTCTCATATAGCCATGGTGCTGAAAAGGGGCGCTAAATTTCAATAAACAAATAACAAACAAAAAATTGCAGGTCAGCATTATCCCAAACTTATACCAGAAGTATGGGATATCATCAATAAAAATTAGTATGTGATTGCCACATAGCTTTGTGGTAGTATAAGACAAAGCTCCAAGTCATATATGTGAAATAAGGCAGTCTAAACTATCACCCAGCAAAAATGCTTCAAATACTGGAAAACCAACTGTATTCATTAAACTTTTCTCAAAGTAACTATAATTTATTCTCAAAACTTAAGAATCCTCACAGTGACATTAAATTTTCCAGCAATAAATATATTATGTGTGTTATTAACCAATGGTTACAGAAGCAAGAGAAAACATTTTTATGAACAGGTATTGAGCTGTTTCAGAAGATCCTATCTTGCAATACTTGCTGCTAGTATTGGATGCCTTAAGATTGCTCGCTCAATTTTTAATATTTTCCCCTTTTCAAAATATTGGAAAGAATTAATGTTTTCCCATTGCCGCTCAAGGCAATTCTGCAATTTTTTAAACATTAAACTTCCCAACAAATAATTTATTATTATTATTATTATTATTATTATTATTATTATTATTATTATTATTATTATTATTATTATTATTATTATTATTATTTAAAATTCATGGTGTGTCAGATTCCAGTAAATACTATATATTACTTGACGCCTTGCATGTATGCAACCTTGCAAAATAGAGGACGCTGGTTGGTTGCCTAACACATGCTTAATTTTCACTCATCCAACACAGAAATGCTTCAGACTACCTTATTTTATATACCAGGTTTTTTTTTTTTAGCTGATCTTATATGACTTTGGGGTGTTGATTTCGAATCCGTGAGTGCCACTCTGTAAACCTTGGGGAAACTTTCCAAAAGGGGGTAAAAGGGGGTGTTCTTTTACTTTCCATGTCTTAAATTACTGGATTATCTCCGCATAGTTCCATTTCTCATCCTATTGACAGTAGAATGCTAATTACATGTCATACTAGTAACCAATTAACGGAGTTTGATAATTTTCTTAGAAATGTCAGGGTTGCCAACTATCAATAAAATTTACAAAAAGAATTTTTATGCAGAATATATTATTTTACAAAATTTTCACGTAAAAATGGATAACAATAAGAGAAGTATCATATATATTCCATATATACAGTCCTTAAACTCTCATACGAGCTATGAATAAAAGTCAGACAATCACTAGAAGGGAAACGGAAAAGTACAAATTTTGACTTCTCAATATAGTTAGTACAAAAATAACACATTCAGAACAACATATATATATATATATATATATATATATATATATATATATATATATATATATATATATATATATATATATATATATATATAGAGAGAGAGAGAGAGAGAGAGAGAGAGTTTATTTGCAGTTTGTCTCTTAATCATTTGTGAATAGCCTTAAATGTGTTTGTCGTGTAGAAATTGTACTTCCTTTCTTGAACGTCATAGTTATCTACTATTACAGAATTATGATTTTTTCGTATTTTGTGAGGAATTTTTAGTGATAGAAACGTAAAAGTAAACGAGGTGTATGCAAAGTATAAGAAATATTTTTATTTACTCTTCATATAATTTCAAACGAGCACGTATTCTGAATTGAGACATTTTCGAGCTTCAGCTGCTGTCGCAACCCCAACTTATCAGAAAAAGGGCATTGTGGGAACAACAGAAGAAGGGCTTATTCAGGTTATAGCTGATAATTTCGACGCGAACATTGCCAGCCAAAACGGTCTTCTGACAACGCATGCATTTGCAATGATAGTTACGCAAAAGAATAGGGAAAGTAGGTGCCAAATAAAAGATACACGGGAGAAAATACCTCGCTTCAAATGAGACGATATACCACATATAGAGCTACCAGATGTTCTAGTTCATAGCTTCAAAAGTCCTAAAGCAACCCAAACGCCAGATGAAATTTCAAACCATCTGAGGGGAGGTAGGATGGTTCAACGACTGCAGGGATTAGCAGCTGCAGTTGTCATCGCAAGTAGACTTTTGAGAGCAATATGTTTCTCATTACAAATTGCTGAAGAATGTTTTCCATGATGGTACTGAATATAGCGAGTTGGAATATGAGACACTGTCATGAAAGAGAGAACAACCTCGAAGAAAAATCTCAATTCATATCTTGATACTTTCTTATTATGATACTTTCCGAGCCCGATACTATGAAAACTGCTTTACTTGAAGCAAAGTGAGTAACGGAAAGAAGTGGCCAAAAGTGGACAGTTTCCACAATTCCACAATTGATTAACAACTATACAAAGACTAGGGTCAATGTGACTTCGGTGGATCGTCCATTCCTAAACAATGCCTTACTATGGTTAGGAGGCATGCATAGGCCCATTGTCCATTGTTGGTTGTGTCGGGACTCTAATGAGTGGAAGTGGTCTAGCAAAAGTCATACAGAATGCATTTGATGGTGTGTCAAAAATGCTTCAGGGTACAAGTTTCCTCAAAATGTTAGAGGTATTAGGCTTCTTGAAGAACTATTGCGAGATGTGATCATTGCATTTGAAAATGATGCTTCTATAAGTGACCTTGAAGAAGTACTGGGGATCAAGTCAGAAAATAGTGAAATTTCGAATCTTTAGATTGATTGGTGAAGCCTCTCTTCTTAATGTTAATATTTACTCGTGCAGACCTTACTTTTTTGCGGCAGGTCACATAAATATGCTCGGTACGGGACTTACTATCTGAAGACAATGCAACAGCTAGCACCAGAAGTGTTCAATTCATGGCTTGTGAATACGTAGTAAGGCACAAAGAGGTTGTCTGGAATGGGATATGGACTGGTCAGTTTATCGAAAGTACGTACATGAGATATGGTCATGGACCTACTGTTCTAATTGGATTTACCCTGCAGCCAAAAACGTTCGCCATATGTGCTCTTTCCTTAAACGTGTTTGGTCAAATTAGACAGATGTGGACGACATGAAGAAACTAGAAAATTGGGACTTAGTTTTCCATCACAAGGAGAAGGCAGGTCCACGTATCAAAGCTGACTATGCTGATCGGGAGAAGATTCCTGAATTTTTCTCAACATGTATCGACCCCCTTAATAGCAAAAGCCATTCACCTACGGGCTCCGTTAATATTGTTAGTGGTCAAACTTTGCTTGAGAGTGCGCTAAACGTACAACACGCTGTTAAAGTGGCAAAACAGCAGCTGACTGACTTTGTGTGTAAATGGCCTGGAAGTTTTCACCAAAGTATTTCCAAGAGAACTAAAACAATATTAGACTTTACGAAATCAGTGAAGTTAGAATAGGCCTAGCTGAGCCTACAGTTATAGCTCAAGTGCTAAACGAGAAGTGATAATTCACCACAGTGTTATTTATGCTCGTATAATGGACCTGCTCGTGTCATCTCGTGATATTAATGTGGAAGATGTGCTTGGCCGTGAATTAGGTCCAGTTCCAGCTGCTTTGTTTAATGAGAAGGGCAAAATGCGAGAACCCCAAAAAGTGTGCTTCAATATAAACTTGTCGTAATGAAATCAGCAGGATCGCTAGGAAACATCTATCAAATTGTCATTCTTGACAGTTGTGCAATGTTCTAGCACGTATCATGGCAGCACATCCGACTACTGTAGAAGAATATGAAAGACATTCACAGCAATGGTGGAAAGTGAGCTCCATATTCTGCATGTAGTATTCGATAGATACTATGAGAACAGCATCAAAGCAGCAACACGAAGGAAGCGACAAGGAAATTCAAGGCAATATAAACTTACATTATCAACTTCTTTACCCGAAAGAGCGTTCGTATTGACGTCAATAAATACGAAAAAGCAACTTATTTCATTAATCATAGAATCGTTAATAGGTATTAGCATAGATGAATCTCATAGATTGGTTATTACTGGACCACAATCATTCTCCATTGAAGTGGGAGCAATCCTATGGGGTGAACCAACAACACACGAAGAAACTGACATAAATATGGTGCACAAAGTTCTTAGGGAGGCTAAACATGCTCCTCACCAATCTATACGGGTTAAGTGTGACAATACGGATGTATAGTGCTGCTTGCAAATCATGTATATTTCAATAACTAACTAACACCAATCCTAATGGAAGAATGCGCTGGGTCCAGAGAAGTAATTGGCATAAATGAAGTGCAAGAGTGCACAGTCCGTGTATGGTGAATATTCTGCAGTCCATGCTTTAACTGGCTGCGATACTACTTCATCTCTTGATGGGATTAGTAAAGGTCGAATCTTAAATATTCTATCGACGTTTCGAGGAATACCTGAAGCAGTTGGCAATCCCAAAACTGAAGAAAGTGTAAAAGCAGAGCAGTGTGATACATTTGTTGCTCAGTTATACAACCCTGGAGAAAACGTTACCAAAAGATTACGAGCTCGACTCTGGAAGAAAAACATGACTAGAAAGAAAGCCACAAGTCTATCATCTCTTTCTAAGCTTCCTCCAACTGTTGGTGTACTACAGGAACATTATAAACACACCTTTAAACAACCATATGGAAATCAGCTGAACAAACTAATCCTCCTGATCTATATCCAAGAGATTTCGAATGGTAACTTTTTTCCACATGCTGCAAAATAATTTGTGCTTCCTATGTTGTCCGCAAATACACAAATAGCGCTTGAAGTAGTAGTGAACTTAATTAGCTGCTTATGCATAACGGGATGCTACCGTGGTTGTGGTTGCCTTAAAAGATCATCGAAGTGCACATCGTTCTGTACCTGCTAAAGTAAGTGTATGAATGGACCAAAACAAACAGAAGAGCTGATGAAGAAGAGCCCACTGCTTTCTCTGCGCGTTGATTCTGATAAAGTTTTGTACTGTGTTCCTCTTTTCTTCAAACAACACACGTTAATGCTTTTAACAACATGTAAGTATGCAGATACTGTTGGAGAAACATAGTTCGTTTGGTCTTCTTTTGTTGTACTGCATGAAAAATTAAAATTAGACAGCAGGAAAAAATATTACTCAATTTTACGAAAGAAACATTTCTCATATCGCTGTCGCAATTGTAGCTTTCCCGGATAATCAGTCTTGTTATGATTATAGAGTACTCGAAGTGACATGAACAGTAAATAAAAGTTTTGCATATACTTTGCATAGACCCCGTTTACTTTTACGTTTTATCACTAAAAGTTCAACACAAATTACGAAAAAAAAACATAATTCCCTGATAATTGGCAACTATGACGTTCAAGAGGGGAAGTAAAATTTCTACACAACGAACACATTTAAGACTATTCACAAATGATTAAGAGACAAATAATATATCTAGTAAATTATATTATCAAATATTGTTTCATAATTTGTTGCACATATATAAAGGTAACCAAGAATGTTCTGTCGCTTTTGGTGGAGGTTTGTGTTCCATTGGCTCTTACACCGTGAGTTGAATTCGAATGGAGTTAAGGCGAAGGTCAGTTGCTGGTGTGGGTATATAAAAGATACTACTGGTTGTGGGGCAATTTAGTTAGACGGTGAACTTGCGGAAGGATGGAGTGAACAGAGGATCTCCACAGAGCGTCATAAGAACGTGTATGCTATACGAGTTCAAACTAGGGTCAAACGCCATTGCAGTGGGGCGGAAGATATGCCAGGCCTTTGGTGAGGGTGTCGTGACTACACGAACAGTGCACCGGTAGTTTAACAAGTTTAAACACGGTGACGAAACACTCGAAGATGCACCACGTGCCGGGAGACCAACACATGTACAAAATAAAAATCAGCAGGTAGCAGTTGAGACGAACAGTGGCCAGACAGGTGAAGAACTGGGACTACAGTTCAGTGTGAGTTGAAGAAACCATTCGGAAGCACCTTCATCAACTTGGGAAGCACTACAAGTTGGGTCGATGAGTCCTACATGTCGATATTATTGGTTAGCATTCCATGAACTGGTTCCAAAACCGAGAATACCAGCACTGCACCAGAACAAGCTTCTCCTATGTGTTTGGTGGACTGCTCGCGGCATCGTGCGTCAGGAACTGCTAAAAGCTTTTCAGAGCATCAATGCAACTGTGTACTGTCAGCAGTTTAGCCTTGTTCAAGAAAAACACAAAACTCAGGAAGCCAGAACTTCCGAATCGAAGAGGGGCCCTCCTGTTACACGACAACGCTAAGCCCCACGTTTCTAGGATGACCCGGGACACCATTCTACGCCTTGGGTGGGAAACACTATTGCATCCGACATACTTCCGGATATTGCACCGTCCGATTATTACCTGTTCCATTGTTTTGACAATTACTTTACAGGACGCCAGTTCAAATCCATAACAAAGGTGGAAAATGCACTTGATACCTTCTTCATTTCACGGCCCAAGAAGTTTTATCGCGATATAATCCATGGCCTTCCAGAACGTTGGCAGAAGATCGTCGATGCAGCTGGAGATTATTTTTGATCTTCCAGGTGGGTCTTAGGTGACATATCAATGTTCGAAGGTGGTGAGTGAAAAAGCGATAGAACTTTCTTGGTTACCTTTAGATGTTTTTTTTTAAAAAAAGAAAAGTAATTAATGTCGTTTTCTATACATTTCAGGTGAGTAATAAGGATTATTAAGAAACTAATTTTATGCTACTACTTCAATTATCGGTAAGTAAACAAATTTGGTATTCGTTCCATTATTTATGTACTACCTTCTTAGGTAGTTTACGATATTAACTTGTATGATTGTATTATAAACCATTAGCGTATTATAAGATAGATCTTCTGTCCATTTTTTAGAATTATATATGGTTCGATTTTCTATTCATAGCATACAGGCTTCCAAAGACATAACACGTTTCTTATATAGAGTGTAAGATAATACTCGAACAAACTTGAGGAGACGATAGTAGATATGAAATCAAGCAAAACAAACAAAAAAACTAATGAACTGCATCGTTTTTACATAAGAGTCAATGTAAAAGCGATGGTGGTGCTGATATAATGGCGAATATCTCTTGATCACTAAAAGCTATCGCTACCGGGTCATACAATTTCAAAAAAAGTAGAACCCATCAAGTGTATTCCCGTACATATAATAGCGGAGAAGTTGTAGAGGTCTGCATGGGCCCGGCCCG
Source organism: Thermobia domestica (assembly GCF_964235325.1). Classification (NCBI taxonomy): domain Eukaryota; kingdom Metazoa; phylum Arthropoda; class Insecta; order Zygentoma; family Lepismatidae; genus Thermobia; species Thermobia domestica. The sequence goes on from NC_137471.1 coordinate 46,908,599, forward strand.
TGAATTTATAATGTGAGGCCCGACCCGAGTCCGAAATATGTTTAAGCATTTGGCCAGAGCACGGCCGGAGCTCGTGTGATAATCAATGAGCCCAAAATAAGCCCGAATTACAGAAACTTGTATTTTTATTTACAGAACGGAAAATTGTATTTTTATTTACAGCAATTAGAGGTATAATTTTGCGATTATGCTTTAAAAGTTCTCCAGAAATAACGGTCCGATAAATATCGTTGTACAGGATATTTACAAAGTTAGGCCCGAGAAATATGGTTGTGTATTTGAAAATTTACGGCCCAAGCCCGAAGTGATATATATTTTGTAGACCCGAGTCCGACCCGCGTGCTCGGCTTGAGCCCGTGCAGACCTCTAAACAGTTGCAGCAATACGGAGATCCTTACAGATGTAGATTGTCCACTTTCCTATAAGGATTTTCACTGCCGCCCTCAGTGATAATCCCAGTCAGTTCCTTTCCCGCTCTTTCGACGCCTCTTATGTGAAAATGGAGCTGCTTCTTACCACCCTCTAGAAATAGGAACTTTGATAGGCCATTCCAGCGACTAACTGCCTTCATGCCATTATATCCCTCCTACGATGGATCGATGCTGTACGGAAGGCAAAAGAAAATCCTTTAGAGTTGGTTGGTACATAACTAACTCGTCTATATCGCTCAGTTCGAAAAAGTTCATACCACAAAATGTGTGACTGAAGTTGGCATGTCGCTAATAAGTTGAAGGACGTTGGGCAACACAATGAGCGTGTCTGACAGTGTAAATTACTATCGGTGTCTGCAGTGCCAAGATGACGCCGACGAACCCTGATTGTGTAATTAAGAATCATCAAGAGTAGCCGTGTAATCGAGCTGCGACAGGCACAGCAGTTGGTCTCCATAATTGTCACGTGTCAATGGTTATGATGGTGTATATGGTGAGAAGCAGAAGGTTCCTTCAACTGACGTGTTACCACGACACAACGAAAGGATTTTCTGCCTTTTTAACTGAGAATGGCAACAATCAGAGCGATCAGAGGCACAGTGGTGGTCCATGTGACCGCATGAATACTAGTCAACCATAATTGTACGTAGGTCTACGTTCCCGTTCCACTTGTACGTACATGTCTTATATATTATTATAAACACGTGTTTGGGCGTTTTTAGGAAGATTGCAGTAACGTTACGAATGAAGGGCGGTAGTATTTAAATATATTATTTCTATCTTTGACATAGTGACAGTGATGCACATTCACGAATATTTCCAAAACTTTTTTCCTGACACTGAAACATTATTCCACTGATAATAACCCGTACAAAGCATATCATCTCTGCAAGAATTAATGTATTAGTTTTAACTGTTTAGCTGCCTCATTTTGGTCAGCCGCCGTGCATTGAGCTCGCATACTGCATGACGATGCTCTAGTCCACACAGCTGTTGTTATCAAGGCTGCAGTGAAAGACTGTGGCTTCAAGAGGATTCACGACAGATCGTGCAGCCCACAGCCCAGATTTAGTACTTCAGCATTGGCTACGATAGTCATGTGGACTTGTGCATTGTCATGTAGTATGCGAGCGCAACGCACACTGATTCAAATGACTGTTTCCAACGAACTGACGCAACTACACAGTTGAAATTGATACATTACTTCTTTCGTAGATGGCACTGTATGCCATGAACGGCTTATTACCAGTGACGTCATATTTAAGTGTCAGCCTGAAACTTTTGGAAGCACCCTTTTACTACGTGGAGGTAAGTAAGACATACAGGCCACATACAATGCATTCTGCTCTGGGATCATAGAATTAATTTCTCACTCAACTCTGGTCTTCGGCCATGGATGTATGGCTAGAGTGTCATATATTCGTGACATAGTTAATCCTGTCCTTCGATTTTATCTAGATATTTCATGAGATTCCATTTTTCAGCAGGATAACATGCATCCATATACTGTCATACCTAGTGTATTCTATTCGATAATAGCCTTCTATTCTGCTCTGCTAGGTTTTCCGATCTAAGTCCTATCAAATAAAGTGACTACAGAGCTTACAACAGGCTAGGAACAAACCAACAGATGGTTACAAGGTATAAACATTGCAAGGTAATCCATTTCAAATGGATACATTACTTATCTATTGTCCTTCAACAAGTATTAGAAGATTAAACAAAGCACTGTAGATACAAAGTGAAACTAATCCTCTGGAAAAGATTATAAAAATAAAAACAAACAAAAAACGTGTCTACAGAGCTTAACCACCTGCTGCATATATAATTAATGTAAGCAAAACTTTCAAAATACAAACGAGAAACTTCTCCTTCCTGCCTTTGCGTACACTTCATTCTCCAAACAACAAAAATCGAAAGGTATACATTGTGCTGGCCTGGATAACCAGAGAGTCCATAGCACACTAAAGCAACATCTTTCAAGATTTAATGTAATATGTGTTGCATACAGTAAACCTGTTGCATCTGACAAATATATCTAATGTTAACTGACTGTTGTGCAAAATTGACCAGTAAATTTAAACCATATAAAATAATAATATTAGGCCAATATAAACTACAGTACCTGCCTTGTTGAGGTCCATTGGAGTTTCATTTTGGAAACGGGTTAAACTTTCACATTCAGAAGTTTTTACATAAGTATCACTAAATTTATTTTATAGGAAAGTATGATCCATTTTATTGTAACAAAGGAAGTATGGGAGAAAGCTCTCGCCTGCAGAGAAACCTGGCATGCCATTTGAAGGACCAATTCATGCTGATTACAACAAGCTAGTAAAATCCTATACGGTTGAGAACTTTTCGAGAGATTCAACTTGGAAGTTTATATGAAAAAATGAGTTTATGCGTGTTTAAACGCGTTAAGTACAACATTATTAGAAACGTATATTGACATGCGAATTGAAATCTATTGGAGGTAACAGAAAAAAACTATTTTGCAATAACTAATGGGTTTGTTATATAAAATTAGTCATTATACTGTTCACAATAAAAATAGCTTAGAGATAAAAATTGATCACTGTTGTTCTTCTGTTCTACGAAGAAATGACGCAAGCAAAAGACTTTCTTGCACCATGAACATTTTATAGTGTAATTGTGTTGCATTTGTCAACGGAACAGTTCGCATAACCAAAGCAGAAAGCAAATTCGACACGTGATTCAACACTATATAAATTGTTCGGTAACCTGCCTTGTGGAACGAAAACTGAAACATCCAATGTATCACGGTGATCGGAACTGACTCATAACTATGGACACAAACTTTATTTGATTGTTTCATTGTTACATCATAACATCCGGACGAAGACGTTTCATACTATGTACAAATCTCCTGCCATAATCTTTGATTGGTCGGAATCCAAACACGTCGAATGGTTGTTACGTACAAATCGTGTGAACTTTAAATATATTCTTAACAATTACGTCTTTGCCATCCGTTATCCAACGTGAAATGCACAATTTGTCTGTGAATGGGCCCCAGTGATCAAGCAGTAGCAAGTTCAAACCATCAAAACTGCGTAATAGCAGTAGGTCGCTAAGAGTCGCAATCGTGCATTTAATGTTAAATGTCTCGAAAAGTTCTCAACCGTTCAGGAATTTCATTGGGGTGTTGTAATCAGCATGAACTGGTCTTTCAAATGGCATGCTTAGTTGGTTTTGCAGGCGAATACTTTCTCCTGAACTTCCCTTGTAAGACTTCTTACAGTTTGGATGAATTTTTAGTTTGATTTTACTCAGTTTTTAGATTTCAAACCGTGTTGTGTAGTGACGTACACAGCAAGGGGGGTTCGAGGTTTAAACTCTCCTTGAGCAAGGTATTGTAAAAAAACGAACACTTACTATTAATATATATGCATATACAAAAATACATAAAGATAATGTAGGCAAAAATGGCGCTTGTCCTAGAAAAGATAAAATAAAGTGCTTGAATTCCCTTGACAAAAGTCTGCGTATGTCAGTGATGCTATGCATGAGTAAGAGAAGCCTTGTAGAACGGTTATGTCCGTCTGTCGACATGTGCTGGATCAAGTATCATCTCCGTCCTGTCTCCCTATTCCAACCAGAAATAGAAGGAATAAAAGAATTTTGGTTCCAACGTTGATCAGCGTAGAGCCAAAACGGTAATAGATAGTGAGAAGTGGTTTCTTCCGAATCTAATCAGCGTTCTAAGAATATGCTCTATCTCTACACTTATATCTTTCTACTACAACCGGGAATGGCTGAAACTTGCTAATACTTCCAGCTTCATTACTAATTTCTGTAAAGCAAAAATGGTAAAAGAGAGCGAAAATCGCTTTTCGATATGCATTGTGCGTCGGAAGAATAAATGCCATATTAACCTTTATCCGTCTACTCAAACCAGAAGTGGTTTCAATTTTCGGTTTCCGGTTTCAACACTAATCGCCTCATCTGGGTTCAGTACCTCGAAGACAGATTCCATCTCTGAACTTTGCTGTTTTGAAACGGAAAATTATTGATATTTTACTTTCGGTTTGATATTTTGATGTTTTAGAATTGAATTCACACAGTTTGAAAGTCTACCGTAGTTTTACGATGTGAAATAAAACTCGTTTGTTTTTAATTTGCCTCTAGCAGAATGTAAAATTAGACAGTAAAATAAATATGTAGCTACGAGTGTAGTTTTCTGCTTGTTATCAGTTCCTGCCAGCAGATAGAAAAAGAAATCTACAAAAAGCATCACATTCCGAGCTGTGTGTAGCTTTTATAACGTGATTTAGGTATCCTAAGCTCGCTGTTAGCGCCTCTATAGAAGCTAGGGAGAGAGGGAGAAATTGAAATGTAACAGGGACGTGAGTTTGGATGTCGTAGCTTAGAATTTATTTGACGGTGGAAAAAAAACGTTTGTTAGTCAGGTCGCTGGATTCGAGAAGCCGATTAACGTTTGGCTGAGCGTGAGTGCGCCTCCTGTATTGATTGTTAGGCCACTCTAGATGCTGGAGTTTCTGTTGACGCGACCCAAATCTCTGTTCCAGAGAGAACGAAAGAGACCAGATGATATGTCAAAAGACTTTGAATCTTTCGAGAAGTCTCTCCCGTTTCTCGATTCCATTTCCTGCACCTGTTAGACTCAACGGTTTTTTTTCTGGAAGAAAGCAGAAAGTGTGACAACTTTGTAGGGGAGATGAGAATCCTTTGTTGGTGAACATTTTATGCATAGCTGGATATCCACAGTTCTCTTTAAGTTGTTTATACAGTGCGTATAGTCATAATTGATATAAAATCATCCTACGAAATGTCTACCAAAGCAAGATATTAACTACCTAACTAACTCTATGGAATATGGAACCCGGAGGTTCAATGTCGTGCTCACAAAAAACTCTCCATTGACTTCTATTCCTAGCTACTGGATCCAGTTTCTATTTTGTATTGCTATTTCTGAGAGACCTACCTTAATATTATCTTCCCATCTGCGCCTAGATCTTCTAAATGTATGTTTTCCGATTGAAGTTTTAGTTCAAACTTTGAAAGTGTTCCTACTTTTTTCATTTGGCTATATTACCTGCCCACCTGAGTGTCCAAGACTTAATAACTCTTACAATATTTTGTGAAAATGGTATAAATTAGGCGGTTCCTTATTATGAGGTTTCCGCCATTCCCTATTTTCGTTCCTCTTGGGTCCGAATATTCGTCACAGGATTTTATTCTCAAATACTTTCAGTCTGTGATCTTCCCTCAGAGTAAGCGATCATGTTTCGCATCCACACAGAACAAGTATGATTAACATTTTATAAATTTTAAGCTTAAACTATCTCAACAGAATTCGCTACGACAAAATATTTTGAACACGAATTTCCTGCTTTTAATTGGCATTTAATTTCTTCGTGAATATGGTTTGGGTCTGTTAATATTGATTCTAGATATTTGAAAGTGTCTACTTTGTCAGAAGTATTCTTTGATATTTTGATACATCTATAATTTACAGTATTACAATCCCGGCGAATTTCCATATATTTAAATTTCTCTGCAATTATTTCCAAACCCGTCCCTGCAAGCATTTAGTAAGACCTCTGCATTTCTTTCTATTGTTCTCCTATTATCCCCTATTATACTTACATCATCTGCATACGCCATAACTAGTGAATAACATTCAGCTCTAAGCTCTGATTGTTGTCCTTGATTTTTCTCTTGTTCCTCATTTTTTCCCTTCCAGCTGAAATTAACTGAAATTTCGTCTACACCCGAATATTTCTTTTTTTTTTTTAATTTTTTTACTGCGATTTCTACTTGTGTTTCGATAGCCTCTGGAATATGTGGTTCTGCTGTGTGCATTTCCCTTTGCCTTACGAACATTAATTTTTGGCTGCGTGTTAAGTAAGTCATCAAAGAATTTTTTCCATCTATTCAAGATGCTATTAATATAAGTGAGAATTGTTCAGTCAGCATTCTTTCATGTATAAGCGTAAGGTTAATAGTGTTTCTTGAATTCGTTGATACATTTCTTTCGTTTGATACAAAGCATGATACAACGTTGCCAATTGTGTAACAGCCATATTCAAAGTTCTTTTTGTGTGATCCTATTCAATAAGCTATATAACAATGCAATGCCAGCGCAATATAGTGTCTAATTGTACATCGACACACCTACAATGAGTTGATAATACAAATGGTTATCAAAATAATGGACAGATTTGAACAAATGCAATTTACCTGTTTAGTGTTATCTTGCAGCTCTAATCTATTTTGGAATTGTGGAGACGTTTAAGTCATGAATGGTTTCTAGGGAAGTGTATCACTCTTCATGCATTGAAGCATTCAGGTCCGTCAGCGAAGATTAAGAAATATCTCTGCTCGGTAGTGTGGTCTCAAGAATGGACCACAGATGTTTAATAATGTTGTGGTCTGGGGATTGAACGTGCCACAGGAGAAATAGATTGTAATGTACCCTGAAACTCCGCATCAGCAGCGTGAATTAGCTCATCATCATCTTGGAAAATTGCATCATTGTTCGGAAACACCTGGATCATAGGATGCACGTGGCCACCTAAATTGTCTACATAATTACTGGTATTAATGCGTCCTGTAAGTGTAATGGCACGATCCATTGACTACTACGAGCCATTGCGGCCCTCAGCATTGCAGAGCTAGTATCACATTTCATGGTAGGAAGAACACTTTTCGGAGCATAAGCTTCTTTGGATATTCGCCACGCAAAAACACAGCTTGTTGTTAAAAATAAGATGAGAGGAATCTTTGGACCATACTACACACTTCCGGTGATTGGTGGTCCACTTTGCATGTTTGCAGGACCATTATCTTTGTTTGTGACAATCAAAAGAGCCGGATTAGTGCTCGTTGTTCCTCTTTGGTGCAAACTTCTAATGATATGGCCGTGATCTATCTGCAACAAAAGGAAGACAAATGGAAGAATTAGGATCAAAGTTTCATGGCATGACCACAACAGCATAACAATAAAAATAAACGATGACAAACGTCAATACTAACAATGTAAGAAGAGTTATATCCAAAATTGCGGATATTTTTTACTTATCCTCGTATCTTAGAAAGATACTTATCAGTCACTGAACGTACAAAGATACTTATCAGTCATTGAACGTAGAAAGATACTTATCAGTCACTGAACGTATAAAGATACTTATCAGTCACTGAACGTACAAAGATACTTATCAGTCATTGAACGTAGAAAGATACTTATCAGTCACTGAACGTATAAAGATACTTATCAGTCACTGAACGTACAAAGATACTTATCAGTCATTGAACGTAGAAAGATACTTATCAGTCACTGAACGTACAAAGATACTTATCAGTCACTGAACGTAGAAAGATACTTATCAGTCTATAGGATAGGAGAAATAATAAATACTATTTAAACAGCAATTAAAGGCCAATCTTGGACTGAAAAAATAATAAATACTGTTTAACTACGAACTAAAGTTCAGTATTGGACAGAAGTAAATCAAATGAAGGGCGACTATTTTTTACCACTACGTATGTGTACTTCAGTTATTTATCTATTTCAACGATTTCCAACAATAGGGATATCATCATCATAATAGGTATTTTGTCATTATTGGCAGGTTACTTGCCACAATTGAAAAGCTTCCATGCTCCACGCTTTTCCACTAACCTCTGTTTCCACGTACGATTTTTCTGTTTTGATATCATCTATTAATTGCAGTCTTTTTCGCCCACTTCCTTTATCTCCATGCCACCATACCCTCTAGCCCGCTCCTCACAATAAAGTTCCTTCTTAGTCAATGTCCAAACCAGTTTCTCTTCCTCTTCTTAATAATATCTAAAATTGTTCTTTTTTTTTTCAGCATTTCTAAGACCCTCTCATTCGTTTTCCGCTCAACCCAGTTAAGTCTCTCCATTTTTGTCGACACTCAAATTTCGAAATCTTCCAGTCGTTTTACATCATTTTTGCGTAATGTCCGTGTTTCTGACCCATACAGTACAATACTCCACTCGAAGCATTTTATGAGTGTTTTTCTCAACTCTATATTCAAGGTTTCACAAAATAGTATTTTCTTCTTCCTAAAGGCTTCTTCTCCCATTCCTATCCTTGCTTTTATTTCACGTTCACACTTCATATCGTCACTAATAATACTATCCAGATGTCGAAAAGTAGTCGCCTGTCCTATTTTCTTCCCTCCTACTTCTATATTTGAGTCCGACCCCTTCGTTCCAATCACCATGTTTTTTACCTTTCTAACATTTAACATTTAACATTACATTTCTAACATTTTATCATTCCATATTCTTCATAGCCCTTCCTCAATTTTTCTAACATATTATTGGCTTTCCTCTTTAGATTCTGCAGCAAGCGCCATATTATCTGCAAATCGTATACACATCTAATCATTCTACCTGCTACTGAAATGCTATCATTTTGTAGACTCTTTTTCACTATCTCTTCTACTGTAGATAGTGATATTAAATATTGTTGGCGAGAGACAGCATCCCAGTCGAACTCACCTTCCAATAGCACTCTCCTCTGTCGTTACCTCCCCTATTCTAATAGTTACTTGTTGGTTCATAAATAAATTTCTTATGAGTTTTCGATCTTTATTTCAATATTCGGTATGAAATATATTGTTAGGATCATTAAGTCTAGGAGACTCAGATGATTAAATTATGTAGCCAGAATGGAAGAAAGTAGGAATGCTTTCAAAATTTTAATTGGAAGCCTAATCGGATAAAGAGCATTATAAAAACTGAGGCGCAGATGGGAAGGCAATATTAAGATGGACCTCACAGAAACAGTAATACAAAGTAGAAACTCAATCCAGTCTGCTAAGAACAGGAATCAATGGTGAGCTCTTGTGAATGTCGCATTGAACCTCCGGAGTCCATAGGCTATAAAGTTTTATATATAGAGTGAGGGGAGGGGAAAGATAATTACTCCTTAACACTACTGTATTTTGTTCTGTTCTAAAGAATAGTTTCCGGAATTCCTTTTTCATTGCACAATGTTCCTAAAACAGATTGAATGGATATGCCTGGAACAACATTTAAGTGTCCCATAGGCCTTGCACCTTGGGAAACGACATTCAGTAAATGCTTTCTACAAATTTCGAATGAGGAAATTTCGATCAATGAACAGAACTTTTGCTTCCGATTAAATAACAACATCGTGGCAAAGTGGACGTAAAAATAATACTTATATCTATTCAATAGACTCTATTGTTACTCGTAGCAAGCTCTTCATGTCAAAGGAAAGACCAGTTTCAAAAAAACAAATGAAACCAAAAAATAAAAACAATAATAATAATAAGCAAAACACCGGTAATTTTCCATTGTGTTTTGAAGATACTTGTGATAATGGATGGTTATGTACAATAACTACAATAATCTGATATCATTGCAAGAGCTTTTTCGGCCTAATCAAAAAGAGTTTAATTGAGGTCATAGCATACCACTAGACATTGTTACAAGATAAAAGCTTACAGTATGTTATCAAAACCCTCTTTTGTTCTGTACCAGAAATTTGTTTGCAAAAGTTAATAACAAAAGAGGAAATCTGAAGGGAATTTCACAAGAGATAGTCAGGTTACTCGATTCAGTGATGCCAACCCGTGGAAAAAATCCCATTTTCTGCTATTTTTTGACATTCATTTTTCGGAAAGAGATAATGGAAATTTTCGACGAAATTGGAGACATATATGGGATTTTTTCACTATATGTATAATCCACGCTAACAAAACTCGCTACGAGTAGGAAGTATATAAGGCATCAGTAACATGCTAGTGTTGTCAACTTTTAGTCTGAAATCTTTTCTTTGTTATCGGCAAAGTCAAGGAAGTAAAGAGTAACTTAATCATGTGTGATTCTTAAAGATCAAATACCAAGAAATGAAATTTGTACTCTGGTATTTGAAGAAATAAGGAAACAAAACAATGAAGAATTGAAAGAAAGTAAAATATCAAACGACAAACAATAAATTTCCAAACGTTCCACATGAAATGTGTGAAGAACAAAACTTTTCTTTATCATTCGGTTCAGTATAAGGATATGGTGCAAAGGTGCGAACTGTATTTCTCACAACATTAAGAAAATATATTTGTTCTCGATTAAGGAAAAATAGTTATTCAGAAACTATTTTATATTACGGAAGATCGAAATTTATTCCCCCAGAAATTAACAAAAAACATACACGACATGCAAAATTTGATTTTCATACTTTATTACTATTATTAGTGGTAGTACTAGTAGCAACACAGCATGGGAACTAACGATGCAAAATGGCATTTTTTTTTTTTTTTTTTTTTGCCTCTAGAGATGGGATTTTATAGCGTTTCAGGTTGACATCACTGCTCGTATTTATACAGAGTAAAAAGAGGTCTCTCGAGTTGTATAGCGTTCGATGCTAACCCTATTTTGAAGTTTCAAAGGTTGGGAAGCAAATTTCGAATTATATTTACTCTAAATTTGAATTAGAACGAAACACTAACAAATGTATTGTCTGTTCGTCAATCTTCGGTAGATTACAAGATCGAGCAACCCAAAATGTACATCCAATTGACACGGTCGAAAAATGAAATCTTTCACTTTAACATCCCACATTGTGCCATTTTAGGCTAAAGGAGACTATAATTAAGGCAATGGAATGATGATGGAAAAGTCGGTGGAATGAAAGAAATGAAATCTTTCAGTTTTACGTCCAACGGTTATGCCGGTTAGGCTAAAGGAGACGGTGATTATGAGAAATGAGTGAAATGGTGGAATGAAGAAAGTAGGAGGAAACGGGAGAACCACTCCCGAGAAAAACCACGCACACGGTGTTTGTCCACCACAAAGTTCACTTGGTGGGAGCAGGGTTTGAACCCGGAACCCCAAGCACCAGAGGTGAACGCTCTACCACTGAGCCACCGCGGCCTCTTCGGTGGAATGAGAATGTTTTATATGAACACGAGAATACTCGAGGACACGATGTTGTCCACCATATACCTGCTTAGCCGGGGATTGAACCAGGGACCCCACACACCAGAGGTAAGCGCTCTACCACTGAACCACCACGTCTCTCAGTCCCATAATTGTATACCGAGGTTAGAAAGACGAAAGTGTGAGGAAACACAAGAACACCAACAAAACCAACACACAAGATGTTTATCCACCAGAAAGCCCATTTGGCAGAAAGTAGAAGCTGAACAGGGACCCTACGTGCCAGAGATAAGCGTTCTATCACTGAGCCATTGCGGCCCATATAACATCTGTTTAATTTGTTTCAATAAATAAATAAAATACGATGCGCTAGAAATGGATGTTTATTGTATCGGGAAGCATGACTAATTTCCAGACGTTGTGCCACTTCATCAATAGTCACTGGTCTGTCTAATAAAACCATGTCACGTGCTTGCTCAATGTTGTCATAAATTTGTGACAGTAGGTGGTCATCCGGCTCCTTCCTCGTGTGTAACACTTTGTGCGACCGTTTTTGATTTTTTCAATCCATTTGTAGACACTCCGTTGCGGCTAGATAATGTTCCCATATTGTGCCAAAAGTGTGTGATGGATTGAGGTCCCTGATACACCTTCTGACCACAAAAATCGGATAACTGCAGGTTGTTCCTCTTTGGTGCAAATTTCTAATGGAGCAGCCATGATCTATCTGCAACAAAAGGAAGACAAACGGAGAAATTAGGATCAAACTTTCATAGCATGACCACAACATAACAATAAAATAAACGAGGACAGAGGTCAGTATATACAATGTAAGAAGAGTTATGTCAAAATTGCGGATTATTTCTGACTTACTCTTGTCTTACCGTAGAGTGATTAACGTTAAAATCGGAAATGGTTGGTATCTGTCACTTTCGGTTTAAATACAGAGTTGGGAGAGATGGTATCTATTCTTAGAGCCCTAAGTATATTCCAAAATAACACTTCTCGCCATATCTTTCTGTTTTTGCTCTATGTAGATCTATATGGACCGGAAGTAAATTGTAATTGATTACTCTTACTTCCGGTCTTAGTAGAGAATTAAGGCCAAAGATGAAAATTATTCTTGAGACGCTTAGTCGATTGCAAGAAACTGGTCCTCGCTATCTATCACCGTTTTAGCTTTATAGTGATCAATTTCAAAACCCGTAAACGATTGAGTTCTGACATTTCCGACTTTAATGTTATCTCCGTAGACGAAATCGATTTTTAAATTTTGATCCTTTACATCTTGGACAAAATTGATCCATCAGGTAGTTCTGGATATTTTGTACCTCCCGGACGAATGGACACTCATTTTTGTCTCAAGGACGGACACAAAAGTGTAAATACAAGACGTGTTCAAAAAGAAACCGAACTTCTGCTGTAACTTCTTGTTGCTCATTGTACAACATTTTAAGTACTGTCCTCCTAAAAGTAGTCTCCTCTTCTGTCAATACATCGTTTCCAGCTTTTCTGTCATTTTTGGAAAGCCTTCTTGAACGGATTTTCTTGGGATGTTGCGCAGGGCTCTTGTCGCATTGTCCTGAATCTCCTCTATGCTTTGGAAACGACGTCCTTTCAAAATGATTTTAGGTTTGAGAAACAGGAAAAATTATGTTGAGGCTAGGTACTGAGAGTAGACTGGATGGGGCACAACGGGAGTCTGGTGTTTTGTCAGATAACTGCTGATGAGGAGCGAAGTGTGAATAGATGCATTGGCACGGTGTACCATCCAAATCTGTTTTTCCCACGGGTCAGGCCTCTTCTTGCCCAGAACATCCCTCAACCGCGCTGATATGTTTTGGTACAACTGTTTGTTTACCATGACCACGTGATACAAATTCATAATGCACAATGCCTTTCCAATGAAAAAAACACAACCAACTTTACCTTGATCTTTGACCTACTCATGCGTACCTTTTTTTGGACAAGAAGACCCTGAATGAATTGAAAGGCCATTGAAATGTCTCTGTAAATGTTTTCCCAAGTATGTAGCAAAATTTCACACACATGCTTCATTCTTTAATTGTCACTGTATCTTTAATCTGACGAACAGCTTGTGCACGTGCTCACTCCTGCAGCTATAGCTCACCAACGAAACGCAGCAAATGATAATTTGTTGTGAGGTGCACTCAGATTACGCAGTGCGCTCCCGCTGCCGGTTGCTGCGCGATTTCAAAACTTCGGTTTCGCTAAACCAATATGCTTACTTAAATAAGTTGTAATTAACATTATTTTAAGAAGATAACTGTACTTGTATAGTTGTATACGATGAAATATAATAATAATAATAATACGAGGGCAATTTGAAAAAGAAACTCTGTTTGCGCATGTGCGAGAAATGGCCAGTGGTTCTGTCTGTAGTAGTTCAGTAGACATTGAGCAATGGAAGGAGAAGGTTGCGTTGCAGTTCCCTCGTCCGCTGTAACAATTAAAAATGAACGCTCCAATCGAAAGACTCGCCAAATGTGAAGTGCGTGCGGTAATACGATTTCTGAGTGCGAAAAAAACTTTCATTAGCTGCGATTCATCGCAAGCTGTGTGGTCTTTACGAAGAAAACGTGATGAATAAAGATGGCGTACGTGAGTGATGTCGCACGTTTAAAGATGGACAAACTAACGTGCACGATGCGGCAAGAAGTGGGCACCCATTTGTAGTGAGAAATTAACTCGTGCACGATATTGACAAAGTTGTCCATGAAGTACATCTGTTCACGATATCTGGACTTTCAGTTCGCTCTCCCCAAAATTTCTTGGACTGATTTGTACGAGGTGGTGACAGAAAAGTTGGGATACTACAAGTTCATTCCACGGCGGGAGTTTTTTTTTTTTTTTTTCAGAAGAAATTTCAAAATTGTAAAACATTATAAGAAGCACCTGAATTTAAATGGTGAATATGTTGAAAAGTAATGTACGTTTCTAATAGTAAAAGTTCTGAATCTGCGAGTGTATGTCATTGATAACCAAAGGGCGTTTTCTTCGAGCTCTCCTCGTAATAATAAATTTGCTTTCACAGGAAAGAATGTTAGGGTACTCTGTAGAATATTATTACTAATACAAGCAATCCCTACTTGAAGAAAGTTTTTCTAAATGCTAGTTTATATCATGCCTCGTTTTACGTTGGACTTTATTTTAACAGCGATATTTTGACAACGATACATTATCACGAACTCTTTTTAAATTTAGCTACTTATTTATCTTGTAGTGTGTGTCTCTATCCGGTGTAAGTGAAGTTATTTATTTACTTATTTTTAAGTATATAATCTTCCGCACCGAAGCCTCAAAACGTAATCAGCGGTAAATATGAATTAGCTCCCTATGGTATATACCGTATATTTATAACAACGACTGAAAAAGAAGTACTGTACGGTTATATGAACAAGCTTAAAATCTGTTGGAAATCATCTGCTTGGTCTCACAACAGAATCAATATCTATCTACTCACATCGGAATTAATGTGTGTGTGTGTGTGTCTATATGTGTAAGAGTGTGCGTGTGGTAAATACTTGCTGGCTGTTTGGTTATTCATGGAAGCGAAAGTATTGAACCTGTTACGTACTTTAGCGGGGAGCTCGGGGGAAAGATGCAAAAGCGGAAGATTTTGATAGGGCTTGCTTAATCTGCTTCGTGTAAACTCTAAAGTTAAATAAAAGAGTTGAAAATTCGCACAAGCAACAATAGACAAATTAATAGAGGAGAAAAATCTCTGTTGTTATGAACCAGGAACAAAACAGACAGAAGATGATTTATTTGCGGATTAGCTTAGATAATAGGAAAATTACATGATTATTTGCATTCCATTAGATACGTTTGTTTTCTTTTACAGCGACAGTTTATCCGGTTATTCAAGTAATTTTATATGCTTTCTGTGCTTTCAACTACTAATTTAATACTTAGTTAATGTCAACGATGGAATTGGCTTGTATGTTTATTTACATACACTGAAAAAAATGGTTGTAATTAAATTGTCAAACATGAATGTAAAACCATTTACACCTCATTTTGTAAGTTGATATACATTTCCTTAATTTAATTTACAAAATTTGATGTTTCTTACAAATTTACAGTAAATTTATAAGAAAATATGATATTTTTATTGATAAAAATGTAATTTTACAGGATGTCAATTGTTTTACATAGAGGAGTGGCAAACAGATTACCAACATTTCTTGTAAATTTACCTATGAAATTCTTTACAGTGTACTTATGCTGTAAATTCTAGATAATTTTTCTATATAATATACTATATATTATTAGCGAATAACGGAGAAAGCTAAGAATTATACCAATCTAAAGTTTTTAATGAACTGAACAAAACTGATATGCGTAAGTGAGAAACGTCATGTGTAGCTTTCGAAAAAAATCGAGAAGAACGAATTTCTTTGTGAACCCGAAAAATTGACATTGAACATTAATCGCATCACCTATTATGATAAAACTAAAGTGTTTGTTATTTCACTAGCATAGGGTGACTAGAAATCCCTTTTCTTTAAAGAAAAAAACTGCATTGTCCCTCGTTTTTTTCAGAAAGGCGTCAGGTTTCTCGAGAAATATCCGAAGCGGAAAGCAAAACTATCTCATTTTAAAAACAAATGTCCAGGTTTTGGTTCATTGTTACGTAATATAATCACAAATAACCATTTGAAACTATTGCTTTTAAAGATTTTTTTTTACTTTTTCTTGGTAAAGAAAGATCAAGCCTTCTACAAAAGATTAAGTCATCAAAAAATATTCGTATGACATTAAAGTGGCAATCGATTATCTTAGACTTAGAGGATAATGAAGAAAAATTAAAATTCGAATAAGGCTAAATAGATATAACTTTGGTTATTTAGGAAATCTATAAATTTCTCCCTTAATGACATACATTAACGATTCTCTCTACTAAAACCGGAAGTTCTAGCTACTATCAATTTCGGTTTCAATATTAATTGAAAAAATATCAGACTCTACAAATCAAAGTCTTTCTCGCAGTGTACACGTGATACCGCTTATTGTTACTCTGCTCGAATAGATTTACGTATTTATGTACTGCATAAGACTGCTAGTAGCACATTGTATCTATTTTTGCTTGATCTACAGTAACAGTGACACATATACTGCTAACATTGAAGCACGCTTTTCTAAGAATAACACATATACTGCTAACATTGAAGCACACTCTTCTAAGAATAGCATATATACTGCTAACATTGAAGCATATTCTCCTAAGATTGACACAGATACTGCTAACATTGAAGCATGCTCTCCTAAGATTGACACATATACTGCTAACATTGAAGCATGCTTTCCTAAGATTGACACATATACTGCTAACATTGAAGCATGCTCTCCTAAGATTGACACATATACTGCTAACATTGAAGCATGCTCTCCTAAGATTGACACATATACTGCTAACATTGAAGCATGCTTTCCTAAGATTGACACATATACTGCTAACATTGAAGGACACTCTTCTAACAATAGCACATATACTGCTAACATTGAAGCATATTCTCCTAAGATTGACACATATACTGCTAACATTGAAGCATGCTCTCCTAAGATTGACACATACTGCTAACATTGAAGCATGCTTTCCTAAGATTGACACATATACTGCTAACATTGAAGCATGCTCTCCTAAGATTGACACATATACTGCTAACATTGAAGCATGCTCTCCTAAGATTGACACATATACTGCTAACATTGAAGCATGCTCTCCTAAGATTGACACATATACTGCTAACATTGAAGCATGCTCTCCTAAGATTGGCACATATACTGCTAACATTGAAGCATGCTTTCCTAAGATTTACACATATACTGCTAACAGTGACACACACCCTACTGGTAATTAATGAATCAATCTAATAAGTAAGTTAAAAATGTTAAAGTAGATAAAGCTCAAAATTTGAAAGAATAATTCTAGAAAGTGGTTAAGTACTTTCTTTTCAAGAACATAACGCAAGAAACTTCAGTGCTAGAGAAGCAAAACCTTGCTATGAGAGGGAATGAGGCGAAGGACTGAAACGTCGTGGGATGAAACAGCATACGACCGAACCTTCACAGAAAAGTGTTTGGGTCCTACAACGTTTGGATCATATAATGGTTTTCCCTCCCTTATATATCTTCAAGAAAATGATTGTTATTTAAAACTGTATGATTATAAGATTTTTTAAATAATTTCAATCGTATGCAGGTAACTTCGTTCTATCCTATGCCGTTTCTGTTGTACTCCGTTTCGGTCCTATGTCGTTTCGGCACTACGCATCTAGTTCACTATGATATCCTTTCCTCTGATTAGACAATCGATTCAAGATTTTAGTTTTAACTTTGTTAATGTCCTGCTGTCTGTTAAGTCCTAAACCTGTTTTCCCTACCCAAAGGTATTTTTCTTCAGGCTCCTGAAGTGAAGCTCTCAATAAATTTGTGCTTTATATTTTCCGTGCATTATCGTTTCTTATTCATGATATACACTCTCACTTTTAATTATAAAAGTAACCAAGGAAGTTCTGTCGCTTTTTGTGGAAGTCTGTGTTCCATTGGCCCTCACACCGTGAGTTGAATGCGAATGAAGATAAGGTGAAAGTCAGTTGTTGAGTATATCCAACATGCCACCTGGTTGTGGTAGTTCAGTTACACCGTGAACTTGCATAACTACAGAGTGAACATGGGGCCTATGCTGCAAGAGTTCAAACTGGGGTCAAACGCCGCTGCAGCAAGGCGGAAGATATGCCAGGCCTTTGGTGAGGATATCGTGATTACGCGGACAGTGCAGCGGTGGATTAACAAGTTTAAGGAAGATGACGAAACACTCGAAGGCACACCACGTGCCGGAGGACCAACAAATTTACAAAATTAAGATCTTCAGTCAGCAATTGAGGCGAACAGTGGCCAGACATGTGAGGAACTGGGACTGCGAAATCAGCACTGCATCGAAAGAAGTTCCTCCTGTGTGTTTGGTGGACCACTTGCAGCATTGTGCATCAGGAACTACTACCAGATTTCCAGAGCATCAATGCAACTATGTACTGTCAGTAGTTGAGCCGTGTTCAAGAAAAACTTAAAACTCTTGAGCCATCACTTCTGAATCGAAAAGGGGTCCTCCTGTTACAGGACAAAGCTAAACTCCACGTGGCTAGTATGACCCGGGACACTGTTCTGCACCTTGGATGGAAAACACTATTGCATCCGCCATACTTCTCGGACATTGCACCGTCCGATTATCATCTGTTCCATTCCTTGGATTATCATCTTACAGGACGCCAGTTCAAATCCCTAGTAGAGGTGCAAAATACACTTAATACCTTCTTCGCTTCATGACCCACCAAGTTCTACCGCGATGGAATTCATAGCCTTCCAGAATGTTGACTGAACGTCTTTCATGCTGATGGGAACTATTTTTGATCTTCCAGTACATCTTAGGTGACATATCGATGTTCGAAGGTGGTGGGTGAAAAAGCAACAGAACTCTTTTGATTATATTAACAATAATAATGTTAACGAATTGGCACAATTAGACAACTCGACCATGTACTAGTTATTGCGAAAAGCAGAATTCAAAAATTCACATTCGTTCAAGAGTTATCATGCGGAAACTCCGCTGTGGCTCAGTGGTGGAACGTTCCCCTCTGATGGATGGGGTCCTTGGTTCTATCCCATCTCGCGTCATGTGAGATTTGTGGTGGTCAAACACCGTGTGCGTTGGTCTTTGCGGGGTTCTCCCATTTTCTTCATTCCACCATTTCATTCATTCTCATCATCACCGTCTCCTTTAGTCTAGTCAGCATAACCGTGGCACTTAAAACTGAAATATTGTATTTTTTTCTAATGTAGCATCAAAATTGTGGACACCCACTGTTAACATGGAATAATTTTCATTTCATCTTTTATCATGTAGATTAAGAGATGGACATACAGACGTACGGACCTACGAACAGTACAATCTTACAAGTTCGAATGCATGATCCTAGTAATAATAACAATAATTCTGCTTGGAACCGTGACCGAAAATTGAAATCTGGTGCAGTTTGGTTGGAAGGTATACAGACCATCATGAAACATTGACCCTCCCACAATTAAGACGGCTCCTCACCACACTGTTTCGCATCCAGGAAAGCTGGATTACCAAATTCACTTCACTGGCCCTGGCTAGACATATACACATTCTCCATAATCAAGTTATTTGGGATTCAAACTACAGTCCAATTGACATCCTAAATAACTCCGCGCCCAACTGTTTGAATGAAATAATTACAATTTGAATAATTTTAGGAAGTTACAAGGAACATATGCGTAAAGGAATGTGAATGTCACTATTCTGAAAACACAAATGACAATCGATACAATCTATTAGTTAACAGTAGCACTATATTTTACTTCATACATAGTACATAATTAATAACAATTTATGCCAGCAAAAAATATTTAAAAAGTCAATTATTATTAGAGACGAATGATATAACTTCATTTTTCGATTTCCTCAAAAACCACGCATGGAAGTTTACTCTTAAGCAGGGGCGTCATTTCAGACTTGGCTTGAGGGGAGGGGGCCAGAGCACCACCGACATAAGACTTTCACGTTTTGTACTAGTATATTACTAGACAATCGATTAAAATATATGTATTCCTCAAACTCTTTGGGGGGGAGGGCAATCGCCCTCTCCTAACCCCCCGTAAATGACGCCCCTCCTCTTAAGTATGTTATTTTTGTTTAGCTCGATCTGATCTATCGCTTGATGTATGTCTTAGGTTTCGGTAATATTTCAATTAAACAAAAATTCGAACTTATGAGCTTAATAATAATTTTAAACTACATGTCATTAATCATACTTTGCAAGGTCATTTTGCTGATGTCACAACGATGTCCTTAATGAAGTTATATTTCAAAATTAGTTTTATCTCAATACGTGTCATGGTTCTTATATGCTATCGATATTCAGATATATGAAAGAATTCGATTTTCTTGTAAGCTATCGATTTTCAGATATATGAAAGAATTCGATTTTCTTGTAGGCTATCGATTTTTAGACATATAAAAGAATTCTATTTTCTTCATTTTCTCGAAGACTATGCATCAGACTTGTTAATCATTTTGTTCAGCACATTAAGATCTATCAACTACAGATCTCTTTGAACAATTATTTTTTTCATGAAATTCCAATAATAGTGAAGAGTTTTTTTTAAACACTTTATTAGTTTACTATTAAAATCCTTCAGTTTAACGTCGGACTTGTGTGCCCTTTAGGTTAAGGAAGACGATCTTTAAGGCAAGTGAATGATGATAAAATAATTAGTGAGAAGAAACGGGAGTATCTCGAGAAAACCCACGTGCACGATGTTGTCCACCACAAATTTAATTGACTGGGTATCGAATCAGGAACCCCAAGCACAAGAGGTAAGCGCGCTACCACAGACCCATTGTGCCCCACAAGAATTTAGTATTATTGTCAAATTATAATGTACAGTAATTGCGCTATTTTCTGATCTATAAACGATCCAATAACACCAAGAACTCAGTCGTACGTTGTAATTTTACTAAGAAACTCTTATATTGCATGCAGAAAGGTCAGCATAAAATGAATTTATTATGGTTCAGTCTAAATGATTTGAAGGAATGTTAGTTCCTATTAGCCTTTCAACTAATGGCCAGATTGCGTCGTCTGTATATATATAGGCCCTATATATAGTGTGTGTATGTGTGTATGCACGCATTCAGTAGCACAGATAAAATTCTTTGCTTACTTTCATCTAAGCATACGGTTCTTCTACACGGCATGTGTCGTGCGTGCTTGGTACGTTTAGAAACTAGAATTGTAAGTCTAAATATTGATCCATAGAATGAAGATTGATAGGAGAAACTCAATTTATCTGTTTCATTATCTCAGAAGGTACAGAGTTGAACGAATATGCAATAGGAATGGATTCTGGTTATTGCGTTATCGAGGCTTACTTGGACTCACGCAAGATGAGCCTCACTATCTTCAACAGGGAGCTTATGTCCAAATGTCACGCTCGAGCTTGGGATCTTTATCCTCAATGAGGCGCAATGCTAGCTCGATCTCAAGCCTATTTACTTCACTGTGCTCGGGCTCGCCATCCTCAATAAGGCTCGTGCAACCCAGCTCTCACATGTATTTAGTTCATTGTGCTCGGGCTCCTTATCTGCAACGAAGCTCGTGCAAGCTTGATCTCACACCTATTTAATTCATTGTGCTCGGGCACCGTGTTCTCAATGACTCTCGTGAAAGCTCGATGTCATGCCAATTGCAAGCTCAATCTCACGCCTATTTATTTCATTGTCTTCGTGTTCCCTATCCTGAATGAGGCTCGTGAAAGCTCGATCTCACGCTTATTTACTTCATTTTGCTCGTGCTCCCTATCCTCAATGAGGCTCGTGCAAGCTCGAGCTCAAACCTATTTATTTCATTGTCGTTGGGTTCCCTATCCTTAATGCGGCTGGTTCAAGCTTGATTTCACGCCTATTACTTCATTGTGCTCGGGCTCCCTATCCTCAATAAGACTTCTGCCAGCTCCATCTCACACTTACTTACTTTATTGTGCTCAGGTTCCCTACCCTCAATGAGGCTAATGCAAACTCGATCTCACGCCTATTTGCTTCGTTGTGCTCGGGCTGCCTATCTTCAATGAGGCTCGTGCAAGCTAGATCTCAAGTCCTGTTATCTTCATTGTACTTGGGCTCACTATTCTCAATGGAGCTCGTGCAAGCTGGATCTCACGCTTAATTTTTTTATTGATCTCGGACTTAATTACTATTCTCACTGAGGCTGGTGCAAGCTCGATCTCACACTTATTTCATTGTACTCGGGCACAGTATTCTCAATGATGCTCGTGCAAACTCGATCTCACGCTTACTTACTTCATTGTACTCGGACTCCTAATCCTCAATGAGTCTCGTGTAAGCTCGATATCACGCCTATTTATTTCATTGTGCTCGGGCTTACTATTCTCAATAAAGCTCGATCTGATGCCTTTTTATTTCATTGTGCTTGGGCTCAGTATTTGTAATGAGGCTACCGCAAGTATCACGCCTATTTACATCACTATGCTCGGGCTCATCGCGCTCATTATTCTCATTGGGGCTTGTTTTCGACTTATGTGTAGTGCTCGAGCACGCATGAAGATTCGAGTTTCTACATCGATCCAAAAGAAATTTAAACGAGTGACAGAAATGAAAAACATTCCAATAAAAGATACTTTATCTCTTCGTGCATATATCGATCGATGAAAAAAAAAAGAAAAAAAAGAAAGAAACAGTTAAAGATAATGTACAAAACATGACAAATATTTTACTTTTCCTTTTCTTCCATGCTACAAAAGCTAACTTCACTTCAATCTGCAGGTAAATTGCATATAAATTACAACAATATAATAGATAAACTAAGTTGCATCTAGCTGTGTTTCTCTTTGTAACGAAGCAGCAAGGAATATATTCATTATCTCTGAAAAACAATAGCTCTTTTACGGATAATGAAGAAGAATTCTTCTACGCAGTAGTTTCCCCCTATCTTCCTGACCCCTCTCCTCCCTCCTATCTGCTAAATATTAATCTCACAAAATGTCAATAACATCCGCGGGAACAGCCACCACTAGCGCGACAAGAGGAGGAGAAAAATGTATTTTATATTTGCTTACATATTTCCAGGTCACTAGCAACGTAGGCAAACATTGATTTTATATTTATGTAATTCTATTAAGAAAGAAAAGTTGAGTGAGAAAATGTTTATATATATATATATATATATATATATATATATATATATATATATATATATATATATATATATATATATATATACTTTCTTTCTTCTATGTCATGAGCAGATAAATCTAATTTTTGTACTAAGTAATTAAATGTCATGGAACGTTTTCAACCAAATATGCAAAATTTCACATGATATTTCTTGAAATGTCATTGAAATGCGGCACCAAATTGGAAGCTCTTTTTTTTTTTTTTTTTTTTTTTTACATATTAGAACATTTATTTTTACTACACTGTGAAAGAAAAGTTCGTGAGTGAAATTTCTAACCATGTGTCGCCGTACAGTGTTTCTATAAATCATTGTGCCTAACTCAAATTGCAAAACAAAATAAATGTTTCATAGCAATTCCATGTTCATATCTTGTAATCAGATGCAGTGCTAAATATTTTAGCTATTTAGTTGCACAGCAGTGTACCAAGCTAAGTTCTTTCTCACGCAGAGCTGCAGTGTGCTATGTGCCTATTTACACAAAGCAAATCATTTTTTTTTTTTTGAAAATCCATAATTTCGCTTCCTATGAAGGCAGCGCAATGAAAGTTGGCTACGTCATTAATCTCCACTATGTTATAGCCTATATGAAATTCCAATGTTTAATTTCAAACAGTATATACAATGTAGAGGATTCTGGAAACCTGAAGAAAACCTCAAATTTTGGCATTGACTCACTCATCTAAATCTATAGCAGTGGTTGCCAAACTTAAAAAACTTCTGAGCTAGTATACCGTTTTTAAACCTTACTGTGAGCCATCAACAAAAAGAATTGCCAACTTCTCTTTTTTAAATATCTTACATTTGTTTATTGCTTATAAACTTACGTATTTCTAGTAAATATCAAATCAAACTATCCAAGTTAGCAAATGTCTAATATATACATGAAAAATATAACATGCTCATAGCAAATGTCTAATGTACACATGAAAAATATAACATGCACATAGCAAATGTCTAATATACACATGAAAAATATAACATGCTCATAGCAAATGTCTAATATACACATGAAAAATATAACATGCACATAGCAAATGTCTAATATACACATGAAAAATACAACATGCACATAGCAAATATCTAATATACACATGAAAAATACAACATGCACATAGTAAATGTCTAATATACACATGAAAAATGTAACATGCACATAGTAAATGTTTAATATACACATGAAAAATATAACATGCACATGGCAAATGTCTAATATACACACGAAAAATATAACATGCACATAGCAAATGTCTAATATACACATGAAAAATATAACATGCACATAGCAAATGTCTAATACACACACGAAAAATATAACATGCACATAGCAAATGTCCAATATACACATGAAAAATATAACATGTATATAGCAAATGTCTAATATACACGTGAAAAACATAACATGCACAACTCCACGCGTATACAATCAATTGTGAGATGAGGTTAACAATGGCAATAACGCCGGAGAAACAAACAGTCGCTGTCGTTGTCATCAGCGCCCTCTGTTGTTAGCGTCAGCTCTCTGGAGGAATCATGGTTAGCCAACCGCAGTGTTAACGCGATCTACCAAAAATGTCCCCCGCGAGCTACTAGTAGCTCGCGATTGACTGTTTGACGATCATTGACCTATAGGGTATTTTCTGTAAGCATGGAAATGTAAGATTTTTTAATTCAAGTAAAGGTAAAAGACCGAAAATTGATAATTGTCCCTAAAAGGCGGAAAATTAGTGGGCAAAAGCAAAATTACTTATATACTTAAGGCCACTTCATTAAAAACCTGTAGACATGAAAAGTTGAAATTTGCCACAAATGTAAGATTTGTGACACAAGTAAAAGAAAATATCCGAAAACTGGAAATTTTCTCTTCCAACGAAGAATATTAGTAGGGCGGCAAAAAGAAAAAAATACATATAGTTACGTTACTTGACTCGAAACCTACAGTATATAGAACTTTCTGTAGACATGGAAACTTCGAATTTTGTACAAATATAGAATTCGTGATGTACGTAAGTAAAGGAAAAAAATCAGAAACTGGGAACTTCTTTTCCAATCAAGATAATTGAACCGCTTACTGCAGAAAGTAAACATGTCCAACATTTACACATTTCCTTGTTTGTGATGATAATGGTTTGTAATAGGTGAATGCAACGTTTAGCTCCGAAATGATATTTGTCCACTCAATATAACAATGGGCATCGCGACGCCTTCAATTTTCCGTTTACTGGAGAAAAGAAACTTGTCCCGGACGAATTTCCTATCGGTAGTAAATGAGACTTTGTAGTTTTCCCGTTAGAGGTCATACCTTCATACCCAATGATAAGGATTTCGGGATAATACAGAAGAAGCTGAAGAAGAAGAAAAAGTACACGGTGGATGACATTGTTGAGCTCATTAAAACTTCCTCGATCATCTCAACAAGTTTTCCATTGTTCAAACGAAAGCGACTGATTTCATTGACTATAGTTCATTGTGGCCCGAATTTCACAAAATAGCGTGTTTGAGCGATTTTTAGGGCAAAAAAAGTCGCCAAACACCTAAAAGTGACTTTCAACATTTCAAAATACCATGAGATGTAGTTCTTATCAGTAACCCCATGCAATTCAGTGTAACATGAATATTGGTAGCTAGATAGTGGATACTTTTAGACTGAGGAACTCTTCTAAACACTCTGTCCTGACCATATGGATTACATCAAAAAACGTTGGTCTACATACCTCAGGAAAAGATGCTATTTTGAAGTTCAATAGCATCCTGACCCATCGCAACGGAAACACGTTCTGATGGTAACGATGACTGACTAATTTGTGATTATACAATCCACGTATTATCCAGAAATGTTTAACAGCTAAGTTTTCTTCCAGTAAAGGATGTTTATCAATTTTGTTGTCGTTTTCTTGAATCAATTCAATCCACAATTCGTTTGAACAATGCATTTACTGCAGAAAGCAAACTTGTCCAAAACACAAAACGGTGACCTCCTCTATCCCCTTATTTCATACACAAATTTTTCATGTGTATTTTATCACGTATACTTGTATCATTAAAGGAAAAACACATGTTATGGTGGAAATATCTTAAAGATAGTCTTACTCGGGTTTTATGCCTCTCCTGTAAAATCACGAAATGTGAACATGTTTGTTTTCTGCAGTAAGCGGTTTAATTAGGGGCAAGTGCAAAATTACCTACAATTGTATAATTTGATTGTACTAGTATATCTATAGAATACTCTTTATAAACATAGAAACTTAAAAATCGGCATAAGTGTAGGATTTGTGATACAAATAAAGGAAAATATCCGAAGATTGGAAATTTCCCCTTCCAGCGAAGAATATTAGGGGGGGGGGCAAAAGAAAAATTACATAGTTACTTTACTTGACTCAAAACGGTACTTTCTGTAGATGTGGAAACTTCAAATTTAGCACAAATATAGGATTCGTGATGCAAGTAAAGAAACCATTCCGAAAACTTGAAATTTCCGTCTTCAAGAAGGAATATTAGGAGACAGGAACGCAATTACCTCCAAGAATACTCCTTATAAACATATAAACTTGAAATTTGGCACAAATGTAGGATTTGTGATACAAGTAAAGGAGAAATTTTCCCCTTCAAGGAGGAATATTAGGGGGCAATAATAAAAACACATATAGTTACATAATTTAATTCAAAACTAATAGGGACTTCCTCTAGACATGGAAGGCTGAAATTTTACACAAATGTAGGATTTGTGATACAAATTAAGGAAACTATCCTAGAACTAGAAATTTCTTCCTCCAAGGAGGAAAGTTATGGGCCAATTGCAAAACTACATACATACTTTTAGTATGTCACTATATTCAAAACTAATTTCTGTAGACTTGGAAACTTGAAATTTAACACAAATGTAGGACTTGTGATACAAGTAAAGGAGAAAAGGGAAACCTGGAAATTTCTCCCTTTAAAGAGGAAGATTAGGGGGCAGGGGAAAAATTACATACAGTTATGTCACTTGATTCAAAACCTATTGGCTACTGTATATAGATATGGAAAGTTGAAGTTCGATACAGATGGTAGTTGTTTCTAACTGGTAAAATGATTCTCCAAAGTTGCTGTATGATTTACTGGCGTAAAAGTAATAAAACCAATGGTGAACTTAACGACTGCATCTTATATTCCGTCAAATTTTCCAGGACGTCGTAGTGGTAGTTCAATTCAATGATGATATTTGGATAGTTACTTGGAGGTTGTTTTATGGGTTGTTTCTGCGGTCATGAACTCTAGCAGATCCCATTGGCGGTCGCCCTCGGGACAATCCTAGTCTCCAATAGTGGCTGATGTGCTAATGCACTTCATCTACTATCCAAGTTCACAATCTACCCAGAAGTGTGTTCCTACAGTTTTGATAGCAGAGGACAATGACATCTTCGGTCATACGACCAGGATGGGTCGTGTAATCCAAAGGAATGTGGGATGATGGTTGAAGAAGTACTAGTCTATCGTTTATTGGTTGTTCTTACAGAATGATAAAATAAATGTACTTACCTCACAAATACTTGCTTGGCAAGTGTACAGCACAGATAAAAAGTTTCTTACGTTAAGTTAATAAATTAAATTAGATTTAGCGAAGTCTTTAGATGATTCGAGTTTAACAATAATTTAAACAGCCCGTTGAAGATGCAATTGTAACAACTTCATAGTAACTTTACACTACTGCACACATGATTCACTTGTTGTAATACTGGAAGATGTTGGCAAGATAGGTGCGGAAAGACATAATCTCTGATCAAAAAACAGCATGAATGGTAATAAGGCTCGAACATCTGATGCAGTACAAGCGCGAGGGCAATGACTTCCTATTCAGGATCATCACAGCTGAGCACAACTTTACTCCACAGGCCAAGGCCTCCTCAATGACGTGGAAACATTCCAGCTCATCCTTCACGAAAAAAATTCCGAAGTGTTGCAATCCGCAAGGAAACATACTGACAGTATTCTGAGACGTGAATAGTGTCATATTGTTTGATTTCCACATTGCAGAGAACGTCAATATGTCACGCTATTGCCATACTAATTGATCTGAAGTCCACCATTTGACGCAAGAGACCAGGGTTTTGTTCTTCGACGGCAGTACAATATTCCACACAGCAAGGGACACTGCAAAATGAGTTCATCATCTGGGATGGGAGAGACTCAATAACCCGGCCTACAGCAATGATCTTGCTCCATCAGACTTCCACCTTTTTCTTGTTTTGAAATCAGTACTATTGGAACATCACTGCAGAAGTAACGATGATATGCAACAGGCTGTAAGAGATTTCTCAAATTGCTGGGCAGTCATTTAACGATTTTTACCAGAAGAGTTTCCTAAAGTAGATTTCACGGTACGATAAATGTATCAATATCATTGATGACTATGGCAGAAAATAATCAAAAGATTGCATTTGGTTATGATATATATATATATATTTTTGTACTAAAAGTTTCTTGTGAAAAATATGACGCAATTTATTGTCAGAATGTATCTCCCTGATATTGGCATGAACATACTTAGTGACTACAAACAACATATATATTTTCTGCTGGATGGAGATTAAAATAAATAATTTTTTCCTATATCTATAGTTATGTGATCGATTTTTATTATAGATACTCTTGATGGAAAATGTGAACAACACACACACACACACACACACATATATATATATATATATATATATATATATATATATATATATATATATATATATATATATATATATATATATATATACGATTATGATATAGAGTATATTGATCCATTCATCAATTGATTTAAAGTGGTCGTTTGTCAAGCTTTCATCTAAAAAAAAAGAATAAAGAATAAACAACATACTCATTTGGTTTTAATGGCAAACGAATTGAACTGGAAAACAGATTCTTGTACGTCAAAATAAAAATTATTTTCGCATTTGGTGAACAGAAATCCCTGATAGCAAAGAGTTTTATTTGAGAACAATATATATATATATATGATTAGTCAGTGAATCTGCAGCTTTGACTATATATATATATATATATATATATATATATATATATGGAAAGCTATTTTTTTACACAAATACGTATTGTATATGTATGAAATTTACTCTGTGTATGTTAAGAAAATATGATATATGGATTTATTATTACTAGTGTTGTTTATTATTAAATGTTTGAATATTTGTATTTAACTAATTGACTGCAAATCTCTCTGAAGCCTTTAAATCCTATTTGGAGCATCAAACTATTGTATTTTAAAATAAAATCATAATGCATCTAACACTGGTAGGTTGTTAGGTACTGGAGTATTATATTATTCGTTAATACACTATGTTATTTAAATAAAACGGAATCATCTTCTTTATTTCATTAATGATGCTGTACGAAAGTACAGATATTTGCACAGGAAACAGCATGGCTTTTGTTACACTATTCTAAGCTTAGAATTTAAAAGACTCAAAAGTACGAGGTTTAATGTACACTTTGGACATTGAAAGTGCAGAAATAAGAAGGAGAGGTCAGATTGACCCCACATTTGCAGAAGTGTATAGGAAGAAAGGAGAAAAAGAACTATGTGCAGTGTTTCTCCACAACATATTAAGTGCACCAGCCACTCACTCTAGAAACAGCAACAGGAGGCAGGCCGGAAAGACACTCATTATAGTTCTGATCGAATGTGCCATAAAATGAGTGTGTCGATGCGGTAGAATAATGTTCCGTAATAGCATGCGGTAATATTTTCAGCAAGTTTCCGCCTTGACTATGGAAGAATTGTTCCATAAAACAACTGCAGTTCATGTTTGCGCAACACTGGCTGCCGTCCTGGACGGTACGTAGTCACAGTTTTGCGAATATGCAATTAATGGCTCCGGAAAGGGCAAGGTAGGATTCCAATGGCGTTCTAGGGACCAAGAGAACAAGAATTGTCCGCGTACGATGAAATATAAAAGTTAGATTAAACAGTTTCAGAAGGCACATCGAGTGAAACCTTTGCTTGATTCACAGAATTCTTCAATGATGCTTTCGGTAAATTAATCTCGATTTTGTATCTCATTGGACTCACACTCACTACTACCTTCAATGGAACTGAAGCTCACTTATAATTGCACTCACTAACCTCAATTGAGGTTCACGCTCTTTCGGATTCAGGATCTGGCTAGCTATCTGTATATAGCACTCATGCTCACACGCGCTCGCGGTCAATTATTGAGCTCAAGGAGTCTCAGAGCGGGCTCGTAAGCTGGGATATCTCTAGTTTGGAATGGTAAACCATGGAATCTTTTATAAATTTACTGTATGTCATGATAGAATATATATGATGATGATAATGAAGACAAAAGTGATGATAAGAGACTGGAAACCTTCCGAAATGTGGGTGTAGAGAAGAATGAAAAGAATTCGCTGAACCGAGTGGAAAACGAAAGAGAAAATGCTAGAAATAGTAGTGGAGAAAAGAACAATTTTAGGTATAATTGAAAAGAGGAAGAGAAATTGATTGGGGCGTTAGCTGAGAAGAAGGAGACGAAGGGGAAGGAAGGAAGGATGGACAGTATCATAACAGAAAAATCGTGCGTGAAAACGAAGAAATTAGCCGAAGACCGTGAAGCCTGGAAACTTCTTAATTGCAGCAAGTCACCTCCCAATAATGGCAAAATACCTATGATGATGATAGTGATTCTAATATTAATTGCAGCTTTGTGAGAATTACAAACGATCATTAGCGCTTTGGTTGGCAGTTTTGTGGCATAACGATATCTGTCGTTGTGTGCTAAGTGGGTGGTTGTCCGCTTAACAGAGCAAGAAAGGAATATGATGATGGGTGTTAACAGCAGTACTTAATTTGTCATGTGACGGCGACGTCGTAGTAGCTTATAGGGGGCTATCGACCGAAAAGAGCTCCCGCAGTGATACGCACCATTCGAGCTCTCATTTGTCATGTGATCCACTCACATACACTGCCACCAGCAGTCAAGCGTCTCCAGGGAAACGGATTATTATTGTTATTTCAGCTGCCAAATGGTCTCATACTCACTAGCTGTTATGCACTTCGACTCCAATTTCAGTAAACTTATTCAAAAGAAATATCATAATATCTTTTTTTTTAAAAAAAAAAAAAAAAAAAAAGCTCAAACGTCAAGGACAACTAATAGAATATTGGAGATATTTTCAATTTAAAAGTAAACTTACAAAAACAGTTTTTAGTGACCTCATTAACAAAACTTACTAATTTTATAGTTAAGGTTAGGAATATTTGGTGCACACTTTTTAAAGAATTTGCATTACTAAAATTCCTGTATATGTTTAGCTTGTCTGTCTATCTATCCGGGAGACAAAATAAATATGTGCGTCCACTCCAGAGACAAAAAAAAAAAAAAAAAAAACATCAATTTTGCTCAGGGTGTAGAGGTTCAGAAGTTGAGAAATGTGTTCGAACCTGCTGGAGGTGATCCATCCACCAGGAAGTGGTAAAAATAAACCATTTCAGGTTTTTAACATTGATCACTATAGAACACAAACGGTAACAGGTAAGAAAGAAGCGGCTTTCCTTAATCAATTAACCATCCCAAGAATATATTCCGTCATTGTTCTAATCTCTTTACAAAAAAGCGGAAGTGGTAGAGTCAACTACAACTTCCAGTTTCATTATTAATTGAGTATTAGGCACAGTGATTAAAATTTTCGGATTCATAAAAGCATCAAAACAAATGCTACGTTTTCTAAAAAAAAAAAGAGAAATTCATATAGTTATCCAAAAGAGAAAGTAAAATGCAACTAATAAGTAAGCGCTATTAGCACTGCATTTAAAAGCAACAAGTAATTTAATTTTAATTTATAAAATAAAAAATATTTTTTTGTTATATATGTACTTATTCTATTGAATACTTATTATTTTAATACATTTTTATACATGATAATGCTAGTTTTACAATACAAAATATCTGCTCTAAGATATTGATTATTGGAGGTACAAAACTCCAATATTGAAGAGTATTAAACACAATAAAATCAAAGCATTTCTTCTTACTTTCTGTTACAAAAATAATCATCATAAGAAACTTTTATGTAGTTATTTCATTACATAGGCAGACCTACATGTGAAGAAATAATGGAATTTTCTGTTTTTCAAATAATTGATAAATTCACAAAGATTTCTTTTTGTTTTCTTGCTATATTTTAAACAATGGGATGGAATGTGTGTACTCTATGAACTCGATCTAGGTTGCCTGTACTTTACACCCCCCGAACACACATACACACACGCGCAGAGAGAGACTATGTACATTTTAACTTGCTAATTAGAAATATTAGAAATTTTAGGTTCCCGAAAGCTAATTGGAATATTAAAATTTGTTGCTGTGGTCTTCCTAATGGTCGTTTTCCTATTGGACTTCCAGTTCAAAGTTTGAAAGCTACGACCTATTCACTTGAGTCTCCTAGATTTGATGACCCTAATAATTTTTGGTAAACGCTGTAGATAATACAGTGCCTCGTTATGAAGTTTCCGCCATTTCTCATTTCCTTCCTCTTGGTTCCTGTGTATGTTTCTTGAAAAAGTAACTTTTGTACGTTTGCTAGCCTCATGTCAAATCCACAAGCTGGAGGACCACAACTTGTCGTCTGTCCATGGCTACTTGAGTAACATGTAATAAATAATTATAAAACCGGAAATTTGAATATTATAGAAGTTGCCACGTTTCCCCCTTCAGAATTGGAATTATACAAAGCAACAGAACATGAGTTCGTAGGAGGTACTTTGAAGAGAACCAATATTTCTATATTTTATTTAAGTTTATATACCTAATTTCGCATCTCCAACAGGAGAGATGCTTATATTGAACACTTTTTCAATAAAGAACGGAAATTTAAAAATTACAGAAATGATCCGATTTTCTCCCGTTCACATAGACTGTTTGAAATCGCTGACATTCATTTTCTCTTATTTTTAATTAAAAGTTTATATACCAAATTTCATGTATTCAAATTAAGCAAATGCTCATCTTGAGCTTTTTTTTTTCAATAAATAAAAGGAAATGTTAATGTTTCTTTTCCCTTAGAAACAGAATTTTCCAAAACGATGATACACGTATTCCCTTATTTCTAACTAGCCTTCGATTAGCTGGAACTTCAACCCCAGACACCCACATTTGCTCCGCCTATGGCCTTACATTACTCACATAGCTGTGGCCATCTTATTATAACAATTATAACCCCCATTCTTTTTATTCCCCCTATTTTCTTCCCTTCTAAGGGAAGCACTAAAACATGCTGAAACACGTTTTTAACTCTTATGGAATTTCAAGATATGGCCATGTTACTTTAACAGTTACAATCTCCATCCTTTTTCTTTCCTTCTACGGGAAACGCTGAAATTCGTCTTTAATTATTTTAAATTGAAAGCCTAAATACCAAATCTCATATTTGTAATCTTAACGGATTTTGAGATATAGCCATCTTATTTTAACAACTGCAACGCTGGTTCATTTTTTCTTCCCTTGTAGCGGAAATATTGAAAAGCGCTGAAACACGTCTTTAATTGTTTTAAAGGAAAGTCATAATACCAAGTTTCATGTTTCTAACCTTAACGGATTTTGAGATATGGCCAGGCCCGTATTTAGGTAAGTGCTATTCTGTGCTCGAGCAGCGCCTTTGGCGTGGGAGACCCGGGTTCGATTCCCGGCGGGAGCTCATGTGGTTCGGATTCAACGTTACTCAGTAGGTCCACGTCTCACATAGCCTCGCTGCTGAACGGGACATAAAACTCAAAATCAATCAATCAATCTGTGCTCGAGCACAGGGCAGCAAAATTGAGCGGGCGACAAAATTTTGGAATTCTGTCTAAGATTCACAATAAAGTATTATTTAAAACTAGCAACACACAGAGTCCAGCGCAAGCGCGAGAAAATATCTTAGTGTGTTTAATTCTCTCTAGTTTCAGTAGTTTCTAATTAGCTACCTTATCTGATTATTTTTAAAGAGTCATCCTCTCCTACTCCCACCCTAAGGGGTGAGGATGAACTTGAACATCATGAAAACTGATACCGTTAAACTCAGAGACCTCAGAAACTATGAATTCAACACTAATATCTGTCGTTTTTGATTACTTCTAAAATCTCGCTCCCCTCCCTTAGGGAGTGGAATATGACCTTGAAGTTGAATTGGATAAAAACTCATTATTCATTTCAGCGATCACAAAAGCTATGATTTCAAGTCTAATATTGGTCGTTTTGGGAGGGGGCGGCACATTCTGAACAGGGGCGGCAAATTATTTAGAGCACAGGGGCGCACAATATATAAATATGGGCCTGGATACGGCCATCTTATGTTAACCCGGATTCGATTCTCTGTGATATCTCATGTGGTTCAGATATCACGCTAAGCTGGAGGTTCACGTCTCATTCAGTCTCGCTGCTGAAAGGGACGTTAAACTGAAAATCAAATCAAATAATAAATATCGTTTCAATGTTGTTATATTACACCCTTCTTAGACCTCTCGTAAGACGAAAGAAGATGAAATTAAAAATAAAATCAGAGCATTATTATTTTTGTATTTATACAGGGTGTTTCAAAACAACTCCGACAACGATTGGGAGGTGATTCCTGACACCAAAATAAGACAAAAATGCAGACCAACCTGGGTGTACAAATGCTTCCTTTCGGAGTTACAGGCTGCCAAAAGCATGACAAATAGAACTTTAAAGGCCCATAGCTCCAAAACTATGAGACCTACCGTAGTCAGATCAAGACTTCACTTAGGACCTAGTAAGTGCCCTATCCAAATATCCAAGTTTCAGAATCCTGCTGTACTTTCGCAATAACTTTTATAGAGGTACTTGGTGAGTACTTCAAATTATATGCAGGTAGCAAAACTTCCTCTATAAAAATTGTTGCTTGAGTGTCTTAGGAGTCTAAAACATGCATTTTTGGATAGTGTGCATATTAGTTGGTAAATGAACTCTTGACCTGACTACAGTAGGTCCCATAGTTTTGGAGCTGTGGACCTTTAAAGTCCATTTTTTGATGTTTTCGGCAGCCTATAACTCCAAAAGGAAACACTTGTGCACTCATGTTGGTCTGTACTTTATGTCTTACCTTGGTGTACGGAATCACCTCCCAAACGTTATTGGTGTTGTTTTGAAACACCCTGTATATATTTCGGGGCATTATTCAAACCCACCACATATAACGGATGGTTATTATCAAGAAGCACACTATCCGGAGAAGGGGAAGAAAGGAGGCGAACTGAGATTTGTACGTTGGGTATAATCTTAGCATTAGCCTGGTGTGAATGACAAAACACAGAAGAAATCAACTCGGAAAAACATGTTAAACTTTTCGACAGTGTTATTACCGGACACTGAGCTCAGTATCGTCCCCAGACATAAACAAATGAGGCGAGACAAGAAATACTTTTTTCGAGAATCGAGACGAAACGAGACGAGATAAGAAAACCATATATCTGGTCTCGTCTCTTCTCGTAAGCACCATTATACGTGGAACATCGGCTATTTGAGAACGTCTGCTGTATGCGTGAGTAGGAACCTACAGTTTAGAGTGAATTTGAACTGCTTTAGTGCCTTCGCGTAGTGTAGTCGTAAACGCTCTCGCTTTCCATGCTAATGGTCCCGGGTTCGATTCCTTTTGGGTCACTCGGCCGAAATGTGTAAAACGTTTTTCCAGATTTCCTCTTTCACATAGGAAAATGCCGAGTTGTTACCTAACTTATAGGTCCCACGTCGCGTCCTTTCTTCCCCAAATCCCTTCTTCCTTCCTCTTCCCCGAATAGTGAACTTGCTGCAGGACGTCATCCCTCATACGTGACGGGCTAAATGGCCATAGATGCCCAGAAATCTAAATCCTACATCCTTGAGAAACTGTGGCTCATTTGATGCTCTCTCGTTGGAATCGAACCCCCGTAACTTCATCTAAAGGTACACCTGCTAGCTACAATATTATGACATAACGGACGTATTATTGTTGTTATTTCTTTTTGGTCGAACGCAATTCCACAGAAGGCATATACTTCTAATACCTATCTTTAAAAATCACACATACACATACACACACAGAGAGAGAGAGAGAGAGAAAGAGAGAGAGGGAGAGAGAGAGACAAAGAGAGAGAGAGAAAGAGAGAGAGGGAGAGAGAGAAAGAGAGAGAGGGCGAGAGAGAAAGAGAGAGGGAGAGAGAGAGAAAGAGAGAGAGTGGGAGAGAGAGAGAAAGAGAGAGAGGGAGAGAGAGAGAAAGAGAGAGAGGGAGAGAGAGACAAAGAGAGAGAGTGGGAGAGAGAGAAAGAGAGAGAGGGGGAGAGAGAGAAAGAGAGAGAGAGGGAGAGAGAGAAAGAGAGAGAGGGAGAGAGAGAGAAAGAGAGAGAGTGGGAGAGAGAGAGAAAGAGAGAGGGGGAGAGAGAGAAAGAGAGAGAGAGGGAGAAAGAGAGAGATTTGAACAGTTTAGTGATAAAGAGGAATAGAAACTGAATGTAAAACGTCGTTGAAATCGCTTGATGGCCCACCTGTGGCTGCCTCTCTCTGTAAAAAAAAAACGTAAAACACTTCATCGTACGTAAATAGCTATTTTAAGCATGTATGTTTCTTTTTTATATAAATTCCTGTTGTTCCCTTTTATTTCATACCAACATATAAAAAGAAGAAAACAAACAAATAGAATGTTTACGAACAATAAAATCCCTCGAGAGTCACCAATAAATGGTAATTAATTTGTTGTTGAACATTGAGAGTACACACGATATTAAAGTTACGTAAAAAGAAAACTGAGATTTTATTGATTAAATTTTAAAAAATAATAATGTGTCATGAGAAAATCATTAAATGTATTGATGTTAGACTACAGACAACACATATTTTCGACTTCCAAAGTGTGCTGTGCTTAAGTAGCTTATAAAACAGGTATGTCTCTATAAGTATCTATCAGTGTCTCATAGAAGTGTTTAATAAGCGTCAACAAGTTTTCAGTATCTACTATAAGTGTCTATAAGTGTTCTATATGTGTTCTATATGTGATTAATAAGTGTCTTATTGAACAATTGTCCATCTATTGACAGAGTAAAGACGGTAAGAGGCATTCACAAACATTTATCTGGAATGAATTCAGTGTCTCGAGAGTAAGTTTAATCTCATCCGTTAATCCTATATTCAAACCGGAAGTGGTACAAATTTACCATTTCTGGTTTTAATGTTGATCACCACAGTACAAAAACGCTAAGAGATTGGGACTAGCAGTACTGTGGACTTGATTCAGTGTCCCAAGAATAGGCTTCATTCTCTCCGGTAATCCTCTATTCAAACCGGGAGTGGTAAAAAATTAACAATTTTCAATTAACAATTAAATTGACAAATAGTGCAAAACGGTAATAGATAGCGACAATTATTTTTGGAGTGAAGATCCTCTTTACTCGACTTACGCGTTGGTTTATCCGGATACTCCCTCCGAGTTGCCTGAACCAAATTTAACATCGTGATTCAAGAGGACGCGCTGAGTGTTCTAAGGGTTGCATGTCCCAATCGGACATATAATTCAGGAATAATCACCAAAAAACTGGAACTCCGAGATGAATGAACCATTCTGCACCAAATTTGACATGGTGATTCGAGAGCGCGCGCTGAGTGTCATACGAGGTCGCATGACCCAATCGGACATACCATTGAGGAATAATCACCGAAAAACACATGTTCCTCGACTTAATCTTGGAAAAGCGTTTGGTGCGCGAATTCTCATCATAAACAATGGAAAATAGAATTTTCAGCATTAGAAATAGGGCTAAGCCCTTTTCGTTCTGTTTTGCAAAGACAAGATCCTCTTTACTCGAGTTAGGTTATTTGTTTATCGGGATACTCCTCCAAGAAATCATGAACCCTTTTTTTTTAAACCAAATTTAACATGATTATTTGAGGGTGCGCGCTGAGTGTTGTACGGACGGGGTCGCATGTCTTGATTGCACATACTATTGAGGAATAATCATCGAAAAACGGGATGCCCCTAGAATTAAAGCATGGAAAAGCATTTGGCGTGAGAGTTCTCATTTGTAAAGCATGGAAAATAGAACTTTGAGCATTAGAAATGGAGCGAAACTATTTTCGTTTTATTCTGCGAGCACAATTGTTCAAAACCATTATGGCCCTTCGCTGATATGCCAAATTCAACTACACGTATGTCATGTTCATTCACGAAAACAATTGATATACTTAAAAAATTATATGAATAATCAATAAAGGTAAATCGCTTTCGCTGCGAATTTGCAATTAATGCATACTCAGTTACATGGATTCAATACCATAAGATGATGTTTTCATCTCTTACTTTATTTCCCTATTGCAACCGAAAGAAGTAGACATCAACTACCAGTGGCGTATTTACGATTTTGTTTCGGGGGGGGGCTTTGCTAACTTTCAGGAGGGCTTTGCCTGAAAATGTGAAAATTCTGCAAGATATTTCATATACTTCACTGTAGTAAGTAAGATTTCGGGAGGGGCTTAAGCCCGAAAGCCCCCTAAATACGCCACTGTCAACTACCATTTTCGGCTTAAATATTAAACTCCTTGGTCCAAAAAAACAGTAAGAGATAACAAGTAATGATATTTTTATATGGATTTCAAAGAATAATGTTTGACCTTATCCTTCTATTTCACGCAGAAGTTAAAGATGTTCTAGTTTGAGTATTGAAATCACACATTTTGTAAGTCTACCGTAGTTTTCACAATGTCAACCAAACTTCACGTGTTTTTAAGTGTATTGATATGCACAAACGAGTATATTGCAGCAAAATATCTTCTGCAACACCGATACAATTAAATATTTAGAATTGTTATTTTTAAAGCTCCCTCTTTTCCTTGTTTAAGAAAAGACTTGTGTAGGCTAGGTAGTTTGACTAGGCTTATTTAAGTCTCATATTTTCCTTATTTAAGAAAAGATTTGGGTAGATTTGGTATGTTTACTGGGTTTTCTTAAAGCCTCCTCTTTAACTTTTTTAAGAAAATATTTTGGTAGGTTCTTGGGCTTTTCTAAAGCTGCTTCTTTTCCTTATTAAAGAAAAGATTTGAGTAGATTGACTGGACTTTTCAAAGCCCCTTTTGTCATTATTTATGTAAAGATTTCGGTAGGTTTACTGGTATTTTTAAATTCCCTTCTTTTCCTTGTTTAAGAAAAGATTTGGGTAGATTGACTGGTCTTTTTTAAAAGCCCCCTCTTTTCCTTATTTAAGAAAATATTTTGGTAGGTTGCCTGGAATTTTTAAAACCGCTTCTTTTCCTTATTAAAGAAAAGATTTGGGTAGGTTCATTGTGAGTTTTTAAAGTTCATTCTTTTCTTTATTTAAGAAAAGATTTGTGTAAGTTGACTGGGTATTTTTAAAGCCTCCTCTTTTCCTTATTTAAGAAGAGATTTGGGTAGGTTCGGTAGATTGAGAGGTTTTATAAATCCTCTTCTTTTCCTTATTCAAGAAAAGATTTGGGTAGGTTGACTGGGCTTTCCTTAAGGCCCCCTCTTTTCCTTATTTAAGAAAAGATTTGGGTCAGTTGACTAACACGTGACGCTAACTTCAGTACTTAGAATTGTCTTAGTGAAGTTAGCAATTATTTATATCGGAAAAGGCCAACCACGACTATTCCACAGGGTTGTCCAAACATATTAGGAGAAATCAAGGAGAGTTATAATAATTCTCTCTTTTAGCTTGGTTTCTCCTAATATGTTTGGAGAACTCTGTGAAATAGTCGTGGCTTTCCTTTTTCGATATAAATCGTTGTTAATTTTGCTAACGTGATACTACCCGTGTTATTCGAACTCTTAATATGACGCTAAAAACGACTCTGCATAAGATTAGTGATGAGCAAAGTCCCGGGAAAATATTTTTCGGGAATATTCCCATAAATGTAAAGATTCCGGGAATTTATGTACAAACACAAAGTAAATTGCATTCTATTACTATATTATGATTTCAAAATAAAATTCGTTTCATCACAGTATACTTATTACTCTTGTCTTCAGAGGATTCTCTAAAATGTATATTCTGAATGGTATAATCCATTATGTATACTTAGTACTTAGTATAAACCATTGTGTTATATTATCATTTTATTCTATTCAGAAACTACGCATAAATATATGTTTTTTTACATGTTTGTGCGAGTAAATATGTAGGAAAAAAAACTTGGTATAGAAAGTCCACATATCTTTACACAACTAAACAGTTTAAATTTATATGTAAGTTGATTTTTTTAAACTTGAACCTATTACTAAAATTATAATCATATTAAATTTTTAAACGTTATAAACAAATTAGTTTGGTAACTACCATAAAACATATGCAGTCTCTCGAAAAATTCGTAAGGTTGCCACTGCATGGGATGGCGATATACCAGTACAGAATGTTGATTTGAGGTACAATGTGCTTTGTTACTGTGTTCTTACTGTGTACTATTAAATCTCTAATTTAAGAAGATAGGCTATTTCGAACAATATACACGGTGTTTCAAAAATTCGCCAATAAAGCTTGGTACATGAATATACTCGTAAAAAGAAGCAAACAAATCCTAATTAACACAGGTCCGAAAACATCGGTACTAATGAAACATCCTAAGAAGCAACGGTAATTTTGATATGTAAACATTACATTCTAAAAGTGTATGTATTTACGACTACAGAGATTTCCTTATTCAATATCTGATACTTTCTCAGAGAGCGAAATTCGAATCAGAGACAACAGACAGACCGACATCTATTACTAACGGTGGTTCGTGGTGTATTGATAGTACTTCACCTCTGTCTCTACAGAATTACTAGATTACTTACAAACTGGTTCCTTTTCATCATTTATAAAGTAGTGCTTTGCTACTTTCTAATGCAAATGGAAATGGAACTTTAAAAAATCATATTATTAATTAGTTATATAACGTACAGTCAATGAATTTCAATTTTTTTTAACCTCCAAATTATTTAAAACCTAGAAGCAAATGATAGTAAATAAAAAATAAAGTAATTGGTCATATGGTTTTTATAATTTGGAAAATAAAGTAAAGAAATGAAATACATTCCTTCCCGGGAATTTATATGCCAGGGAAGTAAACCGGGAATATTTTCATTTTTTATTTTCCTGCCCACCGGGAATATTCCCACTGTCTAGGTTGAACACTCACACAAATATGGAGTTTTCTTTTGTTAAAGTGTGTACACTTTTTTTTTTTTTTTTTTTTTTTTGTTCTCTGCAAAAGGAACGTGAACTATCGCCGATGCTAGGATATTTTCCCTTTAATATGAACGAATTTCAATATAAATTCCTTTGAAAATATTTGCTGTAGTTCAGAAATAGTCGTCGTCTTCTATTTCAAGTTGAATTCATTTCTTTCATAGACAGCGCGCGCGCGCGCGCGCGTGCGGAGGACGTAGAACGGAAATGTCTTTCCCTCCCAAACTCGGTTGATGTAGGAGACTAATGGAAAACAGCCGAGATCGAAGAGAAACAATGTTGATAGATTTTCAGAGTTGCTTTGTTTATAGTTACTATATACAAGTCTCCCTCTTTATTGGTCTCTCTCTTTCTCTTCTCTTCTTCTTCTTCTTTGTTCTCCCTTCAGCTGAAACATCCTATTGATATAACCAACAAACCACTCTGTCAGGCATTACCAGCGAACGGTTTGTTGCATGTTGTATATTGATCAAGAAGAGTCAGTTAGAGAATGGAAACCTGTCTACACACACACACACAGACATGTCAGCAGATTAGGTCATTTTGTGGAGCTGTCACAGAATAGAAGCTACATTGAAACTAGCTGTCTTATGTTTCAGTGTTTCATGAAAGACTGGCAAAGTAAAGTGGCAGCAAAGGAAATAAAGTAAAATCGGTTTTGTTAAGATTGTTTCTACTACGTACCCATGATGTAGCGCTCTTGGAATTTAATTATATTTGATTCTACAGTTCTATAGATTTCTATTTCGTATACTAGTTTAAATTCAAACGATGTTAAGAAAATAAAATGAAATTTCTAGTTTTATCTCATATACTTAGTACATGGCTACTCAGTGCGCTCGCAGCGCGTCTTTATGGCTCATGCGTACGCTTGGAATACGCTGACCACATATTTAAATGTGGATGGATAATCACAAAGCACTGAAAACGCGAAAGTAATAAAAATGCGCAGAATTACGTCGACTCGACTGTATTTTGTGCATTTCGGAACAAGACTGCTTACTGTCTCGGAATGAGTAAAAGATATCTAAAGGAAAATAAAAAGAAAAGACGTGTTGCCAGGCAAGGGGACTTTAGCAAGAAACTGCTGCTTGAAAGGTGCTTTGTGCAAAGTATTGGAACTCTTCTGTCATAAAGTATGTACGTGTATAACAAAACAAAATTCACAAGAATACAAGGTAATTCCGAAAAATTAGCTAATCACAGAAAAATCTATGTAACAGAATAGGGTTATTTCTCGTGATTCGCATGAATGAGAGTAAGGGTGTGCCAGTGATGCCTGAAAACTATGATTGGCTCACAGTATGATCTATAACTTTGGCTAAAGTAAAATTACCAAATAGCCACCTAAGTCGCGTTCTCTGTATAGAGTAACGTATCAGAAACCCATCATCGTTAGTTAGCCATAGCCTTATGCCTTATGAGCTAAGGAAGAGAAATTATTAATGAAGTTGAACGATTGGTGTAATAAGGATTAGGAATAGAAATTAGATTTCTGGACTTTCGGTAATTTCAGGACTTTCGATACCTATGGCCGTGTTAGCCCGTCATGCATGAAGGCAGTGTTCGTAGGTTTTCTTAAGAAAATTTCCCTCGACTGACACAAAATTTTCAATTTTCCTAATCAAATTTTCCTTTGTTTATTGAGTGCCCGATTCCTATTACAGAACTTATGTGATAAGATTAATTTAGCTGTCAAACTAAGTGTCAACCAGTTTTTTTTTTTTGCTTCTGGTTTTTTTATTACTTTTGTACAAAAAACTACACACACTCAACCAACAATGGTGAGCATTATGCTGCTTTGACCCGGGTTCGATT
Source organism: Thermobia domestica (assembly GCF_964235325.1). Taxonomy (NCBI): domain Eukaryota; kingdom Metazoa; phylum Arthropoda; class Insecta; order Zygentoma; family Lepismatidae; genus Thermobia; species Thermobia domestica. The sequence continues at coordinate 46,951,760 of NC_137471.1, forward strand.
CCACGTTAATCAGCAGGTCCCGTCTCATACAGCCGCGCTGCTGGAAGGGGCATTAAACTCAAAATCAACTCAACTCAACATTATGCTGCTTTGAACACACCCACACTCATCCCCCCACATACACACTATTGCAATTGTATTGGTTTATTTTCTGAAGAACAAACAAAAAAAATTAAGCATTTATATTTGTCATTCAGTCAGCGTAGGAATTTGCCCGGATTTTCACGTTTGATTGAAAAAATCCCCTTTTCCCCTCTTCGCTAAATTTACCTGCGAAATTTCCCTAGATTAGGGAATTTTCTCTCAAACTACGAATATTGTAATGAGGGATGATGTCTCTTGGCGATCACGCTACCCGAGGAAAGAAAAGGAAAGATGCAGCCTGGGATCTATATGTTAGATACCATCCTGGCATTTGCCTGGTGTCGTGTGAATGAGAAAACGCAGGAAAGCTTAACTCAGGAGGGCTGGCCTGAAAAAGGTTTTACACTTTCTCAACCGGAATCGAACCCGGGACTGCCCACACCAAAGACGAGAGACTTAGCAACTACGCTACGTGTTAGTGGAATGAGATTGTGAAAGGGAACGAAAAGATCAGGAGAAAACTCATGGAATTGTTGCCCACAATAAATTCATACAAGCAATAGTGTAAAGTGTACACCACGTGAAGAAGTTTGGCTTGTATAGGGTGATATTTTCTTAATTAATGTTAGATTTCTTCCACTTCCGGTTTGAATAGAAGGTTAATAGATAATATGTTACCTATCCTTAGTATCGATCCCAAATAAATCGCTTCTCGCAATCTATTTTCATTTTCGCTCTATGCAGACCAATATTGAACCCGGAAGCTATAGTCGATTTCCATCACTTCCGGTTTTATTATAGAGTTAAGGATTTAGATCAAATTTATCCTTCGAACGCCTAATCGATTACAGGAAACTGTTTTTTTTTTTCGCTATCTATTATCGTTTTAGCCCTATAATGATCAACGTTAAAACCGGAAATCTTTTTTATTTCTACCAGTTCGAGTGAATGGATTACCTTTATCGACGAACTTGATTCGTAACTTTTGACCGACTACATCCTGGTCAAAATTGATGGTAACCCATCAAAACGTTCTTGAGGTATTTTCCTTCCGGACGAATGGATACCGTACAGACAGAATAAATATAACTAGATATAAACTAGGGACGGCTAATTCCAGAATTTTTACTTTCTGGAATCTGGAAAGGAAAATGGGGAAAAATCCGGAATTCAGAAAAAATTCAGATTTAGAAAAAAAAATTCTGGATTTCGGAAAAATTCTGATTTTGAAAAATTGTGGAATTCAGAAAAAAATTCGGATTTTGGAAAAATTCCGGAAGTCGTAAAAGTTTCGGATTTTTTCTAAATTCCGGAATTTTCTAAATACCGGAATTTTCCGAAATTTGAAATTTTTCTGAATTCTGGAATTGTTCCGAAATCCGGGAAGTTAAATATCCGATTCCGGAAAGTAAATTTTCTGAATCCAGATTCGGGAAAATTTTAATCATCCTTAGTATAAACTTAACTCCTTAGAAGTTGTTCATGTGTTTGTAAAACATTTGAAATTTGTCTAATTTGTTCTTAACGATATTATATGACCTTTCGTTAAATGTCAGCAATTCATATAAAGAGCATCTTAATAGCAGCTCTTAAAATTCTCTTGGAAATTCAGTTGAAACTTATACTGAGAAAACTCATGTAACACATATTCGATGTTGAGTAATGAAAAAAAAAAAATGCTCAAGTTTTATGTCATTTACTTCAATGCCGAACCGTCATTATCAGTTTCCAGGCTTCGTAAGAGATCTTAGAAAGTTCGAATTATATATAAGTAACCTTGGTTTCTCGATTTCTTTCTGGAAAAACTTTATAAAGTCATCCACTCTCTAAGTTTATACGTATCTGAAAGTTGGTCTGTTGACATTTTAGTTTGAAAAGTCTCGGAAAGAAATTCATAATGAGCAAATGAAAAAAGCTTTTTCCTTCTGGAGTTGTATGATCTTTCTCTTCTTCGTACAGAGTTGCTTTAAAGTTTGGATTAATGGCGTATTGATTTCGTTGGAACTCAGATCTTTCCTTTTGGGGTGCAATTTCGTAACTTTTTCACTTTGCTATCATCATATATATTTGGCCATTATTGACAGATCACTTGGCAAAAATGAGAAACTTCTATGCACCACGGTTCTCAAAAATCTCCTCGTCTTCACCTAAGAGTTTTTTTTTTTTTTAATTTCATCCATCAATTGGAACCTCTTTTGTCCCTCCCTCTTTTTCCTTTCGCCGTACGTTCAATTGCGTTCTTTTCAGCCAACGTCCCAACCATTTTCTCTTCTTCTTAATTGAATCTAAGATAGTTCTTCATTCTCCTACTTGAATTTTGCAGTTGCAGTTTCATTTCCCGATCGACCCAAATCATTTTCTCTATTCTTCTCCACATCCACATTTCAAAAACACATTCAGTCTTTTTTTCTCGCTTTTACGTACCATCGACGTTTCTGCACAATAGAGTACAATCAGAAGCGTAACTAGAGGCTTGTAGGCCCCTGACAAACTTTTCCAGTGACCCCTTCTGGTTTCTATAGCTAAGAATTGATATTTTTTAAAATTGAATTATTCTATAGGTACCCTGCATATTAGAAATATACTTTTATACCCTGCATATTAAAAATATGCAATTCTACGTACAACACTTCTCATATAGCCACGTTGCATATAATATTTATATGCAAATTATATTCAGTTTATTGCTAGTTTAATGATTTTATAAATTTATTGATAGTATTCTATAGAACATTTTATAACTAAAAATTCCTACCTTCTTGCTTTGATTTTGTCAAAGTTGTCTATTACTTCTTCAAAGTCCAGTTGCCGGGCCAAGACTGCTCGATGCAAAGAAATGCTAATACTTTCAGTCTTATCATACACAAACATTAAAATTCCTAATACTACGCGAAGAAGTAAAGAAGTTTTTTAAAATTATCATTATAGAACTCCTTATGATTACTTATTATAATCCCTTATTGATCATAGGGACATGTTTTCCCATACCATAATTAGCTAATCGTTGAAATGTTCAGGTCGCGATGACGATCTTTGGAATCTACATTTCAGATTTAGCCTAAAAACCCAAAGAAATATTTTTCTCCTTGTGTACAGTCCGCAGCAAAAAACCTGCAACATGAGTATGTAAGTTTATTGTGAAACGACGAAGTCTTTTCCTCCAAAATAAGGGTTCAGGGGAGGACGCCGAGGTTTCTCCTGGCGTGATTCGTGCCACTTACGTGTTATTTTGATGCTCTGTGCTGTTAGATGTAGTTTCACAATAAACTTACACGCTCAATCTGAAATGAGGATCAATTCCATAATTTATTTATTTACTTGTATGGTATGTCCAGATATCGTCGAATGAGAACCAGGGGAACGTAACTCCATTTTCATAGGTTTACAGGAGAGAGGAAAATAAGTGATTTTAAAAGAAAAATTTAAGAAATAATAAGATGGTAAAAATATTATTGAATAGTAATCCAGGCACTATAAAATGGGTTTCAACACAACACAAATGACGGGATAGCTAATCAAAATAGCAATTCTGTTTACACTCTATTGAAATGAGATACGTTCCTCTGACTCTGAGCAGATTGTTTTAAAGGAATTGTTCTTGTGGACATACGTTTAGCAAATTATAATAGCCTTCAGTTTTCTTATTACGAGCTCTAACTAGAAACACTAAACATTGCCATCTAAATGATAAATGGGAAGTTGCAACTTATTCTCTAACGAGAACTGGTTTGGGTACAAAACCTCGCGGCCAGAACCTCGCTTGGCCAAAATCTCGCCACCCAAAACCTCGCGGGCCAAAATCTCGCCGGGCCAAAATATTGAAATACAATTAAAATTAAAAGCTAATGAGATCCCTGAGCATGGAGTGATTTCACTAGTGCGGCAATGTCCGGTTCAATCTTCGTGACGCACATTATCAAGTCATTTTCAACTGATAAGTGATTTCTTGTCTTTGTTTTAATGTTCACCATGGAAAAAAACCCACTTTCGCACAGGTACGATGTAGCAAATGAAATTTATTACTTTTAAAGCAGCAGACACCAGACCAGGATATTCTTCTCTCCTCAGCCAGAACTTGTCCAAGTCTTCGTTACAGAAAACCAGTTGCAAGAACTTGTCGCACGATAATACTATTAGTTGGTCAAAACGTTGTAGGCTTAGATCAGCTACGTTGATGACATCTTCAATGAAGGCGTTTAATATTGATCTTCAACCAGCACTTTCATCGTAGGAAATAATATTAATGTTACTGTATCCACTATGTACAAGAAATGGATTCTACTATTATAGAAATACTGTAGATGGATATCGTGAGATCTCAGCAATACTTATATTAACAGTCCCACACAAGTTTATTACAAACCAGAAATTATAATTGGGTCGCTGGCAAGAGAGTGTGATAAAATGGAGGTCGTGATAGGATTTAGGTTAGAACCACTGATATAGAGAAATTTTGAAGCCCATTGTAGAGTTAAAAGATTATAGCTCTTTTCACAGTTTAATATGTGACTGCAGTAAAAAAATGTTCTTCGCTAAAGAAGGCTTTGTGTGAAGAATTTCACGAGATTTTCACTAAACGCTTCCTTCTTTCTATTGAAGCTTTCTTCCCCCTCTTTCACTTAGCACTCAATAAGAAGCCAATTTCAACAGGAAAGAGTGACTATTCCCCTTGATTGCTTTCTTCCATTGTGACTGTCTGACAGCTCAGCTCTACATCTATCGGAAAGGTGAAGTAAGAATAGAGAGGTTTGGTATGGTACGAAATTGTTCTTAAAAGAAATTACGGTGGGATAAAGGACATTTATTTTCATTGTTAGTCAGTTGTAGTTGATTTTGGTGTTCGGAGATTTGCACGCTATCTTCATTGTCTCTTTCTCTTGTTATAATTTTTTTCAGTAACCTTTTGGGACAGTCATTGTACCAGGCCTTTAGCCAACCCAAAAAAGTACGAGGGAGCAGTAGAAGTTAGGGGAGCCCGATCCAACCATATTATAATTCATCACCACAAATAGTTCATTTGCAAGCTTACCGTGAAACTTTTAGTGGGCCAGCAAAAATTTAGGAGTCCCGGCCTCCTCTATACCCCTGTGGATACGGTCCTGCATTGTACTAAGTAATGCTACAATGGGTGCGTTCTAGTTTATGCAAGTAGAAATTTCCGTATGTAATTAATGATACAAACTGATTTTAATTTGAATCTGTTTGTAATGTATTATAGGGAGCTGGCTTTAATGCGAGGCTGAGGAATTCAGAGTTGCTTGACAGGTGCCGCACCCCGTCACCAAGAAACGGCCACTCGATGGTCCTAGGCAGGGTTGCCAGTGCGTTGTCAAAAAATTCACCTAATTCTCACTTAATTCAAAGAGTTTATGCAAATTATGCAATCCCTATCGAAAGTTTTTTTTTAAATTCATTTACAAATTTGCATAAGCAGTTACCTTATTTGGGTACATTTTGCATATTATTCACTTTCTATATTTTATAACCACACGCGTGGTGGAGCGGTCTAGCAGTTTAGTCTTCGATTGCAAGATAAAGGGATCAATTCCGCTGGGGACAGCTGAATGGAATCGTTCAAATCCCACCTTATGCACGAGAAATACATTTTTTGTTTGATGACTGACAATTTTGATGCGCTTGGAACAATTTTCTTCTGCAAATAGAAGTCTTGTATAATATCACCTATACCGCACCTGTCAAATTCATCACAATGAAACCTATACTGTTCCGTTTTAGGTCGTTTTTTACTTGGAGTGGTGAGTGATGATTCACCAGCGTCCAGTCCCTCTTTCCGTATGTTTGTCACACTTCGGACAGAGATCCCTACATACGTGGACACACGCAAATTAGGCTGTGACAACAAATGCTTTAGTTTTTCCTCCTTTGCTTCTTCGTCGCACTGCACTATGATCTTCCTTATTACTTCTCTAGCTTCGTTGTGTATAGTGAAGCCATTGTTAAATGAATAATAAGCAACAAAAGCGTAACCACAACAGCATCCAAGAAATAACAAACTCACACTAACTCTTCAGAATGACATTCATGTGACAATTTTCTACCCTTGGCAATACTGACATATAGAAGGAGGGAAAGGGAATGTCGCAAGAGTCAGGTAGAAAAATGTTGAAAATTTTCCCCCTCTACCTCAGCCCCCACTGGTAAACAAGCTAGCTCCCTATAATATCTGTTTTATCTCTTGTCGTGTATTACTTGTTTTCTGACTAAGTAGTTATGTTTTCCTTCACTTTGCGTTATATTATTATGCTAAATAAAATTCACAAAACGTAAAAGACAGGTAGTCGACGTAGTAAGAAACGGGAGAGCTGTACAGACCAAGTCAAAAAGATGGACCCGATTTCAGAAGTTCATCAATGTTTATATGTAAATCAATGTAAATCAATGTTTATAAAACTATATCTCGGAAAGGAGATAACATGAAATAATTTCCTGTGCACGATATGTAGATGCATATATTTGGTCTAGGAATTAATTCGTGCGGGTGGACAAGAGATGGCGCAACGAACGAAGCGTCCCACAGTTCCGTGTATCCACACATGTGTTGCAAACCCTTGTCATCGCGTATCGTTCGTAGTATAGGGCAGTGGATTAAAGCGTCAACAACACCAGTTTGTAGTTAAGTGAACATGGCGCAATTTGTGCCTGATAAAGTGTTTTTGCGGGGTGTCCTGCTGCATTACTTTAACATGCAGAAAAGTGCGACTGAAAGTCATCGTATTTTGGTGGAAGTGTATGGTGACCATGCTCTAGCTGAGCGAACGTGTCAGAAGTGGTTTGCACGGTTTAGAAGTGGTGATTTCGGCTTGGCAGACCAAGAGCGAGCTGGACAGCAAAAAAAAAAAAAAAAAAAAAAAAAAAAAAAAAAAAAAAATATCAAGACGAAGAATTGACAGCATTGCTCGAGCAGGATTCGTGTCAAACGCAGGAACAACTTGCAGCAGCATTAGGCGTTGATCAAACAACAGTCTCCAAACGCTTGAAAGCCATGGGAATGATTCAAAAGATGTCACATTGGGTTCCACATGAATTGAAAGACAGAGACGTTGAAAGACGAAAAACCATTTGCGAATTGCTGCTTCAACGACAGAGCAGAAAGGGGTTTCTGCATCGAATTATTACGGGTGATGAGAAGTGGATCCATTACGAGAACCCTAATCGAAAAAAGGCCTGGGTGAAACCAGGTGAACCAGGTCCATCACAACCAAAACGAGATATTCACTGTGCAAAGGTTATGCTGTGCATATGGTGGGATATGAAAGGTGTGGTGTACTATGAGCTGCTGCAACCGGGTGAAACTATGAATGGAGAACGTTATCGACGACAATTAATGCGTTTGAAGCAAGCTCTGGCCAGAACACGACCAGAATGGGAGAACAGACATGATAAACTTATTGTTCAACATGATAACGCTCGCCCACATGTCGCAAAACCGGTCAAAACCTATTTAGAAAATGTCGGATGGGAAGTTTTACCCCACCCGCCGTATTCACCAGACGTTGCTCCTTCGGACTACTACTTGTTCGATTGCATGAACAACAATTTGATTGGACAGCGGTTTACTTCTTCAGAAGATATCGAAACATGGGTCTCTGACTGGATCGCTTCTAAGGATGAGGACTTCTTTCGCCACGGAATCCGTACATTGCCTGACAGATGGGCGAAAGTGGTGGCTAGCGATGGACAATATTTTTCTTAAGGTATTTATGTATTTTGTGTTTGTACTACAGCTTCAATGTGTGCGTACCAACCGCACAAATTAATTCCTAGACCAAATATTACCTGTAAGTTCTGAAAATTTCATTACTCAACACGTAGTAATTTTCTTGTTATTCAGTAAAAAGTGAGACATCATTATCTCTGAATTGCTGTTGTGTATTTATAATCTGAAAAAACTTTTAGAAAGATCTTAAAGTAGCTTTTTCAACCAAAATGTTTTGACTTGTTTTAAAAGATAAACAATCACAAATATGACATTATGATTTTCTCAGCTTTGCGCCCTTTCCTATCGCAGTTAATACGGAGTGCTACGTTGCCACATTTTCCTGGCGCTATACACTCTCAGCCGGACGGGTATTTAAACTTGTCATGCACACTGTCCGGCACTTTTTAGATATTTTTAAAATTTTATGTCTCCACAGATTTTGAACCAATTTCTTAGAAATTAACAGGATATACAGTAAATGTGCCAAGTGTTCAAAATCAGAAAAGCGAACTCTTATTTTGTTTGGATTTGCATGTGATGGTCCTCGAAAATTTGTTGCTTTGTGTCAGTTTTTCACTTACTGCACGCAGTACAAAATACACTTGCACAGAAACAAATACAAGTACAAACTTTATTATACGACACAACCTTAGTTAATATGTAATATTGAGTTTACACTTCACAGAAAATCTGTTTTCAGATCTCGGAGTCCCAGTACTTCTTTAGTGTTGTACATTTCGAAGCACTTTCCCACGCGAAGTCCCACTTTATATATCAGGCAATAAACCAGGGATGCAAATAAGCAACAAAAGTTTACTCGCCCAAGAAAAAAGTTACTAGCCCACATCACATAATAAAAATAATTTACTTCTATATGATATTAAATACTCGCCCGCACCTATTTGCATTCCTTCAATAAACGCTAATATTTATTAAAAGCGTCCTTTCACCTTGCCGATGCTACGTACTTGTAGTTTGGATTCCACGTTTATCAGTAAGTCCACGTCTCATATAGCCTCACTGCTGAACAGGACGTTCAATTCAAAATCAACTCAACTGTTTTTTACTATAAAACGTCATTGGTAAAAACAGCTGAAACACTTTATATGCGGAATACTCTGTAGATAGCTCAGCATTTTGATCAATTCCCGGGACACCACTAAACAGGGGTTTTGCGTTTACTTGAATTTTATCGCTCCAAGCTACATCAGAACCTGTCTTTGAATAGGAACGACACGTTTTTTTCTTCTTTCCCGGCGCAGCCTCAGGTTCACTTGATACCGAGTTACTGCCTTGTTCACTTCCGAATACGCCACTGAGCACAGAATAATCAATGCCATTACTATTCATTACTAACTCATAACCGTCTGAGTCGGAGTCATTTATAAGTTCTGCAATTTCATTATCGCTAAAAATTTTGCCTCTTCTTTTTGTAATACCGCCGCTCGTAAAGGAATATCCATATATATATATATATATATATATATATATATATATATATATATATATATATATATATATATATATATATATATACAGGGGTGTAGCCAAGGGGGGGCCCATCGGGGCCGGGCCCCCCCAAATGGTTTCCTGGCCCCCCCAAATGACCAACTTTTAAAACATCATAGTAAAATTATCTCGCTTCATTCATTTAAAAGTAACAAACTTTATTGACAATTAATATTTTATGGTAAAATAGTATGGAGAAATATTGTTTTTCCATACCGATCGAAAAATAGTATACTATCTCTTCCTTATACCGATCGAAAAATAGGATACTTTTTGTGACAGTAGATTACACAATTTACTGCGATTTATATTTGACAGTTTGAAGACAAACGTTTTCACAAGGTACTACAAATACAGCCATAAAACAAAGTACTAAACTGATTTGTAACTACAGTATATTTTTATATGCTTTAACAAGTGTTTTAAAAGACATAGTGTATGGAAAATTTGGTGAGAAACAATGCTTTTATTCAATTTGGATTTCATTCGCTCTCTCTTTCATTTCTACCCAGTGTAATAAAATAATTATGTTTTTTTTAGTCACGAATAATAAATAAGTACATTTGTCAGGAAACCGTAAAGAAATTAAGTGAAATCTCAAAGAAAATCAATCTTGTGTAGATAGGTTCTGTATACAATGTCTTAAATTTAAATATAAAGGGGAGCTCCTCCGTGGCTAAGCGGTTAGCGTACGCGCCTTTGGCGTGGGAGACCCGGGTTCGATTCCCGGCGGGAGCTCATGTGATTCGGATTCCACGTTAATCAGTAGGTCCACGTCTCATATAGCCTCGCTGCTGAAAGGGACGCTAAACTAAAATCACCTCACCTCACCTTAAATATAAAGGTAACCAAGAAAAGTTTTGTTGCTTTTTCACCCACCACCTTCGAACATCGATATATCACCTAACCTGGAAGATGAAAAATAGTCCCCATCAGCATCGACGACATTCTGAAAACGTTCTGGAAGGCCATGGAATCCATCGCGGTAGAACGTGGTGGGCCGTGAAACGAAGAAAGTATCAGGTGCATTTTGGACTTTTACTAGGGATTTGAAATGGCGTCCTCTAATGTGATTGTCCAAAGAATGGAACAGATGATAATCAGACGGTGCAATACGCGGGGAATATAGTGGTTGCAACATTGTTTCCCATCCAAGGCGAAAAATGGTGTCCTGAGTCATCCTAGCCACGTGGGACTTAGCGTTGTCCCGTAAACGAGGACACATTTGCAATTCAGAAGTGATCGCTCCAGAGTTTTGAGTTTTTGTTGAGCACAGCTCAACTGCTGACATTACACAGTTGCATTGATACTCTGACCAGCTGGTAGCAGTTCCCGATGCACGATGCACCAAACACACAGAAGGACCTTCTTCTGGTATCGGTTGCTGGTTTCGGTTGTTCTGAAATCGGTTCATGGGATACTAACCAATGATAACGACGCCGTGGAGCTTCGTATAGGACACACTTTTTATCACATGTTAACGCCCTGTCCAGAAATGGCTCCGAAACAGTAAATAAACACAAGCGACTGCCGCGTTGCCTTCTGGCCCGGAGTCAAAATATGAGAGACCCATCGACCCAACTTGTAGTGCTTCACAAGTTGATGGATGTGCTGCCGAACGGTTTCTCCACACACTGAATTGTAGTCCCATTTCCTCTTTGTACATGTGTTGGTCTTCTGGCACGTGGTGTTTTCGGGTGTTTCGTCATCGTCCTTAAACTTGTTAAACCATCCTGCAATGTCCGCGTCATCACGACACCCTCGCCAAAGGCCTGGCATATGTTCTGTCCCGCTACAGCGGCGTTTGACCTCCATTTGAACTCGTTCAGCATACACGCTTATATGACGCTCTGTGGAAGTCCCATGTTCCCTCTGTCTTTACGTAAGTTCACGGTGTGTCTGAATTGCCACAACCAGATAGTATGTTGGATATACCGACAACAACAACTGACTTTCGCCTTATCTCCACTCGCATTCAACTCACGATGTGAGGTCCAATTGAACACAGACCTCCACGAAAAGGGACAGAACTTTCTTGGTTACCTTTATAGTCATGCACAAAAGTATAGCGTTTGGTCTCGGGCAGTAGTTCTTGATTAAGCATAATAAAAACTATATTGCATATAATTTACGGATAATAATAATAATAATAATAATAATAATAATAATAATAATAATAATAATAATAATAATAAGAAGAAGAAGAAGAAGAAGAAGAAGAAGAAGAAGAAGAAGAAGCTAAAATAGTGTTTTTAGTTTTGCAGGCTAGCAGCAACACATTTTTTTGGATTTGTACATTGTAGCTGGCCCCCCCTCAAAAACGACGGGCCCCCCCTACACAAATCGGCTGGCTACACCCCTGTATATATATATATATATATATATATATATAATATGCATGCGTGTGTAAGTTTTTGACGCCTACCAACCGAAGGGAAGTGTTGAAGACGTAATCAGTGCGACGTGATTAACGCAAATACAGCCCTCGTCAGCTACTCATTGCATTGTTTTCTTTCGTTGAAAGAAAACAAAGGACCCATTCTGTGATACTGTACATTCGGCAGGGGAAATAATCGCAGAACTTCGGTGAACACGTGATTGCCAAGGCTACATTTCTTTTTAACCTTTAACATGCTCCTAAGCTGGAAACTGTGTATACTGATAGATCTTGAGGTAGTAATGGAGCCATTGTTAATAAATGTTCAGGAAGATAGCAGGAGCAGCGATGAGTTAACAAACCCATTACGAAAGTGAATGAAGTAAATAGATTAAGAGATGAGTTTTTGGATGTTTTACTTCAACGTTTTATTTTGATTACATTGAGCTGTGTAATGCATTATTATTATTTTTATGATGTTGTGAAAGATTATAATAAATACTTTTTCCTATTACATTCTTTATGAAGTAGGCTTCGCGCTACAGGCTTCCTGAACGCGACAACACTGTACGACAGCGGTGCCGCACTTCCACTTACTGTATGCTGTATATTCATATAAGCGCGGGGAATTTAAAGATTGGGCTGCAACATGGCTCACCGCTTAACGCAGAGAATATGTTGAAGTAAAAATTTTTTCTAAAAAAATAAATACTCTACCAACTAAACCTTTTTTGTTAATAGTTTCAAATATTTGGAACACTAGACTTCCAAATTTTCGAACAGTGTTTTGTACGTTTCTCTACCTACCATGGTAAAGGAGATCAGAGCGTCGTACATTCGTTTTAATTACACAAAAAGTATCAAGTGATGAAAACTGAATTTTTCACAACTAACAGTTAATGGATGCATCTACAAATTGTACACAGGAAATTATTTCACGTGATCTCTTTTCTGAGATATAGTCCTATAAACATTGATCTACCAAAAAAGTACGAAAAAATACGCACTTTTTCATTAATTTTTATTTTTTTCTCACTACATAATACAAAGAAAATTGTTATGTCTTAAGTATTGAAAAGACAACATTCCAACAATTCCAACGAGGTACGATAATGCAATATAAGTTTTGACTGAACGTCATGGCAGCACCACGAAGTCAGGGGCCTATCTTTGTGAAATGGATAGTAGATACACATCTTATGTTTATTGACACCATAGCCGATAGGCACAGCTACGAAATATACCAGATGTGTCTGCGAACATTCTAATAAAATAGCTTGATTTCCCTTCTCCCTTCATTTATCGCACATTTTAAAATATTATCTGTAATTCTATAATTCATTAAAATAATATTTGATTTGATTTTGGTGTATTTAAAACAGTAAAATGAATACATGAAAATATTATAATAACAGGGTGAGTTTTAAGTATCTTTGTGCTGTATGTGAAAAGTTCTTTCTCGGTTACCTCTGTGCATGAAAGTTATGAATACGTTTATAATTGGCACTTACATACTTTGTGTATATAACTACAGTTTGCATTACATTGTGTTTGTTCATACAGCCACCTGTATGTCGACATTTATCGAAGATATTTAGTGAGAACGGGCACGTTGCACAAAGTATGACATACCGCAATACTGCCAACATCATAGCTAATTACACAGTAATGGAGCAAAGGAAGTTAACGCAACTGTAATAAAATTTTCAAATTAAATCTTTTATTTTTACGTCCCACGATTATGCCGGTTAGGCTAAAGGAGACGATGATTATGATAAATGAATGAAATGGTGGAATGGAGAAAGTGGGAGGAAACGGGAGAACCCCGAGCAAACCCACGAGCACGGTGTTTGTCCACCACAAAGCCCACACGGCGCGAACGGAGATCGAACCAGGGATCTCAAGCACCAGAAGTGAACGCTTTACCACTGAGCCACCGTTTAACGCCAGTCTAGTAGGGTTGAGTTATAGGAGGGTTGACCAACTCGTCGCTAGCCGTAGACTGTGTCATACTATTGCTATTATTCTAAGATTTCCTCAAGCGGGATAGTGAACAAGTAAGTAGATCGCGAGTGATTTTTGAAATGGAGAGTTGCTCTCGATCCTAAAAAGGTTGGCCACTGTACTTATAAAATACGGTAGGTAAGAAGAAAATATAGTTTCTTGCTGATACCTATAAATAACAGCAGAAGAAGTGTCACTGTTGTAATTTTCCAACAGTGCCTATACCAGAAGGTTAAACCATGGGTTTGACATAAATTCGGCGATCATGCTTCAGGTTATGTGATGTTATCTTTTTGGTGCACACGGTATGAAGTTTACTGTTGGTAATCACTTTTTGAATGTTTGAGATGGTTTGATATTATAACAGCAGCCAGCCATATTTCTATTTTGAATTGGCTTATTTTTGAAAGATTTTATACATTTTTAAAAATATTTTTTAAATAATATTTTTGGTAACTACCGGCCGGATCTGAACGAAATTTGTGGACAACTAATCCATCCGTCTAAGGAATAAAGATCACCATGGACAGTTTGGTCTCACCTCGACTCGCGTTGTATGAGGTATTTTATTTTCACTTTTAATGTAAATCAATGTTTAAATGGATATAAGAGATAACAGAGGCTGTGTTCCACAACTTTGCACACTGAGAGCTTTTGAGTTTCCTTCAGTAACTGTATTCCGTTTGTTTCTATTATACATTAATAATATTGAACTATTATTATTATTATTATTATTATTATTATTATTATTATTATTATTATTATTATTATTATTATTATTATTATTATTATTATTATTATTATTATTATAAAAATCAGTAATAACTCACGTCTGTTGAATTACGTTAGTAATTGGAAAAGTAAGGACTCTAAAGCTCCGTAGACTTAAGGAAACTGTCCCTTCTGCTATTGACAACACGTTATGTTTGCTGTTTCACCCACTCCCAAACAAGACTACCTGAACCTCACTGCATATGCTCAGCCTTGGTTTGCAACTGAGCTCCCGCTTGACACTACCTCCAAGTTCGAAGTAGGGATGGTCAGAACCGGTTTTCTACTCTGAACGAATTTTTCGGTTTCAGTTCTGGAACTGGTTCCAAAGATCCGGTTCCAAAACTGGGTTTTTGGATCCAGATCTGGAACCAGTTCCCAGGATCCGGTTCTGGAACTGGATTTTCTGATCCAGGTCTGGAACCGGTTCCGGAACCGTTTCTGAAAACCGGATCTTTATCCATTTCTGGAACCAGTTCTTTAACCGGTTCTGAAAACCGGATCTGCAAGTACCGGTTTCTCGCAGAACTGGTTTCCGATGGAACAGAAACTTTGTGACCATCCCTAGTTCGAAGTTCAAGCAGTTATTTGGTATTTGAATGGGAAAAGCGTTAAATTAATTGAAATTCATCGTTAATTGACGGAAGTGTATGGCGAATCGTGCATGGATGTCACAAACAACCGCAAGTGATCTAGGAAGTTCCTAGCTGATTGTACTGAAATTCACAACTAAGAAAGGAGCGGGAGAGACCGTCATTTTCGACGAAACTGCTGCAAAGGTTGAGCAAATCTGTGACTAGCATCTGTTTCATATGCTGAAAGAACATTTGGCTGGAATGCGCTTGAGCAACGACGACAAAATGGAAGTTAAGGTTCAACGTTTCCTCAAATACAGTGGTATGACATGGTCATACAAAAGCTCTCACAGTACCTACAAAAATGAATCGACTGAAATGGCGATTATGAAAATAATGCAAACATTATTGAAAATAAATGTATCTTTGTATTTTTTAAAACGTAGGATACTTTTCTTTTGGGATTACCCTTATAGATATGAATTCAGTTTATATACGCGTATGCGTTTGTACTCTTAAATTCCTACTTTCTCATTTAACGCATCAACAAAATGAACATAGAACTCTGGTCTTTAGTAAAAATCAAATTATATTATTTTGTAAAGAGATTTCAAATATTCTTATTCTTTATTCTCTTATATTTTCTCTGTGTTATTCCCTCAGAGGGATTTACCATGTTTTTCGTTAATCTTCTTTCTGTGTGTTTTTCACTCTCTGCTTACTCTTTCACTTTCTGCTTGAGGAAGCAACAGGAAAGGCGTACCATGCCTCTGATATTACCACGACCATAGTAATGGGATTTTACGGGTCCTAAGTCAATCTGACCTCATCCAATTAAATGTGCACAAGTGTCTTAATGTAATTACTCCGCTAAGGACCCAAGCAAAGAAAAGTGAACTAACTTCACCTCTCCTCCCTCATGTATATACGAACCTCAAAACTGCTCAAACTAAATGAGGATCAGGGTTAACCTCTCTCTCCCTCCTCTCATTTTGGTTGTCTCTTTTGTAAAGCCTTTAGACAAACTTCTTCGTTTTGTTGGTGGTTACCTCTGGATTGCGTATTTGTTTCAACTCTAAAGACACAGTTTTGCCACATAAGTCTCCGGCGTCAACACCCATCTCCACCGCTGGAAACTGGGGAAAAAGGTGTTGGGACTTCCTAAACAGTTGAAGAGCCACTTGTTTCTGGAACAACAACAACTGCAACAGCACTTGCTACTCCTTTCACTTCTTGTTATGACGTAAAAGAGTTTCTCGAACACAAGACGCTTCTCGGGGTTTTGCTGATTATGCTCTTTCCAGATCTCTTAAAGAGGAAAAATTCTTGCTCTTTTATCTTTCTTTCTGTATCTCTTAAAATGAGACACTAGTAATCTTCAATATTTTTCCTCTTAATGTTAAAAGAACAAGGAAACACATGACAGAAAAGTAAGTACCACTTTACGAACATTTTCCTCTGTTAAACGTCTGACTCGTGGATATTATAACAAGTGAAGGAATCTTTTATATTAAGCTGAATTTTGGTTGTTAAGAGGCCTTATCACGACGAAATTAAAATACCACTAATTTTACAGTAATTATATGATATCTTCAAATAGATAAAAATATAATCGAAAAGTGGAACAAGAGCTCGCTAGACAATATTATTTTACATAAGATGCCGTTATACGACGCACTTATCTGCTTTCAATTTCCAGCCATTTAGAAAATCGGCATTTATTTTCGCGCTTTCTAAATGGCTGCAAAACGGAAAGCCACTAGATGACTCGTGATAACGTTACCTCATGCAAAATAATATTATCTAGGACGATCTTGTTCCACATTTTGATTATCTTTTATCTATTTGAAGATATCACATATTACTGTAAAATTAGCGATATTTTAATTTTGCACTGATAAGACCTCTTAACAAGTATTACGTGCAGAGAGGAGTGTGTTTGTCACTATTATGGAAAGACAAGCAATAACAGATACAATCCGATGATTAATATTGTGTGTTTTGCTACAGTAAATAAATTTTTAAAAAAAATTCTAGTAAAACGAAAACCATGAATTATTATCGGCAATGAATGATGTACGGTAGCTTCAGCGTCACATAACATTTTCTTCTAGCAAAATGAATACTTTCAATTATTGTCGGCAATGAATGACATACAGAACTTTTAGCATCACATAAATAACATTTTTTTCTAGTAAAATCAAAACTGCCATTTATTATCGGCAATGACTGACATACGGTACTTTTAATGTGACATAAGTAAAAGATTTTCCTAGTAAAATGAAAAATTTCAATTATTATTGGCAATGAATGATATACGGTACTTTTAGCGTCACACAAATAACATTTTTTTCCTAGTAAAATGAAAACTTTCAGCTATTATCGGCAATGAATGATACTTCTAGCGCCACATAAATAACATTTTTTTATTAGTAAAATGAAAACGTTCAATTATTATCGGCAGTAAATGATATACAGTACTCTTAGCTGCACGAAAGTTCCACTATTTTTTATTTTTATGAAAATTTAATCTCAAGTATGTCATTTTTGTTCAGCTCGATATGAACTATCGACTGATATACGTATTATATTTGAACAATATGTTAGTTACATAAATAATTATTTAAGAATTAATAATAATTTTAGGCAATATCTCATTACCGTACCATGTACTGACATTTTGTTGATGTCATAATGAAGAGTCTAATGAAGATATATTTTATTATGCTTCATCTAAATAAATGGTGTCGCTGCGGTGGCTCAGTGGTAGAGCGTTCACTTCTGGTGCATGGTATCCCTGGTTCGATGCCAGCTCGCGCCAAGTGAACTTTGTAGTGGACAAACACCGTGTGTGTGGGTTTCCTCGGGGTTCTCCTGTTTCCTTTCACTTTCTTCATTCCACCATTTCATTCATTTCTCATCATCACCGTGTTCTTTAGCCTAACCGGCATTTACGTTGGACGTAAAACTCAAGATTTCATTTCCCTTTTCAATAAATGGAATGATTCTCAATCAATGGATTTACAAAGAACTGCATATTCAACCAGTTTCTCGAAAACTATAGTGGTCGCGAGGAGTCGTGAAGCTTGACCTAGATTTACAAATTTTACCACCCCCATAGAACACGAGAATGTGTCCCGGTCGTCAATCCCAATCCATGAAATTTTACCAGTGTCATCTGTCGCGTTTATACGGACAACGTCTCCGGAGAGTACAGTGTTGTCGGATTTCTACCGTATAGTGTTGTCGCTAAGTTTGGTTTTGTTTATTGTTGTTGTCGTTGTTGTATATTTTTACTATTATTATTGTTACTACTTAATTCGTGTTCGTGCCCTAGTTCCTTAAGTGCTGCTTTCTTGTCCTTGTTCACTACGTGTTTTAAGTTTGGTAACATTGTCTGTTGTTTCACGTTTTCTCAAGTGTGAGTTCGAAAGGCAGCTCCACGAATCGTACCTAATTCCTGTACAAGAGGCAAAGTAGTTCTATGAATGCTGTTCAGCCTAAGCTTCACGAGTCGTCGCGATCACATTAAGAATGAGATTTAGACCCACGCATACTAGTTTGTTCAGCTAAATAAGACCTGTTGATTCGTATATGTCTAATCTTTGAACATTCTTTTTTTTTTTTTCACTAGACGCTAATCACATTGTAGATTTTGTTCTTCTCTATATAAGAGTACACACTATTGACTTCACATACTTTGTAGGTCTGGCATAGTTCAACGTAATTATAGGGCATATACCATAGGATTTATACGGAATATACCGTAAGCATTGTAAGATAGATACCTCGTATTTAAAATTTTCTTAATCCGGTTACTTCGTACAGATTAAGAATAGGTATACCAACACTAAAAATTATTAAGTACATCCTCCATTTTTGATAAAAAAAAAATCGACCATATTTTAGCTTTAAAAATGATACTTTACAAGCTACGCTGCGTTCCTCTTAGCATCTTAACTTTGTGGAGAGTAATGGCTATAAATGCAGATTTTGTGGACAAATTTCGAGGAATTGTAAACTAGTTAGAATTTTTTCCCAGCTAATACAGGGTACAGGATATAGAAACAAATGCAGTATTTGTTTGTTTGTATGTATTTTGATTAGTTCTACTTGTACACAGTATATAAATCCTTACGTTGGATTTAATTTTGGAACTTATAACATATTTTGGCCATATAACCACTAGGGAGCTCCTATTCTATTTAGAATTATAACAGTTTCGTTGTTTGTCAAACTTGTGTAGTCATAGTACATTATATTATTCTGGAATTCTTTTTTTATCCAAGCATTAGCGGCAATGAATTGTCTACTCAATTATTGGATTAGATAATGGAAATTTGTACTCCATTACAGCTGTCATTTCTCACAATGAATGCTAGAAGTAAATTTGTCCTTTCAGTTTTGATCAATAGACTGCAGCAACAAATCTTCCTTCCTATTGTTATATAGAAAAACGAAATGTTAATATACATAAAATGATAATTAGAGCAATTCAAATTCGTCTAAAATATTTTAAAAAACGTAACACTTTAGATATATAGCGGCTACCCTGGTCATTATTGAAGCTTTTGTTTGGTTTAACAAAACTCTTTCATATAGTTACTCTGTCCGTGTGTCCGTCCGAAAGAAAAATCTCAGGAACTTTTTGACGGATCAACATAAATTTCTTACAGGATGTACACTCATGTCCAAAATTATTGTTGCATGTCTATAAATGTGTCGTTGTAGGAATATCATTTGATAACAAATTCGCCCGGTATTTCTTACAATGTTAGTATGTGTATAATCGCCAAAGACATGTATGTGGCGAATTTCATGTCAAAAGAGCAGTAAATAAGAATAATAAAACGAAAACAAAACTTTCTTGTCTATTTAGCAACATTTTGTTTTACTCATTCAAATTTTCGTGTTTATAATTCTTTTTTCCATGAAATTTACCACAAATATACTGTATATTTCCCGATTATACACATAGTATCAGTATTAAAAGTATCCTGCAAAATCATTATCAATTATATTCTTACAAGAAGACAGTTCTAGATATGCGACAATAATTTTGAACATGAGTGTACATAGTAAAAATTTGGAATCGAGTTCGTTCATGGAGATGATATTCAAACCGAAAGTGGTAGATATTATTTCCGGTTTTTACGATGATCACTATTGAAATGTTGGTGTTGGCGCAGAATGCTATTCATATCATAGATCGAAAAGAAAAGATTGAAGACGTACTAAAGGAAGCTAATGAAGGACGACAGATCATGGAGATAATAGGAAAAAAGAAGAAACCGCATGCTTGGCCATTTTATTCGGCACTTCGATTGGATTACCACATTGATAGAGGGAAAGACAGGAGGCAAACTTGGGAGAGAAAGATCTAGGATAGAATATCTAGATACAGTTCTGAAGAAGATACCTTATCAAAGGGAGAGAAAAGTTTTAAAATGTCCATGTTGCCTACCAACGTATGGTTGAGGGGAACAAGAAGACTATAGAACAAAATAGTAACAGATAGCGAGAAGTGGTTTCCTGCAATCAAGCTTTCCAAGAAGACATTTCATCCTTGTCCTTTCGCCTTGTTTCTGGTGAAAAACTCAGGTATGAGGAGAGTACAGTGATAGGGTGCATTGTCGTCGTAGAGCAGACAGTTTTTTTTTTCCGCGCCACAGATCTGGTTACTTTCACCGAATCCTTCCTCAGACGTCTTGAAACCTGCCAGTAGAACTTGCTATTGAGGTATGGCTTCTGGAGACGAATTCGTGATGCACAATGTCGCGAATGTCAAAAAAGACGATGAGCCTGCACTTGGTCGAGCTATGGACCTGCCTCGCGTTTTTTGGTCGTCGAGATGATGTATTCTTCCACTGTAAAGACTGTTGTTTGTCTCAGGGTCGTACCCGTACACCCGAACTTGCGTCACCGGTTATGATCCTCGACATAAAGGACGGGTCACCTACGACACGATGACGGAGTTCTTGACAGACTTCGACGCGGTGTTGCTTTTGCTCCTGGCTAGGCATCTTGGGAACGAACTTGGCAGCAAAACGGCGCATGTTCAAATCACACCTAAGGATTGCCTGCAATGTTCCGTATGACACACCGACAATAGCAGCGATGTTATGGATTGTTTTCCGATGATCCTCATGCAAAAATGCGGAATGGTTTCGACATTTTCGGGTGTTGTATTCGTTAAATGTCGTCCTGATCTCTCATTCAAAACATCTTAAACGACTTAGTGCAGCATCGCCGTACACTTGTCGAATCACGTCACGCATCAATTTGATGGATGTTCCCAGTTTCACAGAGTTTCACATTCGCCCGGTGTTCTAATTTACTGTCCATGATGAAATTGCACACATGGTAACGCACATGGTCAGAATACCACCTGCTGCACAACTGGTGATGCAGAAAGGACGATGCACACTGATCTATGAAGCCCTGTGTCTGTGCGTGCAGCCTTGCGCTGCTGTTTTATGTTACAGAACCACCCTCGAAACATTTTGATATCACCTCGTATTTCATCTCTACTCTAATCTCTGTACTTAAAGCGGAAATGATAGCAATCTATTACCAATACCGGTTTTAATACTAATTGAGAAAGTATTGAGCCATTAAAACTCAACTCTCTCGCACGGTATACACATAACACTGTTTCTTTTTTTATTATCTAAAAATCTAGATAAAACTAGACATATAAGTATAATTTTACAATATAAGGTATAAAGCATATGCAAAATAAAGCGTACTTCACTACAAACAAAGAAAGAAAGAAATGCTGAAAGGTTAACTAGTTCCGGAGAAACTAGCAACTAAATAACCTCTTTAGGGTCGTAGTGACTCAGTGATAAAGCATTCACTTCTAGTCCGTGGAGTACCAGGTTTGATCCCAGCTTACACCAAGTACCATCTTCCTCAGCTACAGTAAACTAAAAAAATCATTTAATTTTATTGCAATAACCTCATCATGGTGTAAAAATCTTTGAAATGAAATCTTTCAGTTTAACGTCCCACGATTATGCCGTTTAGGTCAAGGGAGACGATGATTTAGGCAACTGAATACCGATGGAAGATTTGGTGGGATGAGAATGTGGGAGGAAACGAGAGTACTCCGAGAGAACGCACAGGCACGATGTTGTCCACCACTTAGCCGGCGATCGAACCAGGGACCTAATTCATGGTGGCATAGATGAAGAGACTAAGTAGATTGTTATTCTTAAGCATTACTTTGTTAATACTGCACTGTGTACTTGTACTCGTATGACTTTATAGTGTCTTACAAACTTACTTTGCTGTCATCGAAAAAGATTCTTTAACTAAAATGTTGATAAACAGTAATTGACTTCAGTTAATTGGTATGAAAGAAACTATTATGCTTCAGGTACTTATAGTAGGATAATATTTGCATTTTTTTAAAGTCCTGAAACACCAAAAAATCAGTGTTGGAGCATGTTATAGTGTAAAGGAAAGATCTTACTCAAAAATATTTGCAACACTTCCCTCTCTAGTGTCTTGGCGCTCCTCTTTCTGTATGATGAATTCTGAGAACATTTTGGGTTATTCACGGTAACGAGGTTAGCACGGACAACTTACAAATGAGGTCGCTGTTCATCACAGGCGCAGAAGGCTCTAGCATATACGTTAATAAATAACTGACTCTCTCTCTCTCTCTCTCTCTCTCTCTCTCTCTCTCTCTCTGCTCATTGGCTGAATTGTTTTCTCTACAGACGTTTTGTGCTTTGACAGTCCTGTCTGTTCTCATTAAGCTCACATGGCACAAATATGTACCAAAGGTAGGTATTTCTTCTAACCTTCACTCGCCCTCGCTCTCAAAATGTATTTCGCCCTCACTCACTCTCAGCTTCAAAGTTTTTTCCCACTCTCACTCGTATTCACCTCAAAATAAGTTTTTACCCTCACTTGTCCTCACCCTTAAGAGGCCCCGTCACGGCGAAATTAAAATAACGCTAAGTTTACAGTAATTATGTGATATCTTCAAATAGATAAAAGATAATCGAAAAGTGAAACAAGAGCTCACTAGACAATATTATTTTACATGAGATATCGTTATCATGACTCACTTATTTGCTTTCGATTTCCAGTCATTTAGAAAATCGGCATTTATTTTCACGTTTTAAAATGGCTACAAACGGAAAGCTACTAAGTGACTCGTGATAACGATATATGATACAAAATAATATTGTCTGGCGCGCTCTTGTTCCACAGTTCGATTATCTTTTATCTATTTGAAGATATCACATAGCTACTGTAAAATTAGAGGTATTTTAATTTCGCAGTGATTAGGTCTCTCCTCACTCACCGTCACCCTCAAAGTATTTTCCCACTCTCACTCGTATTCACCTCAAAATAAATTCTGACCCTCACTTGTCCTCGCCCTAAAACATTTTCTTGTCGTCCTCCTCAAAATCGCTCTCGCCTTCAAAATTAGATCTCACCCTCATTTACTAAAATGAAAGAGAGAAAAGGTGAGGGTGGCCCTTATGAGAGCAAAATGAGTGAGGGCGCCCACTTCTGATATGTATACTTATTGTCATATACAAATAATGTCTCACGAAACAATACTTCAACTAACATTATTAATATTGTGTATGTAATTAGAATAGTGGATAACATTTTTAACTTATATGATAAAACCAGAGATTAAATTCAGAAGGAGCACTCTAAAACCGGTATAGTTGTATGAACCAGGGGTATGATTGAATGCAATAATATAGTTCCATCAATACTTATAACTGGGAGGATAATATTACACACAGAGCCCGAAGACATTGATATGGCATAAAAGTATATGTCAAACCTGTCCGCAATAGGGCACACACACATGTCGTATTGATACTAAATACACTGCCAACAATGTGAATAATATTGTCACTAAACACATTGCAAGAAGACACTAGAAATTATTTTTAGTGGAAATAACGCTAGTTTAGTCACTAGACAACATTTAAAAAGGTGCTAAATTTCTATTCTAACAATGATAAATGAAACAATTATTTTTGATAAAAATATCCTTAAAAATTTCTAGATCAAGCGACGAAGTGCTACATTGGTAACACTGATAACACGAGACAAACGACAACCGTCTAGCGTTTCCGCGCATTTGTACAAACTTTTGACGTACTATTATATCATCTCAAACAATGATACAATTGCCCCAATGATCAAAACATAACATACTAATCCGTCAAAACTAATGAAAACAAAGCAGTAGATCATTTTGACGTACTACAGTTGCTCACATTTTTTATGTTCATGGCGGATATATCCGTAGTGTCAAAAAATTGACATATTTCCTTATGTCCACCATTAGAAGGCAATTCATTTGTACACATTAAAGTATGTCCAAATTTGAAGACATGTATTTTTGTGTCGTTTTGGGCTCTGTGTGTATATGGTTAAAAATATAGCTAGATCAACAAAATATATTGCTGACATAATCAGTTTTATGATGGTAACAACTGTGTCAATTATGGCACTTGTAATTACAAAACTACCACATAATTGGAAATACCAAGTCAATCACAAGATTTTATAATTACAAGTACCGTAATCAAAATAGTCGGTACCATCATAAAACTGATTGCAACAGCAATACCTTTTGTTGATCTAACTATATTTTTAACCATATAATATTGTCCTCCCTGCTATACGTAATTGCTGGAGCCATATAGTTGCATTCAATCATACCTCTGGTTCTTACAACTATACCGTTTTTAGAGTGAGCCGAGAAGTTGAGTCCCTTCATCAATTGTATAGAGGGAGATATGTATCACAATCAATCGTTCAGTTAAAACAAAACACCATAGATCTTATGTATAAAAATTACGTAATTTATAGCAATGTTTTTATTAGCATCATGCACTTATAATAAGAGTAATTTTGTTTGTATTGGTTATTTACCTCTGTTTGCAGTAATATCAGCACATATCAATTTATGAAACACTTCTAACCCTATCTACTAAGTGCCATTATGTTTGATTCTCATCATTCACTGTCACGAGCATTTTGTAAACAACTCTATACAGCTTGTAAATAAATTTTACCTCTTGTATTTTTTCAAAGAAAACATCTCACTGCCACTCTAAATTGTTTATTTTCCAATAACTGCGTGTAATATTCCAACGCTCTTTCGTAAGCATAATCAAGAATAGCCTTTGCTTTCTTCTCACGTATTACTTCTCACCTCGCTTTATGTATTTTACGTAACTGATACCAGCCTTATCTTCCGACTCTTGTATCGTCATAGGCTTGCCAGACATCCCGGTTTGACCGGAACATTCCCGGTCGTCCGGGTGTTCCGGCCGGTTTCGTGTTTAGTTCCGGTTAGACGGAGAAATTTATTTTCTAGTCGTAAAGTTATTTAATAATTTCTACCGCTTTTACCATAGAGAAGTGTAACGGAAAAGTCAACAGTAAAAGGACTAATGCTCTGCAAAATGAACTTCACAATGAATGGAGTGAATTCTTTGATAAAATAAAGGAAACTTTTCTTTAGTAATGTTCATTGAAGTAAAAAGTATAAGGCTAAATAATGTGTGCTATTTTTTCCTTTCCTCTTCATTTTGCGGATGTTAAACGAGCTAGTTGTTAAATCTGTACTGAGAGCATGAAGTGTGCAAGTGACAAATTCTTGTTTTCCAGAAAACAGCAAAAACACTTACTTAAGCACTAAATACATATTGGACATACTACATTATAGACTTGGTTAATCACATCAGCAACCCGTATAGAAGAAAATAGAACCACGCATTCGTTGCAGACCTAAGAAAGATGTACAAAACTAGTTATAACTCATTTTCGCCAAAAATTGGACTTACGCTCTTCATGCTCTCAGGTACAGAAAGGTTGTATTGCTAAAATTCTTCTTTCTTTTTTTTTTTAAATGTATATATTTCAGTAGAAACAAGTCTGTAGAGAAACTGAACAGCTTGATAAATTAGAACACCAATTTTGACTACTGAACGGCAGATTTTGAGACTAAAATACCTTAAACTGATTTCTGCAATATTATTATTAGTATTATTATTATTATTTGGTACTACAAATCAAAATACTCTCTTTATGCATTACTAATATTTATGCAATGTAAATTTGTTTGAATTCTGAGTGGTGTGTAAAAATAAATCTTATATTAGAATTTTGAAGAACATTTTCATTGTGCATGTGTTCTGTTAAGTTGAGAATTTATCACGAGATTTTTTTAAATAAAATATTGGCATTAACAAAAATGTCCCGGTTTGGAGCTTCAGAAATCTGGCATCGTATACTTCGACATATCAAATTATTATTTTTTAAAAGAATACTTCTGCTATCGATTAACTGCTTGCACCTTCTTTATTGTCAGTACGTACCAATCTCGTGAACATTTCTAATCATCTCTATTAATTTTTTTTTGCAATAATTTACATTATCTGTTGTTGAGCTACAACTAAATGAGAGAGGATACTTAATGTACCTGTCTTCTTAGTCTCGTCGAGAAACGAAAATTGGCTAACATGTTCTTTCTTCATCCCACATTGTTGGAGTACATTCCAAAGACAAAGATAAATTCCTTCAATTAATCTCAGTCAGAAGAGTTTAACCCTCGCAAATTGTTGAATGTCACGTAGATATCTCATTGCACAAAATTCTATTCTCGCACCACGTTTTCTTTATTGTATGTTGTTAATTAAGTGCACACACGGAGATGTGTTTTTTACCCATACGTCTTATGTGCTGATTGTTATACAAATGAAGGACGAAAGGTAGCATATGGGTTATGAAAAGCATATATAGAATTAGCAAATTTTTCAGCATGACGGGAATTATCCGAGACCCAGGGACGGCGCCAGAAAAGTTTGATGGGGTGGGCGGAAAAGGGCGGACCTAGTTGCTGGGTGGGCGGACAATGAAAATAAGAACTGGGCAATGTAGACATTTTTTTTGGACAATAATTAAGTTTCAATCTTTAAACTCTTTAGTTAGCTAAGGCTCAGACCGAAATAGGGAAGGGGCAAGGATGTGGAAAACAGCTGTCTTGGCCTTTAGAAGGTACAATTTCGGCATTCGCCTGGTGGAACTGAAGAAATGCAGGACTTAGGATGAGCTGCCGGAGTTCATGGCTATATGCTCGACCTACAGAATTCCGCCTGCCGGACTACCTCTACTTCCAGTTTTTTTAAACAATAATAACGGTGTGTACTGTGTAGTCGATGAAGTTCAAGACAGCATTACCTTCTCTCCCTCCAAGAATGCACATGAATGCACAGAAATAAAGAAGGTTCAAACAACATAGACTAACAGATAATACTCTACGTTTCGTTAATATCATAAAATACACAATAAGTAGGGGTCTAAGTAAAGTAAAACAAGAATAAAATAGGCTATTGCAAACAGTTTTATCTTTGAAGCATTTTTTTTTTACAAAAAAGTGAGACAAAAAATATAAATCATTTATATTTTCTCTGTATATCCTTAATTTGTGCACATTAGATTTTTTTTGACGTAATCTCTATATGCGACAGCAAAGATCTATGTTACTAAAAGAATAGGGAAATTCGACAGCATAATTGATCATACCTTACACAGAAATCTTTGAAATTGAAACTCAAGTTGAAAAAATAAAATAAAACAATTATAAATTGGATAAAGAAGTAAATAGCAGTTAACAAAACTTCATCATGGTCCACAGAAATAACAATGCATTTTAAACTATGAAGGGCTGATCACATGGTACGAACAAGCTTACAATAAACTTTTATACCTGCACTTTAATGGAGTACATTGCGTTGATTGTTATGTCCAACATCGAATAATTTTACCACATTCTCTACAGCAATAGTCATTACAAGTTTTCTTTCTACTGAAAGGAAACAAAGATCGCTTAGGCTACAGTTTGCCATTCGATTTCTTAGATATGTTTTAACCCGTCTAAGACACGAAAAAGAACGTTCACATGGTGAACTAGATACAAAAATGGCGACAGCAATTACGGCTAATTTGTGAATATAATGAAAAGCAATTTTGAAACGATCCATCACTACAGTAAACTGAGAAACGGAGGTAATTTTGCATTGCTTTTCCTCTTCATAACGTTTCAAAACTTTCGGGAGAAGTTTAATTTCCACCTCTACACTATCGACATCACATCCATAATGACGTGCAAGTGGTTCAATTTTCTCAAATGAGAGGAAATGTTCACTTTTAGGATGAAGACTGCTTATTCCAGTGTAAATTGACATTCAGCTGTATCTGGAATTATGTTTGTAAATAAAATCATTGTTCATTGCAGAGTTAAACGGGGTCCTAGAAGTTATTACATTACAATAAATAGTAATACCTGTTGCTTTTGAAGTACAGGATGTCACCTTCATTATTCTACTTCTGTTGGGGTGGGCGGATGGGTGGGCAAGGACATTCATCGGGTGGGCGGTCGCCCACCCTCGCCCACCCTTAGTGCCGTCCCTGCCGAGACCAACAAAATCATTTAGAGACTAACTATATCGAAGATGACCGGCGCGTATTCACTTTTAGTGGGCTTCGTTCTGAAGTAACTTACATTTTGATAAATGTGGTATTTTTTTCTTTTTGACAGTAGATCGAGTTACGCTTATGTAACGCTTACCTACAACAAAATCTATTCTAAAATGATTTGATCGTTTGTAAAATTTTATCCGTATTTCTATGATATTATGAGGTAACTATTCAGATCTGCTTAATATCAATTTCCACACTGCAATATTTCAGTTTTACGTTTCACAATTATGCTATAGGCTAAAGGAGACGGTGATGATTAGAATGAATTAAGTGATGGAATGAAGAAAGTGGGAGGAAACGGGAGAATCCACATGTACGATGTTTCGCCATTACAAATCTCACTTGCAAGGTGGGGTCAAGCAGGGACCCCATGCACCAAAGATGAACGCTATACCACTGAGTTACTACGATTCCTCAATTTGCGTACAGTGTAAAATTAATTGCTAATATTGTTTGAAAACAAATCACAATACAGGGTCCGCCAGAAAAATGTATACATTCTTTGTCATTCTGTATCAGGATACTGGTATTGACAATTGTTCTGAAATTTAAGTATGTTGTAGTACGGTTTTTCGCTCAACAGATGTCGATACTGTCGGCACTGTTAGTAAGATAAGAAAAAACGCTTGGCGTTCGAGCAGCGTATGTTTTGAAGTGTTTTACCAGGTTTGGGAATGCCATCGAAGTACAGTGTCAGTGAAGAGAGAGAGGAGTTTGGTACTGAACCTCCAGCCCACCTAACCATCAAACGCATTGTTAACAAGTTTGAAACGCACGGAACGATGAATGGTCACTGCAGCTACAACAGTCAATGCATCAATGGAGACCGATGCAATGCCTCCGTAATCTTCTGGATAAGGTTCTTGAGCATCCCAGGCAACGGCCAACATTTTAACAGAAAACAGTGCCGACATCTGTTGGGCGAAAAACCATACTACAACATACTTAAATTTCAGAACAATTGTCAATGGCAGAATCCTGATACAGGGTGACAAAGAGTGTATACATTTTTCAGACGGACTCTTATGAAGTAGTTTGTAAAGTTTAATTTTCTAACCAATTCTGTAACAAAATTGTTATAACTAAGTTACATGAATAAATATGTGTAAACGGAAGAAAGTCCATCGTTAAATTTAATCTCTACTAATTCGTTTCTTTTATTTCTTGTTCTATCTACTACTCGATTGCATGTGCCTTTGGTGGGTTGGTAATCCGGAATTGGGTACCAGTAAAAAAAATAAATAAATAAAAGCAAGAGCAAGAAAGGCGTATCAGTTTTGTGATACATAACAGAAATTAAATTGTTAGTGTATGTTGGATCCATTCAATCCATTGGGTCGTGTAAATAATCTTGAAATGAAACAGTTAATGAAAATAATATAATGTAATCTTAGTCACAGCTGGTTGTGTTCATGTGATAATTTGATGGTACTTGGTGGCAGTGTTGTTGATTGCTGATATAGAAAAAGTATTAGTGTCGCTATATATTAGTAATTTTGTTCTATAGTGATAAAATTCAAATCGGAATTGATTGATTTCTTCAACTTCCGGTTTGAACAGATGGTTAAATGAAGAGATTAAACTTATTTTTCGGACTTTGAATTGATATCTAAAAACAGTTTGTCGCTATATCTCACTGTTTGTCTCTATGGCTATCAGTATTAAAACCGGAAGTGCATAATTAGTTAACTTCCGGTTACTATAGAGAGATTAAAGTTACAAATAGAACCTATTTTAGTATTACTAAATCTTTATCAAAATCACTGATACACTTATTTCACAGAGAATATTAAAGTAAATGAAGTCAAAGTTTGTAATAGTGTTCTTTTGTTACACCGTTAAAAATTTACAAATTACGAGAAAACGTTAACTCTATAGCGACCAACTCTTAATGTACCCGTATTTCATTCCATTTGCAAGCTAAGTATTGCTAATCTTAGTAGCATTCGCTAATGGATTATATCAAGTCGCTATTGGAAAATGACATGAGATTCCCAAGTACCTTCATAAAACATTCATAACACCAAACTTATTTCCACAAACGCAAAACTAAAGAAACAAATTTCTGCCCTTTTTGGTCATTTTCCTTTTTATTCATGTCATACGTTAGAAAATGGTCCTCACAGATGTTTTTTTTTTCTGTGTGTGACTGTGTGTGTCTCTCTGGTTACAAACAAAACATAAAGCAAAGCATTTTACAGAGCCATAAACATGTCAACAAAATGAAGAACGACTCTGAATGTAGTCTGCATCTACATGGATTCATCGCTTAAATTACATCACAAGCAAGAGGCGTGCGAGGAGAATTCTAGCGCGTCAGCTTGGACCGTACTAAATAATTCTCGTAGAAGCCATTTCCTTTGTACATAAAACTGTGGAGAACTAATCGTTTCTAAGTTATACATATTATTTTATTTCTGCTTAGTCGTTTCGCAATCGTAATGTACACTAGCTTACTTTTTCTTGTTTCTTCGTATATCTTGAGGTATAAATTATCTAAATTGTTGGTTTCAGATGTATAGATTAATCCAAATACTTATAAACTAACATGTTACTGATCTGAGATCTGTTCTGAGCCTCGTACGAGATAGATTACCTTTGATTGCCATATCTGAGTAAATGATTTTGGGAAGGTTGTTTATTGGTAGTGAATATATTCATCAACCTTTTAGGTAAGACGTGAAAACGTATTCTCACTGTAAAAATAAATCAGTTATTGAACACGATTTCAACATTTTTTAAAAAAATATTTGTTCGTATTATTGAAACAACTTTTCAATAGTGTTAAGACACTGTACATTACCATCTTACACATTTATAAGTAGTTTCTGCGGACGCAGTGGTTCAGTGGCAGAGCGTTCACCTCCGATACGTGGAGCACCTTGGTTCGATCCACACTCGCACCGATAAAACGATAATTATGCCTATTGTGTTGTATGGTTGCGAAAAATGGTCACTTGCTTTTGAAGGAAGAAAGCAGATTGAAAGTGGTTGAGAATAAAATTTCAGGTTGAATATTCGGACTAGTGACGGGGCACATAGGACGCGGAAGCTTCATAACAAGTAACTGCATAACTTGTACCGTTGATCAAACATTATTAGAATCATCAAGTCTAAGGGACCCAGGTGGAAACGTCATGTAGCCAGAATGAAAGAAAGTAGAAATGCTTTCAAAATTTTAACTGGAAACAATCGGAGAAAGGCTATTAGGAAAACCTAGGTGCAGAGGAAAACCTAGGTGCAATATTTTAGATGGCCCTCGTAGAAATAGGGCTACAAAGTTAAAAACTGGATCTAGTTGGCTACGGACATAAGTCAATTCAGAGTTTTTGTGGATGTGGCGTTGAACCTTCGAGCTCCAAAAGTTGGTTACTTCTTCAAGGGAAAATAAAAGATTTTGTTCTTAAAAGCAAACGTAAGATTTCAATCGTCTCATTGCTGCACTGATTACTACAACATTAAGGCCGTTCTCTGATATTTTTTTAAACTTTCCACTTTCAAGTAAACTAGCTTGACATTTTGACGACTAAATTTAAATCCATCGACTCGTCTCGTCGAAGCGTGTGTGTGCGCAACGTTTCTTTCTTTTTCTTTCTTTCTCTCCTTTTTCAGATTTATTAATACACACATGCACAGTAGAAACAAGACATTTTCCAGACGAGAAACTCTTTTGTTACGGGAAAAGGTCAAATGTTAACAGGAAGTGAAAATCGCCTTTAAGCTATGTATTTTTTTTAAACAACTAGTATTTCAATTTTTTATTATTCTTTGAGAATGGAACTGGGAATGTTTGTATGTAACGTGAAAGGCAAAGGAAAGAAATATTTCACTTCTCTTTTTACTCGTTACTTGAACCAAAAGTAAATAATGAAAAAAAAAAAAGTTGTTAGCATAGGTCCACTAAGTTTCATCTTGTGCGTGGCTCGTTAGCGCAACTGAAAAGAAAGAAGTATTTTCAGTCTTGGCTGAAATGAACTCAATTCAGAGGAATCTGGAATCTTTTTTTTTTTTTTAACTACCTATTTAATAAGAAGTGTTCTTCAAAGACATAGACGACTTCTAACAGAGCAAAAGACATACCCGTCTCTTATTTGCCTTTTCTCTTCCTTTTCTGTCTTTCTAAGAAATAACTCAAGCGTCCCATCTTCTTACAAATTTACTCTCTTTTCTTCAGTGGCGGATCTACCCCGGGGCCGGGGGGCCTGGGAACCCCTAGTTTTGTGAGTGACAAAAATAATTTAATCTATTATTTATATATTTTTGAAAGTTTAGAGTAAACTCATGATATGTACTTATCATAGTCGGAGTTTTTCCTTCTAGATCTGTTCCTGCTTTTCTTTGCTTTAGCGCTGGTATGTAGCAACGAAACGATTCTTTTTTTTAAGGACTATGGTTTAGCAAAACTGTTTATATATAGCCAAGAGAAAACAGAAAGGTGCTAAGCCCCAAAGTGCAAATTTCTGAGGAGAGCATAAAAACGAATGAAACACTAAGTAGTTCCGATTCCTTCTTTCTTCTAGGATTCAGTTTTCACTGCTGCAGACAGGGACTACGTACGTAGGGGGTGGGTCCTGGGGGTCTGGACCTCTCGAAATGTCGACTTTTGTGTAAATTTAGCCTAATTTTAGGAGCAATTTTTAGGAATTTTAATATAAAATACCTTCATATTGAGTTTGGATCTCCCCCCCCCCCGAAATAAATTCCTGCGTACGCTACTGGCTGCACACCTTTCATATTGTCTCCTGCCACATGTCTCCTTTCTGCACAACATTAAACATGAAATGAGTTGTCAGATATGCACTTATTAGTTGGAAATCAAGAAAAGTGGCTCTTAGTACCTTTCTGCTTTGTGAGAGTGATATTGATCCTGTCTGTCTGATCCGTCCGTCTGTCTGCCTGAGGCAAAAAAAAAATGTGTCCGTCCTTTGGGAAGATTAATAAAAATCTATAGAACTACTTAATGGATCATCATCAATTTCTGGCTAGGTCACAGAGGGTCAAAAGTTGGGAAATGAGTTTGTTCATAGAGATGATGTTCAGACCATTTCTGGTTTAAACGTTGGTCATTTAAGAGCGAGAATAGCAATAGATATCAAAAAGCGGTTTCCTATAATCGATTAAGCGTTCCAAGAATACTAGGGATGGGCACGAGTCGAGCTAAAACTCGACTCGACTCGAAACTCGAAGCCAATTTTATAACGAAACAGCCTCAAATGTCGTGGGCACTAACATAAGTAAATACTGTAGTTCTTACCACCAAGGCTGAGACCTGTACGATCAATTTTTTGAGCCGAAGCAGAAGCCCAACCCGTGTAGGGATGTTAACCGGCTTAGGTCGGTTCAACTGAGCGATCAAGTCGAGCCGGCTTGGTTGAGATGAGGCACCGACTCGGCTCAGGTGAGCGATCGTCTCGAGCCGGCTCGTTTGGGGTGAACCATCAGCTCTGTTTGTTTCGGCTCGTATCGGTTTCGGTGGGTGAGCTGTTGGCTCGGCTCGATAGAGAATGAGCTGTGAGCCGAGCCACTCGAGTCGCTGAGAACCCTAAACTCGGGCCAAAAAGTTTTGCGCAAGTGTGGTCGGTCCCGAACTTTTAACAATTTTTGGTTCGAGACCGGATACTTGTTCCTCCGGAACTCAAGCCCAGAACCTCGTCAACGATGTCCTTGCCTCCTAGACCTCACGACTACGAGGTTAGAAGTCAACTACTTTTTAGTATTCAGGTACACACCACCTAAGTTTCATGTTTATACACGATGTTGTAATAATAATAATAATAATAATAATAATAATAATAATAATAATAATAATAATAATAATAATAATAATAATAATAATAATAATAATAATAATGATGTTATAGTAGTAGTATAGTATCATTGATAATAATTATATTGTCTATGTAGGGTACTTGAAGAACGTACTTGAAACTACGCACAGCATTTGGCTCGATTTGACTCGTTTTGGCTTGACTGGACTGGAAACTCGAGTCAAATTCGAGTCAAGTTGAAGGAAACTTTTCGAGCCGAGTTCTCGAATCGAGCTCAAAGATATCTGTTTCCAGTCGAGTCGAGTTTCATTGAAAACTCGCTCGAACTCGCTTGTGCCCATCCCTAAAGAATACGTTTCATCTCTACACTGAGAAAAAATACGTATATGCGGCGTACTTGAAAACGTAGGTTACATGCGTAAATTCTGTAGTTCTTGGACTTAACGAACAACCCCATGTAACATTCTGTAGCAAACTAATAACTGGAAATGTGTTTTTCATACGTACTTTCCGTGTAAGTGTTCCGAATAAACGCATTTTAGAAGTGACAGAAACAACTATGTATTGGTGATCAGGATCTTACTTAAAAATAGACCTATATAAAACATATAGCTAACGTACTGTATGTAACATACGTGTACGTATGTAATATACGGAAGACTGTTAGATGTTACACATCCTGCAGCAGCATGATGTAACATCTAAGGGCAGTACATATGCAGGATATGGATAACGTGTGCTCCGTACTGATTTCTGTAGTAAACATAAGGTTTCCGTGTATTAGTACAATATACCGCTGTCTGGATAACGGTTTTTTCTCAGTGCATCCTTAAGAGTATTTGCACACGTCCCCGGCAATGCCGGAACCGGAACCGGGGCTGCTTTGCACACGCAGCCGGCAAAACCGGAGCCGGATCCGGCAATGTCGGTGCCGACTCTGCTTTGCACACACATCCCGGTAATGCCGGTGCCGAAAGGTAGTTTGATATGAACGTGAAGGAGAGAACATGAGTCCGTTTTATACATTATATGAAAAGCTGCGTACATATGATTCGAAATTTTTTTATTAATTACTTTCGCATGTCTAAACAAACGTTCGATTTCTTAGTACAACGAATTAGTAATCATATTCAGCGCTGTTCAGATTTTTTTTTTTTTTTTTTTTTTTTTTGCAAGAGCCGTGTATAATTACAGACTGACTTGAATAAATGGAAGGGTCGTTCAATATCTGAGAAATAGCTCAATGCAAAGAACAAAGTTAATTTTATTACGTCAATCAAGTGACGTAGGAGCATTAACGTCTAAATCCCCAAATATCTTTTCTTTAGTACACAAAGGTATATTTGCTCTTTGTGTGTGTGGATGTGTGCGCACGAGGTATATGGCCTTCTTTTGGTTTCTTTCTCTTTTTTTTTTTTTCACTTTTGTTGCCATAATTTTAACATCTATTTAAATTTCTCAAAATTGAAACATGCTGAGATCAAGCTATTTAAAATAATAATAATAATAATAATAATAATAATAATAATAATAATAATAATAATAATAATAATAATAATAAGCTCTACAAAGGCAACATTGCGGCTGCCTATTCACTCAGTATACAATCGTTCTATGCAGTGGCGTATTTACGATTTTGTTTCGGGAGGGGCTTTGCTAACTTTCGGGGGGACTTCGCCTGAAAATGTGAAAATTCTGCAAGATATTCTATATACTTCACTATAGTAAGTAAGATTTCGGGGGGGGGCTTAAGCCCGGAAGCCCCCCCCTAAATACGCCACTGGTTCTATGGAACAAATACCAGACAAGACAGAGTACATATTTTTATTACGATCTATAAGGTAAAACAGTATGCAACCACAAGAATAGAAATTTTCTTGTTCTGTTTGTGCATTTTCAGTTCTTTCTGTAGCTGTGTTGTAGTTTTTATTTACTTTAATTTTATTTACAACCTTTGTTATGCTTGAAAATGCCTACTTCTACGATTATGATGGATATTTATACCGTACATACTGGGTTGCATAATTAACAGGATAAGCACTGGACAACTATCCTAGATTTATAATTTCTTCGTATCTCCATTTTGTTCATTTCCGCCAAGTTGATTTTTTTTTTTTAAATTATGACTTCATATATGCTAAGACATATTCTCTATCAAAACGAATCCAACGACCCCTTTGTTTAAATCGTTTAAGTAAGTTTCAGCTGTAGAAGATAACAAATTAATATACATACATACATGTGTGAAACTCACTTTACGCGTTGCCGTAGTTGGATAATTCAAACAAGATCCGAATTTCCCTTGCTGAGAATTTATGTAAATAGCAAGCCACTATATCTGTGGTACCTCACAGCCATTTTTATTATTTCATTCTTCATTATATATTCATATGATGTGAAAAAAGAAAATAACAAAAAACCTGAAGTAAACAAAAAATCCAAATACAGGAAAAGAAACAAGAATACACAACGCCTTGCCACTCACTCACTGTAGCTAGATTGAAGAAACCTATCAACAAGCCGGCTCCGTCTTTACCGGCTGCGTGTGCATCTACGCATAATAAAACATTGCCGCCGACAAAACCGGAGCCGGGGCCGGCACCGACATGTCGGCGGCTAGTCCGGCTGCATTTGCCGGAGCCGGGAGTTCCACCGGCTTTTTTGCCGGGTCGGAAAGCGTGTGCCAGCTACCATTTGATTACATTGCCGCCGACTCCATCGCCGGCATTGTCGGAACCGGACCCGGCATTGCCGGGGACGTGTGCAAACGCTGTAACTCTATTGAAAACTTAAGTGATAACAATCCACTACAATCTCTGTTTGTTTGTTTTGTTTATTGAAGTTTAGTGTCTCTTTCCGGCACCGATGCTATATGAGACATGGACCTACAACTTCACGTGATGTACACGTGATGCTACTACTTGTTTTTTTTAATTTTTTTAATGACAATTTTAACATTGTTGTGATTAGAAGTGATAATTGAATTTCAATTCTGTTAATCCATTTGTAAAATCTTAGGTATGAAATCGTTGCAAATTTTCCTCTCATTATTAGCCGTTCTAGACCGGTGATGACTACTTTCCCATTGGGGCCAGCGCTGTCTCCGTTCACGATCACGATATTCAGAGAGAATTGCGCTCACTGAAGCTCAATAAGCTTACGCTGACTGAGACTCGAGCTCACTCTAACTCAGAATTACTATCTCCAATGAAGGCCACGGTATTTCGATGACTGCAGTCCCAACTCTCTCATAGTTCCAACCAGGGTGGAAAAAATGGTGATTTTTTTAAAATTCATTTTTGTTGATTTTTTAAATTTAAATCGATTTTTTTGATTTAAATCAAATCTTTCTCCTCGTATAATACAAGTTGCGAACTGAAGAAAAAGTATTAGGAATTAGTATTAAATGCTAATTATGCCATTTAAGTGAAAGTATTGGGGTTGAATTTTGAATTATCTCAAATCGTTAAACTATATCAATCCCAAACAATGTTTCTTAACGCCTTTATATTATGTCTCTTTTTACAGCTAAATTATAGACTTTCAGTCAAGCAGCTACATCATCTTCCCTATTTATCCTAGGATCATGGTACATACATCACTCTCTTTAGAATAGAACAGCTTTTCGAACGGTAACATTCACAGTTCCCTATCATGTCCCTGAAGCGGGAAATTTTGAGAGTAATCGGAATTTTTTTTTACTTTTATTAAAAAAATTTGATCCCTTCTGGATTCCCCTGTGTTAACTCACAGATCTCAAAATCAACGGGGAAATACTAAGGGGTGTACTAAATGTGTGAACAAAATTTCAAGCTTCTATCTTGAATAGTAAGGGTGAGGAAATTATTTAACAATGAGCTAAGAACATTCCCACAATGTTCCAGATGACCTGGATGTAATATAAAAATTTCCTCAGACATCCCTATTTATCCTAGAATCATGATTTGTACATTATTCTCTTCAGAATAAAACAAATTTTCAAACGGTACCCTTCAAATGTCTCCATCATGTAACTGGGGCGGGTACATCACGAAAAAAGGAATTTTCCGTTAAAAATATTGCAATGCTCCTTGTTTTTTTTATTGAAAGGATAATG
Source organism: Thermobia domestica (assembly GCF_964235325.1). NCBI lineage: Eukaryota > Metazoa > Arthropoda > Insecta > Zygentoma > Lepismatidae > Thermobia > Thermobia domestica. The sequence continues at coordinate 46,990,200 of NC_137471.1, forward strand.
TTTTTTTGTAATTTGACTCCACTAAACTTTTTTATATAAATTTCTTTCGATAGCACACTATAATAAAAGCTGGCATGGACGGGTTAATAAGTTTGCATGTTAAATTACTGTTTATTAATATATTGAATAATTATATTTTGATGTTAGCTATTACAAATGCTACAATGTTGCACGAACGTTTTAACACTAGGATCGTACCTTTCCAACTAACTTACTGAACTAACTTTTTACACTCAGTGTATCCAACTACAATATAATACTACTAATTTAATATTTTTCCTTTTGTTATGCATACAAAATAATTTAATTGATCTTTACAAAATATTAAACACTACAGGCTCTCCCTGCCTGAAGAAAATTAACGTAGTTAATTTTTTTTACTTTTAAATACTTTAAAACAAAATTAACTTTACTATAAGATACAATATAAGTCTACATATATTATCATACATAATTTTTTTATAATTTATTTTTTTAAATTTTTACCTAAAAGTTTGTTTTTTTTCCTTTGAGCAATTATTTTTTTAAATTTGAAAAGTTATATGTTTTTAATTGCTTTTTACCATTTAATGATACTAAAGTTGTTGAATTTTGAAAGACTTTTATACCGAAAAAGGACTAATATATTTTAATAGATATTTTTTTTAATTTTTTTGTTTACTGCTGAATTTAACTCATGAGACTTTACAAAAACAAGTTTTTTTTTTAAATTTTATTTGATTAATACTTGGTTTATATTTGCTTTTATTTTTACTATTACACAAGTTGAATTTAACCAATTGATATTGTTGCTTTTTATTTATAAGAGACAATTCCTGAGGCTAATATATATTTTTTGTATGAATTTAAAGCATTAACATTTAGAAACAATTTACAAGATGCATATCCAGTTACCAATGAGACAGAATTATTCAACAAATGTTGAATTTTTTGTAATGTTTTATTTTATTTAGTATTATTTTTCTGACAAAACAATTTTATAAGCCGGTTTACCTTTTTATTTATACGTTTACATACATTTGACTTTGGATTGGAAGCAGTAGTCGTAATGTGTTTGATGCTATGTTTTTTTACAAAAACTGTCCCACAGTTTAGATGTAAATTGTGCCCCTCTAATACTTGATATTTGCCTCGGAATGGTATAATCATAAAAATATTTTTTATCACTGTCATAATCTTTTTAGTACTTGCTTTTTTAATGGATATAAAGCTACGAACTTACTATACACATTAGTTACATTTAAAATGTAATGGTAGTCCTTAGAAGGTATTAATTTACCAATTAGGTTTATAGAGAGCTGCTTATGAGGATGTTTTATGATTAATGTATTTTTTGATTGAGAATATTTTTTGTTACAATTTTTGTTTTTGAATACTTTAGACATTTATAAATTGTGCTATATTTTTGGGCATATTTTTCCAAAAATACAATTTTTTACAATGTTTGTATGTTTTTGCTATCCCAAAATGCCTTTTTTATGCTTACATTTAAATTTTTTAAAATTAACTTTTGAGGTACAACTAACAACCAATTTTTGGTATTTTTTTAACTTAAATAGCACACCAAAATTGAGCTTATATAAATTATTTAAATTTATAATATTTTTTTATTTTTGTACATAATTTATTTTTATTTTGCTCGTTTCTCCACAATTTAATTTTATCTTTTTTTATTTTACTAAATACCAGGTTTACAAATAGTTTTTTACTTTTACCTACAGAATCGTTACAAGGATAGCGTGACAATGTATTAGCAATAATTTTTTTACGTTTAGATACATGCCTTGATTTGTAGTTAAATTTTTGCAATTTGATAAGAAGTTTGGTTGTTTTAGCGTTTAAGTTTAACATAGTTTGGACTTTTGTTACAGCTTTGTTGTTTGTATATATTACAATTTTTTTTACCCAATATATAATTTGCAAATTTTTTACACAAAAAGACTAAAGCTAAAAGTTTTAACTGAAAAATAGAAAGTGTTATTTTATTATTTTTAATAGCCCTACTAGCATATGATATTACTTTAATTTCATTATTGTTAATTTTTTGCGCCAAATAACCAGCAATTTGATACTCACATGCATTTCCATAAATTTCAAATTTTCTAGAAAAATTAGGTTGTGTTAACGCTGGTGCTGTTACTAACGCATTTTTTAAAGTACTAAAATCTTTTTTTCTTTTTGCCAAATACAAATTTTACATCCTTATGTAACAAATTGACCAAAGGTTGACTAATTTTTTCAAAATTACCTATGTCTCCTCCTCCAAGTTGCTAAACCCAAAAGTCTACGAACGTCTCTCCTATTCCTTGCTTCACAAAACTTCAAAATAGTATCATTTGTTTTTGGATTAATTTTTATTTTTTACCATTAACAATGTGATCCAAGAATTTTACACTTTTAACAATAAATTTCGTCTTAGCAAAGTTTAAAGTTATATTTGCCTTACGATAAACAATTAAAACATACTCAAGATGTTTTAGATGTTTTTTCATAGCTATTAGAAAATATTAATTGGTTATTTAAGTAACAACATAGAAATTTGGTAGTTTTTAATCCAAATAATTGATTCATTGCCGCCTGAAAAATTGAGGCGCTACTTTTTAACCCCATTGGTAGGCGTGTTCATACATATTGTTTACCTTTATAAATAAACGCTGTGCATGCATACGAATCTGGATGCAAGGCTTGCTGGTAATACGAATCCTTTAAATCACAAGACGTGTAAATCTTACTACCTGATAATTGATGTAACAAAGTCTGAATAGGCTTAACCTGCACTTTAGGTGCTTCCACTTTTTCATTTAAAAATTTACAGTTAAGAACAGGGCGAGTTGTACCATCGCTTTTTTTTAACACAAAGCATGGGATTTTTGTAAGGGCTAGTAGCCTTTTTGATAATTTCGAGTTTTAACCATTTTTTTATTTGTTTTTTAAAGCTATTTTTTAAGTTGATTGGTATATTATAAGGTTTGACATTGACTATTTTTTTATCCTTCAAAACAATGTTATATGGCTTTAAATTGGCTAACCTAGGCTCATTTGAGAATAAATCTTTATATTTGATTAATAAATTTATTAACTTTGGCTTAACATACATGGGTAAGTTATCCCTAGCTTGCACAGAATCTATTATACACTGTTCAGTAATACAGTTTCAACTCTCACTCTCCTTTATGAAACAGTTACTCACATTAAAACTATTTAAGTTGACAAGAGTTTCAGTACCAACTTTATCCTTTAAACACATTATATTTTTCTGAAGCTCTAGGATAGCGTTGTATTTATACAAAAAATCTGCACCAACCAACAAATCAACATGAAGACCATCGACAACAAATACAAAAATGTTGAACACCCTGTCATTTATTATTATATTTAGTTTTTGGCAACCTTTTACAATTTGCTTAACATTATTCATAAATCCAGACAATATTACATTTTTTGCAGGATTTAGTTTTGCCTTAGGCATTATTGCAATAATTTTATTTCATGCCTTTTTTGATAAAATAGAGCACTTGCTACCAGTGTTAATAATACATGTAAACTTTAATTTTACAATACTACAACTCGATCGCGGTGAAGAAAATTTACATTTTTCAAAATTTCTTCCCTCAGTATTAAGCAACAATTTGTCGTCGATCTGGGAGCAAACAAACAGACACGCACAAAAAAGAATTTTCGTCTTAAATGTCAATGGTGATTTCCCCGTTGGAATAGTTAACGATTTTAAAACCCAAACCCAATGTTACGAAAAGAATAAAGTGTATTGCTCCGTTACCTGTTCAAAACGAGATTTTCCCTAATCATCCTCTGCATGACACTTGTTTTCATACTATACTGTACATTTGAGTCTGATTGTATTATGATTATTAACTTTCATAATCGAAATAACAGAACAGAAACGTGATTTTACTTATTTCCACTTTAAATTAATTTCTTTCGGAGTTCGATTTAAATCAACGATTTTTATTTAAAAAATCAAGTGATTTAAATCTTGATTTAAATCAATCCACCCTGGTTCCAACACACACAGACCACAACTTTGTTCTCAAAAGGGCCCTGTTTCACGACCAGTTCTGGAAGTTGATCCTTGCTCAGCTACTGTTTATATATATATATATATTTGAATTTCGGAAACACCCACTTTTCCTCATATGTGACAATCCTTTTCAGGAAACGTACTTCACGCGGATTTTGAAACAGTTGTCGGCACACATGCCCCCATTTCTTTGTCTGAGCTCGGGACTCGGGTGGTATAATGCGGCTGTTCCTGTTGGTTTCCCAAGTTTGTGATGGTGACGCACTATAGGGAACTTTTGCATTCCGAGACGGTTTGAAAATAATTGTCCTGTTCTGGTGGATGGATTTTTCTCAGTGGCGCGTCATATCATCTCAGAATCTGTTACCCTGAGGCGACCGGTCCTTGATTGATATTTGACGTTTTTAGAAATTACACACAATTTCTGGAACCAACTATAGTTTATTCAAGGAACGTTCAGTACCTCATGTAAACAGATACACGTGGTAATTGTTTCACTTTATTGGTTAAAGAGCCTTGGAACATCCATGCGGCAGAAGAAAATAGTCCATTGTCAAATAAGCTGTTTTTCAATGTTTTTGTTGCTTGTAAGGCTCATTATCAGAAATGCAATTTCCTTACAGTTATATAACAGAAACAACACGGTGTCTAAGAACTAAATTGAATTAATGTAATAAAAGAGAATACGCATGCGCAGAAAGTGGCTTTGACCCAGCTTACGCGCGAATCACAGTTTACAATATGGCTGCGTGCGAGGAATATGTAAAACACCTACAGGGTACAATACAAGCACGTGCTTCTCGAAAGGAGCGCTGACCGATAGCCAATTATCCGATGACTGGCGGAGTAATACCATTCTGTAATGTTTACATCAGGATCAGAAGGTTCGTTGAATGAACTTTAGTTGCTGCGTTGTGGTTCACTGCACCTGTCCCTTTCGCATGGCAAATGTTTCAGATTGCTGCCTCAGCGTTTCGAACTCACACAGTAACAGTTCACATATGAGTAGGTGTTGAGCATCCATCATTACTACAACTAAAAACTGACTGAGTGACGGCTCTGTGTTAAATGGTCCACTTGCCACGCTACCTCTTCGGCTAGTTTGATCTTGTACTTATGGGCGATAACGGCGTAAACATGAACCTGCAATTTGGGTTGTGGAAATATTGCAAGACTTATGTTTCTGGTTTGTAGAATGGACTCTATAAATGGTTAACTAGGGTTGAGAGTTTCAGCTTAACTCGCATTCTATTCTCAGAGGGTTCAGAAACATGAAGAGCTACTCACAGCAACAGCTAAAACATCTCATCAAGTTTATTAATCTCTCGAGTACCTTAACACATAAAATATGCAAGGATAAGCAAAGAGAAAGTAAACCTTATTATTCAGATGTATTTTACGTATACTGTAAGTATATAATACGTAGATTCATCACCATATACCAGACTTGTCACATTCAATTTAATAATTTTGTTGTAGCAGTTTATTATGTATGTCATTACTTCTCGCTTCTTATCTTAAGGAGTACACTTACTGCAATAAACACTACGTATGCAGTGGTATGTTGTGGTAGGTGTAAAGAAAAAATTCAAACTGTCAAATTCTTCAATATTATTAATAGTGTTGCTATAGAGACTAGAAATTTCTCGTTTCGAGAACGAGATGAAAAGGAAATTTTCAAATTCGGGACGAGAGGATAATTCTTGCCTCGTTTTTAAGATGAGACGAGACATTTCACGAGTTTTATGGGCGTAAGTACTGTTCACACAATTTCTTAGATCTCAAAGAATGTTTTAGTAGTGTTTCATAATTCACAGTATGAAATTTACCTATGTCTATACATAAAATAATAAATACAGAAATCCATGTTTCAGAATCCTAAGGTATTTACGCAAAATTTTTTATAGAGGAACTTTAGCTACGGGCATATAATTCGAAGTATTCACCAACTATCTCTATAAAAATTGATGCGAAAAGTATTGTGGAATTCTCAATCATGGATATTTGGATAGGACACATACTAGTTTCTAGAATTCTTGACCGGACTACTGTAGGTCCTATAGTTTTGGAACCATGGTCCTTTAAAATTCTTTTTTTTTTTCAAGTTTTCGGCTGCTTATAACTTCTAAAGAGAGCATTTGTGCATCCAGGTTGGTCTATATTTTTGTCTTATCTTGGTGTCAGGAATCACCTTCCAAACGTTGTCGGTGTTGTTTTGAAACACCCTGTATACATACAATAATGTGCGTGTATGTGTGCTTGTCATTAGAGTTTTACCAAATTTTGTACATACACATACATTTTTACTGAATCTACTGACTTAAGTAGCCTTTTTTCTAATTTTCGGCAAAGAGGATCAAATTTAGGAGATTAACATGTGTGCATACAAGGAGAGGATAAATACCTACAACGATAAATATTGGTGGTAGTGGATTGTGGTTTAGGATCCCTTTCATCAGCAAGGTTATATGAGACGTGAATCCACATCTTAACGGGCGTTTTAAACTAAATGAGTTGCCGCTGGGAATCGAACTTGAATCTTCCACGTTAAAAGTGCGTACGCTAACTACATAGCCACGAGAGAGTTCACGATGGATACTAGTGTCAAATCTATAGTTTTCGGGATTGCTGAGATGTATAGTGACACTCTCGATGCCGTTCAAGTCCAACTTTAGCCTCCATCGTCATCGGGGTGGATGGTTGAAAAAAAACATATTCACACTGAGAAAAAAATTGTAGGTGGCGTACATAAAAAGATAGGTTACATGCGTAATTCCTGTAGTTTTTCGACTTAACGTACAGCAGACGTATAACTGAAAACGCATGTTTTATAATACTTTCTGTATAAGTGTTCCATCTATACGTACTTTCCGTATGAAACAATGTAGGTGGTCAGGATCTCACTTACAAATAGACATTTATAACATATAGCTGACGAAGATAACATAAGTATATGCATGTGATATACGGAAAACTGTTAGATGTCAGACATCCTACAACGGCATAATGTAACACCTAAGGGCAGTGCCTATGTAGCATACGGATAACATATGCTCTGTACTGAGTTCTATAGTAAGCAAGAGGATACTGTATATTTGTGCAATATACCGCTGTCCGGAGAACGGATTTTTCTCTGTGTTTGTGCACATCTTTCTATTCTGTTCCAATTGTCATGATTGGAGTTCCGATTCTAAGTTGACACCCCTGTCACTCATACACGAGGCTGAATTCAACAACATTCAAGAGGACTTTTTGTCTTCTTTTGATGTCACGAATCACCTCCCAAAGTACGTGTACATCTTTGAGATTCACATTATATATATTGATTTGAAAAAAACTTTCAAACTGTGGGAGGTTTTATGACTTATACTTGAAGAATGGTTTAGTTAACCATAAGTTAAAATTTAAGATTTAATGATAATATTAGGCTATATTCTGTTAACCACACTACGATTAGGATTAGGCATTAGATTTCTCGGCTTTTGGCATCTATGGCCATGTTAGCCCGTCATACGTCTGAGAGATTACTGTCGGCGATCGCAATGCTCAGGAAATTATGGGGGAATAGGAAAGGAAGGAAGCAGCCTGGGACCATTATTTGAGGTGCTATCTCGGCATTTACCTGGTGTAAATGAGTAAAACCTACAAAAAACTTCACTCAGGATCGTTGGCCTGAAAAAGGTGTTAAACCTTTCCTACCAAGTGTCCTCATCGGGAGTCGAAGCCGGGACCGCTCGCATCAAAGGTGAGAGCGTTAGTGACTACGCTACGCGGGGTCACCATTAACCATACTATGTGCTGTCGCCTTGCTAGTAACGTAATGGAGAATTTAATAAGGGTATAATTCCAGGGGCGGATCCGGGTTTTTCTGTCGGGGGTTGCACCAATAACTACGAGTACATTTAAATTAAATCTATTTTTATAAACGCCTTTAGCCATCTGTGGTTTGAATGAGGAATTTCCCTGAAAATGCTAAGTGTCTGTTCGTCTTTCCCTTCAATCTTCAGAAATTTGAGGTAAACTCTGGTTTTTGCAAAACTCCGCTTCTTTTCAAGCCCGAAACAGAAACATGACACGAAATTTTCGGATAAGTATTGCTATTTTCACTTACAGCTTCTCATTTTAGATAATGTATATCCACAATGAAAGGAATTGAGTGCACATGCTCCGGTGCACTCCCTCTCCTAAATCCGGCCCTGTATAATTCAGTATATGAGTTTCACCTTAATAAATGTCATGGTTCTAGTATAACATTGATTTTTTACATTTACTTTTCGGAAAACCACACAAGACATTTTGCAATCGTGTGTATTATTTTCTACAGCTCAACAAGAGCTATTAATTGGTGTATGTATCATATTTGGACATTTTTTTCATTAATCGCCAATAAGATTGTAGAGTTTATTTATTTATTTATTTGAAAAAATAGTATTATTCTGTTGAAGGAAAAAAAACTATTAGGATCAACCAACTTTTAAACGGTAAATTTCAGTCCTAAATTAAATTGCTAAATTCAATATAAATTCATGCGAGCTAGTGTTCTGAACAACTGCTATAAGAATCTTGCCTTAAAAATTAACTAAGTCCTCCATTTTTGATTAACTTCATGAAAGCGTCTGATTTATTCATGTATGCAAGATAGAAGGAAAAGAAAAAAATTGAAAGTTTTAGGAACTTTTAAGTTGTAATGAGAAGAAAAAGTAGTTGAAAAGAAAGACCAAAAAAAGTTGATGTTTGATTTATTAGGATCCATATTTGAAATTAATTCACGTAAGCTTTAAATGAAGTAGAAAAGTTCACTAACAAAAGGATGTGATGATGCCATTGTTCTGATGGAATGTTGGAGTATCAGATTATGGTCTTTTTAAAAGAATATAATACAAGAAAAAATTACTGCTTAGGGCCGGATTTAATGTTTTGCAACCCCTCACTCTGACCTGCAAAATATTAAGTAATATAAAAAGGAAAATAAACTTATTTTATTCATATCTTTGTTTCAATGTATTTTTATAAAATGTTTATGATTTTCTTAAATTTTGAAAATCTTTCGGTTTTATATCCCTTGGTATACCGTGTAAGTTAAAGAAGGCGGTGACGGTGAGAAATGAATAAAATGCTGGAGTAAAGAAAATGGGAGGAAACGGGAGAACCCCGAGAAAGTCCATGCACATGGTATTTTTTCCACCACAAGATTCAGTTGGCGCAAGCTGGGATCGAAGAAAGAACTCCATGCACTAGAGGTGAACGCTCTACCACTGAGCTGCCGCGGTCTCTAAAATGGTGGAGGAGAAAAGAACAGTTTTAGATATTATTGAGAAGAGAAATAGAAAGTGGTTGAGAGAATTGCTAAGAAATAATTGCATCATGGGGGACGTGCTAAACGGTATAGTGGCAGGAAAGAGAGGGAGGGAGAGAATAGGGCTACAATTGATGGACAATACCAAAACAAAAGAAAAAAATCGGTTAGCGGAAGATTGTAGAGCGTGGAAGTTCCTCAGTTGTAGCAAATAACCTGCCAATAACGATAGAATACCTATGTTGATGCTGATTGTGTTCTCTATCAAATCTTTGCAGTGGCGGATTTAGAAGATAAAAACTCGGGGTTGGGGAGCAAACAGAATCCAGACTATGACAGGTATATCATAAATTTACGATTTTACATGGGTCCTGCAGAAGATTCCAACCCGATGGATATTATGGCCAGGTTGAACGTTGACATTGTGGACCTCAACTATTGTTTTGCACATTGCACAACAGAAAAACTGTAACTGAAACTGTGTCTAATGTTTCAATAATTTTTCAATAAAGAATAAAAGACAACACTTACTACAAACTTCCGAAAACAAGAAGTTTAGGAATTATCTTAAAAAAATGGATCAAAATTCATTGCAATCTTTGCCAATAATAAGTTTTTGAATTAGCCCATAAAATTTTGACCGGCCTCTAAATCAAGTTTTCGTTTTTTTTTTTTTCTACAGAAGAAGCACATCATATTGAGTTAAGTGATAGTTTGGTTCGGCTATACTGTATGTAGTTCTTCAGATATGAGGCATACAAAAAAAAATGATTGAAATATACTGGGTCTTTTGATACAGTTTCGGATCACGAGCCACAAAATTTTTGAACAGTCCGTAAATTGAGTTTTTCGTTTGTTTGTTTTTTTTCGGAATAAACACATCATACTGAGTAAAGTGATAGTTTGGGTTTGGCTACACTGTACGTAGTTCTCCAGATATAAAGCATACAAGAAAGTTGTAGATTGAAATATATTGGACCTTTTCATGCATTTTTTAATCAGGGACCACAAAATGTTTGAACAGACCCTAAATCGAGTTTTCTTTCTTTTTTTTAACGTAATAAGCTCACCATACTGAGTTAAGTGATAGTTTATGTTTGGCTACACTATATGTAGTTCTCCAGATATATGGCCTACAAGAAAATTTTTGCTTGAAATATATTGGATCTTTTAATCCAAATAATAATAATAATAATAATAATAATAATAATAATAATAATAATAATAATAATAATAATAATAATAATAATAATAATAATAATAATAATAAATAGTTTCAATTATTTTTGTCACTCAAAAATATGAAGGGGTCTCCCAGTTCAGCAGATCCACCACTGAAGTTTGAAAAATAAGTATAAGAGTTAATCATTATTTTAAGTTTTATCCCATTATCCATACCATGTACTCTCGTCTTGCAAACGTCATTATGAAAAAATTGATACGACTATTGTTTAGTATCAGTTTCACTTCAATAGATGGCGTGGTTCTTGTACAGTATCAACTTGTTAGGTTTACAAAAAGATTCGTTTTTCTCGAAAAGTGACACATAGTATGATGTTCAGCTTATGATATCTATTGATTGCTATATTATGCCTCATATTTTAGACAAAGTTTTTCCCATTAAACCTCTACATAATATTTTAGAATTAACACATTTAACAAAACGAATATATTTTTTTTTTGTTTATTTTTCATGATATTATTTAGTTTTGCAACACTTAAAAATACTTATTAAGAACATGATAAAATACGGTTATGTACCTGGGTAAAATTGTACTTAAGTACTTTTCACACAATGGCACTCAAAGCTCATCTCTGACATCTAGCGGTTGTAAAAGGGAACTAAAATTGTAACAACGATTGCCGAAGCTGTTCTCATGTTTCATAATGTAATATAATGGGCGTCCTTTTGGGATAATTTCCTGCTAATATTATTGTTTCAACTGTAATTAACAAGAAGTGAATCTCGTACACTAATTGCAGACGCTCGAGCATTTGCAGTGAACACAGTTCCAGCTCATGATAATTGTTACAAAGGGTTTTATTGTTGTGAAATGTTTTGTAAATGAATGAAGTCTGTGAGGCTCGTTTTTGTTGCCTGTTTTGTGCTATAAACGTAGCGATGTAGTTTTCAGATAATATAAATGATGATGATGATGATGATGATGAAAAAGGAACCCAGTTAGAGATATGTGCCTGAATTTATGATCTGATTATTATTATTGTTAGTTTATTATTATTACTACTTCTCGCTAGATCCTTGTTTCTCTGTGCTCGCCTTAAAATTTGTTTTCGTATTTGTCGTATAATAAACGGTACTATACAGGGTTTTTCAAGAAATAATGGTGGGTTTCTGTGGGACTGCTGTGCAGAAGCGATGGAACTTGAGTGGTTGAATGATACACCATTTTGTTTGACAAATCCAAATAGTTTGTTATCGTGTCATGAACGGTTTGCAGGAAGAGTAGGTCGTGACGCGGTACGGTGATCATCCAAAACGACCGATTACGGTCCAAAGACAATTGAGATGCCACCAACACATGCAGGCAACGTACGTCGCTGGAACAAAAAAAAATGTAGGAAACAAGTGAGGTACCTAGTATCAAAATTCTCCACACTATTTCGCTTAGTTTCGAGTAATTTCGCAAAACGTGCAGTGAAGCTCCATATACACGCGTACAAAGTCCCGTATTTGAACTAGTTTTTAAATATGAAATATTAAGCCTTTAAACAAAATTCTGTTTCCATAGAATTCTTTTAGATCAAACATATAACGAGCGATATATAACTCATTTTCGGTAAAATATTGATGTGGTGGCTTTTGATCTAGGCGCCTCAAGTATTGTATGTAAAACATTAATGTATCGACAGACCGTGTACATCAGAGGAAACTATGGAAAGAAGACAAGTCTGACGAAGAATCAAGTCATTGAATTCCTTGTGCTTCGCGGAGCAAACCGTCAACGTAAATTCATACCTAGACACGTTGGAACTGTTTGTTTTCTTATGAATAAGGGTCAAGGAAACACCTTTAAAAGTTCTTGTTGCACCATGATGGGACACTACGTCAGTTTCTTCGTATTGATTCACGTACGATTCGATTTGAAGATCTATTGATAAGACGTCTAAACTTTAAGCTTTTTTTCGTCACAGTACAGGGGATTCTTGTAAAATAGTGTTTGTATTTATAACGAGTAAAGCTATTTGAGTTGCCAAATAAAACGGTACATCATCCACTCACTCGTGCACAATAGTCCCACGCAATCTCAGAATTTCTTCTGGAAATCATTGTGTTAAATTGTAGCTCATTCTTTAAGTAAGATTAAATAGATTCAGCAACCATAATTTAGCATATATATATATGCGTGTGTGTGTGTGTGTGTATGTATTGATAGATAGATAGATTTTTATAAATAATTGTTAATATTGTTGCAATGTTTAATTTCGAAGGAAATAATACTCATCCAGCTGTAAGCGCGAAATAAGAAATTTAACATTTCCGTAATCGGTATTTCTCACTAGGCATTAAGAGATTTGTACAATAATATAATCTTATTGTGAAATCAAAACGTTTAATTGTATAAATTATAAGTTGTCCTACGCCAGAATAAAAGATACTTATAGAATAAAATAACTTTATTTTGAAATCTAAAAGTTTAGTTGTATATACTATATTTTTTTAAATGTAACATTAAAAGATTTGAAGAGTAATATAATCTTATTGCGAAACCTAAAAGTTTAGTTGTATAAATTATATTTTATCGCTATGGCAATAAGACGTTTATAGAGTAACATAATGGTACTGTGAAATCTAAAAATTTAGTTGTATAAATTATATTTTATCGCTATGACAATAAGACGTTTATAGAGTAACATAATCATATTGCGAAATCTAAAATTTGAGTTATATAAATTATATATTCTCGCTATGCCATTAAGAGATTTGTAGAATAATATAATCTTATTGTGAACTCTAAAAGTTTAGTTATATAAATTATATTCTCTCGCTATGCCATTAACAGATTTTTCGGGTAATACAGTATAAATCGTTTTCCTCCTTTTCTAAGTCTGTCATATGATAAACTAGCAGTGAATTAATTAAAATAAGTTATCAGAGGAAATTCTAAATATGTCATTATAAAAACGTATGCATTGTATTGTTGAAGTGCAAACTTCGTTGAAGACAAGTTCAACTAGGATATACCTATTATACTCTTGATTACGTAAACCATTGTCTAGCTACAAGATAAAGGAACTCTATTCACAAAATAGGATAACTAAATGAACTTATGTATATATGTATATACACATTCACACACACACAAATTACTTGCTATCCATTCATGAAGGATATTGATCTGAAAAATCTTTCTTTAACGAATGCTAAACCCGTATCTATTACCGTTTCAACTCAAAAGATGTATTTAATATCCGTGTAGTTGAAAAGGCATTAAATGCTGGAAGAAAACTGGGATAGAGAAAGAGAATAAACATGACTCGCTGTGTGTTTGAATAGTCTTTGTGTTGAAGTTCTTAAAAACTGTTAATGGGCTACACAACCGGCATTCTCTATGAGACCAAATGTAACAACTGAAGCATAACAGAAATCCAGTATGGAACTAAGCCAAATTTAGTTTTCTATGGACATTTTTCCTCCCATACACATAGAACCATGCTTTTTTTTTTCAAAATGATAAATAGAACTGCAACTATAACAAAAGGGAAATGTAATGCGTAAAGAAGACCAGGTAAAATAGATAATCACTTACTGATGTTTTCATGTTGAATTATGAAATGGCTGCAGCGTACAGATTCTGATAAGAGACGTCAGTTTGTATTGTGTCATGAGCAATATTTATGAGCGCAGAAATTGCCCGCATTCAACGACCTCTCTCGTTCTAAACATACAATAATAATTGTACGTTTATCGTTTGTAGGTTTTTCTCCCTCTTTTTTTTGTACTACTCGTTACTCCACAAACGTGCCTTTTTTGTTCGTTTTTTAACAAATGAAAAAGCACGATGATGTAAAAAAGTGGTGGGAAGTACTGTAATAGTATAATTTATTTTGCATGCAAGACGATGTATAAATAAATATACAAAGATAACCTCTTGTCTGTAAAATACGCAACTTTACGTTCAAATCGCACGATAAATATGCTTCCTCGAATAATTTTCTGGTAATATTGGTAAAATTATTGCTACACTACATAGTATGTTTTATCGAGCATAACAACTAAAAGTAATTCATAGAGTTGAAACCAGTATATTTAACAACTGAGCAATTGTAACTCACCACGGGAATATTCATTTGCCTTTTAGATTTAGGAATAGGTATAAATATCAAGTGAAAAATGTTAACTGAAGGCACTTAGTTCACACATAGCTTTCTCTATAAACGCACTTCTTGTTAAAAGTGGTGCAGATTCACCATGGTGGGATAACTATTACTTTCGATTTTTGTACTGTACATTACTCAGTCGGAGAAACGTGATACCATAAACTTTTCATACAAAAACTACAGTTTTAAAGCTCAAAGCAACTAATGTTTATTAATGGATCCTGTCGTTTGCTTAGCCAGTACTGTCTAGTTGTTGTTCTAGTTTGCCCATTTTCTACGTTAAGCTTTACAAAAGCTGAAAAGTAATAGCCAATCGAAGAAAAGACATTTTGTGTATTAAGTTTTTGCATGACAAGAAAGCTGAAAGCTGACAGAAGGAATGGACTGTGTGACTTCACACACATACCCCATTTGTTTAAAGTATAAAAAACAGAAACAGTACATTGTACCATGAATGTGTTCCGAAACTTGGCAGTAAAATCCCTGTGCTATTATGCAACCACAATCACGTTAAAGAACGTATACTTGCCTATAAGCACCTTACTTTGCCACAGTTAATCCAGTATCCGTTGAAGTGTTTCATAGTCTCCAGAAGTTACTATCAGAAAGAAATTTATCTGGAACCGACGGGAAGGAACCCTTTCAAAGTAAAAAGAGTAATCAAAATCAGTTGACAGAAGGAAAGATAGAGAGTGAAGCAGGCTATGTTTTCATATTATTGACACGTGGTTATCCTGTAACCTTATGCACAAGAAGGGTTATATAAGCAAAACTTACAGCATACTTAAGTACATATGTAAAGAAGTTGATCCATTTCTATCGGTGCAAATTGAAGCTGTTGCTTATATACGATATTCCACCTCGTCACCATTTATAATGCTAGATACGATGCCAGATAATAGAGATGATAGGTAGATATAATACTAGACATGATGGTCATAAGTACGAACCATTGTATATTGCAGTTTCAACTGCAGCAGAGTTGGTTGCCGCTGTACTAGCGATATGCTGTCCCACTCTTACTTGCAGGACGTCCAGAGGTCTGCGAACACGACGGAATCAGAAGCGCCGTTTCAGGGCTTCCAGAGGTCACTTATAGTACGAACTCAATAGAATATAACTTCCAGAACTTCAAAAGCACAGTAATCCATTAGATTAGCATCTGAATTCGTACCGGGAATATTCTCAAACGAAAACCATGGATACCAGTTGCAGCTGTCCTTCGTTGATAGGAGGCCAGCGATGTTTTGGCGTGTAACTTGAAGCATCGTCCTGGTACAGTTCTATACGATGGATGTCAAGGTCATACAATGCTGGTATCTTGTCTGTGTAAACTGGGGATAGGATATGTTCTTGGTAATAACTAGCACTGATTTTTCGACCTTAAGAATATTGAGCTTCTCCCTCAGTACCAAAAACAGTATACATTTGGAGAATTCTTTGCACTAATTCACAAAGTGATATCGGTCTTTTTATGAACCTCTGCACCTGATAGCCCGAACTTTTCCACAGTCACTTGAATAGACCTATGCGTCTTCTATTTTTCTAACAAATTTCAAATGATCCCCAACTTAGTGGCTTTCACACAGTCCTCTGACGTTGCTGTTTTGTTCCGTTAAAAGGTTTAAACGTAATTTTACTGTCAATATATAATTCTTCACTATCCGTCGCATTTTATTTATTTATGTTTAGTCATTAGAATTTGATTTTTCAGTTCAAAGGCTACAAAACATGAATTTACGTTTTTTTTTTTACAAGAAATACAAACAATTATCTTACACCGAGAATTGAACCATAGAGTCTCAAACTGAAAAATGGCAATGCTAATGGGAATGACAATGGCTATTTCACCACAAAGGAACTTACAAACTCAGTTTTTTTTACACTTCAGTCGTTTACCTTAGTGAATATAAATATAAAAATCTTCTGTATTGATTTTAGCATCACACTTGAATTTATATATATTTCTTGAAAAATCCTCTTTTGGCGATTTAGTAAAGCGGCTTCGCAAAGTAAAGTTAGAAACGTGGAAAAACTCTTTGAAGCTCAACAGAATGCAAACATCAACAGAAAGTTCCAAGACTTTGGACGCACTCAGGTGAAAATATACAACGAATATAATGAAAATGAAATACATAAAGTGATTACCAATGACTGCTTTTGAGCAAAATATACTTAGTTTCGGCTTAATTCTAGATATTTTTTATTATATTGGTATAGTTTAAAATATGACGAAATAACTACAAAACTTTAAAGAAATCTTAACAGACTTTATACACGTTTAAAGTGTTACAGAAAAACAGAAACAGCACATTATACTATGAGTGTTCTGAAACTTTGTAATGTATCCCTGTGATGTTATGCAACCATAATGACGTTACAAAACGTGTAGTTGCCTATAAGTACGTTACTTTGTCATAATTAATCCAGCATCCCTTAAGGAATTTCATAGTTTATTTCCAAAGGTTACCATCAGAAAAAATATATATATGGAACCGACAGGAAGATATACCCTTTTAAAATAAAAAAGAATAATTAACCGTTTAACGCGCCAGTTTTCCGATCAGACTGGATTTTTTAAAATTTGGAGTGGTTTCGGTGTAGGAAACACTGGATTAAAAAAAAAGCATTAATGCAAATAATATGGGGTCTATGAGATATTTTATGGTGTTAGCATATAGGGTCTATACAAAGTTGTGCGTTAACATCTGCAAAGTCCACTAAAACCAGAGAGTACCAATAATACGCGACGAATGTCAGCGTACTTGCACTTTTGCACTCATTACACTTCTGTCTAACACAGAAAAAAGTCAACAATTTAAAGGTGTCCACTTAAACGAGCAAGAAAAGCTCAAAAATGACAATATGGCGTAACTCCATGTGCAATAAGTAAGACAAAGAGTCCAAAGCTGGCTTACTATGACATCTAGCGGAAAATTCAGAACTTCATTAGTAAAACGGCATCAAGCTGCTTTTCTATGTCCGAACTAGAAACTACATGGTGCAGTACAATTTCAAAGTAAACTTTGCATATATGCAAAGCTGCGCGCTAAAGGGTTAAAATTAGTGCCCTTATGTCGAAGTTATGCGTGAATATCCCACAGGTTGTACATAAATAGATTGAGTTAGAAACTTGTTTTTCTTTTCGTTAAAAAAATATACGAGAAATGTATGAAGATAGTATAAATGTTAGTTCATATATATACGTATGAATATGTATATCAAGAAACCATAATTACTAAATTCTTGTTATGCACGTAACATCATTTTACTACAGTTGTCTAATTTCCACCTTTTGGCCAATACTCTTGATAGTTATCGATAATAGTATGTGTCACAGAGCTCACTTGGGTCACTGCTCACGAGGTTTGCTCAGATCACCCAGGTCTGTGTCTCAGTTCTTAAGCCTGATATAATCCGAGGAGTCCCGATGACCCAGACTGATTCAACGAGGTGGACATACCCATTACCCAGTAATTAACGATATAATATCAATTCTAGAAGATTACTGCGAAATTTTATAGTAAATTTGCAAATTTCCTCACGTAATTATTTTCTGTTAAAGTTTCGCACGAAATTCAAATTTCTCGTATGGACATTTTAGTGAACGCCCGCCCCTGGTTCTCCCATTCTACTTAAAATGTTTTCTAAAAAGGCTGAAATACATACTTAATTATTTTAATTGAAAAAAAAATCCAAATACCAAATGTAATATCTGTAATCTTGAAGTAATTCGTCATTGCAAGAAGAAATCAAACAATAATATAAAGCGTGATCCGGAAGTGGGCGTACTTTCTCCACTTTATTTTCAACAGTATAGTGTTAGTTATGATAGAATGTTTGTACACAGTTACTTTGAAGTCTTAAGAATCTTAAGAGTCATAATCATCGGTATGATCACCATCCATGTCGTAACACAGCTGAATTCTGCGCCAAGTTCTCGCAGATGTTTTGTTGAGATATTCCGGAGTCACGAGGGTGAAAACGTGTTCCACAGCTGCTCGTGATTCCTGTGTTGTATGATATCGAGTGTTTCTTACTTGTTGCTTTATGAAACCCCAGAGAGCATTGTTTGGTGTCGTCAGATCGGGACTTCTTGGAGGCTAACATACATTACTACAACTAACACTATACTGTTGAAACTAAAGGGGGGTAGACCCACTTTCGGACCACCCTGTATTTAATCCGCTATTTAGTAGTACTTTTCTAAACACTAAAACACAGCTTTAGTTAAAATGGAAAACTCCAAATACCAAATTTAATGTCTCTAACCTTGAACTGATTCGTCACTGCAAGGAGAAATCAAATAACAATATATTTCATTGCTATTTAATAGTATTTTTTTAAAAATGCTGAAGCACATGCTTAATTATTTTAATTGTGAAATCCAAATACCAAATTTCATGTCTCTAACTTTGAAGAGATCCATTCTGAAAGGAGAAATCAAACAACAATATATTTAATCCACTATTTCATAGCATTTTTTTTAAAAAAAACGCCGAAACACATGCTTAATAATTTTAATTGAAAACTCTTAATACCAAATTTTATGTCTCTAATAATAATAATAATAAATTTTATTGTCGAATCAGCTACATAGCTATAGACAACGTCAAATTATAACTTACTACAATAATGTACAGCAATAGTGATTGTTTATTATCTACAATAAGTGCTAAAGTACTAAAGTTCACCACGATAACATAACTTAAATATTATTACCTTGAAGGGATCCGTTGGGAAGGGGACGCTAAAATCTAGTTCAAAACAACCAATCACGTATTGTCTTTTCAAGCATAGAGGAGCTGATCTGGCAATCCTATATCTGGCGTACAGGCGTAGTAGACTCGAGTAGACTATATCCTACCTTATGCAGCAAGGATAGAAGTAGGATTTAGTAAATGAACTATCAGTTTATTAAGTAATTACTGTTTAACGACGATAGTAAAAATATTCTCATTTATTCCAAGATCTTTCATTCAATATTGTGTTTATTGAAGCAAGATCTTACCACCAGTCTTTCATAATGAATCATTATAACAAAACATATATGTAATTTTGTGTATCTCAATAAGATACATTGGTTATTTATTGGTTATTGTATTTCTCCTCGTTAAACACTAATAATAATTGTAGAATCTGGAAAAAAAATTACCGATTCTTATAACCTGGAACAGAAGTAGAAACTTCTTTTTTGTTTTGTTTTATTTTGTTTTGAAGGCCACATTTACAATGCTCACTTCCCAAAAGAAGCCTGCATATGATACTTTTGAATATACCTATTTTTAAGTTGTTATAAAGTTATTAGGTATATAGTTATATGAAAATCTATATTAGAAAGTAAACTAAATATATTTGTTATTCACCTACATTTTCAGAATTATGTTTCTCGTATATCATATTTCTTATAATAAGCTACTTAGGAATTTTTAGAACAGGTCTAGAAAGCTGCACTATATGACTCTGAAGGACGTAGGTTCCCCCACACTCCTAGTCTAATCACTAGTTCAATTTAAAGTCGATCATAATTCCACAGAAATCCATTCCGATTTTAGTAGAGAGAAATATCGGTTAAGATAGTATCTTGTGTTGAGACGCTGAATCGATGTTAAGAAAACGCTTCTTGCTGTCTTTTGTCTTTTCTGTTCTACGGTGATCAACGTTGAAACCGGAAAATGGTCAGTTTCTACCACTTTTGATTTCAATAGAGGGTTAATAGGTGAGATGAAACCAGTTCTTGAGACTCCGAATTAATTCCAGAAAACCATTTTTTGATATCTCTTTCCGCTTTTGTGCTCTGACATGTGTTGACAAATAAACAAACGGACGGACCTTATTGTTTGATAAGACTTCTGATACTTACGTGTAACATAGTTCGGAAGTCAAAAAGTTGGAAGAAAAATGTACACAATTTTGTTAACGCAATCAATAAACACGTATTTCCTTAGTGAGCAATTGGTTTTATTTCTTTTGATGGTATAATTTACTGCCTGCTTTATGACACCGTGTAAACGTCATTGGAGAAAGACTTTTTTTTTGAGGTGCAGTTAACCATGACTTTGAGTACATGGTATTTATTTAGTGGGAGGAAGAGAGCGAGAGAGAGAGAGAAAGAGAAAGGTTGACTGTTTCATTTCAGTGGCGTGACACACTTACTTAGTAACTGAAGAGGTAAATCGCTACAACGTCAGCAGGGGAGCCATTTTCCAGATGTGAAGGAGGGTTTTGGTTGCCTTGTTAACTACTGCCTGGATAAGTGCTGAAAAAGTAAAAGGTCGAAGTTCATTCCATAAAATCGTCAGAGGGAAAATTACCTTGAGTTATGAAGAGCTACTATATCTGAAGTGTGCGTGTATGTAAGTAAGTCAAAGAACCAGGATACTATCACTGACACATTTTTTTATTAACTCTTTCTTGTTAAAAGTTTCTGGAAGAAGGATTACAACATCCTGTCTTAAGGTGACAATGAGATCGAGTTAGCATCTTTCTTTATATGTATTTAAGAGTTGAGACCCCGTCATAGCTGTTAGCAGCAGAAAAATTTGAACATAAAATAAGACTAGGCATACAGGGTGTTCTTCAAAGACTGTTTTCTACACACTGCAATTAGAAAAAACAATAGAAACCATTTTTGTAGTTGGTCTTTTATTTGTTGAAATTTAGTGCCTCTTTTCAGCACTGAGCCTGTATGAGACGTTGTCTACAGATATGTTTATCGGGTTAAGGAGCGGAAAGCTTGGTGGCCACTCGACACGCGTGAGTGGCCCCGCGTAGCGTAGTCGCTAACGCTCTCGCCTTCGGTGCTAGCGATCCCGGGTTCGATTCTCAGTCGGAGTACTCGGTCGAAAAATTGTAACGCGCTGAATGAGGTTTTTCTGGGTTTTCCTCATTCACACCACATAAATGCCGGAGTTGTACCTAACTTATAGGTACCAAGCCGCATCCTTTCTTCCTTCCCTTTCCCCGGATAGTGTGCTCGCCGAGGGACGTCATCACTTAAACGTGACGGCTAAATGGTCATAAATGACGAAAGCCCAGAATTCTGAATTCTAAATCGACACGCGTGACATCCTTGTGTTCCAAGTATTCTTCCACCAGCTGCGTTCTTGTTGGTAAGCATTATCCTCAATTAGACAAAATTTAGGGCCATAAACAGCGCACATGAATCGCACACATTAATGTAGGATAACATTCCAATAGATCGCATATATACAGTTCTACATCCTATTCTTTCTTACCGAGTTCAACAAAAGGAGGTTCCTACACAGGCGTATACTGTATATATGTTCTGGGAATATTCACGCATAACTTTAATATAGATGCACTGATTTTAATTATTTTTTCCTTTATTTGAAAGAGAATACCTTCCTTGTGGTTTCATGTGAAGTTCTTTATGATCTAATGGCAACCGTTGGTGCTAGACTATGAAATACTTCAACCAAAGTTCTGGGTTAATTACAGTACAACAATGTGCTTATAGGCAACCATGCAGTCATCAAAGTAGTGATGGTTGCATAAGAGCACAGGGGTTGTACAGCAAATTTTCATAACAGTATATTATATCGTGTTTGTAATATTTAAAACAAGTGGGTTACGCGTGTAAGTAAAGTCGGTTAAAATTTTTGTGCAAAAGATCATTTAATTATTTATATGATGCTGATTTTTCGTTTTGACCCTTCACTGCTAGCACTTACCAATTTTTATTCTACCTAAACACCTTATTATATATGTACTATATGGAAAATTATACTGTTAAATAGAAGAATATGTGTATATTGCTGTTTGATTTCTCGTAAGGTAAATATTTAGGTACAAAAATGCTTATCAAGTGCACTTAATACTTGACAATTACCGCGTGCATGCGTTTTCTTGGGGTTTTCCTGTTACCTCCCACTTTCTTTATTCTACCATTTCGTTTATTATAATCATCACCACCCTCCCCCTTAATCTCGAAGCATATTAGATTTGATTTGATCTTCAGTTTAACGTCTCTTTCAGCAGCGAGGTTATATGAGACGGGACCTACTGATTAACGTGGAATCCGAACCACATGAACTCCCGCCGGGAATCGAACCCGGATCTCCTACGCCATTCGAAGCATATTTGTGGAAGATTAAAGTGAAATAAAGAAATAAAACGAAATTTTTCTGTTTTACGTTCTACGATTATGCCTTGTAAGCTAAAAAAGTAGGATAATTAATTAAAATAAATGGTTGACAAGGTTTGAAATTAGATTTCTAGTCCTTCCGCATTTATGGCCATGTTAGCCCATCACATATAAGGGATGACGTACCTCTTCGCTCACACTTCGATCAGGAAAGGCAAAAAAAAAGAAGAAGAAGAAGAAGGAAGGAAACAGTCTGGTATCTGTGTGTTACGTACCATCCCAGCATTTGTCTGCTGTGAATGAGGAAAATTTAGGAAAACTTCGCTTGGAATGGCTTACCTGGAAAAGCTTTTACATTTTTTCGACCAAGTGCCCCCACCGGAAGTCGAAACCAGGACCGCTCGCACCAAAGACGAGAGCGTTAGCGACTACGGTACACGGGACCACTTGCTCGAGAAAAAATTTGTGAAATGAGAATATGGGACAAAACAACTGAACCGCGACAAAATCTGGGTTAATTACGGTACAATACTCGTAATGTGCTTATAGGCAACCATGCAGTCATCAAAGTGATGATGGTTGCATAAGAGCACAGGGGTTTACAAAAGCAGCAAACTAACCCAAACCGTACATCGACCAGTCGTTTTCGTCCAGAACTCTCCAATATAGTGAACATGTAATCTTAAATAAACAAAAAAAAAAAAAAAAAAAAAAAGAATCTTGTTAGTCATTTTCCCCAACACCATACAATAAAGCGGAACGTGTTCATTTAGCATTAATGTACGATCGATATTGTTCCTTACAATTTAAGAGGATATAGTGCATCATGCAAAAAAAAGAAAAGAATGTTTTAGCTAAAGCGCCGTAGGAAACGCTCCCTTGTTACTGATTCTAATGTCGAAACCAGCGAACTTGCAACTTGAGTAATTAACTTATACACTCAAAGAAGTAGTGAAGCCAGCTAAAGCCCTTCATCTAGCAATTTGATCGGATCAAAAGTTCTTCGCTTTGAAACTTTTGCCCTGGTACACACACCTAGACTAGGCGTTAATTACAGTTACACAGTCTTCGCCTTTTTCAAAAATGGTCTCTATGGCAACACTCGACAAATGCGACTCAAAAGGGAACTTGCACCATCATTAAAACAACTGCACCGTGTATTGTTTTCTTTTAAGAAGAATGTCAATACAGTCTAACACTTAGGAACGTGTATAACTTGATGTGTTTTCTGATTATTGTACACATTTCCAAGCTTTTGTTTCCATTTGCTAGCTAAGTTAGTGGAATGATGACAATATGACAAGTCTAAACTGTGTCATTTACTGTTGAAACCTTTCAAAGATCTAGTTTTTGTACGTTTAAACTATGCTTGTACACACGGAAAAGAAAGTATTTGACAGTTGACAAATTTTCTTTTGCCAATAACTCGGGAACAAATGAATTAATTTGGATCTTTTTTGTTCTTATCCTTAGAATACTTATAATTTAATAACTTGCCAAAATCTGTACTCTTTAGGCTAATTTATTGTTGAGCTATTAGAAAAAGAAATTTTGT
Source organism: Thermobia domestica (assembly GCF_964235325.1). Taxonomy (NCBI): domain Eukaryota; kingdom Metazoa; phylum Arthropoda; class Insecta; order Zygentoma; family Lepismatidae; genus Thermobia; species Thermobia domestica. The sequence goes on from NC_137471.1 coordinate 47,014,537, forward strand.
CAATTGAAGGATACTTTCTTTCGTGATTGTACATAAGAAATGAACGTTTTATACAGGATGTCCTAGAATTCCCCGTACATTTAGCTTAGATACTGTTATATGCAAATCTTTTTAAATGTGATCATGCATTGTTGAATGCGGTATAATCAGTTCATCTGCCTTTCTACGAAGCGATTGAGTTGGAAACATCGCAATACTAGTAACACACAACATAAAAGTTCTGTGCATCCCCAGGGTATTGATTCGATGTATTTTGTTACCCAGAATCCAAATTTCGAAACCCCAGGACGATTGACCGTGTCATTTTTTTTACGGGCGAGAAAAACTTCCGCGAATTTTGGTACGTAAGATAACACATAATGTTTTTCGTCCATAAAGCAAAATTGACACGGTAAATCGTAATGGGGTTTCGAAATTTGGATTCTGTGTATCAAAATACATCGAATCCATAACCTGGAATACGCTGCACAGAACTTTTGCTTTTTGTATGGTTGTGTTACGTGTATCCTTCCAATCCAAAATCCCTCAAGTTTTTCGCCCATAAAAAATTGACACAATCGATCGTCTTGGGGTTTCGAAATTTGGATTCTGCGTAACAAAATACATCGAATCCACACCCTGGGATCCGGTACACAGATCTTTTATTTTGTGTGTGTGTGTGGGTGTGGCTGTGTAATCGATTCTTTTAAAATTCGATCATGCATTGTTGAACGTGCTGTATTCAGTTCAGCTGTTCTTTTGCGAATCGATTTAGTTGGAAACGACGCAATACTAATAATCTAAGATAATAGACAATACTTGAACCAAGGATACCAAACAAATGCTGTCTCTGATCAGGAAATGAGTATTACCAGTAAAACAACTAATATTACATTCTCATTGTTCTCTGTAATACTCAAGCCTCGGAGGGGCGGCTCAGTTGTAGAGCGTTCACCTCCTGTGCTTGGGGTCCCTGGTTCGATCCCAGCTCGCGCCGCGTTCACCTCTGGTCCTAGGGATCGCGGGTTCGATCCCAGCCCCCGCCAAGTGAACTTTTTTGGTAGACAAACACCGTGTGCGTGGGTTTCCTCGGAGTTCTCCCGTTTCCTCCCGCTTTCTTCATTCCACCATTTCATTCAGTTCTCATCACCACCGTTTCCTTTAGCCTCATCGACATAATCGTGGGAAGTAAAACTCAAAGATTTCAAGCCTAGGGGTACGGGGACATGTCGGATACCCTGTAGAACGGTTATGTCCGTTCATCTGTCTGTAATGTCGGTAGGTATCAAAGCGAAGGTACGGTTGACAAATTGCGAAAAACTGTTTTCTGGTATGAGATTAGCATCTCAAGAATAGAATCTGTTCTTGTTCCTCTATTCGAACTGCCAAGCGGTAGATATGTGCCATTTCTGGTTTCAGTGTTCATCGCAATGGACCAGAAAAAAAGTATCATTATTCAGATTCACATCTCAAAGATACATCTTTTTTCTACCTTCTTGTGTTACTAAAACTGGTTTCAGTATTGCTCTCCATACAGCAATATTGACAATAAATAGCGAGAAAGGGTTTCGTGATATGACTTTAGGGTTCCTGGAGTAAGTACCAGTAATGGCTGAATTTTAGATATGTTGCTATAGACTCGCATACTAAAATTTTTTTTAAAAAAAAGCATCAATATTTGAGGGTGCTACAAGAAAAAAAGGGATGTTGCATATATGCAACGCTAGCGTAATGAGGAAGTAAAATTTACTGACTTTAGTAAAAGTGTATTCATATTTGAAATACTCAGTTATGAAAGCAAATATAAACAATCCTGTAGTTTTACTGACGTATAATCTTCATACAGAAAGAAAACAAAAGGCCATATGTGTACTTTTCTGGATCTTCTTTGCGTAATGTTCTACTCAATAGTGTTCAGAACATTTATTATGTAAGTAGATACATCTTGTATCATGTAGGTAATTCAACGAACTAAAAACCAGCCACTTACTGATTATGGAAATTGAAAATCTTCTTCACACTCCTGGTGTAGTGGAACAACACAAACGAAGTCAAATCTTTTTTTGGCTGTGACATTTATGGCAACTTCGTGTTTCATCCTCGTCAATATTGAACAATGCCAGCTAGCAAAGAACTGAACTGAACTGAACTGGCTTGGTCTTCCAGTAGCACTTCCAGTCATTCGAATTGTTGAGTTCAGCCAAGTCGCGTGTTATTGATCGCAGAAAGAACAGATTTTTTCTTTCGCTTATTAGAACAATCTAGTTCTATTTTTTTTTTTTCAGAAAATATAGGTGGAAGTATTTTACAGTTACTTATCGTCTTTTCCGGTGCAGAATAACACCCATTCAACACTACATAGATGTAACGGCTTGCAGTATTAGACCTCCCGTCCCAGAAAGCTTTGATCTCTCCCAACAAAAGTTTATTGGTGCGCGCCTGGTCTGTTGCATATAACAGTGGATAGATCTCCATTGAGCTGAACGAACGGTTTACTGATCTGTATATGTAGCTAAATACACGGCATATTTTATATATTTTAGTGTATACTCTCGTAACGGTAATAGTGATACTCCTAACCGTGACAGTTTTGTATTTGCAGTGGCACATTGTACGTATTTATAAACGCTGATATAATTAAATTTGGGTTATTTGTTCCCTTAATAAATATGTTGGAGTGAATTAGAAAAAAAATAAGAGTTTCTTTTTTCTAAAAATATTCTTCTTTTGATAGATAACAGCATCTAAGTTATCTAAACCAAACAGAAGAGATGAAAAAAGTATTAAGATAATTGAAATATTTTATTGTACCATTACCTTTAATAGCTTCAATCAATTTCTCATATTTCTTCCAATGACATTAATTTTGGTGTAATATTTAAACAAAAAGTATATATATTTAAAAAAAAAGTTTTCAAAGTATGTTGTTAAATGGATCTTTCTTTCCCGAGTGGTATTCACAACGTTTAACTGATCTTCTCCAAACAAAGCACTTTGGTGGTGAAGAGAACCATTAATCATTGGAGAAGAAAGCTGAAAAAAAATAATGATGAATGATATACAAGGGCAAGAGGAAGGGTGTCGTAGACGGAAACCATCATTTTATTTTTACAATCTCAAGTTCTACAGGTCTATAGACATCATATACCCATTGTTCTTTCCATTTAGAATGTGGAGATACTATCGTTTTTTTCTTTTTCTAACATCTGCTTGTGTTTTCTTTTGCATTTAATGGAAACAAGGAAAGAAAATATTGATTGAAGTACTACAGTATCACATTCTTTGTAGAACATTTATTGGAAATGCATTAACTAATTCAAAATTAAGTAACATTTCACGAAACTAGTTGTAACATTCCTTTATGAAAAGAAGGTCATTACCTGACACAACTCTCCTAGTAGTTGAGACCCGCCACATTTAAGAATAATTGTCTTGTAGTTAAATAGTGCACAGTTGGGTAATATTTCTAATTGGCACAATTTATTCCTATATTGAATATAAGCACAATGTATAATTCCTGAAAATGATAACAATACAGCATTTATAAATAGCATGGCATATTTTTGGATTTGGAGGGGGAGCAGAATTTTTTGCTCAAAGTTTGTACGTTCTTGCTATATTTTTTGTATTTCTTGATGGTTTAGGTTATATTAGGTTAGTTTAGGTAAAGTTAGGTTAAGTTACTAAGGCTAACTTAGTAATTACCCTTACATAACATCAACTCATTTCTTCTGTAAACATGATTTTTTTTTACCTAATTTCAGTTCGAAAACTATCCCAATAGCACTGGAAACCAGCGGCGTAAGTTTGTCTTCAACATTGGGGGAACGGATAAGACCGTTCCCATAATGTCTTTAATTTTTTTTAAAAGCGACGTTCAAAATATTTATGAAGTTGAAAAACAATGCTGTGGAGGATCAGGAAAGCAGAGTTGTTTTCAAGATTAGGAGACGGGAAGATTTAAGGCTTATTTAGGGGGGACATTCATTTCATCTCACTTTCCTTTGTGGTAATCGGACACAAATCATCATATTTCTACCTAAGAACACACTGCAAATCGAATTATTGAGGGGACAATTCCCCCCAGTTCCAAGATTGGAGCGGACGTGTCCCCCTCAATACCCCGGGATTTGCGCTAGTGCTAAAAACAAATCTAGAGTCTAATCTATTTTAGTTCAATAATAATTAAAGTTATTATTTCAAATAGAACAAATCAATCTGCATTGCCAAAGATTTACAAGCGAATACAAAAAAATCACAACTACCAATGTCCTTATTTAAATCAGTACCCTATGGGAATTTGATTTAGTGACTCATTAATAATCAGCTTAACCATGAAATATACAATTGGCTGAAATAAATAGAACAATACCTATCGCTTTCAATAGTATGATAAACCCAGATGTAGCTTATATCTCATTCAAATATATAGTTGATGACTCCATTAGAAAGTGCAGAGACTTGTTAATGAAAGAAAGTTATACAACTCACCAATACAATAAGTATACTGTACAGGGTGTCCGGAATGAAACTGACGGTTTTACAGTCAAAATGAAAGCTACAGAAAGAAAAAAACATTTATATTGTAGGAAAACTCTAAAGGTTTGTTCAGCAAATTTTTATACTTGAACAACTGCCGGTGACGACACTAGTATCGCCGATAAACAGAAATGGCATGAGCAGTCGAAAGGGCGCAATGCGTATGGTGATGGCCCCCACGCTCTCTTGATGTTACCCGCCTGGACTTCTTCCTGTGGGGGTATGTGAAAGACCTTTTGTATTCTGGTGAAAAGGTGCGTAACCTTGATGAAACTGAAGAACCGTATTAGGAATGCGATTGTTTTAGTAACACCTCAAATGTTACAGAATACGTGGAGAGAGATTGAGTTCAGACTAGATATTGTAAGAGTTACAAATGGAGCTTACGTGGAGTTACACTGAGTTAGAATGACTCGTAAGCAAGACCAAATAATTTTGTTGAGTTCTCCTTTAAAATGTATGTATTTTTGTTCTGTATCTCTGACCATATTAAAACTATACAATTTTTAAAAACTGTCAGTCCCATTCCGGACACCCTGTGTAACGCATCCACACTTATAATTCCAGTTTAAACTCACTAGTTATTTACACAAAATACAACAATTTTTTAATTTAACCCAATTAATTATTTCATAGGTTATATAGAAACACGATACTAAAGGTTCATCTAGTATGATTTCCAGCACACAGCTAACACTTTAGCCTGAAATGCTGGCTAACATAGCAGAGAGTCGCCTTCCGAGGAGCTAAATCAAAAATTTGACAATCAAATTTTTTAATCAAAGACCCCATATGGAATCAATTAAGACATAACCAAAAGCTGTTACAACTTTTTTTTTCCTTTTTTCCAAGTAACTAGTATTGTGACATGTTACATATTATAGTAATTTATGTTCAGAAAAACAGCTTGGGAGTTTTCTTTTGATTCTTATAGATTTCTACATGCTGAATACGGCAAAACTATTAAAAATATTGCATCACGTTTCTTTTTTTTTTTACCTTGAGTGTACAGTATCAGCAACTTCCTGAACTAACTATGTTGTGACATATTGTCTATTAGTAAATTCTCAACAATGAATAATTCTCAATAATAAATACTCAACAATGAATTTTACAATGTTGGTAAGTATAAAATAAGGGAAATTATAGGGCAATGAGACGGACGGGATAAGAAAATGTGGGGGGGAGCGCACGGTGGCTCAGTTGTAGATTTCGGGGTGCGGGGGTTCCTGGTTCGATCCTAGCAAGCGCCAAGTGGGTCTTGTGGTAGACGAAAACCGTGTTCGTGGGTTTTTTCGGGGTTGTCCCGTTTCCTACCATTTTATTCATTCCACCATTTTATTCATTTCTCATCACCGTCTCTTTTAGCCTAGCCGCTATAATAGTAGGACATAAAACAATGATTTTAAGAGAAATATGGATATAGAAAATTCGGACTACTGTTGAATGCTTCAGCGAGAAACTGAAAATACCAGAAACCGAAAGAGAACCAGGAAAAGTATGAAAGATAACAAGAAAAAGGTTTCTCAGTCAACGAAGTAACTATTGATTATTTATCATTCTCAAATGTAGTGAATGTCAAATGTAATTCTGTTTTACGTGACTTAGTTTTGTGACAAATCAGTGTATTATAATCCTTTATTTTGGGACAACCAAACTGAACATGATGGATGAAAAAAAAGTGTGTCTAAAACTACTAATGAAGCCCTGAAAAGATAATTATAAAAGTTTTCATGTCTGAAAGCTACATGTTCAACAGACAAGACATTCTCGTACAGGTTGATGACATTTGCCTGTTTAGATGCTGCGGTTTTCTTGCAAGTTGCTGGGTATGTCTACGAAGTTCTGGATTATAACACTTCCGAACTTAAAATCTCTTCTGTCACTCAGAAGCGTTATGTCTGGGTGAACATTCTCTGGAAACTAGGGAGATGCTTGCGGTGTTACGAAGATAAATAATCATGGGAAAAGTATTTCCCCCCTCTCGCTCTCTCTTTCTTCCGTTCGCTCATAATCAACAGGATTCTCAAGATACTTGTACAGGCTTACCACAATGACTCATGCTTCTAACGAACTGTTGGTGGTAGGTGCTAAATCATCTTTCTTTTCTAGAATCTTATTTAACCAGTTCGCACGGGCGAGTTAACTACAGCATTACCTTAATGATCGCAAGATCTGTCAGTGCAGGTTCGATATGTTGACAGATACAGAGGAAGAGTGGTGGAGGGGACTGCTTCACTAAACGCTCTTTCTATCAAATCTCAGCTATTTAGCATCTTATATACAAGAGCTACCAAAATTTAACAAAATCATGTAATTATTTATTATTTTCTGTTTGTTGACAAGTTATGCGTAAGTGGTTCAATATACATGTATTCCTAAAGTGTAAAAAATATTTTTAGATACATTTGTAGACTATACATACATGTACAGGTGGGTCTTTCCTCACCTCTCCACATAAGCTCTATTCAGACAGTTATCTCACCGTTGCACCAATATATCCAAATCCTTTGCAAAAAATCAGGGCTTTTGCTATTTAGCACACTAGTCATATTCCGCATCACTTTTTCGGTTTTTCATTTGACAGGAGACAAGGTCGCTTATGTTGAACCTGAACTCTTCTTCAGGGAAACACAATTCGACATAAGCGATCAGTCTCTTCTTCTTGACGGTAACGCCCACCCCCACTCAGCACGCAAACAAGACACAAAATTCAAGAATTAAGAGAGGGAACGTCTGTTCCACTCTCCATCCAGCCTAAATTTAGCGCCGAGTCACTTCCATCTTTTTCTGGTGTTAAGGTCTGCATTGCGGGGTGAACGTTTCGAAACAGATGGAAAGTGGAATGTGAGTAGAGTGCTAAATAGCCAAAGCAATGAATTTTTGCAAAGAGTTTGGCAAATTGATGCCACGGTGGGACAAATTCGCGAATCTCAATGGGGATTACATGGAAAGGTGAGGAAGGACCCACCTACACATGTATGTGTGTAGTTTACAAATGTATATTTTAAAAATAAGTATATTAGAGCTTAGGGAAACGTATATATTGAACGATCCACGTATAATATTGCACTACTTCCTTCTGTTTTGATATAAAACTCTACTTCGAGTCCATGCTCATCGTTCAGAAGGAGGTTCACCTACTGTAAATGACCCTTCTGTAATAGCTAGTGATTCAATCCCACTCAGAGCATACGTGTTATTTGATGTACTTTCACCATTCATTTTCCAGAAAACATGAAAATGTTTTACGTCTCACTGTTATGCCGGTTAGGCTAAAAGAGACGGTGATGATGAGTAATCAATGAAATGATGGAATGAAGAAAGTGGGAAGAAACGGGAGAACCACGAGAAAACCCACGCACACGGAGTTTATCCACCACAAAGTTCACTTGGCGGAGGCTGGGATCGAACCGGGGACCCCAAGCACCAGCGGTGAACGCTCTACCAATATGTATATAATTTAAAGATACAATAAGTGTTTAGACTTAATGAATGAACTCTACTGAAGGAAATTCTAGTAATTTACTAATATATGATTTTCTGTGATCGATGTTAAATGTTGAAACAATGATTGAGAATTCATGTTGATCGTAATTGTGGAGGTGTTAACAGTGAAATATTCTGTTATAGTATGAACGTAATCAAGATATCTGAGGAATCTGAGTAATTACTTTGAACCGATATTGTAATCTATGATACAGTAATAAGCACAATCACTGACTTCACTATCAGTCTTAGAAGCACGATAGTAATTAAGAAAGTGATTACCGATAATATGAACAGGGCCGGATCCAGGATTTTCTGAGGAGGTGCAACAATAACTACTAGTACATTTGAATTAAATTTGAGTTTTTTTAAAATGCCTTTAGGCATCTGTGATGTGAATGAGGAATTCATTTGCAAATGCTAAGTATTTGCTCTCGATGAATTCTTTTTTTTTCAACCTTAGAAAATTGACTGAAACTATTGATTTTGCAAAACTCACTGCTAGTTTCTCACTTTAGGAAGTGTATATTTACAACGAACAGGGGGGTGCACGTGCACCTCTAAACCCCCTAAATCCGGCCCTAAATATACCTAGGTAAGTATAGCATTTCATTTTCTTCTTTAGTTTAAACGAAAGAACTGTGTTAATATTTATATGAAAGACTGTGTATGTCTGTCCGTATGTCTGTCATTAAATTTTCACGTACAAAAAGGATCACCTTCAGCCACCAAATATAGTCGCGTACGATGACGTTGTTTTTTTTTTTTTTTTAAATAGACTGTATGTGACATTAGGGGAGTCAAAATGTATGCAAAAAATATAGATTAAAACCTTGATGCCTGTGAGGTAGGCATCTAACAGATTTTACTATAGTCCAGGTTGCATAGCATTCATATCTTGAATTATTTTTCATTAAACTTATTCTTCCCGTACGAAGAACGTGTATGTCAGCTGGTTCAAGAATCGATAGGAGTAATACTGAAGGAATTGCTTGTAGTTATACATCTCACGTATTTCTTTATTTAAAATATTCTGCATAAATATTATTCTTACTGTGCAGAAAATGGGTATATCACGTTGTAATGAATGAAACACAAGCCTGCTAACTATTGAAAATGTATGAATTTTCTGCGTCCTTTTTTGTAATAAAACACCCATTGGCTATGTTTAGTATAAAGAGGGAACAACGGTTAACGAAAGTGAAAGATTATCAAATATTTGGTCAAGAAAGGAATGTGAGAGAACACATTAGAACTATAAAGTTTAACAGTAAAATTACAATGAATCACCATCAAACATACTGTCATTATTTCGTTGTTATATTTTCTTCATAAATGCTTAATACTAGTAGACAGTACATAACGAGGAGTGACTAAAAAGTATGGAGCCTAACCCAGAAAAAGGAATAGTCAAATGCAATTATCATATAGTCCCACAATTCTTTATTATTGTTATTAACTATGTTTCTATTTTTAAGTTTTATTTCGGTGGGTACTTGCAGTCAGTGAGGTATTTGAATTTGGGAATTTGGAATTTTGTTGGTAAAGCTTTCTCCAAGTTCAGGAAACGATTGAAGTCCTTGAGGGCTAAATTTGGTAAAACTTTAAACAAAACTTTACTTGGCCAACATTTTACTAATAAAATGTTCTAATTTCCCATTTTCACCATGCTACTGACTTTAAGTTCTGCCGAAATGAAATGAAAACACTCACGTTAGAAACATAATCAAATATGAAGATAATAAGGAAAGATGGTATATTTGGAAAAAGTATGGTTTGCTTATCTGCCTATTTTATGGCTTAGACCTAAAACGTTTCTAGCACTCCTATAGTATTAAAATAATAATTGATTTTGACAATAAGGGCCCAACTTTTATTTTAAATAATAACTTGGACAAATGTTGTATCTAGTGCTCTCAATGGGTCGGGACGGGTCGGGTTGAACACCAACCCGACCCGACCCGTGACCCGAATTGACTGACCCGACCCGTCATCCGATCCGATTGACCTGACCCGACCCGAGCTGACCCGATTGACCCGACCCGACAACCCAACCCGAGCTGATCCGATTGACCCGACCCGACAACCCGACCCGACCCATTTGAGAGCACTAGTTGTATTCTTGAGTTTTCTCGTGATTCTCCTGTTTCCTTCCACTTTCGTCATTCCACTAATATCATCCATCTCATCATTAGCATCTCCCTTAGACTTGGTGCATAATCGTGGGACGTTAAACTTAAGAAAAACTCAACTCTCTTGGTATACTTGGCGTGGAATTTAACAATGTTGAAAGTACTTCATTGTTGTTTCATCGTTATCACAGGTATTCTGCCATTATTGGCAGGTCTCTTGTCGCAACTGAGAAGCTTCTATGGTTCACGGTCTTCAACTAACCTCATCGTCTTCACGTACGATTTTTTTTGTTGTTTTGATATCGTCCATTAATTGTAATCTCTTTCTTCCTCTCCCTCTCTTTCCTGCCACCATACCCTCTAGCAGTCGCATCCCCCGTGATACAGTTACTTCTTACCCAACATCCCAACCAGTTTCTCTTCCTCTATTTAATAATATCTAACATTGTTCTTTTCCCTCCCACCATTTCTAACACCCTCTCGTTCATTTCCGTTCGACCCAGCCAATTCCTTTCATTCTTCTCCACACTTACATTTCGATAGCTTCTAGTCTTTTTTTCATCCCTTTTTGCCTAATGTCCAAGCTTCTTATTCATACGGCAGAATACTCCACACAAAGCGTTTTATAAATCTTTTCTCAACTCTTTATTCAAGGACCCACAAAATAGTCTCTCTCTCTCTCTCTCTCTCTCTCTCTCTCTCTATATATATATATATATATATATATATATATATATATATATATATATATATATATATATATGTGTGTGTGTGTGTGTGTGTACTGTATGTATGTATTGTAAAGGCAAAACGATAATCATGCCTGTTGTTCTGTATGGTTGCGAAACATGGTCACTTACTCTGGGGAAGAACATAGACTGAAAGTATTTAAGAACAAGAATCCTGAGACGAATACTCGGACCCAAGAGAAACGAGAATGGGGAATGGCGGAAGCTTCATAACGAGAAACTACATAATTTATACGGTTTACCCAACATTGTTAGGGTCGTCAAGTCTAGGAGGCTTAGGTGGGCGGGTCATGTAGCTAGAATGGAAGAAAGTAGAAACGCTTTCAAAGTCTTGACTGGAAGACCAATCGGAAAACGACCATTAGGAAGACCTAGGCATAGATGGGAGGACAATATTAAGATGGACCTCGCAGAGATTGGAATACAAAGTAGAAACTGAATGCAGTTAGCTAAGGATAGAAGTCAGTAGAGAGCTTTTGTGAACGCGGCATTGAACCTCCGGGTTCCATAGAATTAGTTAGTTATATTGTAAAGGGTTCTCATTGTCATTTAGTGAAATAAATATTACAGAATACCATCCATGTTAATCCCAAACGAAGTTATTTAGTTTATATATGCAGTAATATATATATATATATATATATATATATATATATATATATATATATATATATATATATATATATATATATATATATATATATATAATTTGATCTGCTGAATGTGGCATTATGTTTCAGATAACGAACAGACGTGTTTTATCATTAGCGGATAATATTTCAAATGTATCTGTGTACTGTGTGTTCATTTAAGCTTAATTAACGACAGTAAATAGATCACTTCATTTTGTCGATTAAAGTCAATCATGCATGTTGGTTGATTGCACAAACATCCATGAAAGTAGATAACTCTTTTCTTTTCCTTTTTTTTTCTATTTTGAAATTGTGGTAAATTCGCTTTCTAAATCTCGTTTGCGTTTATTTTAACAATTTTCCGGTATTTTTGTTTGTTTGTGAATGTGTATGAATACGTGTTTAATTTTCATATCAAACAGTTGTGCATACTGGTATCAACAAAGTTTGATATTGACGTGTAAGTAGGGCTTTTTTCTTCTACTGAAAAAAAGCCGGAAATTGTCATGTATTTTAGGTATGTATGTATGTATGTTCTTCACGGTAATAAAACATTAGCAAATTATAACTGAGGAAATGTAAATTTGATGGCAAAATGCAAATATGTATAATAAAAAGAAGAGTGAGATGCGCATTTCTTATTTGTTTGTTTGTCAATAACGTCTGAACAAACTGACCAATCAAAATACAGTTTTCGGTATTGTACAGATAATTATGTTCTCTTTACATCGAAGTAAATATACATAAATCAGAGTTTGTTCTCACAAACAAGTACGATACATATATCTTTTTATATGCCTGATGATTATACATATTTGAGTTTCCCATTACAACAGTGTCTAGAGTATCTAAACGGACCTTGAAAATCTGGGAAAGGGTGATATGCTATTGTCATGCCCCTATCTGCAGCATGTGTGCAAGGCGAAGAACCTCTGGTCGATAGACTAATGTAGGCAAGGGAAGTCGGAAAATCCGAAGTGGAATATGAATTGGTTATGAAGATGTGGTTTGGTTGGGAAGTGGGTTGTTCGCTGATGTGCCGAGTCTATGCGAGGTGACAGCCGAGTGCAACTTCTGTTTCTTTTTGTTCCTTAACCGAGTTCGGTTTCGTGCTTTGGCCTTTCACGCTACATATCTTCCTTAGTTCAAGTGTTAGAACTAGGGCCTGGATGTCTCTTTGTCAGCTATTCAACGATCAATTTAGAATTAGCACGAATCGAGGAGGGAGTGGGTAAAAGTCAACGACGGAGCAGCCTTCATGATAATCAACGAAGGTTTTCTATCTACCTGGCATGAACTTCTGACTAAACTTACAAAACCCAACCCCTTGCAACCATCATCAGGTGGATATACAATTTCATCACAGACAGAAGTGCCAGAATCTTCTACTACAATCAACTATTAAGTTCTGTCAACCTACATCATGGAGTTCCACATTGCTCAATAATAGTTCCACTCATCTACTCAACGTCGATGACACTCCTGTCAACGTGGATTTCAATACTAAACTTGGCGTTTTCGCTGAGAACATGGGTAATTAGTCAAATGCTATAAGTATTAGCTACGTACTATCGAGACTCAGCAACCAAATAGCAAGGTTTTCTAGTTGTAGAAATAAATCCTTCTACGTCATAGATAATCGATCATCCTCCTTTGTCCTTCAAGAAGATTTATAATGTATGTGCAGTGATCTCAACAAGACAATACAGCATAATCTGTATCTATCGGTGTCTCGGCAAAATATCTAGATCTTACAGTAGATTGATGTTCCAATCTAACTGAATATATACATTGTCATAAGAAAAGTCATTCGCACAATACTAACACTCAATAAATACTATTGCAATGAACTCATAGACATCGTAAAATAATACATTTCTATAAAGACTCTATCGGGCCATTGTCAGTACAGAAATTTACTGGGTTAAGAAAATATACAATTTCCACTCTCCAGTCAATGAGATTCATAAAAACACTTATACATTTCAAGGAATTTAACATTGGACTCAACAAGGTATCTAGTGTCACTATACGTAACAAACGAGTTCTTTCTAGATAATATAAAGGTGAAGAAAATCTGCACAAGTCATTGTAGCCACAGCTCTCTAATCCCTACTTTTCCCTTCACCATACCCATAAAAAGAATACATGCCTTGTCTAAACGCGTCATCACCCTAACCACGGACTTATATAATAGCTGAACATACCATATATAAACTTAGCTTTATTAATCTAACACATGTTAGATTCATAACTTCTGACAAAGCAGTTTAAGAACAACCAATCATCTCCGATTTTTTTCAGAACGCTCATCCTCCTTTTGCTCACTTCAACTAGAACACCACCCTTTACTTCGACTGTATATAACGTTACACTAAAATTCCATGGACAAAATAGCGTGAAGCTAAATGTTATTCTCTCCCTATACAGTAGAGTAAATTCATTACTATTAAGATAATAACCAAAAGAGAACTGAATGAAATAAGCGGATTTCATCATGACAGTGCGATTGATTCCAAACCAAACTTTGAGGATTTAGTATTGAAGTCATGAGTTATAAGTCTCTTATAATTTCCAGTTTCATTATAGGTTCAGCACGAAATTTGTTGGGATGTTGGGTCAATACCACAGGTTCTTACAGGTGTTTAATGGATGGGTATCAATATTGAAGCCGGAAGTGACAGTATGTTTGTATCGCTTCCAGATTTAGTAGAGAGACAAAAGCAGAGGTGCAGTCTATTGTTCCAACGCTAAATCCAAATAAGAAAACGTATCTTCCTATCCATTATCGTTTCCGGTATGTGGTGATTAATATTAAAATAGTGTTTTTTAATCATTTCTGGTTTTATCATAGAGTTAAGGGAGAAAACGGAACCTTTTAATGGAATCCATATCCAAATACATTTCTCGATATCCTGTTTTTTCTGATTCTTATTTGCAAACGAATGTACGAACAGAGCTGTTCTATTGAATTCCTCATACTTATGCATAGCCTAGATTAGAAATATAAAAAGGGAGAAGTCGATCCAGTTACTTGTAAAAGAATATGTAGAATATGTTACATTGTCACTTGAGAAGGTATTGCATAGTCGATTCCATACAATGTAAAGCAAGCAATATCGTAACAAAAGTATATACGAAGTGTTCAAAATATATAGAACCTTATTTTTTTCCCGCGTAAACCAATGAAGTGCGGGTGACTTTCTTTACTGTAGATGTAGAGGGGGCACTCATATGCAATCATGAACTTTTGTCCGCCCGCACAAAGCATCAGCAGTGATGCCAACATGTGGGAGAAATCCCATATTGTGGGAGTTTTTGACCTTATTTTCTCGGAAAGGGATAATAAGCAGCATATATGAGATTTTTCGAGAAGATCGAAATTTACGGCTTATTCATTTAGATATTGCAAAAAATGGCTAACAAAGAGATTTAATTTTTAATATTACAGCATACTTTTAATTAGTATAACGTGGGAAATTTACACGTAAAATGGGATTTTTTGCCTCTCAACATGGGATTTCATATTGTTTCAGGTTGGCATCACTGAGCGTCAGTCGCTGGCAGTGAGTGGTCATCGGATTTAAGTTTTTTTTTTTTGTAAAATGACAGAAAAACTTAAGCAGAAATATTACATCAAATTTCCCCTCCTCCCAAAAAAATAATAGGCGATACCCAAGCGGAAGCAGTCAATTGGATCGGTACATTCAATTTTGAACGAGAATTTGGGCATGAGGAGAGTGTCAACAAAATTTGATTCAGGTTATCATTCCTGTGTGTCGTCAGACTCCCTACTCAATCGGCATGGCTCCGTGTAACATTTGGTTATGTTCCGAGCTGAAAATGTCACTAAAAAGGATCCGATTTGAGTCAAGAGAAGACATCATGCGGAATGCGACGACACGGTTGCTCACCATTCCAAAAACTGCGTTCTAGAAGTGTTTCCAACAATGGCGGGACAGCTGAGAGAAGTGTATGCATTACTTTGAAGAGGATTAGTGTTTCTGGTGTTCAAATCAATAAATGTATTTTTGCCAACCAAAGGTTGGATACTTTTTGAACACTCCTCATAATTACATTCGTGCATAATTGATTTATCATTAGCTTTAAAACAAGTTTGAATATTTCGCGTTTAATTTACAGGAGATGTATAGGTGAGGCAATTTAATTATCAGAATTAGTATGAAGACATCTATGTGGTGCCTTAATTGACAGTTTTGCCAAGCAAAGGGGTGCGGCATAAATGCATGAATATGAGACTGTTGATATTCTAGGCAAACATAATGCCCAAAACTTTTTACAACATGTTTAGGTGGCATATGCATTAATTGTGACGCAAATGACTGAGCGTAACTTTGTACTGTAGTATTCTGTGATTTATATGATGCTAATAGTGATATTACTTTCTGAAATGGTCACATGATCCTATTGTGCCCAGTAGCGGAAACAAATCATCTCACATAAAACCGTCATTCTGCATGCATCAGTTTTCATACGCACTGTTTACTTGATTGTTAGTTGTATAGGTTAATGTAATATGCTCATCGTTTTAGGGTGCAATAATCCTTGGTTACCAGTTTCTGTATACGTACATTTAATTTCTAAAACATATTAGTCAAGGTTGAACTAAAACCAAATTGTATCTTTAAAAGTATACAAACAAGACTCAAGATTTTTGCACAAGGAAGAATATGATACGTCCTCAAGGAAACATACTAATTTACCAAAGATCGCCAATGTAATGATTCAGGTTAGAATTTGTATTTCATGTCTATATTCTATATTTCTTTTTCTTTACCATCGTTAAAGATATATAACATCTACGTATGGAGATGAACCATTCTGTGAGCATCTAGCTCTCATTATTATTCGAAATATATACACTTAATATATATTATATACACACTATATGCATCAAGTATGTAGTATATACATTTAATATATAACTTACTTAACAATCACATGGACAATTAAAGACGATCTATAAATAATTCATAACCTAATTCAATCTCCAACTGCATGTGCAATCTTTACGTGTTTTTCTTTACCATGCTAACAAACAGCAATGGATAGTTACACTTTATCCTATGGAGTCTCAGACATTTGACAATAATTTATGATAGTAATAAATGAAAATGTAACTATTTCTTCAAAGACCATGCATATTATAGCGAGTTAGGACATTTTCAAGGGCGATTCGCCATATTGACTATGTAGGGTTTCGGGTGAATATGTTTTGTATCACTTACACAATTTCGTCATGACAGGACATTATACGAGGAGTACTACAAATAGGATGTGACACAGATCTTGTGGTCATCAACTCAAGATGGCAGTTTCTGATAGTCTTGTCACCTATTGCAGTACGAGATCCATAGACGCTCTTCTCCTACCACCACCTTTATAATCATACAACTGATTGTTAAAATGGCGTATGTGCAATAAAAAAGTTGTCGGAAAATGGCAAAAAACTTTTTTACGAGATAGTTTGGTTTACGAAAAAGGAAGGAAAATGTCCTATATTTGTAACACATTTTAAGAAACACGTGTCCTTTTAACACAAATTGTTACATCTAACTCTAAAATATTAATTTCTTTAAAAATGTTAAAATTGTGAAAAATGTTACATATGCCCTTTTAACAGAAAGCGATTCAATTGTTCTCTTTTCTGTAAGGTACAAAGAACGATAGTTTATACCTATCGCTATAAGGGTCAAATACATTGAGTTCTATGAAAATGCAGTAATACAAACATATACAGAAAATACTTTGAGAGTTTATCATTCTACTTCTTCAATTAACTTAAATAGCAATAAAATCTGACCAAATGAAACACTTATATTATAGCGAGCAATAAAAAAATTCAATTAACCTAAATAGCAATAAAATCGGACGAAACAAAACACATATAATTAACTAAATAACAATCAAATCTGACCAAAGGAAGTACTTATTATTAACTAAATAACAAAATCTGACTAAAGGAAACACTTATTATTAACTAATAAATAAACTCCATGGTTCTGGATAATCACAATAACATTTAAAACACAGTTCTGACCAGAACAAAATGAATTATTTAATAACTATATGTTTTTTTTTTTTTTGTTACAGTTTCAAGGACCTAACGTCCTCTTCATCAGACATTGAGAATAGACAGATGACAGCAAATCTTATATCTTCCTCAGCCGTCAGTTAGCATATTCATTTAATAACAAAGTACCGAAGAATAGATATTTACTGTTTCATTTGAAATTTTCATTATAACAGTTTTTTTAATAATCATTGTTATTTTACAATTCTTATGTAATTACTTATGGTTGTATCATAGAAATAATGTAATTAAATCTAATTTTAATTGTTGTTTTTATATATATACAAATTTTAAATTTATAATATGGAACAATATATAATTACATTGTTAATACATGTTAATTGTCAATGCAATTTTACAATTCTATTGATGTTTATATAAAATAAAATAAAATAGAATAAAATAACAGAAATTTGAAAATATTCAAATTGCACTAATAGTCTTATGCATTTTTCTTTTCTATCACTTCTAATAATTTCTCCCATTGTTCATGTATATTTATACCACTTGTGCAGTTCATTAAGTTATCCTCTTGTTCTTTCTTTATTCTTCTCGCTTCCTTCCGCTTCCTAATAATCTTTCTTTTTTATCTTTCTAAACCTCTAGCCCCTTCCCAATCTATCCTATGTCCCTTCTTTTTTACATGTTTGTAAATAGCGTTATTTTCCCTTTTCATTCGAACATCATCTTTATGTTGTTTTAATCTGTCCATAAGCCTTTTTCCCGTCTCCCCTATATATTTCATGTCACATTTACTACATTTCACTTCATAGATAACTCCTTCTTCTTCCTCCACTATATTGCTTTCCCTCCTTTTCTTTTTCTTCCTTATACATTTCAACAACGTTTCTTATCCTTTTCTATATGTCTTAATGCCTCCTTCTCTTAATAACTTCTTTAGCACTTCCGTCTTTTCTCCTATGATCTGAATTCCATACCACTTCTTATTTTCTTCCTCTTCTTTCTTTTTTATAATTTCTTCTTTTCTCTTTCCCTTTATGTGTTCTATTCTACATCCATTACTTTTAAGTTGTTCTATATCCATATCCATATCCATAACGCTATTTACAAACATGTGAAAGAAAAGGGACATAGGATTGGGAAGGGGCTAGAGGCTTAGAAAGATAAAAAAAGAAAGATTATTAGTAAGTGGAAGGAAGCGAGAAGAATAAAGAAAGAACAAGAGGAGAACTTAATGAACTGGACAAGTGGTATAAATATACATGAGCAATGGGAGAGATTATTAGAAATCATAGAGAAGAAAAGTGCATAAAGGCTATTAGTGTATTTTAAATAATTTCCAAATTTCTGTTATTTTATTTAATTTATATAAAGATCAATAGAATTGTAAAATTGCATTGACAATTAACATGTATTAACAATGTAATTATATAATATTGTTACATATCATAAATTTAAAATTTTTCTATATATAAAAACAACAATTAAAATTAGATTTAATTACATTATTTCTATGATACAACCATAAGTAATTACATAAGAATTGTAAAATAACAATGATTATTAAAAAAACTGTTATAATGAAAATTTCAAATGAAACAGTAAATATCTATTCTTCGGTACTTTGTTATTAAATGAATATGCTAACTAACGGCTGAGGAAGATATAAGATTTGCTGTCATCTGTCTTTTTTCAATGTCTGATGAAGAGGACGTTAGGTCCTTGAAACCGTAACAAAAAAACATATAGTTATTAAATAATTCATTTTGTTCTGGTCAGAACTGTGGTTTATATGTTATTATTAACTAAATAGCAATAAAATCGGACGGAAGAAAATACTTATTATTAACTAAATAACAATAAAATCTGACTAAAGGAAACACTTATTCTTAACTAATTTGTATTACAATTTGAGCAATATATCATTGCCTTTATCAGACACATCACCTCTTATTTATTCCCCTGTCCTTCCAATGGTTCGCTTTCCGTTTCATACTTTGAGGAGAATTCTATATGAATGCTACTTATCATAGTTTTGGCAATACAGTATTTATAAGTTTAATTCTACAATATTATTGGCGTTGGACGGAAAGCAGTTCGTCAATAGGTGAGACATATATATGTATATATGTCATTCAGGAGATCAAACTTATGTGGGTGAATGTAAATAGTCAAGCGCAGTTTTCGAGGAAAAGAATGTTTTTGTAAACCTAAAAAATGATATTGTGCAATGACCATGCACCAATTAAAGTTCAACTGATACTGACGTATATTTTCATCAATCTTTTCAAGCAAGAAGACTGTACACAGTATAGTTAATGAATTATACCCCAAAATTATTATTATTAACCCTTAAACTTTAGTTTTTGTTGGGTTATAATGTTATCCAAAGCTGAGACGTATATTAGTCGATAGATCACATCGTGCTAATCAAAATGCATTGCTTGAAAGTGTTTAGTAATTTTCGCAAAATTCAAGAAAAACGAATTTTTATTGCGCTAAGACGTATTTTCAACGAACTTGAAAAGTTCGTTACTGAATTCTTCATGTCTGTGTTTATATGTTGTTTTCGAATTTTTCAATTTTGAACCCTCCATTCGATAAAGCATCGAAAACCATCTCAAAGAAGCGATGGAATTTAGTAACGCTTATCATTGTTGTAAAATAGATCATGTCTCTGATGAACGTAATGTATTGCTAAAACTATAACACATATTATTATTATTATTATTATTATTATTATTATTATTATTATTATTATTATTATTATTATTATTATTATTATTATTATTATATGAACATGGTTTAAAAGTGTTTTATTAGAATGTTATGTTTTAAGTTAAGTTTTGATTATTATTCCAATTCGTCAGACTACTGGAGAAAATATTTTAAACTTCAATCATTAGATAATAGGAGGAAATTGCGGATTCAAATTTTATGGAAAAGTTATTTGACAATCGGTGTTATGCGGACTATAATTTTAAAAAAAAATGTTGAAAAAAGGCCCAAAATATGGTATAAAGGCTAGAATATTTGTTCAACCGAATGGCTGGAAACATATTTTGAGCACAATGTTTTTAACTGTCTATAATATTGTATATAATATAACAATATTTCATTTTCATTTCTTAATGTGTTTTAGGACATTAAGTTCTGTATGGCTGCGAAACATGATTGCTTATTCTGGGAGGAAAACGTAGATTGAAAATTGAAAACAAGATCCTGAGACGAATATTCAGAACCAAGAGGAACGGGAGTAGGGAATGGCGGAAACTTCATAACGAAGAAGTGCATAATTTATACTGTTTGTCAAACATTGTTAGGGTCATCAAGTCTAGGAGGGCCAGATAGGCAGGTGATGTAGCCAGGATGGAAGAAAGTAGGAACGCTTTCAAAGGTTTAATTAGAAGTCCAATTGCAAAAGGACCATTAGGAAGACCTAGGCGCAGATGGATCTCACAGAAATAAGAATACAAAGTAGAAACTGGATTCAGTTGGCGAAAGACAGAAGTCAATGGAGAGCTTTAGTGAACACAACATTGAACTTTCAGGTTCTTAGGCCATAGAATTAGTGAGTCAGTTAGTTAATATGTTTTAGGAATAGACGCTGACTATATTTTCAAAGCCTATATTTTTATCTATGTATAGCACTAAAATTATAACATTAAACTAAAGAGTAGTGCTGTATTTTGGCTTTCAACTATTTTCAGCACGTTCATAAGGATTATTATTATTATTATTATTATTATTATTATTATTATTATTATTATTATTATTATTATTATTATTATTATTATTATTATTATTATTATTATTAATAGTAATAATAATAATAATAATAATAAAGTGTCTCCTTTGGTCAAGTCTTATTTTTATCTAACAATATACTCGTATGAGCAATTTTCAGAATGGAATTAATTCCTACCACACTATAATATTTAATAACGTAAAAATGTTTTGTGTATCCCAAAAGAGCAAACGAATTTTGGAAATTCTCCTTACACTAACTAATACGTATGCTCTTGTGTGTTTATATATATACTGCAAGTTGTAAAGAGTAAAACTGTTCAGCCACCTGACATTTGTAGCTGGGTTAAAATTTATAGTTTTAATATTCCAACGGTAATGCAGTATTTTTAAGCGCTGAACATCTTTGCCTGTTCGGAATATCTATTCACAACGTACTTTCATATAAACACGCACACAGCCACACAGAGGAACCAAATGCACTCCCAAAATTATATGTTGCAACCTAACACACGAAGAAAGAACACACGAACAGCAGCATTCGCATACGGTTACACCATTAGTTAGAGATCGTTTGTTTCAAAGCATAAAATTCTATCTGCAGTTTAAGACATCTCAACCATATGTGGAGCAATTTAGTTTCAAAAGTTGGAACCTACAATATTTTAACCACAATTTATTTATACACTCATATTCTGTGATCATTTTTTTCATCTTATAGCTGTTTTGAATAAACACACGAAATGATTTTGGAAAACATTAATCACTAAAATAAAAGTAACACTATCTCTTCCATTGTTGTGTAACTACATCATAGGTATTCTGCCATTATTAGCAGGTTACTTGCCGCAACTGGGAAACTTCCATGCTCCACGGTTTTCCGCTAACTGTCTGCAAACCATATACATCTAATAATTCTACCTCCTACCAAAATGTCATCTTCATTATGTAGGCTCATTTTCACTATCTCTTACAACATCCCTTTCGAACTTCCCTTCCAATAGCATTTTCCTCTGTCATTTTCTCCCCTATTCTAACACTTACTTGTTGGTTCATAGCTAAGTTTCTTATGAATTATGGATCTTTCCATTCCAACTCATCCTTCTTTGGAACTCCCAATAACGATTCCCAATTCATACAGTCAAAAGCCTTTTCTACATCAATTAGTACAATATACACCTCTTTCCCTTTTTCAATAAACCTTTAACAATTTACCCTTTCTAATCTAATTGTATCTCTTGTGCCCTTACCTTTTCTTAACCCGAACTGTTCCTCTTCAACCTTTTCATTTGTTCTTCCATACAACTTCCTGTTCAGAATTCGAAGCAAAATGTGTGCTGCATGAGATGAGATTAATAGTTCTATTATTCTCACATCTCTCTGGGTTCGATTTCTTAGCCATTGGTATCATGATTATCATTAGGAAGTCTTCTTGCCACTCTCGTGTTTTATATATTTCATTCCAGGGTCAGAACAATATTCTTTCTTGTTGTTGTCTCCCATATTCTTAATAAATTGAATTATGTATTATCGATTATGTATTATGTATCTATAGGGATTTCTTAAAATGACATGGGTAATGAATATTTAATATAGTGGCTTAGAAACGGAATATTAAAAGTTTAGTCATTTTTTTTATTTTCATAATACAGTAAGTAAGCGGCAAGGGAGATCATAATGATATGTCACATTTTTTTCTAACTTTCTAGTAAACTGGGAAAGAAAGTTGACCATTTTCATGCAGTTCATTGCAAGGACACGTACCAAATAAGCTTTCGCTGCCTTCTGGAGGTAAATTTCCAAAATAAAATTACCTTCATACTCTTCTGTAGTCTGATCACAACCAATTATACCTAATAACTCAATTTATCCGGTTGTGATTCTTACCATTATGTTCGTCCGAGACGTTCAATTCTAAAACTATTTTCCGTATTCAACCCGCTTATAATATATTTAGATTTAAAAAGACAACACTGGCGTGAAATACAACGTTAAAATGAAACTAAATGACTTTCTAGGATGCAAAGTACTAATCTGTCTGTGAAACACAGCACTAAAATGAAACTAGACGACTTTCTAAAATGCAAAGTAATAATCTGTCTGTGAAATACAACACTAAAATGAAACTAAACGACTTTCCAGAATGCAAGGTAATAATCTGTCTGTGAAATACAATGCTAAAGTGTGAATTAAATTAATTTCTAGGATGCAAAGTACTTATTTGTCCCTAGAATACGGCACTAAAATGAAATTAATTGACTTTCTAGGATGCAAAGTAATAATCTGTCTGTAGAATACAATGCTAAAATGAAACTAAATTACTTTCTAGTCAACAAATATAAAGACCTACATATTTTCAAATATTGATTCATCTCACTTCAATTTTCAAGTGAGGTGAATGGTGAGTGGAATTTCAAACTTCAGTTTTTGTGTTGTCTGCACTTTAATATGCTAAACTCCTTCGGTTGGCGTACACTGCGAAACCGCTACTTGTTTTATTCCCAATTTTGTTGAGTTGAGTTGATTTTAGTTTAGCGTCCCTTTCAGCAGCGAGGCTATATGAGACGTGGACCTACTGATTAACGTGGAATCCGAACCACATGAGCTCCCGCCGGGAATCGAACCCGGGACTCCCACGCCAAAGGCGCGTACGCTAACCGCTTAGCCACGAGGGACCTCCATTCCCAATTTTGTATTTATTAAATGTGCAACATGAGGAAGCGGCTGAATCGTTTGAAATGAATTTTCGAACATTGCTAGCACTTGGGCCGGGTCGGGTTATAATAATTCATTTTGATTGAAATACGTATCCTAACAAGGAGGAAGAAGATTCAGTTTCTTTTTTTCTAATAATGGAGAATCTTTCGAATCCCTGAGAGTAGGGAGACGAAACTCCATATGTAAACTCCTCATTAAAAGTAAGTGAACACGAGTTTCAACGTATTCAATAGCTCTGCTTTTAAAGTGGTTAATGGGAGGATGATTGCTTGTCATAATTCAAGTGAAGTCAAACGTGCATAAACAAGTACGTATCATGAAAACCAAAGAAAGTTTCGTATATACTTGTCAAGTATTTCCCATAAACTTTATTCTTTCCGTGATAAAAACGGGCAATCAGCTAGTATAATACGTATTTCATGCACAATTCATATAAGAAAGTTACTAGGAAAGGAGATGCTTAACGGAGACTATTAGACAAGTTGCAAATCGGCAAAGATAATGAATGTTCCACGTTGTACGAAAAGCTCAAACAGATAAAACTTCTTGCGGTGTTTCGTCCTTGTATTTGCTTGGGTTTTTTCGTAGGGGTACTCTGGAAGATAAGAGAATATTACACACTTATAATTGTCGCAAGTTCTTGCAGAAGGTTCTTGTGAACACTGTGTTATATATGCATATACACTATGCTACGTAGATAAGACGCCCACTCTTGAGAATATCAATAATTAGTCTCTAAGGGTCAGACCAAAGCAATATTTCTATGATGTGTAAAATATCACTTGAGTAACTGTTAAGTCTAAAATATTTCGTGGTTATGTGTTCTGCAAATAACTAACCTTCAGTAGAGTCTTCCTATATAGCCTGTAGTTTAGAAAATGTTCCAAAATATGCTGGAAATGTTAAAGTCTAAAGAATTACTTTAGTTAACGGTTTTGAGTATCTGCACAATCTTTATTTTTTAGCCTATTTATTTATTTAGGAATTTTTCTTCTTTCTTTAAAATAAACTGAAGTTTTAATGATAAATTTTATCGGTTTTCTTTCAGATTATTTAACTGTTCCTTACTTTTCCAAAACGAATTTGCATTATATATATATATATATATATATATATATATATATATATATATATATATATATATATATATATATATATATATATATATATATATATAAATTTGATATTATTTGTATTAAATTTGATGACAGGGAGCGATATAGTAGGTTAAAACTAGATTGGGTTAGATTATTTTATGGCAGGGTAAATTAAGTTAACCATTATATGATATACCGGTACCTATTATCCACCTCTTAACGGTATGTTTCGGTCTCTCAAACTGCTAATGAAATTTTCTTTATATTTATATATATATACTAGCAGCGTTCACCCCGCTTCGCTGCGGTCACCCCGGAACGCAATAAACGTTGTTACTTAGATAATTTTTACTTTTTCGCTTTCAAGTGATATGATAAAAACCATAGAAGATTGCAGTAAATGTTAACATTATATCGCCTGTCCTTTATGTTAACCCGCCCCGCTTCGCTGCGGTCACCCCGGAACGCAATAAACTTTGTTACTTAGATAATTTTTACTTTTTCGCTTTCAAGTGATATGATAAAAACCATAGTAGATTGCAGTAAATGTTAACATTATATCGCCTGTCATTTATGTTAACCCGCCGAGTGACACGGTCATGCGGGTTGCATATAAATACGTTTATTTTTACCTATGATGAACTAACAAAGGATTTGTACGTTATGGACACTTGAATGGTCAATTATCTCAAGACACTGGTAATTAAAAATTAAAGTGATATGATAAAAACCATCTAGGGTCCAAATCCTAATAACCCCCCAAAAATAAAAGAAATTGGTTCAGCCGTATTAGCGTGATGAGGGAACAAAGGATTTGTACGTTCTCTTTTATAATATATATATATATATATATATATATATATATATATATATATATATATGCGCCACAGGGGGGGGGTGAATTTGCACTTCGTAAGAAAACGGACATCATGTAGCAAAGCTGCCGTGATGAGTTGTTCTTAACTGACAGGGCGTTCATATCACTTCTACGTGTTGCTGCAAAAAAAGAATAATTTTGAGAGAATAAGCAAATTTCAGAGCAGCATGCTAGTTTCGCTGCAGAGCGACATACAGGGTCCATTATAAAAGCAATGCGCATTTTCTGGGAAAAATAGATTTATTGATCGGACCTGTACAAATGCTTAAAATTCTTCAAAATACTTTCCCCTGCATCAATACTCTTGCGGAGACGTGTCTGCCACGCCTGGAAGGCACCCTGAAAGTCCTCGATGGGAATGTCTCTCATGAACGTTGTAACATGTTCTTGGATGTTTTCCACGCTATTTCAATGCTTTCCTTTCAGCTCTCTCTTCTGTCGGAGAAACAAAAAATGTCGCACGGAGCCAAGTCGGGACTCTAAGCGGGGATGGGAGACCCCTGGGATGTTGCTCCGGGCCAGGAAGTTGGTAACGATGAAGAACGTGTGGCTGGGATCATTGTCATGGTGGAGCTTGACCGTGTCTTTGATCCCATGTACCGTAAATGTGGACATGTGTAGGATATCAGTAATTTGCTGGATGCTCAATCGACGGTCGGAACGGAAAACGTCGCGCACACAATTCACGTTTTCGCGGTTCTAGCCGTTGTTGGGTGTCCAGAACGGGGTTCGTCGGCGATCTCCTCCAAACCCTCCTCGAACGTCTTGTGCCACCTTTCGGACTGTGATTTGAAATGCAGTCGTCCTTGAAGGCCTCTTGAAGCATCTGCAATGTTTCGGTTGCACTCTTTCCAAGCTTTACGCAAAACTTGATGGTGTATCGCTGTTCAAGCAAACGCTCCATCGCACAGTGTTACAAAGTCGAAATAAAAAAAAAAACACTTTACGAGGCACGTCTTTTCACTCGCACTGCTCGGCTTGGAGCAAACTGGCGACCGGCTGCATTGGAAGGGAATACCCCACCATCACATTGCCCAACCGGTTTTACCGCGGTGCCATGGATAATCGCGTCACAATAAAATCATACGTATTACTTTCATAATGGACCCTGTACATGTGGGTGCACAGTGAATGGGGAAATACGCGCCCTGCCACTTTGGGGGAAAATGCGCACCCTGCGATTTTTCTCAGAATCTATAGAAAGATACAGAACAATGAGATGAGTATATTTCCCTATGGAACTGTAAGACGACTACATTTGTAAGCAGTACGGGAGATGGAATTAACTTTTAAAAATGCACTAATGTCTTTTTAAGTTAGATTTCGAAATAAATATTACGTTTTACAGCCGTTGCACTGTAAAAAAATCGTTGTTATTTCAACAACATGCGTATGTGTTAACACGATTATGTTAAAATATAACACAAACAGGTGGCTAGAACAACTCACCCTCCATTTGGAGTTGTGTGTCAAATGCCGGTAGTTGAAATGACACACAGCCTGTGTGTTAAATTAGCACAAGTGTAGAATCTTCGGTGTTGTTTTCTGCGTGATTGCCAAATATGTTGGGCATCTAATTATAATAGCTTATGAATTGAAGCTACAGACAAACACAATAGAAAGAAATACTTAAATAAATCCAGGTATACGCAAAATTTCAACATGCAAACCGCGTGATGTGTTTTCAATTGTTTTACATAATGTTTCTGAATAAATATGTCAACAGCGAGAAACAAGATCGTGTTACTGTGTCACTTCTACACTGCACTAGAGCTCACGAGTCAAAACGGGGACTATGCTTCAAAAGTGGCGGAAAACAAGCAGAATCACGATTAAGAGGCAAACATATTATAACGATATAGGTAAGAGTTTCCTATCATTCTTGAACAAGATGTTGCTGAAGGTTGTGTTTCGCACCATCAAGAAATACTTCACAATAAATGTTGGGGAGGACGACAAAGATTTTTACGAAGATTTTCTACATAAAATGTTTTGTAGTTTACTATTCTTATTTTAAAATTAGAATCTACTGTAAGCGTAAGCATGCACACCACATGGTTTTCCAACATAGAAAAATGGTTACATGAACACCACACACGAAATAGGTGTAGTAATACAGAAGTGGAGTCGAATTAACATCAAAAATTCCTACATAACTTTTCGTTTCGTGATACCTAGACCTCAGAACGAGTTGCATAACGTGAGTGGCACGCAAATC
Organism: Thermobia domestica; assembly: GCF_964235325.1. Lineage (NCBI taxonomy): Eukaryota > Metazoa > Arthropoda > Insecta > Zygentoma > Lepismatidae > Thermobia > Thermobia domestica. Next base: position 47,042,769 of record NC_137471.1, read on the forward strand.
TATATTTTTTCAGTATACAAATGTCGGAATATACCTCAGCCTGTAGGTTTGGCCGAAAGTGTTTACTTCCTTGTGCGTATACAAGAGCGGTTTTAGGAATTTGATTTTAGGTAGGCCCGCTCCCTCGCTTATGTTGTGGAATATATATTTACTCTTTATTGTATCTTTTAGCGTTCATATATTTTTCAAAGTTTTTTGTAAGCCCGTGTCTACCCAGTAAAGCCGCCACTGTGCATATAGTCACAAGGGTAAATCTGCAATTGTTGGTACTGCACTCAACGCTATTCGTGGGACTTGTATTTTTCTGTTAAACGCAGATGCTGTTCCTGCATATCCTTACAGTCGATCTGCAGGTTTAAGACCTCCAACAGAAGATAATCACCAATGCCAGCTTGTAAGGAATGTGAATAATGGGGATGCACCGTTGCCTCAAACCAAAAGCAATGTGTTATGTAGCGATGTTTCATGTATGTCCGATGACAACAGTTCCAGATCTCAACGCCCATCTCCAACCACGTCATTTGTGTCATTACCACACCATTGCCACACAGTGACACATCATCTCCTGCTACTACGGAAAGAAAACGTCAAAGTGCTACTCTTCTTACATTTGATTACTATATGACTTAGCTACGTTAGGTAAAAACTTCTAATAAGATTACTGTTTGAGGGGAAAAAAACAGGAAAGAAAAAATAAAGTCAGAAACACGCAAAAATATTGCAGGACAGGGCCATTTATCATCGGCAATTTGTAAGAAAAGCAATTATTGTGGTGTCTGTAATGGGTACTTTTACGTAGGAAAAAATGGACAAGAATGGATTCAATCTATCAGAGGGACACTGTGGTATCATGTTTCGTGCGTATCTGCCCAAGACATGAGCTCCTTCGTCTGTGATCAGTACTACAAATAAGATAGTGTTATTTCTTGTGATAGTGTTTTGTTTGTAACTGTACAATTCGTGTTATACCAGCACAAAGGTTTGTAGACAGTTCAGATGCTCCACTGCTATGTTAGAAGTTATAATACTTGAAAGAATGATTTTGAATTACGTTTATGATTTATTGATACAGGGAAAATACTTCAGTGGTAACACAAGATCGTTTTTGTGTTACAAAGAGAAAAAAATAAATTTACGTTTCATTTCATGAAAGTTTCTTCATAATTTCTTGGTTATTTTCATAATGTAAGTTTGCAGTATTGCTTCATTGTATGATTTCATAACGTGGTTCTATATTAGGATGTCAGATATTTTATGTATTGCTTGACAATAGTTTTACATTTTGGTTTGAAAACCTAATTACACACGGTGCGTATATTACCCCAGCGTCGGGAAATATGTGCCATTTCCACCGTTTGGCATAGTTTGGTGAATGATGCCTTTCTGTAAACATTTTTTTTTTCATGCTTGTTAATGGTATTATTTACGGAGGTATTAAACTTTGCAACTGCATTCTGATTTTCGAGTTCCTTTTTTCCACCTGTTCCTGAGATCTCCTTTTATCCTTAGGGGGCGCATATTGGACGCAATGACCTTACACTTTTCTACTTTTTTATTCCTATTTCTGCGATATTTATCTTAATCTTGTACTCTCATCTGCGCCTAGGTCTTCCTAAAAGTCGATTTCCGATTGGACTTTCAGTTAAATTTTTGAAAGCGTTCCTACTTTCTTCCATTCTGGCTACATAACCTGTCCACCTAAGCCTCCTAGATTTGATAACCCTAACAACGTTGGGTAAACCGTATAAATTATATAGTTCCTCGTTATGAAGTTTTCGCCATTTCCCATTCCCGTTCCTGTTCGGTCCGAATATTCGTCTCAGAATCTTGATCTCATTTAAATTCCAGCTCATTTTAAAGAAAAAAGAAACATAATTTCTCATGATCAACCTGAAAGTCAAAAATTATTTGTTTCTACTACTTAGATTGGATGAATTACCTCAATTAGCAAAATTGATTCCCAACTTTGAACCCTTTACGTCCAGCCCGAAATTGATGGTGATCGATCAAGTAGTTCTTAAGATTGTTTTGGCCACTGGGCAGACGAGCATATGGACAAGAAGTGTATATTGCAAGGATCCCCACATCACAACAGATGCACGTGCCAGCTGAACACGTGCTAATGATTACAAACAACCTAGCAGACAACAGGCCAATCCGGAAGACACCGAGGAACACCGACAGCAGACGGACCTCACGGAAGGACCCGAGGAGGACAATTAAAAGCAGGACCACCGAGGGACCCAGCATCAGTCGACCAACTGATCGCGTAACCTTTACCTTCCTATGTCGCTGTGGACTAGGAGCAACTCTTCCTTACCCTATGTCACACTGGGCTAGGGATCCATCTTGAACTTATAATCAAGCCTAACCAACAACCTGCCAAAGTGTTCTGGAAACTGCCATGAGTGGAAGGGGAACCCGGCAAAACATTTAGTATTCCTTCACCTGGTCATTGAGGAAGAGACATTGAATTAGAGACACTTGTATTTATTATATTATATTTTGTAATTAAACTTGGCAAAGGGGAAAAGACACCCAGTCTATCATTTGACTCTATCAAACATTACATGGTGGAGGCGCCGGGTATCGATCCAAACATTACAATATATAAAAAGGTGTGGATAATAAGGCACACTTCATAGAAATCAATTAAGGACGGTTTGTTTCGCAAGCTAACTACTCTAATCGCGTGTTCTGAAATGAAATTCAAAGATACTAATTAGTGTATGAGTCACACTAATTCTGACCTTTATAAGTTTGAATAGGTATGAGAGAACTTTGTTCCGTACGGTACTGCTACTTTCAATTAGAACCGCCTCATCTATTTTACAACCTTCTTTGAGAATTTAGAATTCTGTCGATACCAGCTTTGCTGGGTTAAAATAGAAAAAAATAGTTATATACTCCGTAAATATTACTATTGTGGGCTGAATTTTGAATTAAACGGCATCGGAAGTGTCACTGTACATCTCACCAACCCTGAAGACGATGGATTCGACACTAATATCGGTTATTTTCGATCGTTTAAATATATATATATCCTTCTTCCCCAATTGTGGGACTGGATTTGGAAAAATGAAATGAAATGAAATCTGTAAGTTTCACGTCCCACAGTTATGTCGATTAGGCTAAAGGAGACGGTGATGATGAGAGATGAGTGAAATGGTGGAATGAAGAAAGTGGGAGGAAATGGGAGAACCCCGAGAAAACCCATGAGGACGGCGTTTGTCCAGCACAAAGTTCACACGGCGCGAGCTGGGATCCAACCTGGGAACCCGAGCACCAGAGGTGAACGCTCTACCACTGAGCCACCACGCCTCCCCGGGACTGAATTTGGATTTAAACTGCATCGGAAGTGTCACTGTACATCTTCCCGATCCCGAAGAGACGGATTCGACACTAATATTGGTCATTTTCGATCATTTTTAAATATCTCCCACTCTCCTCCACTAATTTGCACCGTCCAAGTGAAATGATAAAAAGCATTCCAGGCCCAAACCTAATTTATGTTGAAAATTTTATAGAGATCGGTCCGGTGGTTCAAGAGTTATTAAGTCACAAACATAGTCACATTTACATGTATATTACTCATCAATTTTAGTCAAATCAAAGGCTTTCTTCTTTAAATAACTGATATCTTTTCGTAATGGTTGTGCTTTTCTTTAGCTCATAGGTTTAATTATATATATGCTGACGATAAACATGTATAAATCGATTATGTTATTGATTCAACTTAATATTGATAAAGAAAGCAATGTTTTCAATTTTTCACTTTTTGGTAATAATTTGCAGAAGTGATTACAAAATATTAAATCTACCGTACATAGATGGTAATATTGGGAAGTAAGTTTCCGTTTCCAATCAAGATGGATTGATTATTTCCGTTAGGTATCACAAACATTCACATTGGCCGGTACAGTAATTAAATGAAATAAATTATTTATTACTGAACAGTCAATAATTTGTTCAAGGGTGTAATTTAACATGATCAAGGAGTGTAAAGGCACGCTTATTTGTGATGAAGCAAAATTGTGTTTCATTTGGTGCAGGTTTTCCCGTTACAATTACTATTTACAAGATAGAAATAGCCTTTTTTTTAATACTTTGCATCACGATTGGCTGCAGAATTGTTGAGAGAGTTTACCTTAACTTTATATAAAACAACTCCATTTCCATGATCAACTCTCTTTGTACGAACGGCGGAAATCGAGTTTGCTTTTACCGTTCCTATCCCTGGGGTCCATATTTGCCCATAGCAAACACCAATGTTCGCCTTCATCAACCCGGGTTAAACAACATCGAAACGGTACTATCTACGCTTTTATTTGTCAAAGATAAGTTAGTTTCGGAAACAGCACCAAACAACACGGGAATAACCAACATAAACTCTTTCACTTTGATTGACAACACAGTCTCTCCAAAGTTAGAAAACATCAAACTGTGTATAACGAGAAAGCGTTATTTTCTACACATGACCACATATGCGTTTTTCCACTATTTTATTTTTGTTTAATTTGCCTTTTACAGTGTTTATTTAAAGTGAAAGAGTACATTGCTGCTTTTTTGTTTTTTATTTTGCAATCAGATTGCAGAATGTAGTTTCACCGTACCTTGATTAGAGTAAAATTAGTTTTCTCTGTCATTGTATTTTTTTTATTCAGTTAAATGAATAAATTAATATCAGATACCGTTACTACTGAAAGGCAGCACAACAAAATTTCTATTTGCTTGACTTTTCAGATAGCTTTCAATTCTCTCTCTCTCTCTTTTTCTTTTTTTTCTTTTTCTTTCTTTTTTTTGATTGAATAGTTGGTTTATGCATTACATTGGTCGTTAGTTTGCGATCAATTGTTTTAACGGATGATACCAGAATTCAAAGGTAGCTATGAGTCTAACGAAGCACCAAACGGCCGTTGGCCAGTGATTAGACTTCTCATTTCATAACCAACAGGTACTGGGTTTAAATTCGGTTGCTGGCCATCCTCACAGACATTTTTCTAAGTTCTTCCCTCAACTTCCTCAAGAAAATTTCAAAATTGATCTTTAAATGTACGTCTTGGCCGACCTCTTTTCAGCATCAATGTTACTTGAGACAGCTTATACCAGTGGCGTACCTAGTGGGGAAGCTGATCCGATTCAGGCTATCTTCTCTTAGTGCAGTGATATTGAAAATGAATTCTGCTTAATGTATTACGTTTCATTTGTGATCTAGATATTACGACGTCATTTTTTAATAATTTGTCTCAAAAAAGAGTATTGTATAGTCATGTTGAGAAAAAAACTTATTTCCCAGAAACTATGTTGACCCCTTCATATGATTCCAGCAAACCAATTCTATACTGTGTCCTTAATCTTTTACAGCTCTATCTCTGTAGCATATGCGTCAAAATTTTACTGTTTGCGGGTAGGAATAAAAAACATTAAAAACAGAAAGTGGTTGTTTTAAGTTTTTCTTGAAAAACATTACTGAGCTCTTGTTTCCCTTATATATATATATATATATATATATATATATATATATATATATATATATATATATATATATATATATATATATATATATATATATATATATATAGAGAGAGAGAGAGAGAGAGAGAGAGAGAGTTTCAAAATAACACGAATAACGTTTGGGAGGTGATTCCTGACACCAAGATAGGACAAAAAGAATAAAACAGCCTGAGTGCACAAATTCTTCCTTTCAGAGTTATAGGCTGCCGAAAATATGAAAAAATTAAGTTTAAAGGTCCATAGCTACAATACCATGGGACCTACCGTAGTCGGGTCAAGACTTAATTTTGGAACTAGTATGTGCTGTATCCAAATATTCATATTTCAGAATCCAGCGGTACTTCCGCAAGAATTTTTATAGAGGTAGTTTGTGAGTACTTCAAATTATATGCCCGTAGCCAAACTGCCTCCATAAAAATTGTTGGGTAAGTACCTTAGCATTCTGAAACATGTATTTTTGGATAACGCACATATTACTTCCTCAGTGATGTCTTGATCCGACTACGGTAGATCCAATAGTTTTGGAGCTATGGACCTTTAAAGTTCATTTTTGCATGTTCTCGGCAGCCTATAACTCCGAAAGGAAGCATATGCGCACCCAGGTTGGTCTGTACTTTTTGTCTTATCTTGGTGTCGGGAATCAACTCCCAAACGTTGTCGGTATTTTTTTGAAACACCCTATATATATATATATATATATATATATATATATATATATATATATATATATATATATATATTTGCGTACACAGATCCAATTTATGTAAACGCCTATTATCAAAAAACATACTTGGTTGCAAATGGAGACTGAAAATTTAGTGACACTCCACATACGCAAAAGTTTTTATGTAGAAGATGCCCCTTAAAATACGTACATAACATAGATGTCCCTTAGAATATATAACATAGATGCCCCTTAGAATAAATAAAATAATATGATAGAAGCCTAGGTTAGACCACGTTCAAGTCATGTAGAAGAAATCATCAAAATCAAGCCAGCGATCTAGGAAGAGTTTGCGGACAAACATTGTTATATTAATTTTTATATATAGGGTATTTCAAAACAATACCGACAACGTTTGAGAGGTGATTCCTGACACCAAGATAAGACAAAAAGTATAGACCAATCTGGGTGCATATATGCTTCGTTTCGGAGTTATGGGCTGCCGAAAACATGAAAAAAATTAACTATAAAGGTCCATTACTCTAAACTATGGGATATACCGTAGTCGGGTCAAGACTTTACTTAAGAATTAATATGTGTCCTATCCAAAAATGCATGTTTCAGAATCCTGTGGTACTTTCACAACAATTTTTATGGAGGTAGTTGGTGACTACATCAAATTATGTGCCCGTGACCAAACTATATATTTTTGTAGCTAAGTTATTATAATTACATCTGCATATTCAACAGATTAGTTTATTATATGCCTTACTGTTGAATGATATTCAGTTATTTTTATTACAATTATTTTCCTTAACACGTACAGTAGAATACTTTCTACATGAAACTTTACTGGAATGCTCTCGTTTAAAATTTGGGTAGTTGCAGAGGTGTGTCTTGAAGGTACGGAACTCCTTCCCCGAAATCCCTACTTTTAAATAAGTTTTGCCAAATTTTAGGACAACTTTTAGAATATTAATACATTTATTATTATTATTATTATTATTATCATTATTATCATTATTATTATTATTATTATTATTATTATTATTATTATTATTATTATTATTATTATTATTATTATTATTATTATTATTATTATTACTGAAGTGTTGTGAATTTAATGGTTCACCCTGTTCCACCTAGCTCCCGCCTAGTGGGCATTGTGCTGGGCAAATGTCGTGTGTGTAGGTTTTCTCCGGGTTCCGCTTCCTCCTCCATTTTTATTCCAATATTTCTTTCAATCTCATCATCGAGGTCTTCTGTAGCTTAGCTGGCATAACCATTACTCAAAACAAATTTTAGTAGAGCTCTTGTGAGTTCAGTATCCCTACTTTCTACATGAAATTTGCCTGGAATCTTTCCGTTTAACATTTAGCTAATTGTAAGGACGTATGCCGAGGGTACCGGTATGTCCTCATGGTCCTGACATTTCTTTCCAATCCCGACTATTTTGTAACTTTTACCTAACGCTAGGGGCGATTTTACACATTTTAATATAATCTATCCTCATACGGAATTTGGCTTCTATATTATTATTAGTATTATTATTATTATTATTGTTATTATTATTATTACTTAATATTTGAGACCTTAATATTTCGTCCTATTCCAATGCAAATCAGCATACTGAAGTTCATAGGAAAAAGGAAAAGATATTTTGTACCCTATATAAGGATGAATTGCCTTATAAGAGATACTTTGGATGGGAAAGACGGGAGAAAGGGTGTCAGATCCTGGATATTACGAAAATTAAACCTTCGGATGCCTTAACAGAAACTAAGTAGGATTTGCCTTCATCACGATACATAGTAACACCCTTTCTTTGGGTAAAAGACTTTGGATTATGTATGTGTTACATTGATATTTTAACAAAATATACATACAAATAAAAAAAAAAGAATATTTCCTATTTACAAATTTTGGTTGAACGGATATATGGAACGTGTTGGAAATTTCGAACAAAAATGTTATTGTTATTTCTAGTAAGAGTGGAAGAACTTAGGAACAATTCCACAATGAAATAATAACGTTTCAGACACATTTATGACTCATACTTGGCCCTAAGGATGACCCTTTTGCATTCATGAATTGTTTGCTAAACACGCTAAGTTTTCAGACAGTACGAATCGAGATCGTATAATGTGACGTTACATTGTTATTATTCCCCCTGTGAAGGAAGTCAATTCAACTCTAACTTGTAAGAACGAGAGGAATGAATATTCTTCATGTTATTACATGTCAGAAATATCAAAATTGTAAATGATAAAAATTTTCTTAACTACCTCAAAGGGAATCGAACCGCGGACCCCTAAATTACGAAACAAATTATCAAGCCACTGCCCTAAGACTGCTCTCTTAAGTAAGAGTCAAGAAACACTCGTGTATGTAGCAAATTGCACACGTTTACGATTCCAATATTTTATTAACGATGAAAGACTGATTTCAGTCACGATAATATATTATAGTCCAGAAAATTCAAATTTAAATTTAGAAATAGACATAGAAACAAGCAATAGCATGAAGGAGAAAGTGGTCTTAAGAGTAATTCAAATCCTTAACTGGAACCTGGTGCCTCAGACCACTCTTTTTTTCTGATTCGCCGAAAGTATTTCCGTAACGTATCCCTATTATACTCGGTTATTCTCGTTTTACAGTTATTTCCCGTAACCTTGAACCACAGGTACACGAACACATATATATTAAGAACAAAGAATATAATCGTTATTGACATCGAACCATCGAACATAATACTTTTTAGTGCCAGAAAAAGTGCGTGTTTTCTCGACTTTCTCGCAAAGCATGCATGAAAATTTATCCTGAAGATTCCATTTTATTTAGCTTTATGTGGTCTACCGATTGAAATGCCTATCTTTTATTCTTGAATAATATAGTGGAAGAAAAAATAAAGTTTGAGTTAATTTGATATGCTTATATAATTTACCATACTAGGTCCTGTCGTCTTTTTAGAGTCATAATGAAAAACCTTAATAAGGATATGCAGTGGCCCATAATTATGTATGTTTCAAATACTGCGGTAAACAAACTAGTAACATAACTTGAACATAAACACATTATTCTCATACTTTTCCTTACAAGAATTTTAATCTCTGTTCTCCATGGCATGGTCCACCAATGTACCGTCCTAATCAATACATTCCTAGAGACAAAGAGTAACGTTGTCACAAGCAGCTTGACAAACCCGTACTGGTAACCTGTGGAACTCTTCTATAATAGCTTCCCGTAGTTCGACCAAATTCCGTATGTATTGTTGGTACACTTTGTCCTTTAAAACACCCCATAAGAAAATGTCAGGTTGTGTTAAATCGGGAGACGTAGCTGGCAACTCCACAGGCCCCACGTCGACCGATCCAGTGGTTCGGGAATGTTTCGTTCAGTCACTCTCGCACTCCGCTTACCTGTCTGGTATACAGTAACATTTCTAAGTCCAGTAACCGTTATCCTCAATCTCAGGTTACACAGTGTTGCCATATCGAAACATTTTTGTCTAGAATTACAAATACTACAATCACTCAAATATCATATTCTTAATTATGGGCCATCCTGGACTTCAGTATCAGTTTCAATCTAACAGATGGCGTGGTTGTTGTTCTTTAAATTTTTAGGTACAAAAAAATTCGTTTTTCTACACTTTCTTGAAACCTACGCATGCGAATTTACTCACTTTACAGTTTTATTTAGCTCAATGTGGTCCATTGGCTGGTATATTTCTTATGCATAAAAACTATTCCCTCGCTAAATGCTAATAAAATTATAGAATATTTTCGATAGTGTCTGTCGTGATAAAAACGTGCTTGTTAAATTGCTTCCATTAAAAAATACACTTTTTATAAACATTTATTAAATTTATTTTCTTTCGATCCTTGTTCTCTAAAATATCAGCGACACAACTTTGAGTCCCTTATACATCCCTTCAACCTCTTTCCTTTGTAGGTTAACTCTAATGTGGATATACCAACAAGTCTCCGGAGTTAATGACGTCTCTATTGAACTATAAAGTAACGAAAGAAAATTTGCCTCAAAAGTGCACAGATGTGGATGAGTGTATTTGCAGTAATTAATCTACAGTATATACTATGTCTTAGAGCAAAACTGTTGCCAGATATATATTTCCTTTGAGATCGAAAGCGCTTTGATCTCCCATTTACTTAATTATAAATAAAAAAGTATATTAATATAGCCCTAAAGAGATTAAAGACTTTCCCTGCATTAAGGTAAACTAAAAATGTATAAGCTTAAGATTTGTTTATCTCGTAGCCATTAAGCAACCTAGGCCAAGAAGTTTTCGTAAGGTCTCTCCGAGGAAAATCCTAATATTTGTTTCTGTGCTCACAACATCGCTCTATGTACTTCTCGTCTCTGGCAGTAGTTCGTGTATACATAGATCAAAATAAGTTTGACTTTTGCGGTGTTTGTGCGAGATAATGAGGTCTGTTTTGTATTTACCAACATTTTGCAAAGAGGAATTTCTGTTTGTAAACATGCAAGAAAGCTTTACAGCAATACTTTACAGCCTTTTATGTGGGATGAAACATTCGTTTATATAAAGGGAATTTTAGAAAAAAAAGTATAAGAAAGATTGAAGAGGAAAAAAATAAATCCAAAACTAGTTAGTTCTAGAAGCATCAAATTTGCATTTGTATGTACTAATATCATTTGTTAGGGCAATTTAATCCCTTTCTAATATTGTGCATAAATTATTTCAACCATTTTTAATATTATTCTTTATGTTACTAACACGAGAACTCACTAGATGCAAATGAGGTATCGAAGAACCAGTTAGTTCATTAGATAGTCCTCATATCATATTAACTATAAAAACCATAAAGGTGAAGTCGAAAGCCAAAAGGTAATTCGAGAAGATCGGCATTAAACTTTTTGACAGGTGGAGCCAAAGTTAATCATTCTGAACATAAAATATAAATTTATAATCGGTGCCCAATCGACCTTCAAAGTTGATTTAATTTTCAGCAAACCATTTCCAACAAAATCACCTCCGAACTTTATCAATTGCAACATCCACATGAAAAGAAATGCGTTGTAGAGTATGGTATAGAAGTCATATGACAGTCCTCATAAGAAAAACTGTTGGGTTGGGTGTACATATTGTCCATAGATGATGCTCTGAGAATCTGGAAACCTTAGAAACATAAATGATCACTATGGCCAGCATGTTGGAGACCGCCATCTTGAATACCACTTTCATATTTTAAATACGAAGATCAGCATGCGAAACATGTTTTATAAACAGTTCTCCACAGCAATGCAACACGGCTGGCGGGGCCGCGGTGTCTCAGTGGTAGAGCGTTCTCCTCCGGTGCTTGGGGCCCCTGGTTCGATCCCAGCTCGCGCCGTGTGACCTTTGTAATGGACGAACACCGTGCTCGTGGATTTTTCGGGGTTCTCCCGTTTCCTCCCACTTTCTTCATTCCACCATTTCATTCATTACTCATCATCACCGTCTAATTTAGCCTAACCTGCATAATTGTGGGACGTAAAACTCAAAGATTTCATTTTATTTTTCATTTGCAACACGGCTGGCTGTTATGTCCTATCACTAACCGTTCACTAATTATGGTCTGTTTTGTATTTGTAGGTCGATGATTAATGATTCTATTTATTATCTCAGAAGTATTATTTATTCAACTGACAGAATGATGCTGACTGTTTTTTTCTATCATTAATTCTCTATTAATTACGACTTGTTTTATTTTTGCATTTGCAGGTGTCACCGACAATAATGTCGTTGACAATTGAGTAAGATGTAAAGAAAATCCAAATGTGTAAAAATAGCTACTCGTGAGATCCCACAATGTTGTTAACAAAGTCATAAGTTGATTCCGAGAGACGGGATCTGTGTCCAACAAATCTTACAGTGGTACTCTGAAATCGTCTATAGATATGATACCCCACTGTCTCTATCCTCTCATTTCCAACCAAAGCTCCCAGCGTAGCATAAGGCGTTTATATGAAGAATATGAAGTAAGTCGAATGTCCCAAATGAGCATACATTATAAAGTCTAGATGCCCAATCATCTGACATAGGACAATCCAGAATATCGTATGTAGTTTACCGAATGGATGAAAAAGAAACTACCTTCAAACTCGCATCTCCTCTTTAACATATTGTTCTCCGATTACGTGTATTTTTACGTGAACAGAAATAAACAAACAAAAATGCTACTGTACTTTTACTGGAGAGACATCAACCCCATTGAATTGTTGCCTCAGAGATAGTTTGTGGCGAAAAAGTTATGGTCTGGCTTTATATTCTTGGCATGAAAATTATTAATCCGTTCTTCATATTCTATGACACGCTGAACTTGGATCAACATTGTGGCTGCGGGATGAAAGACGATCTTGTCATCAGTTTTGTTGGAGAATATCAAATACCTAAATGTTTCCACCATAATCGATAACTTCTCCATTGCGAACGTGGTGTGCGGAACTATTTCTCAGCAGTTTCCTAAGGAGAATATCGGGCGTCAGGCACTAACTAGAGAACTGGCCACCACGCTCACTGAATTTCACATAACTTGACTTATACTTATAAGGCCATCTACCTTAAGGTCATGGTATACATAATCAAATTCCGGAACTTACAGCATTTGGTGCAGCGAATGAAGAATGGCTTTGTTGCCTTGAATCCAGAGTGATTGCTAACCACCGTGCACAGAGAATAGAAGGGGTATATGGCATACACCACTGCTGCAGAGGGGAGTTATTTCAAGATATGCTATGGGGGACCAACATAAGAAAGACAGTGAACTGTTAGCGATAAGACAAAACGGTCAGCGGTATTGCACTCCTGCGAAAATACTGTATACATAAAATACGAGTCTTATGCGGACTTAAGTGTTTTTTTTAAACATATTTAAAATAGAGGCCTCCAATATGGCGGCCATAGTGGTTATTTGTGTTTGTGAGGTAGTCAGATCGACCAAACATCAAATGTGGCCAATATGGACCCCGATCTAACAGCATTTTGTGTGTTAGGACTGCCACATGAGTTTTGGCCCACATTGTAACTCATAATTTTCATGTGTATGTTGCAGGTGGTAAAATTCGGAAGCGATTTTATCGGAAGTGGTTTCTTGAAAATCAACTCAAATTTGATCGTCGATTAAGCACTGACTGTTAATTTACATTCACATTCAGAATGATTCATATTGACCTCATTTGTTGGAACGTTTAACTTCGATTTTCTCGAATTGCTTTTTTGGGTTTTGAGTTTAGATTCTTGGATTTGATTCTTAGTATGAGGAGGGCCTAATTGGTTTCTCGACCTAATTGGTTTCTCGGTACCTCTTTGGTACCTCGTGAAGTTCCTGTGTAAATGATTAATTTAATAATATTATTATTATTATTATTATTATTATTATTATTATTATTATATTATTATTATTATTATTATTATTATTATTATTATTATTATTATTATTATTATTATTATTATTATTATTATTATTTTGTTATTACATTCTTTTTATTAGGCTCCTTTTCTGTTTGTGTGTGTGTTCGATTGTTTGAGTCAAATTTGGAAACTTAAATCTCACACACTTTCATATTAAGGGTTTTCTCTACAGCGAAATTAATCTACCGCTAATTTTAGAGTTTTTCTGTAATATCTTCAAAACAAATAAAAAATATTCGAAAAGCAGAAACGTAGTGAACTAGACAATGCGATTTTGCATGTGATACCGTTATCACAACTCATCTATGTGCTTTCGATTTGCAACTATCGGTAGATTTAGAATTTTTAGCGAGTTCTGTAAATAGCGGCATACCAAAAGCAGATAGGTGAATTATGATAAAGATACCACATTCAAAATCTTATTGTCTAATTCACTATATTTTTACTTTTCGAAATTTTTTTACTTGTTTTGATGATATTACAGCAAAACTCTAAAATTAGCGGTAGTTTAATTTCGCTGTAGTGAAGACCCTTAACTGCAGCTCTGACTTTATGTTAAGCTCGATGACCATATAATATTTTCACATAATTTTCGCTCTAGCAAATCATATTTACTATAAACTCAATTACCTTATCAGAAATGTAGCTTTTAAAATTCCATAAACGAGTAGGCAAAATCAGTTAATTATTAATTCAGTAAATGTTAAAAGTGGTTAAGTGTTAGTTTCAGACGTTCATTTCGTGAATTTATCAGTAAAATTAATAAATAGCTGTATAACGTGTACACCTCGTGGAGAAGTTTGGTTTGTATTATGGCTTTTTTTTTCAATTAATATTGGAGTGAAAGTATTTCAATATTTTGGAGTTTATTGGAGCGAAATACAATTTCAATTGTATTTCAATATGCTGGTGTTGTTGCATTTGTGTTTTTCTGGTGTTTGAATATTCTCATAAGTTTCATATCGTATCTCCTTCATTTACATTGATTTTTAAACAACTCCGCCCCTGTTGAAAATGTTTAGTAGACCTATTTTTTTGTTGTTTTAACATTATGAATAAAAATAAAAATATGCCTATCAGAACAAAATTCAAAATAATATTTAAAATATTTTCCGGTACTAGATTCTAATTATACTTATTTCTTCCGCTTATCTTCGCGATCCAATGAAACCCTCTCGCAACTCCCAGATTCAGAAACCCTGCTCTATAGTGATCAATGTAAAACTGGAAATTCTTTATTTCCACCACTTCCGTTAAAATGCATCGCTTTCACCAAAAAACTATGTTCCTAAATTTTGACCCTCTTCGCCCGCGTTCTGGCGAATTAACACGTTAGTCTCCAAGCCATATTTCGGGGTATTTTGCACCCCACTATTTGTGCACCAGAATTATGCACATGGCGGCCAACTTAATGATCTGACCAATAGTTTCTGAGATTTTTTTTTTGTTTCCCGGACGGACACACGGACAAAGAGAATATATAAATGAGTTTTGTGGAATCGAAGTCCTTAAAAATCTTTACTTTCTACATGTGTTCTTTTACCCGTTCGAAGATAGAAGTAAAGAATTGGCTACCGGATATTGGATAAATCTAAATAAGCTCTCGTTCAAAAAAGTTGACAATGGGAAACTATATGGAATGGAAATCAACATCGAAAAATCGAAAAATCATGAGAATATTCCGTGCAAATGCGCCCTTACGGGTCAGAGTAGAACAAAATGAGCTTGAAGAAGTACCAAAAAGATCAGGTCAAGAATTTCCGTAGCCAAAAAAGCATTCAAGAAGAAAAGACCAGTCTTAACTAGAAGGCCAGTCAATATTGAACTAAGAAAGATGTTGGTCAAGTACTATATCTGGAGCAATGGACTCTACGGTTCAGAGACTTGGGAAGAAATGTTTAGAAAGCGTCGAAATGCGATGTTGGAGGAAGATAGAGAAGATAAAATGGGCACAAAGAGTAACAAACGAAGATGTTTTAGAAACGGATGGAAGAAAAGAGAACACTTCAAGCCACCATCCTTGGTAGGAAGGCCCATTGGATTGGAAACATCTTGCGAAGAAATTGTCTTCTTCATAACGCAACAGATAGAAAGATGGAAGAAAATCGAGGAGTAGAAAGAAGAACTTACCTGATTGATTATTTGAAAAAAAAACCAGCAAAATACTTGGTGTTAAAAGAGGAAGCTGAAGATCGAAAAACGTGGAAGAAACATTTCCAGGCCCAAATCTAATTTAAAAAAAAACTAATTAGTTCCAGGACCTACCAAAAGGCAGAATAATAATAATAATAATAATAATAATAATAATAATAATAATAATAATAATAATAATAATAATAATAATAATAAAGAAAATAGAGAGAACACACAATGAATAGGCACCGTTAAAGCCATGTTATTCGTTAAGATATTAACAATGACTCCATGACGTTCGTTGGGAATACATAACTGCAGTTAGAAAAGAAAAGAACCAAGAATCGCACTTTGATAAAATGTGTTTGTGTATACAAGAAATGTAATAAGATAACATACAAGAAAGAAATATAGGCCCGTAATGTTTTTGTATGTCAGATAGAAAGAAAAGATAGATTAGGTTCCTGCTTTAACAAGACAGAAAATACAGAAATAAAACTTAAATCAGTCAGATATTGATCGGTATTTCGATTATTTTGGTATGGTTTGGTATTTTCAATATTTCGATATTTCGGTACAGATCGGTATTTTCAAAATTTCGGTTTTCCAGTATTTCGGTGTGAGTAATATCGAAACTTCGGTATTCAAAAATAACGATACTGGTTTCGGTATTTCGGAATTTTTATAGTCCTTCTCTGATTGCCATTTGTGACTCTCATGTTATTTTGAAGCGGTGTACCTTCAGATTAATAGATAATACACTGGTTTACCAGAGCAGTATGGCAACCTACCTAATACCTGATATGTCACCTTTAACTCGCCGGACAGCAGCAATGAGTTTTGGCATGTAGGTGATCATGGAACCTTGATGGGAGCTAGAGGCATGGTGCACTCCACCTGCACACACAAGTAACTTAATTTCTGTAAATTTCTAACAGGCCGTCTATGAGCTCGAATCTGATGTTGAATGATGTCCCAACAGTGTTTAATTGGGTTAAGAGGTAAAATTGGGGGCTATTGTAATAGTTAAAATTAACCATTTCGGTCCTTGAACTACCGCACCGCAACGTTGTAGCAAGAAGCATTGTTTTGCTAAAAGTTGCCTTTGTCAGTTGGGAATATGACCAACACGTATGGTTGTACGTGGTCAACAATGTCTTGCCGATAACTAGAAGTTGTCATGGTGCCCTTCATACGTACTACTAAGACCATGGATGACAATGTGAAGGATCCCAAATCATAATGGAGCCACCACCGACGTGTCTACATCCTACTGTGCAGATGTCCAACAGTTGTTCCTCTGACACATGATGGATTCTGATCCAGTTACCGATGTGATGAAGGCAATATCGTGACTCGTTGGACCATAAAACGTCGTGCCATTCTTCTGCGGTCTTACGACGATGGAAATGTACGCATTCCAATCGTTATTGATGATGCTTTGCGGCTAACATTGGTACATGTGTAGAACGTCAGCTGCGGAATCCCATATTTAATAGTGTACGATGAACTGGGGTTCAGTCATACTTGTGCTTTGTCCACGGTTAAAGTCTGCTGTTAATTATACCACAGGTTGCACACTATTTTGTTGTACCAACCCTTACAGTCTACGAGTCTGAGGTCTCTAGTTGTAGCCGCCTCATATCTTGTGGTTTGGTACTAGTTCCACGGTTCCTTTTCCATCTTTGGAAGACATAAACCACGGCAGCTCTTGAATACGACAAAGCACTTTGTTTCCGAGATACTCGTCCCCAGCCATCTGGTCATCACGATCTGGCCCCTATCAATCTCTGATATATCGCTGACCTTCCTCATTCTACATACAAATCGTTCCTGTCACAGCCTGATAATTTCCTGTGTCACATGCCTCTTATATCAACACAATGACTTCGTTCAGAAACCGGTAACCAGTGTTCATAATGTTTTGGTTGATCAGTGTAGATCATATTCTAGTATTTTTTCAGAATGCAGGCTATGGCCCATTTACCTAGCGTAAATAAGCGGAACCAGACGTGTTGCTATTTTGCAATTGTGACTCCGACTCGCGTGAGGTTTGGCTCATTGCTTTCAAAGAAGTTTGGGGTCACTAATTTACGTACTTGCTTGAGATTAGCCTCGCTATCATCAATGAGAGTCGCGCTCGTTTACCTCGTTTGGCGGCTTGCGGTCACTAAGGGTTTGGATTCGCTATTCTCAATGGGGCACGCTTTCTCTCATGCTCGAGCACATGAACCACAACAAGGCTTGAGCTCGCTCGGACTCCGGCTCTGGTTCGCTATTGACTCACACGTGCTAGCGCTCAATTTTTGAGCTCGATTATGATTGAACCCGAGTTTACGATTTTGGACATCTGTAGGCGAGAGTACTAAATCAGCATAAGAAGTCTTAAGGTATCACCTCTTTTCCTCTGATTCCAAATCTGTTGAGGTAATCAGGTCTTTCAAGTATAGAAGGGAAAAAAAAGTATATAGTATAAAAGGGAAATATCTCAATCTATGAGCAAAGCTACTTTCTAATAGTTAACAGACTGCGCTCAGCTACGTACAGCTTGTCTGCCTGACGCCAATAGATGGTCCTAGCATGAAGGTAATTCGAAGATGCAAAACTATTGTGACGATTAAATTGCAACTTAAATGGTATTGTTTCAATTTATTCATTTGAAATTGAATACTGATGATGTTAAATATGCTTTGCTGTTTTTTATTAAGACAAGGACCGTATTAAATGTAAACAAGGTTGCAATTACATATATAAAATCCAGAGATATTTATTCCATGCCAAGCAGAATATAATTTAAAAACTACACAACATATACACAGTATACAAAATACGGACAGTTGTTAGTATTTACTTGAGGACAATTCAATATTTAATATGCTTTGCCGGTAATCCACAAGACACATAATGATTAACCATATTTAAATTTGACCATTTTTGTAACCATCGGTAGCGTCAATTGAGATTTTGCCAAAAGTGGGGGCAGGGAAAGATTGTCCACTGACGTTATTTGTTAGTTTATTAAAATACAATTTATTAAAAAATGTGTTTATATAGCTCAGAAGGAGGACAATTACTCCCTCCTCTCCTTAAATGACGCCCCTGGTAACTGCAAGTTAGTTGTTGTGCAAACTTACCAGAGCTGGATGAAAAGTAATGTCAATATTGTTATAATTCCTACCTGGCTTTATGCACAGAAAATATATATGTTACATTGCTTTAATATGATCACCTCCCACGTCTATCACCTTCTGCCACACGTGTAGAAGCGTCGTACACCGCCAGTACGTCAATCTTTGTTGATGTCAAGCAGGGACCACTCTATGGCAATGTATAATGGCATCTCTTGTGTCGTACTGCTTCCCACGAACATATTCCTTCATTTTGATGAAAAAGTTGTAATTGCGCAAGCTCATGTAAGGTGAACACGGTGAACGTTTCAGTATCCTCCTCCGCAACAAATGCAGGAGCTACGCCACACTGTTATCCGTATGATAGCGTGCATTGTCATGAAGGATGATGGTGGTCCGTGTCCGAACGTATCGTCGCTTTCTCCATAGTACATGATGAAGATTTGTCGCAAGACATTGCAGTCTTAGGCTTCATTGACCGTCTGTCCGTGAGGTACACCATTGTGCAAGATGATGCTAAGGATACCGTAAACTACAACGACGTTCATTCTCACATCATCACCCTGTACAGGGCGTACATTCTTTGAGTAGAAGATCCAGGATGACTTTATTCATTGGATTGCCAATTCAACCTTTGGAGGTCATTGTGAGGAAAGACGATCTTGAACGGCACCCATACGTAACTTAATGAAACACATTCACCCACTGCACTATCGTACAATACGGCAACGCTGCATCACCAAATTTCACGAAACCCAAGGAAATATTGTTGTGTATCACTCCCACTTCAATCTTGATCCACGTACATTGTTCGTCTTTGCGAAACATATTGTTCTGGTGGTTTCACTTTCCTCCTCTACTTGACGGCACTTCTCCTTTTGGAACTGAATAATACATAGCTGTTACCATTTGCCAAACATCCTCGTCTCACATTTCCTTATCAGCTACTGTTCTCGGACACCCTACTCTGACGTGAGAAGAGTGTTGCCACTACTTTTTATCATACCTATGTAAAAAAAGGAAAGAAAAAGATAAATCTAATCAATTAAAACTATTAGTTAAGCAAGATCTTAATCTACAGCATACAGCGGACGAGCAGAACCAGGGGCGGATCCAGGGGGGGCGGTCGGGGCGATCGCCCCCCCAGAAGAGGAAACTTTCTTATTTTATATATATATATATATATATATATATATATATATATATATATATATATATAATCCATCCCAGAGTTTGGGCCCTTTAAAAGTAGCATTTTGACAACCCACCGCCCCCCCCCCAAGAAGTCGGTCCTGGATCCGCCCCTGAGCAGAACATTTGGTGGAAAACAACAAATACTTATAAAAGGAAAAGAAAAAAATCCAGCATACGGTGTAAGTTTTGTTTGAAAATACACAACTTCACAACTAAACAACAAGCAGTCAAGCAGACTTAAAAAGTATATACTACATTGATAAAGCTTATCATGTTCTTGTACTGTGAAAGACCTAGACTGCATCACAGCGCATTCATTAGTGTCACAAATAATCAAAAAGTCTAGGCGTTTCGATAAGCAGATAGACTATACAAGACGTTCGTTAACGTATTTGGTATTCACGGAGTGTACAGCTACCACTTAGCTTAGTGGCTTTATCTATCCTTTGGCTTAATTGGTTCCGTAGAAGAGTTGACAAATCCTTTCCACTTGTGGCTCTCCTTCAACGGTTTCTTCTCCCCCTCTTTCTTTCTTTCTTTCTTACTTACTTACTTTGGATGGGGTCGTCGTCGAAAGAAACAAATCCCATTAGAACATCGTTGGACAACTCATTACCAAGTTATTAATTGAAGAGCTTCAAGATTCGGGTAATGCTTCCAAAGAATTTCCATCTAGGAATTCCCAATATACATACAGTTAGACCTATAAGGCAAAATAATGTATTTCTTCCGTGAATAATCTTTACTGTGGTGATTTGTCTCAAACTTTCATATTTTTAAATGCTCATGTATGGTTTGATTGGTACAGAATTTTAATCTTGGTGGTCGTTTGCGTACTCAGAGAGACAAGCCCAAATGGAAAAGTAATCACGCTAAAACACAGAAACAGAAAGCGAATGAATGGAGGAGTTTAATTGGAATGTAAACACCAAGGCTATTTGTCTCTGTCCAGACAAAGGACAATAGAATATAATTGTGCTTGTGGAAATATTGCCAGGTTAAAATTTAACAGCAAATATTTTAAAAGCGCAAATACCATATTCAAATGTGAAATAAAATCGTTAAAATGTAACAAACGTTGCAGTGTTTTTTTTTAAGTGCAATTTCATTCCCATCCGAAGATGGACGGGCCTTAGAAGGTAACATCTTCACTGAGGCCATGAGCATTCGTTTTTCGGTTGTTTCGCTGGGTGATGAGTATCATTATTTATTTATTTATTTATTTATTGATAAATTTATCTGATTATGCCAATAGAAGGTGATCTGAGCATTGTATGTATGAAATTAAGTGTAGGTAACAGAACACAAGGATATATGAAGTTAGTTGCGACGATAGTGTTCATCTTCTGCTCTGGAGCTATTCAGAGCGGATTTACACACTTGGAGCCTTGTTAGTTAGAAAACAACGGAGTGCATTCATGAAATTATGTGAAATGTATGAATGGATGGCGACAATATATATGACGACAGGAGTTATAGTGAGCGATGGCCTGATCATACTCATGGATAGCAAGAAGGTGATTTAACGGTGCGTGACGTGAGGCAGCTGGAGTCTGGTCTAAGAGTACATGGAGAATCGGATGAGCGTCTGCTATGCGGCTTGAATGTAGCGAACGTTGCACTAATAAAAATCAAATAAAAATAGTCATTAATGGTGTTAAGTACCTGCACACTATCTTAGTTTCCTTTACCCCGTGAATTTTTTCTCTTTTATTTGAAATGAACTCAAATTTTTAATGATTTGAATTTCCTGTATGTTTCCCAGAACGAAAAGGCTTCGAATATGTCACGATAATAAAATACATTCCTAGCTCAATAACCCCGTCGTGATTGGAGCACTAAATTAACACTGGCTATACTTAATTTAATAGCTCTGATCTGTTCATAACAGACATAAATAATAGTACACAGAACCAATCCCTCATTTTTTTCCTGAGGAGTTAATTTCAATGGACAAATATTGTCCTTAAACCCGTAAATTCTTTCATTTTCCAAAGTATAAATATTGGTGAAATATGTTCTAAAAGAATTTCTAGGAAATGAAAACGATCACGTATACAGTACACAGATCACATACACAGTTAAACATGTATCTAATGTTTCATCCTTTAAATTACCTTGGTAAGCAATTTACACACGGAATTCGGCTTCTTCCCACAACCTTTTATTACAAAATTCCTATTATATACAATATAACTCGAAGTCACTATAAGTGCGGTCCGAAGACCAATACAAAATTCACGAAATACTTAAGATAAATAAGAATCCGTAGGCCCAGGTAGCCAAGGGGGGGATTTAAAAAAAACTCCAGGCAACCTAAGAGAAGTTGGAATCCCATAAAGTTCCAAGCAAGCTAGGTGGATAGGAAAACCACAAAGTACTACGCAAGCTTGGTGCTTGCTGTTAGAATTCTATCAGACATCCACGCAAGCTAAGGAAGTGGTTTAGTTCCCACAAAGTCCTAGGCAAGTTGAGTAGGCAGGAAGCTTTAAAATTCAAGGCAAGCTTGTAGGCTTGGGTTAGGTTAGGATTCTCTCAGAGCTCGAGGCAAACTAAGAGAGGGAGATTGTCAAGGCGAAGCTGATGAAGATTGAGGCGTTTCATGGAGTTCTATACCAACTTCTGTGCAGCGTTGACGCTATTGTTCCTCATCTATTACATAACCAGACAGTGACGAAGAGTCCTGTCGTCGGCTTCATGTAGTAATTTGTAATAGAAGAGCACATAGTTTTGTTTATAATTAAAAAGCACGTCTTGATATTTACAAATATAAATCACGTGTAGAATATTACTATTTAACATTAAAAGTATGAGAATAACGTTTCTTTAGTGCGGCCAAGTTCCAAGTTATACAAGTAGCTGGTAGTGAGTTAATAGATTTTACTGTATAAGTTCTGTAAAATATCTTAAAATCAACTCTAGAAATTAATATATTTATTTTAAGTTCTGTGAAATATCTTGAAATCAACTCTTGAAATTAATACATTTCTTTGAAATTTTGTGAAATATCTTGAAATCAACTCTTGAAATTACTATATTTCTTTTAAGTCCTGTGAAATATCTTAAGTCAACTCTTGAAAAGAATATATTTCTTTTGAGTTCTGTCAAATATCTTGAAATCAACTCTTGAAATTAATATATTTCTTTTAGATATCTTGAAATATCTTGAAATTAATATATTTCTTTTAAGATTTGTGAAATATCTTTAAATCAACTCTTGAAATTAATATATTTCCTTTAAGTTCTGAGAATTATCTTGAAATCAACTCTTGAAATTAATACATTTCTTTCCTTTTTTATTTTACAGGAAGCACAACTTTTAATGTGAAGATGGTTGAAGAGGAAACGCCAGTATTGTTTTTCATTAACTCCAGTAAAAACAGAAAGAAGAAGAATTTTCATCTGGTAACGGTACTGAACGATTAGTGTTAGATATCGTGAAAGGATAGGTGAATAGAAGTAGTGGTGAATTTTCACCATGAAGAGAAAGCGGACATGGCCTCAGCTATACTTGTTGGGGCAGAAAGCACACCAATACGCAACAAGTGAAAAGCCACGTGACCCTCTGTGACACTGCACAAGTCACATTAGTCACGTGACTCTTAATTGCACCACTAAGAAAAGAAGAAAAAGAAGAAGAAAATACATATATTAAATTATTTTTTAAAAATTATAGTGAAGTGTTAAATTCTTTTCATTTCTTTAGTGAATGAGTGTTAGCTCGTGAAAGTAGTGTTAATTTCCCTGTTGTGATTCCTTGTGAAATAATAATAAAATAAAGGGAAACTAAAAGTAATTTTGACAACACTAAAAGTTCGTTACACGTAGAATTATACAAGAAAGAATTGTATTTAAACATCTCTGCAAGTCAATTACATACAACACCTTTACAAAGTTTATCGTTGTCTAGGAAGTGAACAATCGAAGTCAAGCTGGCGTTCAAAATGTTACCCACGAACGTGATGTCGTTTATGAAGAAGGTAAGTACAGAATCAGCTTATTTTATTTTATTTTATTTTATTACCACTTCTCTAATTTGTTAATTATTATTACAAATGTATACTTATTAATGTTATAATAATCTATCGAATAATCATACATGTTACCAGTGTTTCTTTCAGAAAAATATGTTCCGGGGGCACACTTAGTATTCGGAGGGGCATATATTATTTTCACACAGTACTAGTCTATTTATTATTATATTATATACGTATTGTTTTGATCTCCTCCGGGGACGCCCCTCAGAGCTCCGGGGGGAAATAGTGCCTCCCAAAAAACAGGTCTGTAAGAAACACTACACGTTACTATACATAGACCTCATTGAAACGCACAATACATGAGATCATAACAAATGTCGGAATGTGTCATAGCTGCAGCTTTTTATGCATGTCCACGTCTTTGCATCATGTCGCGAAATGTACCCTGAAAAAAGTCTTTGCTTAAAAAAAAAAATCCGAATATAATTTATTATAATTCTAATAATGTGTCAGAATGCGTCAACTAAGAAGTAAATTTGAGATCTGTTTTCATAGGTAAATGACAGGAAGAGAGAGTGGATGTGTATATATATCATGCACGAGAGAATTTCCAAAAGTTTTCGGTCTGACAATAAAACATCTGTAATAAGCCGTTCATAACATATAGTGCCATCTGTGGAAGACATAATGTATCAGATTCAACTGTTTAGCTCCCATCAATTCGTTGGAGTGAGTCATTTGAACCAGTCACTGCGAGTTGAATTTACATACTTCATTACAATGCTCCAGTTCACGCGGATGTTTGCTAATGCTGCAGCGAAGAATTGTGACTTCGAGGACCAACTCTACAACCCAGATTTTTGCAGCAGCCTGTGCGTGAACTGAAAACTATAAATTTGGAAACTGGTACCTTGTATCAAATGAAAGGAAGTTCTAGTAAAAATAGGTCGGAAAACTTCTCGTTTCAGAGTTATAAACCACCAGGAAAAATGGGAAACATGGTCTTTTGAAATGTTCTGGTTTTAAAATTATGGGCCCTCTCGGAAGCGGTTCAAGGAATTACATAGGAACTAACATGCGTTCTATCTAAATATCCATAGTTCACAATCCTCCGGTGCCGTCGTCACGAATTGCATAAAGTAAGTTGGGATACATTTTTAAGTACAACAGTACAATTGAGTAGTCGTTTGCGCGTGTATGAGGTGTGGATTTATGGACTTTTGTGTTGATTCAAATACTAAAAACGGAGGATGTATTTTGGTCAAAAAAGATCCGAAAGACATATTTGGTTCTTTAGATTCGTTTCTTCCGGTGCACTGTTCAAACTTCAAAAGATAGCTCGCAGACTTTGCAAAGCATCAAAATTTAAATCTAGCCTATATTGAACGGGCTTCCCACGAATGAACTGCGTGGTCATAATATGGGTTCATCGTTGAATCTAACGAAAAATGTCTATTTAAGAGTCACAGTTAAATCTTGAAAATTCTTATTGAGGTGCTCAATGAGTGGACGTACTTTGCAAATTCTATGAGAAATTATCAAGTTTAGCATTGTTCTTTTAGTGAAAAAATCTATGATGCAGTTCAAATTTATTGGCATGGCACCAAATAATAAGTATTATATGAACCCAGAGCTGTTTCCCGATACACCTGTATGTATTGAGACTAGCCAGCCAGAGAGTAATAATATAGCAAATTATTTTAAAATGTCAGCTGAAGAACAATGAATACTATGTATTTTGTGCATAGCATACTTACAAGTTTTCCTGCAAATTTTATCAATAATTTCATGACCAAAAAACAATCTGAAAATATCAACAGGAGCAAGCTTTCTCTCACGAATTTTAAGAATGCAGACTTGTTCGTTACAATTTCTTTGTGGTTACTTTAACTATTTTTCAAGATTCTTGTCTCTCCAATTTCTGGTTTGCTTTAAATATCTCCAATTTGCTGTTTTTCACCGGGTTTATCTCAAAATAACTAATCTTTCTTATATTTCGGTCTATTCGCTTAGAATATTCAGTGTACGATGTTCGTTTATATGCTTGTTAAATTTTCCTTGCTGTACACCCTTCCGCTGCCTGACGTAAAATACCATTTTCAATATCTCTGGTAGACACAAGTATCCTCTCACAATTACTCCTCGCGTTACCATGACCACTATCATAACTGGCTACAGCACCAGGAGGCAAAACTCATGAGCTTCGTCTATGAAAGGTACTAGTAAGTTATTATCATTCAGTTCTTCTAAAATATTTAAACTAACCTCTGCGTCATTTTCTTGTTCCAACCTGAAAAAGTATATGATAAGTTTCTTTTGGTAGTATTGGGTTTATGATATTTCATACTTCATGAAAGAAATATCTCCAGAAATCACACCTTCGTTAATAAATTATAAGAGCAAGAATATAAAACCTTCTGACCTTTCTTACAATACATACAGTGAACTGAAGTGCATACATTTAAAATAATTATTAGCATACAGACATCAAATCAACTTACTGGTGCTCCATTGTCGTCTCACAAAACTTGCAATAATTGCTTCGCTATTTCCACGAATAAGAACTACTTTGATAAAATGAGTGAACGCAGCGACGTAACTACGCTAGTTCTCGCCTGGGGCAAGAACTCGTCTTAGTGCCCATCCCACCCTGATCAACCATACCAAAACGCTCCCCGACTACACCTGATATTGGTATCACACAGTAATTCTCCTATTCCATTTTTTTTTCTTCAAGTGGTAAAGCTTGCTTTCAAAACTGCAATACGTAATTTATTTTTTACAAAGAAACAGAAAACTAATTGGTATTTGATTGTCAAATAATCTGAGAGTAGCATGCTTGACATATTTTCATAGTTTTATCACAATAACCGCAAATCACGTTTTTGCAATTATATCGGGATGTGCATATGTGAAGAACGAATCAACAGTCTGTTGCATTAGAATGGAGTATTTAAATTATGACAAACAGTCAAGATGTTGTCTTGAATGTTATACTCGAATAAAAACACAAAAAGCTGAAACTAATGGATATGATCCTAAAGTTGGTGAGTCGTTGATGTCCTGTTAAGTTTCTGAGGTATTTTTTTTATGATCTTTAGTTTGCTAAAACTCCTTTCCTTGCCTTATAGTAAAAATAAATATTTGCATAGTTTTTCGCCTCCTCAGTCCGGCGCCCGGGGCACAAGCCCCGTTCGCCCCCCCTCTTAGTTACGTCCCTGAGTGAACGCACAAAAGCTGGACACTATTTAGCTTAAACATAGTCTACCGTTACCTCGACTACAGTGCTATTCCAGTATTAATTATCTTTTTCTTATACTGTGCTTTACGTATGATAAATCATAATGTAGGAAGTGCTGGGTTAATGTCCCACCTCACACAATTATGCTCCGAGGCTTATGATTATAATATTAGTCAAGGCAGGAATATGAGCAGGAAAACATATCCTCGTAGATCCTGAAGAATTAATGAGAATCCTGCTTACTATTATAATTCATTCATGTCGAATTGATGTTACAAAATGAACATTTAGTTTAGAAGCAGAAATTGAATAATGGGAACAAACGTTATGTAATACAGTGGATCTCAATCAATTTCCTTGGTTTGACAGTTGTTTCCTAAGTTTATTGTTTGTTTTGGGTGCTGCATCGACTACCATTAATCACTTACAAGTGTCACAATGCACATTGTTTGGTCATATCCTGTGAAACCGTTTCATAATGGGCGAATTAGATTGCTAAACAACTGCTATATTTTAGGTGTGTATAATAGTGAGAGGGTATGCATGTTTTAGACTAGCACCCTTTAGTAATAAATTAAGCTTTACATTTACAGTGATTTTCGTCTAATTGACAGTACATTGTATCGTTTAGTTCAGTGGTGGCTCTTGGGGGAAGCCTATTTCAGTAAAATTTAAACAGTTATCGATTCAGAGTAAAAGAGAATTATTACCTAATGCAGAAATTTTTGTATACAAGAATTATACAATACATAAGATTTCTTTCCTTAGTTTCAAGCTGTAGAAGTTTAAGTTTTACCAATGTGACTTCCCTCAGGAGCCGCCGCTGCTTTTTTATTCTCTAGAGACCTCCTTCCAGTAGAGGATTCGGGGAAAGAAAGGAGAGGGCAACCGCCTCCGCAAAGCTAGGAGATATACCAGGCCTTTGGTGAGGGCCTATCTCACCCTACCCCCCTAAACTCAATCATACAGCTTTGCATTACAATTATGATAGCATATCATACACATCAAGATAATAAAGAAAGTGCTATTGCCTTTTCCACCCACCACCTTCGAACATCTATATGGCACCTAAGACGTACCTGGAAGATCAAAAATAGTCCGCATCAGCATCGACGACCTTCCGTCAACGTTCTGAAAGGCCATGGTTTGCATCGCGGTAGAACTTGGTGGGCTGTTAAGCGAAGAAGATATCAAGTGCATTTTGCACCTCTACTATGGATTTGAATTGGCGTCCTCTAAGATGATTGTCCAAGGAATGGAACAGATGATAATCGGACGGACAGTGCAATGTCCAGGGAATATGGCAGATGCGATAGTGTTTCCCATCCAACGCGTAGAATAGTTGTCCCGGGTCATCCTAGCCAGCGTTGTCCCGGTTGTGGCTTAGCGTTGTCCTGTAACAGGAGGATCCCTTTACAATTCAGAAGTGCTGGCTCCAGAGTTTTGAGTTTTTCTTAAACACGGCTCAACTGCTGACCAGCTGGAAGCAGTTCCGATGCACGATGCTGCGAGTAAGCCACCAAACACACAGGAGGACCTTCTTCTTCTTCTGCAGTGCTGGTTTCGGCTGTTTTGGAACCGATTCATGGGATGCTAACCAATAATGACGGCACCGTAAAGCTTCGTACAAAACCCACATCTCATCACATGTCAATACCCTGTCCAAAAATGGCTCCTTCCTCAGACGAGACAGCAAAGAAACACAGGTGTCTGCTCACATTGCCTTCTGGCCCGGAGTAAAATCATGTGGAACCCATAGACCCAACCCATAGACTCCAAGTTGATGGAGGTGTTGCCGAATAGTTTCTCCATTCACACTGAATTACACTCCCAGTTCCCTATATGTCTGGCCACTGTTCGCCTCAATTGCTGCCTAAATATCTTCATTTTGTACATGTGTTGGTCTTCTGGCATGTAGTGCGTCTTTGAGTGTTTCGTCATCGTCTTTAAACTTCTTAAACCACCGCTGCACTGTCCGCGTAATCACGATACCCTCACCAAAGGCCTGGCATATCTTCCTCCCCGCTGTAGCGGCGTTTGACTCCAGTTTGAACTCGTACAGCATACACTACCTTATGACGCTCTGTGGAGGTCCCATGTTCACTCTGTCCTTACGCAGGTTCACGGTATAACTGAACTGTACAACCAGGTAGCATCTTGCATATACTCACGCCAACAACTGATCTTCGCCTTATCTCCATTCAACTCACGATTTGAGGGTCAATTGAACACAAACCTCCACAGAAAACGTCAGAACTTTCTTGTTTACCTTTATAAAATCTACAGACAAAAATACAACAAATTATGTAAGTATACTAGTAAATTTATAGCTCGTATTATGTGTATGCGATCTCATCCATCCAAACGACCCTTTTCGGTAAGCTAGTGGCTGCCTCATGGTTATATCTTTATAGCTATCATACGCATCTTTGGCGCGAGAGGCCTAGATATTCAATTTCTGGTGGAAGGTTATATGTTTCGGATCCCACGTTATACTGTATGTCCACGTCTCATACAGCCTTGCTACTGAAAGAGACGCTAAACACTAATTCATCCAACGAACCGTCTTATTCTTTTAGGAATTAAGTTAATATTCTTTGACCTTCACATAAAGGTGTAATTTTATATATTGCTTGCCTGTGAATGTAGAGCCCTATTTCGTATGTAATTGAGTGGTTAATTGAACTTTCACATATCTTTTCCCTACCAAACCTGTACCAGACGACATACTGTATATTGTTTAAAATAAGGTAGGAACGACTACTACTCCAGTCTGCATCCAAGGACACTCCCACAGATGCCTGAATGCGGGACAAAGAACCGTCGCTAATCGTCTCCAAAATTGCACAATTTGCGGAAAACAACACAGGTTTCTGAATTAATGAGAGTATAACTTGATACTACCGCCCATAAAGGTCAGAGACGTTCAGCCAGTTTTAGCACTCGTGTCATGGGAGTAATGTGGTCAACACATCAATTCCAATATTAATTTTTATGACCCCAGTGAATCACTCCTGTTATTCAAACAACTTCCCCATTATCCGTTTCTGATCAGTATAGAGGCTGTGGTAAAGGGTACCTAATGTTTAAAATAAGACCCGAACCAGTTGGAATTTGTCTGGCCACGTCGCAAGAACCAGCACACAAATCAAATCCGGGACCAGCACGGATATTAGCTAGTCCGATATTAAGGGACATTCTTAGATCTATCCCAAATACAACAAAGACGTCCTTTAAGGTGGATCACTACCCGGAAGTCAGTATAAGCATTAGTTCATTGTCTTAACCAACTCGTAAAGAAATGGCACATATTATAAATATTGCACTATAAAATGGAGTTACGCGTCAGCTACAACATAAGATACTATTTCCTGTGATTATGTATTCTGTTATCTAAAAAAGTGACATATAAGAGGAAAACTTGATGAGTTTTAAGATGAGTACGCAAGATGGCGCTTGCTGCTAGATTTTGCTACTCCTGTGCTCAATTTTATGAAATTTTTACTTACAAGCATAAATTATTTTATAAGTAGTTGTCTCATTACGGAATATGGATATTATATGACCATTTTTCGTGTTATGTTTTACATTCTATCCAAATATAATTCTATGTTTACGGAAATAGTTTTAGCGGCTGAATCTCATGCTTGCGCAGGACGCCATAATGCTTCGTTGCCAAACTTGCATGTCTACTGTTGCAGTCACAGTAGTAGGGTAATTCCTTGTTAGCTATTCAAGTCCAGAGGCGGAACCTGTGAATTGTGACAAAACTATTATATATAATAAAAATGGAAAATGAGAAAACAGAAGGAATCATATACAAAAAAGAAGAATCCAACTCAAAGTAAAAGATCGAAGAGCCAAGGGAAGCGAAGAGAAAGGGAGAATAATTTGAAGAAACAGCTAAGCGCTTTTCGATTTTTAACCACGTAAATATTATGCACACGTGTAATACAAAGGTAGTTTATTTTGACGATCATTTTGAACGTTAAGTATGTAATGTGTGTTCTTTCTGTTTTCTTTTTTCCTTTTCTTTCTTTATTTATTTTTGCTGAAACTCATTTTGCTTAGGTAAAATATTATATATTCTTGAAAATAATTTATAAATGTTTTTGAGCTTTCATATATACACGAATAGTTGCGTGAACTCGTTAGTGGAAAATACTAATTAATTTCACACTAGGAAAGACCGTGGGGTGTTACTTTGGCTTCATACTGACACTATGCTCAGTCGACTCCTTTTTACATATGAAACAATTAGGCAACCGGAGAAATCCTCGAGCGCAAGC
Source organism: Thermobia domestica (assembly GCF_964235325.1). NCBI lineage: Eukaryota > Metazoa > Arthropoda > Insecta > Zygentoma > Lepismatidae > Thermobia > Thermobia domestica. The sequence continues at coordinate 47,074,344 of NC_137471.1, forward strand.
TTGTTCGAATTATGAGCATTGAAAGTTCAAAATTGAACAGATTTTGAAAAAGGTTTGAAGTAACCACGCTTTTTGATATACACGCTTCAGTTTTGGTACTGGGGTGTTTTCTTGGGTGCTGGACAAAATTGTGAGGTCAAAACGTACGTATTTTGCAAGATAAGGGAAGTTATTGAGGAAAAATTGAAGTTTAATGACGTCTTACAACTTGCAAATTGCATCCTGTTTGGCATCCTGTCCAACAGTATTGTCATTGAAATGTCACTTTTCTGTGTGGCCAGCTAAACATTAATGACATTTGTCTCCGATACGCTTTGTCGCGGGATTAACTTGAACGGGACTCCCAACCCAGCCGGCCTCTGTGCATTGTGGAGAAAATGAAATATTTCAGTTTAACATCCGATGATTATACCCTTTAGGCTAAACAGGGCCGGATTTCCCAATAGGCCCGGTAGGCCCGGGCCTATCGGCGTAAGCTCCCAGGGGGCGCACGGCCGAGAGAAAATTTTTTAAAAATATCTAGAAATAAAAATAAATAGCCATAAGTTAACATATTTTTTGAATTGATTAAAAAAATCACGCTAATAAAGCATTCTGATTTTGAAGTTCATTGGAACAAATAATTGTTGGTAAAGTTAAACTATTTTTCAACATTATGCATCAACTTTATGTTGATCTCAAAAATGTCATTTTTTATACTAGTACAATTTACTATTTGTACATACAAAATATCTAGTTTTACTTTAAAACACAGTTTTTGTGTCACGTTATCAAAATACTTCATGTAAGCTTTGTTTCTGAGATTAAAACTATTTTATAATGTATTACAGAGTTGTTTTTTTATTTATTTACCCAAATGGCTAAATTGAACAAAACCAAAGCTATTCACCAATCTTTTGTTAATACATTAACGGTATTTTGTTAAGCCCAGAACCAAGTAAATTCCTTAAAAAAACTTGCAATGATAAAATTGCATCGTGGAGTGGTGTTTAGGCAATTAACATATAGGCCTGATATAATTTTTTAATAAAGGTTTTTAGGAAAGTAACTTTAACCAGACTAGGGGGCGGAAAAAATTATTGGGCCTAGGGGCGCCAAAATGCTAAATCCGGCCCTGCTAAGGAAGACGATGATTAAGGCAAGTGAATGGTGATGGAAGAATTGATGGAATGAGAAGAAGGGGAAAAAAACAGGAGTACCCCGAGAAAACCCATGGACATGATGGTATTCATTATGGAAGACGGTGTTTCAATATCTCATCCATACCCTTTTTTATAATTTTCAACGGATTTTAATGGCGATTATTTGAAAATAGTGGCCAAACTTCAGGCAATATTTTACGGCATTCCGCGAGAAATGTGACCAAAAAAACAAAAAATCGGCTAGCGATGATGTATGCAAACAGCGGTTTTCTCGAGAATAAAAGTCACCTGGTTAACAACTTTGAGCGCACATTCCCGCTAACCATTTTTTTCTTTCTTTAAATTTTTCGGTCAATTGAATATCTTAGAATATTTCCTGGAGTTTGACCAATATTTCCTCACAATCGACATTCCAATTCGCTGAAAACTAAGTACATGGCTGGCGATGATGTATTAGAACACTGTATTCTGCCATGAATAAGCATAGGCCGACAGAGTTCGAAGTACCGCTCAGGAGTTCCACGGCAGGCCTGTCTGGCGCTGCGCGAGCTGTTTGGATTGCATTTTCACACGATTAGGGTCTAACTAAAAAATAAAATACCGGTGGTATAAACTAATATTCGTATTCACCCTCAATGCCAGCCTTAGTAGATAATTTATTTGATTTAACTTCATTTTAACAATAACATGATTTTCGTTTTCCACATATGATACTATATTTTAATGTGGCCTAGTGTAAAATTTTTGCTAAACAACTGACCCGGAGAAAACAACACTTTGGTGACAGAGCTTTTTGAGAAGATATTGGTCTCACTCCTAGCTACAGAAGGGAAAGAATCAGGCTTGTAGCCAGCCCAAAAATGTTGGAGAGGAGGGCGATCCAACCATATTATAGTTCATCACCATATTATTGTTCATTTGCAAGCCTACCGTGAAAATTTAAGGGCGGCAGTAAAAGTTTAAGGGGAGTCCGGCCCCCTAGTCCTCCCATGAATACGGGTCTGGGAAGAACACTACAATATAGATCAACACAAGTTTAATTGTGAATACCACGACGTTCTTCATTGAATTTTGCACGCCTTGCAAAGCGTTTTCAAGACAAATGCTTTGGTTCAATTTGAAGGAGGCTACACAGAAAGTGATATTTAAATAACAATACAGTCGAATAGCGGTATCAAATACATTTTATTAGCTTACTAACCCAGTGTGTGGAGGTTTTCTTGAGGTTTCCCGTGTGTTCCTACTTTTCTCATTCTACCATTTCATTCATTCTTATCATCACGGTCTTGTTTAGCCTACATGGCATAACCAAAAGACATGAATGTTTTTTTTTTTTTTGTAACGTCCTATCATTGTGTTCCGATGGAAAGGTGATGATGATGATAATGAATGAAATAGTTGAATGAAAGAAAGGGAGGGACCCGGAAGAAACCCACACATATGGTTTGTCTGTTGTCCACCACAAAGTAAACTTGGTACGAGCTGGGATCCAGCCAAAAATCTCACCCACCAGAAGTGAGTGCTCTATGTCTACCTCTTATTGATCCAATATTCTGGCCTTAAGTGATACGTGTACCACTTGTGGTTTCAACATAAGAATAAGGAGCGGAGATGGAACCCATGCTTGGGACGCTGATTCTATACCAACAAATAATTGCTTGTTATCACTTACCGTCTTTGCTCTATGTAAATTGAAATTGTGATCAGGGGCAATGCAGAGCGACTGGATTAAGCAGCTACAATCACTGGCATAAGTCACGGTTCAATCTATAACATTTTCCACGCTGTGGTCAGATTTCGGAATGTGTGCGCCAGGATGGTATCATGCCAGCTGATAGACGAACTGAAGCAGGATGTGTTGATGTGTGACGAGATTTTGCCACTCCGTAAACTTTCAGAAGAGATTCGTTATTTGGAATGAAATATGGGTGTGCTATTACATTCCGGAAGTAAAATATGAAATTTTTAAGTTTTACGTCCCACGATTATGCCGCTTAGGCTAAAGAAACGGTGATTATGAGAAATAAATGAAATGGTGGAATGAAGAAAGTGGGAGGAAATGAGAGAACCCACGCAAACTATGTTTGTCCACCACAAAGTTCACTTGTCGCGAGCTGGGATCGAACTAGGGGCCTCAAGCACCAGAGGTGAACGCTCTACCACTGAGCCACCACGCCCCCATTCCGAAAGTAAGAAAGCGAGCATGCAATAGAGGCAGTATCCATTATCGGACAGAATCATCTACAGGGAAGTTAGTACTTTCTTCTGGGACCAAAAGGGTGTCATTTTGGAGCATTAGAGCCTACGGAACTCATAGTCAATAATAGCTTGTATTCCGATCTCCAAAAAATCGTAAACCTACTAAAACGATATCACTTCGTTTTAGCCCTGATTCGCTTTACGTATCTTTTAAGTTATTACGTTATTATAGTAAACATATCAACTACTAATTTACTGACCATAAACACACTGTAAAAACTGTATAGTTGGAATAACCCAGAATTCTGGGTTAAAAAAGTGACAACCACGCCGTATTGTCTTAGAAATCAGAAAATATGGTTATAATAACAATACGAGAAGTCAAAACTAGTAAAAAATAAAAACCTCTGGCATGACCTGGATTCGAACTCACACCGCGCGGCTGTTAAGCGCGTGCGTTATCCACCAGACCAACCGGAATCTTAGTTTAGGCTGTGTGATAACAAGAATTACAGCATACTTTGGAAGCAATTGTTTAGTCACTGAATTTAAAACAAGTCAATTAAAAAAACTAAACCAAACCAAACATCACCCGGAATATTGAATCAATGCCATTAAATGCTAGTTTAGTACAGCAGCTATTTATCAATGTTAACGTATGTTTTGAGAGAAATTGTCTTCACTCTTGGCGAAGTGTACTGAGTGAACTGCAGTGCACTTCGCCAAGAGTGAAGAAAATTTCCCTCAAAACATACGTTAACATTGATAAATAGCTGCTGTAATAAACTCGCTTTTAATGGCATTGATTCAATATTCCGGGTGATGTTTGGTTTGGTTTAGTTTTTTTAATTGACTTGTTTTAAATTCAAAGTGACTAAAAATTGCTTCCAAAGTCTGCTGTAATTCTTGTTATCACACAGCCTAAGCTAAGATTCCGGTTGGTCTGGTGGATAACGCACGCGCTTAGCAGCCGCGCGGTGTGAGTTCGAATCCAGGTCATGCCAGAGGTTTTTATTTTTTACTAGTTTTGACTTTTCGTATTGTTATTATAACCATATTTTCTGATTTCTAAGACAATACGGCGTGGTTGTCACTTTTTCAACCCAGAATTCTGGGTTATTCCAACTATACAGTTTTTACAGTGCATGAATTGCATCCAAAAATCTTCGATTTATTCCTCTGTAGTATACGTACATAAAATGTCAGCAGCAATCATAGCAAATAATGATCTTGATAATACCAACATGTCCTATCCATCATAAAACAATAATCTTACTCATGACAACGAATCAATAACAACGTTCTTTCTTTTAATTATATCTAAGTTATCTGTTTAATTATTGCGCCTCTGATCAATGTTGATAAAATGGGTACAGATTAATTATAGTATCGCTGTAAATGTCGCCCAGAACGGGAATTCCGTAACAGTATTCACGGAGAAGGAAAGAACCCTGGATATTTTCAGAACACTTACTTTTTGAATAGCCCTCGTACTAATCATTATTATATCAATATAAATATTTTTCTTTTCTCTTCTTTCTCCATATATATATATCAATTCATTTATAACAATATTTTTCTTTTATTACTAATTACATATCATAAAACGTCGATTCACTACAAATATCATTTATGGGTCTATTCAAAATTATAACTAATTGATGACTTACGCAGAGTTACTAGTTAATTGTTCCTCTTTTACATTGAGCAATAACATCCATTTACAAACAATATTATTTATAATTAAGATTGTCATCTTATCAAAACAACAACAAGATCAGAAGGCAATAATTACGTTTAAAAGCTTCAATTTAAATTCACTGTCATGGATTTCAAGTTAATACAATCGAATCTCTTTTGAACATGCAAAATAAAATAAAGAAACATAACATTCAGAATTAACACAAAGATAAGATAAGTTAATCACATGATAACATGTCGCACAAACATAAAGTTTAAATGAAGTATTCACAACACAACTCGTAATATCTGAGATAATAAAATTAAGAATTGTTATCTAAGTTTAATTTAGTTAACATATCAGGTTTAACTAAAGCTTCAACTAGTTTCAACCATTTGTTTTTCGTGATTTTCGAAGGTTGCCATACCTTTAGTTCGTCAATATTGCGCAATGGGTAAATATTGATATACACAACGTCTATTTACTACATCAAATTTATATTTATCATCATAGTTATCCTTAAATAAATTACCGTCGTTCGCAAGTAAACTATTAGATGAACATTGAGATGAATAATCGTGAGAACCTTCAGCTGATATGGGATTAACCCCAACCATATCAGCGGGTTTTAGTTTAAATTATGATTAACAAATGAGTCAATTAAAGTACATTGAACACCACAATCTTGGTTATTCTCTCTTGATCCATTTCCCGCTTCATTTATTACTTCGGTCCTATTCCGACAGTTCCTGCCATCTCGAGATCTCCAATTGAATCTGTTTTGAGTCACACTGGTATGCATGACATTGTTACTGTAATTACGTCTTCCACGAAAGTTTCTTCCGTTCGTCCAACTGTTCCTCGGATTACCATAATTCGTTCCATTTCTGCCGCTAGAATTGAATCTTCCATTAGCTCCAGTTCCAGTACGTATAATAGATCTTTCACTAATTCCAATGCCAGTATTGTCACGTGACTTCTCATCGCTGCGAAGGTTTTCGATATTTTCACTAGTTATATTCAGGTTTCTGACAGGAATTGGATTGGGTGGATTACGATTACTTCCGCTAGGGTTCGGGAATTGATTCTCGAAGTTCTGAACTAAAATTATCAGATGATTGAAGTTTACGCATTGAGCAGACAACAGTATCTGTTGTAATTTATATGGCAATAAAATGCGTACGGAAGCGATTATTCTGGATTCGGGCTGAAACGGATTGACAAGTTTAAGTTCATTATAGGCATTAATCGTAAAATCTGTAAGAGATTTATCGACCCGAGGTGAATAGTGTCGGGTTCGCACCATCGCATCACGGTTAGCTAACAAGAAATCATTTTCGTAATTAGCCAACAGGGCCCGTTTAAATTCTTCGTAGGATTTGACATGATCGCGAATAGCTTTAAACCACAAGGAGCAAGGGGGAAGTAACAGATGTGGTAACAACTTCATAAATTTAGATTGATCCACACCCATAATTTCACACTCTGCTTCAAACTTCTCTAAGAACGAGCTTGCGGTTTCGTCACACTTACCGCTGAATTTAGTCATGGCCTTAATTTCACTGACCTTAACGTTTATTTTACTATGATTATGATTTTGTTGGCGTTGATAATGGTCTGGAACCCTTTCGCTCTCATGTATCTGCCTTCTTCTTTTGCGATCTGGACTTTGGAATCGCCTACTGTGATCTTCCACAACTAAACCATCATCAACAGAACTCTTAGAAGAAAATATCCCGTCAGTTTCTATTAATGGAGTTCTCGGGCGGTGATGCAATGCTTCCTGTTGATGATGCAATATTTCCTGTTGATTGGGAGTACCCAAAGCCTCCTTATACATAAGATCATTGTAGCCACATTCCCTCTCTTGTAACGATCTGATTCCCTCTTGTAAGTTGGATATCAGTATGCTATGTGAGTTAACCTGGGCAGTAATATTCACTATCTGATTTTTTTGTTGGGCTGTCGTCGATTCCACCGCTTCAACGGCTTTCTTTATCGACTCTGTTTCTAGAGCTAGTTGATCCTGTCTATCTTGCCATTTGTTACTAAATTGTTGAAACCTAGTATCAAGTTCTCGCGTCATATCATTTGTAATTTTGACGGTAACTTCATTAGCTAATACTTGCAAATTTTCTTTCAAACTGTATTGCAAGCGATCAAAATTTTCTTGCACACCTTGTACTTTATCTGCAAGAGATTTATGCTGCACTAGTATCTGTTCTAACTTATCATCGTACAATTTTTGTTGTTGATCAAATTTCTGTTCTAGCTTTTCATCTTGTTGATCAAATTTCTGTTCTAGCTTTTCTAGCTTTTCATCTTGTTGATCAAATTTCTGTTCTAGCTTTTTATCTTGTTGATCAAATTTCTGTTCTAGTTTTTCATCAAGTAGTCGACTAAACATATCAATAAGGTTAGAATAGGAATGTTCAGACACAGCTGTTGCATTTCCAGATATGGTTTCGTTTGAAACACTGGGTACTTCTTCAATCTCAGAATCCTGCATATTAACAATTCTTTGTATTCTCTTCCCGCTTCTTAAAATAGTGAAACTCATAAAAAGGTATATGTACTTATGCACATAAACTCAGTTCTTACTATTCTTCGGAACTAAATAGTATGGTCCCGTGTCTTCGGCACCAGATAAAACGATATCACTTCGTTTTAGCCCTGATTCGCTTTACGTATCTTTTAAGTTATTACGTTATTATAGTAAACATATCAACTACTAATTTACTGACCATAAACATGAATTGCATCCAAAAATCTTCGATTTATTCCTCTGTAGTATACGTACATAAAATGTCAGCAGCAATCATAGCAAATAATGATCTTGATAATACCAACATGTCCTATCCATCATAAAACAATAATCTTACTCATGACAACGAATCAATAACAACGTTCTTTCTTTTAATTATATCTAAGTTATCTGTTTAATTATTGCGCCTCTGATCAATGTTGATAAAATGGGTACAGATTAATTATAGTATCGCTGTACTACTATACGAAGTAACACGGACTTCTGAAAACAAATTTTATCTACAACATAACAATACTTGGACTCATACTACTGCCTGTGCAATGGCTGCGATCATTGAAAATCTTTGTTTCATCCTCCTTGCGTACCGAATCTCGCCTCAGTGGTTATTACATATTTGTATCTCTTAAAAGCACTAAAAAGAAATAAATTGCAATCTGATGAAGAGGTACAACAAATGGTATATGACTAGTTGCGTAGCCAATAAAAAAAAATCTTCAAAGGCATTGGGGTACTTTGTAAATAATGGGAAACTTATATTGAGCGTAGAGTGGATTGTGTAGAAAAATTAAATTCATGTGCTTCATACTCGCTCAATGTTAAAAGAAAAAGTTTTAAAGGTTTTTGACACAGCATAAAACTAGAAAATTGTTGTTTTCGTAAGTATTGGATATGAAAGTGGGGATACAATTTTAACAACCGGTTCCTAGGTGAATGTCACAATTGAGCAAAGCAATATGCTCTGTCAACGATAAGGCCATGGGCAGCGGAGGCAAGGGGACAATGGGTTTACCCTGTATTTTCGAAAGGTGTTTGGTTGTTTCGAAACGTTTTTATCCAGAAACACACGTGAAGGCATATTATATTTGGTTACACCCATTAGAATATTTAACATAGGCCTATTTAATGTAGTCCACAAAGTTATGCAATATGCTTCCATAATAACTGTTTTGCATTAAGCGTTATGCATATCAATGTATGTCTGGCTGTTGACCCTTCCTCGCCCTTGGAAAAATCCTGTAGATGTTTCTGGATACGTGTTCTTATTTGGAACTGTTATAATCTTCAGGTGTGCATGTATAAAATGTGATCGTCTCTAAATACTTTTCTATTCGTAACTCATGTGGCAACATCGCATGTGTCGCAATGTGCTCTGCCATCTAGTGAGAAAGTTTTACCCTAAATGTGACTAGCGATCCAGCTTAAACTTTCCAAGGATCTAGAATTTTCCATGGAAGATGCCATTTTTTCCAATTGGATGTTACGTAGACATACTGTAAAAAATCAACTTTTAGACATCTAGGGCCTTATGCAGAGACGTTTTGATGCGTGACTAGGGCCATACTAAAGAGTTCAACTAACATGTTTCGTGCAGCATTCAGGGCTTTAGTATGACGCTAATCATACATCAAAACGACTTTGCATAAGGCCTTTAAATATTATCCCGTGGTTGGCACATCCAGTTACAATCCAAGAGGAATCACGTGGATATCAGCTCATCTAAAAAGTAGTGACCCTCTTTCGTATGAGGATGTTAGTGTCCCAAATGTTATCGTATTAGAGTCATAGTAAGTCAGACGTAATATCATTACGCCTGTCAGTTGAAGATAGTAGGCGTGTAAAAATTGTTGGAAATATTGTAATCAGACAAAAAGTGTTACGCAATGAAGATGACTGAACTCTCCGTGAAACTGCGAATCATTTTACAGTTTCATTTTGACAAAGGTGCAAGTGCTCAACAGGACCGTGAAGAAATTTGGGCTGTTCGTGACCTAGATACGTTGTCAAACACAATAGCCAAAAATGATTTAGACGCTTTCGTTCTAGTAATGTCGGAATCCAATATGCTCATCGTGTTAGGCGACCACTCACTGCAGAAGTGGATGACATTCTGGCGATAGACGAGAAATACCGGCATGAAAGCAATCATGGCATCCCGAAGATCTAAATATCTATCACCGAATAGTGGTAAACCATTTGGAGAAAGTTTGCTACAAAATATAACTCGACGTTGGGATGCCACATGATCTACTTCGAAAACAGTTACTCGATCTAAAACGTGAGCCATTGCTGAAGCAGGTGGTCACAAGTGGTGAAAAGTAAATAACCCACAACAAGAATGTGCGAAAAAGTCCGTGACAGAAGCTAGACAAAGCTTCACAGTCCGTGGTAAAGCCCACTCTAGTGCCCACAAAGGTTATGCGGTGCGTTTGGTAGAAGTGGAAAGGAATTTCGCATCACGAACTGCTGACGCCAGGCAAAATGATAGACTCAGGCTTGTACTGTTGCTAACCAACACGAGTGCATCTAGCAATTTAAACGAAATGACCGGAACTGATCAACAAAAAAGGTGTATACCATGCTGACAGTACCAGACTGCATACATCTTTAATGAGCCTTCAAAAATTGATAGAACGTCGCTTGGACTATATCCAGCCTAGAGCCCGAACTTGGTACGGTCAGACTATCATTTGTTTCGATTTTTGCAGAACTCTCTTGGCTTCTGTCGCCCTAACACGCTTATATTAGGTCATTAGGTCCCTACAGATTCACCACCAAACCACCAAGATAACTAGATTAACTTATATTTTATTTGGAATAATTAAGAAACTTTTATAATAAAAACTGATTTGTAATTGTCCGATTTCTAGCGTACCATCTACAGCGTATCAGCTCTACCCCAAAAGACAGAATGTTACAGTATATATTGTACTTCGCACCAAACCCGAATAAAATGTCCCAGGTGCCCGCTTGACTCAATCCTACTAACGTTATGTATGAATCGAAATAAATAAATAAATGGAAAGTCTCTGTTTTTGTGCTGAATGGCTTTAACTATATACAACGTCTTTGTTGTTGTTGTTGTTGTTTTTTATCCCATTGACTTATATTGAGAGCTCCCACGTAGCTAAGCGGTAAGCGTACGCGTCTTTGGGGTGGCAGATTCGGGTTCGATTCCTAGCGGGAGCTCATGTGATTCAGATTTTACGTTAATCAGTAAGTCCACGTCTCATATAGCCTTGCTGCTGAACGGGACGTTAAACTCAAAATCAACTGAACTCAACTTATATGGAGAGTTATTTTTTTCTTTCTTTCTCTCTTTTTTTCTTCTAAACACGATTTTTAGTCGTATATTTTTCTATCTTCTTCAAGTGTAGTTAAATATTGCTTACTTTCTTAAAATGAATTTGGGTTGTACATTTAAAATTAATATTACCTAACGTAAATTCATTATTAAATATTAAAATTATATGTAAAACAAGATTTGATTAATATGAATATATTTGAAGAAATCCGTAAAAGAAAATCTATTAAAATTCCAATTTGATTCAAGGAAAATAGTTCCACTGTTAAATTATGAGGAGAAAGACATGGTACAGGTATTCAACACATTTATGTTAACTAGTACAACAATGCAGGTTAAAAATCTAATATGAAGTACGAAACTCGTTGATTTTTATAACTAGTATGTGTTTAAGGGTTTTCACCACAGTGAAATTAAACTACCGCTAATTTTAGAGTTTTGCTGTAATATCTTCAAAACAAATAAAAATATTTGAAAAGCAGAAACGTAGTGAACTAGACAATACGATTTTGCATGTGATACCTTTACGACAATTCACCCATCTGCTTTTGGTATGCCGCTATTTACAGAACCCACAAAAAAAAATTATAAATCTATATACAGTTGCAAATAGAAAGCAGGTAGATGAGTTGTTGTAACGGTATCACATGCAAAATCGTGTTGTCTAGTTTACTGCGTTTCTGCTTTTCGAATATTTTTATTTGTTTTGAAGATAATTATTACAGAAAAACTCTAAAATTAGCGATAGTTTAATTTTGCTGTTGTGAAGACCCTTAAAGAGTAAGGTCTCCGGGTGTTACCGTTAGGAAAAACGTAAACAATAATTTGCTAATTAACGAGTGTATTTGTTCCATATACGCTGCATAAATAAATATCTAATTTCTTCCAGTAATTGTTATAGGCAACATATGCAGGGCCGTGCCGCGGGGGGGGGGAATCGTGAGAAAAAAGGAAAAAAAGATAGAAAAATTGCTTGGAATATATGTATGGGGGCGCCGTTGTGTACTCTCGCCCCTGGTGCTGATTTTCCACGGCACGGCCCTGAACATATGACAAGGTTTTCAGTGCCACAGAAGTATTATTTTTATTTCCTCAGAAACAACACATGAGAAAATATGTTGAAGCATGTTATCTTCTACACTCTGTCGATTGATATACGAGGCATATCCGAAAAGTAAGTACCGTTTTAAAAAAATATTAAAACAGGTTTGTTCAAGCAAATTTATTTTTTACATGAAAGAGTACACCTTAAGCTATTTTTCGACATAGTTTCCACGAATGTTCAAACACTTTTCGTAGCGGGTGACCAATTTGTCCAAACCTTGCTCAACGAAACATGTCACCAGTGATGACAACCATAACTCTGTGTTTTTGTAGTTTAATATGTTCACCGTTCATTAAACTACCTCACCCATTTTCGCACCATTCCATCACTCACTGCATTTTCACCGTAAGTCTCTACAATTTAGGCCGGCCTAACCTCCCTTGAATTCAAAAACCGGATAACAGAACGCATCTCACAATGGTCGGGTTTAGCAATTGTTTTAAAAATTGTAAACGATCACAGGACACAGTACACTAGCGACAGCTCAACCATACTGGCGTCCACGGAGAGGCAATGAACTAGCGAAACTAAGGCGCATGCGCAAAGCGCCAACACTAATGCTGCGGTGGCGTTGAAACGAAACGGTGCGTATTTGCCAAGCAATGGCGAGATGTTTCATTGAAGAAGGTTTGGACGCATTGGTTACCCGCTGTAACAAGTGTTGGAGCATTGGTGGAAAAATAGTTCAAGATGTGCCCTTTTCATGTAAAAATAAATTTGGCTTGGCTTTGATGCTTTATTCTCAAACCGTTACTTACTTTCCGGACACGCTTCTATATGTCTAATCTTTTTACAATATAGTAGATACACAGTAGATAAACAAAAAATAATTCGGTTTTGACACGGCCGAAAAAGTGTAAAAGAAACTTTTTTCACGCCAGCTACCTTGAGTAAGATTTTCCTGGGTTTTCTTCATTCACGCCAGGCAAATGCCGAGATGGTATGGTATATAGGTTTTAGGACGCTTCCTCCCTTCCTCAATCCTTTCTTCCATCCCTTTTGCTCGGATAGTGTGATCGCCGATGAACGTCATAATCTCTCACGTGACAGGCTCACATGCCCATAGATGCCGAAAGCCTAGAAATCTAATTTCTAAATCCTAAACCTCTGAACAAAAACTAAAGGTTATGAGTTCATCGTAACTTTTGGACCATATTTCATTAACCTTACTATACTGAGAATAAAACGTATGTGAAGCACGTTAAAACGTTAGGTTGTAGTTGTAGTCTTGTGTTTTTTTTATATATATACTTAACGTGCGACTATATTATGCTCCAGCAAATGTATAACTGAAAAACGTATGTTTTATTCGTACTTTCCGTATAAGTGTTCCGATTAAATGTACACTCATGTCCAAAATTATTGTCGCATGTCTATAAATATGTTGTTGTACGAATATAATTTGATAACGAATTCACCCCGTATTTTTTATAATGTTAGTATGTGTATAATCGGCAAAGACATGTATGTGGCAAATTTCATGTCAAAAGAGCAGTAAATAAGAACAATAAAACGAAAATAAAACTTTCTTGTCCATTTAGCAACATTTTGTTTTACTCATTCTAATTTTCGTATTTATAATTCTTTTCCTATGAAATTTACCACAAATATACAGTCCCGATTATGCGCATAGTATCAGTATTAGAAGTACCCTACAAAATCATTATGAAGTTATATTCTTACAAGAAGACAATTATAGATATGCGACAATAATTTTGGACATGAGTGTACTTTCATTATAAAAGAAAAATTTGTATATAGGCGGTCAAGATCGCACTTACCGATGGACGTATATAATACATAGCTGAGGAATGTAACACATGTATTCGTATGTAAAATACAAGAGACTGTTAGATATCAACATCCTGCAGCGGCATGATGTAACATCTAAGCGGGAAATGGACAGTGTGTATACAGCATATGGATAATGTACGTTCCGTGCGGATTTTCGTATTAATCATAAGGATACCATATATTTGTATATACAACATACCGCTGTCCAGATAACGGATTTTTATCAGTGTTGTCTTGCTAATATCATAATTAAAAGCTTAATTAGAGTATGTTTCAATATCACTTTTATCCCAATAAGTTTCCCGTAAGACGTCGACTTTAGTTTTACAAATTAACTGTTCTTTTCCTTCTTCTCCGTTTTCTCGAAAATTATCATAGAATGACCTTTTACGCCTACACACAGTGGCGTATTTGCGATATTGTTTCGGGGGAGTTTGCTGACTTAATGCCTGGAAATGTGAAATTCTGCAAGACATTTAATTTAATTTACTATAGTAAACAAAATTTGGGGGGCTTAAGCCCGTAATCTCCCTTAAATACGCCACTGCCTACGCATATGAGTTTGCTCAGCCCAATAATATCTCTTTAGACGTTTTTTTTTTTCGTAATCGCTGATAGTAATATAGAACTTAATCTATCTCAATGGTTAGCATTTTCTGATAACCCTAAAACTATAGCCTTTGAAGCCCTCTCTCACTGCAAGAAATAAAGACGTTCATACATATAAGAGAAAACCAGAAAGAAACAATCGATCCGTCGTAAGTGCAAAGAGATTTACTGATTTTGACAGTGGAGGGCGTATTGTGGAGAAGCATCGGGGTAGCTCCAGAGTTTTTATCGATCTGTTACCATGAACTGGTGGAGGACCAGGTAAGGGGATTCCCGGGACAGCTCAGGGGTGCCTGGAATAACCAAACGGGGAGATACAGAGAAGAGAGAGAGAGAGAGAGAATGAGAGATCGAAATAGAGCCAAATGAAGAAACGAATGGAGAATAGGACGGAATGGTAAATAAATATACATATACAACAAACGACACGCCTGTTGCAATATTAATGAGTTCTCCAGCGACTCTGAGACAATTGCAATTACTTAGAAAGTTTTATATATATGTGTGTGTGTATTGAATATGGAAATTGATAACGAGTTGGAATCGCTTATTAGTAAGCTTTGAAATTAGTATGAACTGTAAATCTATTGTCAAATAACTTTTGCTTCCAGTGTTTTAGCAAACATTTCAAAGGTTCATAACTAATATATTTGTACATTATTGAAACATTATGGCTAAAATTCGTCTCTACTAACATAAGAGTTTAGCTGTTGTTCATCTTGGTAATATATTAGTGTGTTAACTTTTTTTTTTTTTTTTTTTGAAATATTGGTTATTCACATAGTGAAAATTTATTCGAATTTTGCAATAACACAAAAAAATATTCGAATAAGTTTAGCAACGCTATAATAGATCTATTTTTAAAAAAACAAAATGTGGTTAATATGTGGGTGACTATTGAAAAGTACCTATCACTGTTAGGAAAATATGAAATTAAATTTCTAGTTTAACGTCCCACTAATATACTTTCAGGCTAAAGGAGACATATGATTAATGAAAGGGAATGAGTATAAAAGAATTTGATGAATGAAAATGTGGAAGGAAACAGAAGATCTCCGAGAAAATCCACAGATAGGATGTTGTCTACCACTGCGATATAACTAGGAACTCTTTGAACCAGAAGTCAGTGCATTAGAACTGAGCCTTCGTGTGCCCACATTACAGTTGTAATAAGTGTATATTAGGCATTACAATAGGAACATGTGTGTTACTTTTAGAAGTGTCCCTATCACTGACAGTAGATTCTGTGTCGCTGCTAGGCGGTTGTATGCCACTCTTAGGAGTTTGTATGTCACTGCTAGGAGATTGTGTGTCACTTCTAGGAGTGTGCATATCACTGCTAGAAGATTATGTGTCACTGCTAGGAGGTTCTGTGTCGGCGCTAGGAATGTGTGCATCACCGCATAGGAGGTTTTGTGTCACTGCTAGGAGTGTTTGAGTATCACTGTTAAGAGTTTGAGTGTTACAGCTAGGAGTGTCCATATCACTGCTAGAAGTGTGCATATCAGTGCTAGGAAATTGTGGCACTGCTAGGAGTGTGAGTATAACTTGTAGGAGATTGTATGTTACTGCTAGAAAGGTGTGTATCATTGCTAGGATACCCTAATATATCTTGCTAGAAAAGTTTATGTTTGTGGCCAATCTTTTAGAAAATGAGATCCCGAGAACCACAAGTGCTACAAACGGGCCGTTTTCGCTGGTTGATTCCAAATTTCGTGTAGATTTCGGTTCTTGAGAAATCATTCAAATCTCTGTAGAAATCATTCAAATTTTCAAAAACCTTGTCTTTAGTTTTTTTTTATTACACGTTTTGACTCTATTAGTTTAATATTGCAACTAGGTTGATACCCTTGTGAAAGGCAACCAGCAGTAGAGGAGCTACGCATAGCGGGTTGATGAACATTTCAGGCGCTTTGTTTTAATCTGAATTGCAAAACCTATCGCAAGCTGGCAACTTCGAAGGCTTGTGGATTCACAATGAGGCGTACTAGGATATGGAATTATAAGAAAAAAATATTTGCATTTGGTATCATCTATTAGTTATCCAAGTTTGCTACATACTGCCCCCAACATTCATTATATTAAAATACTACATTTATATGTTTGTCTATAGCAATTCACGTCCTTTGAGAGTCTTCCTGTCCTTTACTTGTGTTCGTAAAGGGATTTGCACAGATATAGTGAGAAGTGGGAAGAAGATTCATATTAGAGCTGTGCGCTGTTTAAATAGCACAGGTTCAGCTAGTAAATATATGAATTAATAATCCCAGGATATTAATCAATCTAATTATAAATTGAGGTATATATCACATCATCCTTCTAAGATTCAATCAAGAACTAATTGAATCATAAACGTATAATAAACAGTAAAATAAACCTAATAGCCATAAAAATAAATGTTTAGAAACGTTGTTTTAATAAATTGGAGTATAAAAGAACGAGATAAAATTAAAATATTGGACTGAGACTAAAAGCATTGAGCGCTCTTTTTAAGGTTTTTTGCTTTTACGATCTCACGATTCAACGAAAGAATGATAATTTTAATTATTACATGGCGGTAGACAGTTGCCTCAAACTTATCTGTTATAAGTCTGCTATTTATTGAACTAATGCTTAATTAGTTGATGTGGACTGTGCATGTCTTGTAGTCAATTTTAACAACTTGATTAATTTTAGAGTCAAACAATAAACTAAATAGAAAATTATGCGAAAATATTCTGATTTGATCGGGTTTACTTATCTGAACCAACATTTCAACGTTCTAGTTAGTTTAGTGTGAAAATGCGTGATATTAGGGACTGATTAATTATTGGCTTGCGTGAGCGCAACGCATCTTTGCGATAAATTTCCGGCAACCAACGTTAAATGTATTTTTTTAGGACTAGCTAAGAAGAGTAATACTCCCTGAAGTAGAAACTAGGTATACGGTTCTGATTGGTTAGCGTCATCCGTATCTTGCTACGTAGCATACATATAGTAGAGATCAAACGCTTGCTGCAGTCGTCCCTTATTGCCTGCCCTCCCCCCCGTTTTTGGCGTACGTGGTCTCGGGTTCGATTCCCGGTGGGAGAGCCTTTGGAATTTTAACTGTCCTGAATATGTATGTGTTCGTGTTCCTGTAAAATTCAGTAAAGGTCAAAGAGGCCTTGTATACGAGGAAACTCGGGTTAGTCAGGAAACTGAGGTATGATCGGTTGATCTTTTTTTAAAAAGAAAAAGGTCGAGTGGCTAGCACATGCGCCTTTGGTGTACGGGTTCCTGGGTTCGATTCCCGGTAGGAGAGCCTTTGGAATTTTAACTGTCCTGGATATGAATGTGTTCTTGTCCCTGCCGAATTTGGTAAAGGTTAAAAAACCTTGTATACGAGGAAACTCGGGTGCTCAAGAAACTGAGGTATGATCAGTTGATCTTTTTTAAAAAGAAAAAATAGTCTAGCGTGCTAGCGCTACGAGCTAGTAACGGAAATCGCTTTTGGTGTAGGTTTAAACCCGGCCCCAGATTGATTTTTTTTTAAATTTTATAACCCTTTTTTCATTAAAACAAGATGACAATAATACTCAAAAAAGTGAATTACTTTTGTGCAGATAAGTATTACTATTATTATTATTATTAGTAGTAGTAGTAGTAGAGTAGTAGTAGTAGTAGTAGTAGTAGTAGTAGTAGGAGGAGGAGGAGGAGGAGGAGGAGGAGGACTAGGAGTAGTAGTAGGAGCGGGTTAGAAGCCCCGCAGGGCTCGTTTTGTTCCACCTTGACCCTCATGATATAAATTTTGTGACCAACTTGAAACAGGTGGCTAGAGTAGCGAGTAAAACAGCTGGCCAGGGTAGCGCGTGAAAAAAACGTACTTCCGAGAGTATTTACTCTCCTGAGCGGGTCGTATTTTTTTTTCGGAATTTGTGTAATGACGTCAGTCGTAAGATGTTGCAATTTTGAAGCTAAATTTATCATATTGAAAGTGCTGAATCCGAATTTTAAAACAGAAATTCTGAATAAACATGTAATCTGTTTTGTGATACTTGTTTGCAGAGAGCAAGTAAACAACTAAAACTGATGCATTATGCAATGAAGAACTCCATAAGTGAACACGATGTTCCAGAGAACATTGGGACCGCTATTATGAACAGATGCATGCAGATTATGAACATTGGGACCACTTCATAAAAGTATTTTACGTTAATTGTCATGATTTAAATAATGTTAATTTCTTTGGTGCATGTTATCAAAAACAGTTTGATAACATGCAGCCAAATTGATATGCCAAAAATTGCAAACATCTCGTAAACGAAGGGAAACAATTTTGCGAGACACTGCGATCGCAAAGGCTCGGAAGAACGATATTTAATCGGCCTCGTTGTTTGTCGTAAATTGATAGCAAAAATGCGTTGCGATTACATAACTCAATATTTAATCGGTCCCTTAAATTGCTATATTTTACACAAATAATCAAACTTTATAGAAGCATTATAACAATAAATTAAGTGATGGTAAGCTAATCTATATTAAATTAAACTAATCTAACTCTGTGCCAACTCAGTCAATCTACATGAAATGAGATGTTTCACTTCAATTAACCAAATAATCTCCTTTTAAGTTTGAAAATTTGTATCATCTTAAGCTTATATTTTAAAAAATGAGATAAAAAATATGTGTATTTCGCTTTCCTCAACCCAAGGAGGTGGATATGATTTAATTAAGTTTATTGTGTCTTCCCAAAGGAACTAATTCTTCTGATGGTCTCATGCAATATACAGTATATATGCAGAAACGAAGTGAATTATCAATTACCAAAATTAAACATTGCATACAACGGCAGAACAAGGATAGAAGGGAGAGAGAGAGAGAGAGAGGAAGGAGGGATGTAAAATCCTGGTGACTAACAAGATTTTGATAATAGTGTCGAAACACGCTATTTCAATTTTCATGATTACCCTAAAGTAACAAGCTTACAGTTTTCATTTAGATAACGCAGGATGGCTATATATACACACGGAACCTTTTAACAACGTTTCCAAGAATGATGGGTTGACAGGTATAATATGGATGTCATGTATGTATCTACATGTGTATGTAAATAATATCATAATAAGAACATTTTAACGTTTAAAAAAATAGAAAAAAATAATAATAAGATACTGTACATTATTTATGCAATGTTTCTCCCCCTACATTACGGTATACTTTAATTTTTAAAAAAAATATTAATTCAGCTGCATAGCGTGTTTTATTTAACTAATGGAAATGCTTCAAATTATATGTTTTTAGCGTATAACGAGAAAATGTCCAAAGACGAGACATATACCAATCGATAAATCTTAGAAAACTGAACAAAAATGAAATTGGTGTGTGTAAATTCTTGTTGATAGATTTCGAGATAATCGATATTTTGGGAATCAAAAACTCAAATCTGTGCAGTAAAAAGTGGCAGTGTCAATTGAATACAGTACCTCTGTTTTACCCAAAATTATGTTAAATTTTGACACAATATTAGAATAGTAGTTGTTAAATCAACCACTTGACATAATAAGGAGTCCTGTTAGTAATACACCAGTGGGTGTTTTTACAAAGAAAATATCATTTCTTATTAAACGAACATGACTCTTATGTGCACTGTAAAAAAATAAAACACCATTTAAACACTTTGAGTACAGATGTTGAGGTGGGGAATGATGAAATAATGTTTATAAAGTGTGCTTCACGTATTCAAGGGTATCTAGTATGACATATTTAAAACAATTCTTCTCAACAAACAGTTCGAAAACAAAGTGATGACACATTTTGCAAATATATCTGGGACATACTTGGAAAATACAGTATCTAAAAGGGGTAAATATGTGTAATCTGGAGGTGTTCAAAGAGTATCGGTAATGCATAAAGTATCCTACTGTGTGTAAAAGTAGTTTCTTTATTTTTTGCAGTGTGGGATAATAAAGTATGCCTAAATCATTTATAAGTAATTACGAGGAATAAAATCAATCGGCGACGAAGAAGAACATAGTACACATACACGCAAAAAAAAGAAAGGTTACTAGTAAACAAGAAAAAGGTGGACAGTAACCAAGTTAGTTTGTCAATATATAGACAACAGAGTCGTGTGTCCCAGCAGCCAAGCCAAAAAGGTTAACGAGAGAAGGTGATCGTAACCTTGCGTTACAGGTTAACATTGCTAGGTTACAGTGTAATAACTCACAGGGGTACGCTAACCGATCACGTAGTTACCACTATCAATCATAGCCTGTAACCGGTAACCTTGTTAGTATGTTGGAATAACCGACTCCTCGTTTAACGAAACAGGGTGCGACAACATTTTAACCGTGTATTTTGATTAGTATAACTTATTTAATAAATAACAGTAACAGATATTCACTCAGCCACGAGCACATCAAAAAATACAATACTAAAATAGATAATAACTACCTAAATTTATTTTCATTGGTAGTATGTACTTGTTTTTTTTTTCGTCATCCCGTTTAAAGGGTAACGCCCTTTTTTTTTTTTTTTTTTTTGTCCGTCATCCCGGTTAAAGGGTTGTGCCCTTTCTTCGGGTAAGTGCTTCAATTTGATTTATTGATTTGAAGGAAATATAGGTGGTCTAAGAGGTTTTATATTTATTATTTCTTTATTCATTCATTCATTCATTATATTAACATGGATTAAGTGAAGTTATTCATAAATTGAAAAACACGTACATGAACAGGAATATTTTAAGTGCTACAAATGAACATGTTAGCATTGTCAGGTATTACATTAACACAAAGCATGGAATAAAAGGTAAATTTGACTCAAAAAAATAATAATAATAAAGGTGCAAATGGAGTTGATGAAATAGATGAAATGAAGTGCTCTAGACGTCACAACACTAGGTTATGTTAGTTTAGACGAATGAAGTTATCTTCTGTTCCTGGGGCGATGGTAACGCCCTAACCTTATAAACCACCAATAGCACAAGTATTTAACAACTAACAGTGAGAATTTGTTTGGGTGATGCTCTTCCCTATAAGCAAAGATGTAAAAGGATTTTGATATTTGTACCGTAAAGCAACGTAAAACGCATTATGTTTCCTGAACACATTACAAAATTATTGTTACGAGTGTGTGAATTATTTGACGACAATTACATAACTAGTAGTGCTACCATCTAGTGTGGATATTTGTACTAGAAACATGTCACATATCATTTTATTCATTTAAATCTCAGAATATGCATAAACCTCCGTAAATAAACTTTCCTTCACATTTCTCTATTAATTTATTTAGAATCAATATTTTAATAACTGTTTTCCTATTCCTTCGGATGTATTCATAATTCTTAAAACTTTTCGTTCTTAAAATTGCAAATGGCGACCTTGCTGTTTGTACTTCTAGTAATGCAGTGTTACCAGTAAACAAGTTTCGGAGGGTTAAATTTGCCTTGTGTGAAACTCGGTTGATAACAACACAGTGTTGTAAATTAAATTAACCTTCTTGAATTGGTTACCTTCTTCTAACCTATTTTATAGGTTAATAGCAACCAAACACTGGATTGTTTCTACACATTTTCTAGTAACCTTTCTTGATTGATTACCGGCGACCTCGTAAAATTAACCTTTTTTGTCTCAGAAGGGTTGTTACAAATTATTAACTGGTTCTAGCAGCTAAATTGTCCATTAACCCCCACTAGGTTACCACTTATTTTTCTCAGTGTAGGTGCAATAGATGATTCCATTTATAGTTACGCCAGAAAATGATATTAAGAAAAATTGATAGTCTCACAAAACTTCCAAGGGACTTACAAGATAATGAAAATGAAAATCAACGCAAAATAAGAAGAGAATTTGAGAACATTCAACCCGTAGAACTCTTACACAATATTCAGGAGATAACAAATACCGAAGTAGAAGATATTATAAGAAAACTAAAAACAGGAAAAGCCCCAGGCTTGGATGGCATAAAAAATGAAATTTATAAAAAGTAAGAAAAGTGTTTGGATTCCCTTTTTTACAAGACTGTTTAATTTTATACTCAGGAAACAGGAATTCCCAACTATTTGGAAAGAAGCTAAATTAATAATACTGTTAAAGGACAAGATAAAGACCCAAACGATGTAAGTTCGTACCGTCCTATCTGTCTACTCAGAAACATCGCGAAAATTTTTGAAAAAGACATAGCTAGTAGAATTAATAATGTTAGGAACATCGAAAATGATAAACTACAGTTTGGTTTTAGGCCCGGCAAATCGACAGAAGATGCTCTCAACACCTTTGTAGAACAAATTAGAAGAAGCTGTTCAGTAAATAAATACGCGTTGGCATTATTTGTGGATATCGAAGACGCTTTCGACAATCTTTGGATTCCTTCATTACTTCAAAATCTCATTAAAATAAATGTACCGGAGTACTTATTAAACATTATTAAGAATTACTTTACAGATAGAAAAATATTAATTAAAGGTGAAAAAGGGAACGTTGTAGTAAAGACAGAGAAAGGATGCCCCCAAAGGTCGATCTTGGGACCGTTGTTGTGGGACATAGAATTGCAGCCCTGTCTGGAAATTCTAAATAGTATAGAAGAAATAGACCGAGTAGTGGCTTTTGCTGACGACATGCAATTATTTTCTCAGCTAATTCACGAAGAGAATTATAAATTAAAGCAGAATTAGTCATTAATATCTTACAAAATTGGAGTAACAAAAGTAAGCTTAGGCTATCTGCGAAGAAAACAAAGTATATGTTGTTCGGTACACAACTGCGAGGAATTCAACAATCAAATTAGGAACTAATATGATAAAAAGGGAAGCAGAATTCAAATATTTGGGTATACAAATTGACGAAAAACTAAATTTTGGGCCACATATAAGATATATAGTAGACAGGGGTCATAAAGTTGCAAACAAGTTAATATCGATAGCAAATACCACATACAAACTACCAAGGAAAATAATTAAATTATATCAAGAAACTTTAAGTGCAACAATGGCATATGCTTCAAGCGTGTGGGCCCACAGATTGTTGGAAAATTATACCTTAACCCTATATCGACTGTCGGGACTTGTAAGTCCCGGTGTTTCAAGGTTACATTTCCTATTACGTAATAGCCCTTGTGATGCCAGCAACCCGTCGGGACTAACAAGTCTTTCTTCAAACACTTCAAGGAACGCTCACAAGATGGTACAAGCTGTTTATGAGCGTTGCTGTGTATGTGTGACAAATACAATTTCGCGCGTTTGAAGCATGCTGTTATTTTTGAGTCGTAGTCGAATGTGTTCTGATTTAGTCTAGTTTTTGTGTAGTATTTGGAGCTTCAGACGTTCGTGGATTTTTTTGTTAATTGATCAGGTATAGTATAAATAATACAAATATAAATTTTAACATTTTTTGTATTATTGCGCGTATTATGGGGTAAAATTACAGGTGGACCCAGAAGTCCCGTCAGGCTTGTAGGCAGAGGCGGCATCAGGATTTACCTTTTCGGGCTATAAATAGTGTGCTTTATTTGCAGTGAAATTTGTTTTCGGTAATATCTAAATAAGAAAAATGTTTTGTAAATACTTAATATTCCTCATTTCGTTGCCTCGAATATGCCAGGACGGGTATGCAAGCCCCTTGTATCACCTGGTGTCGCGTTGCCTTTAGTGTTTTTTTTCAATGTTGGAAAATATTACAATGTGCGGATATTGCGTAACTACGTTTTTCGGTTCCTTTGTAGGAATAATGTCTAGAATACTCAACGATAAGGAAATAGAAGATATTCTTCTAGAGGATATTCCATCAGATCTTGAAATAGACATTCCATTTGAAGACAGTAGCAGTGATGAGGTAGAGGAGGAAACTGTCAATTCCTTGGAAACTGTATCAAACAATCCAGGTTCTTCAGCGTTGCCTCCGACAGTTCCAACTACAGAAGGTGAAAATAGTGATGATGGTGGTGATGTTGATATGGCAAGTGAAAAGACAGTAAGAAACTTTCAAAAACAGGATAGCGTAACGACTGCTCCAATACTTTCGTTATCTCGGGGTGTAGTTCGTAACTACTTTTTGCCGGATTCTTCTCCGACAGACGTTTTTCTGAACATTTTTTCAAGCGAAATTATTAATAATGTTGTTTTTCAAAGCAACATGTACATTCAACAACGCAACAGGAAAGTGAAACCAATCGCAGAAGAAGAACTGTATGGTTTTATTGGTCTGCAGTTTTTGTTTGGCTATCACAGGTTACCGCAAACGTGTCATTATTGGAGTACCGACCAAGATCTAACAGTGCCGATTGTGTCTCAGGCAATGACAAGAGAAAGATACAAACAAATACTGTCCAATATTCACGAGAACGACAATTTGGCTATTCCATCTGATAACAAAGACAAATTATACAAACTTAGACCATTAATTACATCATTGAATGCAAATTTCCAAAAAAAAACAAGGTTGCGAGATCAGTACCAATGTATTGATGAGAGTATGAAGAAGAAAAATCAGAAATTGTATGTAAAGGTAAAAATAACAAATCATGATCATAGTATTAACAATTGTTTCTAATTATATCCCTAAGATAGTAAAATTTATGATTATAAAGACATCCGAACTGAAAATATATTACCATTATTATGTTAACTCGTTTCTGCCTGACGGGACTTTAAAGTCCCTTAAGTGTAAACACGTGGCCCATGATGATAATCATCAAATCGATCGATTTAATGGTTACTTGTACGCATTTAGAACCGAAATACGAAAACAATATATTAAAATTCAAATTAATATTTAATTCAGGTCATAAAGGGTTAAAACAAAATGTCTATAGACCGCAAAGGAATTTATTAATAAGAGTAAGTGGAGCATTCAGTACGACACCGCTTGTTACGTTAAATGTCTTGTTAGGAGTCAAACCAATAATTTTAATTATCAGGAAAAGAGCTGCAATTTATTGGTTAAAAAAATCAAACATGGGGAAAGTACAAGAATTACTAAATAATCAAAGTAAGACGGTCGAAGATATAGAAAACAAACTAATACAAATTTGGAACAAAAATTGGCAAGAAACCAATGTCTCACGTAGATTGTATAATACAATACCAAAAATTGATATTCGTCTCAAATGGCAGCACTTTGACCCCAATCCAGGACTAATACATTATCTCTCAGGACACGGGCCATATGAACAATACTTGTACAGAATGGGTTTGAAAGAACATCCCAGATGCCATTATCAAGAACTACGCACGCCGGAACACCATATTCTATGGTGTCCCCTCTTGGAAGATCAATTACAAGGAAGAGATGTCATCAGAACAAAAGGAACAGGGGAAGTCTTAGCTAAGGAAGAGGACTACAAAATATTAAGTTGAATAGCAAAGGAATATTCTGATCTAAGAAAACAATTATATAAAAGGCAACAAGAATAAGAGAAAGACTTTTTGGAAATGTGATACACGAATAAACAAAATGTAAAAGAAAACAATAATAAGGAATGAAAATGAATGTGTCAGAGTGCAAAAGAGTACCTTCCAGGACCGGAATTTTTGCTCCAGGAACGCTGGATTTCCGCGTGCCCCGGAAGAATAGTGTGAATGTGTGCACGGAAATAGGTGGTGGGAAATAGCGTAAACTGCAAAACAAATCAAAAAATAGCACACATACATAACATACACTAAAGATCCTATGCACAACAAAAGCCAATTACTCGGTAAATGTTATACAGTATCCATCTCGAACCTTGTTCGCTCACGGCGGCAGGACACAACTGACCAGGGTCTGCACTAAGTGCTCCGAGTGGGTCCTGGACCTCAACCCGTTGCACTGAGGATCAGAACCATAGAAGTCAATTGTGGAAAACTGAAATAATTAACTCCGCTTAGGATCAATAAGGAAATCAAAGTCTGCGCTATCGGAGAAAAGTGAATGGGTGTTGTAGTGTGCAGTGTGGTTATAGTGATATGTTCTTTTTATTACAGAAAAGTTGTGTTTTTACACACAGGAGTGTGTAGTGCCTATTTAAGTGTGCAATATTTAAATGTAAGTGTGCAATAATGATGCTGAGTTCAGTGGTGCAAATATTAACATACTCTATTAGAAGAATGTAGTAAAAATTTATTTTTTTAAAAAAAAATCACACAGGAGGAAACCTAATTTTAAAAATGTCAAAAAATAAAAAGAACATAATAAAATAGGTGGAAAGCCTATCATACAGGTGAAACCTAAATCCAATGAAGATGATAATACAAAAAATAGGTGGAAAGGTTATTATATAGGTGGAAAGCCTATCATACAGGAGAAACCTGACTCAATGAGAAAGATGATCATAAAAACTAGGTGGAAAGCCTATCATACAAGTGACACCTAGACCAATGAAGATGATGATAAACATACGAGAAAGGCTAAACATGATAAAAGGAAAGAGGATGCAACAATTGAAGACTAGAGTAAGCTAAATTTGAGTCGAGGATAGAATAGAATAGGAAAATTAGAAGATGAATTAATATTAGATAGTTAGGGGTTTATATTAAAAAAATCTCTTTTTTATCTTTTTTTCTTTCTTTGTTGATTTTGTGTAAATTTATCTTTTGTTGTTTCTAAAAGTTGTGGTTTCGTCCATTTCTCCTATCCCTCGTCCCTGTCCACCCTTGTCCAAATGGAAAACCAAATGAATGTTGAAAAAATAATAAAGCAAAGAAGATTGCAATGATGATAGCCCTGTTTCGGTTAAACTTTCAGGTGCCGAAACTGAAAGGCGCGATCTGAGCAAAAAAAAAAAAAACTCTCACAAAACTATTTTCGTGAACAACTAGAAGAAATATAATATGTTGTTACTTACTTGATATAAATGCCAAATATAAAGCATATATCCTTGTTCATAGCAAAAACTTAAAACTAATAGCAAGTTTCACTGTCAGTTACCAGATATTCATGGTATGAACGGAAGAAATTGAAATTGAAAGAACGAAAGAACTTGAAATTGTAATATAGATGTACCCATATGATAAACAAGGTTTTGAGGTAGCTGTGATATCTTTCCCATGTCATTGTTCTTAGCAAATGAAAGGTTTGTGTGACCACTAACGAATGGTGCAGTTACCGCATATACTCGTATATGAATGGCTTCTATCCACCATGTTAGGTGATGTGTGTGTGTGTGTGTGTGTGTGTGTATGTGTGTGTGTGTGTGTGTGTGTGTGTGTGTGTGTGTGTGTGTGTGTGTGTGTGTGTGTGTGTGTGTGTGTGTGTAAATATAAAAATATCCATCACGTTGAACCTATGTTCACTGTTGTTATTTTCGTGTTCATTCAGTTTGTTCTGTAACGTCGCTCAAATACCGTCTCTGTATTCAATCGGTAATAGCAGGCCTGTGTTTACCGCAACACCCGACCCTTGGTGTTGAAATAACACGCAAAGTTGGTAGTCGTGCTGAGATCAGTTGCTTCTGTTAAAATTGAGTTTATTCAACAACCCATTTTGTACTCTGTGTATTCAAGTCTTCTAAAGTAGTAGGGACCCGCGTATATCTAGTCGAGTCAGCAAAAAATTTTGTGACGTCATAGGTCAAAGGTCAATGACCTTGGCCCAGGGTCAATGACCTAGGGGTACTTAGGACCAGCCCCTCTAAATTTTGGCAGGGGTACCATGGCCCACCCCCTAAATTTTGGCAGGGGTACATAGGACCACCCTACTTAAATTTTGGAAATTGACAAATCTAAAAATTTGGTGTGGTAGCCTAGGACCATAGTATGTACCTCTATCAGTATTGGGTGTCTATGTCGTTCCCTTTCATGGGTAAAAAATTGCCAAAAATTCAAATTTCGGGGGATTTTGACCTAATTTATCCCCTTTGATGAGGTGTTATTACCTTATATAGTTATATGGGCGTATACAGGGGTCCATTAGCTTTCATAACATATGGATATATTAATGCATCCCTTGAACATTTTGGGAGGGGTACCTTGGCCCACCCCTTGAATTTTGGAAATTGACCAATTTAAACATTGGGTATTATAGTACAGGACCCTAATATGTATTATGATAAATTTGGGTGGTCCACCTCGTTCCCTTCTAGGGGTACAAAATTGCCAAAAATATAAACGTAAGCAATACGTTATACCACGTGTTTGGTTTTTGGTCCATTTTATCCCCCTTTGATGAGGTCCTATTACCTTATATAGTTATATGGTCATGTATAGGGGTCCATTACCTATCATAAGACATGGGTATATTAATGCACCCCTTTAAAATTTTGGGAGGAGTAACTTGGCCAACCCCTTAAATTATGGAAATTTCCCAATTTAAACATTTGGTATTATAGTACAGGACCTCAATATGTATCATGATAAATTTGGATGGTCCACCTCGATCCCTTTTAGGGGTACAAAATTGCCAAAAATATAAACGTAAGCAATACGTTATACCACGTGTTTGGTTTTTGGTCCATTTTTATCCCCTTGGATGAGATCCTATTACCTTATATGATTACAGGGATCTATTTCCTATCATAAGACATGGGTATATTGTTGCACCCTTCTTAAAATTTGGCAAGGGGTACACTGAAATTGTCCAATTTAAGCATAGTACAGGACCTCAATATGTTTCGGTGGTGCTATTACCAAATTTTTTAGTACAAACACGTGTTTGGTTATTGACTCAATGTATCCTATTAGATAATGTATGGACGGGTATCCCCTTTCAATTTGGCATAACCCTTCGGGTGTAGTACGGTCACGTGATCGATGATTTGTTTTTGATGCGCGACGAGGTCCCTGGTCAATGTTCTCTAGGAATTAGGTGGAAACTTTGATAAGAAAAGATTCATGGCATTTAAATTTTTTCAACTTTCAAACTAAAAAAAATCAAACCAAAGTTTTTCAAAACAAAAATTGAAACGAAAACTTTTGAACGAAAATCTTGAAACTAAAAAATTTTCAAAACAAAAATTTGAAACGAAGAATTTTCAAAAATTTTTAAACAAAATATGATAAATATGATACACTTTCAATGATAAATATGATAAAATTACCTTGAAGATATATTGCAGCAGTCTACGATCATTAACCGTGGGTACTGTTGTGAACAAGTATTGAATTTCACGCAGAGATTTTCCTTGGGCTTTACAGCACAAATAAAAATAAGCATAATAGCCACATACGGATGAACCAAGACTTTGCATTTGGCTATTATTATATTTATAGTACATACAATGAAGTTTTAAGAATGCAACATGTTGTGGTACATAAGGAGGAAGGCCATAGCTGTCAAAATATTCTCCAACACTGCGATTATCAATATAAATTGCTATCCAATGGCTTCCTAGTTTTGTAGATGGATCTGTATTTACAATCATTGCCAGAGGTAGAGAAAACCGTGAGGGCAACTCATCGCTTGCAAATACCCCGGTAAAATGATTTCTGAATAATGGACTACCGTTTAAAGCACTAGCTAATTGTAATGTATTCAACATCGTGAATGGAAATGATACATAACGTATACGTACCTTGTAATTTTAAAGTCGAGGATAATGTTGCGCTGGTGGTCGATCTCTAGGAGTGAGGAAAACTCTCCATACACAATACAATTTGCAGATGCTGCTAATTTCTCTTGGAAATGAACTTCCAATCGGATGGCTCCATGTCGTTGTAAATTCCAATAGTGACAATCTCCAGCAGAAGAATCGGGAGTTAGGTCAAATACAAACAGTGTATATCCATTCTTGTAGTCGGCTCTTGAAATTGTATTTCCAGTATTGGTAAAATGTATGCCAGAACCTGAGAACAATGTGTGGTACGATGAAATGAAGAGATTTTCTTCAAAGTTGGGTTGCAACGGTTTTGAAGGTACAGCTTTTCCATCCACGTACAGTGTAAAGAAATTAATGTTTAGATGTTGAAATTCAAATGGATTGCTGGTAATAGTTCCACTGGATGCTTCATTCGATGTAAATCCTACAATAATACGATTTGGCAATGTTCCCATAAACAGGTTATCAATAGTTTTGGATTGTATATCCTTCGGGATGGTAAATGATTTCATTTGAACCCTTGTCAGAGGATATTTTGCCGGTGTAGATTGTAAAATTTTATTGTGTGCTAATTTAACACTAGGGCTAATGTTGACTTTTTTCACCAGCAACGATGCATCTAGAATATTGATTTTTGCATTGACACCACTTTCACCGGCCATGAGACAAAAGTTTGGTTTTGCAGGAATAAGTTTCACACGTAATTCCACTCCATGAATTAAAAATTTATCTTGATTAAAAATGTCACAATGAAGATGTCCAATCATATCGAATTTCATACTTTGTTTTGTCAGTTCATAGCGTTGTTGAAATCCTTTGTTCTCCCTGGTGGTTGCGTTCATATGACCAGCCGTATCTTGAAACCACATTGCTGTTTGTAAATGTGTATTTTTAGCTCCATCACTATAATTGAGCAGTTTTTCCAGGTACGAACGATATGGATGATTATGTGACGGAAATGAAATCAGTTTATTGTTCAAGTAGATTTGTACTTCACTAAACATAGCATTTAGAAAATCATTGACAGGTGCAATTATTGCTTTATCCGTTTCGGTGAAGGAGGAACCATCTGGTTTCACAATTTGTGCTTGGATGTACAATAAGGTTTGTGGCAAGTCAATATATTCATCACTGCTACCACTCACTACAAATTCTATTGGTGAATTTTCAGCTATTGAACTAATTGGTTTGTAGCCAATAATACGATTGTCCAGAACACTGGTTTGCGTGGGTAATGTTGAAAAAATGTCCAATTCACTTTTTACACATTCACAGGATTGATGATGTAAGAAAGCCATCGTTGAATTAATCAAAAATATCTGGTGACGATGCCAATGATCTCTTCTTCTTCTTATGTGATAATTTACGTCTCTTCGTAGGATTGATGGTGTTGTTGATCGTTGGAAGGTCAACCTCAAACTGAGAGCAGTCATCCCATTTTCGTTTATGATATCCACTTCCCAGCATAGTTTTCAACTTATTTTTAGCTTTTTCTTGTAAATTTGATTTTGCCTCTTGCATACGTTGATGAAACGATTCTTCCAGCGGTTGATTCGAGATCACAACATCATTAATCATATTGGCACCTGATTTTAATAATTCTTTTCCCACAGTTTTAGCTCCTTGCTTCACAAGTGGTAACACTGAACGAAATAAGCCACCAAGGAAACTTCCAATGCCGTGTCCTGCTTGATAGGGACTTCCCACATAGACGTTGCCGATACCGGATAACGCTTGTTTTTGGTAGTATTGCAAATACGGATCAGTCATGACGACGACGACGGAAATGTAGTTTTGTACACACCGTTCCAAAGGTGAATGGCATCCGATGACCTGTGCTATCCCTTATATCGATTTGTATTTGCTCAAAATTCATTTTTTCCACCGGAACATAATGTGCAGGATTAAAGATTTGTACTGCATGACTTCCAAAAGTATGATTCACAGGATCCATGTTGACAATTCGTAGCAAGGGTACCATTGTATCTCCAACAATGACCGATTCAATAATGTCACAGTAGACGTACATTTGTGATGGTAAACCTAATCGTACATCCGGTGTATATTGTCCTTTTTGCATATCTTTTAAATCACTTTTCGGTTCAAATCCAAGCATTAAACTAACACTTGGTGAGATTTGTACAGAAGTATGGATTTCCTTATTGGGATGTCTTATGAGGCATATATTATTAGTTGCATCATGGGATATAAATAAATTGGTTTCTTTATGATGTATATTAATTGCATGAATAAGATCCCGTATATTGTTATAATAGAGAACAGGGATCGTTACAACCTTCCACGGTTCCTGATCATTACTACTTGATGATTTGTAATATATTTTATTGTTTTCACTGTTAATGTTCAGCAAAGAATGTGGATAATGAATCTCTACAATTGCCACATCCCATTTCTGGCGAAACTCTACACATCGTTGTAATTTCGTAATATATGAAGTCAATGTATTTTCTGGAAAATAATCCATGGAACTATTACTGGGAAGTGTAACGTAAAAATCTTGATCAGGTTCCATTCTTCTTCTTCTTCTTCTTCAATGAAGTTGCAGGGATCCACGAATTGAATGAGGAAGGATATCCTTTCCACTGGACGAGATACTCCTTTCTGCGACCTTTTATTCTTGTACGTAATATTTTATCGATGAGGAACGTCGAAGGGAGCGGCACTGGTTGTAATTCTTCTCTGTAGAAAACACCATCGATAAGTTAATGATTTAAATCCTCTAGTCGATACACTGGTGGGTTTCTTGGTACAATGGCTTTTACTCTAAAATTTCCCATGTCCAGTTCTCGAGGTAACCCTTCTCAAATATACGTTTTGTTTTACTTATACGAACAGTATCACCAACAGATAAATCCGTATCTGGTTTTGAACGTTGTAGCTTTTTGTCGTATAAGTTATGCCACACCTCCAATAAATTGTCCTGAGAAACGTTTGCAGGTGTCATTTTAATACTGGAATGCCGACTTTCATTGTATGCTTTTACAAGTAAAGGCAATACTTTGATGTAATTGTATGTTTGATATTTGGTAAAGTATTTCCACATACGATGTTTCAATGTCTGATTAAATCTTTCTGCGATGCTGGCTTTAATATCTGGATCCTTTGTTGTAACATGTTGCACGTTGCGTTTCCTGAAAAACTTTTGTACTGTCTTGTTGGTAAATTCAGTTCCTTGATCACTACGTAGCACAATTGGTTTCCTGTCCTGGAAAATCATTTCAAATGCATTCACTATATCCTCGGCACTTTTTGATTTTAGTGGTACAGCCCATCCGTACCGACTAAACACATCAATCACTGTAAGAATATAGCGGTAATTGTCATTATAGTTTTGAAGTGATTGTAAATCATTTAAATCACATTCCCATTGATCATCAATATTGTTGACAAGATAAAAATCTCTACGGAAACGACGACGTACAGGACGATGTAACGTGTAGGTAGGTTGTTTGTTTAACCAAAGTTTTATTTTGGCTAGAGGTATAGATTTTCATGTGGCTTGCCATAATTTCTTTGCAGTAGAAAACGATGCAGGATGTGCTGGATTGTAATAAATGGATTTCAACTTTTTGTTCATGGTTTGTACGTTGACCATTGTGGAATGATACGTTTTCTTTTTGGTCGGACTTCTAAAACATCATCATCATCATCTTCTTCTTCTTCTTCTCCGGAAGAAAATAATTCAGGTGCCGGTTTTGGTGGTGCAGATCCTTCAGATGCTGTTGTACTATTATGCTTGACAATATAGTTTAATCTTCGTGGATTACCAATCAATTCTTGAGGTGTGTTTGACGATGCAAGGTAGTTGCAAAACAATTCCCAGTCTTGAGGATTAGAATGTTTCCTCGGTCGAGTCATTAAATTCGCACATTAAATCGCACATTAAATCTACAATATTGGATCCATGTAGTTTATTGTCGTTGATGTACACTGTTCCTTTATGATCCCACGTAATTGCGTCATCTTGTTTTAAACGACGGAATAGTAGTTCGGCTTTCTTACGATACATTTGTGGTATTGCGGCTAAAATTTCTTGTTTCGTGCTATCGTCAACATTCGGGACGTCACCATCAGGTTTCATTGATGTAATTGTAAGTGGTATTGGTTCTTCTTGTTTACGTATCACATAAAGATATTTCTGTAATATTCTATTGTACTGATTCCATTTTTCTTCATCACTTGGATACGATGTGTTCAATATAGATTGCATTTCACGATCGAGATTAGATTCTCGATTTTCACTCGCACGGGATGATGATGCATGCATTCGTTGAAGCATTTCTGGTGGCACTAAAACCATCTTCTTGCTATGTTCCATGATGTTTATTGTTTAAACAAAATACTGGATAACACACTTCCTACAATAGGTGCAAGTAATGCAGGTAAGAATCCTCCTTGTTGTACGGCTAAATGTTTCTTCTTTTTATCCAATGATTTTGTATTGTCTACGAGATAGCGGAACGTGTTCTTGTAACGCTTTAATCTTGACTTCTGCGCACTTGTCAGTGGAACATTGCCTTTTAAAACATTATAACAACATTCACAAATACTATGAATTAATGAAGCGTCTGCAATAATAGCTTTACGCAATCGTGGTTTAGCTTTGTGCAGAGCACGTAGCAGATCAGCGTGTTTCACTGTAGGAGACATCGTGACAGACTAAGTCATTCTTTTCACATGCACAATAATTTAAACATGTTTTGTTGGTACGTAAACATAATGATGCAAATCGTCGGGAAAAATATTTGTACGAAATCGCATTTCATCGGGTGTATCTTGTTTAAGATCCTCAGTAAATAACAATGTGGATTTCTTGTTGCGTCTGCATAACTTTCTTGTAGAAACAGCGGATGCTCAGGCATGATTTGATAACTCATATGCTTGATTTGTGACTTGTCACGTGGATTTTTAAACAACACCAAATACGAACAATTTAAACTCATATTTCTATTTGCTTTACTTTGATGAAATACATTTTGTGTTATAAAAATCACACTAATATTTCGATGATGTGATCCTTTTGTGAACATATCAACAATATCACTATTCACTTCTCTCATATGGTCATCAATAATAATCAAATGTGGTCCATCTTGAGGCTGAAAATCTTTCATTCGTGGAAGTCCTTCGTGAAATTCTACTGGAACCGGCATTGTTGCATACACGTCTTGCCATTCTGCATAATACCAGCATATCTTACGAAATTTTGCATTGATCATGGTTGGGAGATGTGACAGTAATCGCTTCACAAAATACGTTTTTCTATACCCACTAGGCCCTGCGAGAATACAGGTAAATGGATGTTTCCACTGTGTATCCATGATGAACACTAACACCTAATTTCAAAAATTATGCGTATTTAAAGCGAGTACAAAATTTTTTTTTTGTTTTAGTTTGTAAATTCTTGCACTCACTGGTGTGAAAAGGAAAAATCCGTTCATCTGTTTATCGTATAGTTGAAAACCGTTTATTTGTTAATCGACTAGTTGAAAACCGTTTATTTGTTAATCGAATAGTTAAAAACCGGATAAAGTTTAACGGTTAACCGTGAAAGCTGATCACTGTTTGATTTAAATTCTAATTGAAAATTTTTCGTTTGAAATTTGTTTTCAATTTTCGTTTCAAAAATTTTGTTTGAAAATTTTTTTGTTTCAAATTTTTAGTTTGAAAATTTTTTCGTTTCAAAAAAATATTGCTTCAAAAATTTTTTTTGTTTTCAAAATTCTTTAGTTTGAAAAAAAATTTCGTTTCAAAATTTTTGGTTGAAAATTTTTGTGTTTCAAAATTTTTGTTTGAAAACTTTTAGTTTGAAAATTTTTTGTTTGAAAATTTTTGAAAATTTTTCGTTTCAAATTTTTGTTTTGAAAATTTTTTAGTTTCAAGATTTTCGTTTAAAAGTTTTCGTTTCAATTTTTGTTTTGAAAAACTTTGGTTTGTTTTTTTGAGTTTGAAAGTTGAAAAAATTTAAATGCCATGAATCTTTTCTTATCAAAGTTTCCACCTAATTCCTAGAGAACATTGACCAGGGACCTCGTCGCGCATCAAAAACAAATCATCGATCACGTGACCGTACTACACCCGAAGGGTTATGCCAAATTGAAAGGGGATACCCGTCCATACATTATCAAATAGGATGCATTGAGTCAATAACCAAACACGTGTTTGTACTAAAAAATTTGGTAATAGCACCACCGAAACATATTGAGGTCCTGTACTATGCTTAAATTGGACAATTTCAGTGTACCCCTTGCCAAATTTTAAGAAGGGTGCAACAATATACCCATGTCTTATGATAGGAAATAGATCCCTGTAATCATATAAGGTAATAGGATCTCATCCAAGGGGATAAAAATGGACCAAAAACCAAACACGTGGTACAACGTATTGCTTACGTTTATATTTTTGGCAATTTTGTACCCCTAGAAGGGAACGAGGTGGACCACCCAAATTTATCATAATACATATTAGGGTCCTGTACTATAATACCCAATGTTTAAATTGGTCAATTTCCAAAATTCAAGGGGTGGGCCAAGGTACCCCTCCCAAAATGTTCAAGGGATGCATTAATATATCCATATGTTATGAAAGCTAATGGACCCCTGTATACGCCCATATAACTATATAAGGTAATAACACCTCATCAAAGGGGATAAATTAGGTCAAAAACCCCCGAAATTTGAATTTTTGGCAATTTTTTACCCATGAAAGGGAATGACATAGACACCCAATACTGATAGAGGTACATACTATGGTCCTAGGCTACCACACCAAATTTTTAGATTTGTCAATTTCCAAAATTTAAGTAGGGTGGTCCTATGTACCCCTGCCAAAATTTAGGGGGTGGGCCATGGTACCCCTGCCAAAATTTAGAGGGGCTGGTCCTAAGTACCCCTAGGTCATTGACCTTGGGCCAAGGTCATTGACCTTTGACCTATGACGTAACAAAATTTTTTGCTGACTCGATTAGATATACGCGGGTCCCTACTACTTCTAACTAGTACTGAAATGCACTCTTAACACGCTTTTCATTATGGTACTAGTAAGATAACAGTACACGCTATGGTTTCGAGAGATATAGCTCAGAAATATAATTAACTCTTAAATGTTAAACTTTTTAAAACAAATTATAAACTTATCCAAAAAGAAGAGACATATATTATTCGGTGGATGACGTTGTGCTTTGTGATGAGCGCAAGAGTCTTAGTCTTGCAGTTTTTACAAGAGTCTTGCATACAAAACCAAGACCAAGACCAAGGGGTGCAAGACCAAGACCAAGACCAAGACCAAGACCAAGACCATACCTGCAAGACCAAGACTCTTGCGCAAGAGTCTTGCTCAAGTACCGGTACTACTTGAATATTTTTATAGAATGTAAAAAAAAAAAAAAAAAAAAAAAAAAAGAAGGAAAAAAATCATTACATCTCTTACTTGAATTTCTTGGCTTCAGTAAAAATGCCGCTAGAGTGAATGTGTTCCCAGTACTTTATGCAATTTGTGTGAGTCGATCTGCTCCTGTACTCCTATAGTATATAGCTACAGTATGTCATTTTCTGAATCGGTTGTTCGCGTTTTCTGTAGATATTACTCGTTTTCAAGCCACACAGATGTCATCTTGCACCATGCGAAGTTTTTGGTGTACAAACACCGTGTGCGTGGATTTTCTCGGGGTTTTCCCGTTTCCTCCTACATTCCTGATTCCACCATTTCAGTCATTTATCATCACCACCGTCTCCCTTAGCCTTGGTTTATAAGCATGGGACGTTAAACTAGATACTTCATTGCATTTCAAAGCATATTAGTGGTGTTCTTCTTCCAAAACTAAAGAAAAATGTAGTATTGAACATCAGGAATTCCGTATACCATTAATGACGACTACATCCGTTGGAAATTTTTAATGTGTGCTCACAAAATGAATATCGAAAATAACATTTTCATGACATTGACAAAAACTTAGTGCATGTGACCGCAAGTTTGATTTCATGGGCGGATGCTTATACTTTGACTAATTGTTTATCAATATAGCCTCCTTAGATATAAGGCACGTCCAGGATTGAGCGATATAACAACGGTAAATCTATATTATAAAATTGAAAGTGATTATGTTAGTGACTCCTTATCTCTTGAATCACCTAACAAATCTCGATCAAATTCTCAACATAGAAGAAGTTCAGAAGTTCAGTGACCGGAAACGATTTTTATCATATTACTTCGACGGTGCAACGTAGGGGAGGTCAAGGGGGAGATATATTTAAAAAATAAAAATATGAGTGACTGTCTTTGTGACTTCATTACTCTTGAACCAGCCGATCGATCTCAATAAAATTTTAAACATAGATGAGGTTCGAACCTGAGATGGTTTCTGTCATATCACTTTGACGGTGCAGCTTAGGGGAGGGTGAGGGGATATATATATATATATATATATATATATATATATATATATATATATATATATATATATATATGCAAATAATCGAAAATGACGAATATTAGTGTCGAGTCCATAGTTTTGGAGTCTTTGAGAATAACAGTGACACTGATGCCTTTTAAATCCAAATTCAGCCCCGCAACTTGGGGAGGAGGAGGGGAGAGAAATATATAAATCATCGAGAATGACCAATATCAGAGAACGTTTTAGTAATAGTAAAAAATGACTGACTAACGAAACATATTATTATTTTTTAATTTAAGCTAACGAAGTGGGTAATTGATGTTTGTAATCCATATTCACAAGTGAGATTGATTTTGTACAGTTATTTCAAATAACTTGGAGTTTGATGCCATTATTTTGTATTTCTAATATAGATCAAAAGTATTTATATCAATTGAGTGAGTTTACACAAAAGACATAGACAATTGAGTCGTTTTTGGTTTCGAATTATTCTAAAATATTAAGAGGTTTGGTTATAATAATTGTTATTTTAATTTTTTCTCTCTTTATTGGTCAATATTGCTAAATATTTCAGCAGCAGCAACATATGAGCTATTCTGCAATTAGTGGCAGGTTACTTGTTGCAACTGAGAAGCTTCGATGTACAATGGTCTTCAGCTAGTCTCTTCATCTTGACGTAGCTATTTTCTGTTTTAATGCCTTCCTTCAACTACAGTCTCCTTCGCTCCCTCCCTCTCTTTCCTTCCACCATACCCCCCAGCACGTCCCTCATAATACAATTTCTCCTCAGCCAATATCCCAACCAGTTTCTCTTCCTCCTCTTGTTAATATCTAAAATTCTTCTTTTTTCTCCTACTGCTAATATTTCTAACACCTTCTCATTCGTTTTCCGTTCAACACAGCTAATTCTCTAATTTTTTCTCCATGCCCACATTTCGAAAGCCTGCGATTTTTTTCATCGCTTTTGCGTAATGTCCGTATTTATGCCCCATAGAGTACATATTGGAATCAGTAAAACAAAATCTCAATATTTAATTGGAAGTTTGTTCAATACAAGCATTATCTAATCGTGATTGAAAAAATCTGTCGTCTTTAGAGTGTAAAAATAATTTTGCAATTCATGGTATTTCAATAATCTGTACCGTCTTGATTTTTTTCATGCGTCTTCTGAGGGATAGCCTCCCCAGTTTGGAACCCAATGGAGTATTGGATCTGTTAAAAAATATAAAAAGATTACGAAACGTTGTGATTTGTCTTATAAGTAGTGAAGCGTGGACACCCATTAAAAAAAATAAAGGTCATCACCTATGTTGTACACTATCATCATACGTACACGAAGGTAAACTATATTACATTTAGAAATATACATTGCATTTCCGTTACTATTGGCGCATTGTAGAATTGATTATCCCTTATATCCAGAGTAAAATTTGCCTATGAAAAGCATAAGATTTCTTAAAAGCAAGACCAAGACCAAGATCAAGACTGGGTGTGCAAGACCAAGACCAAGACCAAGATCACCCGGGTCTTGGTCTTGGTCTTGAATTTGCTCATCACTAGTTGTACTGATCAAAGTGATGGGATTAAGTGCTATTCTTATTTGCAGTTTTCAAGGAAATCGAGTAAAATGGAAATTTATGGCATTAAAATTTGTTTTCTGATTGCCAATAATATTAATTTATAGTCTTTATTCTGCTGAATAGATTTTCTATTTACTTGTTTACTTAGTAGTCTTAATAGTGGTTATATGGTTAGTGTACACTCATTTGATGTCACAGACCAGAGTTCGATTCCTAGTGGAAGCTCAGAGCTTCTGATTCCACGTTAAGCTGTATGTCCACGTCTTTTCCTATTTCCGTGTTCATTCACTTACTTTTTTAAACACCGCTCCAACATCGTCCTTTCGTCCAATTGGTAACACCAAGCCTGTTACCACCAACAGCAACCTGACCTTTAATATTGAAATAACACGCAAAATTGGAAATCGGGCTTATACAGTCTTGGTCTGAAAGGGACGATAAACATCATTCTAATATCGTTCTTGACAATGACGAACATATTAGCAGTGACACTTACACTCCTAACTGTGACACACATATTCCTAATATTGGCACATACATTTCTGCCAATGACACATACAGTATAATTCTAACAGTAACGCACACACTTCAATCAGTGACACATACACTTCTAATGGTGACACATACTTCTTTCAGTGACACAAATGCTTCTAAAGTGACACGGTTACTCCTAACAGTGACACCTAGACTCTAACAGTTATACACCTAATACTAAAAGTAAAAAGCATACTCCTAACAGTGACACATATATTTCTAACAATGACATATAGGCTTCTAACAGCGACATATATATACTTCTAACAGTGATACTTCTAACAGCGAGTTTTGTTATAAAAATTGTGTTTTTAACGGTTTGGTTAGGCCAGGATTATAGAACTTCGGCTATCCGACTTGTTTCTATCCGTCCTGTTTCTGCCACATTAGACCAGATAGTAGATAGTATATTATACATTAAAAGCTTTTTGAGGACTTAAATTTCGTGTGTGCTTTTTCTTTATAAGATAATGTATTTTCTCCTCACACGAGCTCAATATAAAACTTGAGAACTGTTCCTTGGTGGTATTTCCAAAATACGTCAACACTCATTGAGCTAGAAATAAATGCTGAAAAATTGAAGATAAAAATGCTTAGATGAAAGCACACGGTCTTCTTCGCTTATTTACGTCACACTTACGTGAACTTTCTTGGTTCGTGATATTTGGTGTGTGAATTTCACACGAAACGCCACTGAAAGGAGAAGTGAATACCTTCCCTGAAGGCAGACAGACTCGTGAATTCCAAGGAGTTTCTCACATGCTTCCCGGTGCATGTCGTCACTCACTGCAGTCAACTTTCATAGCACTAGAGTATATATATACTTCATGCAGATACTTTAATACTTCATGCAGATACTTTAATAAACAAGTCAAAAGTTAATTTTCAACTTCTTAAGTAACAATCAACGTATTCTGCAAAGGTATAGCAATGTAAATCGTATGATACTGATTTCAATAGACTAAAAACTAATTGAATCAGTGGTTTTGAAAAGGTCATGAGTCAAAACATGGCGATTTTGCCTTAGTTTTGCTTTCTGTTTATTTATTTTGGAACACGAATTCTTCAGAAGTTGTTCATTTTCTTCAATGACAAGAAAACTCTACTTTTTCAAACAGAGGTCGATCATTTCATGTCTATCAGGATTTTTCAATATTAAACAGTTTTTAATTCGATGATCTCATAACTTTACTTCTTTGACTCATCAACTTTTCAGGGGCGCGGTGGCTCACTGGTAGCGCGTTCACCTCCGGTGCTTCCGGTTCTTGGTTCGATCCCAGCTCGCGCCGTGTGGACTTTGTGGTGGACAAACACCGTAGTCGTGGGTTTTCTTGGGGTTCTCCCGTTTCCTCCCACTTTCTTCATTCCACCATTTCATTCATTTCTCATTATCACCGTCTCCTTTAGCCTAACCGGCATAACCGTGAGGCGTAAAAAACTTTCATTTCATTTTTCATCAACTTTTCAAAACAACTGATTCAATTATATATTGATAAAAACGTTTATGAGAACAACTTTAAAAGCTCAACTTAATAGCACAAATTTCCTCGGTTAACTAACTATGATTTGTAATCGAATCTTGTCTTTTCAGAGGCTTACCGAGGAAAGTAAACAAGTAGCAACGCCACGTGTACACGACATAAAAGAGTTTTGTTTGTATGCCGTGATATTTTGTCAATTAATATTAAAACTGGCATTGGAATTGCAATAGGAGAATTCTACGATTTCCGGTTTTGGTAGAAAGATTAGAGTGGAGGTAGAATATATTCTTGTAACTATTAATTGATTGTAGTAAACCACTTCTCGGTAACCAAGAAAGTTATGTTGCCTTTTTGTGGAGGTCTGTGTTCAATTGGCCCTCACATCGTGAGTTGAATGTAAAGGGAGATAAGGCGAAGGTCAGTTGTTGGTGTGAGTATATCCAACATACTATCTGTTGTGGCAGTTCAGTTACACCTTGAACTTGGGTAAGAACAGAGAGAACATCTGACCTCCACAGAGCGTCATAAGGGCGTGTATACTGTACGAGTTCAAACTGTTGTCAAACGCCGTTGTCAGCGGAGTGAAAGATATGCCAGGCATTTGGTGAGGATATCGTGATTACGGCACCGGTGGTTTAACAATTTTCTGGACGGTGACGAAACACTCGAAGATGCACCACGTGCCGGAAGAAAAACATATGTACAAAACGAAGATCTTCAAGCACTAATTGAGGTGAACAGAAACTAGGGACTACAAATCAGTATGGGTGGAGAAATCATTCGGTAGCTCCTCCATCAACTTGGGAAGCACTAAAAGTTGGGTCGATGAGTCACACATGATTTGACTCCGGGCAAGAAGGCAACGCAAGCAGACACCTGTGATTCTTTGCTGTCTCGTATGAGGAAGGAGCCATTTCCGGACAGGCTGTTGACGTATGATGAAA
The DNA here is from genome assembly GCF_964235325.1 of Thermobia domestica. Taxonomy (NCBI): domain Eukaryota; kingdom Metazoa; phylum Arthropoda; class Insecta; order Zygentoma; family Lepismatidae; genus Thermobia; species Thermobia domestica. The sequence continues at coordinate 47,117,143 of NC_137471.1, forward strand.
CGTGGGTCCTGTACGAAGATCCACTGCGCCGTCAACATTGGTTAACATCCCACGAACGGATTCCAAAACAGACGAAACCAGCACTGTACCAGAAGAAGGCCTCCTGGGCGTTTGGTGGACTTCTCACAGCATCATGCATCGGGAACTTCTACCAGCTGGTCAGAGAATCAATACAAGTATGTACTGTCAGCAGTTGATCTATGTTCAAGAAAAAAGACAATACTCTGGAGCAAGCACTTTTGAATCGCAAAGGGGTCCTCCTGTTACAGGACAACGTTAAGCCCCACGAGGCTACGATGACCCGTAACACCATTCTACGCCATATATGGAAAACACTATTGCTTCCGCCATACTAGCTGGACATTGCACCGTCCGATTATCACCTGTTCCATTCCTTGGACAATGTCCTTAGAAGATGTCAGTTCAAATCCCTAATAGAGGTGCAAAATGTACTTGATACCTTCTTCGCTTCATGGTCTAACGGGGGCGCGGTGGTCACAGTTGAGCTCGTCGTCTCGAGCTGTTCACATCGTGAGTAGTGTTGGTCCCATTAGAGTGCCTGATATCGCTACTCATACGTTAGTTGAAAAGACTCGTGCTTCTTCCACAAGTTTGTGCTTTAGTGTGCTCGGTGAATTCTCACCCTGTGTGTACAGTGTTTTGCAGTTTAATAGCTTGTAGTAGTATGGAATATAAGAAGGACTTACAATTTCAATTAATATTTGACCGAAGATATAGAAATGTAAAACCTAATGCTAGTCAAGTATATCAGTGGTTGGAAAATAAATTTCCTCGTATCTTCGACAACATTTGTGCGCTCCAGTTACATGCGGAATCATATAGCATATATATTAAGTTTAAAGATTTACAAGCCTATGAACATTTCGCAGCAACAGCTCCTTCGTCTGTAGAATTCACGCATGTGTCTGGGGAAACAAGCACAGTAAGGATCGTCCCCGCTGATGACCCCATTCGGTTGGTGCGTATATACGACTTTCCTCTGGAATTACCATTATCATTCCTAGAAGATCATTTCAAAAGTTATTGTAAAGTGCGCAATTTGGAACCACAATTATGGAGTGCCCCTTTTCCCCCTGGCATAGACAGTGGCGTACGTATTGTTCATATGGAAATACATAAGCATATACCATCCCGTATCATAGTGCACGGTTGTAAGGTGAGTGTGTCTTATGAAGGGTAGCCTATTACTTGTTTCAGATGTCAGAGCAATTTTCACACGATAGCCACGTGTCCTTTGAAGAATGCAAAACCAACTACGGCCGCCCCTGAACAGACGTCTCTACACATGACGGAGATTGGCAAAGTGCATCGCTCTTTTCCCTCTTCTGGCTCGCCTTCGCTCTCTGTCCCTGCCCCCCGGGCCCCTGCTAGAGTTCCTCAGGCTTGCCTTCATTGACTGATACCACCGAGTTTCCAGTGTTAGTACAAACCCCCCAAGTGAATTCACCTCTAACAAATAATGTCCTAGTTATGGAAGATTCTGAAGTGAAACTGCGACCCCCGCCTTTACAGAATACGCCTGTGGATGTCATGGAACTTGACTCGACTCGTCCGTCGGAGCAGGAAGTGTTAACAGTTCAGTCTGGTTCTTCGTCTGAAGTGCAAGACAATAATGTCCCGTCTTCAGCTGAACATACTGTTCATTCTGTGCAAGCTGATTTTTCTTCACAACAAAAAAGAAGGAAAGTTACTCGAACGTCTACACGTAAGAAGGAACAGTGTGCCCTTGATGTTACACGAGGGATAGACCAAGCTGAGCCACGCGAATTACGATCACAACATCGGGCAATATCTGACTCAGAATTGCCCTGAGGCGTGGTGTGTTTACTCTTCGCTATTGACCTTCACACCTGCTTTCCAGGGCTTCGTCCGCATTGTCTGTTATGAGGTATTTGGCAGTGTTAGTTTTTGTGTTCGTACAGGAAAGTTCCCTCGGTTTGTTTTCTATTCGTCTCAAAATGCGTCACTTTACTAGTGTTCATGGGAAAGAATTCCTTTCACCTTTGTAAGTACTTTTTTCTTTTTGTTATAGTTTTCTTTTTGAGTGCTTTTATAATGTTACCAGTAAATTCATTTAAGTTAATATCACTCAATATTCATAGAATCAGTTCCGATCATAATAAGGCCCTTCTAAAACAGTTCATCGAAAGCCGCCGACCAGACATGTGTTTTCTACAAGAAATAAGTTCTCTGCTTACATCTTTGGATTTTCTTACTAATTATCAAGTTATTATTAACCGCGACCAAGAGACTGGGGTTGCGATTTTGGTGCGAAAGGGTCTGAGTTATGATCGTGTTGTGTTAGCCCCCGAAGGAAGGGCTATACGTTGTTATATTCAGAACATTTGTTTTATAGCATTATATGGTCATTCTGGCTTTACACGCACAAAAGAGAGGAGCGAGTTTTATGCAACTACCATTCCTTCTTTACTTCCTCCGGGAATTCCTCATTGTATAATTGCCGGAGATTTCAACGCCCTTGTCCACTTCTTATAATTAGGAATTTAGTTACTGAGCTTCATCATCGTAGCTTGAGGGGTTTGTTACTCTATTTTTGGATGAAATTTTGATTCACCCCATCCTTAAATCGAAGTCGCGTGACAAAAACCCAACCTGAAATAGCCACTAACTGTATTCTAAAGTTCATTTCAAACTGTTCAGCCGCTTTTCCCTGATTCCATCATTCACAAGATCAGCTTCATATTTATACGCGAGATTAATATTAATGATTTTCTGTAAAATGTATCATTTCTCATGAACTACAGGTCCTAGTTTCAACAGCGAAAATGCTCGGACCCTGAGCTCCAAAGTCGACCACAGGAGCTAACTAATGTTGAGATCTATGGATTAAGCAAGCCAAGGGAGATGTTCTAGTACATCACAATGTTCACGAAACCACTCGTTAACATTTGTAGAATGAGAATTTGAGCAATATTATCTTAGAAACTTACGTCAGTGGCCGAAATATCATCTGGACCATTGAATGCATGTAGGCATCTAAAATCTATGCATAATCACTGGCAGTAATGCGTCTTGCGGAAGTAACTACATGACCCACGGCATATCATGATATTGCGGACTCTAGTGTCAAAGAGCCACCGGTATATTTTACTGAAGGGAGGTGACAGTTCGGAGCATAAGCTCCTTTGGACTTCCGTCATTCATAACCACGGTTTATTTTCAGAAATGAGGTAGAAGAGGGATACTACGTGTTATCAATAATAGCTCACTAGCTAATTCGTGTTTTCGACATCATTTTCTTCTTGCTAAAACGATGTGGGAATTTGGAAATCGCAAGTCGACCGTGGATGTTCAGATTATGCAACTCGCATCGAATTGTGATTATCGCGATCCAGGCATTGATTGATTTCCGCGAACACTTTAGCGAGATTTTCTCTACGGCCTTTGGTAACAATCCTCTTCAATAGTAGACGTTTCCTATGACTGTGCTTCTCTTACGTCTACTAATGCTCTTTGCCGAAGTTGTTTTACCATTATTTTTGTAGACGCGCATCACCATGAACACTGCGCACCTTAGACACATTTGCAACAAATGACCACGCACATGAATTTAGTCTCTTTGAAATCCAAAGAAGTATCTTATTTGCATCACCATGGTCTACCCGCTTCAACACACTCTTTAATTCTACTTCTCCTAACGTACTTCAGAGGATCACATTACACGCCACTGACACTGGCCAGTCTCTGCATACACATCCTAGGACATAACAGCTCATATATATCTTATAAAGGTCACCAAGAAAGTTCCGTCGCTTTTTCACCTACTACCCTCAAACATCGATATGTCACCTAAGACGTACCTGGAAGATCGAAAATAGTCCCCATCAGCATCGACGACCTTTTCCGAACGTTCTGAAAGGTCGTGGATTTTATCGCGGTAGAACTTGATGGAACATGAAGCGAAGAAGGCATCAACTACATTTTGCACCTCTACTAAGGATTTGAACTGGCGTCCTCTAAGGAGGCAGTCCAAGGAATGGAACAGGTTATAATCGGGCGGGACAATGTCCGGGGAGTATGACACATGCAACAGTGTTTCCCATCCAAGCCGCAGAATGGTGTCCCGGGTCATCCTAGCCACGTGGGGCTTAGCGTTGCCCTGTGACAGGAGGACCCCTTTGCGATTTAGAAGTGCTGGCTCCAGAGTTTTGAATTTTTCTCGAACATGGCTCAACTACTAACTGTACACAGTTGCATTGATACTCTGACCAGCTGGTGGCAGTTTCTCATGCACGATACCGCGAGCAGTCTACCAAACACACAGGAAGACCTTTTTCTGGTGCAGTGCTGGTTTTGGCTGTTTTTGAACCGGTTCGTGGGATGTTAACCATTGTTGACGGCGCCCTGGAGCTTCGTACAGGACTCTCTTCCCTTCCCATGTCAACACCTTGTCCAGAAATGGCTCCTTCCGCAGACGCGACTTCAAAGAAACACATGTGTCTGCTTGCGTTGCCTTCTGGCCCGGAGTCAAATCATGTGGGACCCATCGACCCAACTTGTAGTGTTTCCCAAGTTGATGGAGGTGCTGCCAATGGTTTCTCCATTCACACTGATTTGTAGTCCCTGGTCACTGTTCGCTTCAATTCCTGCTTGAAGATGTTCGTTTTGTTACGGCACGTGGTGCATTTTCGATTGTTTCGTCACCGCCTTTAAACTTGTTAAACCACCGTTGCACTTTCCGCGTAGTCACCCTCTCCAAAGGCCTGGCATATATTCCGCCCTGCTGCAGCGGCATTCGACAAGAGTTTGAATTTGGAGAGCATACACACCCTTATGACCCTCTGTTGGGGTTCCATGTTCACTCTGTTCTCACGCAAGTTATGGTGCAACTGAACTGCCCGAATCGGGTAGTATGCTGGATATACCCACACCAACAACTGACCTTCGCTTTATCAACATTCGTATTTAACTCACGGTGTGAGGGCTAATTGAACACAGACCTCCACAAAAAGCGACAGAACTTTCTTGGTTACCTTTATACGTGGTGCAAATTATAAGTGTTTCCGTTAATTTGAAAATTATCTGAAACTTGTAAAAGAGGAATATTACCCAACAACAAGAAAACTCGAAAACTTATTCTCATAATACGTCCTCTGTCATAAAGCCTAAAACATAACTAAAAAGTGTACTTATATAAAATAATGTTCATTGGTCCTAGAAAACAAATAATGCTCATGTTACTGTTAACAGTTGTCTACGCTTGGATGAATATATAATTGGGCCTTTTATAGTAATTTGAGGACTCTCAATACAATGAAATTATTTTAAATTATATCCACCCATGGATTCACGAGAAAAATGTCCTGAAAGTTTAAAAAAGAAGGATAAATATCCCAAATTTCAGGTCATTTTTCTCATAAATCCATCGACGATTGTGGATAAAAATAGTTTAATTGGATTCTGTGTACTCAAATTACTATAGGGGGCCGAGGTGGCTCAGTGGTAGAGCGTTCACCTCTGGTGCTAGGGGTCTCGGGTTCAAACCCTGCTCCGCCAAGTAAACTTTGTGGTGGACAAACACCGTGGTCGTGGGTTTTCTCGGGGTTCTCCCGTTTCCTCCCACTTTCTTCATTCCACCATTTCATTCATCTCTCATCATCACCGTCTCCTTTAGCCTAACCGGCATAACCGTGGGACGTAAAACTCAAAAATTTCATTTTCATTTCATTTCAAATTACTATAAAACAGAGCAATTAACAATTTATTCAATTATGGTCACTTCTTACAAGCAACATGAGCGATAGTTCTTTGTTCCTTGTGTGATGAAGGAAGAATAGATATGAAATATTTTTGAAAAAATCTTCCAATTTAACGCCCCACGACTATGTCCTTTAAGTAAGGGAGACGATTATTAATACAAGTGAGTGATGATGGAAGAATTTGGTGAAATGAGAAAGTGGGAGGAAATTTCACGGACACGATGTTGTTCACCACAAAATTTACTTGGTCGTGGATCGAATCAGGGACCCCATGCAGCAGAGGTAAGCGCTTTACCACTGTGCCACCGGGCCTCCCGAAATATTTTTGAAGGTTAAGAGAAAGAATATATCTTGTAATTAATCATACCTATTACATTTTTTTTATTTAGTCTATCCTAAATCAACAAACTCAATACTAGTTGTATTATTTTTCACTTCTCTTATTACAAATTACGTCCATAAAAAATTTATTTGCTTTCTCCCGAAATGTTTGGGATTGAATATAAACGTTTCCAGTGTAAATCTACTGTTCGTGCGACGACATATACACACTCAAGTTGGTTAAATATAATTAATCAAGTTAGGGAACGATATATATACACAATTTATATGTGTAGTCTTCGTTGTGACTGGTATGAGCGAGCAAAATTTTTCCGATAAAAAACTGGAATATTTTATAACAACCTCCAGGTCATCAAATATTGCATATCTCTCTCATAGTGACCACATCTGGTTAGCTTTCGCTGGGAATAAAACTAATGGCTGTGGTTGGGCAGAGGGCAAAAAAAAAAAAAAAAAAAAAAAAGTAACACATTCCCATTTGCCGTCTCTCCATCAATCCATAATTCTCGTGTACAAAATGAAGAATTGGTATTGATTTCAGTGCCTAGACATATTGTGCATTCCGTATCTGATATAACTCGTAATTTTATATTATTGATCCTGTACTCACTTTCCTCATCTTACTTTGTGTGTGTATACTATTTCTATTTTAATACAGAGAAGGGTCATTTGTTTATCGACTTTCTGACGAAATCGAACTGAAGCTCAGATTCTAACACCACAATCTTGCCTGTAATACGTTCTATTATTACTGTAATGCTTCTTCCTAGTTTTTATCCTTGGAGATTTTTCTTAGCGTCCCTTTCAACATTGAGGATGTGTGCGACATGAACCTATAGCTTCACCGGGAATGGAATCCGGATCTCCCACATATAAGACGCGTAAGCAAACCATGTAACCATGAGGAAGATCATACTGTCTCCTTGTTTAATTCTGGAACTTACACTGAGAAAAATGATTGGCTTGAAATTGACCCTATTGGTGTATATTTTAGCCCAGCTGGGTGGTTAAAACTGCTCCTACCCAAATAAGGTCGAAGCGTTTAATTAAAATGGGTTGAAATAAGCTCAACTGAACATGCAGTTAAATGTCGGAGTCAAACCCAACGACCCAATTGGGGTGAAATCACATAACCGGTTAATACATTTAACCCAACTTGGTATATAATATGACCCAACAAAGTGTAAATCCCATTAACCCGTTGTGCGTTTGACCAAACGGTAGTTCAAAGTGAACAAGCATGGAGTAGAGGTCTGCACGGGCTCGGGCCGAGCCCGCGAGCTTAGGCCCAACCCAGCCCGCGGGCCGAACTCGGACCTGCAAAGCACATATCACTTCGGACCCGGGCTGGGCTCGGGCCGTAAATTTTTAAATATACAACCATATTCCATGAGCCTTTTCGGATCTAACTTTGTAAATATACTGTAGAACGATAAATCACCGTTCTTTCTGGACCGTTCTTTCTAGAGAACTTTTAAAGCACAACTGCAAAATTAAACCGCTTGGTGCTGTAAATAAAAATACAACTTTGCGTTAATTATTAAGTTTCTGTAGTTCGGGTTTATGTCGGGCTCATTTGATTTCGGGCCGTACTCGGGCTTAAATGCTAAAACATATTTTGGACTCGGGTCGGACCTTAAATTATAAATTCACGGGCCGGGCCGGGCCCGTGCAGATCTTTAGCGTGGGGTTAAGAAATTACCACATTGTGAGGTTGCTTTGAGAAGGAAGGGAGTGCAAATAACCCAACAATGAGGTAAAATTGAAACATGACGAAATATTGGGCTAGAAAAGTCAAGGTAACGTTACGTGTAGAGATTTAACACAATATGTGGTTAATGTTAAACCATCAGTTGGTTACAAAAGTGACCCAACATTACATAGCACAAAATGGTGTTTTAAATCAACACCAAGGATATCGTCTTCCGAGCATATCAGAAATAGCTACTTACTGGCTATGAGTATTTGCATTGCTTACAGCCAGTAAGTAGTTATTGCAAAGCTTTTCGCAGCATATTTGGCATTTATGTAAGTAGCAAATAACGTTCTATGTTTTCTGTGATTGGTCGCAATAATAGTATTTTTTAATTTGTGAAGAGTCTGACAACAGTTACACAAGTAACTGTTGTGCCATCTGTTTCTCTTATGTACTAGGACATAAGTATAACAGATGAGGAAGAAAGATTACAGCACTGCTATTCGTGCATTGCGAGGTGGCACTTATTACCCTGATGAATCACTCCCTATATTCCTAATGGAAATCCAAATCGTTCCCACGATGCAACAAAAGTGACTCTGCGACACTACCGGCTAGAATTGTAACTAAGTGCATTGTCTGCTATTGGCAGTAGCTAAGTGTATCATTGGCTAATTCTATCAGACTCACGGCTCTGAATGATTTGATTCGTTCTTGCTTTCAGTGTGGCTTCTATGCTATTTCGGTGCTATTTTCTTCGCCTGTAGCCTTCCGCTTGGGCCGGATCTAACGTTGCTATTATAACCGTGCTCTGTCAAGATATAACTCTGTATAGTTTCGACTGAATAGACAATAAATAACAAACATGTATTGTAATTTTTGTAGTACTAAATTATCCACGTAAATCAGATTCCTTTAGACTATATGTTTCACGCATCATGACACTTTCCGTTAACCAGATATGACCCAAGTGTTGGTTTAAAATATTCTACAGTGACATATAGTCATTTTGTTGACCCAACGGTTAATGCAGTTGGGTTGCAAGTGACCACCCATCGTTTCCAAACAACCCAATGTGGTTGTGTCAACCCAATCATTTTTCTCATTATATATACAAACATTTTTTTTTTGTTTGTTTGTTTTCGATTTTAGATTAAAAGTCTTCTAGAATGGCGATGTCCATCTGTCCATTCATCTGTCCATTTGTATGTCAACAACTGTCAGAGCAAAAAACAGTAAAAGATAGAGAAAATTCGAGTCCTAGAATCGAATTAGCCTCCCAAGAATAGATTTCATTCCCATCCTAAAAAAACTACATGAACTCACTCACTGACATGAAATAACAGGTACTTCCGATTGACGTGAAAAATTGAAATTTGGCATGATTGTAGCTCTTCGAAACTAACCCACAGGAAATCTGACAAAAGCGAATATTTTTAAATTTTAGGGGTCTAAAGGTGATGAAGAAATTCCCCATGTTATTTAAATGAGCCTTACTTTGGACTTAGAATCTCATGTTTTAGGCACTCGAAATTGAAATAAAACTTGAAATTCTTTACGCTTGTACGTTTTCGTTAGCGTTACCTAAGTAGATAACCCAAAATAAAAATTTCCAACTTTAGTGGGGTTTTACGGAGAACTGAGAATACTTTCCCATGTTATTTGTATGGTACATTTTGTACACACCAAAATTATTGGGCATTTTGTGCAGGGTTGTAATGATTAAATTTAGCTTAATTGTCACTTTTCAGGACTAACCGATAGAAAAATTGCCCATAGGCAAATCGCCGTAATATTTTTAAGTTTTAAAAGGTCTAAAAGGGAGAAGAAATTCCCCATGTTATTTAAATGGGCCTTTTTGGACCTCTAATCTTATATTTTAGGTATTTGGAAAGTAATTTTATGGACAATTGAAAAATCTTTTCCATGTTATGTATATAGGACATCTTCTATACCCCAAAATGTTTAGGCACTTCCGGCAGTATAAGAATAATTAAATTTGACATGATTGTAACCTTCTTGGACTAGTCCACAGGAAGATTTCCAAAAGTGAATATTCTTAGATTTTAATGGGTCTAAAAAAAGGAATGAAGTAATTCCCATGCTATTTAAATGAGGGTTTTCTTCTGATGCAAAATCTTATCTTTTAGATAATTGAAATAGGAAAAGAAACTTGAAATTCGAAAGAAACGTGGGTTTGAGAGGTATGAGGGCGTAGGCCAAGGAAACGTGGAGATCTGAAGGCGGAATCCCCAGCTAGGTAAAGGCTAGTCTCTTCTAACACTGGAAATGATAGAAAATGTACACTTCCAGTTGTATTATTTATCTATATAGAGCAAAAATTGTAAGAGAAAGCGAGAATAGCTTTTTGAGATGGATTCCCTATACCAAGAGTAAAATTCGTCTCAGCATTTATTTCTTTATTCAAATCAAAAGTATTGTAAATCTACGATCTCTGGTTTAACACTGATCGCCATAGTGAACAAACAATAATTAATAGCGAGAAATATAATTTTTATATGGATTCGGTACTGCAAAAATAGATATCATTTCTTACTTTATTCCTCTTTTGCAACCAAAAGTAGTAAAAATCTACTATTTATTTTTATTCAAAGAAAATAAATAATAGATTTTCATAGAGAGAGAACCGTAATACGAAGCGACAGACTCATTTATATGGATTTAGGACACCAAGAATAGATTCTAGTTGATCTTCTGTTCTACTGAAACTGGAATTAGTAAAACATAACACAACTTCCGATTTAAATACTAGGAATGCAAAGTATATACCCGATTGCAATGAAATGAGCTGAGCGAGCTTAAACTACGTAATCAGGAAGCGTTTTTCGGTGATTATTCCTCGATGGTACATCGGATTTTTGATTTCGACCTATGTTGTCACTCAGCACGACATACTCTATCAGCGTGCTAAGTTTGGTTGAGATCGGCCAAACGGTCTAGAAGGAAGCGTTTTTCGGTGATTATTCCTCGATGGTACATCGGATTTTTGATTTCGACCTATGTTGTCACTCGGCACGACATACTCTATCAGCGTGCTAAGTTTGGTTGAGATCGGCCAAACGGTCTAGGAGGAGTTCGCGGACAACCAAACGGCTAACCCGAGTATAAGAGCTTCGCTTCGCTCAGCTCAATTACTTTCTATATAGTAATAATTGTAAGACATGGCGAGAAACTGTTTTTATATGAATTCAGGTTCCGAAGAATAAGTTCTATCTCTGACCTTATTTCTCTATTGCAACCGGAACTTATAACTCTATTACTTGATATGGATTCAGGCTCCCAAGAGTAAGTTCGATTTCTGAACTTATTCCTCTATTGCAACCGGAACTTATAACTCTATTACTTGATATGGATTCAGGCTCCCAAGAGTAAGTTCGATTTCTGAACTTATTCCTCTATTGCAACCGGAACTTATAACTCTATTACTTGATATGGATTCAGGCTCCCAAGAGTAAGTTCGATTTCTGAACTTATTCCTCTATTGCAACCGGAACTTATAACTCTATTACTTGATATGGATTCAGGCTCCCAAGAGTAAGTTCGATTTCTGAACTTATTCCTCTAATGCAACCGGAACTTATAACTCTATTACTTGATATGGATTCAGGCTCCCAAGAGTAAGTTCGATTTCTGAACTTATTCCTCTATTGCAACCAGAACTTATAACTCTATTACTTGATATGGATTCAGGCTCCCAAGAGTAAGTTCGATTTCTGAACTTATTCCTCTATTGCAACCGGAACTTATAACTCTATTACTTGATATGGATTCAGGCTCCCAAGAGTAAGTTCGATTTCTGAACTTATTCCTCTATTGCAACCGGAACTTATAACTCTATTACTTGATATGGATTCAGGCTCCCAAGAGTAAGTTCGATTTCTGAACTTATTCCTCTAATGCAACCGGAACTTATAACTCTATTACTTGATATGGATTCAGGCTCCCAAGAGTAAGTTCGATTTCTGAACTTATTCCTCTATTGCAACCAGAACTTATAACTCTATTACTTGATATGGATTCAGGCTCCCAAGAGTAAGTTCGATTTCTGAACTTATTCCTCTATTGCAACCGGAACTTATAACTCTATTACTTGATATGGATTCAGGCTCCCAAGAGTAAGTTCGATTTCTGAACTTATTCCTCTATTGCAACCGGAACTTATAACTCTATTACTTGATATGGATTCAGGCTCCCAAGAGTAAGTTCGATTTCTGAACTTATTCCTCTATTGCAACCGGAACTTATAACTCTATTACTTGATATGGATTCAGGCTCCCAAGAGTAAGTTCGATTTCTGAACTTATTCCTCTATTGCAACCAGAACTTATAACTCTATTACTTGATATGGATTCAGGCTCCCAAGAGTAAGTTCGATTTCTGAACTTATTCCTCTATTGCAACCGGAACTTATAACTCTATTACTTGATATGGATTCAGGCTCCCAAGAGTAAGTTCGATTTCTGAACTTGTTCCTGTATTGCAACCGGAACTTATAACTCTATGACTTGATATGGATTCAGGCTCCCAAGAGTAAGTTCGATTTCTGAACTTATTCCTCTATTGCAACCAGAACTTATAACTCTATGACTTGATATGGATTCAGGCTCCCAAGAGTATGTTCGATTTCTGAACTTATTCCTCTATTGCAACCAGAACTTATAACTCTATTACTTGATATGGATTCAGGCTCCCAAGAGTAAGTTCGATTTCTGAACTTATTCCTCTATTGCAACCGGAACTTATAACTCTATTACTTGATATGGATTCAGGCTCCCAAGAGTAAGTTCGATTTCTGAACTTGTTCCTGTATTGCAACCGGAACTTATAACTCTATTACTTGATATGGATTCAGGCTCCCAAGAGTATGTTCGATTTCTGAACTTATTCCTCTATTGCAACCAGAACTTATAACTCTATTACTTGATATGGATTCAGGCTCCCAAGAGTAAGTTCGATTTCTGAACTTATTCCTCTATTGCAACCAGAACTTATAACTCTATTACTTGATATGGATTCAGGCTCCCAAGAGTAAGTTCGATTTCTGAACTTGTTCCTGTATTGCAACCGGAACTTATAACTCTATTACTTGATATGGATTCAGGCTCCCAAGAGTATGTTCGATTTCTGAACTTATTCCTCTATTGCAACCAGAACTTATAACTCTATTACTTGATATGGATTCAGGCTCCCAAGAGTAAGTTCGATTTCTGAACTTATTCCTCTATTGCAACCGGAACTTATAACTCTATTACTTGATATGGATTCAGGCTCCCAAGAGTAAGTTCGATTTCTGAACTTATTCCTCTATTGCAACCAGAACTTATAACTCTATTACTTGATATGGATTCAGGCTCCCAAGAGTAAGTTCGATTTCTGAACTTATTCCTCTATTGCAACCAGAACTTATAACTCTATTACTTGATATGGATTCAGGCTCCCAAGAGTAAGTTCGATTTCTGAACTTATTCCTCTATTGCAACCGGAACATATAACTCTATTACTTGATATGGATTCAGGCTCCCAAGAGTAAGTTCGATTTCTGAACTTATTTCTTTATTGCAACCGGAACTTATAACTCTATTACTTGATATGGATTCAGGCTCCCAAGAGTAAGTTCGATTTCTGAACTTATTTCTTTATTGCAACCGGAACTTATAACTCTATTACTTGATATGGATTCAGGCTCCCAAGAGTAAGTTCGATTTCTGAACTTATTCCTCTATTGCAACCAGAACTTATAACTCTATTACTTGATATGGATTCAGGCTCCCAAGAGTAAGTTCGATTTCTGAACTTATTCCTCTATTGCAACCAGAACTTATAACTCTATTACTTGATATGGATTCAGGCTCCCAAGAGTAAGTTCGATTTCTGAACTTATTCCTCTATTGCAACCAGAACTTATAACTCTATGACTTGATATGGATTCAGGCTCCCAAGAGTAAGTTCGATTTCTGAACTTATTCCTCTATTGCAACCAGAACTTATAACTTTACTACTTGATGTGGATTCAGGCTCCGAAGAGTAAGTTCCGTCTTTGACATTATTCCTCTATTGTAACCGGAACTTACAACTCTACCACTTTCGGTTTCACTATTGAATTTGTATGGTTTGGAAGTTTATTCAGGGCGTCTACTAATCTGGAAAACATGGAAAACCTAGAAAAGTCAGGGAATTTTAGAATTTTTGAAAATGTTAGGGAGAAGTCAAGGAATTTTCTGTATATTCTGGAATTTTTTGGTAGAGTTAGATTTATTTCATTACTTTTACATTTTATCTGCACCATATTTGGGAAACAACTTTACACTACAGCAGAAACCATCATATTTTATAATGAAGGACTTGGCAGGCGGAAGGACTTGGCAGGCGGAAGGACTTGGCAGGAATGACTGGAGTTGGCAATCCTTGCGTCTGGAGCTCGTGGTTTCTGATCACGTTAAAAAAATGACTCTCATATCCAGGAGTGTAGTTGGGCTATTGCAGCTGATGAGTCCCTCATAAAGTCCTAAATAACACTTGTTCTAATCTTGTTGATTTTAATGTATGGATAAGCGAGAGCCTAATCATGTATGGTTAACTCTAATTTATAATATAATGCGTAGCTATATTAGTTAGATTTGAAAGTTCATATTCCATTTTCAGTGCAGTTTGCCGTTCCGTGTGTCTTTTGTGATGTTTATTATTTTTTGCAAGTTATTTTTGTGGATATTTTTGGTATGCTTGAACTTTTAAATAAGATTATTTTTTCTGGCAAGTGCTCATATTTTTATACAAAACGTGAATGTAGTGGACAGAGCTCAGTAATTATTACCACACTTGAAGAAGTATGTCGATTCAGTTTCAGGTAGTATTCGAGAACCATCTTGCAACAGCTTTAAAATTGTTAAATCCGACCTGAAAGAGTCTTTGCTTGAAGTTAATTTAGGTTTCTTCCAAACCGTTGCTGCAGACATTCGCCCTTTCTTAACGAAATTTCAGAGTCTCACCAATGTTTCCTTTTTTATGAGGAAATATTTAAACTTCTTAAGTCCCGTATGATTAGATGTTCCTTATGTTATGATTAGATTATTATTAAAAACCATTGTGATTGAACCAGCAAGTTCTGAAGACCTTATGAAAGTTTGTATAGAAGATGATAATAAAGATCTGTGTTCGGCTAAGCATATTGATGCCGGATTTTCAACACGTACAGCATTAAAATCAGAAAAGCTATCTGGACTGGATATCCTTCGTTTTGGGAGGAATTGTTTGCATATTTTAACATGTAAGAAGATTCTCTGCAAATTGTCATTGAAATACAGACGGTGCTGCATAACTCTCTCCCAATTCAGTTTTGAACAAGAGACTAGGGGAGGAACTAATAACCGTAACATTGGAAGTGCTCGTGGAGAATCATCATTTATCTAGCTCTGTTGCTGATAAAGTAAAACAACTCTACAGTGAAATTTGTACTCAAGATTCAGTTATCACAAGAATGAAGAATTTTGAAGTGACAAAGGATCGTTTAGATCACTTGTAGTTCTTCATTCTTGACAACACTAACACCAGCAACAGCTTTTCAGCGTTCGTTAAGAAAAATTCTAGTGTTATTACATGGAAACTCTTGCGTTGAAAACGCAGTTTCTCATTGAATAAAAAGTTCCTTCGGATAATCTACACGAAGAGTCTTTAGTTTCGCAGAGAATATATGACGCTGTCACGTCCCACGGAGGGTTCAGGTAACACCAATCTTAAAACAATTACTTCGTGCAGCAAGAAATGCAAATGCCAAATTGAAAGAGGCTCTTAGAAGGAAGCAGGTAACAGCTGAGGCAGAGAAAAATTGTTCGGAAGAAAGACAACAGCTGCAGAGTTGGGAAAACTGAAGGAAAAGAAGGGGAAAAAAATTCTTGAGAAGGCAGCAAAAGAAATCAACGAAGTTGATAAACAAATGAAAAATCGTAAGAAAAAGATCCAGTAACGTGATCATAATTGGAAATCTTGTATAGATTTTAGTGTTCCAAATTATAAAAATATTCTGTATTTTGTATACTATTCCCTTTCTCAATTAATTGACTTCCTTTGATATAAAACACGTTACAATTGCCTTTAATACCTCGGGAAAAATCACGAAATAATTAGAATTGTTTACTAAATGTCACAGCACTAACACGTCATCTGTAAATCCAGCGTGCGTGATAAACTGTTGCATTATGGGTTTGAAGCAACAATCCAACTAAGGATGGATTTTGTTGTTGTTGAAAATTCTTTACATATAGCAAGAAGCAAGAACAAAATATTTTTCGTAAACTGAAGGTTATTTTATTCCTTAACATAATCATAAATAAACAAAGCGTAATACTTTTGGAAGTCCTGAGAAATTAATAAGATTATTTATTGTATTAATTATAACAGTATTAGTATTAAATTTGTTGACCAATCATCATTTCTAAATTGCAACACTTTGAATAGAGCTGATATTGGTATCAGCAATGTTTGGTATTTAAAATATCGATCGATCCTAACAACGATAAACGAAATTTAATATCAATGATATTTCACGTGTTTACGCTTGATTGTGTTTTCACAGTTGGTTTAGGTAATCAACTAGCGATGACACAAGCTACTAACCGGATGATTTCGACAGACACGATTACATAAATACAGACTATGATCCAGAAAGACCAGATTAAGCAGATAAATGGTAGCTATAATTCCGTAAAGATTTCGTAATGTAGATAAATAATTACGGAAAGACTTTGTTATGCGGGCAGACCTATGATCTGGAAATATCACGTTAACAGTATGATCCAGAAATATCCGGTTGTACTGTTAGAAAGTTTGATCCGGAGAGATCGATAGACACTCTGGTCCGTTGACCAACTTACACGGTTAGACATTATGAAGCGGAAAGACAGGTTACGCGAACAGATACTATAATTTCGTAAATACTTCGTTATGCAGATAAACACTTAATTTAGGAAAGACTTGATTATATGAATAAAATCCAGAAATACCACGTTAAGTGATAGACATAATGATCAGGAAATAAACGGTCATGTTGTTAGAATTATGATTGGAGCAATCTCATTATGAACATAAACATTATTATTTGGAAAGACTTCGTTATGGGAATAAGCTCTCAAATCCAAGAATACAAGATTACATGTATAGACACCATGATCCAGAAAGATCCAGTTATCCTGATAGACACTGCGATCTGGAAATATTTGACTATGGGGATAGACTATCGCTATAGGGATAGATGTAGAATATTTGGTTAATATTCAAAAATACATTGTTACGTGTGTATACACTACGATCCGGGAAGATCGGGTAATGGCATATATATCTACGATCTGCAAACACTTGGTTATACGGACAAATACTATGATCCACAAAGATCAAATTACGAAAATATACACTGTAATCTGCAAAATATCAGATTGTTCTGTTTGACACTATGATCCTGAAAGATCAGGTTATGGCAGTCCGGATAGAAATTATAATCTGGAAAGACTTTGTTATGCGAATAGATACTATGATCCAATAATACCTGGGCACGTATACAGGATATAGGATCCGTAAAGACCCGGTTATGCAGATAGATATTATGATCTATAAAGACTTGGATTTGTAGATATACAATATAATCCGGAAATACTCGGTTACACGGAGAGACACTATGATCTGGAAAGACTAATGCATCCAAATGTACACTATGATTTGAGAAGATTTAGTTACACGGGTTGGCACTATTATCCAAAAAGATCCGATTATACAGATAGGCGTTATGGTCAAAAAAGACCGGATTACGCGAAGACATAATCCAAAATGACCTGAATTCGCGGATAGACATTATGATCAAGGAAGGCTCAATTACTTTGATAGATATTATATCTATGCAAAGACTCAGTGGCATAGATAGTAGGGCGGAGTGAAAAATTGACTTTTTCACTTTTTTAAAAAAATCTATAAGGGGCTAGTGCGGAAAAGTTGCCAAATGATCTCAGAAACAATTGTGCAAATTTTCAGTCTATTTCGTTAATGTTTTGATCTTCCGCCAGGGGTAAATTTGGCCCTCCCATCAAATTATTCAAATTGAGCCGTTTTTGTTTTTGCATTTATCGCGCTAATTTTTGAAGATTTATCAATGTTTCGTACATCGTTAGATTTGCCATGATACTGACATTAAAAATGCTTAGTACTCATTGTGAATAATTTTCGCTTTTGAAACAGTTTTGGCGGGAAACCGGATTTTCTACTAAGAATTCATACTTGACAGTATCTGTGCATTGTTCGGAATGCACATAAAAATAATATACGTTTATCAGCTCTTCGATTACTTTAGGAGGTAAAGTATAATTGTACTCTGCATTTCTGCTAGTGCACAATATCCTTTGCACATCCTTCCATAACCCAGAAGTAACCATGAGGAGGTGGCTGCATCCTAGTTCCACCCATTCCCAACCCAACCACCCTACCATCTGCGAATGTTTCTTTCTACGATTTGAAGAAGTTATGTTTTATATCCATTTTCGGTAGTCTTTTTCTGCTCTCTAACCTCGCTCTGATAAATCCGTCTATGTTGTCAGGCCCACAAACAGCACTGAAGGCTTCAGTGACAAGCGTGACAATCCTTTCTACAAACTGTGTGTGTCAAGAAATGTTTGATATCCAGTTGATCAACCTCAAGAGGAATTTCTCCTTTCAACATCGTATTGATCTCACTGCTTGGTATGTTTCTTGTTATAGGTGGCTTGGTCACCTCACACTCACTCGTTACAGTTGACTAAACCGATGTAATCCATTGCGCTAGGGATCATTGAAGGGACCTCGAAATTGCCAATATACTCTTTCTTTCCTTCTGCCCTGGCCTTCAGTATTCTCCTCAACGCAAGTTCCCGAATATGTCTTCGCTCGTCTTTAAACATGGAAACAAGGATGTTTTCAGAATGACCAAAAATCCATTTCATTGAATAACTGGGTCTACTATCTTCTTTAATTTTTCGCTAAGATACCGAGACCGAGTAATCAGACTCATGAGATGCTTCGCCCGTCCTCAAAATGCGGTTTGAACTTAATACCAAACCAAGTGGGAGCATACACTTTACGACAAATGTAGCAAGCTTCTTCAGAATCTCAGAAGGACTCGATGTACTTATGTATTGTCGAAGAATTCTGTTGGCAGTAGTTAACCATCTCAAGTGCGAGAGTTTTCCAGGGTTCTTGCTTTCAAACGATGTAGTGCATTGTCCACTTGCAATTGCTTGGCATATTTCGTAGAGCTATTGTTGGTCGGAGCTAAGTTCTTTAGGGTCCACTGACGGCAAAATTGTGTCAATAGTTTCGTAGAGAGTCACTGGCAGTTTCTCGCGCTTCTGGAGTTGAGATCCTATAGGCCCAGAAAACATCTACGGTCTGGTCGTATGACCGTAAAAAATATAGAAGGAGATGAAGAAGTGGTAGCTCATTTGCATGAAATACACAGATTGCCCACTGTGACGGTCTCCCTAGGTTCGTTTCAAGTTGTCGGAATAATATTCTGTTGTGATTCTCACATCTCTGAAGATCGCCATCGCAAGCTCGGAACCATTTCTGTCTGATCTTCCACTTCGATCACAAGCTATTCAAAAATTCGATAGGATTAGCCTAGCGGTCGGAGGGGTAGGTTTGAGTTCGTGCGGCGATTCTCGTTTTTTTTCGGCTAGAATTAAACTCGTCATCATCATAGTCATCTGAAGAAGTCAGACAAACTTCAGTCTCCGTTACTTTGATTATCTTCTTTCAGTTCTGAACTTTGTTTCAACTTTCTTTTCCTTGCTTTTTCTCTGTTCTACTTTCTCTCTGTTTTCCTTAGTATTCGCTTTGTCGTTTTCACATCCAAGCCTCCAATGAACGTTCTTCTCATAGTTCGCTGATCATAAAGGAATTCTTTTTCCATGGGAGGGACTCTTCTGAATTTCTCACAAGTACAACTTTGGAAATCAGAACATTTGCACGCTGCAATGTCGAAGAGAATAATTCTGGCATTTTCCAGAAAAGCCTTCTTGATCTGAATAGCGGATTCAGTTGATTTCTTCACGCTCTTCATAAATTTTGGAATACTTGCTGTGATACGAGCGAATCATATCAACAACTCGTTTATGGGAGATGATTGGGATTGATGCCTTTGTCCAGATTTTCTCTACATTCTTGCTGACAATATCTGCGACTTCCGAAACAGATTTTGGCTTTCCTGATTCCGTAGATGCATGGTCTCGAATCCAGAGATAGAAATTCAACACATCTTCGACACGTGGTAGAACAATTTCGGAAAACTCCGATAGATTTCCAAAAATTTGACATGCCGAGTTCTTTCTAGTTTTCTTTTCCTTAATCTGCGTCATTTGTACAGTCCGGAGTAATTTGATTTGACAAATTCACAGTATTCGGTGTTTATATCTGTAGTATTTTCTGTACTATCAAAACCAAAATTAGTTCACAATCACACTAAACACTTTGTAACGTTGCTATTAACAGTACTATTAACGGTATTATCAAATCCAAAATAAATGTACATTTACACTAAACGCTTCGTAATGTTGCTAGGTGCTAATTTTCTGTTATATAGCCTTTTGCTCATAAATGAGCTGATGCAATCTTGACTACAAGTTTCAATGCCAATAAGAAACAAATCACTTTCGCACTAAACACTAAAATATTTAAGCCCACACTATGTTTGTAATGCTGCTATGGTGGACACTCTGAACTGGAATGACGCAATCTCGGCTACACTTTTAAACATCAGTGGGAATACAACTAATGGGAGAATAATATGTAATTATGGATTAATTATATTATGCTTCTGTTTAGTATTTCGAAAAAATGTGCAACACTACTAGTATAAGTGCAAAAGTGCCCATGAATCTTAACTGAAAAATTCTTAAATACGAAAACTTGTGATTTTTCCTTAAAAATAACAATTTTACCCGAAAGAACGTCAAACACGCGAAACAATGACAATGAACAACAAACCTTTTCAAAGTCCCAGCAACGACGAATCTAACGTTGTGCGAAACATTGATATATCTTCAAAAATTAGCGCTATAAATACAAAAAATGCAAAAACCGGCTAAATTTGAATAATTTGAAGGGATCGCCAAATTTGACCCTGGTGGGAGATCAAAACATTAAGAAAACGTACTGAAAATTTGGAAAATTGTTCCTGAGATCATTTGGAAACTTTTCCGCACTAGCCCCATATAGATTTCAAAAAAAAAGTGAAAAATTCAATTTTTCGCTCCACCCTAATAGATAGACAATATGACCTACATCCACCCAGTAATTCAAGGTGACCAGTGATCGTCGCGAAACCGTCAGGCTTACAGAAATGAAGGACTGTCATGCCACTCCGGCTACATTATTCCAACTGTATGCTTTTTTTCTTCCTTGCTAGCCTTCGAGTGAACGCGTCCACTCGAAACAACTAGATAAATCGTATCGAAATTGAGAAATATTACAAATGTAACATTGGAAATCTAACACATGAGTACTCAAGCTCAAATGGGGAAACGTATTAACTCATTACATAGTTCTGAATTACAATGCTGTACACCTGATTTCGTTCAAACTTCTGTCAAGTCTTCTGGCCTAAGAACCAATGCTCAAACTTGGATTTCGGAAGCGAAAATCGTAACCCAAATCTCATGTGTCACTTTCTTTTTTTAAAATAATGCTTATTAGTAATTTCACAAACAAATCTTTGTAATACATAACCATAGGGCATTGAACAAAAGAATCAATTTAATTATATGTAATAGCCCTCATTGGTGGTCTAGGGGCTAAAAGGTGTAACTTTGGTGCATGGAACTCTGGGTTCCATTCCCAATGATCAGAATAATATGAAATATAGTGGTTCGAATGATATTTTAAATTGCAGGATCAATCTACAAAGGTATCCAAGAAAGTTCTGGCACTTTTTCCCACCACCTTCGAACATCGATATGTCACCTAAGGCGTATCTGAAAGAACAAAAATAGTCAGTATCAACGATCTCCTGCCAACGTTCTGGAAGGCCACGGATTTCATCGCGGTAGAACTTGGTGGGCGGTGAAACGAAGAAGGTATCAAGTGCATTTTATACCTCTATTAGGGGTTTGAACTGGCGTTCTCTAAGGTGATTGTCCAAGGAATTGAACAGGTGATAATCGAATGGTGTCATGTGCGGATGGATGATGGATGGATGCAATAGTGTTTTCCATCCAAGGCGTAGAATGGTGTCCCGAATCATCCTAGCCACTAGGGGCTTACTCTTGTCCTGTAACAAGAGGACCCCTTTGCGATTCAGACTGCTGGTTCCAGAGTTTTGAGGTTTTCTTGAACACGGCTCAACTTCAAACAATACACAATTGCAATGATGCTCTCACCATCTGGTAACAATTCCCGATACCATACCGCGGGCAGTCTACTAAACACACAGGAGAACCTTCTTCTGGTGCAGTGATGGTTTCGGCTGTTTTGGGAGCGGTTCATGGATGCTAACCAATGATAACGGCACCATGAAGCTTCGTACAGGACCTACTTCTCATCACAAGTCAACACCCTGTTCAGAAATGACTCATTCCACAAACGAGACAGAAAAGAAACACAGGTTGCCTTCTGGCCCAGAGTAAAATCATGTGGAACCCATCGATCTAACTTGTAGTGCTTCCTAAGTTAATGAAGGTATTGCCGAATTGTTCCTTCGCTCACCCTGAATTGTAGTCTCAGTTCCTCATATGTCTGGCCACTGCTCGCCTTAATTGCTGCCTGAAGATCTTCATTTTGTACATGTGTTGGTGTTCCGGGACGTGGTGCGTCTTCGAGTGTTTCGTCATCGTCTTTAAACTTGTTAAACCACCGCTGTACTGTCCGCATAGTCGCGACACCCTCACCAAAGGCCTGGCATATCTTCCGCTCCGCTACAGCGGCGTTTGACCCCAGTTTGAACTCGTACAACAAACACGCCCTTATGACGCTCTGTGGGGGTCCCATGTTCACTCTGTCCTTACACAAGTTCACGGAATAACTGAACTGTCCCAACCAGGTAGTATGTTCGATATACCCACACCAACAACTGACCTTAACCCTATCTCCATTTGGACCCAACTCACGGTGTGAGGATCAATTGAACACAGATCTCCACAAAAAGCGATAGAACTTTCTTGGTTGCCTTTGTACTTACGAAGTCTTGTTGCTGGCCGTCATAAATACAAATCTACCAATCCAATCATTATATACATTGATAGTGAGGAGGATAATACAGCATGTTTTTATACTAATAATTGCTTGAAGTTAGTACATCTATAATAAACTCTCTTGAAGGTGATATTGTGTGGTAGGAAACGGCATATATCGTACGGATTGAATTTAAATTATAGATTGCTAATGAATGTATGATAATTCAAGCTCCGACTGCAGTTTGGAGCTCACGTTAATAATAGGTTCTGTCTCTCATAACCTTGATGTTGTATATAAAAGCAAAACTTTGTAACTAAATTGCTTAGGGCTACAGTGGATTTGATATTCAATATCCATTATATAGAAATACTGATTCTCGACAAATTGGTATCTTCCCTAGGACTTACTTTCAATTATTGTGTTCTTTTAACGTTAAATTAAGACATAAATTTTTATCAGTATCACCTTTCTCTTTATGACATTAAAGCTATTATTGGAAGTCACTATTCGAACATCTTTTCATGAATTGATCTTCTGGGGAAAAAAATGAACTTCTACGGAACAATTGGCTAGCTCGCATCTATTCTTAAAAGTACATGTCAAAATGTCATTGAAAAAGACTTTTTTGATTCCTTTTTCCACTTTTTCTTCTTCTTCTTCCCTCTATTCACAATAATCTTTAGCTTCTTTTCTGTACGTTTCTTACAAGTCAGATGAAATAGGTTGCTGCTGTGAAAGAAAATGGAAGGGAGTAAAAATGGCTTACAGTGTTGCCAACAGTATATATAATTTCGTTTTGTGTTAAAATATATGTTGTTTGTTTATTGATGATTAATGTACCTTTAGCACCGAGATTATGTGAAACATGGAGCTACAGTTTAAGATGAAATCCAAATGATGGTACTGAATTCGATGCTCTCTTACCGGGAATCGAGTATTAAACTAAATGTTCTATTGTTTTACTAATGTGTACTGAAGTGCAACTGAATTAGGGATAGCTGAGTAGTAAAGAGTTGCTGCTTGTTTGACCTTGATAACAGCTGTCACGAAACAAAACGTATCCTCGTGGTTCTGTGAAAGTCGTCTGGAGGAATAGCCTGACAAATGTCTTCCAGAATTTCCTATAAATCAGTTAAGGACGCCTGTAATGGGTTCATCCAGAGTATACCAGAGGAGTTCAATTTGATCCTAGTCGAGGCTCTAGGTAGCCATTTCAGAATGGAGAAGTAAGTGCAATGCATCTTGGACCAGGTGATAGCCAACCGGGATCTGTGACCGGTCCAGTTGTTCTGCTGCTACACTCCGTTTGGGATATAAGTGATCGCCAATGTACTTCGGTGTAGGGCTGTTGCATAGTCCGGTACGTGCACAAAAGTTCCCGAAGATTGCCAAAAGAAAACAACCCACATCATCACGAAGTCACCATGACGTTGCATAGTTCTAACCAGGCATCCTGAATCAATGCTTTCATGGGTTGATGCCATATATGTAGCTAATCATCAGCGTGATACAGGATCGAAATTGCCGAGATAAAGGTTAAACCTTTTCCGTTCTTTTCCGTTAACAATCAATTTGAATTGAAGAGATTTAAATTAACCATTTTCGGTTTAAACATTTATCGCAATAGAACAAAAATTGTACTAGATAACGACAAACGGCTTCTTGCAATCGGTTTAGGATCTCAAGAGAACATGTAACCTCATCTTATAACACTGTACCAAAACCGGAAGTGGTTCGAGTTTACTACTACGTCCGGTTTTAATATTTTGTTTTTCATAGAGCAAAAAGCGGTAAAAAAAAATATCGAGAAGCAGTTTTTTTGCAACCGATTCATTTTATCGAACGAAGATTCTATCTTTTCCGTTAAGCATCTATTGAGACCGGAAATGGTTCGGATTAACTATTTCTGGTGCCATTATTTATCGCAACAGAACAGAAAAGATAGTAAATAGTGATGAACTGTTTTTATAATCGATACCATGTCTTAATAGTATACGTATGTATGTATCATCACAAGCGGCAACACTATATCGAAATTGGTAGACGTTGAATTTACTAGTACTTCTGGTTTCAATAATGATTTTCGTAGATTAAAAACTATAAGAGATATTGAGAAGCGAAGTTTTGCAATCGATTCAGTGTCCCAAGAACAGGTTTCTATAGTAACGTAGCGTGAAGTTTTGAAATAGGTAGGCTGATATTAGATTTGTAGCCAGAGAGTGGCTAGGAGGGGTCCAATCCCCTGAAACTTCCAATTGTTTGTTGTATGTATACATGAGTGTAAAGTGAATTCAAGTTGCACCCCACCCCCCAAAAAAAAACTATTCCGCCTTTATTTAAACGATCACGTCTTAGTGTTCTGACTACGGACCTGACTTTACTGTTTGACAGAAAAATGCTAATTCCTGCAATAAATTTTTCATACAATGCAAGAAAAAGTATCAGAGTAGTTCTGCTTCATATTTTCTTTACATATACGGTTTCATTACATATGCGATACTCGCACATCACACATACACTGTATTACTATTTCAAAGAAACAAATAAAAAGAGGATATAGGGCTATCTTAATTTTAAATTCTCCAAATCATAGACACAAACTTAAGCACTTCACCCACAACAACACATATCAGCGTACTTATGGAAAATAGTAGTGCTGCAGCTCACAGTCAATTGATAATTTTTACAGAAAAATACTAGTTTTAAAGGAACTTTTTACAGAAAGAGCTAGTACAAAAAAGGCACTACTTATACTTCATCTGAGGCTTCATTCATATCGATCTTCGCAAACCTTGCGGGTCGCAACGCAACGCAAAAAATGCAATAAGCAATTATAACTGCTATGTCAATTATCGCCAACTAAAATGCAAATTTTACGTTGCGATTGCGGAAACCGGTATGCAATAAGATCCCTAATGTATTAGTACTATTTATAGTAAGATCTTTAATCTCTTTCTCTCTTTTTTTTTTCTTTCTCAGAACTTGTTACTGAATCCGAGCTCCTAAATTTTTCATAGTCTCTCTGTTTTATACTTTCTTACAAGACCGTGTCCTGTCGCTTTTGTTTCCCCAAACACCCGAAAGACTAGTCTTTCGTCAACATTCTTCCACGTTCGTTGCATCTTGTTGAATTTGTGTATTGCTCATGGTTTTCGTCTGCTGAGGGTGACGGGAAAGCTATTGTCACCGCCCCATTCTCAAGATTACATAAGAAAGGCGTAAGGCTAGCGGCCCATTGCCTACAATGCGTACTTGCAGAAGCTTCAATCTATTCTCGCGTGATGTTTAAACAGCGCATCATAAAATAAATTCATTTTAATAAAATTAATTGTATCAATGTCCAAAAGCAACATTTCAGGCTGATGTATAAATATATGGATAGACTAAGCCTCATAGCCTTAATGGACACTACGTCCCTGGGTTTCTATCTCCTCCCTTAACCTTCTGTTAAAAACGTAAGAGGTTAAAATAAAATGATTTTTGATTTCAACCCTTATCGCTATAGACCGAAAACAGTGAGGGATATCGAGTAATTGCCTTTTGATATGGATTTAGCCTCCAAGAAACAGATTTTATCCTTGATATTACTCTATTACACCATTAGTTATAGAAGTACTACTTCAAGTTGAGTATTGAGGCCGCAGTGGCTCAATGATAGAGCGTTCAACTCTGGTGCATGGGGTCCTTGGTTCGATCCCAGTTCGCGCCAAGTGAGCTCTGCGGTGGACAAACACCGTGTGAGTGGGTTTTCTCGAGGTTCTTCCATTTTCTTCACTCCACCATTTCATTCATTTTTTATCTTCACCATCTCATTTAGCTTAGCCGGCATAACCGTGGGACGTAAAACTTAAAGATATTCCTTGTTAACTTTCTCCTAAAACTGGAAGCTATAAAAATTCACTACAACGCCATTTCTATTTCACTACAGCGTATTTTTAGAACGCTAATTCGATTATTTAAAAAATCTCTTGTTGTTTCTGCTCTACAGTATTGAAACCGGAAGTTGTACGGAGCTTTCTATCACTTCTGGTTTTAGTAGAAATTTGAATATAGAGACCAAATGAATTCTTGAGACGTTTAGTCGATTGAAGGAAATTATATCTCGCTATCTACTACCGTGTTTGCTCTATAGTAGTTAACGTTAAAACAGGAAATGGTTGATTTCCATCACTTCCGGTTTGAATACTACCTCCATGAATGGACTCGATTCCTAGTTGTTGATCGTCTACACTCTGGCCAAAATTAATGCGGGTCCATCAAATAGTTCTGGAGATATTTTTTTTTCGGATGGACACATGGACAGGTAATTAATTATATGAAAGAGTTATGGTAAACCAAGCTTCTTTATAGATGAGTCATAAGTTTTTCAATATTCTGGTGCACAGCATACTTGTACAGGTTGGCCCAGAAGTGGGCGTACCCCTAATTGATATTTTTTTCTGACGGTTTTAGCTTTTAACCACAGTTGTTTGGTAGCATTGCTTGGCATTGCCTGGTAACATTGATTGGCATTGTCTGGCGACATTGCTATCCATGTTCATTTGTTTTCTGTTTTGTAACAGTTATTACCCGAATCAGACGTTTCCTGGCCGATGGATTAGAAGAGGTTCTTTATCTTCACCAGCTCCCTTTGCCTGGCCTCCAAGAAGTCCCGATCAGACGACACCAGACAATGCTCTCTGAGGTTTCATAAATCAACAAATAAGAAACACTCGATATCACACAACGCAGGAATTACGAGCGGCTGAGGAACACACTTTCACCCTCGTGACTCCGGAGTATCTCCGCGAAACATCTGCGAGAACTTGGCGCAGAATTCAGCTGTGTTACGACATGGATGGTGATCATACCGATGTTTATGACTCTTAAGACTTCAAGGTAACTGTCTACAGTGATTTTACCATAACTAACATAACACTGTTGAAACTAAAGGGGGATATACCCACTTCCGGACCACCCTGTATTTATTTCAGTACAATGAAACTAGGTTCACATTTATAGTACAGTCCGTTGCTTTGGACTGTCTGCTGGTACCTTCCTGCCAGTTCATCAATTCCATGTCGATGTCAGGTAAAGGTGTTGATCGCACTTCAAAAGAATATTTCATATAGCCTCGGTCTTGAAAGGGGCGCTAAATTCTAATCAACAAATCAATAACTTTAAATATTGTTCTGTGATAGTACACAATACACTCTAATATAGTCTCCTAAGTAATAAACTTAGGACTAAGTATGATATATTCCATTGTAAATTATTTCCGGAACAATACAGAATTTTATGAGCTTCCATATAGTGAACTTTTTTGAAGTCACGTATGACAATTCACCGTTCCACTACCGATTGTATTCTATATCACGACCAGCATTCTTGAGAACTGCCCACTAGCGCACATTTTACTGCAGAATATATTCACCGGTGCACAAGAAATATTTTATTGCACCTGTATTCAGGTGCTTTCCAGAAGCTAAAACTGAATGAATCTAACGAGAAGAAAAGTAGTGTTTCAAAACTTCAAAGGCAGAGTAGACCATTAGGCAGATATCGGGAATCCCCACTGTGATATCGGTGAAGTGAATCGCACAAATCTCGGTCCTAGCTTCGATCAGGTTGGTGACCGCTCCATACAGTTTAAGGATTTCATTATTGTAAGTATCTGTTAAAACATGTTCCAGATAATGCATAGCATTGCTCGCAGCGCAACGTAGTTTTAATTTTCTCTTGTAACAAAATTCCACCACAACCATGAAATCTCATGAATAACTTTCGGTCAACTGAGAACAAAATTACTTTGCCTTTTTGTATCAACACTGGAACGTAATTGCTCATATCTCTACGCTTGTGTGCTACAAATTTTTACTGATTTTTTTTTTTTTTTTTTTTTTTTTGCCATGTAGCGTTTGTACATCTTTCTGTAGTTGGTTTTTCGTTGCACAACATAGCTGTTTCTTTTAACCGCATGAGCATTCACCTATGGACTATCTCGGGACGTAACTATCTTGTGAATGGGTGGTGGTAGAGCTGCCATTTTTTCAGAGAAAGTAAAGGAAGATTTTACGATTTTTAGGTGTTAGAAAAGATAGTAATATTCAGAATTTACGCATAACAAATACTTATACGGTTTTAGATAGTAACGTACACTAATTTTAATCATAAACTGAGACAGTTTCATTAAAAATAATTGCAGTATATAAAATACAAATAAAGATATTACAATTCTCAGTGATAGATAATGCGGTTCGAATTCCACAGTATGATGTAAGTCCTCATTTCATAAGACCCCGGCGTTGAAAGAACCGCTGAACTCAAATTCAAACGACTAAGCATACTACCCAAATCTTTGTAGCCTTTTAATTGTATTTAATAAAGACTTTGCATCTCAGGTTCTTTTTCATACACTCAAACAATCTTTGCAGGACACATCGAAATTCACAACC
Source organism: Thermobia domestica (assembly GCF_964235325.1). Lineage (NCBI taxonomy): Eukaryota > Metazoa > Arthropoda > Insecta > Zygentoma > Lepismatidae > Thermobia > Thermobia domestica. The sequence goes on from NC_137471.1 coordinate 47,146,557, forward strand.
ATTCGGAGTTCTTCCTTTATTACTTCACAGAAGCTTCTGTTCCTGACATTAGTACATACTCTGCTTATATTAGTTCACAGGAGATTCTGTCCTGACACTAGTATATTCTGCTTTTATTGGTTTACAGCAGCTTCTGTTCTAGACATGAGTATATTCTGCTTTTATTTGTTCACATAGTTTCTGTTCCTAACATCAGTATATTCTGCTTGTATTAGCTCACCGAAGCTTCTGTTCCTGATATCAGTATCTTCTTCTTCTGCTTCTATTAGTTCACTGAAGCTTCTGTTCCTGACATGAGTATATTCTGTGTTTATTAGTTCACAGTAGTTTCTGTTCCGGACATCAGTATATTCTGCTTTTGTTAGTTCACAGTAGCTTCTGTTCGTGACATCAGTATATTCTGCTTGTATTAGTTCACAGTAGCTTCTCTTCCTGACATCACTATATTGTGCTTGTATTAGTTCACAGTAGCTTCTGTTCGTGACATCAGTATATTCTGATTGTATTAGTTCACAGTAGCTTCTCTTCCTGACATCAGTATATTCTACTTTTATAGTTCACAGTAGCTTCTGTTCGTGACATCAGTATATTCTACTTTTATAGTTCACAGTAGCTTCTGTTCGTGACATCAGTATATTCTGCTTGTATTAGTTCACAGTAGCTTCTCTTCCTGACATCACTATATTGTGCTTGTATTAGTTCACAGTAGCTTCTGTTCGTGACATCAGTATATTCTGATTGTATTAGTTCACAGTAGCTTCTCTTCCTGACATCAGTATATTCTACTTTTATAGTTCACAGTAGCTTCTGTTCGTGACATCAGTATATTCTACTTTTATAGTTCACAGTAGTTTCTGTTCGTGACATCAGTATATTCTGATTGTATTAGTTCACAGTAGCTTCTCTTCCTGACATCAGTATATTCTACTTTTATAGTTCACAGTAGCTTCTGTTCGTGACATCAGTATATTCTACTTTTATAGTTCACAGTAGCTTCTGTTCGTGACATCAGTATATTCTACTTTTATAGTTCACAGTAGCTTCTGTTCGTGACATCAGTATATTCTACTTTTATAGTTCACAGTAGCTTCTGTTCGTGACATCAGTATATTCTGCTTGTATTAATTCACAGAAGCTTCTGTTCCTGAGATCGCTACATTCTGTTTTTATTTGTTCGCAGCAGCTTATGTTCCTGACATCAGTAAATTCTGGGTTTATTAGTTCTCAATAACTTTTGTTCTTGACATCAATTCTGTTTGTATTAGTTCACAGAAGCTTTTGTACCTCACATCAGTATATTTTGTTTTCCTTTTTAGTTCTCAGAAACTTATGTTTCTGACATCAGTATATCACGATCGATTGAAACTGAAATAAGATAGAGATATCGTTGACTGACGAAGGCTAAGATGCTAAATATCCAAATGATCTTTTAAGCATTAGTTGGGGTGTCAGTTAGATGGGAGATAGAAAGGCAGCCTTTTGCATTTTCCGTCTGAAAATTAAATTACATAATTAGGTTGCGTTAATAGTGTGTTGAGAAAACATTTCCTGTAATTATTCTTTCTCGCAGTAGTTTACTGCACAGTAACTTCTGTTTTTAAAATGTCTATGAGCATAATTTCTTTTATTTATTTAAAAGAAATGGAAGAATTAGCTCTACTGAATTTTGCACCGGAAAATGCTTCAATTTAGCATTCCAAGAACTGCTTAGCTTTCTGTGCTATTAGACTTCACTCAACGCTGCTACTTTGCTAGCTAACACATCATACACTATCACCTAAGTGGTGGAACTTTCATGGTTTTACGTTGCACCTGAACAGATGCGCACCAAGATTTTTGTTTTATTTATTGGCTGTCCAAAGTTTGGAGGTTCAATACTAAATAAACTATGTCTATATAGTGTGGAATCACTTTTATTTTACACCCTAAAAGACGATCAGTAATTGTTAAGTACTGTCACCTATATTGTAAGGATCTTCACCTTTTAGTGTGTATTACTTCGTCAAGCACATGTTATAATTGTAAAACACCTGCTATTATTTACAAAGCAGACGATACAGAAGAAAACTGGAAGACACGAAGCCGACGCGGTGGAATCCGAAGATGAACGAAACACCCAGAAATCACCTATAAAAGAAGACCAAGAGAGGACCAAATTATCAGTTGATCACTGATCGCTTAACCTACAACACCCACTCCTGAGGTCGCACTGGACAAGGGAGTTCTCACCTTACGTAAGTCCCTACAGGCTGCCGTGAGCTAAGGCGATTCCTAATCACAACTAAACCTCTGGAAGCCGCCATAGGCAAAGAAGGTATACTATAAAAACCTCATCCTTTAGCCGCTACAGACACCCTGGAGACTGCCATGAGCAGAGAGGTTCCCTTCATCATCCGAGACCACTTCACTTCTCTGGTAGACGAATACTGTGTTATTCAAAGAGTGCACAAATATATGTCGAGTTACGATCTTTTTGAGGATCCGGATGCAGTGGACTCTATGCAAAGTTATATTCGTCTATACAAAGTTATATTCTCTGTACGATATTATGATATAAACATGAAATTGTTCCCAGTTCTTGTATTCTTCTTCATAGATGTCACAGCTATCTACCAATAAAACATGATTATTTCATCCTAATTGTTTCTGGCCTTTCATTAAAAATTCTACTCTAATTTAAAAAATACTTGTGAAATACCAAAACGCAATGTGTATAAACAGACTTGATAATAATAAATTACACGGTACTTAGTATTACACTCATTAGAAAATATAGGTTTATGTTCATAAGTAGTAAGTGGTTCATATCACTAAGATGTTCTAGTCGGTCGGGTACGTCACCATTGATGTTTACCATCGTCTCTAGGTGAGATGATATCATGCATCTGTGAAACTAATATAACCTACGTGTTGTGATGTGGTCGGCATCACATTGTATCTGATTTCATCAACCTTTGCAGTTCATATATCTTATTAACAGCCACTATATGTCTTCATTCGTACTTCCCAATGATTATGATTAAAGGCCGTAATGACCATGTATTTATAATAAATTTATTTTTCACATAAACAGCCCATATCCCAACGCTTGCTTGAAAACAAAAATGTCATAATCTTTTTATACTTCCTTCCCTACAGAGGGCGTTACTCTCTTCAGGTAGTTACTAGCATGAGCTAGCAGCATAAGAAAAATCAATTAAATATTTAATATTAATGGTGATCTAAACATTCAAAGCACTTGGGTTATATAACATTTATAACCAGAACGTTCTGAGGAGCACTGTTGCAAAACTTGGTGGTTTCGAGTAAATTTCGGGGAAATCTCCATGAGGGGAACATTTAGAACAAATTCCTCTTTTCCTACATCTAATTCCTTTTAACTCTCACACAGACTTAAGGTCAAATGGTTATTTTTACCTAAAAGCATAATCCGTACTTAACTCATTCTTTGTTTCCTGTTTATAAATATAGTCAAATTAACTTTGTTTTAATTCTCAGATTTATAACAGATAGCATATGAGTTACACTTGACATAGAACTGGAATATGCTCAAAGATGATATTTAAACTCAAACTCTTTATAGAAATAACAAGTACGAGGTAACACCACTAACTTCGTCTTATCAAAGTCAATGGCATTGAACTCTGTCCTACTATAGAAAATGAAATGAAATCTGTAAGTTTTACGTTATGCCGGCCGGCTAAAGGAGACGGTAATGATGAGAAATGAATAAAATGTTGGAATGAAGAAAGTGGTAGGAAACGAAAGAACCCCGAGAAAACCCACGCACACGGTGTTTGCTCACCACAAAGTTCACTTGGCGCAAGCTGGGGTTGAACTAAGAACGCCATGCATCAGAGATAAACGCTCTACCACTGAGTCACCGCGGCTCTGCCCCACTAGAGTAATTAAATAAAGTAATTAAATAATATACGAGATTACCTACACAAGCAAAGCTTTTCTGGATTGATTTTACTTTTCGTTTTCTATTTATACAAAAAAGAACACCTGTACTCATAACTACTAAAGTTTTCTAAGTAATATTGGTCAACCATGACTAGATTTTAGGATTTAAAAAATCAGTGATTTGTAAAGTTCTTGAGAAATAAAGACGAATAGACTTCGACTCAAACAACATTTTGATTTCTTTACTATTGTGCAAGTTTTTTTAAACGTATTTTAGAACGTGAAAAACTCATAAATGTTCCAGGATCTGCCGCTTTAGATATTGGCCGACCAGAACTCAGCTTAGGATTGCGTTATGTTTTACTTAAACATATTAGGAATTAATTTGTGTTCTAAAAATTAAATATTTAATTTTATATTCCTTTAGACCAAAGAAGATAGATAGGTAATGAAAGTGAATGATTATGAAAAACAATTGGTGGAATGAATGTTGGAGGAACCTGGGGAACTTCGAGAAAAACCACGTCGTCCTCCACAAGCTCAGGTGATCTGGGATCGAATTACAGACTATTCGCACTAGATATAAGAGCTTTACAGCATTTATTTCTGCTTTCTTATTAAAAATTTGCTCCAACCGGGACAGTTGTCTCCACGATCCTTGAATTACTCTTATTCAATTTTCTTCTTTACCCAATACAATTGAAACATGAACTCAGAGTCTTCAAGGATAGTTAAAAATGCCTGTGCTCTTCAGAAAGATTTGGGTTTTGTCTCACGATCGTCATTCCTGTTAATTAACAGATCAGTCAACTAAAAGCATATGACAAATAAAGAACAGTTAATCAGTGAAATACATTTTTTGTTTATTTTAAAACTCGCTCAAGTCAATAATAGATTTGGTGGAAAGGAAATCCGATCTAGTTTATAAAATATGATTAAAGCCGTTATACATGGTGTTTCTAAACAACACCAACAACCTTTGTAAGGTGATTCTTCACACCAAGATAAGACAAAAAGTGCAGACCATCCTGGATGCAGAAATCCGTAATTTCGGAGTTATAGACTGCCGAAAATATGAAAAAATTAGTTTTAAAGTTCCATAGCTCCAATACTATGTGACCTACGGTAGTCGGGCCAGACTTCATTTAGGAACTATTATGTTCCCTATTTCAGAATTCTGCAGTACTTCCGCAACAGTTTTTATAAAGGTAGTTGATGCTGTATTTCGAATCACATGCCCGTAGCCAAACTACCTCCATAGAAAATATTGCATAAGTACTGCAGGATTCTGAATCATGTATTTTTGGATAGCACACATATTACTTCCTAGGTGAACTCTTGACCTGGCTACGGTAGGTCCCATAGTATTGGTGCTATGGACCTTTAAAATTAATTGTTTCATGTTTTCGGTAGTCTATATCTTCGAAATGACAGATTTCTGCACCCAGGTTGATCTATACTTTTTACCTTATTTTGGTGTCAGGAATCACCTCCCAAACGATGTCAGTGGTGTTTTGAAACACCCTGTACTTAGAGAAAAGTATCTGAACAGAATATCAACAGTAGTATATTAATAACAGCATTAATATTACTAAAAGAAATATTAATTACGTCATATTGTGGATTTCCTAATTATTCATGTGTTTAAGAGTGCAGGTACATTTTGATATTGATACAAATTAAACTTACCTGTGCTGTAAATGATCTTAACTGATTTTTATAATCTCCCAAAATTAAGATTCCGAAGGCTTGTAAGGCCAGATGGAAATTTGAAATTTAGAAAAAAAATGTAGTCAACGCAGTATCAGTTTTTCGTCGTTGTTGCTGGTAATTTTTGATCAGATTCCACTACTCAGCTCTCTTAGAGGTGGCTCTCAAGTTGACAAATATATATTCTTACACGAAATTATTTGTGAATGGTACTGACGTATTTGTTTGGGTAATAAATAATTAAAGTTTATAAAGGGCTTCAAGCGAGAGATTGAACTCGGCTATTGTTGTTGTTACTTACTGTTTGTGATGTTGTGTGTTGGAAACCGTAGTCAATATCGTTAAAATTATGTACAAATACACCAAATCATCATATGCTGTAATTTGTAATATCTTTAATTCTTGTAACCGGTGCTGCCAATTTAACCTAGTTTTCACTAAGTCTAGCCTATTTCGAGAGGCATTTAGCCATACGAATCTACGGAATGCTTAGTCTTAAATATAACTACTTTTATGAAACTATGTTGTTGCCTTTGGCTTTTTTCTTAGCAATAAAATTAATTCTAAAAATAATTTTCTTCAATAATAGTGTATTTTTTAAAAATAAATCTATTTGTAATTATATATTATCGAATTAATTGATTTCTCTAGACAAAGAGTGTTTTATTATGCAAGAAACACTTGTTTTAATTGTTCTTCTGTCTTCCCACCGACAGATTTATAACTACAGGGTGTCCAATACAATGCAACTCAGTGTTTGGGGTAGTAGAACTTTTGAACCAGAAGAGATACACAAATAATGGTTATACCAAAATGAAGCCTTGTTCATGCATATATTTTTAAAATAAGAAGCAATGATTGAAATACAATAGGAACTACACAGTGTTATCAGATATAACCAAAGATGTAATTTTTTTTTTACAAAGCACGTAAATTGACTCATGACTCACACGGATGGATGTTCTGTCATTAATTTACAGTTTGTTTAGTTGGAGTAGCTTGGAACCTATGGAGGAGAAAAAAGAATTTTTCATTTCAACCGATAACTAATCGGATGAGGCCTCTGTAAGGGACGAATAGAGAAATCGTAGTTTTCATAAATTAACACTCTGAATTGGCAACTTTGCTGATGTTTCAGTGCATCAAAAGGTGTGTTAAGGATCTGTCTACATTATGCAATTCCTGAAAACAATGAAAAAGAAACTTTGAAATCACCATGATAAAACTTTTGCTTGCATGCACCCGGCAACACTGCTACTATCACGAAATGAGTTATTAGCATTATAGCAGATGCTGGAAGTGCCCCCTGTTTTGATTCAAACCCTGGTTCACATGCTTCACCATGTTGGCAGTAACTTTACGAAAAGTAGAAGTGTTAATGTTTTCAATATCACTGTGAATATTCGTTTCCATGTCTTTTATAGTTCGAGAATTGTTCTTGTATACCTCTTGATTTAAATAGCCGCATAGAAATGAATAGCAGTGTTGCTGGGCGTATGTAAGTAAAAGTTTTATCATGATAATTTCCAAGTTTGTTTTTCATTGTTTTCAGGAATTGCATAATGTAAACAGATCCCTAACACGCCTTTTGATGCACTGAAACATCAGCAGAGTTGCCAATTCAGAGTGTTAATTTATGAAAACTACTATTTCTCTATTTGTCCCTTACAGAGGCCTCATCCGATTAGTTATTCGTGGAAATGAAAAATTCTTTTTTCTGTCCCATAGTTTATAAGCTACTTCAACCAAACAAACTGAAAATTAATGACGGAACATCCATACGTATGAATTATGAGTCAATGTACGTGCTTTGTAAAAAAAAAAAAAAAAAAAGATTTTCACCGGTTACATCTGGCAACAATGTGTGGTTCTTATTGTACTTCAATCGTTGCTTCCTATTTTAAAAATATATGCATGAACAAGGCTTCATTTTGCTATAATTATTATTTGTGCATCGCTTCAGGTTCAAAAGTTCTACTATCTCAAACTCTGGCTTTGTAATTCAAAATAGGTATTGCTTTCATCCAGTCACCTAAAAACTATGTATTGTTGTGATGAATAATTATTCATTGTTTGATGATATATGTTGTAGTGTCCAAAATAGATATTGAGTTGTGTTTAACGTTCCTTTCAACAGCGAGGCTATATGAGACGTGGACCTACTGACATCTGTAATCCGAACCACATGAGCTTCCACCGGGAATCAAAACTGGATCTCCCACGCCAAAGCCGTGTACGCTAACTGCTTAGCCACGAAGGACGCTGTACACGACACAGTGAAGGCGTGACATTTTCTCAATATTGAAACAGGTGGAGATGTTATAAGGTGGAGATGTTATATATATTCTTGGATGCCTTAATTCATTTGCAGAAAACTCGCTTCTTGCTATCTGTTACTGAGTTTGTTCAATGTCAGGCAACGTTACAACTGGAAATGGTTGTTTTCTGCTAGTTCCGGTTTTAGTAGACAGATCTGGAGAATATATTCTTGAGATGCATAATTCATTGTTCAAGACTCTTTTGTCGTTATCTGTTACCACTTTTTCTCTACAGCGATGAATGTAAAAAACCGGAAGTAGGAGACTGCCACTTCCGGTTTTAGTAGAGAGTGTATTTATTGGAGACTTAATTGATTTGGAAGAAACGCCATACAACACAAAGATACTGTTGTCGTATGTAGATTAGTAATCTACAGCCAATTTGTTCTCCTAAACTTTTGTGGTCGTCATAAGAATGGTGCCTATGCTGTAGCTTGCTTAGTTTATACGTAAACTTGGTACTGGACAACGGTCAGTATAAACTGGTAAATATATGGAACTTAGAGCATACGAAACACTGATGGAACTAACTTACCAAAAGGAAGTGAAATGGAGAATAAGAAGATAAAAGAATTATACAGCAACAAATTTCAACAAATGTCTAATTATATAGTTAAAAGGTATCGGTTCCACACGTTGAAGTAATAGAAATTATGTTTTTCCTTAGTAACCATGTAGTACTGACAAGATTTTCCATTACTTAATGTTAGTGACCTCATGGAAATCAATGAAGCGATGAGGCACTAGAATGTATTAACTTCGTCCAAAACTTCTTAAATGATAGGCTATTTTAAAAATTTGTAGTCATTTTTCAACACTGAGACTGAGAGGTACGTTGAATAAATTCTCAGTCAGCCTAACATATAAGAAGTAGATAAATGTTTGAAAATACAGGTTCAGAATTGTACATAACTTCTCTTGACCTCAACAGACGTAGCATATCCATCAGTAAGTCCTGAAATGCCAACAGAAAGTGAAGTTTCGTCACACCCGGTAAAAGCAGTCTTAGACAGGAGTCTTTAATTTTCTTTAACTCCTCTCGTCGCTGTAACGTGAACAATAGGAATGTTTTTTAGATTTTGAAACAAGAAAAAGTTACTTGGAGTCAAGTGTAGGTAATGAGAGATTGATTCGGAAGAAGCTGGAATAGGTACTATTGAATAGCAGCTTAAGAAACATCAATTCTATGCACAGGAGCCTTGTCGTGTAGTTTTCGTAGACTTCGCCGGGTATCAACGTTCTGTACCTTACTAAAATCAAAAAATAAATCCTCTAAAACCGCCTTCTCCTCTTGTTTTTTTAGCTAAGGAAGAATTATGCTTTCGTTTACCGAGTTTCGTCATTGTGTGATTGTTGTGCACAGTTAGGTGCAGAATATAATGAACGCTCCTCGTATGTTAGACATTGATGTTCACAGGATTAATGCACGATGTGAACCATATACACAGGATATATTTCGAAAATTTAATCCACGGTCAACTCCAATTAGTGAGAACGGCTACTACACTAAATATGTCAAATAAATAGAAAGAAATTTGAATCTCTTGTCACGAAATATTTCTTAAACTTTATCTCGCATTAGAGGCTGAAGCCCAAATATCATTTAGTCAGAATAAAGACTAAGCTACGTAAGGTCATTAATTATGAATCTCATTCACTTCAGACTTGAATTCCATTCCTGAGAAACGTGTGTGGCTCGGAACCCATGATAAAATGTAGGCTCGCGTCTCATCCTACATAGCACATATACACGGAACCTCACGTCCCACAGATCCCATATCTCTATCAGGACATTTAGTCTCCTAATACAAACTTTAAGGATAATGGAACTGTCCATGAGATTGCATTGGATTTCAATGTAATGTGTCTGTCACAATACAGATTTTAAGGATTATAAAACTATACATGAGAGTTTACTTGGATTTCAACGGGATGTGTTTGTTACAGTAGAAACTTGAAGGATAATGAACTACCCCATGATATTTCACTTGCATTTCAATAGGATATGTCTGCCGCAGTAGTAATTTTAAGACTAATGGAAATATCCATGAGATTTCCCTTGAATTTCAATGGGATGAGTCTGTCTCAGTAGTAACTTTAAGATTAATGGAAATACCCATGAGATTTCCCTTGAATTTCAATGGGATGTTCCTGTCATTGGGAAAACCTTATGGATAATTGAACTTTCCATCAGGTTTCACTTGGATTTCAATGGGATGTGTCCGTCACAGTAATAACTTTAAAGATAATGGAACTGTCCATGAGATTTCACTTGGATTTCAATGGGATGCATCTGTCACAGTAGTAACTTTAAGGATAATGGAAATTCCATGAGATTTCTCTTGAATTTCAATGAAATGGGTCTGTCACAGTAGTAACTTTAAGAATAATGGAAATATCCATTATATTTCCATTGAATTTCAATGGGATGTGCCTGTCATTATAGAAACGTTAAGGACAACTGAACTATCCATGAGGTTTCACTTGGATTTCAATTGGATGTTTCTGTCACAGTAGTAACTTTAAGGATAATGGGAATTCCATTAGATTTTTCTTTAATTTCAATGGAATGTGTCTGTCACAGTAGTAACTTTAAGAATAATTGAAATATCCATGAGATTTCCATGGAATTTCAATGGGATTTGCCTGCCATTGTAGAAACGTTAAGGATAATTGAACTATCCATGAAGTTTCACTTGAATTTCAATGGGATGTGTCTGTCACAGTAATAACTTTAAGGGTACTGGAACTATCCATGAGATGTCACTTGGATTTCAATGGGATGTGTCTGTCACAGTAATAACTTTAAGGATACTGGAACTATCCATGAGATGTCACTTGGATTTCAATGGGATTTGTCTGTCACAGTAATAACTTTAAGGATAATTGAACTATCCATGAAGTTTCACTTGGATTTTAATGGGATGTGTACGTCACAGTAGTAACTCTAAGGATATGGAAATTCCATGAGATTTTTCTTGAATTTTAATGGGATGTGCCTGTCATTGTAGAAATTTTAAGAATAATGGAAATATTCATGGAATTTCCCTTGGACTTTAATTAAATTCGGATATTATGGGACAATATTTGATCTTCAAAAGTTGTTCTCTTATTATTCCACAATGAGCTCAGAAATGTCCCACAAAAGCCACACTGGAAGTCCCATTTCTGGATTATTAGCTGATAATGACATTTCCACAAGATGTTTACGAGACGTTCACTTATTAAAATGAGACATTCCGTGGTCATGTAATAGGCGCTTTTGTGCTACGTAGATATAACTTCATACTACAAATGAATACAAAACCAAAAATCATTATATATGCAACCCTTGCTACAAGAGACTAAGTTTGATTGCGTACCAACGCAGGTATTGGGTCTTTTCGCGCTTGAATGCAGTATTCATCATCACATGATTGGTCAAAATTATTGAATTAGCAGAACAATATTCACGTTTTTATTACCACTTATATATCAGTGTTTCTAATATCTGTATTTGATGACTATTTTTTTAAACTACAGAATAAGAAAATGGTTAATTGCTTATTATGTACCCTATTAATACTAAGTATCTGTACTTCAAATTTGCAAATAATCATATGCTTCCTTAATTTGCGTTTGTATATTGACAGTTGAAGTCTTTCGATAATGATACAAATGAACCTCAGTTTTTGTTTTGAAATTTTCAAGTTTACACCCAGAATCTTGGATACTGTTATATGTATTTAGGTATAATCCTAACTACATATAGAACTACAATGAACTGACATAAATTAAAGGGGTACTTACGCTTAATGTGGAAAGTTGAAATTTGGCATTATTGTAGCTTTCCGGGGCTAACGGACAGGAAAATTGACAAAAGTTCATATATTTTTAAGTTTTAGGGAGTCTAAAGGGACGATGCAGAATTTCCCCATGTTACTTAAATGGGTCTTATTTTGGATCTATGATCTCATGCTTTAGACTTGGAATTCGAATAAAAACTTGAAATTCGGGATGCTTGTACGTTTTTGTTATCGTTACGTAAGTAAATCAATAAAGTAAAAATTTCCAACTTTAGAGTGGTTTTATGGAGTACTGAAATAAATTTTCCCACGTTATTTATATGGGACGTCTTCTACACCCCAAAACTGTTTAGGCACTTCCGGCAGGTTTAGAATGATGAAATGTGGCATACTTGTATCCTTTCGGGACTAACCTACAGGAAAATCGTCCAAAGTGAATATTTTTACTTTTAAGGGGTGTAAAGGGGAATGAAGAAATCCCCATGTTATTTAAATAGGCGTTTATCGGGATACAAAATCTTATCTTTTAGATAGTTGAAATAAGAAAAGAAACTTGAAATTCGGCAGAATTGTGGGGTTTAAGAGGTGCAAGGACGTAGACCGAGCAAAGGCGGGGATGTGGTGGCGAAACCCCCAGCTGGGGAAATTCAGGAAATGTAAAGAGCAAATGCACGAAATTCACTGTTTATGCAAAAGCTGATACGTAAGAGATGTGAGGCCTTAGACCGAGATAACGTGGTGGTCTAAGGGCGGAGCCCCCAGCTATCCAAAGGCTAGTTGAAGTGTAAAGACGCTTCTCAACACCGAAAGGACACTGTAGGTCAATAGTGTGGCGCTTCCTTCTGGTATGAAGGATCCTTGATATGATTCCATGCTTGTGTTAGCGTCCCACCAATTCTTTCATTATAATTCATTCTAATTAAACATCCGTTTCCTTTAGCCTAATAATCGTGTGACGTAAAACAAGATATTTATTTTGAACCCCGAGGACAGGCCGTACTCCTTAAATAGAATTCGAATTTTTAGTGCTCAAGTTATATCCGAAAGCTTAGTATTCCTATCGGGGACGGAGATCACGACCAAGGAGAAGAAAGCACATTTAGAATCATTGGCAAGAAAGTAAGTGGCACTAGTATGGGTATTTGATTATAATAGCTATTACACAGTCACACAAAAAAATTTAAACAAAGTTAGCCATTACACAGTCACACAAAAAAATTTAAACAAAGTTACCCATTACACAGTCACAAAAAAATTTAAAGAAAGTTACCCATTACACAGTCACACAAAAAAATTTAAAGAAAGTTACCCATTACACAGTCACAAAAAAAATTAAACAAAGTTAGCCATTACACAGTCACACAAAAAAATTTAAACAAAGTTACCCATTACACAGTCACACAAAAAAATTTAAACAAAGTTACCCATTACACAGTCACACAAAAAAATTTAAACAAAGTTACCCATTACACAGTCACACAAAAAAATTTAAACAAAGTTACCCATTACACAGTCACACAAAAAAAATTAAAGAAAGTTCTGTGCATCGGACTCCAAAGTATGTATTCGATGTATTTTGTTACACAGAATCCAAATTTCGAAGCCCCAGGGCGATTGACTCGGTCAATTTTGTTTTATGGACGAAACACATGTATATCTTCCTATCCAAAATCGCTCTCAAGATTCTCACCCATAAAATAAATTGACACAGTCAATCGTCCTTGGGTTTCGAAATTTAGATTTTGTGTAAAAACAAAACAAAACATGGAATCTATATCCTGAGGCCTAGTACACAGAAATTTCTTTGTATGGCTGTGTTACGTGTGTTCAAAATCGCTCAAAGTTTTCCGCCTATAAGAAAATTGAGAATTGACATTGTCAGTCGCCCTGAGGTTTCGAAATTAGAATTCGGCGTAACAAAATATATGGAATCCATGCCCCTGGCGACCGCTGAACAGAAATCTTTATTTTTGGTATGTCTGTGTTAAGTGTAACCTCCCTACGCAAAATCGCTCAAAGGTTTTCGCCCATAAAAAAGATTGACACCGTTAATCGTCCTGGGGTTTCAAAATCTGGATTCTGTATAACAAAATACATCGAGACCCTAACATGGGGCCCGCTGCACATAACTTATTTATTTTTTGTGTGCACTGAGAAAAATCCGTTATCCAGACCGCGATATATTGTACAAATATACGGTATCCTCTTGCTTACTACAGAAATCAGTACGAAGCATACGTTATCCGTATGCAACATAGGCACTGCCGTTAGATGTTACATCATGCCATTGCAAGATGTCTGACATCTAACAGTTTTCCGTATATCACGTGCATATACTTATGTTACATTCCTCAGCTATATTTATATACGTCCATTTGTATGTGAGATCCTGACCGCCTATATTGTTTCATACGGAAAGTACGTATAGATGGAACACATACAGAAAGTATTATAAAATATGCGTTTTCAGTTATACGTCTGCTGTACGTTGTCCAAAAACTACAGGAATTACGTTTGTAACCTACCATTTTAAGTACGCCACCTACAATTTTTTTCTCGGTGTGGTTGTGGAGTCTTCATCCCGGCAAAATTAAAATACCGCTAATTTTATAGTAATTATGTGATATCTTCAAATAGATAAAAGATAATTGAAATATGGAACAAGAGCGCCCTAGACAATATTATTTTGCGTGAGGTACCGTTATCACAAGTCACCTAGTGGCTTTCCGTTTTCAGCTGTTTAGAAACGCGAAAATAAATGCCGATTTTCAAAATGGCTCGAAGTCGAAAGCAGATAAGTGAGTCGTGATAACGGTTTCTCATGTAAAATAATATTGTCTAGGGCGCTCTTGTTCCACATTTCGATTATCTTTTATTTATTTGAAGATACCACATAATTACTGTAAAATTAGCGGTATTTTAATTTCGCCGGGATGAAGATTCTTAATCAAACAGTTCTTGAACATTTGAATAAAGCTTAAGAATTGTACTTAATGTAGCTGGGTAATAAGGTGGTCTCATTCTATAATCCAACTCTCTTGGAAGCGAAATAATGCGGTGATTAACGAAGTATACGATGACAGTTGATGTTGCATGATAATCTGTGCACCAGTCAACTGTACTGAATTCTTCAAACCCCAAAACGTGGTTCGGAAACCACATTAACATCACATTATCCCGTTTCCATAATCTTGCTGTTGCATATGGACGCCCAAGACACAAAAACTCAAAAAACAGTGCTTTTGAAAATAGAAGTATGTATGTCACAATAGCACGAACTTGTATCCTATAATACATAGATATTTAGGGCTTTTCGTATTTGACATATGACATCAGTGCAACAGATAGAGATACAATAGAATAAAACATTCTTTCAAAACATGGAAAAAATATATACGTGTTGAAATAGTTTTTTTTTTTTTTTTTTTTTAGCTTGCTTCAATAAGTTACCCAGCAACAGAAAGTACGAAGCAGGAGAAGAAGAAAAGAGGATGAAGCAATTGTAAAAGACATCTTTTTTATAAGTTGGCTTCTCAAAGAAAAATTCCTGTTAAGAAAAAAGTATGTCCTGGTTGTCTCTTTCCTCTCTCTCTCTCTCTCTCTCTCTCACTTTTTCTTTCTAAAATGTGATCTTCCGATCGAAGATCCTTGACAGTTCCAAGTTAGAACGTCAAATGCATCGCTGTTGCCTCTACGTGACTAGAACGTTTTATGGCAGCTAACATCCACTAAGCCTATATAACCTATTTCTATCTTACTATTATAATTTTTATTATCATTCATATATATAATGTAGGGTGTTTCAAAACAACACCGACAACGCTTGAGAGGTGATTCCTGACACCAAGATAAGACAAAAAGTATAGACCATCCTGAGTGCACAAATGCTTCCTTTCGGAGTTATTGGCTGCCAAAAACATGAAAAAATGAACTTTAAAAGTCCATGGCTCCAAAACTATGGGACCTACCGTACTCGGGTCAAGACTTTACTTAGGAATTAATATGTGCCCTGTCCAAAAATACATGTTTCAGAATCCTAAGGTATTCAGTAAGCAATTTTTGTAGAGGGAGTTTGGCTACGGTCATTTAATTTGAAGTACGTACTCTCCAATAGCCTCTGTAAAAATTGTTACGGATGTATCGCAGGATTCTGAAACATGGATATTTGGATAGGGTATTTGTTTTGAATATTTGTTTTGAAACACCCTGTATATATTATTATCTCAACTTACAGTAACATTTCTTACCCTACCAATTGGGATGATCAACGTAAACACAAACTACTCTCTTGAGTTGATTGATTTAGAGTTTAACGTCCCTTTTAGCAACGAGGCTATATGAGACGGGACCTAATGATTAACGTGGAATCCGAACCATATGAGCTCCCACCGGGAATCAAACCCGGGTCTCTCACGCGAAAGGCGTGTACGCTAACCGCTTTGCCACCAAAAGCTCTAAAACTACTCTCTGTATCGAATATTAAAAAAAAAGCTTTTTTCGGGTATTCCAAAACTAAGTAAGTGCCAGTAAGCCTGACAGTTGAAGAGAGATTTCCTAACATTCAATTACTTGCTGTCTTGAAATTGTCGCAGCTGATCTTCTAATGCTTTCATTCTTATGTTGGCTATTTGTAATTCTTTCAGCGAGAAAACTTTGAATAATCAATGATTTTATAGCATTTATGTTTTGTAGGTTCAGCGAAACCACCGTACTGCACCACTTAATAAGTACAAATTATTACTTATAACCAGTGGCGTATTTAGAGGGGAGCTTCCGGGCTTAAGTCCCCCGCGAAATCTTACTTACTATAGTAAAGTATATGAAATATCTTGTAGAATTTTCACATTTTCAGGCAAAGCCCCCCGAAAGTTAGCAAAGCCCACCCCGAAGCAAAATCGTAAATTCGCCCCTGCTTATAACACACATTTAATTCAACAGCAACTAACAGATCATACTATAACATCTTCAAACTCACAAAACTGTACTCAATTCATAAATACGTACCGTGTTCTCTCTGCTTAAAGCCCGTCTCATTTTTTTACTTCTCTTTCTACAGTATTCTTCTCCTTCTTCACTCTAAGACAGTGCTTCACATTTCATTTTATTTCATCCTTTTGCGAAGTGCGTTCTTAATAGGCACGAACATTATATCCTTGTTGCCTTTATCTTCAGACTGTAATAACTTTAGATATTTAGATGTTTGCAGTTGTTTACTTAATTATAAGAATGCTGAGATCTTGTCCTTTGTTTAAATGTAGATCGTATTTTTGTAATCGCTAATTGTTAGCTCAACATTAATATAAAAGCAACAATGGACTATTGTATTGTCACCCAACTTATATGCTGTGCAAACTACATTGTATGATGTCGTGAAATGAGTTAAACTAAAACTGTAATATTTGGAAACACAGTTGAGTCATTGTACGGTGGGGGAAAAAAGGACGTAAGATATGGTACAGCGCTTACTTCTGGTGCTAGGGATCTCTGGTTCGATCTCAGGTCATGCGAATTTGCGTTGAACAACACTATGTCCATGGTTTTTCTCGAGGTTTTCCAG
Source organism: Thermobia domestica (assembly GCF_964235325.1). Lineage (NCBI taxonomy): Eukaryota > Metazoa > Arthropoda > Insecta > Zygentoma > Lepismatidae > Thermobia > Thermobia domestica. Next base: position 47,163,833 of record NC_137471.1, read on the forward strand.
TTTCCTCCGACACTCTCAATCCAAAAACTTATTTCATAATGTTTTATTCTCATTAACCATTTATTCTCTTTTTTATCGTACCGGGAGTAACAGTGAGCTTTAAAACTTCAAGATTCTCGGTTATTTTCAACTTTAATACAAGATTAGGTATGAAACTTGTTGTTGGAAAGCTGAAGGCAAATCAGAAAAGGTTTCTCGGCATGTATTATGGTTACAGACATGTGAATTCAATAGTGAAACAGAAAGTTATAGGAGAGTTTTACTACTTCCGGTTATAATAAGACAAGAGCTAATGTTAAATTTATCCTTGGGATCATGATTTCATCTCTAACGTTGCCAAAAGACGAGAAATTTTGTCTCGATTAGCTCCTCGTCTACAAAAACGAGTCAACACGAGAATTGAGACGAAATGAGAAATTCCTCGAGTGTCGTGGGCAACAAATATTCATCTAAGTCTTATATCTCAAGCATTGCTTTTAAATATTAAATAACCGATTGTATACAAAGTGGCTTATTTATATGGAATTGTTTGTCATACACTTTTTTATTTTTATTTTCCCTTAGGCCTCTACAAGTTAAGTTTTAAGTGTGAGTTCAAGAACAGTGTAATTTAGTGTACGAGCAGGTTCTTCAGAAACACTAAATGTAAGTAGGTATTGTAATTACAGTATGTACTGCATAACCACTGTATCGATAAAAGATCATACCGTACAGTATATTTGAGCCTAAATGGCATTTTCTTGGTTATTTTCGAAAATCCGAACAATTTGAAAATCTGAACTACCTATGGTCCCAATTAGTTCGGATTTTTTATTTTCTACTGCATTAATCTAGATGGAGCAAAAGAAACGATAAGAACAGGAAACGTTTTCGGTGGAATCGATTTAGTCTTATAAGAATAGGTACTATCCTTTCTATTAACCTCTAATCAAACCGAAAAATGATATGAGATCAGTCCTGGCTTTAATATTGATCACTTCAGAATAAAAACCGTAATATATAGCAACAAGCGATTTTCTGCAATCAATTAAGCCTCTCTAGCACCGAAGTGGTAGATACTTAAGCTTTTCTAGCACCGAAGTGGTAGACACTTAAGCTTCTCTAGCACCGAAGTGGTAGATACTTAAGCTTCTCTAGCAACGAAGTGGTAGATACTTAAGCTTTTCTAGCACCGAAGTGGTAGACACTTAAGCTTCTCTAGCACCGAAGTGGTAGATACTTAAGCTTCTCTAGCACCGAAGTGGTAGATACTTAAGCTTTTCTAGCACCGAAGTGGTAGACACTTAAGCTTCTCTAGCACCGAAGTGGTAGATACTTAAGCTTCTCTAGCACCGAAGTGGTAGATACTTAAGCTTCTCTAGCACCGAAGTGGTAGATACTTAAGCTTCTCTAGCACCGAAGTGGTAGATACTTAAGCTTCTCTAGCACCGAAGTGGTAGATACTTAAGCTTCTCTAGCACCGAAGTGGAAGATACTTAAGCTTCTCTAGCACCGAAGTGGAAGATACTTAAGCTTCTCTAGCACCGAAGTGGTAGATACTTAAGCTTCTCTAGCAACGAAGTGGTAGATACTTAAGCTTCTCTAGCACCGAAGTGGTAGATACTTGCCACCATTATTGGTTTCAATATTAATTTTAAAAATGTCAGCATCTAAACCAAACTTCTTCACGTTGTGTTCAAGTAATACTAGTACTTATTTTGTTAAAAGGTATACTATATGATAAGCACATACATATATACATGAGGACCATTTGGATTTAACTAAAACTAAAATATACCTTCATCAAGCCTGTCATTCTGACTCACTGCAAAGACGACGGGTATGCTTTAGCATTAATGTTATATTACGAGATTATCATTAACTTCAAGGTTCGTTTATGAAATGTATGCGTAATATCTGTCAAAAGATGTTTCGAGGTGAAAAAAACTTAGAAATTATCTCATCAGATTTATTTTCCTCTTTGAAATATACTTAGAAAATCTTGGGTAAAACCATACGAGCATTATATTTACATCAAAGAATTTAACGAATTTTATCTTTTTTGTTCATATACGTGCTAAGATCCCTTATCCTCTATGCAACCCATATTTTTGTACTGTCATATGGGTTGCATAACATGGTAGGCGTTCTTGCTCCTTAGACTTTCGTGTATTAAAGAGTTAAAATTTTTCGTATATTTTCCATTTCCGTCCGTCCGGGAGGCAAAAAAATTTCAAAAACTACTCAGCCAATCATCTCCAAATTTTCTGAAAATGTAGAGAGTGACATATTAGAAACCAAATTATTTTCTTCTGGAACCGATACTCAAACTGGAAGTGATAGAAATCACCCCTCCCGGTTTTAACGTTGACTGTTAATAGAGCGAAAAACGTTAACAGATAATGAGAAGCGGTTTCCTTCAAGTAATTGAGCGCCCTAAGAGTTATTCCATCTCTACTCTAATCTCTCTCTATTTAAACCGGAAATGGAAGAAATAAATTATTTCCGGTTTTACCTTTGTTCGTTGTAGAGTGAAAACGGTAATAATGTTTTAGCGGTAATAGCGTTCGTGATAGCGAGAAACGGTTTTTTATAATCGGTTAACCGTCCTAAGAATATATTCCATCCTTACTCAAATCTATGAATTAAAACTGGAAATGGCAGAAAGTCAACCTCCTTCACTTTTAACTTTAATCACTATAGATTAAAATTGGTAATTGATAGAGAGAATTGGTTTTCTGTAATCGATTAAGAATTTGAAGAATAAACTTCATTTCTATCCTTAAATCTGTAGTAAAACCAGGTAATTTTAGAGTTCCAGCTCGATTTTCTATTTCAATATTTATCTACTTAGAATAAAATCGCTCTAAGACATGACGAGAAGCGTTTTTATGGAATTGATTTAGGATACTAAGAATAGGTACTATCTTCTCTCTTAACTCTCTATGCAAATCGGAAATGGTAGAAATCAAGCACTTCCGGTTTTAATGTTGATTTTTATAGAGTGAAAACGGCCACAGATAGCGAGAAACTGTTTTGTGTAATCAATTAAGCGTCCTAATAATATATTTCAAATCCATTCTAATCTCGCTACTAAAACCGGAAGTGATATAAATATACTACTACTTCCTGTTTAAATAATAATTGATAAAAATATCTCACGACACAAACCAAATTCTTTCACGTGGATTACACGTGAAACTGCTATTAATTTTTAAATAGTTGAGTTTACCAAAAACTTTTTTATATATTCACTCTGTTCGTCCGTCCACAGAGACCAAGAATCTCAAGAACTACTCGATCAATGATTACCAAATTTGACCAAAATGTAGAGGCTTAAAAAGTTAGAAATCAAATTTGTTTTTTGAGCCGATACTCAAACCTGAAGTATTAGAAATTAATCGTTTTTGTTATTAACGTCGATCGTTCTACAACAAAAAGGATAATAGATACAAACCAAGCTCCTCCATGTATTGAACAGTGATGCTGTTATTTGTTTATATGAATGTATGTTATATCTGTAACAGCAAAGGTTTGAAACATTTATTTGCCAGATTTTGAAATGTATCAACGAGTTTTGGAAAAAGGGAATAAATTCAGCTCCAACTCTCGAAATTTGTTAATATTTATAAAGTGGTAATAAACGGTTTCCAATGGTAGATTTGCAGAATAAAAATTCCCCTTTGATAAAACATAGGATGTACTTTATTTAAGGATTATTCTAATTGCTTACGGTTAACATCTGACAATGATAATTGGTGAAGTGAACCTTCGATTTTTTTTTTTTAAAAAAAAAGATCTCTCCATTTTCTGTAGGCATATATGTGGAGGGTGTAGATTACCAATATTGGGTCACTTTTGAAAATTTAGCTGCAAAATCTTTTAATTCACAAGAGTCCTCTCTATTGATCTAATGGATAGCAAGTGCATCTTCAGTGATTGGGTTCCCAGGTTCCATCCTTTGTGAGAGATTTTGCCTTATACTGTAAGTTCAAGTGTAATATATTCTCGTTCTGAAAGTTACACTAAACTCGAATCCAATCAAATAAGCAATATTAATTCTCATAGGGAAGAGTGTTGTTTAACAAAATTATTTATTTAGACAGTAAAAATGTGAATCATTCCTGTTCTGAATTGGAATGGATGCAAAACTAGTGTGTAATGACCACCTAGCACCAGGTGTGTGTGTGTATTTAAAGAAGATATAATCGTTTGAATCTTCGTTTACCCGAATTCCATCAATTGGTAACGCGCCTGCTCCATACAAACAAAATGTTAGACTTTCAGCTAGCTCTGAGGTTAGATTAGACGAAACGCCATTCTGTAGAGACTACTCAACACAGGTTGATAGTTGTGTTTCGCATGAGTGACCGTTTTATATCATATCAGTGTTGGAGTCATTATGTACACAATTAATTGTCAAGATGGACCACGAAAATAAAACAGTAGAATGCATTGGAACGTTATTTACACAAAAAAAAAAGTGATGTAAAAGTACAGAATGACACGTATAAAAATAGTCCGGCGAGATAATATAGTGTACCAGCCGAAAGAGTAGGAAAATGTACGCACTGGCTTATCTGTATGTTACATACTAGAGATGGTGAAACTGGCTTCTGTTAACGTTCAGATCCTTCTGCGTACATCGTAGCATATTAGCTTACGTCAACAGTAGCTGTTCGTAGGTGGTGCTCCGGATGGTGTGGGTAAAATTTTGCTGTAGTTCAGCCACCAGGGCATGGGATCATTTGCATACATCTTCTGCTTTAAGAACTTCCAGAACAAAAATTTACAGGAGGACAAATTCTGCGAACGAAAAAAAACAACTCCTTCCTTACTGTGCGCCATTCTTGAAAGCTCATAAACCAAAACCATAGATTCGTTCGAAGTGTGGCATGTAGCTTCATCTTGACCAGTCAGAAAGAAGTATGTACTAAACAACTAAGCATCCATCTACACACAGGCATTAGCCACAATAACTCAGAGAATTACAATAATTTACTCGGCTCTGGTATTATCAGGCCGGGCTACTTATGTGCGGGCCACCCTGTGTTTCACAGCTATAAGGTGGTTTTTATATCCTTAATCTACATAACATTCAGCTAGTAGTGTTCTCTTAATTTTATACTCGACAAGAGATTCATTACATTAGAACAGGAAATACGTGGTTATATAACGATTTTAACTTACCGTGAATTGAAATTGGAATCGTTATTCAAAATTCCAGTTTGTTACTTTAATATTTTTCATGTACGTAATTACTTTTGCATATTTCATTAGAACTCACAGATGGATATCACAGCAGGATCAATATTTAAATATTGGAATTTCACTTTCTGTTGATCGGAGTACCATTGTCATTGTAGTTACAAACGCAAACATTATTGAGGTATAGACTGTCAGAAAAAATTTAAGATAATCTGGTCTACATTAAAATGATAGATACTAATCTGTACGTACGTAAAGCAATGTTACTTTTGATGTAATAATCGAGTGATTTTTGCTTTTAAGTCCTATGAAAACACTGACGCAATTTTTATACATGGTTTGATCCTACCAGATACGTGAATTAAATGAAGTTTGACAGATGTGTAAATCAGGCCCTATCTGACCAAACTAATATGCCTTCAACTAATTTTTGTTACAGGACGATGTTGGAAGGTCATAACATTTGAATGATTTGCAGAAACGTTTACACAAACACGAAAAACACAATGTATTTACCTGTATATACTTGTATAAATATAGGATGATTTACTAAAGCATATTCAAACTTTAACAAGTGATTTCTCTAAGGACAGGCAACAGAAGTGTCTATATCAATATATTTATATATATTTGATTTATATATATTGCTGCGGAGATATACCAAGTAAACCAAAAGACACAACACACCCTGAAGGGTATGGAAATAGAGGTAAATAACCATCTGTGAGGCTGAGAGATACATTGATATATTGGAAATAGTATAAACAACCATCGGCGTACCGTAAACGTAGTTAAAGGAACTGGAACGATGCAACGAGCACTAGAGAGCAACATTACATTGCAATACAGTCTTGATAACGACACACATCTCTTAGGAGGGAGCACTTACTTGACCCATACTAGGTACTGCCTTACTAGAAGATGTATTCAACATGACTAAGACCTGCGGTAGAGACAGACACGAACGCGAGCATATGTAAAGGCACTTAGCGCTATTCGAATGGTTCTCAAGCCTCAAATGAAACGTTCATTCAAATTGTAACATCTAAGGCAGATGACGAATAGGCAAGAGCTTTCAGTTGACCCCAAACATAAATTCCCCGTCCTGTTATCTAGTAAACATATGAATATATTCTTGAACACTATATATCTCTGGAATGGTGAGGTATCATGTATAGGATTTTACAAAGAGCGCGCCGATCAAATCATGAGCTTTATCATCTATGAGCTCATTTGTTACATCAAATTATGAGCTTTATTTTTTCAAACACACTAGCAAACTTCATAAACATGTTCATCACACATTCCGATTTCAGGTATAGTGAATGACGTTGGGCATATGACCTCCTCTACTGCGTTGGTATGCAGTAACTCTGTTCGTGAAATTCGTTATGACTGCCTGACAAGTTTCCATTTGGATTTCGCCGACGACTCGTCGAATTTCCTCCTTTAATTCACGGATGTAACGGGGTTTATTGACATACACCAATGATTTAAGAGTACTCCCATAGAAAAAAAGTCACAAGGAGTGAAATTGCATGACCTCGGGGATCATTGCTGATCAGCACTTCGCGGAATGAGGCGATCCGTTCTGATAAAAAGTTTTCACAATTAGCACATGTTGCGTTATAATAAACTGTTCCATGGCCAGACACAGACTGAAGAAATACGAGAAATTCATACTAAGGTGACAATTGGAATGTTTGTGGGTAGAGTAATAATACAAAAAAACCGGTGCGACTTTTAAATAACCCTTTACATATTGATATACACTGTCTTGTTGCCTGTCCTTAATGGAAAAAGCTGTGAAGTTTGGACATCAGTTAGCGAAACACCCTGTATAAGATTTTTCAAATTGATACGTCTAGCCATTAAACAAATAATCTATCTACATTACGGGTGGAGAGAGAGAGAGAGAGAGAGAGAGAGAGAGAGAAATTAACAGTACGAGAGAAGTTATTGGAAAAAGAAAAAAACGAGAAATAGACATTCCGTGTTATTTAACAGGTGTTGACGACTACAGCTTCGGCAATGCTGTTAATAATTATTAATTGGCTGACAGCAGTAAAATTCAAATTCCGATGGAATAATTGATGTATTATCACTCACTGTCCATTATTCAGCATTCATACATGCCTCAAACAATAATAGGAATATTGATCTACTGGTAATCAACTTATAATACCATTACAGATCTTTTTGTATATTTTTCAAAGCTTTTGTAGAAAAACATGATGCCAGGCTTGAATGCTGAATAAAGTTAATAATGAAGAATAATTATTCTGTCCCCTGAGCGTAAGGATTATAATATTTTCAGTGAATTTACCGGTAATTTGAAAATATTATATATTTTTACCCGCAAGTCAATTCCGAAATCTGTCTATATTAACACGGATTGTGCTAAAATGAGGTAATAATTGTTCACTTCGAATTTTGATTTGCCCAAATGGTTCTTTCTTTCTCTGATCATTAAATTTGATTGCTTTTATTTTCATAGTCATATAAAATTAATTCAGAGTCACAGCTATGTTAAATATTTGTGCCATCTTAATTTTATTATGAGAGTGTACGGTGGATAAGTGATAGAATCTTCCTCTCTAGTTCAAAAAGGTTTCTGCTTTAATCTGAAGCTATTAAAGATTGTGAGACAGAATCATGCCTCTGAGTTCTCCCATTTCCTCGCACTCCATCATTTCACAGTAGTAGGCCCCGACGTATATTGAGCCGAGTCAGCAAAAATTTTTGTGACGTCATAGGTCAAAGGTCAATGGCCTTGGCCCGGGGTCAATGAGCTAGGGGTACATAGGACCACTCCCTCTAAATTTTGGCAGGGATAGCTTGGCCCACCACCTAAATTTTGGCAGGGGTACATAGGACCACCCCCCTTAAATTTTGGAAATTGCCAAATCTAAAAATTTGGTGTGATACCCTAGGACCATAGTATGTACCTCAATCAGTATTGGGGGGTCTATGTCGTTCCCTTTCATGGGTAAAAAATTGCCAAAAATTCAAATTTCTGGGGTTTTTGACCTAATTTATCCCCTTTGATGAGGTATTATTATCTTATATGGTTATATGGGCGTATACAGGAGTCCATTACCTTTCATAAGATAAAGGTACATTTGTGCACCCCTTTAAAAATTTGGGAGGGGTACCTTGGCCCACCCCTTAACTTTTGGAAATTGCCCAATTTAAACATTTGGTATTATAGTACTGGACCCTAATATGTATTATGATAAATTTGGGCGGTCCACCTCGTTCTCTTTTAGGGGTACAAAATTGCCAAAATATAAACGTAACCAATACGTTGTACCACGTGTTTGGTCTTTTGGCCCAATTTATCCTCTTGGATGAGGTCTTATTACCTTATATGGTTATATGGTTATGTATAGGGGTCTATTGCCTTTCATAAGACATAGGTACATTTGTGCACCCCTTTAAAAATTTGGAAGGGGTACCTTGGCCCACCCCTTAAATTTTGGAAATTGCCCAATTTAAACATTTGGTATTATAGTACTGGACCCTAACATGTATTATGATAAATTTGGGTGGTCCACCTCGTTCCCTTTTAGGGGTACAAAATTGCCAATATATAAACGTAAGCAATACGTTGTACAGCGGGGGACACTTCTAAATGGTACACCTTACCCGTAAATCTCCATATGGCTGTACCATTTAGAAGTGTCCCCCGCTGTACCACGTGTTTGGTCTTTTGGCCCAATTTATCCTCTTGGATGAGGTCCTATTACCCTATATGGTTATACGGTTATGTATGGGGGTCTATTCCCTATCATAAGACATCGGTACATTTAGGCATCCCTTTAATAATTTGGGAGGGGTACCTTGGCCCACCCCTTAAATTTTGGAAATTACCCAATTTAAACATTTGGTATTATAGTACTGGGCCCTAACATGTATTATGATAAATTTGGGTGGTCCACCTCGTTCCCTTTTAGGGGTACAAAATTGCCAAAATATAAACGTAAGCAATACGTTGTACCACGTGTTTGGTCTTTTGGCCCAATTTATCCTCTTGGATGAGGTCTTATTACCTTATATGGTTATATGGTTATGTATGGGGGTCTATTACCTTTCATAAGACATAGGTACATTTGTGCACCCCGGGAGGGGTACCTTGGCCCAGCCCTTAACTTTTGGAAATTGCCCAATTTAAACATTTGGTATTATAGCACTGGACTCTAATATGTATTATGATAAATTTGGGTGGTCCACCTCGTTTCCTTTTAGGGGTACAAAATTGCCATAATATAAACGTAACCAATACGTTGTACCACGTGTTTGGTCTTTTGGCCCAATTTATCCTCTTGGATGAGGTCCTATTACCCTATATGGTTATATGGTTATGTATGGGGGTCTATTCCCTATCATAAGACATAGGTACATTTGTGCATCCCTTTAAAAATTTGGGAGGGGTACCTTGGCCCACCCCTGAACTTTTGGAAATTGCCCAATTTAAACATTTGGTATTATAGTACTGGACCCTAACATATATTATGATAAATTTGGGTGGTCCATCTCGTTTCCTTTTAGGGGTACAAAATTGTCAAAATATAAACGTAAGCAATACGTTGTACCACGTGTTTGGTCTTTTGGCCCAATTTATCCTCTTGGATGAGGTCCTATTACCAGGATGGTTATATGGTTATATATGGGGGTCTATTACCTTTCATAAGACATAGGTGCATTTGTGCACCCCGGGAGGGGTACCTTGGCCCACCCCTTAACTTTTGGAAATTGCCCAATTTAAACATTGGTTATTATAGTACTGGACCCCAATATGTATTATGATAAATTTGGGTGGTCCACCTCGTTTCCTTTCATGGGTAAAAAAATTGCCAAAATATAAACTTAAGCAATACGTTGTACCACGTGTTTGGTTTTTGGCCCAATTTATCCTCTTGGATGAGGTCCTATTACCGTATATGGTTATATGGTCATGTATATAGGTTCATTTCCTATCATAAGACATGGGTACATTGATGCACCCTTTAAAATTTGGGAAGGGTATTTTGGCTCATCCACTAGTTTTAGAAATTGTTTAATATATGTATTTGGTATCTTCGTACAGGTCTTCAATATGTAGCACTATAAATTTGGATGGTCCACATCGTTCCCTTTCATGGGTAAAGGAACTATCAAAAATCAAATTTCGGAGGTTATTGATCCCTTTGATAAGTATTTAGCACGTTATATGGTTTATTACCTTTATATGTTTATGTTCCCTTTTAAATTTGGGAATTATCAAATAACATAATTCGGTAAACGTTTTCTAGGACCATTGTAGATGTTGGTATTCCTCTTATGGCCAAATATTCAAAATTTAAAAATTATTGACCTATTTTTTTGATACGGCTTTATTATTGAATAACTACAGGATTTATTACTTTTTCATAAGACACAGGTGTATTTGTGTACCAATCTTAAATTTTGGGAGGGGTACATTTCTTATTGTCATATCAATAATTGGTAATTGTAGTTAGAATTGGGTGGTATCTCTTTCTTTGGGTAAATCATTGTCAAATATGAGTATGATCACGTCATCAGTTATTGACCTACGATGGGATTAGGAGTCCAGGACATTGGTACATTTAAACTTTGTAGGATAATTTGAGAATTGTCAAATGAAATTGCGTCATTGGTTTTGATTATTACAGCCTATGGACTAAATATAAACGTAAGCAATACGATGTACCACGTGGTTGACCTTGATGAGGTAGTGTACAGGGATACATAGCTAACCTTATTGAATCTTATGACTCATAGTCTTAAGGGAATACATGCTACAACACTGGCAAAGTTATTGTTGATGCAACTTGATTGGTTGATCACTATCTTTCGTGCAATCTGATTGGCTGATCACTATCTTTCGTGCGATCTGATTGGTTGATGAGTTTCAAATCTTTGCTGCATTCAGTTTTAAGGTTTGTTTAACATTTAAAGTTTTCGAAATTTTTGTTTGAAATTTTTTTTGAAATTTTTGTTTCAAAATTTTTTGTTTGAACTTTTTTCGTTTGAAATTTTGTTTGAAAAATTTTTGATTGAAATTTTTGTTTCAAACTTTTTTGTTTGAAATTTTTTGTTTGAAACTTTGTTTGCAAATTTTTTGTTTCAAAATTTTGAAATTTTTTCGTTTGAAACTTAATTTTTTTCGTTTCAAAACTAAAACAAAATTTTGTTTGAAATTTTAGTTTAAAAAATGTTCGATTTTTTTTCTGTTTAAAAATTTTTGTTTGAACATTTTTGTTTGGAAAATTTTGATTTCAAATTTTTAAGCTTGTGCACTCATTAGTAAAGAACCGGAACTGTTTAGAACTATAACCTCTGGCAACATTGTGGTGCAATAGTACACGTCAGAACGTGATAATGCAACGTCATCAGTTTTGCATCATATATAAGTATCGTTCGAGTTAGTATTCATGATAACGTCATCATGGCTACTTGTCTGCAATTTCTAAATACACGTGATGTGATGAAATCATTTACCAAGATTACTGATTTACAACAGAATGTACCTTATAGAATCTTAGCTAGCCAAAAAATCCCTACAAAGTTTGGATTAAGAACCGTAGTGAAGCTTGAAAATGATAAGAATATAATTTTACCAGCAAGATATTTACCCATGGAAGCATCAAAACAAGAAGAACTGCTGCATTTCTTAAATACTGGATCTGTATCTTTATGTTACAAAGTATTCTTGGGTCGAAGTCATCAATTTGAATTTAGTACACAGCCGGTTTCGTCAGCAATTGTGATGAAATCATGAATTCAAACGTCAGCACATTCCTTTGACGTCAGACGTAGTTGTATGCAGAATGCGATCTATGAATTTGGTTGGTCAGGATGACGTCAGCAACTGTGATGAAATCATGAATTCAAACGTCAGCACATTCCTTTCCAATGACGTCAGCCGAAATTCTATAAATCAGCAAATACAGTGTCAGCCCATGAAATCATTTGAGCAAGTGCTTTTCAGGAGGAAAGATGTGTACTTCTAACGATAAAGAATTCATCTTCGCAAGCTATTATCCAATAAATATATTTCAAACAAAACATGTGATGATTGGTATCAGTGCTACAACGTTTGAACCTGTGATTTGATTGGGCAAAGCAGAACAATTTGGTGTACAACTGACCTGTGAAGAATGGCAAATATTATGTTCACGAATCGATCACATGAATGATTATTTTCATGATGAGCTAAATGTGACCATAGTCAAATCATTAGGCTCAAATCATGAAGTGGTGCTGCGTACAGTCCTCGAAGAGAAGATGGTGCTGTTACGTAAAAAGAGTACATTTCATGTCCCTCGCAACATGGTGTATCTAACGCAAATGGAATGGAACAAATTCATTAGCGTATTCCAGTGTCCCCTTTTGGTGAGGTTCTATTACCTTATATGGTTATACGGTCATCTATAGGTGTCCATTCCCTTTCGTAATGGTTCGAAAATTTTGATTCCATTTTTCGAAAAATTTTAGCTTAAAATTTCTAGTTCAAAAATTTCAGTGTGAAACTGTTTGTTTTCAAAAATTTGAATTCGAAAATTTTAGTTTCAACTTTCTAGTTCAAAAATTTGGACTGAAATGTTTTGGTTCGAAAATTTTATTTCATTTTTTGAAAATTTTAATTTAAAATTTCTAGTTCAAAAATTTCAGTGTGAAATTGTGTGGTTTGAAAAATTTGAATTCGAAAAGTTTTATTTCATTTTTTGTTCGAAAATTTTAGTTTCAACTTTCTAGTTCTAAAAATTGGGTTGAAATGTTTTGATTCGAAAATTTTAGTTTAGAATTTCTAGTTTAAAATATTTCAGTGTGAAATTGTTTGGTTTGGAAAGTTGAATTCGAAAAGTTTTATTTCAAATTTTTGTTCGAAAATTTTGGTTCGATGTTTATAATTCGAAAATTAAAGTTTGATTTCTTTTGTTTGAAAATTTGAATTCGAAAATATTGATTTCAACTTTTTTGTTCGATAAGTTTAGTTTGATGTTTTTAATTCGAAAATTTCAGTTTGAATATTTTTGATTTAAAAAATTTGACTTCGAAAAATTTAGTTTCAACTTTTCACTTGAACTTTTGTAATAACTGGAAATTAGTGGACTCAAAATTTAATCGAATAGTTAAAAACCGTTTATTTGTTAATCGAATAGTTAAAACCGATAATTTTTAATCGAATAGTTAAAAACCGGATGACGTTTGACGGTTAACCGTGAAACAATTCCCTCTTTGCACTCACTGAAAAATTTTGGATAAAATATTTTGAGATGATTTTAACTAAACCGTCAATGTTATTTAAGATATAAATTACACGAACTAACACCAAGACCAAGAAGGTAACCTTAAAGTATCGTGGTTCTCTCTTATCAAAAAGCTTAAGAGGAGTGCATAGGGGTATTATAGTGATCTATATTAGGGTTCTATACTATTATACCAAATGTTTAAATTGGACGATTTCCAAAATTTAAGGGGTGGGCCAGGGTACCCCTCCCAAATTTTTAAAGGGGTGCACAAATGTACCTATGTCTTATGATAGGGCATAGACCCTATATATAACCATATAACCATATAATGTAATAGGACATCATCCAAGAGAATAAATTGGGCCAAAAGACCAAACACGTGGTTGGGCAATTTCTAAAAATTAAGGGGTGGGCCAAGGTACCATTCCCAAAAATTTGAAGGGGTGCACAAATGTACCTATGTCTTATGATAGGGAATAGACCTCTATACATGACCATATAACCATATAAGGTAATAGGTCCTCATCCAAGAGGATAAATTGGATCAAAAAACCAAACACGTGGTACATCATATTGCTTATGTTTATATTTTGGCAATTTTGTACCCCTAAAACGGAACGAAGTGAACCACCCAAATTTATCATGATACATATTAGAGTCCAGTAGTATAATACCGAATGCTTAAACTGGAAAATTTCCAAAATTTAAGGGGTGGGCTATGGTACTCCTCCCAAATTTTAAAGGGGTGCACAAATGTACCTATGTCTTATAATAGGAAATGTACATCTGTATACGTCCATATAACTATATAAGGTAATAGGACCTCATCTAAGGTGATAAAATGAGCCAAAATACCAAACACGTGGTTGCAGTAAAATTTGGTAATTTTGTGCCCCTAAAAAGTAACGAGGTGGACCACCCAAATTTATAATAATATATATTAGGGTCCTATACTATTATACCAAATATTTAAATTGGGCAATTTCCAAAATTGAAGGGTGTGGTCCAAAGTACTCCGCCCAAATTTTAAAGGGGTGCACAAATATACCCATATCTTATGAAAGATAATGAACCCCTGTATACGCCCATATAACTATATAAGGTAATAGGACCTCATCCAAGAGGATAAATTGGGCCAAAAGACCAAACACGTGGTACAACGTATTGGTTACGTTTATATTTTGGCAATTTTGTACCCCTAAAAGGGAACATGTTTTCCCCTGTTTCGTCCTATCATTTCTCATCACCATCGTTTTCGCTGGGGACGTTAAATTCAACCTTTCCTAAACTAGCACCAAGAATCGAACTTGGAACGATTGCAAGGTATCCATGTTCACCCCTGAAACGGAGCAAAGTGGATCACATAGTACTTATTAAATTTAAGGAAATAATTTTAAATACGCCTCCATATAACGTAATAAGGCTCCAAAATCAATAATCATCAAAGGGAACAAGGTCCGATACTCCCCTTCCGCCCCCCAACTCCTGATGTAAATCAAGGTGATCTTATGTGTCCTGAGTGCCCCCTGCCCCTGAGTAAACATAAGCAAAATTTGAATAGGTAATGCAATCCCGAACCGAAACATCTCTAACACATTCGCTATGGTCCATGTGGGTCCCAAAAGTGAAATAGGGTCAGCCCGACGTCAAACAAACACATACCTCTACTTCATTCGCACCAGTACGGGACGTGGTGGCTCAGTGGTAGAGCGTTCATCTCTGCTGTATGGGGTCCCTGGTTCAAACCCCGCGAAAGAAGTTTTGTGGTGGGCAACATTATGCTCCATTTTTCTCCCATACTTTCATTTATTTTTCATCGTCACCGTCTCCTTTAGCCTAACCGTGGGACGTAAAACTAAAGATTTCATTTGCACCAGTGTTAGTCCATCTCATCAAAGGGATAACAACCAAAAATCAAGTATTCCTCCCAAAGTTCAGAAGCGAAAATAGAACCTACTAATTAACGTGAAATCCGAACTACATGAGCTCCCGCCGGGAATCGAACCATGATCTCCCACGTTAAAGACGCATACGCTAACCGGTTAGCCACGAAGGAACTCCAAAGTTTTTGAGTTTCATATTAATACTAATACTAATTTATACTATTACTGGGGTCTACTAATTCATAATGTAATAGGTCATCAAGAAAGAGATCAAAACCTTGTTTTGGTAATTTTATACCCATAAAAGGGAACGAAACAAGCCATCATAAGTTCCAAGCTAAAAATTCCAGTTCAGTGACGTCAAACGAACATATTAGCTCGAACCAACTACCTCTAATTCATTCATACTAGTAGAGGTGCGGTGGCTCAGTGGTAGAGCGTTCACCTCTGCTGTATGTGGTCCCTGATTTAAACACCTCGAAAATAGTTTTGTGGTGGGCAACATTATGGTCCAATTTTCTCCCACACTTTCATTCCTTTCTTATGGTCACCGTCTCCTTTAGCCTAACCGTGGGACGTAAAACTAAAGATTTCATTTGCACCCGTGTTAGTCCATCTCATCAAAAATATAACAATCTCCAAATTTTATGCCATAAAAGGGAACGAAAGCATTCGTAAACCTGTACTATTTCATAACGTAATGAATCATCAAGACCATATTTTTAGTAATTTTAAAGAATCATCATGACCTCTGATCCAATACTCCCAATTCAATGACGTCATAGCAGGACCAAGGTACCTCTGACTCATTCGTACCATCGTGCATGGCCCCTGAATAAGCATAAGCAAAATTTGAATAGGTGACGCAATCCCGGGCCAAAGCATCCCTGATTCATTCACTATGGTCCATAATGGCCCCAAAATTGAATAACCAAAAGTGAGACAGGGTGCTGCAATTACTACTTTCACCATTTTTTTTTCATTACAAAGCTACATAAAAAATAAAAGTTCTGTGTACATGGACCCCCCCCCCCAGGATATGGATTCGATGTCTTTTGTTACACAGAATCGAAATTTCTAAGTCCCATAACCATCCGTCTTCTTTTGCCAAAAGGTGACACCGTAGATATTAAGTTACCGTATTTCATTTCATAACTTATTTAGATGTGGATTTATACGAGGATATACGCTTCTTTCTCTTCCGTGCGTAAAAAAAAAAAAAAAATGCATTTTAGTTTCAGTTTACTCGCTTATTTTTACATATTTATTTAAGTAGCCCCTAATTTGAAGGAAAATTAATTTCTAAAATTGAATATTACTTAGATGAGAAATCTTTAAGTTTTACATCCGACGGTTATGTCGGTTAGGCTAAAGGGGCCAGTGATGATGAGCAATGAATGAAATGGTAGAATGAATATAGTGGAGGAAAAGGGAAAACCCCGAGAAAACCCACACACACTGAGTTTGTCCACCACAACATTCACTTAGCGCGAGCTGGGCTCGAACCAGGAACCCCACGCACCAGAGATGAACCCTCTACCACTGAGCCACTGCGGCCCCTGCTTAAATTACGCTAAAATTTACAATATAACTACATATATTATTAACATTGTTGGTTGTTCCAGTCTAACCATTGGTCCTGTATGTGCTATAGGTTAAAATTTCTAAATTCTAATTCTTTACTTGTTCAAATAATAAACAACAAATTACTTTTTAGCATCATTATTTTCCAGTTTTAAATAATTGATTAGAAACAACGCATTGTTTAAATTTCAGTTAAATCAATACACAATAGTTTTAAATCTGCAATTTGCGTCCACACTAGCGTTATCTAGTGGCAACAGATAGCAAGTAACGCAGGTGGCGGCACCTATTAGCTTGACTGTGTACTTTCAGGAATTAGCGCTACTTGTAGACTAACATGTTTTTTGTATTATTAACGGGATATTCTTTTCACTTTAATTTTCCAAAAGCTAAGCGAAATTTAGGTAGATTAGATGAAGAAGAACTCCACAAAATCAAAACCATTACAATCCTTCTTGTTTATTTGATAAAATGAAGAAGAAATTTTCTCAGTATAAACCAATAGCCTAAGAAATCAAGATTGCCCGAGTAGTCAATAGCGTTAATGGGATGACGAAATCTTGAACTCGTTTATATAGTATTATACACTGCGTCCCAATTGTCGCTCCGCAGTGGATGAAAGTCTTGTTGTTGCGATAAAAATATTGAAACAATCCCTTCCTATCCATGTGTATGTGTGTGTGTGTGTGTGTTATGTATGTTATATTAATGTCCAACATTCATGATTGATGCTAAAACTTCAAACTTCAACTCAAAAGAGGTGTGTCTCTCCAGGTAGCGTAGTCCCTAATGCTCTGGCTTTTGGTGCGAGCGGTCCTGGGTTCGATTCCTGGTGGGGGACACTCGGTCGAATAAGAGTAAAACGCTTTTTAAGGCCAGCCATGTGAGCGAGATTTTCCTTGATTTTCCTCATTCACACTATGCAAATGCCGTGATTTTACCTAACATACAGGTTTCAGGTTTCAGGCCGCTTCCTTACTTCCCCAATCCTTTCTTTCTTCTCTTTCCCCGGATAGTGTGATCGTGGATTGACGTCATTCCTCATATGTGACGGGCTAACATAGGCCATAGATGCCGTAAGCCCAGAAATCGAGGTCCTAATCCTAAACAAAAAAGGCTTATGCTGCACGATAAATACGGCAATTGTCATATTGTAGTTCATTACTGTACTATAATCCACTGTGGAGAAACTGTCAGTATGCACTGTATAATGTTAATATGAAAGACATATTAAATTTATCTTACTAATTTATAATAATAATACTTGCTGTAACATTCATTCTTACAAGTAAGTTCTCAAATATGATATTTAAGATTATTCATAGTAAACTTCGATCTCTTTTTTATATGTATAGATTTTCGAGACAATTTGAACTGGTTACTTTAAGGCAGTGGCGTATTTACGATTTTGTTTCGGGGGGCTTTGCCTGAAAATGTGAAAATTCTACAAGATATTTCATATACTTTACTATAGTAAGTAATAATTCGGGGGGCTTAAGCCCGGAAGTCCCCCTAAATACGCCACTGCTTTAAGGTGAAAATTTCGACTTGTTAAGTTCTCACTTTATAAGGTTATTTGTGTTGAATTTCTCATGTTGGTTTTCGAAACGAGACTAGAAATTTCTCGAGTTTCGTGAGGAAAACTAGTTCATCCAAGTATTAGTTCTCAATCCTTCTGTTTTAGTCCTGCATGAGTCGTAGTATAAAAACTATAAATTGAGAAAATGGTTGTAGGAACAAAATGAAGACCATTTATCAATGTTTAGAAAAGTAAATAATTGCACAAAATACTTCAACAAATGTCTGTCTGATATTGTAGATAGTGTCTGAAGAAGGATATGTTAGATATCCGAAACCGTTAACTAACTAACTAACTAGCTCTATGGCCTATGGAACCTGGAGGTTCAATGCCGCGTTCACAAAAGCTCTCCACTGACTTCTATCCTTAGCTAACTGCATCCAGTTTCTACTTTGTATTCCAATCTCTGCGAGATCCATCTTAATATTGTCCTCCCATCTGCGCCTAGGTCTTCCTAATGGTCGTTTTCCGATTGGTCTTCCAGTCAAGACTTTGAAAGCGTTTCTACTTTCTTCCATTCTAGCTACATGACCCGCCCACCTAAGCCTCCTAGACTTGGCGACCCTAACAATGTTGGGCAAACCATATGACTTATGTAGTTCCTCGTTACGAAGTTTCCCCTATTCCCCATTCCCGTTCCTCTTGGGTCCGAATATTCGTCTCAGGATCTTGTTCTCAAATCTGAAACCGTTACAAATTATAATTTAAAATAGAGTGGGCTTTAAGCTTTGGTCAGTGTTTCTTTTGTTAAAATAATCAATCCAAAGCCATGGATAGTCTTACTTTCAACAAATGTTGTTATATTACATATGAGCACTCTCAGAGCTTCTGGGAGGCATTTCACTCCAAAAACATTTCTGAAAGAAACACTGGTGGTAAGATAATAAACCGACAAACTGGAAGAGCAGAGATTAGCAGAGGGGTGCAAGAAGGGACAGTTGAATCGTAACTTTTTTTAAGTGACCAATTAATGTATATGGTTTCAATTGGAAATGTAAAGTTTTTGTATGTATTACTGGTTCATAGAAAAAATTGTGCCATATAATATATGCCGTTCAATCAGTACTTATCGCTTATTTGTCTTCCCGTGGAGTTAAGAAAGCTACAGGAATTGCGTTTCAATTGAAATTCAAAGCAATTAATATTGCAATTCCGTATTTCTTTAAATGTCGTAGTACATGCTTGTGGTATTTACTGTCTTTCATTTTCATTTAAAGAGTAATAACATACATTTAATAGCATGTCTGGAATTAAAAATATAAGTTGTTCATTAATCCCCAGTTTCAATATAACTTCTACAGAACAAGCCTCATTTTTTATTTCATTCCTATGATTAATATTATTCTTTTTATTTATTTGCTGTGCAAATTTGTTATTAAATAATCTGATCACACAATATTCCAGGCAGAATTTTAAGATGTTCATGAGTAAGGAATCAAATCTCTTCTTACACTCTCATTGTTTAGGAGTACAAATGGCTAGTACTTACTTGCGTTGCTCTGGTCAAATTACTTTATAAAATATGATATACGATATTCGGTATTTTAACTGAAAAAGATAGTATCCTATTCGTTATACAACCTTTTGTCAGGAAAACTAACATTGATATATCTATCTTGCACCTCCTATTTTTAACGTCCAATCGACGCCACTGGGAGGAAGTGATATGAATTGATACAGAAAATACCTAACAAACACAGGTAGAAAGCCACACCGTTTCCCCTTCTAAAGGGAAAACACCAAAATTTCTAGAATATTGAAGTTTCCAGTTTTACAGTCATTAAACTGCATTGTTCTTGTGTCAAGAAGGGTACTTGTGTTCGCTGAATTACGAGAGCAATGGGTGGTTTCAAAATTTCCACCTAGTAACTTTGACCCTAGATGAAAACGTTACAAGACAAGCGCTTTAGCTACCTACTAAAATATAAAAGTAAAGTTAACTGGCTCTTTGTCCAACAAAACGGACTGAATAGGCTTTTAAGCGTACGGCAGAAATTCTACGACACGTTCTTCCTACTTCGTTTGTGAGCGAGGTTTTGTCTCACGTTGACGGCTCAAGTACCTTGCTCTGACAGAATGATGGATGTACCGAGCATTGTGCAGCCATATTCCCGTGGATTTGTTGTCGTTTAATGACGAGTAGGCGACAAGACCCATTTACTACCTTTTATAGTCACAAAGATCTTACCCTCGTCAAAGACATACAATGAGCTTTGTATGTAATGTTTGCTCGGATTTAAACAGATTCACAAGATTGCGTAATTCTTTCAGCAAAAGACCTTCATAGATCACTAATTTAAAACATTTAAAAGACAAGAGCAATTGTAATTGGTTTCAAGTATTCTGTATGGATTTTAAAAGTAGAAGGTGAGAAAATAAAACAGCTAAGTATTTTTAAGCATTTATATTTTTTTAAGTATTTTATATTAGCGTTTCTTTCAGCTCCGGGGCTATATAAAATTTGGAACTACAGTTAAATGTGAAATTCGAAGCACATGAGCTCCTACCGGGGATCGAATCCAGGAGCATTTATGTTACACATGAGTGCGCCCACGGGTATGGTCCCAACGGGTCCGGACCCCCCTTCCAAACTTGGTTACTCGACAGACAGTTCTATACTATCTTAAGAAAAAAAAACTATGGTTGCTCTAGGAGAGAAATTTTTGATACACACTAAAGATCTGATCTTACAGTACATCTGTACTGTTCCTTTTCTTGTAAAAACCATTTAGATTGTTTTTGTTTTAGAATATAAATGACAGTACTTTAAAATTTTCTTATAGTTTTATCGGGTGTAGAAAAATACCAGTTCAATATTGCATAAAAAGAAGTAACCACCAGCAATGGTCCCCCCCCCCCCCAACAGACTTTAGACCCTACCCAGCACAAATTTCTAGGTGCGCGCTTATGTTACATTATTGGTAGACAGGAAGTATGAAAAATTAAATAAAAGGGAAACCGGAGATAAATAAAAAGACATGTAGACAAAAGAAAATCATATTTTGTGTGTTTTTTCTTGTATTGTCCACGAGACAAGAAATGTAAGATTTATAAATTAAGAGAATAAACTGAAATCAAATAAAACTTAAAACAAGAATTGCAAAAAGGATAAAAAATAAATAACAAAATAAAAAGTGTGTGAGAACAAAATAAGTAAAAAATGTAGAAATAAATTAAACTCATAACAGGAAAAATCTAAAAAGAAAATTTTTCTCAAAGCACGTTAACTATTCCAATCCCTCGAATAAATGTGATGAAACCATCACTGAAGACCGCATTATATCCCAAAGTCTGTTTAACATGTTTAGGTAGTTCTAAACGTTCTCTGAGGTCTGAATATTCTGTGCACTCTGCAAGATGTGCCGAATTCTCAGTAGAACGATCTGGTCTTCGGAATGCGAACCGTTAGCCATCCACATACTAAAATGTAATGTGTGAGATGTGGGTGTCCAAAACACAAGTATGTCAGGATCACTTAATCTCGGCGACTAATATACGACGACGTCTGCAAATTACCAAAATAAGATTTAAGGATGGGACTTGTTTTCGATGGTGTGTTTTCATTCTGCTTGCCAGTAAGAGAACACATCCTTTGGAGGAAATAACTATGGGAGAAAGTGCTCCAGTGCTACTCCAGCCAATGCAATGTTCTTGGCTGCTGTATCGCCATGCTCGTTTCTCCGGATGCTGACATGTCTCGGCACTCAGAATTTTGTTAGTCTATGATACAAATCTGCAGTGATTTGTTGATATGTATAGGATGAAACAAATTGTTCTTCTTTATTTCTTACGATGAATGGAGATTTGCGATCAATTTACAATGATAATAATAAGAGGCAATGAGAAATTTGTTTGTCCTTGCACTAGGCTTATTGTGCTATGCGTAGGGTTTTAGAGACGCAGTAGTATTTATTTATTGATTTTTCTTCTCGTGGTCAAAAAGTTAAGACACGTTCTCTCTGTGGTCGTGGTCGAAGATTCGATTTTCAGTGCGATGATACTTGTCTCTGATACGAACTAGAACAGCGGTTTGGATACCATTTTACAAAGTAGAATCTGTTCTATACAGTCCCAATTTTGAAAAGGCACGTTAAACTAAAATCAACAAGATCCATCATATGTTACTTCAAGAAGGTATTCTATAGATTGTCCAAGAAGTCCCCGTACAATTAGATTTCAGTACCATACAGAACTAAGTCAGTGTAATTTTAGTTTCTTTATTTAGCACATGATACAGTTAGTGCTTATATATATAACTATGAATCCAGTGAGTCTGTGTGTGTTCCATTGTTCATATGTTTCCTCACGTGTCTTCTAACGTCCACTACACTTTGTGCCTTTGACGTATCCTGAACATCATCCTGCACATTTCTCCAAATCAAGTAAAGTTGCTTTACGAGGTTGGTCCTTACCAAAACGATTTCAAAACGCAGTCATTACTTGTGTCATTGTTCCCTCTGCACCCATGTGACACTAATTATTCCTCAACTGTGTAAGGCTTAATTCATTTGAAATCACCCAATGAGGTTGCTGACAACATTTATCATTTTGTAAATTTTGTACACAGACCTATACTATATTGAGAGAGAGTTGTAAGCAAGTATTCGTTCATCTTTTCAAATGTTCAGTTTTATTTGAAGGGCACTTTGTATCGGTGCATTAGCCCAGTTTGCTCTTTATAAATGTTTGCGGTAAACGCTGTATCTCCCTTATATTTAGATATATTCATTTCTAACAAAAAAAAAAAAAAATTGAAGGAGAATTACATAAATATGGAACATTTTATGTCTAATACTCATTTGAGCCTCCTACACTCCAAATACCTTAAAGAAAGTTGTTAAAAGTGGAAGTTTGTAAAAAGAAAATTAGAATTCTCGAAGTAACAAATTTTTAAAGAATTTAATTGGGGTCCCTGGTTTTTGGGGGTACCTGGTTCGATCTCTAGCCATGTGAGTTTGTGGTTGGTTAGTTGAGTTGTGGTTCAGGGTCTCTTTCAGCAGCGATGCGATGTGAGACGTAAACCTGCATCTTAATGTGGGATACAAATCACACGAGTTTGCACCGGGAATTAGCCCTGAGCCAGCCATGCCCAAGATGTGATGATAACTATATAGCCACGAGATAGCTCCTTTTGTAGTGGACAACATCGTGACCGTGAGTTTTCTCGGTTTTTTCCCATTTCCTCCGGCATTATCATTCATCCAATTCTTTCAAGATCATTCGTTTTCACTCATCTCCTTTATTTTACAAATTCTGTGACGTAAAACTAGAATTTTGGTTATTTTCATAATTCGGGTTAAAGTACTAAATCAGCAACTTCTACACAGAGAAAAATCCGTTCACCGGACAGCGGTATATTGTACAAATATACGGTATCCTCGTGCTTACTATAGAAAACAGTACGGAGCATACGTTATCCGTATGCTACATAGGCACTGCCCTTAGATGTTACATCATGCCGTTGCAGGGTGTCTGACATCTAACAATTTTCCGTATATCACATGCATATACTTATGTTACCTCCGTCAGCTATATGTTATATACGTCCATTTTTATGTGAGATCCTGACCACCTACATTCTTTCATACGGAAAGTACGTATAAATGGAACACTTATACAGAAAGTATTATAAAACATGCGTTTTCAGTTATACGTCTGCTGTACGTTAAGTCCAAAAACTACAGGAATTACGCATGTAACTTATCTTTTTAAGTACGCCACCTACAATTTTTTTTCTCAGTGTAGATTTATAATTCCAAGTAAGCAAATTAATGTTGGCCAACTGTTTGATTTTTGGTTGTGATCATCGCTCAACGGTGCTACAACATTGATAGTGTTCACTTTCCCACAGTAGTTTAAAAAAAACACTTTTCACCTGAAAACCAAACCAAACTGACAACCAATTTTCAACTTCACTATGAAAAATAAACGTTTGTTAAACGGAGAATATAGGTTAGTTGAATTCAACGAAACTACGTAGCAACCGTAAATAGCCCAGGTAATATGGATCATAAGACACCTTACCTGGCTTGGGAAATAGGCTTACTTTACCTGGGAAAAAATTACGGTAATTCTGGAAATATACTCACCTTACCTGGAAAAATTCATGGTAATTCTGAAAGTATGCTTATTTTATACTTTTTGGGTCGCTGGATCCGAAATTTTAACTTTCGACTAAAAGTTTCCTCCGCAACCTCCAAAATTTTGGAAAATCATTTTTTAAACATAAAATAGTGGCTTTTATTGCTTTTGGAGAAAAATACATAGAAATTTGGAAAATGGACAAAATTTGCAACAAACAAGGTCTTATGAAATTTTTATGTATGGCGAACGGGAGAAGTGGAGAGCATTAGCGCGCCTTGAAGCCGTGAAGCTGCAATACACTGTTATGTGACCCTGCCGTTAACCACTGACGTGACGTCGTATACGTTCGCTGTTCCGTCTCTCCTTTCATCTTCCTTTTTCAAAAATCTTCTTTACCCTTATTTTTCCTC
Source organism: Thermobia domestica (assembly GCF_964235325.1). Lineage (NCBI taxonomy): Eukaryota > Metazoa > Arthropoda > Insecta > Zygentoma > Lepismatidae > Thermobia > Thermobia domestica. The sequence goes on from NC_137471.1 coordinate 47,188,818, forward strand.
TTTTTCAGCATCTGGAAGTCCTTCATCTTTTTCTTAAAGGGACATAAGAGGACGAAGAGGGGGAAGTATTTTCCATTGTAAAAACTCTGGATAGAGGAGGGAGTTTTTCATTCAGAGTTAAAGGTTGGAATTTTCATCTAAGTGACATAAGTGAAACCGGGTCCTCGGCTGCAGACAAGTGGAGGAGAAGAATTTAAACTTATCCCGAAAAACACTCAAACTTCTCAACATTTTTCAATACTTTTTCTTATGTTTTTTCTTTAGTTTTTCATTTCTAAGCTATGACGTAACAGTCATAAATTCAGCTCTATTTTTGTGCTATGTTCCTAGTTTTAAGAAATACAAAGTTTTCCAGCTTCCCCGAAAATAAGATTCCTGACCTGCACAAAACGAAATAAGTAACACTAACGACACATGTATCTCTCTTCTCATCTTTTCTCATTTTCGGTTAGATTTGGGCAATAAGTTAGGTAGAACTCTTAGAATTTCCAGGTAATTTTCCTTAAAAAGAATAAAAAAACTTTTGTTTTAAAAGCGATCTTTTGGAATAATTTTTCAACATTTAGGGTGGTTGTGGGAGAGTTTCTTTGCTGAGAAGTTGAAAGTTTGGATTCAGTTTCTCAAGAACTCCTATAAAATATACCTATTTCCAGAACTACTGGAATTTTTCCAGGTAATATTCCCTATTGCTTTTACTAGAACTGTAGATGAATATTGAAAGTGAAATTCGTTAAAATAAAATGGAAATGATTGTGTCCTAAAGTTATTTTAAGCACGAAGAATCAATTCAACCAAAATCAACGTCGCCCAACCATTTTCTTTTAAAACTTGGAATACTTCTTCCGGTTTCAATATTAACGAAAATAATAAGAAATAGTGTGGTCATGGGTTCGATTCCCAGTAGGGACACTCGATCGGAAAAGTGTAATAGCTTTTTCAGACTAGCCATCCTGAGTGAGGTTTTGCCTGGGTTTTTCTCATTCGCATCAGGCAAATACCGGATGGTACCTAATATATACAGGTCGTAGATCGCTTGCTTACTCGATCATTTTTCCATCCCTTTCCCCGGACAATGTGATCGTCGAGGGACATCATCCCTCGTACATGACCGTACTTGACCGGCTAATATGGCCATAGATGCCGAAAGCCCAGAAATCTAATTGCTACTCCTAATCCCTAATAACAGATAGCCAAAAATAGTTTTCCTATGTGGATTCAGTGTCCCAAGAATAGATTTCCTCTCTTCCTATATCATTCTATTGCAACTAGGATCTATAAAACTGATTAATCTATCATTTCCGTTTTTTACATTGAATCTCCATTCTTTAGAAATATATCGTATTTAACACAATATCGAGCAAAACAGTTCGTTTAAATATCAACCGTAATATATCTACATCATCACGAGACAATGATTTCATGGCAGTCAAACTTGCCAGTGATGCAGTGTAATTTTATTGGAAAATCTTAGTTAAAGGCTTTACCCCAAGTAACACTCATGAACCATGAACCAAACGTAACAAGAAGACCTAAAGACATTCATATTTTATTTTATCTTATTATTCTAAGACCACGAATATTTTGTTAGGGGGACACCAAGAGAACAAAACTCAAATCTCAAGCCGCTTTCACTTAATTCTATTTTATGAACAAGTTTATACAAGTTCTCGTAAGGAGAAGCTGGCGCCCCTTACTTCGTCGGGAAAGGCTTTACTAGGTAATGTTGGAAAATCGGCTCAACGTCTTGGGGTCGCTAAGCTTTGTTTCAGGAGTTCTAGAAATTATTTCTTAGAAGGTGTGTGTGTGTGTGTGTGTCTCCGAACGAATTCCCCCGAGGCTCTATTTCTCTCAGTTTCTCGCTTGGTTTCATCAACTGAGCTCAACCTTCGTTGCCGTGGTTACAACAACGTACGTATAGCCTATTTGCTACCTCACTCACTCCTTTATAAAACGAGTAAAAAAAAATACCTCACCTTCTATTCTCTCCCCTTTTCCCTGTGTCGCGTTGTTGCCTATGAAACAGGTGTCTTCCACAGATCCAAGTTTTTGCTTGTGTTCTTTAGTACAAAGATCAACGGGAAAGAAAATATAGTTGAGTTACCAGCAGAAATTCTTTTAGAATACTCTGGAGGAAGTCACGCGTTTTGGAATGCCTCTTTTTCCGTTTTCTGGGACAAGAAGTGAAAAAGAAACTACATTTCTAATAATACTATGGTAAAATTTAGAGACTTTTGAACTTAAAGCGTTCTTTCTTGTAATACTAGAAAATTTTATTCTTTTCAATATGTTTTTCGTCAAGAGCTGGTGTCACTGAAACATTTTTACACCGAGAAGTTTTTACTGCCTGTCAGTTTCTGATTAGTTCGTAGACTAAAGAAGGTATTGCAATATTGATTTTCACTATTTTATGTTATATCGAGGAGACACACCAGGCACGTAGCCAAGGGGGGTCTGGGGGGTCCGGACCCCCCCCCTTCGAGACCAGAAATGAAAAAAATAGGGAAAGATGAAACAAAATGAAATGAGAGAAAGAAGGATCAGCGTTAAAAATAAACTACAGGAAGCTTTTGGTTACTCTTTCTTATGAGGAAATTTGTATTACTTGCAATACATGGTTGCGAGGTGAGAGGTATTTCTTGGAAGAGTCAGAGAATTTGAAATTTCTAGAAAAGTTGCGGAATTCTCAGAATTTCTGCTACTAGTCAGGGAGATTTCAAGCTTCCGAAAGCATAGTGCCGTTGTGTACCAGCGTGGAAATTTTTATCATAATTTTTCGTCATCGCATCCTTGCAATATCAAATATGTTATTTCAAAAACAATTTTCTACTGCTCCTTTAACCTGTCATTTGAAACAGACAGTAGTTGAGGGAATAATAAAAACATAAATATATATGGAAAGAAAGTTCTGTTAACATTTGATTCAACAGAAGAAGAAACGTAAATATTGCAAAATATTTTACAAAACATTATTGAGTATGTACTTTTTATAATAGTGAATATGCACTTTTTATAATAGTTGAGGTCATAATGAAAGAAAAATTGTTATATTTGAATAAACAGAGAAAGGATGTAAATATTGTATAATCTTTTTCAATACTTTTTTTTAAATTTTACTCGATATTTCTTCATAGTTTATTAAAATACTTACCAACATATCCTCACAAACCAACATGTTGATAATAAAGTAGTTTAGATTGATCGAGCTCCTGGGCCTTCAGAATTTCATGTCACCCCCCCCCCTTCCCCCCGTTACGAAATCCTGGCTAAACGAACTAATATATGTTCCAGTAAAATTGTTTAGAATGATCGAGCCCCTGGTGTGATGACCACAGTGTTTCATGTCACGGACCCCCCCCCCTTCACGAAATCCTGGCTACGTGCATGGACACACTCACTTTGAGACCGCTTACTTTCTACCTCAAAGTACATACAAGGTAAAGTAAATCTTTCTTAGAAAATTATTTTGATACCCAATTCTTGGTTAGCTAAACTCAAAAGCCAGATGATAAGATAGGAATACCATTTCATATCGTCTTTAACTTTAGCAAAGATAGAAATGGTAAAAGAAACCTTTAGGAGGAAGAAACTACTATTTTGAGGGACATAGAATAAAGAGTTGAGAAAAAGACTCATAAAACGCTTCGTGTGGAGCATTGTACCGTATGGATTAGAAACATATACATTACGCAAAAAATTATTAAAAAGCGACTGGGAGCTTTCGAAATGTGGGTGTGGGGAAGAATGGAAAGAAGTAGCTGAATCAACGGAAAACGAATGAGAAGGTGTCAGAAATGGTGTGTGAGAAAAGAACAATTTTAGATGTTACTAACAAGGAAAGGACATGAACGTGTCATCCGGACATCCGAATCAAACCTAGTCCATTCGATAAACTTAACAAAGATATGTTCATGCACAAAAAAAATTAGGTGCCATGGACAACGATGTAAATCCCTGGGGCCCATTAACCCTATTAGAAAATCGTAGACTCGCAGTGAAATAGCTATTGCATCAACACTGTTCATTGGAAAGTCTTGGTTTATAATTCATTCTCTTCAGCCTGAAACAAGCTATCCAGAGATGCTATGTATTGGGACCCATAATGTACTTGAACAGAAAAAATGGAAGAATGTCGGGAAAATTCCCTCCAGAAATCCATCCCATCAACTTTAGACCCCTCTGGAGTGGCCCCAGGTAAAAGCACACAATCCAAATATATCTTTACAATTACTACAGGTGTTAGGAAATGAGTGTATCAAGCTTTGTATTAATAGACGGAACAGATATGAGGGAAAAGCTTGTATAACAATACACATTTCCTCAGGGTTCTGCCATATCGTCCCATTTTCTTCATTCCACCATTTCATTCATTTCTCATCATAGTCGTTTCCTTTAGCCTACACGGCATAATCGTTGGACGTAAATCTGAAAGATTCTTATTAAAACCGGAAGTGGTAGAAATCTAATAGTACTTCCGGTTTCAATATTTATTAGAAAAATAACACGCCATAAAAATTAAACTTCCACTTCTTACTGCTACTTGGGTTTAAACATTTGAGGAAAACAATGTAAAATCATCGATAAATTATTTCTTTACTTGCTAAATACATTAAATACTTGCTAAGATACTCGTTCTTTGCACAGGGAGGATCATGTTTACGTAATATACTATATTTGAAGGTAAAGAAACAGGTGAAATGAATAAAAAAGGAAGAGCATCGCCTTTGGAGTTCTTCCTGTTAATATCCGTAAAATACATAAATACCGAAGAGCGACATCATTGGTGTTGCCTCTGTCAATATCAGTGAAATACACTAATAAATAACGAAACGTAACGCCTTTGGTGTTGCCCTGTCAGTTCTCGGACCAGCTGCTTATGCATTCTTGCCCTAACTCGGGTTTAAATGCCATCGAGACGGTCATCAATTTGCTTAGCGATCCCGAAAATATGGATTCGACGCTAATATCAGTCAATTTGAAAATGCTATTTTTCACGTTCCCCCAACCCCTTTGACAATGCATTCTAAAGTGGAACTTGAACATCGTTTGAAGTGCGACTTCGAAAACTATGGATTTCACATTATCGGTCATTTTGGACATGTTAAGTTTCATGCCCTCGAACCCTTCACGACGATGAAGGCTAAATTTAGACTTGAATGGCATCTAGAATGTTACCATTCATATAAGCGACCTCGAAAACTATGATTTGAAACTAGTATCTTGCATACTGGGTATTTACTATCAACTTTTATACATTTTGATCCCACCTGTAATTTTGCCCGTGGCGAAATTCAATTAAAGGGCTTCGTAGGGGATTAGATCTTGTGAGTATCTATCTGCGTGCCAGATTTGTTAGCTCTACGACCACTTCTTTCTATGCGAAAAGCTAATGAGTTTATTTTATTGTTAATTATTAAAAACAAGCCTGTAAGTAACATTTTGAACATGATGTTAATTCTTTAATTGATTTTAACAAAAATGATATCAATAGTTTATTCTCTGAAACTTCATATATGGGTGCGTGGGTGGAAACTTGAGATCTGATCTCTCTTCTGAAAAGGATCGTTACATGTTGAACAACAGCAGAAAGCGTTGTGGTACGTACATGTCTAGAAGTATGTTAACAACAGTTGTGAATACGTGGGTGTCACTTAAGATGAAATGCTGCTCATGAGTATTCCCATTTGTTATTATATTTTATAGTCATTTTTCATTCTTTTATTTAGTATCTTTAACAAGCTGAGCCTAACGTATTTCCAAAACCATGTGAGTTCACATAAAGCATCGACATCATTCTTTATGAACGCAGAGAGTTTGTACCTGACTTATTTTCAAAATCATTAGAGTTTATTTAAACTATCTACATTACAGTTTTATGTACACAAAGAACTTGAGTCTGATATTTGCAAAGCTATGAGAACAAATATAAAACATATGCATTATCCTTTTGAACATGGCCACGTTGAGCATAAATTATTTACAAAGGTATCCGATTTCATATAAAGCATCGACATTGTGGTTTATGAACATGACGAAGTTAAGTTTAACTTGTATTCAAACTCACCAGAGTTAATGTAAAGCATCATCATTACATTTTATGAACACATATGTTTTCTTATTTTCAAAGTCATCACAGTTACAAAAATCATTAAAGTTATCGTTTATGAACATGACAAAATTTAGTCTCATTTATTTTTGAGAGTCATAAGAATAAATATAAAAGTGTCGACATTATACTTTTTGAACCTAACAAAGCTGAATCGAACTTATTTTCAAAGTAATCATAGTTCACAATGCCCCCGGAAAGCAGAAAGGTTCTAAGCGCCATTCTCCTTGATTTACAACTAAGTACATATCCTGACTTCCCATTTCATATTTAATGTTGGCAGAAAGGAGACAAGTGGCAGGATACACTATGAAAGGTCTGCAGTGAAAACTGAATTCTACACAAGAATAAAATAATTGGAATTAATTAGAATTTCATTCATTTTTATGCTCTCCTGAGAAATTTGCAGTTTGGCGCTTAGCACCTTCGTTATGAATATGAAAATGATCCTATGGGACTGCGGTAGCTCAGTGGTAGAATGTTCACCCCTGGTACATTGGGTCCTTGGTTCGATCCCAGCTCGCGATAAATGAGCTTAGTGGTGGACAAACACCTGTGAGTTGATTTTCTCGGGGTCTCCCACTTTCTCTCACTTTTCATTCCACCATTTTATTCATTTCTCATCATCACGCCTCCTTTAGTATGATATAATCGTGTGACATAAAACGTAAAGACTTTATTTGATATCATTTCATGAAGATGACCATGGATATTTTTCAAAAGCATTGGAATAAATATAATGCATCGACATTTTCCGTATGGAAATAACAAAGTTGAGTCAGACATCACCAAAACCACCATAGTTCGCATATAGCAGCAATCTTATCCTTTATGAACCTTAGATGACCCTGGACAGTTTTTCAGAAATATCAGGATAAATAGAATGCATCAAAATTTTCCTTTATGAACAGGACAAAGTTGAACCTCACTTATTTTTAAAGCCATTAGAATTGTCTAAATCATGAACATTATGCTTTATGAATATAATAATTCATTTCTCAGTGAAAGAAATATTTATGATTCAAAAGAAACTGCTAACTATGATCGCTAATCTTACTATTTCTTTCTTCAACCAGATCGTGACCACCAATGAGAGCTCTGCAGGTACAGACACAACAGCAGACTCGGGGACCTTAAGTAAACTACGGCAGACGCTGTCCTCTAGCCTAATGACTGCTCAGGAGACAGGTAAGTGATTTACGCAGTCATATGGTTATTTACATCTTGACCATAACATACAATATTTTATTAGAAGCATTGTAATTGTTTTAAGACACAATTTCGTAGGTAGTTAACCTAGAAGATTTTTATGTCTTTGCTGTGAAGTTATTCGTTTTTACTGTATACTTTCTGCAATTCTACATGTTATTTCTTCAGTAAAATCTTTGTTTAGCAACTTCTCCTGCAGTTGCGGACTCCAAAGTATCTTTATCATTGCTCGTGTTTTTGAACATATCCCGAACTCGATTCCCGGTAGACTTACCTCGAAGAAAAAACCAGTAACGATCCGGATCCCACTTTAGGCAATGTCTCGTGTAGCCTCAATGCTGAAAAAGGTCATTAACGTCCAGTTGATTAATCAGTTACTAAACCCTCTTTACGAGCACCACCATGAATTGAGATATATGAGTTATGATGGGGGATAGTCTCCTTCGAGGAAGTTCAATTATTTTTACAAAGAACATTTATGGGATTGGTGATGCGTTTTATCTATTTTTGTTTTATGATATTGTATATTTAATATGTTCTGTCACTTCGTTAATTGTGGCTGAAATCTATCTGAATATGAATGGTAAAGTAAATATGATAACTTTGAGGTGTTCAGTTACCTGGAATTAATGGAATTTCAACGAAGTTATGTCTATATGCGGGCGTGAAACCGATCAAAGTTGTCATAGTAAAACAATTAAATACCACTGACACTGTATAGTCTTCTGAAGTTACACCACAAAACCCATATGAAGGTTACACATATGTTTACATGCTCTGGGAGCACCTGTGTTAACAAATTGGATGAGAGAGATTCGGAATAGCTCCGTAAAATGACCATATGGTAAATGAGAAAATTTAAAATAGATACACATTTGAATTCGAACATAGAACCGACTTGTTACAGGTGACAGCCCCCCCCCCCCCCCAAAAAAAACGATTAAATTTATATTTGGATCTGACTTAAGCTGTGAATTTTATAGAAGTCACCGATCTTTTCCAATGTAGTTTAATAATCATTCTATGATCATTGTTAATGAAGATTGAGAATTAATTACGTTGATGAAGTATAGTTTTTAATAGTTTACATTATTATATTTTAGTTGAAGCTATAAAACGCACAACACGAAACATGCACAACAGTAAACGAACACAACACGAAATATCTTTATGCATTTACAATAATTATCGTAAAAAGCAAACAAAAAAATCCAAGATTTCTTTACTTGAATTTAAGGAAACATAATAACAAATTAACAGAATAACGCAAATAAATTTAAATTATTGAGAATTTGTCCTCTTCTTTTGTACATTTTTTTTGACATTTATAAATTTCTGAAACAGCTTCCAATTTTGATAAGCTTCTTAATGTATACAGAACCAACAAAATTTCTCTCTTCATGATTATTTAAGATAATGATGAGCCCCTAACTAGCAGGTCTTAGGATACTTGTCAATTCATAAATACTTGAAATAATGATGAGATTTTTAGGTTACAGAGCTATAAAGCTTATCAAGTTCTAATTATTTGACATAATGATGTATTTATACGTATACAGGTGTGCAGAGCTTCTCGAATTACGACCGTTTTGGCGCGACGATCTACTTGTTCAAAGTTGCCGACCTTTTGCCGAGGAGGCAAGCGGTCAAAAATCGTAAAATAAAATGTCTTTGCCGACTCTTTGCCAACCGTCAGAGTCGGCAAAACAGTCGGAAAGGCCTCTTTCCGACCCTCTGTCGTCTCCTTATGCCGGCTTCTTTTCGACGGCTGCGCCGGCGCATTTACTGCGCCTTTACGGCTGTTTGCCGACTGCTCGGCAAGATGACTTTCCGACGGCGGCGCCAGCGCATTTAATGCTCATTTCCGGCTGTTTGCCGACTGCTCGGCAAGGCAACTATTCGTCGCGGCCGAAAATCGCGCTGAAAGACACCGGCGTCTGGCGCCGGCAATCCGACCGCGGCATCTGGTCGGCATGGACAAATTGTCCGACTGTAGGCGGGAGAATCCTGATGGGGAAGATTTTCAATTTATAATTGTTTGAAATAATGATACGCTTTTTCCGTACATAGACCAATAAAACTTCTCACTTCATGATTCTTTGAGAGAGTAATCAGCTTTTGATGAGTAAAGACTACTAGGTTTGTCGGTGTATGGTTATTATGATAAATTATAATAATAAGCTTTTTAGGTGCAGACTTCTAAAACTTATTAATTTATAATCATTTGAGATAATGGTGAATTGATACTATTATTATTATTATTATTATTATTATTATTATTATTATTATTATTATTATTATTATTATTATTATTATTATTATTATTATTATTATTATTATTATTAAGTATTCTGCCTTGTGTCAGGCCGTGAGACTAATGAGCTTTCTCTTTCAATTATAGATTTGGACGTGGAAATTTTTCTTCCATGTTTGTCTACCTTCAGCTTCTTCTTTTAACTCCCAATATTTTCTTCTGTTTAGCTAATCATCGATCACTTGTGTTCTTCTTCCAATTCCTCGCTTTCCTTCCATCTTTCCTTCTATGCAGTATGAAGAAGACAATTTCTTCGTAAGATGTGGCCAATCCAATTGGCTTTTCTACGAAGAATGTTGGCCAGAAGTGTCCTCTTCTTTCCTATCCGTTTTAAACCGTCTTCGTTTGTTACTCTTTCTGTCCATTTTAACTTCTCCATCTTCCTTCAACACCACATTTCGATAGTCTCTAAATATTTCTTCCTTAACTTGCGTAATGTTCAAGTCTCTGAGCCATACAGTCCAATGCTCCACTTATAGGACCTGACCAACTTTTCCCTTAGTCCAATATTAAGCCTCCTAGTTAAGAGTGATCTTTTCTTTTTGAATACTTCTTTAGGTATGACTAATCTTGACCTGATCTCTCTAGTGCATAATGCATCTCTCGTCAAAATACTTTCTAAATACTTGAAATGATCAACCTCTTCAAGTTCTCGTTGTTCCACTTTGACCCGTAAGGACATTTCCAGGGAATATTTTCCTGAATTTTGATCTTTCGATGTTGATTTTCATTCCAAATATTTTCTTAGTGTCTTATAGTTTATACGTATACACGTTTGCAAAGTTTTATCGATTTAAAATTATTTAAGATAATGATAGTGTATATAGATTTCAATATATAATTATTTGAAATAAAGGATAAGATTTTCTTTAAGTATACAAACCAACAAAAGTTCTCATTTTATGATTGCTTGAGATACTGATGAGCGTTTTACTTGTACATACCTACAGAACTTCTCAGTTCATGATTATTTGAGATAATTATGAGCTTTTAATGTGTACAAATCTACGATGATTGGTAGTTTATGATTATTGAAAATGATGTCGAGCTTTCACCTACAGATTTATAAAATTTATCAATTTATGGATATTTTAGATGATGATTTCTTTTACGTGTCGTATAGACTACTCTTTTCACACGAACTACCCCAAGTACAGTATATTCTATAAGAGCAGTTTTTCAACGAAAAAGTGAAAAAAAAATTTAAAGCCACCACTGATGGGTAGTTTGAATGTGATCAAAATTACGAGTTGAAATTCCATGACTTTATAGTCGCATACAATGAAACGATAATACGCTTCATGGCCTTCCTATGGCTTCCACTCGAAGCTTAAGGATTTTCTTTACAATACGTATTCTTCTTTTTTTTCACTTTTCTCAAGATGGTGGGGGGATGTGATGTAGTTTACTTACTCCCATCTTAAGATTGGTGCTGATCCATATTGACGACTACTATAAACATAAAAGAAAAATCCAATGCAGTAGCCTGTATAGTTATTTAGCCTTTTTGCGGAGACTTAGAAAAAAAAGAATCCTTACGTAGCTACAATGGGGGAGGGAGTAACTTGAAAATCGTAAACATTCCGCCTCGCGCGAAACGAAAGAAGGAAATGAAAAAAATACTCAGCGATAAATCTCGGAAAGTAAGTTCATAAATACATGGTGTCAAGCGCCATCTGAAGTCGATAGACTCAACCAACACAACTTTCTTGTACGGTTGGGCAGTAGCTCCGAAGCTAAACAAACGAATAAGTGTAGCCATATCACAAAAGAACATTCACTCTAAAGTCAAATTTGTACTGTGGTACCAGTTACCTCGGAATTAATCTAACTGTAAGTTTAGGAGAGAAAACGAAATCGATACATTTCTCAAACTTGCGAACAAGTGTCCGAATAATAAACATAACATCGTTTCTGTGTGAGAATATTCAATTGTGTTTATATTTGCTTGAGGTTCAACGAAGAGATCTTTTAGTTGCCTCAATTTTTAATTTTTGTCCCCTTTTATTATGCGAAACCAGAGGCTAATGCACTTTTCTTCAATAAGGCAACCAACAATATTTTGATGTTGTGCAGGTTGCATAGAAGCTAGGGAATACAAATCATTTTTAACTACAGGGTGGCCCATAATTACGTATATGAAGTTTAACTGATTGTAGTATTTGTAATTCTGGACAAAAGATTTCGATATGGCATCATTGTGTAGCCTAGGAATAGGGATAACGGTCGCTGGACTTTGAACCCTTAGCGTGCCATACCAGTGCGAGACTGACTGAACGAAACCTTCCCGAGCAACTGAATCGGTCGACGTGGGTATGTGGAGTGGCCAGCTCGATCTCCCGATTTTGACCACCACCTGACTTTTTCTTATGAAGTGTTTTAAAGGACAAAATGTATCAACATCAGATACGTTATTTGGCCGTAGTACAGGAAGCTATCACAGAAGAGTTGCAAAGGACTTCAGTACGGATCTGTCAAGCTCCTTGTGACAACATTACTCTTGGCATGTATCGATTTGGATAGTGCAGGACAGAGATTCAAATTCTTGTAAGGAAAAGTATGAGAGTAAAGTGTTTATATTCAATGCTGTGTTCAAGTTATGTTGCTAGTTTCGTTACCACAGTATTTGAAACAACATATACATAATTATGGGCAACTGTACAGTACATAATATGTTAAAGTCAGTCTTATGAGTGACGATGTTGAAAGATTGTCCTTATTAACGAAGTCTGCTGACGTAATCGCTCTAGTGATTCCAAGAAATAGATTTTTAAAATATATCAGGGCGGACATAGTAATATTATAATTGTATATACAAGGGCTATTAGCGTCATCTTAGTAAATGAAAACAGTTCGAAGACAAGGCGAGCACAGTTAGTGAACTGAACTCACTATCTCCTAACGTGCAAAGCTAAAGAACTCAACTTCTGACGTCAGGGCAACCCTGTATCTGACCAAGCCATTAAATATAGCGATCTCTATTTCTTCGACAATGCTCTACTTTCCCACCAAATGTCACTCAGGTCCTGCCAGTAATTATCGAGAAATAAAGTACTACATACGAGACACAAATACAAGACGTTCGCGATCGAGCTCAATTATCATATAGAGCTCTCTTTATTCTCTGGGCAATAATGGGCTACATGCAGGGGCGAATCCAGGACGGACTTCTGGAGCGGACGGTGGGTTGCAATGCTACTACTTAGAACTACTTTTAAGAGCTCCAAACTGTGGGATGGATTTTATTTATATATAAAATAAGAAAGTTGTGTTATTCCCCCCGATAGCCCCCCTGGATCCGTCCCTGGCTACATGTCTGCTGAATTTGGTTCTTGATATAAATACTCTGAGTAATGTTAAGTTCGTGTAAAAATAATTTATATAGTTTTACTAATATGAGCTGAAATATAAAACACCAAATTATTTCGAACTGTTTCTGTTTCTTTTGTGTACCAAACAATGACTCATTCTTTATGATATAGAAGTATCGTCCAGCGGTTGTGTTGTTAGAAGTGTTTTAGTTTAAAAGAAATATGAAAAATAAAGTCTGGTAAAAACAGTAAAGACTTAAATTTATAAATGAATCTATTTTAGTAATTGAAGCAATCATTATTTACTCTAAGTATATGAGATTTCAACTTCTCCAATAGTTGTTTTAGGTTTAACCAAAAAACTTTTAACCTCTGGTGAATATATCTCTTTGCCACCAGTTTAACAAAATACTCTAAGACTTATATAATCTCTCATACCTCGAGTACGTGATGTTTTAAGCTCACCAACATTTCTTTCAGTTTAACTCAAAAACACATATTCACAAGAATATTTTATTTTTTATCCTAAAAGAGAAAAATGTAACCTTTCTACATTTGGGACGTGAATAGCCACAGCTAAAATCATTGTTACCCAAAACCGGATTAGGTTTGATGAGGTCCTAAGCACTTGCGCAAATCCGGGGGAATGAGGGTGACATATTCCCTCCAATCTTGGTACTGGGCGGACTGCCCCCCCAATAATTTGATATGAAATATGTTTTTTTGGGAAGATTGTGATTTGTGTCAGATTGCCACAAAGGAAAGTGAGATAAAATTGATGTTCTCCCAGAATAAGCCTCAAATCTGCCCGCCTCCCAATGTTGAAGACAACTCTGCTCCTCTGATCCTTCACAGCATTGTTTTTTAACTTCATAAATATTTTAAACATTATATATATATTACTTACCCGTCCTCCCCAATGTTGAAGACTTAAAGAAGAAGATTTGCGCCGCTGGTCCTAAGGTATTGAACGTAATCGAGTCTTTCATATGAGCCGTCGTTTGTCAACCGACGTTTTAGGGAGCAACCTAGCATTAGGGGCCCCAAGAAGCCACACACTGAGAAAACTGCATTCTCTGGACAGTGGTATATTGTACAAATATACAGAATTTCTCTTGCCTGTTACAGAAATCAGTATGGAGCATACGTTATCCATTTGCTACATAGGCACTGCACTTAGATGTTACATCATGCCGTTGCAGGATGTCTGACATCTAACACTTTTTCGTAGACCCTATATCGCATGCATATACTTATGTTACATTCCTCAACTATATGTAATATACGTCCATTTGTATTTGAGATCCTGACCGCCTACATTGTTTCATACGGAAAGTACATATAGATCGAACACTTATTCGGAAAGTATTATAAAACATGCGTTTTCAGTTATATGCCTGCTGTAAGTTAAGTCCAAAAACCACAGAAATTACGAGTGTAACCTACCTTTTTATGTACGCCACCTACATTTTTTTCTCAGTGCGGTTGCTGTATGTTGATTTAATTGTATTTATTTTTATCTTATTTTTGAAAATGTACATCCAGTATTTTCTTTAAAATTTGGGGCCCCAAAGAACGAATGGGGCCGTAAGCTGTAGCTTGTTTAGTTTATACGTAAATCCGGCACTGCTGTTAAACATGAATATGTTCAACGTATTGACTTCATTAACGAACCCGATCGAGGCAATCACTCTGTATTATCTATTGTAGAGAACAGAATTCCGAAATTCGCTTTCGTACAAGCGGAATGGAAATCAAAAGGCTGAAATTAATAGTCGTTGTACGTAGTCCATAAAGATATCTATCAGACGATATCTAGAACGTTTTAATTCCGTTGTGTTAAATCTCCTTTACCTTTCCTGATGAGTTAAAAGCTTCAGCCGCTCAGCTCAGTTATACTAGGTATAACACCACTGAGCAGAAGGAAAAATATAACAAAAACTCTTGACAAGGAGACACGAGAGATTTTTTTAAAATACAAATCTTTCCTGGAAAGTGAGGAAAGACAGCTTTGTCGTTGACATATACATGTAGAGAAAAAGAAGAAAGGCTGGTTTTAGCATGATAGTATAAAAAAAAGGGAGCTTTTTCCTTTTTTGAAAAAGGAAAAGCAGCAGAAGCAATTCTACCAAGTATATTTGTCCTGTCTACAAAATAAAATTATGCAAATCTTTTTTGGCAGTCGTTCAGAGAAATATATGGATATAGCGAACAAGCATGGAAGATGGAACATTCCAAAATCCTCGCACGGTATCGTCATGATTTGTACTCGACTTGTCATATAAGATATGTTTTGAGATTATGTAACTCTTAAACAAATTACGAATTACTGTCTATCATATCTTTTTCAGTTCCAAAAAAAAATATACCTTTTGTTTCCTCAAATAAATAATATTTATTTTGAAATGTTAGTTTTGTATCACATTAGAAACTACGGCAGAACTTCACAACTAGTAAAGCATAGGAATCTACCTAACTATAACTAATATATTTATCCGGGTTCAATAGACAGATAATGGGAGAGATAGCACTTACTTCTTGTAGGATACTCTTTACTTTGAGCAAGCCAGTGATACCCTGTCACTGTTAGTATTATTCACAGGTTATCACTGATTCTTTGCTGTTCCTTATTCACATAGACATTTTCTCACTAATGTAGTCGCTGTTCCTAATTCACAGTATTACGGAGCTAGCGTTAGGGAGTGAAGGCGGGTTAGAGCTCCGCAGGGCACGTTGTTTTCTGTCTTTTGTTCTTGGGAACTGTAACTGTAACGGTGGGAACAGGTTCAGATAAATCGGTTATGGTCACTGTCTTGCCTAAAGTAAAGAGTTGCCGGAAACTAGCAGTAATACAGTTTAGTTTTTCATTGTGAATCGAATGTGAAAACTGAAATTTGATTTTTTTTTAACGGTTCAACAATAGAAGTGCACTGCTGTCATCTGCATGACAATTCTTCCAATTAAGAACTCCTTTGTGGTTAAGAGATTAGCATACGCGCCTTTGGCGTGGGAGGCCCGGGTTCGATTCCTGGTAGGAGTTCATGTTGTTCTAATCAGTAGGTCCACGTCTTATATAGCCTCACTGTTGATCAGGACGGTAAACTCAAAATCAATTCAATTCTTCTTATTGGGATTTACCAATGGCATAACATTGTCTTTCAATTAATATTGAAACCGGAAATGGTAGTAGATTTCTACCACTTCCGGTTTTTGCAGAGGGAATAGAGTGGAGATGAAATACAAGTATAAAGATCTATCAATGAGCATGATTTTTATTACTTCCTGGGCTATAGAGGCTAGAAAAAGAAAAATACTATTTTTTATTTTTCATAGTAGCGTGTTAGATAAATATACGTATTTTCAATTGTTTAATTTGAAATAAAACAGGATAATCCTACTTCATTATATATTTACAACACAAAAGTTAGAAGTTCTCAACTGTACTGAACATGTATGCATCTTATTCTGAAGTGTTTGTGGTGTTGGAATGTGATCAATCGACATTTTTCAGGCTTTCAAAGAGTACAGGGTTTAGGTAGAATAGTAGCGCAAATTAGAAATTTGCGCTCTCTCTCTCTCTGTTTTTTTTTATTTTTTTTTTTTTTATTTTTTTATTTATTTTTTTTAAACGATGTCACATCATAGTTTCCCACAAAAGATCACAAAATTGCGTTCCAAACGAAATATTGCATTGCAAAATGCGATGCATCTGTAATCATAATTTATTAAAGAAAAGAGATACTTTTACGCCAGAAACAGCATATCATAGCCTCATAGTCTTTTCTCAATGAGAAAAAAGTCATTTTTTGATATCACATATAATTGTGATAATTCTACCCTCGATAATACGATGTTTTCCTTTAGGTTCCTCTTTGGTTCCCACTAACGCATACTAAAGAACTATAGAACAAAGACTATATTACTTGAGACTGGCTGAAAAATTGACGACAAAGAAACAATGTGCACTTTGACATTTTATAACAAAATGAAAATAAAGCGCCTCAATGGTCTATCGAAATACAAGATCCTTTTTGGAACGAAAACAAGTAACTTTAGCAATACCTTTCCTTTCTATTCTCTAATGTTTGAAGCTCTGGTAAGTAATTAATTAATAAATGACACATCTACGTACATAATTATTTCATAGTATTGACTCAAAAGTGTCCTTTTGCTGCTTTGTCTTGTTTTCCATTGAAATGGAAAAAGAAAGGTAGTATTCGGTTTTCACTCTGTAGATTTGGTGTTCCCAATGAAATAATCCTGACAAGGAACGGAGATGAACATGTCATTTGGTCAACCGAATCAAACCTTGTCCATACGATAAACATAACAAAGATACGTACATGCACAAAATATTAGGTGCCATGGACAACGGAGTAAGTCCCTGGGACCCATTAACCCTGTTAGTATAAAGAAAATCATAGACTCACAGAGAAATAGTTATTGCATCAACACTATTCATTGGAAAGTCATGGTTTATAATTCATTCTCTTCAGTTTGAAACAAGCTTTTCAGAAGGGTTATGTATTGGAAGTCATAACGTACTTGAATAGGAAAAATTGGGATAATGTCGGGAAAATTCCCTCACATCAAATTTGGATCACTCTGGAGTGGCCCCGAGTAAAAGCACACAATCAAAATGTATCTCTAAAATTACTACAGGGGTTAGGAAATGTGTATACCAAGTTTTGTATTGATAGACGGAATAGATATAAGGGGAAAATGTATATTGATTATACCAGCTTTTACCTCATATCTGTTCCATCTATCAATACAAAACTTGGTACAGTCATTTTCTAATCTCCATAGTATTTTTAGAGATACATGTGGATCGTGTGCCTTTACTCGGGATCACTCCAGAGGGGTTCAAAGTTGATGGGACGGATTTCTGGAGGGAATTTTCCCGACATTCTTCCAATTTTCCTTGTTTAAGTACATTATGAGCTCCAATACATAGCACCTCTGGAAAGGTTGTTTCATGCTGAAGAGAATGAACTATAAAGCAAGACTGTCCAATGAACAGAGTTGATGCAATAGCTATTTCACTGCGAGTTTACGATTTTCCTTATAATAACAGGGTAAAGCCCCCAGGGACTTACTCCGTTGTGCATGGCATCTAATTTTTTGTGCATGAACATATCTTTGTTATGTTTATCGAATGGACTAGGTTTGATTCGGATGTCCGGATTACATGTACACTCATGTCCAAAATTATTGTCACATATCTATAACTGTCTTCTTGCAAGAATATAATTTGATAATGATTTTACAGGGTACTTTTAAGACTGATACTATGTGTATAATCGGGAAATGTATATTCGTGGTAAATTTCATAGGAAAAGAATTATAAATACGAAAATTACAATGAGTAAAACAAAATGTTGCTAAATGGACAAGAAAATTTTATTTTCGTTTTATTGTTCTTATGTACTGCTCTTTTGACATGAAATTGCCACATACATGTCTTTGCCGATTATACACATACTAACACTATGAGAAATACCAGGCGAATTCGTTATCAAATTATATTCCTAGAACAATATTTTTATAGATATCCGACAATAATTTTGGACATGAGTGTACATGTCATTTCCTTGAGAGTACGGCCCTGGTCTGGGAGGGTAGTCAAGAGAGGGGTGAACGATGTCATTGGCGATGCCCGCCCGCCATCTAGTGTCGTCACTGGTTAGATCAAAAGGGGTATTTTTCAAAATAGCGCTTATCTTTACACGGCAATGGCTCTCTTGCACTAACCATTCATAAAAACCCTCTTAACAAGAACCTACAAAATAAAGTAATTGCACGTTTATCGTTTAACAATACACAAAAGTACGAGAGAAATTTTTCACATGGGCAATGAGCAAATGTTGAAGTCTAACTGAGCGCAGCAAAATCCTCGCCTCTATAGATTTTATCCAGAAACACCGTTCCACCTCAACTCACTTTCTCTTTCATTCCCGAACTTGTAATCAAGGCGTGCTGTGTGACGTCAGTCACAAATATGGCACATCCACGTATCGAACATAAGAAAAGCATACAACGGTATGTTGTATATTTTTACTTATAACAATTATTAACTTGTAATTTTGGGCTATAACTAACTAACTAACTAACTCTATGGCCTATGGAACCCGTAGGTTCAATGCCGCGTTCACAAAAGCTCTCCACTGACTTCTATCCTTAGCTAACTGCATCCAGTTTCTACTTTGTATTCCAATCTCTGCGAGATCCATCTTTATATTGTCCTCCCATCTGCGCCTAGGTCTTCCTAATGGTCGTTTTCCGATTGGTCTTCCAGTCAAGACTTTGAAAGCGTTTCTACTTTCTTCCATTCTAGCTACATGACCCGCCCACCTAAGCCTCCTAGACTTGACGACCCTAACAATGTTGGGTAAACCGTATAAATTATGTAGTTCCTCGTTATGAAGTTTCCGCCATTCCCCATTCCCGTTCCTCTTGGGTCCGAATATTCGTCTCAGGATCTTGTTCTCAAATACTTTCAGTCTATGTTCTTCCCTCAGAGTAAGTGACCATGTTTCGCAGCCATACAAAACAACAGGCATGATTATCGTTTTATATATTTTAAGCTTCAAGTTTTGGGCTATAATGTGTTTTAAATATTTTAAATATATACTAGGCAGGTTCTGCTAATAGAAGAAGAGAAATAAAAAAAGAAATAAAATAGTTATGATGTTAATATATATGAAAATATTATTCAAATGTTTTTTATGTAATCTAAATCTCGATGTCGTCGTCATGACAACAAAAATAAATAGAATTGTTGTGACAGTTAAGTAGACATCTTAAAAATTTGATAATAAGTAAGTAGTATACCTCTCCATCACATTTATTAAACTAAGTGAATAAAAGGTAATTGATGTGTTTTAATGGCTCAAAATTAAGGTGATTAAGAACCAGTATCGTTATAAGCAGAGGCAGATCCTTGCCGGGGCTGGAGGTGCCTAGGCCTCCAAGTTTTTGAGTGGCAAAACTAATTTAAGCTATTAGTTTATATATTTTTGGAAGTTTATATTAAGCTCATATTATACCTATTATAGTCTGGCATCTGGTTGACCCTCCAGTTTTTACCTTCTAGATTCGCCACTGAAAAATGGGATAATTGCAAGAAACATAAACAGACAAAATAAAGAAACCGGTAGGAGATCGAAAGAAAGCTTATAAGGTTTTCCTATTTATATGCGATAAGGCGATTTAAAGAAAAAAAATGAGCTACTTTAGAAGGCACGTAGCTTCTAAATATCAGAGGCTATGTGCCTTCTAAATCTTAATTATTGCTTATTTTGGTATTTGGAACACTAAACAGGAATGTAGACATACATACAGCTAAAACGGGAAATATTTAACGTAACTCAAAGGTCCTCAGTTTGCCCATTTATATCAACAAGGCTACTGTTATATCAAAATCCATTTTACATACTGCATCAAGATATTACCTTTTATTGTAATACGAAACAAGTTAAATAAGTACATTCTTTTAAATATTGTATATACATATAGATTTCACGAGATGGATCCTTAGTTATGTACTATTTATTTTTTCTTTGCTATGACAACTAAACTCACATCGTCGAATCACTATTATAACAAAATATATTCGCATAACAACAAAAAAGAAATTACATCTATTTCTCTTTTCATATTCTTCTTCTTCCTTTTTTGAAAAGCTTGTGCATATTTTAAAAGTACATTTTGCCCACAAATACAAATAAAGATATAATAAAAATGTTGGAATACAAGTATCGTTGTAAATACAAGTACTGCTTTAAATATTGAAAAATCAGCATTTTAGTGAAACTTCAAAGCGTTTTCGGCAAATCAAGTTGTTCTAACTGTTATTTTTTTGTGTAAACTTAGTTTCACCAAGGTCACTTTTCCCGCACTTACCATCAGTAAATTACTATTTTTTTAAAAAAAAAAACATTTTGGTCTAACCTGGTATATTGTTATCAAATTTTAGCACAAACTTGATGGTTATTGAATTAAAACTCTACCACTTAATTATACAGATTTCTCGATTTTCTTCGATTTCTCAACACTGTGATTTTCAGACTTATCCACTTCTTAAATGTAACGATTCAATGATTACTATACATATTGAAATAACGTTACAATTTCCCAAAACAGGAAAGAGAATGAAATTTCTGTGGTTACTTTTTATTCTTTACAGTTTGTTAACCTGTAAAATTGATATTTTAGATACGATAGTCTTGTTCTGGAAGGCGGGGTGATTTGCTTCTATAACTGACAACGAAGCACACATGCTTGAATTTTTTTTTGGGGGGGTTGCTGTGGCTCAGTGGTAGAGAGTTCACCTCTGATGCATGGGATCCCTGGTTCGATCCCCGCTCGCACCAAGTGACTTTGTGGTGGACAAACACCATGTGCGTGGGTTTTCTCGGGGTTCTCCCGTTTCCTCCCAATTTATTCTTTTTATTCATTTCTCATCATCACCATCTCCTTTATCCTAGCCGACATAATCATGGGACGTAAACTAAATAATTTTATTTCATTTGTATTATCTTTTCCCCTGCTCAAAGTTATGCAGAAATCGATGCCACATCTGCATGTGGGTGTAAAAATGAAATCAGATGACACTATAAGCTTGTTCCCAGGATAGAAATTGAAATTGGTTGTTATATATATATAATTTATTCATATATTTCCTCTTTTAATTTAATTTCGTTCTTTATGTTTCAAGGGGGTGTTTCATTAAGCAATCACCACACCATAGTATTTATTATTAAAATACTTTAATTATGACTTTTGGGACAAATGTTTGATTGTTTGAACGATCAGCAAATAAAGTATGCATTTCGTCACGAGGTATTCTGAATTCCAATTCTAGAAAATCAATATTTCAATCAAAGAAAATAACGTGACACTGCTCTACATTTTTCGTGTTGAAATAAAGTAAAACGAACTCATATCATCAATAAACACATATTTCTCTCTCGGGGAGTTTCTTCCTATAATATGAGAGTTGATGGCTGAGAAGTCTATAGACGAAAACATATCAAAAGGAAATCTTAATTGTCCTGATCTGAGTTATTTCAGAAGTGAAAGTCAAAAGAAACTGAGGAAGAAGTGATGAGTTTGATAAATGAGTTTGAGTTTGAGTTTGAGTGGTGAGAAGAGTCGCTTGCTTGTCCATTGCATGTGGGTTTTGGGATTGGGTGATTAATGAAGTGGGGAAAGGCGTGCCTGGAAAATGCTCTCATGATTGCGCTGCCAGCAAGCAAACCACCAAGGCCAGCCAACGCTGACTGAAAATTAAAACCCATCTTTAATCTGGAAGGCCTGTGAAAACAACCACAGATTCAATCATCTGTGAGAGATATAGACTCTCCCCCACTCTCTACTCTCACGTTTTCTCTGCCTTTACACACACACAAACATGCACACTGTCTTTTACAGACACAGATACGAAGAGACATGCGTATATACACATTCAAACAAACACATATGTACCGAGCCTCATTGTTCTAATGGCTGAAAGATTTTTAAAATTTACTTCCTTTGTTCTCCCTTTTGTAAACGTAAACTTCAAATAATATCTCTTGCAAATGAATTCTTTTATGCTTCTTAATACGGTTATCTTTCCTAGTTCCATATTAACTGCACCATTTTGTACAGTAAGGATACAAGAAACTGTAGGTACACAGTTTCTACTGTAAATTCAGTCGAAGAATATAAGAAATTAAATTGTGATATTGTATGTTTTAATTAACAATTCTTAAGAGTGAAAAGTACAAAATGAGTTACGATTAGCTTAATAGCTTTTATTTGGATACTATGTGACGGATATATCCTTTATATCACCTTTACGTTTAGCTTTCCTGACCATAGTTCACTTTCTTTTAAACCAAATAGTTCCTATTGCTTCAAAATCCTTGGAGAACACCAATTCAGAGAGAAGAGAGTGTCAATAGGGAAGTTCGTCACAAGGGTATAAAACTTAACACTTATTACATATTGTATCATGTATACATACATTATATATACACAGGGCGCAAAATTTCAAAGTAAGATGCACTCGCCAATGCAAACATGATGCTCGCCAGTATCTCTCACGTACAAATTATGAGAGGTCTTCTCTCCTCCCTCTGACGGCCTTTGGTTTGACAAAGAAAGAGATTACATCAGGGCATAAAATTTTAAAACCAGACAATTAGATCCAGGATAATCAATTTTGAATTCGATAATTCATATACGGTACATGTTTAAAAATATCTTACCTCAAGACTTCGCGTTTGTGTAACGCTCTCTCTCTGCATTGAAATACCAGTTGTCGATTGCAGTTTTCGGATCGAAGTCCTAAACTGAGTTTAGGCAGAAACCACTTCTACTGAACACTGGTAGCCAGCTCTAAATCACCAATAGTTTTGCGCCCTATATCTTTGTGTAGCACTATAATATTTGTATTGTGTGTATAAATGAGCGTCTGTTTGTTTGTTGTGTTTTTACTTTCTAATTTTTTTTTAAAACTGTAAACTATGGTCTGAATTTTGGATCATGTTTAGGTGGCAGATAAGGCTTCTTATAGCTCGACATGTAAGATAAGTCGAAAATAAATAAATTCTTTCATTTCACGAGCAAGCTTGGGTTCCAGTTGAGATGAAGGGCAAGCTTAAATCACTTCTTTTGGATTGAATCTAAATTTTATGACGGTGGATACCTGATAACGTGTAATCTCAGCGTCATCAATCCAAGAATGGAGTGGACAATCAGAATAAGCCTGAGTCGCTGAAGATCACTGCTTAGAACGATTTATTGGATCTCACTACAATAGCCTAAAAGAAATTTCAAATTTGGGTCAGTCAGAGCACAAACGGAATCAAATCCAATCACCAAAATTGTGACGAAAATAGATATCAAGTTTGTACGGAGCGCTTGAGTATATGGAAAACTTATACTGTTTTCTACATTATATAAGTTACTCAGAGACATGAAACTTTTAAGCTTTTAAAGGAGTTTCAGATAAGAGATTTTAAAGACAAATATGTCCAAGTGATCAAAACTGAGCTTAATTCCCTTGTACATACATTGAACGTGCAAAATTTCTAGGACGCTTGCTACAGTACGTTTGTTTTATCTTGGCACACTTCCCGCCTAAAGGATGGATCTGTCTGCAATGCGTTGTTGCCAAGCACAGATACCCGCCAAATAGCAATGACCTCATTTGATGTGCTGGCTGGCAACTAGCGTCACCAATACGACAAAACCAATAAGACGTCTATTGGATTAAAACGTTCACGTGAGTGTTAGCAGAAAATACTTTAAAAGAGAACCAAGTTCACTGGCGGGAAGTGTGCCAAGATAAAATAAACGTACTTTAACAACCTTCCGAAGAAAGTAATAGAATACAGTACATCCATTGTGTGATGAGTTTCAACTTTATCTACTGATGAAGGGGCGAGTATCAATCTATTGGCATATTCAGCATTGACATCAGATCGTTCAGGTAACTTCTCTTCTCACTGGCAGTGTTCATAGGTTTCCTCTAAAGAAAATTTCCCTCGATTGACAAAGGATTTTCCCTTTTCTTATTAAATTTTCCCTAGTTTGTCGAGTTCTCAGTTCCTATGACAGAAGTTACGCGATAAGATTAATTATTTAGCTATACTAAAGAAAGTGTCAACCACATTTGGTTTGTTTATTCAGTTTTTTCTTTACTCTGTTTTTTTACAAAAAAAATACACTCATTGTGTTGGTTTATTACTGAAGTACAAAGAAACAATTTAAGAATTTATGTTGGTCAATCAATCAGGGCAAGAATTTCCCTGAATTTTCACATTTTATTGAAAATAATCCCTTTTTCCTTTTTGATAGATTTACCTACGAAATTACCTTGATTACGGAAATTTACCTAAAACTACGAACACTGCTCACCAGCAATGTTACGATGCATTCCAATACCATTAGCTACCATATCACATAGCATGACCACAAACTGTCAGGAATCCAATGGCATCTGGGAGCTTCCTGAAACCAGAAATAGGCTCGAGTCTTGGTATTCCCTATCCCATCTTACCACATACCACAAGTACCACATACAACGTCCATGGCAGAGATTATCTACAGACTAATAGTTACAAACACACAGTAACTATTGGACTGTACGATATCACTATTATAATATTAGTTCACAGTACTACAGCCTTCTAATTCTGTAATTGCTTCTTAATTCAAATAACTCCCGAATACCCTTACCAATGCAGGAAACTTTGTTTACCAAAGATAAGAAAGCTGTAAGCATTTACGGTAAGTACATCGAAGACTTGAAAATGGAGCAAAATCTTGCTTATCCGGTTATCCTTTCGTACTTTTCGGGTATAACTCATACATGATTAAATTTTACACCAATATAAAAGTAAAGAAGACATTTCAAAAAAAGGTATCTAATAATCAAGGAAGATTTTGAAAATCCGAGTTAATGCCTTAATCACAAAGGAATGCAAATAACAACAGAGATTAGTACCTCTAAGATTGAGGCGAAGACTTTTTTGATTCAGCATACGATAACAGCACACAATTCAATAAACCCTTTTAGGATTTTTGGTAACTTTTGTACCATGGTGTAGTATCGTCTTTGACTGCTTATTTAGGTTCTATAACAGGTAAAGCTGGGTTTTTTTATTGGTCAAGTCAAGGATGGATTAAAGAACACTCCGGTTGCATTTTGGGACCGGACAGTCAACTTGGCGGAGCCAAGTGGTGTCGGAGGGGCATGACTTTTTTCTTAAGGGAAATTTCAAAAAAAAAAAAATTCACGCTTTCAGATTTCAAGATATCAGATTGAAACTTTGCATACAGATTGTTTGTACTTATGGGTATTTCCCAATTTTTTTTCGAAATCCCTACACGAAAACGGGGTTGGGATCGAGGAGTGCAAGTGTTCCGAGGTGTGATTTTTCCAGAAAAAATTCCAGTTTTCCCGTATTTTTCCAGTTGAGGTATACGATACGGACATGTGAGAAGTGTCGTTGGATAGGGTTCGTTATACTGAAGAAAGTGGAGTTCGAACCATGACTCTAGGTCAAATAGTAATGAAGCAGTGCATTTTTGAAATATATATAATGCATCACCTTCAGACTTTCAAAAATTTCTTCCGACCTTAGTTTTCAAGATACAAAATTAAAATTTTGCACACTTATTATGTACATAACAATGTATTCTTTTTCTAAAAATTCAGATCACTACGTGAGCCCAGGCTGAGGCAAGAGAGGCGCAAAAATTTCGAAAAAATTTCCGAAAAATCTCCCGGTTTTACCTGATTTTCCCGTTTTTGGTGTATAATACAGACAAACGAGTGATGCCGTTGGAAAGTATGATCTATCCTGGAAAACTCGAGGTATGAACCATGATATTACGATATATATATATAGGAAGCAATAGCTGTTTGAGTAAAAGTTAAAATTTTCCTCAAAAAGTGGAAATCCTAAAAAGATAAAGATTTCTTGAACTCTTTCTAGATATAATGTAGGGCTGGGCACAAAAACCAGTTTTTCGGTTTTCGGTTTTTGGGAAAACCGAAACCGTTTTTTGAAAATTTTCGAAAAATCGATTTTTACTAAAACAGGTTCGGTTTTGACCGAAACCGGTTTCGGTTTTCTTCAAAACTGGATCGGTTTTTCACCGGAT
The DNA here is from genome assembly GCF_964235325.1 of Thermobia domestica. Taxonomy (NCBI): domain Eukaryota; kingdom Metazoa; phylum Arthropoda; class Insecta; order Zygentoma; family Lepismatidae; genus Thermobia; species Thermobia domestica. The sequence goes on from NC_137471.1 coordinate 47,215,417, forward strand.
CCGTTTTCGGTTTTCTTCAAAACCGGTTCCGGTTTCTTTCCAAAGTTGGTTCTATTTCTGACCAGAATAGTGTTCCGTTGTTCTCCGGAAATCGATTCCGTTTCCACAGAAATAGTTTTGTGTGTTTTCCAAAGGTTTTAACCGAAACCGGTTTTGAAGAAAACTGAAACCTGTTTCGGTGAAAGACCTAACCTGTTTTGGAGAAAACCGAAATGTCGGTTTTTCGGATTTAGTTTTTCTAGAAACCGGTATCCGGTTTTTATAAAAAACGATTTTGCCCATCTCTAATATAAACATAAATATATCGTAGCCTAAGTATTATGCAATTAAAATAAATTGATTACTTCTAGAAACCTGTCAGATGTGAACATGTTCTTTTTTGAGGACATGGTAGGCAGATGTATGAGACATTCAATTACACTTAACACACATCCAAAAGACACAGAAAGAGAAAAATAAAAGAATCCGTTCTGTAACATTCTTAACATCAACTTCCAGTACGGATTTAGACTATGTAATTCTTAAGGAGTGTTGTTCACCACCTAGGATCATTTTGGGACATTTCGACACGTTAAGCAACAACTCGACACTAGTGAAAGTTACGATAATTTTATTCTACAAACGCGATAATATTTATGTGGTTCAATACTTTTCTTTTGTAATTGTTAATATTTTCTATGTATTGTTTTTTTTTTTTTTTTTTTAAGATATAATGTATGAACATGGTTAAGTTTTCGGAGAAGGCTGCAGATCCTTAACTTCGCTACGTAATAGAAGTCATAAATAAATAAATATTTGACAATAATCCTTGCCCTGGCTATAAAACACAAAATCTTGCCCGCGAATGCTGTACTTGCAAATGCAGGAACACGTAAACGGAATGGTGCGGATCAGTAGATTTTGGAAGTCTTGTGGGAGAACTCGACATTTATTATGGGAGATGTCGACACTATATAAACAATAAAATCCTTCACATCTTTCAAAACAGTGTCCTTTATAACAAACATAAAACGCAATGAAATACTAAATGTAAGGTTTCTACTATTTACATACTTTTCTGCAATTCATTACAACTATGTTGAACTACAATGACACCAAAACAATATAAGCTCGTTAATAACAAACTGTTTTCAACCTGTTTTACAACATATTGTATTTCAATATTTCACTACTCATAATAATCAATAATCGAAAATCACAATTTAACACAATCATTTTCGGAATCCATATGCGAAGAATCCAACAGATTGTTGATTTCTTCCGACTGAAACTGATTTTCTCATAGTCTTTCACGACATTTTGCCAGGATTCCTACGAACAAAGTTGCCGTAAGATAAGTTGAAATTGTCTTTCAAACTGCGGATACATTACACATTATACGTACATTAAGGATTGACAATTTTGAGTATTGTGTCGTGGGAGCATTAGAGGCATTTTTAATATACTGTAGGTCTATATAATAAGCTTTATGCACCTATTTTAGAGGCTTCTGCTTTCTTTGCAACAGGAAAAATTAATTTCTCTGCATATGCAACTTGTCACTGAGAATCGACACTAACCTTCCACGTACTGAATGTTTCTTCTCGCGTGCGTGTATGATCAGTAGCTTTGCCAGAGTGTCGACAGTAGCGTAGCTAGAATTTTTTCAGGAGGGGCCAATGAAGGGCCGAAGAAAATTTTGAGGGGGCCATCTCCAATGAATGAAAATTTTTATTCACAAACATTATATATATAAAATTGTGTGTGTGTTCAAGGTGAATGTTTTCTCTTTGTTGTTCATGATTTTACTCTTTTATAGTGAAAATGCAAGAATTTACTACCTCTAACAACTATGATACATTAATACAATTGATTTATAATATAAATAAGTAGATATTTAATCACGGCGTTTAAAATATGTGTGGATGGTTGATTTACGTGGAAGCAGAGAAATACACTTTTGCAAATAAAGAAAATAACTTATAGGTTCATGCCTCTACTTAAAAGAGGATCTTTCTATTCTTGTGGGCAGCAGCAAACATATCAAATCAACAACTTCTTCAAGATCTAACGATTTAGCAATTTTCTTCAATATAAAGCAATCCTAAACTTTTTACCGTATCATCAGTCATTGAATTGCTTATATGTCTTTAATCTTTTGAAACACGAGAATGACCTTTCACATGTAGCAATAGAAACTATTATAGTGACAGAGATGATATCTAGCTTGTAGGTTTCTAGGAATGCAGTTTTGTAGACAAAAAAGATAAATGAAATTCATCAAGAAATCAATTTTGGTTTTCTCTCGTCTTCAAACACCTTAATGTGTTTGGAAGGATTTTGAGTTTACATTTGGATGTTTCCAGATTACTTCCATAATGCTGGGCCATAAGCTCTAGAATGTTGTAATTTACAAAAGTTTTTACTTTTTGAGTGTAGAACGGTGATTGATCTAATGATTTTGCTAAATGATCCAAAGCAGTTTTCCATGTTAGTGATTGTCTTATCAATAATAGACAGAAAAATGTATCTTAGTATATTATCTTTAGAAAATTCGTTTTCTGCCTCCAATGAGGGAAGAGATTCATCCAAAATGAGTTTGTGATATTTCGATGGCGAATATCTAGTTCGTTTCCACGAGGAACCCCTATAGTCTATCTGTTTGCGGCTCTGGAATTTCAAGACCATTTTCTTTGCATATCTCTAAACATTCTTGATAAATTTGTTCGAATGTTGTTCGTTCAGAGTCATATTCTCGAGATCTCATTGTCGACAGATGTTTCGGTAGTAGTTTTACTTGTGACCACTATCAACTCACCGTTTGTCGACCTATAGCGGTATCAGTCTGTATGGGGGGCCACTAATTTGAGTAAGAGGGCCTGGTTCCTCAGACCCTTCCTTGGCTCCGCCACTGTCTCCTGAGTGTCGAGATCTCTCTAAATGACGCTATTTAGTCTATCTGTTTGTTTGGGAGTCAAAAGATAATCTGAAGAACCACCTGACAAACTACCATCAATTTCTATCAGGAAGTACAGGATCAAAGGTTAGGAATTGAGTTTATTCAATAATGGAGGCGATCCAGTCACCAGAAGCTATAGAAATCAGCTGGTTATGGTTTTCAAGTTAATCACTATGGTTCAAAAATTGTAATGGATTTCGAGAAGCGGTTTCCTGCCATTGATTAAGCATTCTAAGAATACAATTTGTCTTCACCTCTCTATTAAAAACCGGAAATGATATAAAAACCACTACCACTTCCAGTTTCAATATTAATTGACAAAATATCAAGCCACACAAAGCCAAACTTCTTCAAGAGGGACACACACGACATGCTACTTGTTTTCAATGACATGAATGTGTAATTTCGAAATAATATTCCAATGAAAAAAAAATCCAATATATGCTGAATACCCATATGGCTGACGGCATCGAGGGTAAGAGGGCAGTTATTCTATAATAATACTTGTATTTCATCACTCTTTATTATATCTTTATTTGTATTTGTGGGCAGAAGTACTTTTAAATTATGCACAAGCTGTTTAAGAAATCAAGAAGAAGAATATGAAAAAAAGATATAGATGTAATTTCTCTTTCAGTTGTTATACGTTGCTATTTTGTTAATATCAAGGATCTTATAAAATAGAGGATCTGCCCTTACAACAAAATCTTAAAGCCATACGTCACAGTTTCACCACCCCTACTCTGCCCACTCCGTCCAATAGGATCGCAATGTTTTGAGCCAACAATCATGGCGAAAACGAAAGTAGCCAATCAGACGATGGCGTAAAGGAGAGTAGCCAATCAAACGTGTCTATGCTCGGTTGTTTTTTGGCTTCATCGATTTAATAGGATGAAAATACATATGGGCAGATCCTCTATTTATAATATCCTTGGTTAATATACAGTAGTAATTCGACGATGTGAAATTGGTTGTCATAATAGCAACACAAAATAAATAATGCATAATTGCGGATCCATTTTGTGAACACTATATGTACAAGTTTTAAGGTGTGTAAAAAGTTTAATGTGACACATCTTACAATAAAAGGTAATATCATGATGCCGTGTGTAAATGGTTTTTAATGAAAATCAGTAGCCTTAGCTAGACGAACTGTAGGTCGTTATATATAATTTGGTGGTCCTCGCCGCAGGATTGTTGTTATAATCCTTCCTAGATTTTCGAAAGATGAACAATTCTTGGAAACACGTGTTAAAATATATTAATTTGTCCTCACACCTTATAGTACCTAACATATTCGTATTAAATATAGTACTATAGTTTATTTACTGTAGTTTATATGATGTGTGCGTAAATTGTTGTTTTATATTATGAATTAAGTCTTTAACCCATCGTTGGAATCGATCTTTTGTCCTTTCCTTCGAAACAAATAATGTGGATATACTTGAGTACCCGTTAGAAACCTCCAGTGAGTACTTGAGCCCTGGAACATCTATGATCAACAGGTGCCTTGCCGTCAGAATTTCATCGTCAATTTGTTGAGGTCAAGGGTAATAATGTCATGTCTCGAAAGTTGGCGTGTGTTTTGATGCACCGAACTCGATAATGGCAGGACAGATGTTGTACAAGATATGGAAACACACACATCGTCTTAATTTGGAAGTCTTCAGACTATTGAAGAAACACTTGGGTAGTAGGTGATTCAGAATTGATACGAAAGTTCAGTGACCTCTCATGATTCGGTTTCTGAAACTTGCCGAAACATTCCTTTTCCGATATCTTAATCCACCCATATTCAAGAATACATACAGGCAGTACATTTGGTTAAAAAAAAAAAAAAAACTTGAATCTCAGACTGAATTAATCTTTGATCTGGCAACAACTAAATGTAAATGTTGAACGTAGCCATCGACGGGGACGTGATGAAGGAGTCTTGCTGTGCACAGATAACGAAACAAGGAGGAAAATGAACATCTTAATCTACAGACATGTTCAAATTATTAGACTCAACACTCAGTTTCTGAATATTTTACTGTTCTTACAATATTATGTCAGAAAACGCGTTTGAACTTAGTCCGAATTACTGTTTTGTAACTCTGTTCTAATTTCTTTTGGCCATGGCACATGCTTTCCAATATCAATTAAACAAATGCGTACGTGACATTTAAATATAAATACTATACAGTGTGTGTGTGTGTGTGTGTGTGTGTGTGTGTGTCTAAATTGGAAACAAAAAATGAAATGGGATACTTACAAGAAAATGATCTCTCACACAAAGATTACTATTTCGTATGAAATACGTTATTCTTTATTAAGTCTTTTATCCTTTATGGCTTGCTATATACGAGTTTAGCACATTTTGACTTCAATTCAGCATCATGATACCACAAATTGTTGATCTCCGCGATCAATTAATGTTTGGTTGTAAAATGCTTCTTTAGCTTTTCCTTCATGAAGCTCCAGGGGTTTTCAATCAGGTTCATATCAGGAATATTGCCCGGCTACGGAAGAACACTAATTTCGTTATTCTTGAAGAATTTTGTCACAGTTTTGCCCCGGTGGCATGGGGCTCCATCATGCATAACGATGAGGTGTGCGTCATCAAACTTGAGTGCAGTCTGGGGAAGCAGTTCTTCCTGAAGAACTTGTAGGTATTGGTCGTGCTTCATTGTTCCCTCTATTATATCCAGTTTCCCAGGTCCGAAGACAGAGATCACATCCCAGACCATGATGAAATAGGATGCTTCACGGTTTGTTGGAGGTATTCCAACTTGAATTCCTCCCCAAGCCATCGCACATATTGTGAACATTCATCAGACATGAAGACACATGATTCATCACTGAAACACCTATTCTCCAATCATCAGCAGTCCAATGTTTTAAGCCTCGTGCCCATTTGAGACGCTTCTTTGCCATGATTGGAGTAATTTTTGCTTTCTTTCTTGGCCTGCGTGCTTTTATTCCCTCAGCACAAAGAATCCTTCGAACATTTCCAGGCGAAATGTCTAGACCATACTCAGCCAATTTTATGGTTAAATCTCTAGAAATTGCGTTTCTGTTTCCCAGAGCCAATCTTTTAGTTTTTGGATACCTCTTAGCGATAGTTTTGGGTTTCGCCCACACTTCCCAAGCCTATTTTGCTGATATGTCGCGATTACAGGACTTCATAGAATAAATGATGAATACAAAAAACACGTCAAGATCACTTTAAACTGGATCGTTCGAACTGTTGAACGCTTTGAATGTCGTAACTGCTTACGACTGTAACCACAATACTTCAGATTGTAACTTGTTGATAGAAACCACAATAGCTGTCTACAACTCAATTACCACTTTCAGAACTTCCTCCCCTCTACTAATGCCATCTGCTGTACAACGGTGATATCACCTCTTCAAGTGTACAGTAAACAAATGAAGTATCCTATATTGTTGGTTTAAACCATTAAATTACATGTTCTAGAAGTTCGAAATTAGGACTGCAACATCAATTTCGCATTTTTCGAGGATGAGTCTAATAATTTGAACACGTCTGTAGATACAGTAGACTAAGAAACTGAAATTAACACATAATTGTTTTTATTTATGCGACTAATGGCTGCAATACCAGAAAAAATAGTACCAGGCAGATATGCAGTAGGGTTAAGTTTGTATCTGTTCGTTCCACACTGAATCAACCACAAACACAAAGACAAGGGAAGCAGATGAAACCATCCATATTACTGACAACCTATGATGTCAGGTGTGAAAACCCGATGGTAGCACGACGAAATTCAATGTTGTTGGTTGATTCTCTTTCACCCTGCATGCAGACGATGAAAACCAGCCTCTATGTACTCTTATCTGTGGGTGCACCGATGAAACAGATGGTTAGACAAGCATGGTGATTACGTGAAAAAAAAAACACATTTGTGCCAGTGCCATTTTATATATATGGCTGCGAAATAATGTCTCCTTGCGGCTTACTATTACCTTATTTTTTGATTCACCCTCATACAACAAAACCAAGGAGTTGATTCTCATATGACGAGCAATTGGATTTCTTAAACTTTATAGTCAGTTGTCTCCCTAATATTATACTGAAGTTAAAAAGTTACACATAAGTTTAGCGTGTGAGAAAGAATCTCGTTAGCTTCTTCTTCTTTGTTTATCCGTAGAATGAAGAGGCTACAGAAACCCTGAGATGAATGTTCTCACGAAAACAATGACATGATTTGTTCCTATTGATCGATATAACTTTTTTTTATGCTCCAACTCTTTTTTATCATTTGCTATTAGCACGGACTTTGATTGATCACTGTGCTGTTATCTTGGTGTACCAGGTTGATTGATTACAAATATTTGGCTTCTTTTCGATCATCTCTTTCGCACCAACTATCTATTTATGTATCATACAAGGTACACAGTTATTTTTATGTTTGAACATCTAACCATTTTCTGTTTCCATTGGAACTATTCTTTCAATCCACCAGTCTAGTTTTATGGCCTCTTATGTCGTAACTAAAAGGCACACATTATAATCGGTAATCCTTCTACATTTGTTAAAAGTTTTTACTGACTGATAAATTACGGTTTATTGATAAATCTATTGCCGTATTTTCTTCGTTGAATTATAGTAAGTTATTTATCTTTAAAATGGTACTATAATTATACATAGCACCAGGCGTGCCCCCAGACATTTTTGTTCGGAGGGGTCGAAGTTTGAGAGAGGGCCCAACACAACAACACACTACCCTAACAGCACAATTACATAGCAGGCATATGCCTATCATGTTCCCTCAGGTACATGGGAATGTGTCCAGTATGCGCCTTATATACTTCTGAGAAAAAAGTCACATGGATGGCTTGTGATAGTCACAGTCTATATCCGCCCCTAGGCACATGCCTAACATGTACCTGAGGTACGTACCTAGTATATTCTAGGTATGTTCTCCATGTCGTAAGCGTCAATGAACCACAAAATTACTCCCCCAAAATATTTTAAATCGCCTATATGCGTAATGTGTTTACATTAAGGTGAGTATAAACAACACTTTAAACAAGTAAAAAGAATGTAGGGCTACCCTAAGATGGGCGCGAACCACCAACTTTTGAATTACTAGCCGCGTACTCTTCCGACTTGGCCAGATAGGCAAGTAAAAGAATGTCCCTGTAGAGGGATAAATTATTGAGGTTTTTTTGCATTCGACTAATCAGAGTGCTCCTTTAACCGCATATATTCGAATATAACCGTTTGGGATCAAGTAAAATCTGCTCGCCATATAATTTTATAACAAATTGACGAGTATCTATTTACTTTATTTCATGGTTCTTCCATATTCACTTTCAAATGATCGGCGACTGTTGCCATCTATTCAAGTTGATACGTTTAGTGCTTCTAGTACACAATCGCTTAGAAAAAGAAGCAACAAATGCATCAAATGTGGAAGATGAATTTAGAACACTTAAGTGGCGATGCCTAGCACATCTTGTGCTGTTAAGGTATCTGAAACAATATGTACCTAAAGAGCGTACCTAGAACATGACAAATATATGTCCCAAGTGACGACATAAAAACAAATGACTGTTAGAGTGCGAAACTGAGCCAGGTATATAACTGCTGTATTTGTGGGACATAGTTGCAAATATCAATTACGTGTAACAAGTACCTGAAACTGTAGGTAGCTGCAGTACATACTTAGCACATGAATGTCATATGTGCCAAGTGTCTGGTACCTAAAAAGTAGCTCGGACAGCTAAATGGCACATGCTTAGCACATTTTGTGCTGTTAGGGTAGCTACACTACACTGCAATATTGATACTACTTGTCCTTTCTGACAGCTCGCTGCGCGCAAGTGGTGCTCAATGCTGTGTTGCCAAGTTTTGCGTCGGGTATTGAAACACGAAATTATTCATTGCAAGTAAATCTCAGTTTTATAAAATTGAATGACACAAAAAAAATCTAAAAGGAATGCTCTCAATAACCAGAAGGTCCACTACACAAGTTGACATTCGACTAAAACAATATGCATTTGTTTATATTCAAATTGGCAACGTGTGGAGAGGGTGGAATGTTACCATTACAGCGCGAGAGAAATGAGCCAGTATAATTGGCTGAATGTGCTGTTGCCATAGAAACAGTTCTTCTTGCTTGATTGTTATGTCCACGTCCAGGAAGGGAAAAACAGAGAAAAGCAACTGTCAGAAGGGACAAGTTGTATCAAATAAATTGTAGCTCCATGCATTATTGATTTGGTGTAATTCTATACACGAAAAGGCACGGTGGCTCAGTGGAAGAGCGCTTATCTGTGGTGCATGGGGTCCCTGGTTCGATCTCCAAGTAAGTTTATGGTGGACAATATCATATATCGAGCTCGTGGATTTTCTCGGGGTATTTCCGTTTCCTCCTGCTTTCTCATTCTACCAATTCTTCCATCATCAATCACTTGCTTTAATCCATCGTCTCCCGTAGCCTAACAGATATAATCATGGAACGGGCTAAACTGAAAAATTTCAATTCTTTCTAAACTTGAAAAACGATACATACTAATTAAGTTATGCGACCTTATATTATCGTTTTAAAATGATAGAATTACATTGTTTTTAATAAGAAACAAAAGAGCATAGATGAAGTGTAAGATCAAATCTTTAGACTACGTCAATAACTTCTCTGCTAAACTTGTATAGTTTTATTAAGAAAGTGTACAAATCTAAGTCGAGCTACAAAGTTTATTTTTATTTATTTATTTATTTATTTTCTGGGGGAGACGTTCTGTTCCCAATGGAATCTCTGCGTGGATGCGCCTCTGAATAGTGCCAATAATACCCATATGTTTACCCAAGCTATATTAAATCCTAGAATATTTGAAAAATGCTAAAAATTAATTTAATAAAAAAGGCTTACAGTTTTGTTATTTTGCGTTACCCCAGGATTTTCTGTCTCTGAACCAACCATATAGGTAATATAATTGCAATGTTTCGTTTAACGTCCCGCGACTATGCACTTTAAGCTAAAGAACATGGATGATTAATTAAAGTGAATGAATATGATATAATTGATGGAATTAGAATTTCGGAGGAAAGGGGAAAACCCACGGATATAATGTCAACCACAAACTCGCATAACTTGGTATCAAACCAGGGACCCTCATACCAGAGCGACCGTGTTCCTTCGTATAGATAGTGTTCGCGTTATATTAACAATACCATTTCCAAAGGGTAAGATACGGAATACACTTGATGCGTATAGATTTTGTAAAGTTCTCCTGATGTAGGAGTAGATGGAGCTTGATAGAGTAAATTATAGTCCGGAACCATCTTCTACTACCGATTTTTACTATAAAAAAACCTCTATGAACAGTATTATACAAGAATAGTACAATGTGAAGTAACTTCTCCAATATTAGATAGAGACAGGTGACCCAAGGTGTGAGCAGCCTAGGACAGGATCTGCACAGTGCTCCGAGCAAGGTAGCTGGGGTGAATTAGTAATCTCCAATGCTCCGAAGCAAGCAGTGAGGAGGTTAAGAACCACAGATCTCCAAGCAAGCTAAGTGATTCAGGTTAGGAACATCGACAGAGCTCCGAGCAAGGTAGCTGGAGTGAATTAGTAATCTCCAATGTTCCGAAGCAAGCAGTGAGGAGGTTAAGAACCACAGAACTCCAAGCAAGCTAAGTGATTCAGGTTAGGAACCTCGACAGAACTCCAAGCAAGCTAAGTGGGAGAAAGGGTAACCTAGAGTTCCGAAGCAAATTAGACGCTTTCGATTGAGCGTCTCTTAGAGCTCCGGGCAAGCTAAAGGGAGGATTGGCCAGCCAAAATTGATAGCCATGGAATCCTCTTCGTTTATAGGCACTCCAGGTGAGGCGATAAGGCTGTTGTTCCCTGGTCGTCATGTGACTGCTGTCTCCGTCGGTCTGCAACTGTGATACTCCATAGTAAGGTGCACGTGGTTGTTATTTTAAATAGGAGCACATGTTTGGTGATTGTAAACAAGCACGTGGGATACTACAATATAGAATGATTTGTTATTATCGTTATTTTATGGGCCAGTTCAAAAAAAAAGTGCTACCTCGTGTAAAATGAGAACAAAGTAACGTACATAGTGGCAACTACTGTCATCCAGCAGTTACAACTTTCACAGTATAAACGCGCTAAGATCACTGAAACTTCATAGCCTTGTTCTGTATAAAAAGTTTATGACACTCTGCTAAGTCTATCTGTCATGTAATGTAATGTTCTTATTGTATCAGTACTGTCACTATCCGCATGCTAGTTAAGGCCGCATACCATCATTCAATACCTATCTGTGTGATGCATAGAATATAATTAGCTTCCAATCTATGTTTCTTGATTTTGCATGTTTTCTGTAAAGTGACAAAGCTAGAAGGGGAAATTAGGTGGACGTCTACCCGGTGGCTTCAGTCGCCCCTTCCCCGACTACCCCGTCACACAATTGTTTTGTAATGTTGGCGAAAGTCATAATAAAACTATTTACTGTATAGAATCTCCCCAAATTTCTCTGCCCTTTCTGAGAGAATTATCCTGTTTCTCGTAATGTGTTTGAATAACGGATAAAATTGAGGGGGAACGTGGGGGAACGTCGTTCTCTTACTTCTAGAATGTTTCTAGGATGAGAACGGGGGACGGCGAGACATCACGCTTCCCCCTACATTTTCAGATCCACTTTTACCTCGAGTTTGGACAACCGTGCCGAAGAGTCGTGGTCGTGGCTTGAGTTTTTGCTAGCTTCACTAACGTGTTTCTGAATACGGAAGTTTAAATAATGTTTTAGCCAAACTCTTTAACACATCACTGAAAGCGACTCTGTATGAAGGTCCTTTATGTTATGTGAACTATTTATTAATTTATGTTTAAAAACAAGGAATCATCTATATTTAACGTCATAATATCTAATTTATTGCTTAGATAGACTTAATGCTATCCTTATAACCCAGTAACATCAGAATTTTTAAGTTAGAACTAATTATTAATTTGCCTATTAGAGAGAAACGCTACCATTTATATTCAATGAATTTAAAGATCAATTAAAAGTAAACAGAAGTAGTATCAACAGTTTAATATTAACTGGATAATGCTGCAATGGATCGCACGACTTAACCTGCATTTTATTAAATGAATCTGTATGTATTATTGCTTATTGTATACCTGTACAAGGTGCTAATGAACTAGATCAAGGAGCCGTAAGAGGTGGTGCTAAGTAACACTTCCGACCTCCGCTGATGTATTGATTGTCTACTGCTGTCAAGTTTTTTTTTTCTTTTTACATACTTTGGACTTACATTTAAAAATGAAGTTTTTCAGTTTTACCTCCCACAGTAATGCCGGCTAGGGTAAAGAAGACGGTGATGATAAAAAATGAATGCAATTGCAGAATGAATAAACTGGAAGGAAACGGGAGAACTCCGAGAAAACCCATGGAGATATTGTTTGTCCACCACAAAGTCCACTTGGCGCGAGCTGGGATCGACCCAGGGACCCCATGCACCAGAGGTGAATGATCTACCACTGAACCACTTCGTCCCCCGACCTACAGTTAAGTCTGAGGGTGTCTGGAAATTTCTTATACCTTGTGGGAATCATTTACCCACCCATTGTGCATTGCTGAAATATGCATGTTTGCACGGCATATGTGTGACTTACTTTACTCTGATATGGAACGCCACTCCACGGATTCCCATATTCAATGTACAGGGTGATCCAATAAAATTTCCCACATTTTCAAGGCTTAATAAAACAAGAAGTATTGCAGATAGAAACTGGTTTAATCAAAAATATAAAATGATAGCGGAAACAGTTTGTAATTACTTTGCTTTGATTTGAATTACTCTGTTCTTTATTGTATAGAAATGACACAACAATTGGCAATAATACTCAGCAAACCCTACTTTTCGATCGGCTATAGCCAGTGGCGTATTTAGGGGGGGCTTCCGGGCTTAAGCTCTCCCCGAAATCTTACTTACTATAGTAAAGTGTACGAAATATCTTGCAGAATGTTCACATTTTCAGACAAAGCCCCCCCCCTAAAGTTAGCAAAGCCCCCCCCCCCGAAACAAAATCGTAAATACGCAACTGGCTATAGCACTGTTAATGGAGACTACGATAGGAGTGGGGGTCATCGCTTCCGCTTACCACTCTCCTTTAATTTCCATTCGTCATTATGGTTAGTCAGATACTGATCGGTCGAAATGTTTTTGTTGTCGTTGTTTTTTTTTCAAAAGCAGTAGTTCTGTAATTGCAGTGCAAACAGCTTTTCGCTTTTCGCAAAGAGCTTCTCGCAAAGTTTGCGTATTCCACGTGATGAGAATATATCTGATCGAAATACTATCTTGTAGTGGGTCGCGAATTACCGATCAACGGGTCCAGTGTTAAAAAAAATCATTTGGTGGACCTTAAAGTGCTCGTACACCTGAGTATATTGAGGCAAGGAAGCATGCTGCAGCTATTGGTCTTCCTAGGAAAAGTATGAAGAAGAATTTCATAAGAAGACCTGGAGAAATTACAAATAGTTTTCAATAGTTTTTTATATTTTTAATAAACAACTTTCTATCTGCAACACGTTTTTGTCTTGTTAGTCTTTAAAATGGGAGAGGATTTATTGTCATACTGGAAGGTCTTATTGAGTATTTTGGACGCCTGTGGCTATTAAACTTTGCACTTTTCCCAAAGATTTATATGAACCTTTTTATTATTTTCATGCAAGTAATTACTTCTCAGTCGCATAACTACAATGGAGTGAGTGGAGCAGTTTCTCAAGGGCGCACAATAAAAGGGTGCAAGAGAAAAAAAAAAATAACGAACAAATGTTCCTTATACAAACAAGGTTTGAAAACATTACAAAAGGTACGCTATGACTATTAGTAGTTACAGTTACTTGGCAACAGCCGATGCCGGGGAGACCCAGGAATTTTTGAGGCGGGCGCAGGTCGGAAAAATAAACTTGAGACAGTTTTCGATATTTGATTCGCTAACTAGAAATGTGGATTGTAGTGCTTCATATTACGTATTTATCTCCACCCTTCTGGAGGCGACATCGAAGAAAGCCATGTTGTTCAACACGAGAGAGTCCAGGATTACCAAGAACTGGAAATGCATACATTATCTGCAATGCTTGGAGAACACACTCAGAATCTTCCTTTTGAGAGAAATTTTAAAACTTTTTTTCCCACAGACTTTGAACAACGCACTTCATTAGGGACTAATTTATATATTTTACTCCTCATGGAGGGGCGAGCGAGCCCCGCACCCCCTTTCTGGATCCCCACTGGGCGCGATGCTCGGACAATCGTCACGTCAATTTTGTCTAGCTAGCTGCCTAGTGAAAGTTTTGTATAATGAGTCATTGCAATCAGCCCCCCGCGCTCCCTCCGAGGTTTCATTCCCGCCCGGGAATAAAACAAAATTTTTGCCTGTTTGAAACCTAGTTGACACTTATAAAACTATCCTGTATTCCCTACTTATATTAAGAATTATAAGCAATGATGTTGTTCTATCTTTAAAGTATAAAGGTAGTAGTAAAAAAAAAAAAAAAAAAAAAAAAAAAAAAAAAAAAAACCTTTCGCTCTTTTTATCTCAACCACCCTGATTAAAATAATAAATAAACTGTGTACTAAAGTAATCATTCATAATTAAATATAATTTACAAAATCATCTATAAATATGTATTGATATATATATGTATGTGTGTGTGTGTGTGTGTGTGTGTAAGTTATATATCACGCAGCAGCGGGTGGGTATGAGTAAATCGATGATTTATCAATCTAGGGCCCAATAAAACTAGTTACATCACTGTTACTTCTTATAGTTTGTCGGTCTAGTTTATTAATAGGGAATCCAAAACTGTTCTTCTAATTGTATACTCTCCCTATTTTCTTCTAAGCGTTTAGCAGTAAGTAGACTAAAAATTAACTGATTTTTCATAAAATGGAGCATATGCTTCCTTTGAGACATCAAAACGTATAACTAACTAACTAACTAACTCTAGGCCTATGGGACCCGGAGGCTTCATACCGCGTTCACGAAAGCTCTCCATTTGACTTCTATCCTTAGCCAACTGGATCCAGCTTCTACTTTGTATTCCTATTTCTACGAGATCAATCTTAATATTGTTCTCCCATCTGCGCCTAGGTCTTTGTAATGGTCGTTTTCCGATTGGACTTCCAGTTAGAAATTTGAAAGCGTTCCTACTTTCTTTCATTCTGGCTACATGACGTGCCCACTTGAGTCTCCAAGATTTGATGATCTTAGCAATGTTTGGTAAACGGTATAAATTAAGTAGTTCTTCGTTATGATTTTTTCGCCATTCCCTACTCCCATTCCTCTTGGGTCTGAACATTCGTCTTAGAGATGTATTCTAAGAAATACATTCAAAATGTATTCTACGATTATAGAATTAAATTCGAGCAAGAATAAGGAAGTGAATATTCATCCAGTCTATTTACATCTATCTTTCCGCTCTTTTCTACGTGCATTGCGCCTATAGTATTATGAATAGAGATCTTGATAATAGAATAATTGTATGTATTTCTGCATGTGTAAATAAATGTACCTACATTTCAGAACTCTAGATTAAGATCACCTCTGGCGAACTTAAGTCAACTTTTTTTTTCTCCTGTCCACAGCCCAGTAAGTCTATCCCTTATTGACTCTTCTTTCCAATGTAACCGAGCGAGTACTTCCCTCCTTGCTTGTTTCTTTTCTCTCCTTGTGAAAGCTGCTAAAGGATCACATGCTAGAACAGTGGGAGAAGGCGGAGAACCAGCGCGCAGTTTAATATCAGCGTCTTTAAGCGGCGCATCTATAATTCAACGGAGGCTGTTAAAGTCTTTTCAAACTGGGAGTAACTCCTGGGATATTAGCTTCCAGACTGGCCTCCGGAGCAACGGAAGAAAAAAGAAAAAGAAGACGTTTTCAAAGTTTCAAGGTGCCTGCTGTTGCAAGCAATCCTCTAGGGATGGAGAGAAGGAGATCTCTTTCATGTTTTTCAACTTCGAGGAAACTCCTTTTCAAAACGGAAATATAGCCTAGATATCTCTTTCTATAACAAAAAGAATAAGATGTGATCTTTATTTTTTTTCTTCTGAATATCTCTGTACGAGGTCAAAGATAAGCCATTTATATTATTGCATATTTTCAGAAACCAGTTATATGTTCATATTAAGACCAATGGTAGAGCGTTCACCTCTGGTGTTTGGGATCCCTGGTTCGATCCCAGTTCACACCAAGTGAACTTTGTGGTGAACAAACACCGTGTTCGTGGGATTTCTCGGGGTCCTCCCGTTTCTCTCTGCTTTCTACATTCCACCATTTCATTCATCATTTCAGCATCACCGTCTCCTTTAGCCTAACCGGCATAAACGTGGCACGTAAAACTTAAAGTTTCATGTCATTTCATTTTAAATCATAAGTGCAGCCATAATGTAAAACAGGTAGCAGTTTTACGTGTACACCACGCGAAGGAATTTGGTTTGGATGGCATGATACTGTCTCAAATAATATGGAAACCAGGTGGTAGATTTCTACCATTTCCGGTTTTTAATATAGAGATTAGATAAAGCATATTCTTGGGGCACTTAATTAATTGGAGAAAACTGCTTCTTGCTATCTATTACCGTTTTAACTCTATAGCGAGATTTAAACCAAAACTAACTGAATTATACTGGTTTGAATAGATGATTAAGAGAAAATAATACCTTTTCTTAGAACAAAAATTCTATCGTAAAACCACTTCTCGCTATCCCTTATAGTTTTTGTTCTATGTAGATCAATGTTGAAACCGGAAGTGAAGTCTATTGTACTACTTTCGATTTTAGACAGTTAAGGGTGGAGATGAAATGCATTTTTGGGATATTTTATTAGATTACAAGAAACCACTTTCCGCTATCTATAAATGTATAAAAGAAAATCGTTTTTTCACCTACCAGAATCGAACATCGATATGTTACCTAAAATGTACCTGGAAGATCAAAAATAGTCCACATCGGCATCGATGACTTTCTGCCAACGTTCTGGTGGCCATGGATACCCTCGTGGTAGAATTTGATGGGCCGTGAAACGAAGAAGATATCAAGTGCATTTTGCACCTCTCCTAGGGATTTGAACTGGCTTTGTCCAAGGAATGGAACAGGTGACAATCGGATGTTGCAAAGTCCAGCGAGTACGGCGAATGCAATAATATTTCCCTTCCAATGCGTAGAATGGTGTCCTGGGCCACCCTAGCCACGTAGGGTTTAACGTTATCCTGTAACAGGAGGATTTCTTTGCGATTAAGGAGTGCTGGCTCCTGATTTTTGAGTTTTTCCTGAACATGGTTCAACTACTGATAGTACACAGTTGCAACCAGCTGATAGCAGTTCCCGATGCACGATGCCACGAGCAGTCAAACAAACACACAGGAGAACCTTCTTCTGGTGCAGTACTGGTTTCGGCTGGTTTGGAACCGGTTCATGGAATACTAACAAATCATGAGCTTCGTATAGGACCCACTTCTCATCACATGTCAACACCCTGTCTAGAAATGGCTCCTTCCGTAGATGAGACAGCAAACAAACAACCTTGTCTGCTCGTGTTGCCTTCTCACCCTGAGTCAAATTATGTGGGACCCATCGAAACAACTTGTAGTGCTTCCCAAGTTGATGGAGTTGCTGACGAATGATTCCTCCACTCATGCTGAATTGTAGTCCCAGTTCTTCACATGTCTCGCCACTGTTAGCCTCAATTGCTGCGTTAAGATCTTCATTTTGTACATGTTTTGGCCTTCGGTACATGGAACGTCTTCGAGTGTTTGCCACCGTCCTTAAACTTGTTAAACCACCGCTTCATTGTCCGCATAGTCACGACACCCTCACCAAAGGCCTGACATATCTTTCGCCCCGCTGTAGCGGCGTTTGACCTCAGTTTGAACACGTACAGCAAACACGCCCTTATGACGCTCTGTGGAAGTCCCATGTTCACTCTGTTCTTACGCAAATTCACGGTGTGACTGAATTGCTACATCTAGGTAGTATGTTGGATATACCCATACCAACAACTGACCTTCGCCTTATCTCCATTCGCATTCAACTCACGGTGTGAGGGCCAATTAAACACAGACCTCCCCAAAAAGCGATAGAACTTTCTTGGTTACCTTTATATTACCGTTTTTGCTCTATAGTGGCCTACGTTAAAACCGGAAATGGTTGATTTCTACCACTTCCGGTGGATGGACCACCTCCATCAACAAACTCGATTCCTGACTTCTAATCTTTTACGTGTACATTCTGCCCAAATTTATTAGTGATTGTTAAAATACGGGTTGTTCTTGGGTTGTTTCGTCTCCGGAAGGGACACAGAGACGAACATTGTAAATATTATATAAAGGAGTTTAGGTGGTAAAAGAAGTTGCTTACGAGTGGATTAGTTCATAAATCGTAGGATTTTCCATTAAAAAAGAAACGTTATAGGTCCAAAATATATCATGAAAAGTGATTATGACCCATATGAAATCGAACCTTTTAATCCACACCAGCTGGATTCACTGCTGCTTCCTCTTAAATTAAGTTTTCGTTTAATGTTCTGGAGAAAAATCCTATACACGTGACTACTTATTTGTTTTGTAGTTAAATATTTAATTTCAGTAACCTAGATATGAGATAATTGCAAGTAACTACTTTCTTTTTAGAAGTCTAGGTATGAGATAATGAAGAAACCCCATCACTGCGAAATTAAAATATTACTAATTTTTCAGTAATTATGTGATATCTTCAAATAGATAAAATATAATCGAAAAGTGGAACAAGACCTCCCTAGACAATATTATTTTACGTGAAATACCGTTATCACGACTCACTTATCTGCTTTCGAATTCCAGCCATTTAGAAAATCGGCATTTATTTTCGCGTTTTTAAATACCTGCAAACGGAAAGCTACTATGTGACTCGTGATAACGGTACTTCATGCAAAATAACATTGTCTAGAGTGGTCTTGTTCCACTTTTCAATCATATTTTATCTATTTGAAGATACCACATAATTACCGGTATTGTAAAATTAGCGGTATTTTAATTTCGTAGTGATAGGAACTCTTAAGAGCATTTCTTTCCAGTAGTCTAGGTGTGAAATAATTACGAACTTTCTTTCAGTAATCTAGAGTTGAGATAATTATAATAATTCTTTTCTAGTAGTCTGAGATAAATACGAGAATTTCTTTCCAGTAGTCTCGATACGAGATACTTACGAGAATTTCTTTTCAGAAGTCTAGGTACTGGTATGAAATGCTTACTAGAATTTCTTTCCAATGCCAACAACCGACTATGATGATAATGAAGTAGAAGTAACGTATGATCAGATTAGTGACATATTGCATCAGGAAGGAAGAGGTAAGATCAACGCCATAGTAATGGGAGACTTCAACAGCGTAGTAGGAGAAGGAGCTGCGAATAAGGTAGTAGGACCATTTGGACTAGATAGAAGAAAGGAACGAGGTCAAATGCTTATCGATTTCTGTAGGCAACATGATCTGGTGGTGATGAACACGTGGTTTAAGAAGAGAAAAAACAAGCTGTACACGTGGAAAAGTCCAGGAGATAAGAAACGCTACCAAATCGATTGCATTCTTGTGAAGCAACGTTTCAGGAATAGTGTACGAGACGTGAAGACACTGCTAGGAGCGGACATTGATTCGGATCACAATCTCCTGGTGGCGGAAGTGCAAACCTGGTTAAAGTCGATCAAGAAAATTAGGAGGAGAAATCGAAAATGGAACTTAGAGCGACTAAGAAATATCGACAATCATGTGAAAGGAGAGATTGAAGAAAAATTCTGTGCAATGAGAGATATGGTTGACAAAATAGAGGATAGTTGGGGAAAAGTTAAACAGATTCTACCTCACACACTCCACAATAACATTGGCAGGATGGGAAAAGCACCGAGAAAACCATGAATAACGAAGTGGTGCTTAAGAAGATGGAGGAACGAAGAGCAATAAAAACAAGGACATCAAGGAATACAGAAGGCTGAATAATGAATTGAGAAGAGAAACGGACAAAGTCAAAGAAAAGTACATGGAGCAAATATGTGAAGAAATAGTGGAACTTCAACGGCGCGGCAGATATGATCTGATGTTCTAGAAAGCACAACAATTAGGAGGAAAAGCTCACAAAAGTATACGAACGTTTGGAATCGAAGATCAACAAGGTCATGCGGTCATTGACCATCAAGGAATCCTCAGAATTTTGGAAGGAATACATAAAAGATCTGTATGACCAAAAGAACCGCCAGAAAAGATATTGCGATCGAAGCGGAGAAAGAGGTGGATGGTGATGAAAAAGTTAGGTTAGAAGAAGATCAATTTGGATTCCGGAAAGGATAAAGCACCAGAGATGCTATTGGATTGATGAGAATTACACTGGTGTATATCAAAAAGAATTCTTGATGTAAAGGAAGAGTTGTGTTTGTATTTCATCGACTGGCGAAAAGCTTTCGACCGAATCAATTGGACGAAACTTCTGAAAATACTTAAAGAAATCGGAGTCAACTGGAGAGATCGATGACTCATTCAAAACCTGTACATAGGACAACGAGTGAAGCTGCGCTTGAATGAAGGAGAAACCAATAGTGTGGAGATTGGAAGAGGAGTCAGAAAAGGATGTAGTTTATCGGCCCAATTACTCAACATTTACAGTGAATGTTTAATGAAGGAAGTATTAATGGGAATTGGAGATTTCAAGATTGGAGGGCAAATCATTAACAAGACCAGGTATGCAGATGATACGGTTATAATAGCAAAAACCGAAAGAGAACTACAGGAGATGATTGACAAAATAGTTGACACTGGAGAACTGTATGGAATGGAAATTAACATCGAAAAGTCGAAATTCATGAGAATATCCCGTGGAAACACGCCCTTACGGATCAGAGTAGAACAAAGAGAACTTGAAGAGGTCGATAATTTCAAGTATTTGGGAAGTATTTTGACGAGATACGCTTACTGCACCAAAGAGATCAGGTCAAGAATTGCTACAGCTAAAGAAGCATTCAACAAGAAAAGATCACTCTTAACTAGCAGGTTCAATATTGGACTTAAGAAGAAATTGGTCAAGTGCTATATATATGGAGTATTGGACTGTATGGTTCAGTGACTTGGACATTACGAACTTAGAGAAGAGGTATTTAGAGAACTTCGAAATATGGTGTTGGAGGAAGATGGAGAAGACAAAATGGACAGAGAGAGCAACGAACAAAGATGTTTTAAAACGGATAGGAGAGAAGAGGATACTTCTAGCCACCATCCTTCGTAGTAAGCCTACAGCAGATTTCAGATGAGAAGCGGCATGGCCTTGAGTTGGCTTTACGCGGCGTCCAATTGGCTTTGAGCGGTGTTGACAATTCGCGACAAGCAGTTCTGCACGCTGACTTCTCGCGCTACTGCGAATCTTGACAATAGCAGAGGCGCTTATTAGAAATATTGTATTAGCACATTAACTGCTCACTTTACGAAGTAGAGGAAAGAATTACGAACACATACGTGAAAACTACATCTTTTTATGACAACTGGTTGTCATGATACACGCTTTGAAAGGTTTCCATATAAAACAATTAGTAAAACCAGCGTTGAGTCCCGTCTAATTTCCAGTGGATTTTTCTTCGATTTGGAAATGGAACTCAACTTTTATTAAAGGATGATCAGGGGTGTAACCAACAGGTTGTTCTAGGGGAACATTACTTTCAGGGGGAGGAAAGCTTTTCACACATTAAAAACAGAACAAATGACCTATTTCAGAATATGAAAGCATTTTAACTCACCATGTATACTATACACATATTATGTTTTCTCGATGCTACCTTAACAAAAGACGGATCTTGACAGTACTGAAGTTGAAAAGCGGATTGTAAGAGATAAATCAATAAGCTATTCATAAGAAAACAAATGCTGTTTCTAGCAGTCTGTTTATCCGACTTTGTGTTTATGTAGGTTAAAATACTAAAGGGAAAAAACTCGAAAAAATATCAACTCAGATATTATTATACAATAATATAGTAGTGAGAGATCTTGGGGGGACTGAGGGAGCCAGGGCCCCTCATTTTATTTGTAAATTGCAATATTAGGCATAATTTGAATGCAATTTGTCTTAAAATCATCATATATGCTTTCTGCATCTGAATGCACCCCCCCCCCAATTTACAGAGAAATCAGCGTCCTTGTAATTAGATACAGAAACTGTATTGATGATGTTTTCTTTTTTCTTTTTTTAAAAATCGTATTTTATTATAAACGTTCCTAATTTGCATTAACTATTAAATAAGTTTACTAAACATATACTAGAAGAACCTCATTTCGGGGCTGGAAATAGTTTGGAAAGTCAAGGCCCTCTTTTCCCCCGTTTCTACACCCTTGAGAATAGTAAGCGATCGAATTAAATAACAAGCCTCTGCAATTTGATTCATATATATATATATATATATATATATATATTCGATTCCCGGCGGGAGCTCATGTGGAAGAACAGAAGGTATGGGACATTCGTAATATTGTTTTGAAATTGCCTTCATGCAAGATTCTTCCTTATTCGACAGAAGAAACGCAGTATGATTTTTTTTCTTCGTTTCAATACCTTACGTATGTGTGGCCAATTATGTACTCCTTCTTTACTCCTCTAGCAGGGATGCAAAAGCACCAGGCGTCTGAGTGGTGTCATAAATTATTGTAACCCAAAACAAACTCGACCATATCGTGTTGCTTACGAATCAGATGGATTGTTGTTGAGACCTCCATCAAGTATAAGAGTATGTTATTATAGGAACAGACATGGAAGCAAAGGAGCTGATTGTGTGTGTAGGAACGCAACTTCTAGCATAAACAGAATTCATCAGTGTCTGGGTTGCTTTCTTTCGTGGTAGTTCATTTGTTCTCCAAAATTATAGTTGACAATGGCTTTAAGGAAACCCAGTACAAGTGCGGAATTTTCTTTCTTTTCTTTTCTTTCTTTCTTTCTTTCTTTTTTTCTTTTTCTTTTTTCTTTTTTTTTAAGTGCTACAAAGTGAAGCTCGAAGAATTATTTTTTATGTTTACAATTTTTGGAACTCATAATAAAAAATTTACAAGAGTCAGATTCAGACAATGGCGAAATATTAATTGACATAGACGATAGTGAAAGTAGTGTTGAAGACGAACGTTTAGCAGTTCCTGTGGAATAAGTTAATAGATAGGTTATTCAGTTGCTATATATACTTCTAGGATACACAGCCAAAATCTTTGAGTTTGCTGGAATAGTATATTTACATTGTGAATAATGTTGCCAATGTATGTGTAATAATCTCAACTAGAGGAAGAGCGAGAAGGGAAAGGGGAGTCCGAAATCCGGCAACACCGCGCGGAATATCGCACAGCATTGGCTACTGCCCGTGATGCTTTACATCTTAAAAACACAATAATTGGATTGGACATATCTTGCGAAGAAATTGTCTTCTTCACACCACCATAGAAGGAAAGATGGAAGGGAAGCGAGGAATAGAAAAACGAAAAACACAGATGATCGATGATTTGAAAGATAGGAGAAAATATTCGGAGTTAAAAGAAGGAGCTGAAGATCGAGAAAAGTGGAAGAAACATTTCCAGGCCCAAAATTGAAAAAATAAAAATAAAAAATCCTCATTAGTCCCAGGACCTGCCGAAAGGCAGAATACTTAATAATAATAGCCTTAGATATTAGAAAATAATTAGTATTTTAATCATTCTATGATATTCCTTCAATTCGTCTCTTAGGGAGGCACGGTGGCTCAGTGGTAGAGCGCTTACCTCTGGTGCATGGGTTCCATGGTTCGATTCCCGGTCAAGTAAGTTTGTGGTGGACAACATCGTGCCCGTGGGTTTTCTCGGGATACTTCACAGTTTCTCATTCCACTAATTCTTCCATAATGATTCAATTGTTGTAATCGTCTTCCTTAACCTAAAGGGCATAATCGTGGGACGTTAAACTGACAGATTTCAGATTTTAAATTCGTCTCTTTAAAAGTCAATCATTTTTAATTTATCTACGACAGCATATTATTTCATCTTGCAAATATTCGACTCTATCAAACACTTGTTAATAATGTATATGTTTGCTCCAGTCTCATGTTTACAGACCTGTCTCATTCGTTAACTATTATTTCGTGTGTTCTGCTGTTACAATGGACATTTGGTTGATGGTTTGATTCTAGTTCTCTGTGACTACATTGTTTGCATTCAACTGGTTTAACAATGCGTGTAAGTTGTCTACGCTTGGGCTGAATGCAAATGTCAACTGTATTTAATTCTTAACTAGGTGTTTGTCCATCACTTGAAACTTGTTTACGCTACATTTCCATTATTAATTGCTTTACTGGTCGTTACAAAGTTTCCGTTATCCTAAATTAAACTATAATTTCACATGTATATATAGAGAATTGATTTATTTGAAATTTCGTATTCTGTACTATTAATTTCAGAGAAAAGAAACCTATATTATTTCCTTTCAAAGGACATAATATACAATTTACAGATAAAATTACATTTCATGATATCTTGGGAAAATACCGGTATCTTTAAATCATATACTTTTTATATTCCACAGTATCATAACACATACAGTATGCATAAGCTAATTTTATCTTTTAAACTAAATGTAATCCATCAAACTCAGTTAACTTGCTAATGTACGTCATTGTAACACTTCTCCTTTCTGGGAAAACGAATATGTAAGATTAGATTAGGCTCCTTCTCGAAGAATGGATATGTTTTACGTCACTGCATTCTTTCTTTCTCAGAGAATGAATGAATATGACGTCAGAATATTCTCTTTTTTATCAGAAAATAAACATGTATGACGTCCGTGCAGTACTTTTTTCTCAGAAAATAGTTGTCTGAGATCAAAGCATTATTTTTTTTAGAAGAAACTTCCTTGTGCGTACGTAGATAACGTACGTGCATTTGGCATGGGAGACCTAGGTTCGATTTCTGGCAGAATCTCGTGTGGTTCGGATCCTACATTAAGCTTTAGGTCCACGTCCCGTATAGCCTCGCTACTGAACGGGATCCTAAACTCAAATCCAATACAATCCTTCTTTCATAGAGCACGAATGAGTATGACATCAGAGCACCCGTATTTCTTAGAGAAAGAACATTTATGTCGTTATAATATGATGTCACAGTACTCCATTCTCTGAGAATAATTCATGACGTCAGAGTACTCCTTCTTTCTCCAAGAACGAACATGCATGACTTCAGAGCACTCCTCCTTTCTCAGAGAACCAACATTTATGACGTTAGAGTATTGATTCTTTCTCGAAGCATGAACATGTATGACAACACAGCACTCTTTCATTCTCTTAGAACGAATATGCATGACGTCAGAGCATTCCTTTCCAAGAAGTCGAATATCTATGATATCAGATCACTCTTTCTTTCTTGGTAAACAAACGTACATATATGACTTAGTTCAGTCAAATTAGACAAAAGAAGCTAAACCCAGAATAAAATCATAACAAGCTGAAAATTTGCACATACCTTTGGGAAGGTGTATATAACATCATACTTAAAGTCCCGAAATATCCGGCGACGGTTTGGCTGCCATATTGGAAAATAGCCGCCAAACCATGGTTATTAAAGGTAATAACTAGTTCTCACTTTAATAGCTGTAATTCACGTTGTATTTGCACTATTGATGTTATTTTTTACTTCATTCGAAAACAAAAGACTACACTTACCAGTCTACTACATACATGCGGAAAGTAACAAAGGAATTCTAAAAAAAAAAAAAAAAAAAAAAATACTTGCTCTTCCGATTACTTGCTCTTAATCAGTTGCCAATCTCGTCCTCTGAGAGTAGCAATTAAACTTACATTAAATACACCATAATATACACAATATAGCATTCAAGTTTCATTGAAATCTTAGCTATAGAATCGGAATAACAAATAAAATATCATTAAGAACTCCTTGACTACGCATAGAGCAAATAAGGCGTTCTGTCAAGCTACATTCCCCAACTGTTACGTTTACTTCAACGCCAGTTGTCACATTTCAAGAAAATTTCCTTGCGAATCTGAAAAACAAGTCTTAGATTTATTAAAATACTTTCTAAACATCTCACGGCTGCTGGTACCAGTGTTCTTCAAGTCTCTGGAGATGCAGATACCCAGATTGTGCATACATCAATAGAACTCTCTCAAACACCCAGATCCAGTATCAATTATGCGGCAGATATTGATCTGCTTGTACTTTTGGCCTCATTAACAAGTGAGGAAATAGATGTTACATTCATTAAACATCACAGGGAAAACGTTCCTTCTAAAGTCTTCAGTTCAAGAAAATTACAAGAAAATCTTGGAGACATGAAGATACATTTAATATTTTTATAAAGGTAATCAAGAAAGTTCTTTCCCTTTTTCACCCATCAGCTTTGAACATCGATATATCACCTAAGACGTACCAGGAAGATCAAAAATAATCCAAATCAGCATCGACGACCTTGTACCAACGTTGTGGAAGGCCATGGGTTCCATCGGGGTAGACTTGGTGGGCTGTGAAGCGAAGAAAGTATCAAGTGCATTTTGCACCTCTATTAGGGATTTGAACTAGCGTTCTCTAAGTTAATTGTCCAAGCAATGGAGCAGGTAAAAATCGGACGGTGTAATGTGCGGAAAGTATGGTGGAAGCAATAGTGTTTCCCATCCAAGGCTTAGAATGGTGTTCCTGGTCACCCTAGCCACGTATGGCTTAGCGTTGTTCTGTAACAGGAGGACCCCTTTGCGATTCAGAAGTGCTGGCCCCAGAGTTTTGAGTTTTTATTGAATACGGCTCAACTGCTGACAGTACACAGTTACATTGATGCTCTGACCAGCTGGTAGGAGTTCCCAATGCATGATGCCTTGAGCAGTCCACTAAACGCACAGGAGGACCTTCTTTTGCTGCACTACTGGTTTTGGCCGTTTTGAAACCGGTTCATTGGAAGTTAACCAATAACGATGGCGCCGTGGAGTTTTGTACAGGACGCACTTCTCATCACATGTCAACACCCTGTCCAGAAATGGCTTCTTCCTTAGACGAGACAGCAAAGAAACACAGGTGTCTGCTCACATTGCCTTCTGGCCCGGGTCAAATCATATGGGAACCATGGACCCAACTTGTAGTGCTTTCCAAGTTGATGGAGGTGCTGCCGAACAGTTTTCCACTCACACTGAATTGTAGTCCCAGTTCGTCACATGTTTCGCCACTGTTCGCCTCAATTGCTGCCTGGAGATCTTCATTTTGTACATGTGTTGGTCTTGCGGCACATGGTGCGTCTTCGAGTGTTTGTCGCCGTCCTTAAACTTGTTAAATAACCGCTGCACTGTCCGCTTAGTCACGAGACCCTCACAAAACATCTGGCATATCTTCCGCCCCTCAGCAGCGGCGTTTGACCACAGTGTGAGCTCGTACAGCATATATACTCTTATTGACGCTCACATGTTCACTCTGTCTTTACGTGTCTTCACGGTGTAACTGAACTGCCACAACCAGGTAGTATGTTGAATATACCCACACCAATAAATGACCTTCGCCTTATCTCCATTCGCATTCAACTCACGATGTGAGGACCAAATGAGCGCAGACTTCGACAAAAAGTGAGCGAACTTTCTTGGTTATCTTTATACAAATTGTATATGCTGTCACAGTTGCGATACAACATCAACTTCTTACCGTCAAGGAAAGTAAAAGGCATACCTTATGCTGAATAAACACAAAGATCTCCAAGAACAAGTCGGTATTTTCAACGATGAGAATACGATCCCTGAATCCGCCACTGTTCCTGGTGATTTTTTTCTTCTTACTTTGTACGGTGCTGAAAAGTTAGTGTTTACCTTAGATCAGCTGCGTTATCGAATTTTCATGAAAGCTATTCCGTCACATATTCCGAAATATTCCGTCACAAGTGAAATTTAGTTGGAAGCTTTGCCATCTACCAGTGCAGCAGCCCACCAGCACTTATTCCGGGTTTACTATCAGGTACAACTCTGGAGTAAAAAGCTAACCCCTATTTCCTGGGATCGCAGAGGACTCAAACGTGTTTGGAACCAATCTTTGATAGTGAAAGCTCCAGCTCTGGACTATCTATTTTAACTTATATATTGTAACTGCAAGATGGGATGTGAACGCTTATTTAAGTACAGAGAAAAGGACTGATATATACCTCGTTCTGTGGACATTGTAATGGTAGTGGTTGCACCAATTCGTATTATGAGGAAATCAATCCCAATGAAAATACGAACATAGGCACTACTGAAACGTAATAATCGTTACTGAAAATCCAAACCGCATTAGAAGCACTGTGTACTGAAAAGGGCACTCAGCTCTTAGCGAATTCTACAATTATTATTGCCTTTCATTTCGGGTACATGAAAACTTTGTAAAAGCCGCTTTAAATTGGAATTATTGTAGATTGTGCACGTTATCAGAATGTCTTATTTCTTGCAAGTGTTACTATTGCTAAATTAGTGAGAATTTGATGATTTGTAGATGGTTTGCCTAAGATTAGGGGTAAAATGGCCTCCCATAGAACCCTGTTATACCAGTTGTATAAATATTTGTTATTTCTTTTCTATAATTATGATCCCAATGAAACTTGAGGCTATATTTTGCGCATTATGGTGTATTTAATGTAAGTTTAATTGCTACTCACAGAGTACAAGATTGTCAACTGATTAAGAACAAGTAATTGGAACAAGGAAAATTTTCGGGATTTTTTAAACTCCTCTATTACTTCCACCATGTGTGTAGTGGTGTCGTCCCACTTGCGACAGTCCTATTAGTGACAGGAACTGTTAACTGTCCTATGAGCGACCGATTCGATCTCTTAACTGCCCTATGAGTCACCGATTCGTTCATACTAAGATAATGGAAGAAGATAAGGTCTTCTCTTCTTTATCTTGTTTCATTCTAACGTGATTTAGAACTTAACAAAATGTATTATGAAAAATTTTGCTCTACCTGAATTTAATACATGAGAATGCTCTCATTACATTAACAATCTTTTATACGTTTTTCCTAATATTATATTATTGAATTAATTTCTATGAATACACTGATTATCAAGGTGAAAACTTAACTAAATATTTAGAGTAGCTCCACCTTTGCCTATGATTCTAATATAATTTAAAATTTCATGTTAAAATGATACGGAGCATAAGTTTAGATTGGATATGTTTATGGCATAAGAAAGAAATCAGAAAGAGATAGGGGCACCCTAAGAAAATTTTCTAGGGAGGGGCATCTTCATGGTTGCTGTATCACGTCTGGTATATCTAGTATTTAATATACGTGGTTTGCTACATTTCGTATACATTTTCGTGAGCCAGGGGGGTGATCCCTGCCTTCCCATCGGGCGCCCATGGCAAGAATGTTTACCACTTGAGGATATCAAAGAAATCTGAAAACACGGTGTATTCGAAGAAATTACACAAGTTACAAATCTCTCGCAATACTTAACAGTTCGTCTAGTTATAAGGGATTATTTCAGATTGCTATACGACAAACTTTTATGTATAAGTCAAAAAAAATTAAATCTTTAAGTTTTACGTCCCACGGTTATGCCGGTAAGGCTAAAGGAGACGGTGATGATGAGAGATGAGTGAAATGGTGGAATGAAGAAAGTGGGAGTAAACGGGATAACCCCGAGAAAATCCACGAGCACGGTGTTTGTCCACTACAAAGTTCACTTGGCGGAGGCAGTCAAAAAAAAAACGGAGGAGACAAATTAAGCAATTAGTTTACGTTTTAGTAGCTTATAATAGGAGGGAAGGTAGTTTAAAGAGTTTGTTTACCTTTTGAATTGTTCAGACTGAACTGCATTTTAATTGGTGGGATTGGTTGAGAATAGCCAATCAGATATAAGGGATCTCAAAAGCTGTTTTTTATCATTGACATTTTTTTATTTTATTTTATTCACAGTGTCTTAGGAAGTCTAAAAAGTAGGCAGTTGGTGAAACTGTTGCACGTTTAAGTTTTTCAAAATAAAATACATTACTGTGCTTAGTGAATAAATAGATTTGAATCAAATTAAGTACAGAAAACAGAGCTTTTGAAGAAAGAGGATATTACATCTGGATTTTCAATAATTACATAGGAATATACGTTTCACGGAAATATCCCTGTTGTCTCGTTAAGTTATTTGATATGGTTTATGTAAATCTAATTCAAAGTTAAGATAGACCCAAGTTTTATTTGCACTCACAGTAGAGGGGAAACTATACTTGACGAACAGTATTTTTCATAGCAAGATTGTTCGGACGCTAATAACGCCAGACGCAAACATATTTTATGAGAGGAAATCATATCATCTTTCATCATCTCAATGTCAATGAATAGGTCGCTCATAGGACAGATAATAGTTCCTGTCGCTAATAGGACTGTCGCTTCTGGAACTAATTCTGTGTAGTAGACTGGTAAGCGTCTGTAAGCGTAGTCCTTTGTTTTCGAATGAAGTAAAAATTAACATCAATAGTACAAATACAACGTGAGTTATAGCTATTAAAATAAGAACGAGTTATTACCTTTGAACACCACAGTTTGGGTTCCATTTGCCATTATGGCGGCCAAGCCCGTCACCGAATATTTCAGGACTTTTAGTATATTGTTACATACACCTTCGCAAAGGTATGCGCAAACTTTCAGCTTGTTATGATTTTTCTGGGTTAATGTACAAGAAAACGAATTGGAAGAAGGAAAATTTTGGAGATTTTTAAAAAGGAATTCCCTCCGTTACTTGCGGCATGTGGAGTAAACGTGGTAAGTAATACATGATCTGTAAGCGTAGTCCCTTTTTATTCGAAAGAAGTAAAAATAACATGAATAGTGCAAGTAGAACGTGGGTTATAGCTGTTAAAGTGAGAACAGTTATTGCCTTTAAAAACCACAGTTTGGTGGTCATTTTCCAATATGGCGGCGAAAACCGTCACAGGATATTTAAGGACTTTTAGTATGTTGTTGTATATATCTTTCCCAAGAGGTGTACAAAATTTCATGATTTTTTTCTGGGTTAATGTGTAAGAAAACTAACTGAAAGAGGGGAAATTTTGATTTTTTTTAAAAAAACAAATCCCTCCGTTCCTTCCCGCATGTGAAGTAAACTGGTAAGTGTGATGCATGGTCTGGAAGATTAGTCCTTTGTTATACGAACGAAGTAAAAATAATATCAATAGTGCCAATACAACGTGAGTTATAACTATTAAAGTGAGAACCAGTTATTACCTTGAGAAAACACGGTTTGGCGCCTATTTTCCAACATGGCGTCCCAACCCTTCATAGACTATTTCAGAAATTCTAGTATGTTATTATATATACCTTTCTCAAGAAGTGTACAAAATTTCAGCCTGCTATGATCTTTCTCTGACTTAATGTATAAGAAAACAAATCGAAAGAAGGGAAATGTTGGATTTTTTTAAAAATGAAATCTCTTCCTTAGTTCTCGTATGGGGAATAAACTGGTAAATGTGATTCATGGTCTGTAAGCGTAGTCGTTTGCTTCTCGTAAGAAGTAAAAATAACATCAATAGTGCAAATACAACGTGAGTTATAGCTATTAAAGTGAGAACCAGTTATTATCTTTAAAAACCAGGCTTTGGGGGACATTTTCCAATATGGCAGCCACACCCGTCACCGGATATTTCGGGACTTTAAGTATGTTGTTATATACACCTTCCAAGAGTGTTCTGATGTCATACATATTAGTTTTCTAAGTTAAAAGATGTCCTCTAAAGTCATATATGTATGTTTATTTTTCAAGAAAGGAATGAACTGATATAATAGATGTTCAGCTTTTGGGAAGGAAAATGTGTTCTGGTGTCATACATGTTTGTTTGCCTACACAAAGGATATGCTGTAAATAGTCCAGTCAACATATTCATTAACCCGGGAAAAAAATCGTAACAAGCTGAAATTTTGCACATATCTTCCCTCACGCTACCTTGACCTCTTGCATTCCGTTGGTTGTGGTCACTACAGTAAGGGCAGATAAAATATTGCACGGATTTGTGTGCTTTACAACTGTTTATATATTGTCTTAGAATATGAGGAATGAGTTTATAAAATCATATATGAAAGGGATATTGGAACTCCCTTTCTTTCCTCAGGATGAGAACTGGATTAAAGGGGAGGCTTAGGGAGGCTGTAGACACGGGTCTTCAAGTGGATGGTGGCCCCCAGACTGATCAAAATCTCAACTGGCTGTCTAAAAAGAATCATACAAGATTCAACAATCATCATAAGATAAAATGTGGCCAAAATTATGAAACAAATTTCTTCGTTTCTTACATCCACCATCTTAATAAATTACACCTGGTTTTTCCTCTCAATACCAATCGCGAATTATGAAGCTGAGAGAGAAACCTCCGGACTTGACCTTGCAACAAGAGCACATTTCCGCTCTCGCTATCTTATCAATTGAACATGAAATGACCATGTTATCTTGACTCCCAGGATGTGATGAAGGACTTCGCTAGGACGATAGCTAGAAAAAAAAAATTGAGATTTTTTTTAATTTATTGCATTTACATAATAACTTTGTGTTTTTCTATGCGTTTGGAAAGTTACATTGGATATAATACTATCTAATACATGCAGTGGCGTATTTACGATTTTGTTTCGGGTAGGGATGGTATCGAGACGAGACGAGACGAGACTTTGTACAGTCTCGGTCTCGTCTCGGTTTATAAATAAGGGTCTGGGCCTCGGTCTCGTCTCGACTAAAAAATCACCGTCTCGGTCTCGGTCTCGTCTCGAAAGTCTCGAAATAAGTAGTGTGAAATTAAAATAGTGAAAGTATTATTCTCGTACAATCTGTCGTTTCCGCTTATTTTTTCCTTTCATTTTTGACTTAGAATTATGGTATGGTGTACCTCTTCATAGCTAATTTGCTAGTCCTAATGTTTTCATGCGTGTATTCCAGGATCAATGATCAGTGGGTATATCACCCTAAAACCCTAATAGTAACCCATATTTCACTTTCAGCAATAGACTTTCTCTCATATAGTCTCAGTACTGCCTATACAATTAAACTCTATTAAATTAACTCCAGTACTATACAGTAGTTTATTTCCTTCCTTTGAATCAGAATTGTTCAATACCTCCTAACGGATAACGCAACATATACCAGCACGAATGTATTTAATCGTACCGAAGTTGAAACTTTATAATTTCTCATTTATTATTTAATACATTCTGCTTTGACTCGTTTTCAAAACAGAATATAACGTTCATATCTTAACAAATAGGGTAAATTATTACTACAATATACGTATTTTGTTTCAAATTGATGAAATGCGTTATTACCGTTTCACATCTCCGTGTTTCATTGACACTTTATAACACGAACGTCCTGAACCTTGTGGTGGGAGCTATTACACTCATCTTTGCTATGTGAGGTCTCGAGTTGGATCACAAAACAAGTTAAATTCAAAGTCCGATGTTTCGCTTTGTTCGCGTCTCATTTTTAGTGCATTCTGTTTCTTATACAAGTTCATAAAGTCGTAATGCAATACATAAGCACATATCCAGTGCCGTAACATAGATTAATCTTATTCCTGAGCTCTCAGCGGTGCATGCAATCTTTATTCGAGAAAACTAATCGTGTGTTCATTACATTGAAATTTTATATTGATTGAAAATTACTTGCGAAACATGGACATACATATTATATAAGTATATAGGTAATTCGAGTTACCTGTACCTATCTGTATAATTCGAGTTACCTGTAAGCTTTGCTGGCGTCTACTATTAATCCAATGTTCTCGGGATTGCTGCCAGAGTAGGTGTTGCTGTGCTGAGCTTTCGTT
Source organism: Thermobia domestica (assembly GCF_964235325.1). Classification (NCBI taxonomy): domain Eukaryota; kingdom Metazoa; phylum Arthropoda; class Insecta; order Zygentoma; family Lepismatidae; genus Thermobia; species Thermobia domestica. The sequence goes on from NC_137471.1 coordinate 47,249,157, forward strand.
ACCATACAGCGGCAACATCTTCAGAGCTATGTGTTGAAGTGTGCTGGTCGTACAGATTATATAGTGGTCTTTAAGAATCGCTGTGTTCCTATTGGTTGTTTTTGTTGGCCAATGGCGTGCTCTGATTTTGCTGGTGGAAACTGCTCTCTGATTGGCTGATGGTTCTTTTCGTACTGAGAAGCTGGAACCAGATGTCAGGTAGATGATAACCTTCGTCTCTGTTGATGGATGGCTTGTATGTACGGATGAATAAAGATTCATGTATTTTCCTGTCCCAGAACTGTTTACTTTTCTTTAGTACTTCAATTTGGTCCCACATGGCCGTATGATTGTATTGTATGCAGTGTTCGGCTATTGCAGATTTTTCTGGTTGTTTAAGTCTGGTGTGTCGCTGGTGTTCTTTCATTCTGTCTTCAATGTTCCTTCCTGTTTCACCTATGTAAGTGGCGTTACATTCACAGGTGATCCTATAGATGCCTGGTGTCTTTAATCCCAATGAGTCTTTTGCACTTGGTAGTAAACTCCTGATCTTCGGTGGAGGGCAGTGTACAGTTTTGATGTTGAATTTCTTCAATAGTCTTGCTAGTTGGTTGGAGGTTTTTCCCATATATGGAATAAGTGCAATATTTTCCTTGTCTGCCGTGTTGTCCTCTTTTGTGGTGCAATCTCTGCTGCTGTATTTTCTCATGGCTGTGTTGATCTGTTTCGACGAATATCCGTTGAATTTGAATACTGTTTCCAGGTGAGACAGTTCTGTGCTTATATTATCTGGATCTGCTATTTGGTATGCTCTGTGTATTAGAGTATTTAACACCCCCATCTTCTGTGCAGGATGATGAAAACTGGTCGCATCGAGGTAGAGATCAGTGTGTGTGGGTTTCCTGTAGATTGAATGGCCTAGACTTCCATCTGGCTTCTTGTATACGAGTACGTCCAGAAACGGGAGTCTTCCTTCTGTTTCTGTTTCCATTGTGAACTGGATGTTGCGGTGTATAGAATTCAGATGCTGCAGGAATTCGTCGAGTTTCTGTCTGCCATGGGGCCATATGACGAATGTGTCGTCTACATACCTGTAGAATATTGTAGGTTTGTATGTTGCTGTTTCTAGCGCTAGGGTTTGATCTTGGATATTCAGAACACGAAGGTGTCTTATATCTTCAATGGTTAAATCCGAAAGGCCATTACCTTTGCGTGTGTACGTTAAAAGTGGTATTTTCCATTCACTCTTTGACAGTGTACGTTCTTTGATCCGAGGTATAGGCTCACATCCCTGGATGCTTTCCTTAGGAGTAACACATATAATGCCACCCATTGCATGAAAAGTTCCATACCCATCAACTGTACGAATATTATGGTCAGCGTTATCAAATACAAACTGTTGAAACGCAGAAGGCTTAGGAGGAGTTGGTCCATGTAATGTTGCAGAGTCTTCATACGTTAGCACTTCCGAGTACGCCACACATAGTCCCATATGATGTAACATATCAATTAAGTGGCGGGATCCAAACTGTTTGTGCAAATGAACACCAAGTGATAACTGAATAGTAGATATAAAAGACCGTGGTCTAGCTATACTGATGATGGCATGACTAATAACAAGGCTCTTGGTTTCAGTATCCTGATAATGGGCACAATACTGTGGGGCAAATAATTCCTTCAGAAATGTAGTTAGTGATTGTGGAATGTCCTCACGTGAGTTCTTTAAAAAATTATCTGCGGGAGGATACTTGTCCAAGTCGAATGCTTTGGAACGAATGTCTTCTCTGATGAAAGAAGCGGCTGTTCGAATTATACGCAAACGCTCTTCGTCTTCATTATTCTTTATCCGCTCAGCATACCACTTTTCGGTAAGAATTCTGTCACCAAATCCCTTTAGGCACAGTACGGGGGATTTCCCTTTCACACATGTAACAACTAATCTGTCTCCAAAATAATCAAGAAGTTTTCTTTTCAACCACTTATCGGATGTGCATTCTGCGTTCTCTGGGAGGAATTCTTTGATCTTTGTTTGTAGTTCTTGAAGGGAGAACTGACACTCTTCACTTTCTTGGATGTAATCACAAAGGCGCTGAAATGCTTCGGCATTTTCACTGCACAAAGGTCTACCTGTTGAACGAGTGGTGGGTTGTTTCATAAACTGACTGAAGCAAGTACGGTGATATCTTGCTTCGGCTGCTGGAAGATCTACCACACTTCTAACTCTGGATGCAACATCCTCTCCCCAGGCATCTCCTCGTTTGGCACATGCATCTAGAATTTGAGATTGCGTTTTCAGACACTGCACATTAGAAACTGACTTCTTTTTGTCACGTGGTGCCTTACTGTCGACAATATAAGTACAGTCTTGTCCACAAAATAAACAATTCACTTTAAAATCGAATGTGCTTTCTTGCGATCTCAATCTCTTAGCTTCAGGCGGTGATGTTTGTGAAGCACATGCGGCAGTAATGGTACTTTCTCGAGTGTACGACTTTCTACAATTTACATGGACGCACACAGAAGTTTTGTCCTGCAACACTGCATGAATACCGTCCCCTCGACGAATGCTGCAACGAATAATGGTTTCTAGGCCTCTGGTGACAAGAACGCTCTTTTCTTCATGTAGAATGTCCTTGTTGCATAGGATACATCTCTCTACTACATCCATAGTTGATATGAAGTCTTCTACATATGCAAAGAGTCACGTTCATTTAATGGCGTCACAAAAGTCGTCTGCAACAAAATGAAATAGTCCTTTAATATAACGGCTTGCACATGCTATACACACTTATAATTAATTTGGTGTGCCTCAGGTTGAAATATTTCTGCAAAATTTAAAAGCTGCAAAAAGTTGTAATCTGCAAAAGAAATTACAACACTACTGAATTCTGGATTTCCGGATATGATGTCGAAGAAAAGAAGAGTAACCCTATTTTATTTTTTTTAAATAGAAAACAGTATAACAACAAAAATAATTTTGAAAATATAAATCGTTACAAAATAGTGGATTTACCGCTGAAGAAACAGTAATTTAAAAATTGGTTTAAAAGGCCAAGTGGGGCTATGTAGACAATAAGTTCAATTAGTTAATTCAGTATTGTATCATGCACATCCGATAAGTGGTTGAAAAGAAAACTTCTTGATTATTTTGGAGACAGATTAGTTGTTACATGTGTGAAAGGGAAATCCCCCGTACTGTGCCTAAAGGGATTTGGTGACAGAATTCTTACCGAAAAGTGGTATGCTGAGCGGATAAAGAATAATGAAGACGAAGAGCGTTTGCGTATAATTCGAACAGCCGCTTCTTTCATCAGAGAAGACATTCGTTCCAAAGCATTCGACTTGGACAAGTATCCTCCCGCAGATAATTTTTTAAAGAACTCACGTGAGGACATTCCACAATCACTAACTACATTTCTGAAGGAATTATTTGCCCCACAGTATTGTGCCCATTATCAGGATACTGAAACCAAGAGCCTTGTTATTAGTCATGCCATCATCAGTATAGCTAGACCACGGTCTTTTATATCTACTATTCAGTTATCACTTGGTGTTCATTTGCACAAACAGTTTGGATCCCGCCACTTAATTGATATGTTACATCATATGGGACTATGTGTGGCGTACTCGGAAGTGCTAACGTATGAAGACTCTGCAACATTACATGGACCAACTCCTCCTAAGCCTTCTGCGTTTCAACAGTTTGTATTTGATAACGCTGACCATAATATTCGTACAGTTGATGGGTATGGAACTTTTCATGCAATGGGTGGCATTATATGTGTTACTCCTAAGGAAAGCATCCAGGGATGTGAGCCTATACCTCGGATCAAAGAACGTACACTGTCAAAGAGTGAATGGAAAATACCACTTTTAACGTACACACGCAAAGGTAATGGCCTTTCGGATTTAACCATTGAAGATATAAGACACCTTCGTGTTCTGAATATCCAAGATCAAACCCACCTTCTGTATGATGTAACATGGATGATACTCAAGTGGTTGAAGACGCCAACTTGCCCGAATTGGAATGGATTTATGCAGCTGATGACAAGCAACAACAGTAACTATCAAACATCTCAAGTAGTGATTCTACCTTTTATCAATCTTCAGCCAACAAGCATGGATGCTATATACTCGGCACTTATGTTTGCCAGCAAAGAATGTGCAGGAAACAAGCAGAAAACGTGCTTAGTCACGTTCGATCAACCTTTGTATGCTAAAGCATGCGACATTGTAGCAGCATGTAGAAATTCTGGTGAATTATCATCGGTGGTTGTTAGACTTGGGGGTTTCCACACATTAATGTCATTTATGGGAGCAGTCGCATATATAATGAAAGGTAGTGGCATCGAAGAACTTTGGTCTTGTGTGTATGCTAGTAATTCCATTCCACAGATGATGTCAGGGCATTCTTATGCTCGTGCTTTGCGGGCTCATTTTTTAACACAGTTAGCAATTGCAATATATATATTTAATGAATTAGAAGCCACTGAAGAGTTTGTGCGTCAATTGAGAGATGTCTGTATTCCTCTAATGACTGAGGAAGATATCGATGCTGATGTAGTTGTTCAACACTCAAATATAATTAAAATTGCAAATGATCTGAAGTTATTCATGGACGCCGCTGCAGAAAAAAGCCGTACCTCTAAGTTATTTGCCCTGTACTTTCAGCTTGTAGAAATTATGCGTCTTTTCATTCGTGCCGAAAGAAGTGGAGACTGGAATCTTCATCTTCACTGCATACGAGAAATGTTACCATATTTCCATGCAGCTGGTCATCTTTTGTATGCCAAATACGCACATCTGTACTTACAAGAAATGTTGCGGTTGGAGGATGAAATGGATCCTCATGAGTTCCAGCTATTAACACGAGGTGGTTACTTCACTATTCGCAGGAAAGATATATTTTGGAGTGGTATATGGTCTGATATGACGATTGAGCAGGTTTTAATGAGAGCAATGAAGAGCAGTGGTGGACTGACCCATGGGAGAGGCATGACTGAAAATGTAATATCTAGATGGGTGTCAAGTATGCCAGCAGCGTGCCACTTACGAGAATGTCTTGAAAAACTATTAAACAAAAATAGGGATGAAATTCACACTGGTCGACATGTCGAACAGTACCAAAGCAATCAATCGCGTGATATATTACATGTAGAGAAATTCTTGCGATGGTTTTCCCAGCATTCTCCATTCCCTTCGTATCCGGAGCTCGCATCCCTAAGCACAGGCATGGTGGGTAATGAAATGGTCAACTGTGATAAAGCTAAGGAAATCGGATTGGCTGCTATGGAAGGAATGTTTGGACAGACTTTTGGAAATGTGAAACTTAAGCAAAAAGGTAAGGTTATCCCACTGTCCGCGATGCACAATGCAGTGCGCATTCGTGATGAGGTACTGGCTGTAAATACCATGCAAATCTTCAACCGAATTATATGCGTAGTGAAGTCCGAAGAAGAACTCCGACAGTGTTTTGCTTACGAGCTTGCACCCTATCCACTTTCTCTCTTCACAGAAATGTCCATGAGGAAAACGAAAAAGTCTGCTTTGTATGACATATTTGAATATCGGACAGATTCTAAAATTCAAATTGAAAACACTGTGTACGTTATAGATGGAGGCTGGCTTCTACATCATGTTGTTTGGCCACAACATGGAACATACCTTGATGTGTACAACTCATATGTATCCTATGTACTCACAAACTTTGGAACGAAAGCAACAGTTATTTTTGATGGATATTGTACTGAAAACTGTACAAAAGCCGCTGAACTGGAACGACGTCAGTCAAAGGTTCATTCAGCTTTGGTGTTATTCACAAATGAAACCGCATTATCAACTACAAAAGATAAATTCTTGGGTAATTCCAAAAACAAGGATTGTTTCATCCGTGAATTGATGGTTCATTTGACACAAGCTGGAATTCAAACCCAGCAAGCAAGAAGTGATGCTGACGCACTTATAGCTAAAACTGCATTAGCCAAGTCTTTAAATCCTTGCAGGCACGTCGTAGTAATTGGCGAGGATGTTGACATTTTACTCCTTTTGCTTGCACAAGGTAATAATCACTACGACATCACATTTCGAAAGCCAGGACGTGGACAAGAAGTGCCAAAAGAATTTAGTACTAAGGAGTTGCAAGACACATGGGCAAATGTGCTACCTGTTTTGCTCACTTACCATGCTTTAACTGGATGCGACACATCGTGTGGTTTGTATCGACAGGGAAAGAAAAAGGCATTACGATTACTTCAAAAACGGGAAGATTTATGCCGATCACTTGAAGTTTTCAACCATGATAACGCTAGTGTGGAATCTTTGATTGAAGCTGGCACATTATTTCTATTAACACTCTACGATTGCACAGCAATAGTAACCTCATTGGATGAACTCTGATCCGTGCAGTAAGTCGCTGCCCCATTCAGAACGAAATACAATTAGCAACATTACCACCCACCAGTGATGCTGCGAAGCATCATATCTTGAGAGCGTATCATCAGGTTCAATTGTGGCGTGGAAATGATATGCGAGCGACTGAATATGGATGGAAAACATTAGGAGATATTCTTGTACCAGTAAGAATGACCAAGGAACCCGCTCCGTGCAATGTCATGCATTTAACATCCTGTAACTGTAAAAAAGGCTGTGAACGTATGTGCGGTTGTCGGAAAGCAGGAATTGTGTGCTCTAATTTATGTCGTCAGTGTCGAGGAATTGGATGTATGAATGCACAACCAAATGATGAAGACCAGGATGATGAACGACATAATAATGATAGTCTAATTGATTTCTAATAAAGTAAGTCTGAATGGACAAGTTACAAAAATGTTCTTGAAGTGCATACTAACATTAAGTTTGATTTGAAGAAAACTAGTAGGAAAATTACATTCTAGTTATAAACAAGACATTTAAAAGCAAAATTACGTTCAAATTGCTATTGTAGTTAAGAGTGATTTTAAGTATGTGAATTACGGTTTTCCCATGCAAAACAAACTACCAATTTCTGCTACTTTCTAATGCTGTCAATAAATTACTTTTGTATTGTATTTACGTGGTGTAAAACTATGTCATACAAGTTTACTCCATTGGAAAAATCTAGTTCTTTTTTAATGTAAATTAATAATTATGATAGTGAATACGTTTGTGAATTTTGTTAGTATACGATAATTGTCAGTGTTGCAAATTTTATTTTAAACAATTTGTATGAAAATCACATTTGTTCTGAAATTTTGGGTTTTACAATTCTTCCACAGATTGGACTCAGTTAGTATGTATTACCTCGTTCGCATTTAAGTTTAAAATTTTCAGTGATATTTAACTCTTGGTCCTATGTAATAACAGAAGGTGACTAGAGCCGTGAAAGTAAATGTCACCTTATGCACTTTTGTATAGAGAGGTCAGAAAGTAATATTGGTTATCATTTTTTTTCTCAGCATGTATTGCACAGATCTGTGTTGTTGTTGACTATGTTTGAGATAAATATCAAAGGCATATGTTGGTGTTGTTTTGTTGATACACAATAACTATCAGTGTTGCAAACTTCCCATGATTTCCGAAAATATACCTTTTATTTATAAAAAATCTGCTTTCTTCTTCCTCTTCTTCTAGAAATTTAGCACGATGGGTATATATGTTATTTATTTAAATTGTCTACCTTTCAGGCTTTCGAACCATACATGATCCATGACTTTGTGATAATTACAACGGTAACTAGAGGAATAAACGTAAAGAGTGGCGATTTCCATAAATTCCTTGTCGTCGTCTAAAGATGGCGGACATTTTTCAAAATTGCGGGAAAAGCTACAGTGGGATTTTAGGGGACTTTTAGTATGTTATTCCTGACACTTTCCCCTTCTTCCATACCAATTTTCAGCTTGTTACTAATTTGTTCCTTTCTCAACCCTATCTTTACTGGACTATCTGGCAGCAATCCCGAGAACATTGGATTAATACCTGTATCTATTTTTTTCTCACTCGCCAAAACAAGTGATTCTTAATTTTCTAGTTTTATTTTGTATTAATTTTCGTAGTTTTGCTGCAACATGATGGATTGAATAGTCAAAAATATATTTTCGCTCTACGACTTTCATTAAATTTTGGATCCATTCTTACCCTACCTTACCTGCTTACCTAGTAAAAGTTTTATATATATACATACATATATATATATATATATATATATATATATATATATATATATATATATATATATATATATATATATATATATATATATATATATAGATAGATAGATAGATAGATAGATAGATAGATAGATATAGATATAGATATAGATATAGATATATGAACTTTAAAGGTAGAGTATGCTGTCACTTTTTGGTCGAAATTGAGTTTGTAATGCTTTTTTAATAGACTATGTTCTTTCTAGTGGTGTAATAATGTAAGTTTGAAAGCATCCTACTACTTTGTAACTAGTTAGTAAGTTTGGAAAACAGTACTATAGGTCTTAGTTGAGGAACCGGTTTTCCGCTTCAGTAAAATTACGAAATTATGACTTGATTTAGTTTACCTCCGAGGTCAGGATATAATAAAATCATCACCATCATCATAATCAACCATTATCAATCCACTACTGGATGAAGGTCTTTCCAAGTCTTCTCTACAACTATCTAACTTGGGCAATTCTTTTTCAGGTTACTCCTCAGTGGTTCTTGATTTCGTCACACCTTGTATGCAAAGGATTCCTAGGCTGTTTTTGTCCCGTGGTATCCAGTCTAGAATTGTTTTCGTCCGTCGGTCATAATTTCTTCTTGCAATACGTCCAGCACATTTTCCAGCTCATATTAAATTATTTCATTAGCACCATCAGTATTCATTTCTATATATTTGGGCTACAAATAGTTCGAATTCGCTACTTTCGGAGGACAGACACGCTACTTTTTAATCCTCGGATCTGGCAACATGACTAAATGATTTAAATCAACACAATATGAGGACCTCCATTTGGTCTAGCGGATAGCACGCTTGATTTCAGTTCGCGTGGTCCCGTGTTCGATTTCCGGTAGGGGTAATGTTGAACGACCGAAGTGGTTCGGATTCCATTATAATCATTAGCTCCACGTCTCCTTTAGCCGCCCTAGCATAACTGTGGGACGTGAAACAAAACAAAACAAGAATGAACACTGTGTATTACTAACTATAAGTCCTTGAATAATTGCATATAGCTATATGGTATGGATCGAGTTTGAGGTGGTCGGTGATCAAACTAAAGCAAGTAAAGTGTAATTAGGGTGTAATTAGAACTTTTAATTAAGCACGGTCTTAATCTGAAGTGTACATCAGGCCTAAAGCTTAGGGGAAACAACTAGTGCTACTGAAAATGTATCAGTTACATTTAATTTCAGTTACAATTTGCATTTACATGTATTGCTGGAACGAAGACTTAAACATTAACATTATAAGTAGCCCAAAGGCTATGAAAAACGTCGTCTCTTGAAAGCATTCATGCACCATAAAACAAATTAGAGTAATTTTAAAATATTTTACAGTTTATCTACGTTATTTGCACATATTTAGAATAATATTTAGCAATTTATTTAAGTGGACAACACTGCTTAAAATAATGTAACTGCGACTTGTTGTAATTAAAACCACCAAAAACTATTGTTGTAATGTTATAGAAGCAAAGGAAAGCAATAATTATTATAAAAATTTAATAAAAATACGTCATTTTAAGCAGTATAACAATCACTACCAATGTGTTTGGTATCTCTGAAACGATTTGAAATAACAATTGTTGTAAATGGCGTTATAAACATTTAAGTCTTTTGGAAGCATCTACATGATGAGACGTGATATGTCAGCGCGTTTTCGAAGTAAAGTCTTTAGAAACATTTAAATTTTCCATTTCTTATAAATTTGTTCCTTCATTCATTCGAAATATACTATACCATGATCATAGTATTTGATGCTAAGATAAGTTGATGCGAATTGCACCGTCCATGCCATTTGAGTTATTAGAGATCTCCAAAATGTTGATGTTAATGATACTGTGTTATCCTTTGTTACACTAAATAATGTATGGGCTATTGTGGTTTTGTTAAATAACTAAATTAGATATTATATTGATAAATTAGGTATTAGATAGATATTGCATTTTAAATATATATATCGCAGATCCTAGGGGAGGGCTATACGGACTATAGCCCTCCTTAACGCTTAGGTATACACTGGATAAAATGGGCTTCAATCCTACTTTCTTTACACTGGATAAAGCAGTAAACCATGGTTTAGCCCCTCCCTTGATCATATACTGGATCCGTGGCTGTATATATATAATTTTAATCTTTCCACGAAAATATCTCGAAAACGATTGAACATAAATGAACCGAACAAAAACTCAAATAGGAAATGCCATGGGGCACACCGAACGGTGTTGTCGCGGTGCCTCCCGGAGCCACCCAGGGGTCCCAAGACCAAATTTTAAAATTTTAAATGAAAACATGGGGCGAGTAATACCTCGTACCATAGATCTTTAAAAAGTAAAAAGCTTTATGGCAAAAGATTTTTCATATCGGTCACCGTATTCAAGATGGCCGCCAAGACGTGGTGCCTGTATCTGATAAAACGTCCAGTACCACTAATATGAAAGCAGTTGGAGATAAACGAACAGTCAAAAAGTGAAACAGGAAAGGCACGGGGCGCGTCTAGTAATGTTCTCGCAGTGCTCCTAGGGCTGCCTTTCAAGGGGGCCAAACTTAGAAATTTGAAACCGAAATATGGGCCAAGTGATACGTCTTTAGATAAATGTTGAAACACTAAAGAGTGTTTTGACAAAAGATTTTTCATATGGGTTACCGTTTTCAAAAGGACCGCCAAGACATGGTGCCTATATCAGATAAAACGTCCAGTACCAGTAAAAAGCACAGAGAGTATTTATCATTCCACGGTTGGAGTACAATGCAACGGAAAAAAATTATTAAAGTATAATTGACATGATGCAAAAGAGCAAATGATAGAAAATTATCTTTCCGATCTCTGTCCGTAAGTAGGTGAAGCGGGAATGAATGGTAAAATCTCAAATGAGAACCTCACTTTTATTTGCAATAGATATGGATTGTCTGAAACACTTGTGTGTACAAATGACTGGTACTATAATGAATAAAAATAAAGTGAAATAAGGTGAATAAAAATAAGGTGAAATTCAAGTTTAACAACATTTTGCTTGCCCCTTCGCCCTTATTAATTTAACGCAATGCGTGCAAGATTTTTGGGACATATCTGCATGAGTATGTACCGTTTCGTTACTAAGGATCACAACTGAAATTACCAAGTTATTCGGAATGTAACTGTGGACATCTCAGGGAATGTAACTGTGGAAACTCATATTCTGTCACATGCAAGAAGACATAGAAGGAAAAGAAGCGAACCAATATCATGCAGACGACTGTTGAACAAAACCAACGTTTGTAAATATTGTTCTAAAATTGCATTGTTCGACAAATTTGTTTCGCTATTCAGTTTATTTATTTTTGCATCAAACCATTGCCTGCAATCAAAATGGAAGATACCATTTAACAAGAATTTTACATACTTTATCCCATTACAGAGACATTTATCTCTTATAAAAACACATTTCAAATAACTTTGTTTCGTAGATACAATTTGCAAAAACTAAGGCTCTCATATGCAATTCCACCGATCCTTCCCGCTTCACTCACTTACGAAGTGAGGTTGGAGCAATAATTTTCTAGGAGCTAGATTTTTTCCTTTCCATTATGGTACTTTCACTCTAATCATCTTTTTGACTGTTGCAACATTCCCGAGATATAGAATGATAAAAATACCTTCTGTGATTTTCTATTCGAATATTTGTTCTGGTGTTTTCATATTAGTGATACTGGACGTTTTATCTGATGCAAGTACCATGTCTTGGTGGTCATTTTGAAAACGGTGACTCATATGAACAATCTTTTGTAACAGCACTCTTTAGTTTTTAAAGATATGCCGGACAAGGTATCACTCACTCCATGTTTCCATTTACAATATTGAAGTTGCGCCCTGGGCCCCCATGAAGGGTGGCCCTGGGAACCTCCGCGACAATATCAATCGATGTGCCACATGACATTTTCTATTTGAGTTGTTGATCGGTTCATTTATGTCCAACTGTTTTCATATTAGTGGTACTGCACGTTTTACTGTATCTGGCGGAGGCAACATGTCTTGGCGGCCATTTTGAATACAGTACCGGATATGAAACATCTTTTGCCAGAACGCTTTTTAGTTTTTAAAGATATATCGAACGAGGTACCACTCACCCCTTGCTTCCATTTAAAATTAAAGGGCCCTGGGAAACCCATGCAGGGCGGTCCTGGGTGGCACCGCGACCATATTATATATATATATATATATATATATATATATATATATATATATATATATATATATATATATATATATATATATATATATATAGAGAGAGAGAGAGAGAGAGAGAGAGAGAGAGAGAGAATTCTATTTGCATCAGCAGTGGATTTTGTTTCGGGAGAGGCTTGAGGAACGAGTAAGAAACATTTGCATTGTGCGTGCAATGCAAAAAATGATCACAAATTTATTTCGGGAAGGGTTTGAGTCTGATAATCACCCCTTAAATACGCCACTGTACATCAGTCAACCGTTCTCATATTACCTAACACAGCAACGAAATAAATTTTGAGTGAAGGCAATTTTAGTATATATCAATATCAATATTCGAGACGAGACCAAGACTTTTGAGACTGACCTAAGTCTTGTCTCGGTCTCGTCTCGATTTATAGAGGTCTGTCTCGGTCTCGGTCTCGTCTCGGTATTTAAAAGTCCGTCTCGGTCTCGGTCTCGGTACCATCCCTAGTTTCGGGGGAGGGGGGCTTTGCTAACTTTCGGCCTGAAAATGTGAAAATTCTGCAAGATATTTCATATACTTTACTATAGTAAGTAAGCTTTCGGGGGGCTTAAGCCCGGAAGGCCCCCCTAAATACGCCACTGAATACATTGCATGGGTTGATGTCATGTATCCCCATAACTTCCCTATTGTACTTTCACAGAAATGTACTAGGCGAAGTCAGCAGGGGTCACAATTTTTTTTCTAGCCCCTGGCCTCCAGATAGGTTAATCAGGCTTTGCTCAGGATGTTATTTCAACCGAAAAAAATAACACTGTTCAACAATGAAAATGTAAATTAGTAACGAAAATCTTGTTTTGGTCTTACACTCGCATCTACTAATGTTATGGAAGTGAACATATTCCCCACGTTTGGGATAAACTGTCATACTGAAGTTAAAGAAATTATATTCGGATTATAAATTCTTCTTCGAAAATAAGGAAATGCATCTTTATCGCTTTTGGAAATTCCGGGGACAAACATGGAATTTCTAAAATAGTCAATTTTCCTTTTGCTTAATGCCGAATGTAAGGATTTGCTCAAGTGGAGATCGAAAGTTTGTATATAGAATTGTAATCTATTTATCTATCTATCAATATATTACTTCCGACGCCTTTAAATCCAAATTCAGCCCCGCAACCTGCTAGAGGGGAGGAATATATATATATATATATATATATATATATATATATATATATATATATATATATATATATATATATATATATATATATGGGTGGCGGAGGGGAGGGTAGAGTTGAATAAAAATATTCTAAAATGACCAAAATCCATAGTTTTCGGGATCACTTAGACGAACAATCGAAGAGTGATACTTCCGATGCCGTTGAAATTCAAATTTAACTCCCATTGGCCTTTATATCCAAAATTAAACTTGTTCTCCCTGTGCCAAGGAGGGCAGTCTGCTAGTGATATATATATATATATATATATATATATATATATATATATATATATATATATATATATATATATATATATATATATAGGGTGTTTCAAAACAACACCGACAACGTTTGGGAGGTTATTCCTGACACCAAGAAAAGATAAAAAAAGTATAGACCAACCTGGATGCACAGATGCTTCCTTTCGGAATTATAGGCTGCCTATGGAACCTACTGTAGTCGGGTCAAGACTTCACTTCAGGCCCGCAACCAGACACAGAAGTTTGGGAGGCCATGAATAAGATAAGGGGATCCAAGTCATTAAAAATTATCTTACAAATATCTAAATTATGATTTTTGTATTAATAATAGCATTTTGTATTGAGGTCTGGAGGGGCCATGAAAAGCTTACGGGGGCAGATCACCCTGGCTCCCCTCTAGTTGCGTGCCTGCTTCACTGAGGATCTAATATGTGCCCTATCCAAAAATACATGTTTCAGAATCCTAAGATACTCACGCAATAATTTTTATGGAGGCTGTTTGACTACGAGCATATAATTTGAACTACTAACCAACTGCCTCTATAAGAATTGGAGTGAAAGTAACGCAGGATTCTGAAGCATGCATATTTGGATAGGACACATACTAGTTCCTAAGTGAAGTCTTGACCCTATTACTGTAGGTACCATAGTATTGGAGCTATGGACCTTTAAAGTTCATTTTTTCATGTTTTAGGGAGCCTACAAGTCCGAAAGGAAGCATCTGTGCACCTAGGTTGGTCTCAGGGGCGTAAATAAGGGCCCTGCAGACCCCGCATTGCGGGAGGGCCCAAGACATCAGGGGGCCCCCAAATCGTGATGTGGGACATAGAGAAGGGGACCACTCCACGCTGCCTGCCGGGTAACCCCGAAGCTTTTAGTTACGCCTGTGGTTGGTCTATACTTTTTGTCTTATCTGGGTGTTAGGAATCACATCCCAAACGTTGTCCGTGTTGTTTTGAAACACCCTATATATATAAGTATGGGGGAAGATGGGGTAATAAGAGACGCTGCCTAGATTTCTTTCATGCTATGTCTTGTTATTAAACTAGGGTTACAAGGGATATGCTTAAGATGTGTTGTATTGCCCTACCTTTCTACATGTTTTTTATTCTGGGTACTTTTCTGTCAATTCCCATGTGAAAATTAAAGTTACTGAAAGTAGTACTTGAAAGTTGAATGCTTTTAATTAGAAACTATACCAATTGCAGCCTTTCATAATTTATGAAGTTTTTCGCTCATTCTGAACATTTTGGAATGACAAAATTACACATTGTAGTCATTTAAACCTTTTTTATTAAAAAGATAGGGCCTACATCGTAAAACAACCTTTATACTACAGTGATTTCTTACACGGTATACTATAGAAAATTAAATTGGCTATACCAAAATGAAAAATAGTCTGCGTGAATACTTTTAACAATAATGGAATGAAACTTTAAGTCCTAAAACACAAAATAGGCCTAAACCAAAACTTTTTTTTTTTTTTTTTGAAACCAAACATCATCTCTTTTGAACAGAATAAAGCCTCTTCATATTTACAAGTTCTGCTCTTTTAACAATGAACGGATCATTTCCTAATAAAATTACAGGACCATAAAAGATAAACACTTTATTCATTTCCTGAATATCATCATGAGGAGGCCAGTGGAATTTTAATGTACATACAGTTAGTGAAAATGAAAAGACCAAACGACTGTCCCTTATTTCCCCGATAAAACAAAACAAAAAAAATGGGGTAATAAAAGACACGCATTTTCTGGCAAGCTAGTTTATTAGAGAAAAACTAGAACAATTCCACTATGAAGTATCACTAATGCTGTACAACTTTATGCAAAAAGATTTAGAAACATTTATAACTAAGTTGTAAAAAAAAATCTTCACGAAAAAGACTGCCTTTAGGTACCTAAAGATTTTGGTAAACACTTTTTGAAAGGCAGAAAAGAAGGTAAAGTGCCTAAAAGCAATGAATTTTTTTAGGCCTTGTACACAGAAGGATACAGAAAGCTGTGGATTTTTTTTTTCTTTTTCTGATGATAAGCCAATCTACCACACATTTTATCTCTTATTGCCCCATCTTCCCCGATATATATGTTATTACTTCATACATAAATTCTTAGAACTTTTTTTCAACAAATGTTTTTCTTATTAACAAATGTTTTTCCTAATATTAATAACGGAAAACTGATTTTTTTTCAGGTGAAATTCTTGAAAATGATGAATTATAGAAGAATAATGAAAAGATTTTTTTCCTTTTATATATCAAAAAAAGAACAAAGAAGAGACACAAGAGCTGTGGTTTGAATTTCTATATCAAAATTTTAATTTAATTTGAGAAGGATATGACGCAAAAACAAAGTAGTGTAAAAGAGAGAGAGAAGAAAATATAGAGTTTTAGAAAGGTATCAACCAAGGTGAAATGCGGAAATACAATTCAAATGAACAACAAGTTGACAGTGTTGCCAACAATACAAAAAAGTTTCCCACTAGTGTACAGTGTCTACAAAGGGCCGACCAGAGGGTGATGAGGTATTTTATTGACCTTCCACGATATCGGTGTTTTATTCATTCTACGGTGTTGTTAATGTGGCAAAATGGAAACAAATGGTCCAAAGATGAAACATATAAAAATTACTAGATGTCATTGATTTTAACACGAGAACCGCGGTGGCTCAGTGGTAGAGTTAATCACCTAAGGTACATGGGGGTACCTGGTTCGATCAAGATAGTCCCGAGAGGGCTTTGTGCTGAACAAACATCGTTGAGTTTTGATTTTGATTTTAACGTCTTTTGAATCAGCGAGGCTATATGAGACGACACCTGCCGATTAACGTTGAAATCCGAACCGCATGAGCTCCCACCGGGAATCGAACCCGGATCTCCCACTCCAAAAATGTGTGCGCTAATTGGTTAGGCACGGATGAGCTCTGAATAAACATCGTGTGCGTAGGTTTCCAAAGGAGTCCTCCAATTTTCTAAATTCCACCACTTTATTCATTCTGATCATCATCATGTCTTATAAATATTAGGTAATTCTTAAGGTAACACAACTGTTTTCGTAGAAGGTTATAGGAAATATACGTTGTTCGTTACTTTGTATAAGTCTAACATACCGCGTAAAACTATAGCAAAAACGAAAACTAACACACATTCTTAATATCACTTAATTGACATTTATGATATCCTTGGAAGATAATATGCACGATTGAAATTACAGCATAGGTGTATCTATCTGATACGTAGGATTTTAAGGCGCTGCGTTATCTTTGCTAAATCACTGTTTTTAGTTCTTGAAATTGTTCATTGACAATTGACGAATAATTCAGTTGTCAGTAATAGGGTCTCCATGGTCCCTGCGTTCACCGTACTAGTTGGAGTGTAATAATAACACATGGTAGATCCATATATATATATATATATAGAGAGAGAGAAAGATCACTGTGGCACTGTTCCTATTCCCGCGTAACTTCGTTCATTCATCTAGTTCGTGTAATATCGGCAGAGTGATATTTCGCACCGTTTAACATCGTCTCTTTGTCAAATCGGTAAAACCAGGCCTGTATAAACCACAACATCGGACCTGTGTTAACCACAACACCGCATACTTGGTGTTGAAATAATACGATAAAAGTGGTTCTTGTGCTGGGACCACTGTCCCGTCCTAAAATTCAGTTATTTTAGCACTATTTTCTTGCTGTGTACAACACCATACATCATACCGTCAAAAAAAAATCTTACCGTTTCTATCAGGGATTTCACCCGTGTCGACCAGTTGGTAAATAGACGCTTTGCACATTACTCAACCAAGACCCTAAATATATATGTACACACAGAAAGAAAAAAGGAATTATCAGAAAGTTTTGAGCTTTGAACAATAGTCCCTATTGTCAATAAAAGTGGCTAAAAGTCGAAAACGATCGTTTAATCTTTCTAAACCTTAGTAGATAGGGAGGTTTAAGGTAACTTATTTAAAAATTCATACCATTATTTGTTAATAAAACAAAATAGCAAATGAAATATAACGGACTTAAAATGAAGATAACTTCCATACGTCACTATTGAACGGGGAAGGCTTCGAGGCAGGGGCGGATCCAGGACGGACTTCTGTGGGAGGCAGTGGGTTATAATAATGCTACTTAGAGTTACTTTTAAGAGCTCCAAACTCTGAGATTGGCTTTATTTGTATATAAAATAAGAAAGTTTCCTCTTCTAGAGGGAACTTTCTGAATCAGCCCCTGCTTCGAGGTCCCTGATTTCGAAATTCATAATATTATTAATAATTAAAAATCATGTGGTGGATCCAATATGGCCGACTTAGAAATTATAATTCGATTTTTCAAAAACAAAATGGTATTGTGAAATTTGTGAACCCTCTGATCTTGAATTTTAAACGAACTACAGTAATGACAAAGTAATAGCATTAATTCTTTCTCTTGAAAAGTTTTACATCAATCGAGAACGAAATGTACAATGCATGGCAAAAAAGGCTAAAAGTGGATTTGTGCATCGGCGCAGGAAAACTTGGATAAATGAAATGGGGTAAACATGATCACTTTTTTTTTTTTTACATTAGTGAAAAATGACTAAGAAAGTGGGGAAAAGATGTTTAAAAATAGGATTTCGTAGTACTTTTGACTGAGACTTACATTTTTTCTATTTTAACTGGAAAGGATAAAATTTACGAGTCTTAAGTCGTTGCTTTCATTTGAAAATAAATTAATAAATAAAATAATTACAAATGCAAGGATGTTGAACGCAATTGGAAAGTTCTTTTACTTGCGTTCTAAACGAGATCCTAATGTGGGTGGCTAGTTCGAATAGAAAAAAAATCGGCAGCTAGATATGTGCACTTGGCCCTCAAAAATGGTTGTTTCTGACGGGAAATATACCAGCCTATTTAGGGTCCTAAAAGTCTGCAAATGGAAACTTCAGTTTTGGGGTTTTGGCAATCTGGACTACTGTGTGACGGTTTGGCTTATCACGGCTGTGGGCGGGGCTAGAGTCGCCATCTTGGTGTCAGAACGTTGCCACACTTAGTACACATTCAGCTGTGGTAGGGTGAAGACTGTGACACTCATAATGTGCTTTCTGTGACGTGTTACAATGTGCACTGCAATAGAAAATCCCGCCTCTTGTGAGTTAAGTTCTGTGATTACGTTTTTGTTGGCAAAAAAAACCCAAAGCTAATTGAAATTTATCGTCAACTCTGTGAAGTGTACGTCGGTGAAAATTTGGTGTGAAGGTGTTGTTTTTTTCACGGCAACGCACGTCCACACAGGGTCTAGCGTACCCAAGAGCTGTTCTGTGGTTTTGGATGGGAGGTGTTCGATCTCCCAATATACAGCTCAAATTTGGCACCGAGCGACTACCACTTCTTCCCAGCGATGAAGACATGGCTCTCTATACAACGCTTTGATACTGACGCCGAACTGCATGCCAATGTAAGCTAGTGGTTGAAAGCTCAGACAACTGATTTCTACCGCGACAGTATTGAAAAACTTGTGCCACGGTATGACAAGTGCCCTAATTTGCATGGCTATTATGTGGAAAAATAGATTAAGAGTGTACTTTTCAAATGTATATAATACAATTCAGTTTGTTCATTCTCTTACTTTAAAAAAAAAAATCAGAACGTCTGGTACTTTCTGGACAGTCCTGGTACAAGCTGTTAGAATACCACTAGGTTTAGTAGCAACACTTCTAAGGAGGCAACATTGTTAGGTTGGCAGCTGAAAGATATTCTTTCTCTCTATCTGTCTTCTCTCCCTCTCCCTACTAGCTAAAACCTCAATGAGTCTGTTGCCTTGCAAAATAATTACGTGTATGTATAGAACACAATAGAATTTGTAGCCATGGAGATCTGTTACGTGAGTCAGTTGGTGTAGAATTCTCCCTAAAGTCGTGGTCGCTCTGATGTGCGGATTTCTGGAAGCATAATAGCTCAACTGAACTTCTCTCTCTCTCTCTCTCTCTCTCTCTCTCTCTCTCTCTCTCTCTCTCTCTTCCTATTTCTACAAAAGAAAAAAAGATAAAACAAAAGAGCAGTCAGTATTGACTTCCAAGCACTAAAGGAAACAAATAATAACTTGTAATCCTAGCATTGAAAGCAGAGATTTTCACCACCACAAGTATCTTCTAGTAAAACGTATTAGATATTATATTGTCGCTAAGCAACTAAATCTCGTAGTTTTCATTATGCACATGACACATACAAAAAAGAATTATTTTAAGTTAATTATTCACATTGCTTAAGTTTAATACGTCATTTCCTATTCTATAAATTTTAATGAAGTTAGGTACTTTTATGCATTGCCGCTCACAAGTTGGCGCAGTTGGAATTCCCTTAATTTTTGAAAGGGTATTCAGTTCTTTGAAGTACACATCAAAACGTATTATTAGTTTTGCTTACTCATATACTATAGTATTTAATATACACTGATGTGAAAAACTTAACGACAAGACAGATAAAGTATTCACTGGTGTGCAAAACAAGATAGATAAAGTACACACTGATGTGCGAAACTTACGATGGTTTGCAAAACTTAACAACGAGACAGTAAAGTATACACTAGAGTGCAAAACTTAACAAGACAGATTTATACACTGGAGTGCAAAACTTAACGACAAGTAGGGTTGCCAGATTTGTAAAATCAGAAAGGAGGATACTTTGATTTAAAGAAAATCACTAAAAAATATGCTTTTACCGAAACTTAAGTTTGCTTCCAGATTGTCAAATAGCACATTTTAAAGAAAAAATTAAAAATATTATAGAAATTAATACATTATTAAAGCAAACTAATACAAAAAGTACAACTACAAAATGATGACTCACAAGCAGGCAGCAGTACTAATGATATTTTTGTCCGTTTGACCTGCTTCTATCAATGATTTGTCACTTAAGAAGTTATTATACATTGTGGCACACTAACACGTTACAGAATCACCATCACTGCTATAATTCATACAGATTTGAAGTCAGCCTTCACAATATGAACACTAAATCTATTTCTAGCATCCGTCCAAAGTAATTTCATACTTGAGAATATTCTTTCACATTCTGCATTACAATTTGATATGGAGAAAATGTAAGATGCTGCGACGAACACTCCTTAAAAATTCGTGCATACTTTTCTTCATCAAATACAAGTTTCTGAAGATTTCCAGACGAAATTATTTCCTTCAGTAAACAATATTCATCATAGAATTCATCCATGTTAAGATCATCAATATTTAGCTTTCTAACAGCAGACAGCAAGGAGTCAAATGAAGGAATTTGGTTCGTTAAGTCATAGCACTAATAACTTATTTATTCTACCTCCATTCTGGCAATCTTGAAACTTTGTTGACTTGTTTTATTAATTAGTCTCCAAACTCGAAAAGGAGGATAAAAGCGCGTCTGGCTTAGGTACAAAGCCGGACATCAATTTTTGTGTCCATAAACCGGACGGTCCGGCTAAAAGCCGGACGTCTGGCAACCCTAACGACAAGACAGGTAAAGTGTACACTGGTGTGCAAAACTTAATGACAAGACAGATAAAGTATAGACTGGTGTGCAAAACTTAATGATAAGTCATATAAAGTAACATAAAATATTGCAAAATTCGTGGCAATGAATGAAAGCTCGGCAGAATGTTGCCAGAGATTTATTACACACATATACACAGAACAAAACTCTGCATGGCGTGACATAAGCTTGCCCGTAGCGCCGAATGAATCTGTTTCCCCAACTCGAAGCAGTTGAATGGAAGAGACGAGATAATGTGTCTGTTAAAGAACTGTTAAGGTACGTTGTGATTGTGTTACGCATAACAACATGGCTCAGACACATCACTTTACATGGGAATGAATCATTAGGAAATGGTAAAGAAGACGAAGCTTGACGAGTGCAGCCCAGGAGTTTAGTATTGTCCACATTTTTAAACGTACTTGGAGAACTTCCAAGCAACATGCAATGCTATGCAAAGGAGAGGTGGTATTTGTCCATGGTCAAATACAGCAGTGGATGATTGCTACATTGTACAACAGACAAGTGACACATCGACTTCATAGGGGTGGTATTTTGCCCGACGGCCATTAAGCTGTGTTTCATTGACATCTGAACATCAACTGAACCGTTTGCAATGGTACCAAGAAAATCAGGACTGGTGGAAAGAGAAATGGGATCTTATTCTACTCTGATATGAGACCAGATTCAGTCTTACTCGTAGTAGTGATTCTGGACGTATACTCATCTAGTGAGAGATCGAATCCTCAATGAACCTAGAAACATTGCCGAAGACGATCATTTTTGTGACCCTGGTGTTCTTGTGTAGAGTGGCAATAATGTTGCATGAGCATACCGACCTACCAATTTTTGAACGCGCTACACACCATGAAGCTGCGCCATACGCCTGCTTGGAATATCTGGTATAAGACGTCAGTACACTGAGCACACATCTCTCGCTTTTATGTACACCATCTAGTCGCATGGTGCTTTAATAACCTGTGAAATTTTAAAAATCCTTAAGAGATGGATAATATCACACATTTCCTTAAGGGATGTCATCACTTGTGATATATCGTTGAAAAGAGAAATAATAATCGTTTCATTCTTTTTAAACAATTCGAATAATTTATTTCAAGCAAGTTTTATTCAACGTAAACTTTTTTTTTTAATTTGTAACACCTCTTTTTCATGGGTTACGTTTGTCTATCAGTATGAATATGAAAGATGTATTATTATTTGTTTGGGTCGCCATGTTGCTTCACAACAACAATTCTTTTAATAGTTTGTTTTCAAAATAATCCTTCAACTACATAATATAGGATCTGAACGCTTCTAACGCATCTCACACATATCAGGTATCCAGATTCTTGTACAGTTGGTGCAGATAAAGTAAACAGATTATACTAATATGATATCTCAACAGTAAAATATCAAGCAAAATAATTATTAATTAAAGAAATAGATAAGGATTTTAATATTTCAGGAGAACAAATTTTATTACCACTTGTATATATTCTATTTTAGGCGAGATGATACCATCAGTAGTTTCAGCGGCGAATCTACAGCAACATATCTAAAACATTCATATCTTCATATGTACATTTAGCTCATTGTAGGAACAAATTACTTAATTATAACAGAATACAACAAAGTGCAATTGTCAACAAATCGGGTACTTTTTCATTCTTCATAATCTTCATAAAACAATTATCGTAGACAATACATATATTCATTTTATATATTATCTTTTATCATTTATTTATCGTCGTACTAATTAAATTTTCCCCTTGTTGATGACACAACTCTGATATACGATATTCTGTTGAAACTCCCACTATTCTGACATTTGCTTTACGAATACTTAATTATCAGATTGCTGCTACCAATAAGCCTAACTAGAGAAACAAGTTTTCAGTCTTGGTACTTTAATGCTTCTCATATTTTATTTTATTTAAATAATAGAGGTATCGAACTAAATTTGCTTGATATAATCTTATAAATTGTGGACATAATTTTGGTAACTTAAATTTTAGGCATAAAGAATAGCGACATATAGGGATTAGGGACAAGAGCTACTTAGAACGACATTTCTACTATATTAATCGTAGCTACTCAATAATTTATATTAAAACATTAATTATTTGATAACGAGATTCACAAAATTAGGTATAGTTCTTTCCTATGTCTAATTGTAGATTACCTACTTTGGTATAACAAGTACATTTTAAGATTAATAGTATCACAATTTTCTTTTCATTCCGAACTAATATTTTTTCGTTCTTTTTCTTCAAGACTTCAGTATTTAGAAACCAGAGAAATGGCATTCACGGAGATGACAAAGCTTCTGTACAAAGCACCTAGTACTAACTTACAACTTGCAAACATTCTGTAACTGTACCAAATAATAAATAATGTAATAGTAATAATAAAATGGAACATTATAACACATAGCACATAGACTGGCATAATTGGTTGCTCAAATTCAACAATAACAATATTTCATAACATTTTAAATAGGTTAATATAAAGAATAAGAGCACACACAGACCACATACTTCCTGTAATGGATCAAAGTGGTCCATTACAAATTTTATGCGAGCGTGGCTAAGTGACAGTGACGGTTTGAGTTTTTCTTTAACAGTGTTTCATTATGCTATGATACGTCACAAAATATTATATCCTTAGAAAGAGAGATACTTTCTATAAGGTTAGTCAGTTTCTGGTAGAAACAAGGGACAAACCATACAACTTCCATTTTTCAAGGACCAGTGGAGTAAAATTCAAGAGCATTCAGCGTTGGTGTAACTAGGATACATTTTACTAGGGAGGAAATATCGCCTTACTTCAGAGAATTAAAAGAACCTTACTTGTATTCCAACCGTATTCTGAGAGAATCAACAAGAATCTGAGGGATCTCCCCCTTTGTTTACCCTATGGTACTCAGGTAGCTTCCACCAGAAGCCACACCCTTAAGTAAATAAACTGATAACTAGGACATTCTTGAATAATGAAGTTGTTATTGAAATAGTTATGCCTCACAATATTACAATAGGGACTCAAATACTAAAACAAGAAATAAATGGTACAAGAAAGAAAGAAATAAAACAAGAAATAAATCGATGAGATTCAATGACACGTACTTTTCTCTTTGTGTTTCAATCCTATTGGTCCATCAAGATCCCCACCCTTTTTCTGTACTTAAAGCAATTTAACTAATGTTACACTTTGGTCAGGTAAATATACCGTGTTTTACGGACTACAAGATGCACTTTTTTCTTCGAAAAATTGCCTGCAAAATTCAGATGCGTTTTATACTCGAAATTAATATAAGAATGTCCAGTGTTTGATTTAAAATTCCCGCCAGTCTTAAAAATGGCCATATATTCGATGACGCGGGAAATCTCTCTCTATCTGGCAACATTGGATTCAACTGGCAGCAGCAATGCACCGAAGCGACGAATGAGTTACGGGGATTCACAAGCTTGCTAACACTGTCTCCCTCGCGCACCGCAATCTAGTAATAAAAATGATAAAAATGTTACAGTATTTTTGTTAAATGCTTAAAAACTAAAGCGATTCTTAGAGTCCGTAGCGCCTAATAGTCCGTAAAATACGATAAGTATTTTCTATAAAAAATGAACCATTTGGATTTCAAAAAACAAAGTAAATGCTAATTTTGTACATATAAAAGGATCGAAAAAATATGTCAATGAAATAAACTGAATAACTTTTACTTAGAAGAATATTCGGGATGCAAGTTCAATTCTGGATATATAATGCCGATCGTAGAATCAAATCAGGAACCCTTTCTACCATAGGTGATCTTACCATCGAATCTCTATGTTAATGATGTATTAGAGATTAAATAACTGTTTTAAAGAGATATGTGTGAATATTACAAGGTATTCTTTTCTGCAGGGGCTGTCATCTTTTAATCTCTTTCTTGTCTTCTTTCTTTGTAGTCACGAAACTGTCGCCAACTCGTCAACCGATGACCCCTGACAATGCGTCAACACCTGACGACAAAGCGGCAAATCAAGGGAAGCCTGAGGACACAGCGCAAAAGCCCCAGTGAGTGATAAATTTCTTTCTTTCATCTTTCACTAATTCAATAAAAACGAGTACTTATAAAAAGGATACGTGGAGATAAAAAGGAAAATGTAATAAAATTCTGTCGTTAGTAGTCTTAAATATACATTTAAGAATTATACAGTAATTGTTGATATATATATATATATATATATATATATATATATATATATATATATATATATATATATATATATATATATATATATACAGGGTCTTTCAAAAAGAAGAAGAAAACAAAGCGATGAATTATACATCGCTTTGTTTGATAACTCAAATTGTGTGTTCACTGCAAAAACAAATGTAGTGCTACCAGAATCCACTATACTATGATTATATATATATATATATATATATATATATATATATATATATATATATATATATATATATATATATATATATATATATATATGTGTGTGTGTGTGTGTGTCAGTATGTTTCTTGCGCTGTTTAATGTGTTTAATTCCCTGTGGAAAATTATGAGGTTCGGATCTCACGTTAAGCTATAGTGTAGGTCCATGTCTCACATAGTCTCTCTTCTGAAATGGATGAGAAAGTCAAATTAAACCAAACCAAAATCTTTGTATTTTTAATAAAAGACATTGGGTATTTTACGAAAATCGATCATGTAATGAAACATCCAAACACAAAATCGGCGAGACAATTGACACTGTTATGCCAGACATGCTCGACAGAATCTTGTGTGATACTAGTTATCACCTAAACGTGAGTTGAGCTGAGAATGGTGTATGTATGGAAGCGTATTGATACGCAAACACTTCTTTTTTGACATGCTAGAGTGGATTCCGGTGGCACTATATTTGTTTTTGTACTAAATAAAATATTTGTGTACCCAAACAAACCGAAGTATCATCCAGCCATCCCAGCGCCATAACTTCTTCAAAGGAGGTCCACGAAAACCTACCATTCTTCGTCGAATAGCCTATATATATATTTTCTAAGTTATCACATAAATTCTCATCTTATACCTACGAATAAAAGAATCTTAAGACTTTTTCCCTTCATGTTTCTAAGATTTAGTATTATACGCTTTTATCGAGAAAAAGGAAAGAACTATCGCTTATGCTTAGGGATGGTAGGGAGTAATTTCCCCTACCTAAATTTGATAGAAACATCCTTTTTAATAATTTTCAGTGGCTATTTAAGGGAGAATTCCGGGCTGAAGCCCCCTGAAATTTTATTTACTATATTAAAGTAGCATTTTCACATTTTCAGGACTAAAGTTAGCACCCCCCGAAACAAAATCTTAAATACGCCACTGATAAATTGTATGTTAATATACTTACAAAAGACGTAACACTCTTCTGTCTATGGACAATCCTTCCCTCCCTTCCTTGCAAAATCTGAAATGAAGTTACTGCTGATGCGAATGGTAACAGTACCTACGCTTATCAACTCGAGGATGATAGATTTAAAAAAGCCTTAGCAAATGTTATTTTTGGAGAAATTACATTCAATTGACAGGCTTTCTCCCTTGTGTTGATTGACCTAAACATAGAACAGGGAAAGATGTTCCAAAAGATCTTTTAAGAAATGAACATCATACGTAAGTGTCCAAAGTAGAGAGGTACATTTATAGGAATAACAAAAGTTTCTTCAATGCGCTCAAGTTTAAGATAGAAAGACGGCCAGGTTACAGAGTAGGCTTCTACGTATAATCAAAGTGTTGCAGTCAAAGAAATAGGGCTTTGTGACAGATTCTATTCAGGCTCTGTAGCAAAACACATAAAAAGTCAGTAACTTGTCAGAGCTCAATAGTAGAAGCCAATACAAATATCATTACCATACTTTAAACACCGTAAAGGCTACGAAACAATTAGTCATTTATTTCAATACTAGAAAATGATTCTATGTGTCAGTACGGCGAAAATCTTGCGTTCCTCCTTCTATGCCTTTCATTCGCCTTAGTTCGAAACCTTGCACGAAATTTGAACGCCTCGTAGAGTCATTTTAGTGAATCGCTTCCATTTTAGTGATGCCAAACTGGAACCTTATAAAATCCCACCTCGAAAGGCAGAAATTCACATTTTGCTCTTAAATTTCCCACACGCTCTACTAACTTAATTAACAAAATTTTCAAAATTTGTAAAATATGAAAATTGAAACTATTGAAATATTTGCGTGAATTATTCGTGAATTCCGATCTTCTAAATTCTTAATATGTACTTTCCTTAAATAAAAGAGACTATTGCAATTGTTGATGAAGACAAACACACTTTGTTACCAGAACTTAGTAATTCCACCACGCTTTTGTGTTATAATCTACAACTGAATGTAATGAAACTAGACGAACTTCATTCTCAAGTTGTTTCATGTTATCGAAAATCTATGCAGTGTTCAAACTTCATGTTTCTAACTTAAGCAGTTTCGACCTGCGCGTTGATCAGTCAATCATTACTTAGACCATATATATATATATATATATATATATATATATATATATATATATATATATATATATATATATATATATATACAGAGAGAGATCTTTGCAATACATCATTTTTATACCGAGTGTTTCGAAACAACACCGACAACGTTTGGGAGATCATTCCTGATACCAAGATAAGACAAAAAGTATAGATCAACCTGGATGCACAAATGCTTCCTTTCGGAGTTATAAGCTGCCGAAAACATGAAAATTTGAACTTTAAGGGTTCATAGCTCCAAAACTATGCTACCTATCGTAGTCGGGTCAAGACTTCACAGTTTGGTCGGAACTAATATGTACACTATCCAAAAATACATGTTTCAGAATTCTAAGGTACTTCCGTAGCAATTTTTGCGGAGGGAGTTTGGCTACGGGCGTATAACTTGAAGTACTGAACAACTACCTCTATAAAAATTGTTGCGGAAGTACCGCAGAATCTGAAGCATGGATATTTGGATAGGGCATATATTAGTTTCTATGTAAAGTCTTGACCCGACTAAGGTAGGTCCCATAGTATTGGAGCTATGGACCTCTGAAGTTCAATTTTTCATGTTTTCGGCAGCCTATAACTCCGAAAGGAAGCATTTGTGCAATCAGGTTGGTCTATACTTTTTGTTTTATCTTGGTGTCAGGAATCACCTCCCAAACGTTGTCGGTGTTCTTTTGAAATACCCTGTATATGGTATATCGAACTATTGATATTATTTAATTAACTGAATCCATCTTCATTTGCACCGAATATAAAAAAAAAAATCAATAGAATCAATACGAGCTTCACTCTAAAACAAATACTTGGATAATATATGGTTCTAGTATCTGTAAATATTATTGTTTGCTCCTTCCAACAATAAGAAATGCGTGTTTTATTGGAAAATAGTGGTAGTACAAAAATGAGCCTAAATAAGGCGGTGGCAATATGCATCGATGTGAGCAGAATATTTTGGTACAGGGGGAGGATTGTGTGTTCTTACTTCTAAAGGGGATAATCCAACTCTAGTTACGGATCATAGTTACCAGGTTCCCCGTTTTTAACGGTACCAGCCAAGGTTGCCCATGTTGTGGTTTCAAAGGGGAAGGGGGCCAGTATAAGCGACATTTAAATTTGGTCTCAAATTTTGCGGTAACTATTCTAAAATATCTATTGCGTTTTCGATCTTCCGAAGCACAATTTCCTCTAAAGAGTGGGGACGATCGCCCCACCTTGCCCCCCCCCCTGATGGGCGCCCTTGGTACGAGCCGTTTTGGGGATCCTTTTCTGTTCTTCGTCGCTAAAACGCTATAAAAAAGAGAAAAAAGAAAAGTTTTTCTGACTGCAGCAGAAACCTTTTCGAAGATACACAAAAAATAGGTAAAATTGCTCTATTTGCGTGTTGTGTATGAGTTCATTTTAACCCGGTTAGCATCGTTAGTGTCATTTCAGGTTTTGCCGGAAGGGGGAAGACTCTCTGAAATACATAGTTTCGCGTCTTTTATTAGTATCTTATTATTCTATGATACCAAATTTATATACAAGCCAAGCTCCCTGGGACGATTGCTTCCTTCCTCCCAAAATGACGCTCCTGCTTTGCAATTCTATTTCACATTCTCTCTTCCAGACAATTCCAAATAATGGTAAGACCTGTACATTGTTCAAGATAAAACTTCTGCAAGTTTCAGTACATGAACATATTCTCCTGAGGATTTTGTTGCATTGTTGAAGGCGTTTCAGTTCTTTTTCTGTTGCAGTACCTGTAAACACTGCAGAAATTGAAACAATATTTTTCCTATGTTAAATATACAGCGGACAGACGACAGAGATAACCTAAATATTGTGTATGTTTGCGATACACACTCTACTACGATATGATACCATCGTGTCTAAGATTTCCTGAAATATATTGAAAACAATGTCATAAAAGAAAACATTTTTTCAAATTCATCCCTTTTTATAATTCAGAAATACGATAACCTTAGGTGATAAACTTAGCAATGTGGCAAAGTTAATATGTTTGTGAAGAGAGCTATCTGAACTATACAGTATGAAAAATCAGCTATAAGACTTATTTCACTGAGATGCCCAACGTCCAAATAATAAACTTGTCTTGTCTTGTCTTCGTCACCATTAATGATGTTTAATAATTAGGTACACCAACAACTAAGACCAAGTGTGCTATAAATGTAGAAATATTGACTTATTTGTGTAGAAATTGACTTATTGATATAATAAAGTGTACAAACGTTTGCAAATGGCGGACATCGCCATTTACAATGGTTGGCCGACAGTAAAGTCGAAGTACCTGAATTCTTGTGTAAAGAAATTGGCAGCAGTTAAAATTAGATTTCAGCAGATGCGTGTAATATATATTTAAAAAATATATGTCAAAGTCAGGTTAATTGTAAAATTGTCAAAATAAGGATGAATTGAAGTCAAAATCGGGAAGGGGGTCCAGCGGGACGAAGAGGGCTAACTAGCCAGTTAGTTAAGGTGTAAAATTGGGAAGAAGTGAAAATTAAATGAAAAATAGATTAATAGAGTAATTGTGCGTGAGTGTAGATGTATTTGTGAGTAAATGTAAATGTGTTTAGGATGTGCACTTTTCACTTAATCTCCTTCCTTTTCTGCATCACACATCAGGGGATGCTAACACTATCACTGTCGCCGCTGAACCTCTAGTGTCCGGTTTGTGTGTTTGTAAACAAAAGCCTAATAAACTTGCACTCTCCAGAACTATCAACCAACTTTTATTTATACCGGTAATTACAAAGAAGGACGAAGTCAGCCATACAAAATACACTCAAAATATTAACAAATCCTGTCATATTTCTACATTATTCGGGCATATTTTTCACGCTCGACTCTAGCCATAGGAACTAAATACACGTTTCTGATTGGTTGCAGTTTGTGATTGTCCAAACCTTTCGGTGCATGTATTGTGTATTATAGAAGAAAATTGTCACTTTGTTGAAACTGAAGAAGAAGAAAATTGAAGAAGCAGCTGAGGTTAAATTCATATCGTGGGGGTCAAGGTGGGACGAAATGAGCCCTGCGGGGCTTCTAACCCGTTTGTAGTACTACTACTAGTACTACTACTTATAAGGTGGATTCGTATAGCAAAATTGCACGCGTAACGTAAGTAAATAACGTTTTTTAGTATTATTTTCATTTTATTTTAATGAAAAAATGTTATAAAAATTTTTAAAAAATAAATAAAAGAAAATTTTCTTTGGGCCGGGTTTGAACCTATGACGAAAGCGACTATTGTTACTAGCCCGTTGCGCTAGAACGCTCTGCTACGAAGACCGACAGTAGCATTTATTTGATTTCTGCTATATGTATGCTACGTGGCGAGAAACGGATAACTTCAACCAATCAAAACCGCGTATTTAGCTCCTATGGTTAGGATTGAGCGGGATTAAAAAATATGCATTGTTCGAGGACTCACTCAGGGAAGTAATGCTTTCTGAAGTAGAAACTGAATACACGGTTCTGATTGGTTGGTGTTATCCGTTTCTTGGCACGTAGCTTACATACAGCAGAAATCAAACACTTGTTGGTACCGGCCCTCGTGGCCGAGCATCCTAGCGTAACGGGCTAGTAGTGAAGATGTCTTTCGGCGTGGGTTGAAACCCTCTCCAAGGAATGTTTTTTTTTTAAATTTTCATAACTCTTTTTCCATTAAAATAAGATGAAAATAATATTCAAAAAGTGAGTTACTTAATTTTGTGCAGATAAGTAGTGGTAGTAGTACCAAAGAATTAGTAGTAATAAGAAGAGGACGAGTAGAAGTAGTAGTAATAGCAGTAGTAGCAGAGTAGTAGTAGTAGCAAGAGAAGGAGTAGTAGTAGTAGTAGTAGTAGTAGTAGTAGTAGTAGTAGTAGTAGTAGGAACTGGTCAGAAGCCCCGCAGGGCTCGTTTTGTTCCAACTTGACTTCCATGATATAAATTTTGTGAAAAATGTTACTTCCGGGAGTATTACTCTCTCGAGCGGATCGTATTCTTCGTGCAAATTCTCTCCCGCAATGCACAGACTATAAACTAATACACAATAGTACCAGTTTCGTGTGTGTTTCTTCTCGGAAACCTTACAATGTTTTATAATAATATGAATACTCTATTTATAAATCATTTTTGTAGCGTCTCCAGTGTCTGAAATAATTGAAACTATTGAAACGTCACATGGCGCCTTGTAAACGTTAAATCCAATCCCTTCTTGTTTGTCGCTTCCTAAATACTGAAATTGTACACACATATATAGTGTTTATAGGTATATATATATCTCCCTCTCTTCCCAAATGAATTCCCCAGAGAGGAACATCAAGCAACACGTGTACGAAGGATCGATTTGCAAAATGGGAAACATTTGGAGCGGTCATTAGAGCTGACGAATGCAATGAAGAGAGTTCTGAATCTAATTTGTAACACTGTTGATTTGTCGCTCACAGTTGCTTGGCTGGTTGGTAGTTTACAACAGATAATACTGCATAACAATGACATAACGACACATGTTAACTGGATGTAAGGTTTACTGTATCAAATGATTAGCATACAGTCTTAAATAGTTCGTAACTACTTTGTTATTAATTACACAGTTGATTAAGACTATAATTTACGTGTTTCTTTAGAATTTTAGTGAATAATGTAAATACGTCTACAATTCTAAAATACCAGTTGCGCCCAATTGCGACGTAAAAGTGAGCAAAACTAAAATTTGTACATTATAAATGAAGTTGTACGTGTGTACAGGATAAGAGTTAAGGAACATCTCCAGTGGCGGATCTTACCTGGGGTCTAGGGACCTTGACCTCCCAGTGTTTGGGGTGACAAAAATAACTTAAGCTATTATTTACATGTTTTTGAAAGTTTAACTAAACTTATGATATATCGATTATAGTCTGGGTTCTGGCTCCTCCCCTAGTTTTTACCTTCTAGATCCGCCACTAGATATCTAGAGTACGTTTGTTTTATGTTGGCACGCTTCCCGCCTAAAAGATAGATCTGTCTGCAACGCGTTCTTGCCACGTCGCAGTTAAGTTACGAGTTACAATTCACTAGGAAATACAGCAAAACACCACACCGCTCACAAGTCACGGTAACTCACTTGTTCGCGTGTGGCAACTAAGCACTTCAAATACCCGCCAAATAGCAATGATCTCATTTGATAGGCTGCCTGACAACTACCGTTACCTACACGTCAAAGCCAATAAGACGGCTATTGAATTAAAACGTTCACGTGAGTGCTAGCAGAAAGTACTTTAAAAGCCAACCAAGCGCACTGGCGGGAAGCGTGCCAAGATAAAACAAACGTACTCTAGTCTTCACAAGAGTGTTGTGAAAGTGCATTATTTTTGTATTGAAGTAGCTCTGTCTCGTATCATTCCGTCTCATGGATTATTGGATTGTATACAGAAATCAATGTAAATTCTCCACAGCTGGCTTAAAGGAGGCTGTAGATCTGGGCCTCCAGGTGGATAGGGGCTTCCACTCTGACCAAAATCTCAACTGACTGTCTAAAAAGTATTATACAAGATACAATCATCATCATAAGATAAAATATTACCAAAATATGAATCAATTTTCTTCGTTTGTTACATTCACCATCTTAATAAATTAGCATAAATCAGTTTTTAAAAAAGGGGGAGAAGTCAGCAGGGGCCACACATTTTTTCTAGCCCCGGGCTTCCAGATGGATTAATCCGGCTCTGAGATTCTCCTCTTTTGTTGAGTGTTCTTCGAAAAATGTCTTCTGATTTCTTCTTGCTGTTAGATGTGGTCACAGTGAGAGCGACATACAACTGACCAATCAGACAAAATTAAGTTTTAAATAATTTCAAAAAATAAAAGAAATAGTTTAAAAGTGTTAGAATTGATTTTTTGTTTAAAAAAAGAAGTAGCAGTGCAGTTGTACACAACGTGAAGAAGTTTGGTTTCGGTAGCATGACAGTTTCACAATTAATATAATTTTAAACAATTTCAAAAGATAAAAGAAGTAGTTTAATAGGGTTTGAATTGATTTTTTGTTTAAAAAAGAAGTAACAGTACAGTTGTACGCCACGTGAAAAAGTTTGTTTTCTGTAGCATGACAGTTTCACAATTAATATAGTTTTAAATAATTTCAAAACAGAAAAGAAGTAGTTTAATAGTAATTGAATTGAGTTTTTGTTTAAAAAAAGAAGTAACAGTGCAGTTGTACACCACGTGAAAAAGTTTGTTTTCTGTAGCATGACAGTTTCACAAATAATAT
Organism: Thermobia domestica; assembly: GCF_964235325.1. Taxonomy (NCBI): domain Eukaryota; kingdom Metazoa; phylum Arthropoda; class Insecta; order Zygentoma; family Lepismatidae; genus Thermobia; species Thermobia domestica. The sequence goes on from NC_137471.1 coordinate 47,283,210, forward strand.
TGAAACCGGAAGTGGTAGTGGTAGTTGATCCCTACCATTTCAGATATTAGTAGAGAGATTAGAGTAGAGATGGAATACATTATTGATGCTTACTTGATTACAGAAAATCTTTTCTCGCTATGTATGACCGCTTTTATTCTGCCACTTCCGGTTTGAATGGAAGGTTGAGAGAAGATGGTATTTATTGTTCGAATGTTAAATCGAGTCCCAAAAAGAAAAATGAAATGAAGTGAAATCATTAAGTTGAACATCTCACGATTATGCCTTTTAGGCTAATCGAGACGGATGATTAAGACAAGTGAATCGTAATGTGGGAGAAATTTGATGGAATGATAATGTGGGAGGAAACGAGAGAACCTATAGACACGGTGTTGTCTTTCACAAACTTATTCTTGGCCGGGGATCGAACCAGGGACCCGTCGCAGCACAGGTAAGCGCTCTACCACTGAGCCACCGTGCCCCCCCCCCGAGTTCCATAAAGACAGCATTCTCTCGAACTCTTATCCTTTCTGCTCTATATAGGGATATGGGGGGCGCAGTGGCTCAGTGGTAAAGCATTCACCACCGGTGCTTGGGGTCTCTGGCTCGATCCCAGCTCGCGCCGTGTGGACTTTATAGTGGACAAACACCGTGCTCGTGGATTTTCTCGGCGTTCTCCCGTTTCCTCCCACTTTCTTCATTCCACCATTTCATTCATTTCACATGATCACCGTCTCCTTTAGCCAAACCGGCACAAACGTGGGACATAAAACTAAAGATTTCATTTCATTTTCTATATAAGGATGATAGAAAGCGAGAAGCTGTTTTCTATCCTCAAGCGTTTCAAGTATCTCTCTACTAAAACTGAAAATGATAGAAATCTACCAACACTTCCGGTCCTAATATTAATTGACATCATATCACGCCATACAAACCAAACTTCTTCTCGTGGCATACAAGTGGCACTGCTACTTGCTTCAGTCCATTGAAGATAAATGAGAGCTGAAACTCATTTAAAAAAGTTCATTTCTGTGCGTAGAAAGGTAGAGGTCGTTTCCCCATCATAGCATACTAACATGTCCAGGAGATGTCCTTTCGATACCCCACAGGTTTCGTAACTGTCCTAAACACATTCGGGCTCACAGTAGAAACGTTGAGAATAGAAGAAATATTCACAGGATCTTCCTCGGATCACAATGGGACTCATCTGCCACAGGACAATACTGTATTTGAATGTCCTGCGATAATTTTATCAAATAGGCCAGAAATGTCCTAGTGAAATCCCGTCAGAAGTTCCGTTTTTGGGGATATAAGCGGATATATGTAGTTCCACAGATTTTTTATAGGAAATGACGTGTGAACATCTCGATTGTGTGAGACGTCCAGTTCACGTACAAGGGACTTTCTATGCTATATGGGCAAAGACTAGATCAAGGCTGAAAAAAAGATGCCACACAATATGGCGTAGCTCCATTACACCATGTTAAGTTTGCCCTTTCCACTAGTTTAGTACCTAACACGGGCGTTTTGGGCGCATGAAGTTTTAAGTTCCATTTCCTATGTGAATCCCCTAAAAAATTTGACGTCTTACAATGGTTAAAATCCCAGTTTAAATTCGAAGTCCATATTTCATTTAAGCCGTGGTCCTAAAAAGAGCCGCCAAACAGCAATCAACCAATCACGTTGATTTCACTGATTATTGTTTATTTTTTAAAGAAGTTTCGTATACCAAAATTCCTTTATATGTTTACCTTCTGTCCGTGTTTCCGTCCGTCCGAAAAACAAAGAATATCAAGAATTACTTTGATACATCATCATCAATTTCTGCCAGGAAATTTAAAATCGAAAGAGGTATTTAAACCGGAAGTGGAAGAAATTAACCATTTCCGGCTTCAACGTTGATCACTATAGAGAAATAAATGGTAATAGATAACGAGAAATGGTTTCTTGTAATCAAATAAGCTTCTAAAAATACATTTTAATCTCTATCCTTAACTCTGTACTAGGACTAAAAGTGCTAGAAATCTGCTACAACTTCCGGTTTCTATATTGATTTAGATAGAGCAAAAGAGATAAGAGATAGTGAGAATCTATTTCTTTCTTGAAAACTATCTAGCATTCTAAGGATATATTCAATTCTCTATTCAAACTGAATATATTCAATCCTATATTCTTTCTTTTAATCCTCTATTCAAACTAAAAGTAGCAGAAATCAACCACTTTTGGTCTTAATGTTGATTGTTATAGAGTGAAAACGGTAATAGATGGCGAGAAATCGTTTTCCTGAATCAACTAAGCGTCCCAAGAATATATTCCACCTCTAGTCTAATTTCTCAACTAAAGCCGGAAGTGGTAGAAATCTATTATCACTTTTTGTTTCAACATTGAGAAAATATCGAGTCATACAAACCGAACTCCTGCATGTGGTGTACACGTGATAATTGTTTTTTGTTTGTTATATTTAACAGTATAATGCTATGTTGTTTCTCATGTTGACGTATACTTTGTAGTAAAAAGTTAAAATTATTATACTGCGTGTATATATATACAGGATGTTTCAAAACAACACCAACAACGTTTGGGAGATGATTCCTGACATCAAGATAGGACAAAAAATACACACCAACGTGGTTGCACAAATGCTTCCTTTCGAAGTTATAGGCTGCCGAAAACATGAAAAAAATGAAATTTAAAGGTCCATAGTTCCAAAACTATGGGACCTACCGTAGTCGGGTCAAGATTTCAGTTAGGAACTAGTATGTGTCCTATCCAAAAATCCATGTTTTAGAACCCTAAGGTAGTCGCGCAACAATTTTATAAAGGGAGTTTCGCTACGGACATATAATTTGAAATACTCACCAACTACCTCTATAAAAATTGTTGTGGAAGTACCACAGGATTTTGAAACATGGATATTTGGATAGGGCACATACTAGTTCCGAAGTAAAGTCTTGACCCAACTACGGTAGGTCCAATGGTTTTGAAGCTATGGACCTTTAAAGTTAATTTTTTCATGTTTTTGGCAGCTTATAACTCCGAAAGGAAGCATTTGTACACCCAGGTTGGTCTATGCTTTTTGTCTTATCTTGGTGTCAGGAATCACCTTCCAAACGTTGTCGGTGTTGTTTTGAAACACTACATATATATATATATATATATATATATATATATATATATATATATATATATATATATATATATATATATATATATATAGTGGCGGCTCGTAGAATAAAAGGTAGGGTGAGCCAAGCCCCAAGATGAATACTTTGGTTACTGCTAGTACTACTACTCCCAAGATATTGTTATTATTTGATTAAGTAAATTTGCTTAAAAAAATCGAAATTGGAGTCAGAAAAACTTATCATATTAACACATTTTGTTTTAAATTCCTTTATAGTGGTAATAGAGTCTTTGTACGTTGACAACATTCTTAGTGCATTTAGTCTGTCTTGGCTCATCCAATTGCTTAGAAAAGTTTTCACCCTTTTTAATGTACTGAAAAAATGTTCTGATCCTGCTGAGACTACAGGCGTTGTCAACACTGTCCACCAGTTTGGCACCTCAGAAAATGTATCTGTTAAGTCATTGTCACGCAGAAACAGTAATAAATCACTGGTGTTATTAATTACGCAAATATCGATGCTGTATGCGGGCGATAGTTCGGATTTGAGCTTTCCTTTGTTCAGCATCCGTTAGGAACAAGATACAACTGTTAAGTCATTTTCCGGGAGGGAATGTTTAAAAGTGGAATAGTTCTCAGGATTCACCTGTTGAAAACGCACGCAATACTTTCTAACAACACGCTTACTTTATTCATTTTTGCACAACCTCACGAAATCACAGGGGGGGGGGGAATAGAACAAAAGACACTAAGAAGACGCACGTCTAAACTGAGGGGTGGACTTGCGGTTGATTTTGGATTTCTTCATCAGAAGTAAGACAAGAGAGCGCAAGGTCAAGGAAAAAAACAACTGAAAGTGCGGAATCAACAACCTCTACAGACAAAGCGAATTTTGGCGACAAGCAAGCTTCAAACCTTTTCGTTCGGAAGGAGTCGGGTGCAATCGTGTGATGAGGGCCTACGATTCTTGGCCCATGGCACCTATATTCAAGCTGGGTTTTCACGTTGTTCGCCACACGAGTCAACGCAAGACGATACTAAGTCCACGCTGAAACAACTAAGGTCCTTTTTCTCCTTTGTTTTATACTGACCGCGTGAATAGCGTGCCCATAAGTAGTACATGGAAAAACTGACTTGAAGGAGTCAGAACTGCTGTTTTTGGTTCAGAGGGAAATTTATAGCAACAATACTACCAGGATAACTTAAGATACACACATTTTTCTATGCTAATACAAACACGATGGGAGGGCCGGACCTATCGGGCCCCATATGACGGGCCACCTATCTCTCTATAGCGCTTTTACAGAAAATCTGTAAACTTTAACATTGTGCTTTCGTTCGAGCTTAATCCAGGTTTTTCGCTTATCCTAGGCCTCGTTTGCCCTGTCTCGTAACACGAATTACCTAGATTCTACTGTATGAAAAAAATTATCTTGTAGTTTGCCTCTTCTTTCTGCTTGTCTTTGTGATTAATGATAATCTGACTACTAACAATGACACATAATCGCGTACAGGCATAAAAGTTAAATCTCTCGCCCACGGAGTTAAGTGGATATACATGCTCGTCTGACACACTTTCAAAATTCATCCACCCGCACAGCAGCGCCCACACTCTTTTTACTTGCACAAAGCTTTGTTTGAAGAACAGAAACTATTATCCAAGTTAAGATTATAACTTTTTTTTTTTTTTTCAAAACCCCTTACAGCTTCAAAGATTGAGTACAGTACTTCTAAAGTTTTTATGCAGCATTTCCCTTGAGATAAGTTAGTTTTATACTTCTTCAGCTGTGTATTATTTTCATTTGTTTTCTTTCTTAAAATATTTACAATGTTTTAAGAAATTCTGATAAAAAATTTATAGTTTAAGAAAGCGAAGTTTTCATATAATTTATAATAATAATAATAATAATAATAATAATAATAATAATAATAATAATAATAATAATAATAATAATAATAATAATAATAATAATAATAATAATAATGTGAAGAAGAAGAAGAAGAAGAAGAAGAAGAAGAAATGTGTGTCTTCTGTCTGTCTGTCATCAGATTTCACACAGAAAGGAGTCGAGCTACCAACATTTTGTACATATAATGAGCTTCACAAGATATAAGCGTGTTCGAAATCGTCTTTTCGATTTTCGACTTGGGAGAAATTTGCCTGGGTGGCGTTGAAAATGTGTGTGAAAACGTAGGTACGTTTCTCGCAGTTTCCAAGAACGCCTTATCTGTATACAACCTTCATTGCATGTTTGATATGCGGGCTTACACAATAGCGTAGGATAAATACCCAGGCAACGGATGAATATATATATATATATATATATATATATATATATGGTAGAAGGGGGAATTGGGAGGTGTTTTCTCAACCTTTTTTCCCCTCACAGATTATTGGTGTTTTTCTAATTTTTAAGAACTGATTGTATGTTGCAGGTTCTTCTGCACCTTCTGTGGTAGTGGTGAGCTTTCGGAAACTTTACTTTTGATGCAGCAACATTTTTATTTTTGTTGGTCTGATTTCCACCCGATTACCCCCAAGGGTACAAAATGATTAAAACCATTGCCGGTGCACACAAACCCGTGAGGGTGATTGGGTGTAAATGAAGAAAACTCAAGGTTTCATTTGATGAATATAACGTGCATTCCACTTAAAAACTAATAATTTTATGTGGCCTAGAAAAAAATTATACCTTTGTTTACGCAAAATAAGGAGTAACTTATTTCTAAATCTCAAAGATATTTGAATCTCTTTTCAAGCCTTCCAGTTATTCTTTATAGCATAATGTGTTATCCTGTGAACTTAATCCAAAATGTATCACATACGAAAAATATATAAGCAGTCAAAACTTTGGCCGAAAATGTAAAAAAAGAAAGAAAAAGAAAAAAGAAAAACCAAGAGATCAGGCTCTGATATTTAAACAAACATAGGAGATGGTAATAAGGTAAATAACTATAAACTATTAAAATATAACATGTGTTGGAACACTGGATTGATAAACAGGTCCTATTTACAGCATCAGCACTATTGGCATACGCAACGGCCACTGGAGGCCTAAGTTGAATAAAATAGCTTAATAAGCACAATGCACTATGGAACAAAAGTGAACACTACAAAAGACAAAGATAGCACAGCATTTAAATGAATTCTAACCAACAAAAATGTTCACTTAAGGCATTCCACCCATTTACCCCCACATCATGCACCCAATTACCCCCTGGGGGTGATTGGGAGGTACACATTTTAACAAAATTTTAACTGCCTCACAGTGAGGATTCAAGATTGTTGCTCTTCACGTCACCATCCTTATGATGTTTTTAAGCAGCAGTAAAAAAATCAGGATCAAAACATTAACAGATGTGCGATTTATTTTCACTCAAACCAAAATACACACAAACCTGAAACTCGGTTTGAAATATGTCATTTCTGAATCAAATCAATTTTTGTTTTTCTTTGTCATTATTACACCCTCTCAAAATTTATTTAACATTTTTTTCTGATCAGCATCTACTCACCCAACATTTGGGTGTAATTAAATACCATAAAAATATACTGAAATGAAATGCAAAATATACATTTTTAAAAGTTTTCCGCCTAATTACCCCTCCACCCAATTTTCCCTTCTATCCTATATACGAGGCGCATCCAGAAAGTAAGTTTTCCACGCGTCCCATAGCTAGGAAACCGTATATTGCCCAAAGCGACTGCGTGTACATGAGAGAGTAAGGTCCTAACATGGCGCATGCCCCAGCAGAACCTCTCTAATTCTCTCAGTAGCGTTGTGGCAGTGATTGAAGATGTGCGTTCCTATTCCAGCTCCCGCCGCGTGTGAAGTGCGAGCAGTGATAAAGTTTTTGAATGCACAGGGCATAGCACCGATTGAAATCCATCGTCAGCTGTTTCTATCTATATCTATATCTATATATATAAAGAATGGCGAAAAATTGTTTGAAAAAGGGAATTTTATAGCACAATTCGAAAATGTTCCCTCCATTATTTCCCTCTTGTATGCAGTACGTGGACAAACTGTATACCGTCTGAAAGCCTGTTTCAGTAGCTTTAAAACGAGGTATAATGCTTAACGTAAAACCAACCAGAGGATGTTCTATAAGCTTTCACACGGAACTTGAGAAGTGCAAGCGGCAAAAACTTACTTTCACCCCTATCTCCGAAACGAAGGGGTTTAGACCTTATGTTCAAATAGGCATTTTGGCTTAGAATGACCTCCCCTATCACCTCCCAAAATCCTTGCATTTCCTCACCGGACACCCTGTATATTACATGTACTATTCGACTGTTTTTCATTATCTGAACATAGCCATATTTCACCTTTGATTACTCGAACAATACTGTGAACCACCAAATCGTATTTGTTGTGCAAGTGACATACAACCAGGGGCGTAAATAAGGGCCCCACAGACCCCGCATTGCGGGGGGCCTCAAGCCATCACGGAGCCCCAAATCGTGAAGTGGGACGTAAAGAAGGGGCCCCGCTCCACGCTGTCTGCGGGAGGGCCCCCAAGCCTTTAATTACGCCACTGCGCAGGTTATTGTCCCACATGCTGAAAAATTTTTGTCCAGGCCTTTTGCAATATGGCCACCCAAATATGGCTTATATTGATAACACTGATTTATAGTAACATCCATACACAGGAAGGGGCAACATACCACCAGCTGAATAATACACCGATGTTCTGAGGAAGGTTCAAGATTGTCAGTCACAAAATAACGATTAGTGGTTCTTTCCCCTTCTACTCCAGGTCGCTTTTGCGTTAAAGACCTTTACCTTTAACCAGCCATTGTGATGGCAACATTGGTGATATTGGTTTCTTTAAGGATGCGCACGAGACAAGATTTGAGGCTGTCTCGTCTCGAAAATGAGCTGTAAAAGTGATGTCTCGACTCGAAAAACGTATATTTTTCTATTGGAAGAGCTGTGTCTCGACTCGAATTTGCTGAGGAAAATTCTGTCTCGACTCGACTCGTGCGCATCCCTAGGTTTCTTAGTTTTTTGTATGTTTAACTGTATTACTATGTATAGTGTGACAAAGTTTCCTATTCCTCACATTGACCAAACTGTAACTACGAATATTTTAATATATGCATGTTTGGAGTATTTTTCAAGTGTTCAGTGCCTTCTATCTTGGAAACGGTGAACCATCAGCATCTGCCACTTTGCATTTCAACACCTCTCTTGATACCTCATAACATACCAAAACATAAGCAAAATCGAAGACGGTGCAACTATATGTGCTGATTTCGCTTGGAATGCACTTTTTTTTTTTTTTTAACAGAATAAGCACATCATACTGAGTTAAGTGATAGTTTGTGTTTGGCTATACTATATGTAGTTGTCCAGATGTAAGGCCTCCAAGAAGCTTTTTGATTGAAATATAATGGGTCCTTTGATCCTAAAATGAAAAATATTTAAACCATCATAATCGGCGTTTTCTTTAAGAATATTTTGTGTATGGTTACGATAGAAGTGCAGAGAATGACTATGCTTCTTATGAATTTAATGTATTATTATTATTATTATTATTATTATTATTATTATTATTATTATTATTATTATTATTATTATTATTATAAATTCTTGTACTAACTTTATAGCTTCAATTTTATAACTTCAAAGAGCTGAAGAGAGATATTGTATGCTTCTCTTGCTCAGCGGACTATGATTTACAGAGTCTGACGAGCGATGGAGACACAAAATCTAATTAACACTAGAAGCAAATCCACTGCAATAATTGCAGAAGTTATAATTAGGAAGCTGGAGAGTTCATCCTGTTTCTGTGTCTTGCCTACATTGTGTAGTATTCTCGCCCACAAGTTTACAAATCCCTCTCAATTTACTACCTAAACAACGGGAATGTAACGATATATACTCAGTAACTAAAACATTTCTCTAATGTAATCTGATGCAAAAAAATATGGATATATATATTTCGAAGATAAATGCTTAATACTGTAATTATAAGTCAGACAATTGTTTACAAGTGTTTTAGCAAAGAGAGTAAATCGTGTTTTGCCTATAAGTTGAGGTGATTGCTTACGTTAGTTTGCCAATTTTCGCTATAGTCCTTGGTGCGATTTAGCTTCTTACAATGTCTCCACGGACGCCATTCCTGGAAGGCCGATAAACCCTTCTCGAAGTTTTCTTGGGCCCTTGTATTTGTATTAAAATTATTGATTTGTTATAGACAACATATGACAATGAAATACCTCTCTCCAAAGTTATAGAAATCAGCGTTATTGTTTACTTCAGTTTTTTTCTTTTTTCTTCTTTTTACAGTAAAAAAAGAACTAAGTACCGGTAATAAAAGTTGCAAAACTGAAATAAATACGAGAGTCGTCCAATAAATTATCTACCTAGACTTGAAGGAATGCAGATAGACAAGGGCGCCGATCCTGGGGGGCCGTGAAGCCGCCCAAAGCTCATGAATATACAATATTTGGCATAATTTGAGTGCAATTTGTCTTAAAATCTTCATATATATGCCTTCTGCATCTGAATGCCCCCCCCCCCAAATTTACAGAGAAATCGGCGCCCTTGCAGATAGGCTCACCTAGTCATCACTGTTTTTCGAAGTGCTTCCCATGAAGGTTTTTGCACCGTCGCCAATTTGTGGACAGCGAAGAGATCCGAGAGAAAGAAATAGTCTTTGTCATATCCTGCAAACGACTGGGAAATAGTCTATTGGACCTTGTTGTCCAACAAAAAATGTTCTCGCAGGTGTTCCTTCAGATCTCGGAACAGGAAATAGTCACTAATGTGAAACTTGATGACCGAGTGGTGCTCCAACTCCTGTAAATCCATTGTTCGCGGTGTCACACAAATATTCGCTACGCGACGTAACACAAACACTACTCACGGTCCCTGCGTTGACCCGACTGACCTAAATTTGCGCAGTGGCCTTGGCGTGCTTGCCAGACGTTGTTATGTTCCTCCCCTCCCTTCCTGTTTAGGTAGATAACTTATTGGATGGTCCTCGTATTTATAAAATACTAATAGGAATTAGAAGTAATCAAATAATTAACTATAATGTAGTTAATTCCATATAATTAACTACAATACGCAAAGAAAAACATTAGGACACTGTTTGTGAATAAACTTGATGCTGACGGACATGATAAGTAGTATGGTGAAAGGCAAAAGACAAAGGGGAAGAATAAGACTTCAATTCATTACTACAACAACGAAAGTAAGAAAGCGAATGCATACAGTGATTACAAATTAATTGATAAAACTTCACAAATTATTTTCAAATTTAAAAATTTTACACCTTCATTGGATGAGTGGAACTTTAATATATATATAGTACTTGTACCGATTATGGCCCGGGTCCCTAATATGGCCCACCCACCATATTTCTGCAGATTTACGTTGGTGCTACTAGATGACAATATAAACTATGTCCTCATGAAAAGCGTATACATATTTGCACGGCTCAGAGGACATGGTTTATATTGTCATCTAGTAGCACCAACGTAAATCTGCAGAGATATGGTGGGTGGGTCATATTAGGGACTCTGGCCATAATCGGTACAAGCACCATATGATAACGAAGTGTTTTTGTGTACAATTAAACCAATTAGAGGGGAAAACCCTCAATCTCAACCGTTAAGGAGATATAGAGGAATAAGGGGAAGGCTGCTGCCCCGATATTTTGCGAATTTTTGAATATGTAGCATAGTACAAGTGAAAGAGACTTTTGAAAATGAAGAATTCCTTCATCCACGAAACTTTAGTAATACGTCGTCTTAGACATGAGAGTTCCATTGTTGCCTGAAATAGGCGTATAAGGTGTCTACGTATAGGTTCTTGATATGCTGAATCGAATAAAAGCGTCATAAGGTCAAATTGAATAAAACATGTTTAAAAAAATTAAAAAATGGTGGCCGTCCAAACTTTTCAAACATTTAATAACGGTATGTGGAACTACTTTATTTTGTGACGTTCGTGTTGTTTACATGCAACAACTTTATGTGATATACAGTACATCAGGCGTGCAGGTTTTCATTTTTTAAGTGTAAAATGCTATTTTTGTTTATTGATTCATACTTTGCGTTTTAATATTTGTCACACAACTACACACTGTCGTACTTATGTTTGCAACAATATGTGTTTATGTTTCATATTATTTGATTTGTTTTTGTATAGCTCTTTTGCATAGAATATGACCTTGTATTTTTGTTTATTTTTGTTTACATAATAACGCCTCTGTTCCTTTGGCAATATAATTAATACATTTTCATATTACCTTTTTCTCATATTGAACGAACTAAAGACATGATATGTTAGTAAGCAATATCATATAATTTTGTTCTTCGTGCCAATGGCGTTTGTTATTCCCCATAGTCCCTTCTTTTTCCGACTCTGGGTGAAAACTACGCCATTCATCTCAACATTCAACACCACTTTTATTCGTTCTAGTGCATCTTTCTTAGGTTTAAATACAATTTTCAAAGTAATTCACTCGCAACATAGTCGAAAATCCGACAAAATATCAGAGCACCAGCTTTTCCCTTACCCCTCTATATCTCCTTAACGGTTGAGATCGAGGTTTTTTTCTCTGTAATGGAATTCATTGTTCACAAAAACACTTCGATTGTGCATAAACTCATCCACAATTTTTCGTCACACTTGAATCAATTTCCTTGTAAGATTAATCTTGTTGTTGTTTGGAGTGTTTTGTCCAATGAATACCATATATCACTGACATTATAATTAATTGTATGTGTAATGTATTTGCTTATTACATACTGCATACAAGAAGAAAGAAAACGCTGATCATGCAAGAATTAGAAACTCCAACCAGAAGTGGGCTCAAATCTTGCAAACGGTGCAAGATATTGAAAAAATCTTCCCTTTATGGTACCCCTTGCCGATTTCTATCAAGACATCTTTCACTTGTGTGTGTAAAGGTACATGTACAGATGTTGTGAGGAATTATACGGAGATCTATGCTCATATGTGAATGATGCGCTCTGTAGAGAGTGTAGGTTGAGCTAGTAAATTATACAACTCAATTTATACACTTGTAAGTTGTTAAAAGCCTTGTAATTTTCTGGATGGCCATGAGTCCTTCAGATATTCATAATTACATTAAGGAAATGTTCCATAAGGTATTATTTACGGACTGAAAATTTACAAGGTAATACGATTACGTATATTTTAGTGAAGTGTTAAGCCGCAAAGCAGTAAATAAATAGGTAGATCCCTATTAAATTCAACGATTCAGTAGGCGTCATAAAATATGGTAATAATATGAGCTGTGAAATAACAAATGCAAACACAATCTATTACATTCATATTTTTGAACAAAACATATTGTTCCCCATCAATAAATACAAAGTTATAAGCCGCTTATTGTAGTACGTGAACAGTCACTAGTGTGTGTTTTAAGCAGATTATATTTAATGTGTTAATGAATTCCTTAATTAAGTGCTATGCGGATGAATTATTCAAAATTGTACAACTAATAGTAGTTGTAATGTATTTCTAAATATAATCCGATTGTATTGTTTCTTTTAATTTTCAATGTGGGATGGCCATTCACATTATTGATAATTGCATATACTTAAACTACCACTTATAACTTAATATGGTTTAATTTAGCATGTTCACAAGGGCGCCCATGTTATGGTTTCCAAGGGGGTGCAAATATAAGCAAGGTTTCAAATATAGTTTCAAATTTTGCTATAACTAATCTAAAAATTCTATTGGGCTTTCGATATTCCCAAAAACGATTTCCTCCTAGGAGGTGGGGCGATCGCCCCACCTTGCCCCCCCCTGATGGGCGCCCTTGCATGTTCATCTTTTGTTAAATTTCAGTTAGACAAATTCTACAAGTTTAGTGGCCGATGACGGGAAATAATGTCCAAAAATATTACATATATCAATCAATAGATCTCGTTGAGCTAAACAAAATGATACGGGTAAGTGTACATTCTCATCTGTACTTCCCGAGAAAATGGAGGAGAATGATTTTCTTTCTATAAACCTCAAAACTTACCTGTACTTTCTGAGAAAATTGAGAAAAACGAATTTTTCTATAAACCTAAAACTTTTCGAGAAAACGGACAAAAACATTTTTTTCTTTAAACCTCAAAACTTATCTGTACTTTCTAAGAAAATTGAGAGAAACGATTTTTTTCCATAAACCTAAAAATATATCTGTACTCTCCGAGAAAATGAAGAAAAACAATTTTTTTCTATAAACCTGAAAATTTGTCTGTACTTTCCTAGAAAATGGAGAAAAACAGTTTTTTCCATAAACCTAAAAATGTATCTGTGCTTCTCGAGAAAATGGGGGAAACCGAAGTTTTCTATAAACCTAAAAATTTATCTGTAATTCCCGAGAACTATTTTTTTTCTATAAACCTAAAAATTTGTCTCTACTTTCCGAGAAAACGGAAAGAAACGATTTGTTCTATAAACTTAAAAGTGTATCTGTACTTTTCGAGAAAATGGAGAGAAATTATATTTTCTATAAACCTAAAACTTTATCTGTACTTTGCAAGAAAATGGAGAAAAACAAATTTCTATAAATCTAAAAGTGTATCTGTACTTTCTGAGGAAACGGAGAAAAAGTAGTTTTTTTCTATAAACCTAAAAATTTATCTCTACTTTCCTAGATAATGGAGAAAAACGATTTGCTCTAGAACTCTAACAGTGTATCTGTACTTTCCGAGAAAATGGAGAAAAACTATTTTTTCTATAAACCTAAAAGTTTATCTGTACTTTCCAAGATAATGGTGAAAAACTATTATTTTATATAAACCTAAAAGTTTATCTGTACTTTCCAAGATAATGGTGAAAAACTATTTTTTCTATAAACCTAAAAGTTTATCTGTACTTTCCAAGATAATGGTGAAAAACTATTTTTTTCTATAAACCTAAAAGTTTATCTGTACTTTCCAAGATAATGGTGAAATGGTGAAAATCTAAAAATTTATCTGTACTTTCCGGGCCACTGGAGAAAAATGATTTTTTTCTGTAAATCTAAAAATTTAAGCGATAAATCACTTGAGCTGAACCTGAGTATGAAGAAAAAGTACTACATAGAAGGAATATTATAACACGTTGCAGGAGAAGATAACACATTTTAAAATAACTCAAAAAGGAGATAAATAAGTTATGTGGTATCTGTGTTTATCTTAGATATCTCAGTATTATCATCGAAGACGTACTTTGTAACTTGTATGGGCACAATACATAAGGCTGTGTTACGTAATTTCATCATAATTATCTGTGTATATATCACTTCAATTTGCTTGACGTATTTTCACATGTACGAGTCGCCACTGTAGGATTTTCTATATGAAAATTGTTTATTTAACAGATATTTTAAATGTAGCATTGTTTATATTGTTTTGGCTTTTTGTTAGAATAATTTCATGACGTAAACATATTTGAATTAGAAGATAGTAGAGAAAAGTTAAATTCCGTCTCAGATTGTACAATTATAATAGACTACCAAAGTATATTAATTAAGTACTGAAACCAAAGTAGTAGATTAATTGCTTCCTGTTGTAATAGAGCGATAACGATAGAGATGCAACCTGTTCTTCGGACCGAGAATACATATTGAAAACAATTTGTCGCTACTTCTTATAATTTTTATTATATAGGAATAAAATATTGAAACCGGAAGTTGTGGAATAAAGTTTTTGCTACTTCCGCTTTCAGTAGAACAATAAAACTCAAAATGAAACATGTTCTTGAGAATCTGAATTCTTTTCAAAAGGCCATTTTTCTCTTGTGTTTCTCAATTCTTTCCAAAAGGTCATTTTTCTGTTTGGACTCTGAATTCTTTTCAAAAGACTATTTTTCTTTTAAAATTCTGATCTTTTTCAAAAGGCAATTTTTCTCTTTGGATTCAGAATTCTTTTCAAAAGGTCATTTTTCTTTTTCGACTCTGAATTCTTTTCAAAAGGCTATTTTTCTTTTAGAATTCTGAATTCTTTTCAAAAGGCCATTTTACACTTTGGATTCTGAATTCTTTTCAAAAGGCCATTTTACTCTTTGAACTCAGAATTCTTTTCAAAAGGCCATTTTTCTTTACGGATCATGAATTCTTTTCAAAAGGCTATTTTTCTCTTTCGATTATGAATTATTTTCAAAAGGATATTTTTCTCTTTCGATTATGAATTCTTTTCAAAAGACTATTTTTCTTTTAGAATTCTGAATTTTGTTTCAAAAGGCCATTTTACACTTTGGATTCTGAATTCTTTTCAAAAGGCCATTTTACTCTTTGAACTCAGAATTCTTTTCAAAAGGCCATTTTTCTTTACGGATTATGAATTCTTTTTCAAAAAGCTATTTTCCTCTTTCGATTATGAATTATTTTCAAAAGGATATTTTTCTCTTTCGATTATGAATTCTTTTCAAAGGGATATTTTTCTTTTAGAATTCTGAATTCTGTTTCAAAAGGACATTTTACACTTTGGATTCTGAATTCTTTTCAAAAGGCCATTTTTCTCTTGTGTTTCTGAATTCTTTGCAAAATGCAATTTCTCTCAAGGCTATTTTTCTTTTAAAATTCTGAATTCTTTTTCAAAAGGCCATTTTACTCTTTGGATTCAGAATTCTTTTCAAAAGGCCATTTTTCTATTCGAATTTGGAATTCTTTTCAAAAGGCCATTTTACTCTTTGGATTCAGAATTCTTTTCAAAAGGCCATTTTCCTTTTCGGATTCTGAATTCTTTTCAAAAGGCTATTTTTCTCTTTGGATTCAGAATTCTTTTCGAAAGGCTATTTTTCTCTTTCGATTATGAATTCTTTTCAAAAGGACACTTTACACTTTGGATTCTGAATTCTTTTCAAAAGGTTATTTTTATTTTAGAATTCTGAATTCTTTTTCAAAAGGACATTTTACACTTTGGATTCTTGAATTCTTTTCAAATGGCTATTTTTCTTTTAGAATTCTGAATTCTTTTTCGAAAGGCCATTTTACTCTTTGGATTCAGAATTCTTTACAAAAGGCCATTTTTCTTTTAGAATTCTGAATTCTTTTTCAAAAGGCCATTTTACTCTTTGGATTCGGAATTTTTTTCAAAAGGTCATTTTTCTCTTGTGTTTCTGAATTCTTTCCAAAAGGCAATTTCTCTCAAGGCCATTTTTCTTTTAGAATTCTGAATTCTTTTTCAAAAGGACATTTTACACTTTGGATTCTTGAATTCTTTTCAAATGGCTATTTTTCTTTTAGAATTCTGAATTCTTTTTCAAAAGGACATTTTACACTTTGGATCCTTGAATTCTTTTCAAATGGCTATTTTTCTTTTAGAATTCTGAATTCTTTTTCGAAAGGCTATTTTACTCTTTGGATTCAGAATTCTTTTCAAAAGGCCATTTTTCTTTTAGAATTCTGATTTTTTTCAAAAGGCTATTTTACTATTTGGATTCAGAATTCTTTTCAAAAGGCCATTTTTCTCTTTCGACTCTGAATTCTTTTCAAAAGGCTATTTTTCTTTTAGAATTCTGTTTTTTTTTTTTCAAAAAACTATTTTATTCTTTGGTTTCTGAATTCTTTTCAAAAGGCTATTTTTCCCTTGTAGGTTCTGAGTTCTTTTCAAAAGACCATTTTTCTTTTGGGATTCTGAATTCTTTTCAAAATGTCATTTTTCTCTTGGTATTCTGAATTCTTTTTCACGCCGTTTTTTTTCTATCTCTTAACTTGCTGCTATGTGAAGGTCAATATTGATGCAGGAAGAGGAATCAATATTGATTGTAGTTTCGTTCGCAATTAAGTCGGAGATGAAATATACACTTGCGGTTCTGAATCCATATTTTAAAAAGAACTGCTTCTCGCTATCTATTAGCATTCCTTCACTGTGGCGATTAGTATTGAACCCCGAAATTGTAGGTTTTTACCACTAGCAGGGGGTGAAATGGGGCGTATATTTCGAGAGTAAATGGCGTATGCGCATCTAATATTTTTATAGTATGGTGTATATCACCCTTAAATTTACGAAAGAATGAACGTATAAATGTGGCTGGATATATGCTATATTTTCTTTAAAAAGAAAACGGTCTAACGTATATTTACGCAGGGACGTACGCAAGGGGTGGGTCCTGGGGGTCCGAACCCTCCCCAAAATTTCTACTTTTGTGTGAATTTAGCCTAATTTTAGGGGAAATTTTAGGAATTTTAATATAAAATACCCTCATATTGAATTTGGACCCCTCCCGAAATAAATTCCTGCGTACGCTACTGTATCCACGAAAAAAATAGCACTTTATTACTGTTCATTAGTGATGTTGCTGAACACGAATGTGCTTTCAGTGTTTACTACTAAGGCAAGGGTCATATCAAATGTAAATAAGGTTGTAATTTCTTATATAAAATGTATAAGTATTCGTTCTTTCCGCCTGCAAAGTATATAAACTACAGACAGTTCTTATCGTAGAGTAGAAGGAAAGTAGAGAAAGAAAAAATTAATGGATAATATTAAGAGTATAATTCCTATGTCAAGGTGGAGTTACCTAAAAAAAACATATTGGATGTAAAGTTAAATTTGTAGCAGTAATGGAAGAAAATTATGGTGAATGGGTAAGTTAATTGACTTCATCACTACTGCACTAAACCTATGTGCAAAGACATAAAACTTAAATTTTCGATTCCAAAAAAATATATAATGTACGTACAGAAAGCATTGGCTGGTGGATGTTTAATTTTATTTTCATGGAAATAAGTATCCCTCTCTTAGTTATCTTTGATCTATTTGGACTTCAAAGATTCCTCTTTGAAAAACTTTAAAAACTGAAATTCTCTCCTCCATTATAATATTTATAAGTCAATATAAAATATAATCATTGTAAATTCCATATCCAACTCAACTTTGAAACTCATCGGGAAAAAAATGAACAAAAATATTGGCGGAAATACATCATGTTTAATCTATCGTTTGTATTGGTAAATGTACTATGAGGATCCAGTTAACTCATAATTCAAATAAATCACCATTTACTCATAATTTTGACATAAATTCAGTTGAGGTCTAGTAGCATTCTAGTCGTCCCCCCGTCCCCCCATTTTAACTTGCCAGAGACGCTCATGACAGACAGATGAGTGGACACATGGCCGTTCTAAAAGAGTCACCATACATATGCAAGGCACAGCTAATTGCTCCGCGTAGAGTAGTCGCTAACGCTCTCGCCTTCGCTGCGAGCGGTCCCGGGTTCGATTCTGGCCCGGTATATAAAGCTTTTTCAGACATCCTGAACCAGGTTTTTCTGGATTTTCCTCATTCAGACCACGCAAATGCCGAGATGGTATCTAACATATAGATCCCTTCCTTCCTTCCCCAATCCTTCGTTCCTTCCCTTTCTCCGGAAGTGTGCTCGCCGAGAGACGTCATCTCACAAACGTAATTGGCTAACATGGCCATAGATGCCAAAAGCCAAGAAGTCTAAATCCTAAATTCCCTAAAATCCTGCATAGGACAGCTTGGAAGTCTAAAAAGTAAAAATAAAGTACGATCAAAACGTGCATGTGTTAGTTTCTTTGTTTCTTCTCTTTTTCTTAAGAGGATCAGGTTCAAAATAAGGGAAACAACAGTTGTGAAGATACCTTTGTTAATATAAGTACTGTAATAAATGAAGAAAATACTACATTAGAACTAGTTTTCATCTATCTTCTTTTCTTCTTGTATGTATTTACTCTCCTTTCTCCTTCTTTTAATTTATGAGCTGCTGTTTCATGTTTCATTTTCTTGCACTCAAGTGAGCAATCGTTTTAAAAAGTATCAATTTTCTCTCTTTAATTTTTCACTATGGTCTATATATATATATATATATATATATATATATATATATATATATATATATATATATATATATATACAATATCTTAGTCACTTGCACTCATTTAGTTGAGAAGTTCTTGCTCGTAGGTTAAAGTCTATCTTTTGATCCATCTTCTCAATCTTCTCTATGTCTTTCTCTCTCTCTTCATCATTGTTTACTTTCTTCTCTTTCTCTCTCTCTCTCTCTCTCTCTCTCTCTCTCTCTTTCTCTTCTGTCTATATTCCATTCTTCTGTTCTTCTTTTTCCATTCTAAAAGAAGAAAATGAATTCATTCCAGAAATCTCTTTCCCTTCTTCATTCAGTTTTTCTTATTCTTACCACTTTTTATTTTTTGATTTCTTCATCACATCTTTTTTTTTTTAAAAAAAATAGCTACTTCCATTTTTCGTTGTTCGAATTCCCCTTTTACAGTACGCTTCGTTTTATTATTATTATTACTTTCTATTTGTGTGTCTTTTTCTTTTATTTTTTTTTTGCAAAATAATAAAAATAATAATACAATAAAAAAGCGAAGATGGCAAAAAAAATCATTCACACTTACATAAACTTCATCCCCCTTTTGCTTCATTTATTTTTATTTTGACTTTACTATCTTTTATTTAAATTGTTTCTTTCCTCCTCCGACCTGGAAATCTAGAATACAATAGATCAAGGTAATTTTTTTAAAAATTTATAAAGAAACGGCTTATAGTTCTTAAAGGGAGATATAATTAAAATAATCCAATTGGCAATCATAAGGATTTTACCTATAGTATATCAAATGTTCTTTAAATAATGACGAAAACTTTTATTATTCAATTAAAATTTATATTTTTGGATTTATTAAGGAGTTAACTAACTAACTCTATGGGCTATAGAACCAGGAGGTTCAATGCCGCATTCACAAAAGCTCTCCACTGACTTCTATCCTTAGCCAAATGGATTCAGTTGCTACTTTGTATTCCTACTTCTGCAAGATCCATCTTAATATTGTCCTCCCATATGCGCCTAGGTCTTCCTAATGGTCGTTTTCCGATTAAACTTTGAGTTAAAACTTTGAAAGGGTTTCTGCTTTCTTCCATTCTGGCTGCATGACCTGCCTACCTGAGCCTCCTAGACTTGATGACCCTAACAATGTTTTTTTTTTAAATGGTATAAATTATCCAGTTTCTTGTTATGAAGTTTCCGCCATTCCCCAGTACCATTCCTCTTGGGCCCGAATATTCTTCTCATGATTTTATTCTCAAGTACCTTTAGTTTACGTTCTTCCCTAAGAGTACGGTAAGCGGCCATGTTTCGCAACCATATAAAACAACAGGTATCATTATCGTTTTTTACATTTTAAGCTTCAAATTCCTCGACAGAATTCGCGACAACAACAACAACAACAACAACAATAACAACAACAACAAAAAGAACTGAATAATAACACATGTATTAAGGAGTTTGGTTTACGAAAAAAATCCTTTGTATATTTTTTTTCTCTGTCTGTTCGTGTGTCCGTTCGGGAGACGTAGATTATCAAGAACTATTTGACGAATCACTATCAATTTTGGCCAAGATATAGGGGTGAAAAGCTGGAAAAAGAGTTTATTGAATGGACGTAATCCAACCAATTGTTCTCAAGATATAGACAATTAAAAATCTGTTCCCCATGTGTCCCTATGAGAGTAATTATGAATATCATCCTTGTTTGGTAGACACCCGCAGTGCTATTGAGATTAGCGGGATAGTATAATGTTCAGGATATAAAAATACTAACCTGTCCGTGGAATATAACGCTGGAATTAATTAAACTAAAATAACTTTCTACTCGACAAATCTCCATGTAAATATTCGAACTTTAATATTTACGTTGTGTACACCGTGACAAACCAAACTCCTCTGCGTGGTGTACATCGTGATACCGTTACTTGTATTCATTTCTACTAGGTTCGATTTCCAGTGGAGACACTCAGTAGAAAATGTGCTAAAGCAATTTTCAGAGTAGCCATCCTGAGTGAAGTTTTCCTGGGTTTTTCTCAGTCACCCAGGAAAATGCCGGTATAGTACCTAACATAATGGTCCAGGCCGCTTCATTCCATCTCTTTCCTCGGATAGTGTGATCGCTGAGGGACGGCATCCTTCATACGTGACGTGCTAACTTGGCCATAGATGTCGAAACTTCAGAGATCTAATCCTAATCCTTGTTTTCATTTCATAGACTCCGGTTGCATCCTCGGTCAGACGCTGTCTTCCCATTTGCGACAGTCCTATTAGCGACAGGAACTGTTAACTGTCCTATGAGCGACCGATTCGATCTATTAACTACCCTACGAGTCACCGATTCATTCATACTAAGATAATGGAAGAAGATAAGGTTTTCTCTTCTTTAACTTGTTTCATGCTAATGTGATTTAGAACCTAACAAAATGTATTATGAAAAATTTCGCTCTACCTGAATTTAATATGTGCGAATGCTCTCAATACATTAACGATCTTTTATACGTTTTTCCTAATATTATATTTTTGAGTTAATTTCTGTGAATACACTGACTATATCAAGGGGAAAACTGACTAAATGTTTAGAGTAGCTCCGCCTTTGTCTATGATTCTAATATAATTAAAAATTTCAAGTTAAAATGATACGGAGTGTAAGTTTAGATTGAATATGTTTATGGTATGAGAAATAAATCAGAAAGAGGTACGGGCGCCCGAAGAAAATATTCTAAGGAGGGGCATCTTCATGGTTGCTGTATCACGTCTGGTATATCTAGTATTTAATATACATGGTTTGCTATATTACGTATACATTTTTAGGAGCCAGAGGGGCGACTCCTGTCTTCCCATCGGGCGCCCATGGAAAGAGGGTGTTAACCACTTGAGGATATCAAAAATATCTTAAAACACGTGTATTCGAAGAAATTATTACACAAGTTACAAATCTCTCGCAGGACTTAACAGTTCGTCTAGTTATAAGGGATTATTCAAGATTGCTATACGACAAGCTCTTATGCATGTCAAAACACGGAAGGAAGGCAAATTAAGCAATTAGTTTATATTTTAGTAGCTTACAATAGGGGGGAACCTAGTTTAAAGAGTTTGTTTACCTTTTGGATTGTTTAGGGTGAACTGTATTGTAATTGGTGGGATTGGTTGAGAGTAGCTAATCAGATGTAAGGGATCTCAAAAGCTGTCTTTTATCATTGACACTTTTTTCATTTTATTCACAGTGTCTTAGGAAGTCTAAAAAGTAGATAGTTGGCGAAACTGTTACACGTTTAAGTTTTTCAAAATAAAATATATTACTGTGCTTAGTGAGTAATTAGATTTGAATCAAATTAAGTATAGAAAACAGAGCTTTTGAAGAAAGGGGATATTACAACTGGATTTTCAATAATTACATAGTAATATACTTTTCATGGAAATATTCCTGTTGTCTCGTTAAGTTATTTGATATGTTTTATGTCAAATCTAACTCAAAATTAAAATAAGTTTTATTTGCACTCGTCGTAGAGAAAAAATATTGACGAACAGTATCACTGGCACGTACATATTTCATACCAAGGTTGTTCGAATGCTAACAACGCCAGAGGCAAACATATTTTACGAGATGGAATGATATTACCTTCCATCATCTCAATGTAAATGAATCAGTCGCTCATAGGACAGATAACAGTTCCTGTCGGTAACAGGACTGTCGCTTCTGGGACTAATTCGGTCAGACGTCCACCTACTATTGAAATGGGCCAAGTTCGATTCCAATAGATGCGGGAGTTCACTGCCATTTTGCTCTCGTCCAACTGAGGCTCACTAATTCTCTCAACTAGAGATGCGAATGACACAAGAGTTGACGCTGTCTCGTCTCAAAATGCGTCATGAAAGTGATGTCTTCTCGAAAAATGTATCCTTTTCTGTTTAACGTCCCACGTTTACGTTTTTAAGCTTCGAAAGATGGTGATGGTGATGATAATGTGAACGAAATAGTGAAATAAAGAAGCAAGAAAGAATGTTAGATGAGAAAACTTCCCTTCATTGTGTTCCGCGGTCTTCCATTCTTCCCTATTCTGAGCCAGACTTCATTTTCATACACCTTTTCATTAGTATATCTTGTATTATTTGGTTTGTACAGTGAAGTCTTCATGTACAGTGTTGCCAACGTTTGAGGATAGGCTTATATGAATTCCTATATGAATGTTGGATATAGAAGAGTACATATAGGACATGATTCGAAATATGAGACCACAAACTAGAATATAGTAAAAACCGAAGTATAAACATAATGGGCGAAGCACAGTCTGGAAGCATTGTTGCCAAAGGCAAATGTCGGAATAATACCAAAACACAGCACATAAGCTGAAATGATCCATGCCCTTGGAGGACCAAGTGGTCTGCAGGCTCGCCTTGAACGCTTTATCAACAGCAACATTGACAAACTGTCTACCAATAATGTGTGATGTGCTACAATATTATGTGCATCAGAAACGTGAGCCTGGTAATCAATTGTCAATTCAAGAACATGATTCATTTCAGTTTTGTGTGTTGTATTTGATACTATTCCGATTTTCCACTTGGGCTAAACTGCTTCGACACTGTGCTTCGTCCCTTATTTTCGTACATTAGTGACTATATTCTTGTTTGTAGTCTCATATTTTGGTTTCAACTAATTCGAATCGTGTACTATATATACTCTTCTACATCCAAGATTCATATAAGAATTCATATAGGCCTATCCTCAAACGTTGGCAACACTGTACATCAAGACTTCACAGATATGGTTCTACTCCTAATTAGATTTTCTAGATTTTATAATTTGTGTTCCGTACCATTTAACAAAACTTCATTTTCTGCTCAATTGGCAACAGTGCATTAGATATGATGTTAATGAGCATGTCTATGGGTACAATATTTTCTTACTATATTGTCGTGTAAATGTAATTTTGATTACATTAATCATTTTGAAGTTCTTTATGTGTCAGCGAATCCTTTGCATTGCTATCATCACATAATTCTGGATCCTTCTTTCCTCTGCATCTCCTGTGTTTCTGGATGTTGACCCGTAAAACTTTGGACTTCTCACTTTTCCTCACTCCTCTATCGACTGCACATTGTTTGATTGGGCAACGCTACTATCAATATAAGATGTTTTCTTGTAAGCATCCTATCTCTTCTTACCAAAATACGTAGTCATTAGTATACTCCTTTCTTTTCCTAGCACTTCCCACACTCTTTCAACTCATACCTCATCTATTCATCTAATTTTCAACAACCTTCTGTAGTGTCACTCTTAAAATGCTTTCAATTTCCGCTTTCTTCTTTTTCCTAGAGATCGTGCCTCACATTCATAGAGCATCAGACTCCATAACTATGTTGTCGTCACGTTTTTCTTCAGTTCTGTGTATATATTTACTTCAATATTAGTTTCATTTTAATAGACACCGTGTTTATCATATACTGCAATCCTTCTCATGTCATAATGAAAAGCTTTATCAGGGTAATGCTTAAAATATCAGTTTCATTTTAATAGATGTCGTGGTTATCGTGTACTACCATCCTTCTAGTATCGTAATGAAAAGCTTTATCAGAGTATTGCTTAAAATATCAGTTTCATTTTAGTAGATGTCGTGGTTATCGTGTACTACCATCCTTCTAGTGTCATAATAAAAAGTTTTATCAGGGTATTGCTTAAAATATCAGTTTCATTTTAATAGATGTCGTGGTTATCGTGTACTACCATCCTTGTAGTATCATAATGAAAAGCTTTATCAGGGTATTGCTTAAAATATCAGTTTCATTTTAATACATGTCGTGGTTATCGTGTACTACCATCCTTCTAGTATCGTAATGAAAAGCTTTATCAGGGTATTGCTTAAAATATTAGTTTCATTTTAATAGATGTCGTGGTTATCGTGTACTGACATCCTTCTAGTATCATAATGAAAAGTTTTATCAGGGTATTGCTTAAAATATCAGTTTCATTTTAGTAGATGTCGTGGTTATTGTGAACTGTCATCCTTCTAGTGTCATAATGAAAAGTTTTATCAGGGTATTGCTTAAAATATCAGTTTCATTTTAATAGATGTCGAGGTTATCGTGTACTGCCATCCTTGTAGTGTCATAATGAAAAGCTTTATCAGTGTATTGCATAAAATATCAGTTTCATTTTAATAGGTGTCGTGGTTATCGTGTACTGCCTTCCTTTTAGTGTCATAATGAAAAGCTTTATTGCTTAAAATATCAATTTCATTTTAACAGATGTGATGGTATCGTACTAACCTACTATCTCTATGGCCTCTGAAACCAGGAGGTTCAATGCTGTTTTCACAAAAGCTCTTCACTTACCTCTATCCTTAGCCAACTGGATCTAGTTTCTACGTTGTATTCCTATTTCTGCGAGATCCATCTTAATATTATCCTACCATCTACGGCTAGGTCTTCCTAATGGTCGTTTTCTGATTTGAATACCAGTTAAAACTGTGGAAACTTTCATATTTTCTTCCATTCTGGCTACATGGTTTGCCCACCTGAGCCTCCTAGATTTGATGACCCTAACAATGTTCGGTAAATGGTATAGATTATGTAGTTCCTCATTTTGAAGTTTCTGTCATTCTTCATTCTCGTTTCTCTTGAGTCCGAATAATTGTGTCAGGATCTTGTTCTCAAATACTTTCAGTCTATATTCTTCCCTCAGAGTAAGCGACCATGTTTTGCAACCATACAGAACGACAGGCAAGGTTATCGTTTTATATATTTTAAGCTTCAAATTTCCCGACAGAATTCGCGACGACAAGAGATTTTGAACTGAATAATAACACGAATTTCCCTGCTTTTAGTCGAAATTTATTTTCTCTGTGAATATAATTTTGGTCTGTTAATATTGATTGTAGATATTTGAAAGTATCCACTTTATCAAAAGTAATGCATCTATAATTTGCAGTATTACAATCCAGACAAACTTCCAAGTATTTGGTTTTCTCTGCATTTCTTTCTATTGTTTTCCTATCATCCCCTATTACATTTACATCATCAGCATACGCTGTGACCTGGTGAATACCATTCATCTCTAGACCTTGATTACTACCGTACAACATCAATTTTTATGTTTGTAAAAGAAAACTCGTTTTTCTCGAGAACTTCTCATGACGATTCAGACTCGCTTATGTAATTTTATTGCTCATCTTTAAACATCTTTTATACGCTAACAATAATGTAAATTTAAGTATGAAAAATCAACTAAATTAAAACAGAATATGTATTTGTTTTGCAGAAATATTTGCATCATTGTTTAGTAAATCTCTACCTGAACTTCTTCCAAGGACATTGTCTTCTTGAATTAATAATAATTTGGTTACTATACAGTATTCTTAGTCTGGGAAAGGCTGCATTCATATTACAAAGTGACTGTTAAATTAGGTTAAATGTATCCTCCTGTTTCTCTCCCACGCTTTCTCGAAATTATTCAGAGAGAGAGAGAGAGAGAGAATATCTGTATGTCTCTATTTTCTTTTCTCCCTTCCTCTCTCTCTCTCTCAGTCACGGTTAAAGAGAGGAAGAGAGAGAGAGAGATAAAAATAGCTTTGAAATACATCCACAGTTCTGAAATATTTATCCAGCTGTCCATCAAAAAGCCATGAAAACCTGTGATCATCGAATCTTGTCTCTGGCGTGAGTGTATGCAACGCTGTGGAAAGTTTTTGCTCAAAGTGAGTAGAGTCACAGATTTCTCTGGTGTGGAAAACAAAATCAACTGACATAACGGTTGCTGATGCTATTTAAAATGTATAAAAATACCAAAGCTCTCTCTTTCTCATTTTCTTTATTAATAGCCTTCGAAACGTTATGTGTAGAACTCGAAAATATTGTAGAAAGGTTATGTCTGTTCGTCAATGGAAACACATATACCAGAGCAAAACCGATAAGAGGTGGCGAAAAGCGATTTTTTTAAATATGGATTCAGTCACCCAAAAATATGTTCCAGCACTTCCCTTAACTGGGTGTTCAAGCCGAAAGCGGTAGAAATATACCATAAAGAGAAAACAGTAATTTATAACGAAAATCAGTCTTTTGATATTGATTCGTTGCATCTACGCTTTTAAAAAAATATTTCTTTTTCAAAAACGGAAGTGGTTGAAAACTACTACAATTTCCGGGTACTACCACTTCCGTTTTCAATATTGATCTTGATAGAGGACAAATGGTAAGAGAAACCTAGAAATTATTTTATAATGCAGATTTAGCATTGCCATCCTTATTCATCGAGAACTCTCTAGTGACAACCCGGGTTCGTTTCCTGCAGGAGTTCATATGGTTCGAATCTTACCTTAAGCTGTAGATCCAGCAGTGATGGCGTGGGTCAACAAAAGCTTGACCCATGACCCACTGACTTACCACCCACGTTATCCACTCTGACCCACGTCCCACCATGACTCACCATCCACTGTGACTCCCTCTGATCCACCAAAACCCATCGTCATCAACTCTGACCCGTAATCCACGCCATCCTTTACACTGACTAAACAGTTTACCCTTGGAATATAAAATAAAGGCTCTGAAATTATCACTAATTATAATCGGAGTTTAAATTTATACAGTCAACCGCTCAAGCACCGCCTCTGTTACAATACCGATGGAACTGACCTTTACGCTATAAAATAAGAAAATGTTATGGGCTATATTACGATGAATTTTAGTTTATTTATCATATGTAATTATTTCCTTGTTGAATCACAGATACATTTCACTGGAAAATGAGATGAAATTTAAAAGTCTCAAATCCAGGAAAAGTAGGGCAACGTAAAGAAAAAAGTGTAGAATTCGACTTTTCTCAAAAGCCAAGTAGTAAATCATATTGCTATTATTACAATTACAAATATCAATATCCAAAAGTGCTTGAGATTGTTTTTTCACTTCATCTGAGATAAGTAAATAGAACCAAACGAAAAAGGAAGAGAAATAGAGGCCTTGAAAGTAAAACGTAGACAAATTCACTAGCGTTCAGAAGTTGCTGTCTACAATGCACTGGGCGTGGTTCGGTGGGTCAGAGTAGGTCACCTCCTGTTGACCCACGATCTACTGTCACACTCATAAATCTTGACCCAGATCCACTAACCCACTCCGTCTCTGAGATCATATACTCTCGGTACTGGGGTGGCATGGTGCCTCACTGCCTGTGCGCTTACCTCTAGTGCATGGGGTCCCTGGTTCGACCCTCGGCGAAGTAAATTTGTGGTGGACAATACCGTGCCGGTGAATTTCCTCGGAGTACGCCTATTTGCTTCCACATTCTCAAACCAGTAATTTTTCTTACATCATTCACTTGTGACAATCATCGTCTCCTTTAGCCCAACAGGCATACTCGTGGGACATAAAACTGTGTGATTTCATTTCATTTCATTTTAGCCTCAGTGCTAAACAGGATGCCACACTCTAAATGACCAACCAACCAATTTACTCGTGTAATCCAGCCGGAAGTGATAGAGTCCAACAATTTCCGGTTTCAATGCCGATCAAAGTAGAGGGGAAAAACGGCCCACTTCTGTCTGCAGTGACATCATTTCAGATTTTTGGCTTCCGGGAGGGATGGAGGGTAAGATTCTTCACCCACAGAAGAGTTTCGTGGTATTTATTAGTATATTAGTATACAATTCATTAAAATATATGTATTTCTCAAACTCAACAGGGGAATTACCTCCCTTTACCGTTCCCAATTGATACCCCTGACCGGAAGTGATAGGAATTTACCGTTTCTAGTTTCAACATTAATCCTAATAAAACAAAGCATAGAGAATGGTACTAAGATGTCATTATTGATACGGATTCTGCGTTTCAAGAATAGGTTCTATCTCCGATCTCATCTCTATATTAAAACCGGAAGAGTGATATATATATATACAGGGTGAGCCATTTTAATTAATTCACGGAAATGTCTGAAAAATGATAAAACATAGAAGAAATCTTTGAAGTACACGTTATATATTGCTAAGGAAGAAAACCAATTCCGCCAAAAGTACCCCTCCCCGCCCCCCGTAAATGGGGGTCAGGGAGGGTAACTTTGAAATGTCAAATGGGAACATGGGTCGAGTAATACCTTGTTCGAAAGGTCTTGGAAAACTAAGTAACGCTGTACCAAAAGATGTTCCATATTGTGCACCGGTTTCAAAATGGCCGCCATAATATGGTTCGGAAACTCCAGTACCCGTAGTGTGAAAACCATGGAAGGTAAATGAATGGAACAAAATTGAAATACGTAAATATCATAGGGCATATCGAACGGTGTGGTCCCTGTGATTCCAGTGGCCTCCCTAAAGGGGTCTTGGGGGCTAACTTCAAAATTTCAAATAGTAACATGAGTCGAGTGGTACCTCGTTCGATAAATCTTGCAAAATCTAACATATTGCAGGAGAAAACGATTGATGTGAAATGGCAGTGTTCTCTAAAGGCCGCCGAAACATAGTATCCGTGTCAGAGAAAAGGTTTAGTACCCGTAGTATGAAAGGGATTGGAGATAAATCAACAAAAGAAAAACTGGAGTAGCTAACTGACGTAAGGCACATCGAGAGGTGTTGTCGGGGTGACTCCAAGGGCAAACTGAAATGTATCCGGGGCCAACTTGAAAATTTCAAATAGCAACTTGAAGCAAGTAACATCACGTTACATAGACAAATTAATATCAAACAGCTTCTGTAAGAAAATTTTCGACATGAGACACCGTTTTCAAAATGATCGCAAAGACATGGTGACTGTGTCTAAGAAAACATCTAGTGGTCATAGTATGCATACGGTTAGACATAAATGAAAATAACGAAAATTAAATAGGAAAACCACGGAGGCGTTCCAAGGCTCGAGAATAATGCAACAGAGATAAAAAATATTAGAGTAAAATTGCCATAATGTATAGAGAGAAATCCAAGTCCTGCAAAATAATCTCTCCCTGCGCTCTGTATGTGAGTGGGGTGGAAAGTGAAGTGAAAGTTCAAACGAGAACTCTACTTTAATTCGTAAATTAAGGCTAACCTTACAAATAGGTATGGTGTGGTTGAAACATTTGTTTGTAAGGATGACGCTGTAGTGACTAAAAAAAGAGAAACTTTTATGCAATGCGTGCTGGTTATTCAGAAAGCATTTTGGGGATTACGTACACACCGTTTCGTCCCTCAAGCTCACAATATGACATGAATGCTAATAGTTAATCAAAATGTAATTGTGGCCATCCGCGTTAACTTAGTGCACCAATTCTCTATGCATGAAGTCTGCCTTCCAAACAGCATTGGGTAGGTCAAGCGTACGCCCGAACCGTTGTCCGGTCAGACATTGAAATTTTGAAGTTAGCCCACAAGACCCCTTCAGGGAGGCCACTGGGATTACATCATTCGATATGTCCCATGATACTTACGTATTTCAATTTTGTTCCATTCATTTACCTTCCGTGGTTTTCATACTACGGGTACTGGAGTTTCCGAACCATATCATGGCGACCAGTTTGAAACTGGTGCACAATATGAAACATCTTTTGGTACAGCGTTACTTAGTTTTCCAAGACCTTTCGAACGAGGTATTACTCGACCCATGTTCCCATTTGACATTTCAAAGTTACCCTCCCTGACGCCCATTTACGGGGGGTGGGGAGGGGTACTTTTGGCGGAATTGGTTTTCCCCCTAAGCAATATATAACGTGTACTTCAAAAATTTCTTCTATGTTTTATCATTTTTCAGATATTTCCGTGGATTAATTAAAATGGCCCACCCTGTATATATATATATACTACTTCCGTTTATAATATTGAATCAACATAATTTGGAAATCTATCATAATTTCACAATGCGAAACGAAACTCATGCTCTCTCGTGGCTTAGCAGTTAGCGTACGCTCCTTTGCCACGGAAGACTCAAATTCGATTCCCAGTTGGAGCTCATGTGCCTCGGCTTCAAAATTTAAGCTGTAGGTCCGCGGCTCACAAAGCCTTGCTGTTGAAAGAGATGTTAAAAACCAAATCAAAATCGAATGTGCACCAACAGTTTTATACAATTTTGTAAGCTTCATGAAAAAATTGAGATAATAAGTGCAATTCAAATATTTATTTTATAAAGAACTTGACAGAGAAAATAAAATCATTCTCTAGAATGCGAAAGTTCGTTGTCTTAATGCATGGCCCAGTCAATTCTCAAGATATTTCCTTTAAATATTTGTTCTATTCGTGTGTCCGTCCAGATTAGTTGATGGATCGTCATCACTTTTGTCCAGGATGTAGAGAGTAAAAAATTACGAATTCATTTCGTTGATGAGCGTAATAATGAAACCGGAAATGGTAGAAATCAACTATTTCAGGTCTTAACCTCGATCGCTATAGAGTGAAAATGGTAATAGATAGCGAGAAGCGATTTCTTTCAATCGATTAAGCGTCTCAAGAATACATTTCATCTCCATCCTTAACTCTCTACTAAAACCGGAAGTGATAGAAATCCACTACAACTTCCGGTTTTAATATTGATCTACGTAGTGCAAAAGCAATACGAGATAACGAGAAGTGATTTACTTGGAATCAATCTAGTATCTAAGAATAAAAACTGTCTTCTCTCCTAACTCTCTCTTGAAACCGGAAGTGGCACAAATCCATCACTTCTAGCTTTAACGTTGATCGCTATAGAATTAAGCAGTAATAGGTAGCGAAAAGCTATTTTCTGCAATCAATTAATCGTCCTAAGAAAATATTTCACCTGCATTTTAACCTCTATACTATAACTTCTAAACAAACTAAGGTAGGTACAGGTAAATACGCCCTATTAAGGATGTTGGATTTTTTATGACCTTTTCATGAAACACAAAGAATAAAACATGTGCGTTGGAGATTAGCATTTTCCGCGTGTAGAAAAAATAATGTGACAATGATGTGACTCACTTCTATTATGTATCCAAGGCAAAAGAAAAAAGTGTTACAAAGTGGCGTATTTACCAACACGTGCAGATAATTACGCCAATTCTAGGATACTACTAGAAACCTGTAATAAATCTCGCAACTGCTTACATCGTCTGTATTATACGAATTCAAATATTACTACACAACATGGCTGAAGCAAAAAATAGAATAACCAGAGTGCAAGATGAAGATAAAAACATAAAATATAAAAACGATAATCTCAGAGTTGAAATGAAGTTCCAAACTGCAAAGTCCATAAGAAGACAAAAAAACAGTGTCACTGTACTGTGACTTTTTTAAAAAAAACCTACACCGATATTACATGGAACATGTGGGACAAATGATACATCTTTTCTTCTGCAGTCAGTTCTGCACAAGCCCTGGCGTATTTCTCTGCATTATGGTTTGCATTGATTTAGTAGCCATGGAATCACAAATACTGAAATTACACTTACAAACAAAGTGTTCCTAGACGGACACAAAATAAGTCGGATATTGCTCTAAACAATCAGCAATGTTCTGAGTTAGCACGGTACTAATAACGGATTCTTACCTGTATTGAAATAATAACGTCCTTCCGCGAACCCGAAGCAAACATCTCTGTACAGCGTGGCTCTCTCAGCGCTGTCTCCTGGATTATTCGTCAAATCGGTTCTGTCCAAGACCGTGGCACATATTGGAGGTGCATTCTAGCGGATTTCGTCAGAAATGTCCCGGTACTGAACATTTGGCCTATTTAGC
This sequence comes from Thermobia domestica, assembly GCF_964235325.1. Taxonomy (NCBI): domain Eukaryota; kingdom Metazoa; phylum Arthropoda; class Insecta; order Zygentoma; family Lepismatidae; genus Thermobia; species Thermobia domestica. The sequence goes on from NC_137471.1 coordinate 47,315,741, forward strand.
TGCACTGGCGTATATACCTGCAGTTACCTTACTTAATTAAGACATGTTACTATTCATTAAAATAATATATTTTCCGACTGTAAAGTAAACGAGCTATGGTTCAATGAAAATGTAACCAATTTTACCGCCAATACGTATTTCGTTATCCGATGCATCTATCGCCCGCCTTCATCATGTGTGTCCAACTACTCCGTAAACTAAGTCAATTTCAATTCAAAACGTTGGCATGTGAGAAGGGTATAAATAACATTTATGCAAAAAAATATACTTTAAGAAATAGAAATTAAAGTTTACCGTATATATTAATAGCTTTAACATATATGCATTTAGTATGTATTCACGGTATTTGTAAAATAATAAAAGATTACGTAAACTGTAATACCGTAAACAAGTGTAAGTAAAATTTGTGTAATTTGTAATATTATTAACAGGTATAAATAAAAGTGTGTCGCCAAGTGAACTTTGTGGTGGACAGAGATCGTGTGCGTGGGTTTTTCTAGGGTCTCATCCATTTCCTACCACTTTATTCATCCATTTCTCATCGTCACCATCTCGTTTAGCCTAGCCAACATAATCGTGGGACGTAAAATGTAAAGATTTCCATTTCATTTCATTTCAAAAGTGTGAGTGCAATCCACTAGCATACTAAGAAGAGAAAGTATTCGCTCATAGTACATAAGATACACTACGAGCGCAAAGCATTCAATGCTGAGTTGTGACATTTTGATTTTTCACGAATGTAGATAACAGTTTGTTTTTTTTTTTCACAAAAAGACAATTATCAATTCTGAAGCAATCCATTTCTCGCAGTAGAAGCGAGAAGACATAGAATGATTTACTGTGTTTCAGAGTTGCTGCCAAATAATTTTGTTTCGCCTTTCGGATAACTCATTTTTTCGCCTTTGTTTATTTCATTAATTTATTCACTTTTATAGTTGTTTTTCGAAACATCCTCAGTTCGATGGCCAAGTTGCTGTAGGCTTGCGATTATAATCTGAAGCTACATATTAATTTTATATCCACAATCGGTCTTTGATTGAAATTTACATGTCTTTAGTGTGCACTTAAAGTGTGAGCACAACCACATACCATCACAATACAGGGTGGTCCAAAAGTAGATATACACCCCTGCATTGATCAAGTATAACATTCTAGCTTATAGGTTTATTTGCTTTGGCTCTTCCAAGTTTGAGATATAAGTAAAAACACATTAAGAACAAATAATAAAGAAACTAAATCTACCTAATGGATAGGGCCTGTATGTATACCTACTTTTGGGCCACCCTGTATTAGTGCTGCTAAAACTTTAAGTTTTATCAAGGGATAGATAATTAAATTCGTGTGTATATTAGATTTATACTAGTTTTTAATTACATTTGTCCACAATTATTTTTTGTTTAATTCAAAACCATTACCGTGTGTGTTAATATATTTAAATCATCACACACACACATCAAGGTTGCAATACCGCCACAACTCAAAAAAATTAGTTTTGAGTAAATTGCATTTGAAAGTGTTCGTAATATATTTACTTTAATGATATTCACTAGTGAAACTAGCGCTCTCGTGCAGCTTCTAGAAAAGCTAGGGCATGATTCTTATATTGCCGGATAGACGGCAGACTCACTAATCCGAATGTATACATAACTTACAATTGACAATATTTGAGTTGTGGTGGGGTTGCAGCCGTGGTGCTATATATGGTACTTGTATCGATTATGGCCCGAGTCCCTAATATTGCCCACCCACCATATCTCTGTAGATTTACGTTGGTGCTATTAGATGACAGTATAAACTGTGTCCTCATGACAAGCGTAAACATATTTGTGCAGCTCAGAGGACATAGTTTATATTGTCATCTAGTAGCACCAACGTAAATCTGCAGAGATATGGTGGGTGGGCATATTAGGGACCCGGGCCATAATCGGTACAAGTACCATATATATATATATATCAAGGGCTCCGATCCTGGGGGGCCAGGGGCCTGACCCCCCAAAGCTCATGAGGGCTCCTATTTTATTTATGAATATACGATATTTGGCATAATTTGAATGCAATTTGTCTTAAAATCCTCATATACACACCTTCTGCATCTGAATGCTTCCACCCCCCAAATTTACAGAGAAATCGGCGCCCTTGATACCAACATGAAACATAATATTCATGTTATGTACCTTACCTGCAAGTTGTGTTCTTTTCTCTAGTGCAAAATTAACAGCACTGGTGTCCAGCAAGCACAATGCACCTTACACCCGTCGCTGATTATTTTATTTTATTTTATTTTATTTATTTTATTTATTTTATTTATTTTATTTTATTTATTTATTTTTTTTTTGTAACATTGCGTCCTCTTTCCTTACGAAACATTTATTTTCATCTCCAATGTGCCTTAATTCTACTTGCAATTTACGAGAGACTACACATATGGGATAATGCAATATTTCGACTTAAGAGTAGTGGATGGTTCTTCTGTTCTTCACACTACTTTTATGGAATTTATATGGATAGTGTTATTACTTACTGATAAAAACAATGTGTATGTAAGTGTTGTCTTTCGAGCTGTACCCATACCGGTTCCAGAAAACAGAAACAATTAAAATCTTTAAAATATTGACTAACCTTGTTTCAACAAATACCAATTCAAATAAAGTTCCAGAATTGCAACTCTTCAATCAACACTAAAACCCTTCGTATCTTCAATCTCTTTAAAATGAAAAAAAAAACAACTTTTTTAGTTTATATATCTGACAAAGAAAATATTTTAAGTTATTACGTTTTAAAATTACCTAGTTACTTTTGAGACACTCTGTATACAATTTGCAATTTTTTTTTTTAATCGATAGTTGGGCATATTAAATATATCATATTTATAATTTGTGCTATGCGAAACCGAAACTTGGATATTAACGATTAGAACTGTTGGGAATATGAATATGAAAAAGAGTATGAAAAAGAAATTTAATAAGAAAGTATTAGAAATAACAAGAAAGAAAGTACAAACATTGAAGAGAATTACGAAAACGCATTCACATACTGAAGAGACATGTTCTTGTGGATGCAATAGAATTATGATGAAAGGGAAAAAAGAGACAGGTAGAGGAGAACTACAAGGTGATCCGAAAGTGGGCGTACCCCAACCCTTTAGTTTCAACAGTATAATGTTAGTTATGGTAGAATGTCTATACACAGTTACCTTGAAGTCTTAAGAGTTATAAACATCGGTATGATCACCATCCATGTCGTAACACAACTGAATTCTGCGCCAAGTTCTCGCAGATGTTTTGCGGAGACGTTTCCTAGCCGTTGGATTGGAAGAGGTTGTGCATCTTCACCAGCTCCCTCTGCCTGGCCTCCAAGAAGTCCCGATCTGACGACACCAGACAATGCTCTCTGAGGTTTCATAAAGCAACAAGTAAGAAACACTCGATATCACACAACGCAGGAATTACAAACAGCTGTGGAACACGCCTTCACCCTCGTGACTCCGGAGTATCTCCGCAAAACGTCTGCGAGAACTTGACGCAGAATTCAGCTGTGTTACGACATGGATGGAGATCATACTGATGTTTATGACTTAAAACTCTTAAGACTTCAAGGTAACTATGTACAAACATTCTACCATAACTAACACTATACTGTTGAAACTAAAGGGGGTACGCCCACTTCCGGACCATCGTGTATTTTTCACCCTGAGAGAAACTGAACTCCCTTTATACCCCTTCATTAGGATACATATTGTAATGAACTGACTTAATAAAAACCCGGTTGGACCAAAGTACTAACTATATTGAACAACTCATTTCAAAATATACATTCGTTTCGTCCTCTATTCCTCATTTCGTTACATTCGTTACCTCGTTTTGTCCTCTATTCTAGTTCCACAAATCACTTCATAATTACTCCACTTTGATTAATCATACGTTCAGCCTCCTTTAGCCTAGATGGCATAATCGTAGAACGTAAAAACAGAAATTTAATTTCAAGTGTCTCGCACACTGTACTCTGGCAACGCTGATTGCGTCATAAGGCTGAACCACCTAATTCAGTTTACTGATTCATTCTAATACTTTAATGTGGCTTTTGTTTGTCTGTTTGAAGTTTAATGCTCCTATTCGTCAGCGAGGCTATATAAGTTGTCAGGGCGCGTCCACCAGATCCGGACCCAAGGGCGCTGATCCTGGGAGGAGGGCCGAGGGGGACCGGGCCCCCCAAAGCTCATGTCGGCCCCCTATTGTATTTATGAATATACAATATTTGGCATAATTTTGAGTGCAATTCGTGTTAAAATCTTCATATATATATATATATATATATATATATATATATATATATATATATATATATATATATATATATATATATATATATACCTTCTGCATCTGAATGCTCCTCCCAAATTTACAGAGAAATCGGCGCCCTTGTCCGGACCCCCTCCCCAAACGACCTAACTCACCATATACTTATTTAGCAAAGGGAAGTGATTTATGTAGCATGGACATCTGATTTTACATTTCATCTGTATTGCATCTTTACCTTTGATTTTTCTCTTATAAAAGCAATCTATCATTTTTTCTGAAAATATAGGTGAAAGTATTTTACAATTGCTTGTCGGGTACAGAATAATATCCATTTAATACTACGTAGACGTAGTGACTTGTAGTATTGATCACCAACAAAAATGTATGGGTATGCACCTGTAAGTCTTCAACCTTCAGCTTATAATGAGATCCAAACAATCTGAAAGTTTAAAAACCGAACCTGTCTTCATCGCCAAAGGCACGTATATTACAGTTATTTTAGAACTACTCTGTATTACAATGCAGTTTCGTTTAACATGTATCTAAGACAAATCTTTTCTTCTTGTTGAGTTGAGTTGAGTTGATTTTAGTTTAGCGTCCCTTTCAGCAGCGAGGCTATATGAGACGTGGACCTACTGATTAACGTGGAATCCGAACCACATGAGCTCCCGCCGGGAATCGAACCCGGGTCTCCCACGCCAAAGGCGCGTACGCTAACCGCTTAGCCACGGAGGAGCTCCTTTTCTTCTTGTGAAAGGAACAATGTTAAGGAATTATCACTCCCTTTTTCATCTGCACCTTTGTAGAAGACAAGCCACACGCTAAAGCAAAGAAACGATGCAAAGTAGTTTGAAGTTATACGACTAAAAGAAAAGAGGGAAAAAAGGAAGGCCTGGCGTGCTACACCGTAATTGGAGTTCCTTAACGGAAACTCTTTAGTGCTTCTGACACTCGATATCGTAAAGGTTGACACAAATGTATACCCAACATCCTCTTACATATCGATTTTTAAGAGCGCCTCCAGGCTTTCCCCCAGCCCCATGAAAACCTGAACGAGCTGCTGCTAAAGAAAGCCTGTTTGTTGTATCTATAACAGACCTCCTACCATTTCGCAGCCACGTTTCAATATTTGATGACGAACGAAGCATCTTCAATTTTCCCTACATTCCCTCTTTAGCTCCAGCGAAAAACCTACCAGAAAGGAAGAAGAACACTATTTGAATGGGATTCTTTTAGCAAACTTCAAGACATGCGTATAAGGCATAAGTATATATATATATATATATATATATATATATATATATATATATATATATATGAAGCTTAAACTTCAGTGTGCAGCCCATTTTTTTGTCAATCCTCTTTCCAAAAGGCTTATATTTTCGTAGTTTTACTTTTCTATTCTAACTTTGAGCAGAAAGTTCTCTAAAGACGCTGTATCGTCTTTCATGGTTGTCTAGGCTTAATGCTGGAAATATAATATGTAAAAGTTTCATTCTCTTTTGTCTAGCAGGACAATGCATTAAAGGAACATGTGGTGCAGAGAAAGCAACTAAACTTTTGTTACTTTTTTTTCTTTCTTCTTAAATTTTTGATCCTAATAAGAAAGATAGGCTGAGTTCTGGAGTGATATGTCTGGGTTATTATTAGATGGATATACTATACTTGTATTCTAACGCTATTCTCAGAAATTGTGTTTGGATATAGATTTTTAAGGGGGTTGGTTTACCAAAATTCCTTCACATATTTACCCTGCTCGTTCATCTGTCCGAGAGACAAAAGAATCCCAAAAACTATTTGATCGATCAGCATTAAATTTAGTCACGGTATAAAGAGTCAAAAATTAGGAATTTGAGTTCGTTGATGGAGGCGAAACTTACGCTGAAAATGGTGGAAATCAATCATTTCCAGTTTTCACTTTGATCACTTACAGCGCAAGACGGTAATAGATAGCTGAAATGTTCCAAGGATACACTTCACCTCCATCCTCAACTCTCTACGTAAACCAGAAGTGAGGAAAGCCAACCATTTCCGGTTTGTCACTTTAATCACTATAGAGCAAAAATGGATAGCGAGACGTGGTTTAAGTGTTACAGGAATATGTTCTGTCTTCAATCTAACATCTGTATTAAAACCGGACGTGATACAAAATCAATCACTTCCTGTCTTAGCGATGATGTCTATAGAGTAAGAACTACAATAGCTGGCGAGAAGATATTTTCTGCAATCCATTAAGTGCTCCAAAGGTATATCCCATCTCCATTCTAGTTGTCTAAGTATAAAACCGGAAGCTTGGAAGTCTACACTTCCAATTTCAGTATTAATTAAGAAAATATTACCCTATACAAACCATGATCCTTGACATGGTGTACAAGTGACAGTGCTAGTTCTTTCAAAAATAGCTTTAAATGTACGGCACTATAATAGCCAAGTAGATACTGACCAGAAAGGAGCACAAGAAGAATATAGTATACATTTGCTGACGGAGAACGGTCATTTTACACGGAATTGTTCAACACAATTGTGTTTAATATACAGATGGATCAAAATAAGGTTGTATTTATGGAAAAGATGCTCAAAATGGGAACTGTCTCTCTGTAAACACACTTGCATCCTGAGAGCAACATTCTGGTGGTAGCCGAACAACTCTCGACCATAATTTCGTTAATTGATGACATCGGTGACCAATGTCTTCAGTTCTTCAATAGTTCCTTACAAAACTCCACAAATGAAAATCGGGGGCAGGAGTTATGGTGACATACGCCAGCTTCCTTTTCAAAGACTACGCAAAACATTTTGTCATTCCCATTCTATATTTGCATGTGTTGTTATAGTTCTTTGTGGACTACTACGCTTCCTGGAGCATTAGATTGCCCCTTTCGTATTCCACTTCTTCACCAAGTTAAAAATTGTCGGCTTGAAGGATGTATCTCTGCAGTTAAGATGTATAAATATATAAATATAAAATTAAAAGTGGCCATGTTCATGAGTTAATAACTCTTCAACCATCCGATCGATCTCAATCAAATTTTCAACATAGATGTAGTTCGAACCTGGGAAGTTTTTTATTATTTCATTTTGATGGTAGAACTTAGAAGGGGAGGAGGGTAAATATATGAAATGAATAAAACTTAATAACTATTGCACCACCCGACCGATCTTGATCAAACTTTCAACATAGATAAGATTTGGATCTGGGGTGGTTTTTATATCCCTTTGACGGTAGAACTTAGGGAAGGAGGAGGTGAGGGAAGAGATATATAAATATAAATAAAACTTAATAACTCTTGAACCACCTGACCGATCTCAATCAAATTTTCAACATAGATGACGTTCGAGCCTGGAATTTTTTTAAAAATATTTTCACTTTGACGGTAAAACCTACGGGAGGAGGAGGAGAAGAAAATATTAATATATAAAAATAAATAGAGTTTAACTCTTGAACCACCCAACCGATCTCAATTAAGTTTTCAACATACATAACATTTCGGCCTGGGTTAATTTTTATCATGTCGTGCCCCGCAACATGGAGAGGGGAGGAGCATATATAAAAATCATCGAAAATGACAATATCAAAGAGCGCTTTAGTAATAGTAAAAGCGGAACATATTACTATTTTTCCTTAATTTAACCCAGCGAAATCGGGGTGCGTCTTAGATTCGATGATGTCTTAAATTCGAGTAATTATCGAGAAATTCTTAATTAAATATATTATTAACGTGTTATTAAAACTATTTTGCTAGCCATACATATCTTTAATTTTATATCGTATTCAATCATTCAGACATCAATAATGTCCTGCGTTTGAAAAAGAAGTGCGGGTTTGCTAGTTTATTTTAATGATAGGAAACTAAAACATACATTATTTTTTCTTCATTATCTCCATGCACTTCAACGCATTTTTCCTAATGTTTTACATTTTTTTTATTCCGTTGGACAAAAAAGTTTTCCAGTTGCACCTGTAATCAATTTTGCACCGTATCATTAACTAGCTGATTATTGACGTTTAAATTTCTTAACTTCTGCTGATGATAAGTGTTTCCAAACCATGCTCACAGCCTTGCTTTCAGGTTCGTGATGATATACCCAAGCTTGATCTACAGTAACGATTTGCTGTAAAAATGCATCTCCCTCGTGACGATAACGGGCCAAATATTTACGAGAGATGCCCAACTTTTGTGTCTTATGCTTCGCGATAAACAGCTGTCAACATATGATCTTGAAGTTTTGCTGGCGTCTACTATTAATCCAATGTTCTCGGGATTGCTGCCAGAGTGAGTGTTGCTGTGCTGAGCTTTCGTTACCATACAGCGGCAACATCTTCAGAGCTATGTGTTGGAGTGTGCTGGTCGTACAATTTATATTGTTGTCTTTAAGAATCGCTGTGTTTCTATTGGTTGTTCTTGTTGGCCAATGGCGTGCTCTGATTTTGATTTTGCTGCAGTTTCCACCAGCAAAATCAGAGCACGCCATTGGCCAACAAGAACAACCAATAGAAACACAGCGATTCTTAAAGACAACAATATAAATTGTACGACCAGCACACTCCAACACATAGCTCTGAAGATGTTGCCGCTGTATGGTAACGAAAGCTCAGCACAGCAACACTCACTCTGGCAGCAATCCCGAGAACATTGGATTAAAAGCTGTCAACATACTTTGCTTGCATTCGACGAATTATTTCCACAGGTTTAACATCTTCCGTAAACAAAAAGCGAATCACTGCCCTCAATTTTCCCTTGATGCAGATCACCAATGAAGCTGCAATGTTTAACGGTTTGCTACACTCCAACGACTAACGCGGGAATAAGACTGACACATTGCATAGAAGTGTTACAGACGACACTAATTCAGCGCTGGATACGAGCAGTGTTACCAAAGCCTAGCGCGAGATATTGCAAAAGTCCCTATACTTCTTGACTTCCCCTCGTACGCAAAACACAAATACCTCTTTATAGCTTTCATGAATATCAAACGAACTATGTATTCTATTTATATTAAAACCTATTTTAAATCCTGAGTCTGTTGTCTTTAGTTGCGCATGATTTGATTAGAAGGTATTGACGTGCAACAGGATTAGTAACATTATCGTAAAGCATATTTTTTCCTTAAAAAATTCGATTAAATATTTCTTTTCTTACAGAAAACCGGATGACTTGAAGTCGACGCCAGGTCGTCCTCCTTGTCGAAGTGGTGCTTGCAGAGTCTGCTTGAAAAGCTTTAAGCCTGATGAATTCTTCCGAGTGTGCTGTGAGTGCCAACAGAAGGTCTGCGAAGATTGTGCATCGTACTCTAAAGACGCCGGAAACCAAGATGAGGTAGGTGGTCATTTTTCATTTATAAGACTCCTTTTACCGCACCAAGAAAAGACCACACACACAGCACTCCATCCTATATTGGAAGCTTTTTCAATACAGAACATTTTTGCAACGAATTACTGACAAGTGCCTCGTCTTCATATCGTTTTTTTCTGTTTTTTAAAGCTATTCTATATATATATATATATATATATATATATATATATATATATATAAAGAGCGCTACAAAGTAGAAAATAAAGCACTATATGCAGAAAATATTTTTAAAGCTATGCAAGTCAATAAAGTTTTTAAAGTCTGTTCCAAGGAAGATGTTATAAAATAGAAGATCTGCCCATATGTGTCTTCATCATATTAACTCAATAAAGCCAAAAAATAACCGAGCATCGGCACGTCTGATTGGCTACTCTCGTTTCCGCGATGAATATTGGCTCAAAACATTGCGATCTTATTGGACAGAGTGGGCAGAGTAGGGATAGCGAAATTGTGATGTATGGCTTCAAGGTTTTGTTAGATAAGCATATCCTCTATTTTATAATATCCTTGGTTCCAAGTCACATAAATTAGTGCCTAATATAAATTTACGGTTTCAATATTAATTTTATTAGGAATGTGTTTGTTGTCTTGAGATAGATTTCAAGTCTTTTTATTAATAATAGTAGCGGTTTAGCACTTTAAATTTATCTTTTGCATTTTAGGGTTTTTTTAATTATCTTCTGCTTTTAGGCTTTTCTTCATTAGATTCTACTTTTTAACTCATTTATTAGTTTATGGTTTTCGGCTGCATTTTCTTCAAGTCGGGTAATACATTTTTTTAAAAAATAAAGTTTAATTTCTACATTTTCTTTATCTGATGGTGAGTATTTTAGGGAAGTACCTATATTAAAGGTAAGACACTACCTACTAAACATATATAAACATATTTGTAATAAAACAAGAACTACATCCATTACTAACACAAATATCTCAAGTAAAAAACACAAAAATCACAATTAACGCAAGTATTTGTAATAAAAGAAAAAAACTTACACCTATAACTAAAAAATGTGTCAGCCATTTTGGTTACGTTACCCACAGGTAAAGAATTAGAGGAGATCTTTCTTATATAAGGAAGAAAATAACGACTTGGTAGTGGCATAGGCAAGGGGGGGCCAGAGGGGCCGCCACCCCCCAAAGAGGTCCGAAAATGTACTTTGGTACTTTGATGTTTGTAATTTTCTAAAATATATTTTTATGTTTATATATTTTTTTGTTTGTAATTTTTCTATATGTATCTATAACAGCACTTGCCCCCCCAAACTCACATCTTGGCTACGCTACTGCGACTTAGTTTCTGAGTACCAACGACGGAAAGATATTTTAAACAATATGCACTTAAGAATTTATTTGATCATAACTGTCATCGTGATTGAAAGATACATTTTCATTTACACGTCTAAAAAAGAAACTAACAAAAAAATCAGAAATTAAAAACAAAAATCACAGTTAACGCAAGTATTTCTAGTAAAAGAAAAATTCTACACCCACATCCAACACAAATATCAGTAACTAAAAACATAAAAATCACAGCTAAGGCAAGTATTTGTAATAAAAGAAAAGTTACACCTACAACTAACACAAAAATCACAGTTAACGCAAGAATTTGTAATAAAAGAAAAGTTACACCTACAACTAACACAAAATATCTAAATAAAAGCAACGAAAACCCGCAGTAACATAAGTATCTGGAATAAAAGAAAGAAAGCTACATGTACTGCACAACTAACACAAAATACTACCCAGTTTTCCAATTCTGACGGAAAACTATGCATACCAATACTTTTTCACAACCTTTAATGAGCATCTTACCATGAAATATAATTTCGTGCATAATGCAAAACTTTCCACTGAGTGAATCTTTTTCTGTGACCACATTACAGTGTATATATATATATATATATATATATATATATATATATATATATATATATATATATATATATATATATAATTTTGATTCTGTATTTAATTTTATAATGCAAGCATAAAACAGATGGAAAATGTTGACTTGCTTCTTTGCACAGTACTTAATGTGCAGTGAATATTGTTGATTATTTAATTACATATTACATCAGAGAATATTATGTAAGAAATCTGATTCAAAATGGAAGAGAATTTTCATGGCCGACGACGATCAGACAGATTTTTCATTAAATAGTTGGTGAACTTTATTGTTTAACAGCGCAGAACAAGAAAAAAAAAAGGTTTAACGTAGTAAGTACATTTAATATCAACTGTGGAAAGACTGAGAGAAAAAATATATTCGAAAATAGTTTTCCTGACAAAAGAAGTAAAAATGGAAACTCTTTTTTTATAATTCCTAAATGCAATTTCATGATCTTTTTTTTTTTTTTTTTTTACTATTTCAACTACATCTTTCTTTCTCTACTAGCAGAAAATCATATTTATTTGACATAATTGTATCAGGTACCGTCTTTTTTTTTTTTTTAAGAAGTCCCGAAATTTCTCTACTGGTTTGGATTCTTTTGCTTTTCCTCTTTTTTTTCTCTCTCGTATTTCTTTCATCGAGTTTCTGGAAGTTTCCAGAGGAAGAAAATTTCTTTCCCTTTTCTCTAGTGTCATCTAAGTCAGACGTACTCTCTCAGAAATATCCTGTTTTTTTCTACTATCAATAAAGACAAATACATCCGTTGTAGTGTGTATTCGAAACTTCCCATTGAATGCTGCGAAGATTTTTTTTTTACTTTGTTTTAAAGTATAGTACACAGTTCTGAAATAAGAAAACTTAATTTTCTGAATCTTAATACTTATTGAAGATCGAGTAATTCTTAGGAGAGAATTGAATAAAAAGAACAGTGGTGAAAACTGGTGGTGAAGCAGACTGAACCCAAACTATGGCCGCGGTGGCTCGGTGGTCCTACGATTCTTTTTATAGAACAATATAGACCGTATTCTGATTCTCGCCTATATGTAGAGCATCTCAACAGGGTAAGAAAAAAGGATTTCACTCAACCTCAAGAACAACAACTATTCGCTCGCTTTTTAAAGGTAATATTTGACACGTGACAATTTTCTTTGTACTTGTATTGTACCATTCTGTTTCTTTGTTAATTAACTTTGTTCAGTGACAACATCACCTCTACCAAGTATCAGTTAGTTGTGCTAAATAGCTTGGTCATGTAACTTGTTTTCAGGAAATAAAAAAAAATTGGTTAAAAAGTGGTAGAACGTTCACCTCCTGTGCTTGGGGTCCCTGGTTCGATCCCAACTCGCGACGTGTGGACAAACACCGCGCTTGTGGGTTTTCTCGGGTTTTTCCCTTTTTCTTCCACTTTCTTCATTCCACCATTTCACTCATCTCTGATCATCACCGTCTCCTTTAGCATAACCGGCATAACCGTGGGAGGTAAAACTTAAAGATTTCGTTTTCATTTCACCTGTCGAACTTGCTTCTCGCTTTGGTTATGCAAACTGTTCCCTTCACGGATGCAACGCAATTGCACATATAAATTGTTCATGATCCAAGGAAGTCTTTTGCGTGCGTTATTTCTTCATAGAACAGAAAAACAACAGTGATCAATTTTAATCTCTAACTTATCATTATTGTGAACAATACAATGGCTAATTTTAACTAACAAACCTGTTAGTTATTGCAAAACAGTTTTTTTTTCTGTTACCTTCGATAGATTTCAATTCGTATGTCAATATTCGTTGCTAATAATGTATTTAGCGCGTTTAAATGGCCATATAATTCCATTTTTTCCTAGACATTTCCAAATTGAATCTCTCGAACAGTTTTCAACCGTACACGAATTTTATTAGCTTGGTGTAATCAACATGAATTGGTCCTTCAAATGGAATGCTTAGTTTCTCTACAGGCGAGTGCTTTGTCCCAAACTTCCCTTCTCAGTGGTAGACTGCTTACCTTCAGTATCGGATCACACGCCAAGTGAATTTGTGGTAGAAAACTTTGTGTCTGTGGATTTTTCTTAAGAATTTTTTTTTTCATTCTCTCCCATTTTCTTATTTTGTCAGTTCCTTCAATGACATTCACCTCTATTAACCATTTATGTCCTTTACCTTTAAGAGCATAATCAGTGGACATTAAAATAAAAAAAAAAATCGTTTCATTTCATTTGTTAAAATTGCTTGCGAAAACCTTCTCCATTCTTGTTCCGCAGAAGAACGGTGTGTTTTGTTTCATCGCAAGATTGTAAAAATAGACACTTGCCTTTACACTTTTCTTGTTTTCTTGTTTGGTCAAAAGCCTTCAATTTTCTTTCTTTTTAGTTCCATCTTAGTACTGTAGTCTCGTCTCTGAACTATCTTTCCGAAGATTGTTTTTCTTGTACCTCAACACATTGTTCTTTTGTTCTTTGCGATAGTAGTAGGTATTGTCAGCAACGGGGTGGGATCACTTATCAAGGTAACACGATTTACACCCTTGGCGTTGCTGCTACTGCCAAAGACACTTCCCTGGGGACTCATTTCCCCCAGACGACTCTGATACGATGCCTCTGCGGAGAGCTTACACGTTCGCTGAATGTATAGAAAAGGAGAACACAGGGACTTATTGATGTTACAGTGGGAGTCAAGGACATACATTTATTTCCCTTTTTTCCTTTTTTTTTTTTTTTTTTTTTTTTGTGAGTGTGTGTCCTTTCAATATTTCATGGTTAAAGGTGCGATCTCTAGTCGTAAAGGTGTTTTTACTATAAAAAGTAATATGTGTGTCCTGGTAGGAATATCTCTGTCATTTTCAGTAATATGTTACTTTCAGCGAAACACAAACATTCATAGATTCAGTCTGCTAGTTAACAGCACGTTTCTTACATATATAGTATGTAATACATAAATATACAAACTATCTGTTCCAGCGCAATACAAACTATCAATTTTATTATCAAAGACTACATTTTAGCGCCATAAAAGCTATCATTTTTATTATCAGAGGCATACATTTTAGCGCCACAAAAGCTATCAATTTTATTATCAATGGCATACATTTTAGCGCCACAAAAGACATCAATTTTATTATCAAAGGTATATATTTTAGTGCCATAAAATCAGTTTTCTTCGATTTTCTGAAAACCTTCAACCACATGGTCGCCCTTAGTGGGGACTGTATTTTCGAAAAGTGTTCAGTTCTTGAAAGTACATGTCAATAATATTAATTTACTTACTCAAATACTACTATAATGCAGGTGCGAGGTGTCAGTTCAATTAGCTCACAAAGAATGGACATGAGCCTGTCATTCGGACATCCGAATCAAACCTAGTCCATTCGATAAACATGACAAAGAGATGTTCATGCACAAAACATTAGGTGCCATGGACAACGGAATAAGTCCCAGGAGCCCATTAACCCTGTTAGTAAAAAGAAATTAGTAGACTCACATTGAAGAAGTATTAATAGCTATTAGATCAACATTGCTCACTGGAAAGTCATGGTTTATAGTTCATTCTCTTTAGCATGAAACAACCTTTGCAGAGATGCTATATATTAGGGCCCATAACCCTCATATGTAGATTGTATACCAATATACACTTTCTCCTCACACCTACAAGTTGTCTATCAATACAAAACTTGGTACACGCATTTCCTAACCACTATAATATTTTTCGAGATACATTTGGATTGTCTTCTTTTACCTGTGGCCACTCCAGAGAGGTCCAAGGTTGATGGGAGGGATTTCTGGAGGGAATTTTCCCGACATTCTCCCAATTTCCTTGTTCAAGTACGTTATGGGCCACAATACATGACACTTCTGGAAATCTTGTTTCATGCTGAAGAGGCTGAATTATAAACCATGACGTTGCAATGAACAGTGTTGATGCAATAGCTATTTCACTGCGAGTCGACGATTTTCTTTTTACTATCAAGACTAATGGGCCCCAGGAACTTACTCCATTGTACATGGCACGTAATTTTTTGTGCATGAACATATCTTTGTTATGTTTATCGAATGAACTAGGTTTGATTCGGATGTCCGGATGACACGTTCATGTCCCTCTCTCGTCAGATATTTACTTATAATTTATTCATAAATTATCATAAATTACTCAAATAAGGGAATGTAAAGTGGGTTGGGAAGTGACATCTCAATAGAAACCAACAATGACAATTGTGGAAGACGTTATGCTTTAATGCATAAATGAAACTCAACAATTTCAAATGATAAAATAGCAACTAGATGGTGCAGAAGGTAAAAGAGGGAGAGAAGAAATGTTTCTCTATTTAGGATAGGAAATGAGCATTTGTTTTAATTATCCTTCGTTCTTGATGATGCCGTAGCGTTCCAATTAATGACATAACTCTCCGAAGTTGTTGTGAAACTTCCTGGCTTGTAAGCAATAGAAACAAACTGAAGTTGACGATTGGATTTATATACCGTCAAACGAATGGATTATTGAAACTCAGCTCGATGATAATATCTGTATGGTGACCTGAACTTCCTTTATAGGCTGCTTCTGCTGCGATGAACTCTTAGGTTCCATGTACGGGATGACCAGGAAACAATACTAGCCTCCAATTAGTGGTTGCTGTTCTTGCCATTTCACTAAGTACAATCCACCACGAGAAGTGTGCTCCAACAGTTATTCTAGGAAAAGACGATGACGTTTTGGATCACTTAAACAAAAGGTTCGTCCAATGCAAAGGAATGTGTCGTAATGGTTGAAGGAACACTAGTCTTTCGTTTATTGGTTAGTCTTATAATGATGAAATGAATATAATAATTTTACAATGTACGGAAAGTGGCGTATTTAGAATTTTGTTTCGGGAGGCTATGCACAACATGGGGAATCAGAGGGCAATTGCCCACTTGAGTTTGAGAATTAAATATATTTTAATTTATACATAAATTGAAGTTTTAATGGCAAGAATTAGAGACTGGTGAATCTTATGTGATATGACACATATAAAAATTTAGAAGTGTATCTAACTTTTTATTCTATTCATAGATGAAAAGTGAAGCATCCTCTTGGCCTACCTAATTGCCCGGGTTACTTATTTTCCTTCTCTTGATTTTCTTTAATTCGAACATTTACCTTTCGTTATAACTAAACGATGTAAATATTCATGTGCTATAATAACTGAAGTCTCGTTATATTGATATCCGTTCAAGTTGGTGAGGAACACCAGTTTCGCTTATCAATTCCTGTTATGTTTGGTATTATTGACAACGGACGACTTGAATCACAACTAACAACGGTCGAAAGTATGATAGGAGAAACGAAAGAAAGTAACAACTAAGGAAAAGAAACAGAAGAGTAGCATGGACGAAAGAAACGAAAAAAGAACACAATTCTTTTACATGGAATGAAATTTGACAAATACAGTATTATTTCTGAGCAAAGAGTATAAGAAAATGGAAACTCAATGAAATTCTTAGAAACGGTAAGAAAGATTGTTGTTGTACGTGGAATGCGAAAAACTAACAAATTTATTTCGGGGCGAGGGGAGGCTTGAGTCCGATAGTTCCCGTAAATACACCAATGGGTACAGCTATAATAAAATGCTCTTTGAGGTTGAATTAATGAATCAAATGAGATTTAGAAAAGACTTTAAAATGATTCAATTTTAACCTGGGGTAAAAGTGGATCTGAAAGGGTAGGGGGACGGTAGGTAGTGGAATGACGACACGCCGTTCCCCTGCCTGTCTTTGCCCATTGCATTTTTTAGGAACCGGGGAGACTCCGTACATATTTTTTCGAGGTGAGGGAACGCCTTCCTTCTGCGTTCCCCCTCACTTTTACCCCCCTGATTTTAACAGTAATTTAAATAGTCCAATGACTTTGTAGTCCTAAAAACTTTACAGTAGTTTCACAATATAGCAGAGTACTGCACAATAGTACTTATTACTTTATATTAAATATTACAGTACTATTGTTTATTTATAACAGTCAATAAGGATATGTGCTGACATAGTCTTCTAAAAATAATACAAAATTCACCATTTTTCTTCTGCTTGTTTTTCATAAGTGAAAGAAGATAATGAAATGCAACTTACCACAATCATAGATAATATTATTCGGTAACAGAAAATATGAACCTGAAGAACGCTCAGTGTTGCTATTCATGTAAATTACAGTGTTGCCAGAATAACATTTCCCCAAAATCTAAGTTAAGGCAGCGACTAGATGAACGAGCTCAACTGCATTTGATTACGTATCATGTTGTTTTGGTATCCTGTGATGAACTACTTTTTTTAAAAAATAGAATTATTATTTAATTTTAATAACTGTATGTAAGAAATATTTTGTTTGTTACAAAGCAAATACAACTATTATTTAAAATGTGGTTCACAGGATTCGAAGACAACATAATATATAATCAAATACAGTTGAGTTCTTTCCTCCAGTCGCTGCCTGAAGTTAGATTTTTTGGGGAAATGTTATTCTGGCAACACTGTAATTTCTATGGATGGCAACACTGTAATTTCTATCGATGGCAACACTGAAAATTCTTCAGGTTCATATTTTTTTGTTGTAGAATAATATTATCTATGATTGTGTTAAGTTGCATTTTATTACCTACTTTCACTTATGAGAAACAAGCAAAAGAAAAGTGTAAATTTTGTATTCTGGAGCGCACCAACAAATTTGTATTGGGAAGAGTCCAATGGAACGGGGACCCAACACTGCAGCACACTAATTTATGTCTATGTAATACTGAACTAGAGTTATTCTACTCCCGAAAAGACAATAAGTAATTGTTAAGTGATATCACATATATTCTAAGAAAACAATGATAGACCTATCTATATATTAAAATGTATGTATGTATGTTTGTCTGCAAAGAAAAGTTTCTATGTTTGTCTCCCATCCTTTCGACATTGAGATCTCGAAAACCACAAGTGCTAGAAAAGTGACATTTTCGCTGGTCGATTCCAAATTTTGTGTAGATTGACCATTTTTAATTGAGTATTTAAAAATCGCGACCGTTGTTTGTTTATTACATTTTCTAGGGTTACACTGAAAGTGCTGAAATTTTAAACTAGCAAAGCATTATATTCTATGAGTTATGCGTGGGGCCGCGGTGGCTCAATTGAAGAGAGTTCACCTCTGGTGATTGGGGTCCCGGGTTCGATACCAGGCCCCGCCAAGTGAACTTTGTGGTGGACAAACACCGTGTGCATGGGATTCCTCGGGGTTCTCCCGTTTCCTCGCACTTTCTTCATTCCACCACTTCATTCATTACTCATCATCACCGTCTCCTTTAGCTTAACCGGCATAACCGTGGGACGTAAAACTCAAAGATTTCATTTCATTTTTTCTATGAGTTATACGTTCCAACACAACATAGTTATCTACAGGGTTTGTATATCCCTCAGGCGTTTATTTCATTGCCAAATGATAATGAGAAATGAAGGATAACCGTTTCTCCAGGCTAAAATGAATCTTTATTGTTTGGAGTGTTTTGCCCAATGGACACCATATATCACTGACATAATGAATTGTGTATGTAATGTATTTGCTTATTACATATTGCATACAAAAAGAAAGAAAACACTGATTATACACTAATTAGAAACTTCATCCGAAAGTAGGCTCAACCTTGCAAGCGACGCGAGATGTTGAAAAAATAATCGAAAAAATCTCTCGTTAATGGCACCTCTTGCGATTTGTATAAGACGTCTGTCACTTGTGTTTTCAAAGGGACATGTACAGATGTTGTGAAGAATGTACAACGTCTCACCAAAGGTAATCGTCAACCTGGTTCGGCTAATGATAAAAGTAAATCTTGAGTGGTAATAATTGTTTATACATAAAAATATCTTCAATTATTATATACACTATTATTCTCACCTTTTCTATCGAAATTACAAGTCGATGATCGGTATTAAATGGTTTATTAGTTGATACTCTTTTAACGTATTGGAAACATACTTGTTGACTAGGTATCTATATACAATTACATAGCAACGAATTATACAATAATGTTTTCTTCTTTACATATATTAAAAACATTCTTCTTCTGTTATTTAAAATCATTATCTCAAGTATAGTGATTGAGTATGAGCACTTTCTGCCCAGGGTACAGGTAATTATTAAACAATACAAAGTATCTCGTTATATAAAAATGTCGCCCGACGATGGGACTGAATATAAAAGTTACAAGCGAGCTTGGCTTTTATATTTAAGAATCACTGGTCCGTTTACAATAATGATGTTACATTACTTATGTTCTTTACATTTTGATCGCCCCTCGTATATATATCTTCATTAAGCTTCATATATATATATATTTATAATAAATCTTTTATTCCATTATCATTTATCTTTTATTACAAAAACGTCGTCGCTTAATAACATAATTACTGAAGGGTGCGCAGTTCAAAATCGTAAGAGGGAAATTACCTTTTAAAAACATAAATCACAATGATTAGCATTTTCAATCATTATTAAAACGGTGATATTAAGAAAAACAATATTTGATCTTTCCAGGGCGCATTATATGATAATTACGTTAGATGATGTTTTAAAATATACATTGTATCCCTAAGGCAT
This sequence comes from Thermobia domestica, assembly GCF_964235325.1. NCBI lineage: Eukaryota > Metazoa > Arthropoda > Insecta > Zygentoma > Lepismatidae > Thermobia > Thermobia domestica. Next base: position 47,335,869 of record NC_137471.1, read on the forward strand.
CAGAATATAGAAGAATCTTATTCGGATAATATATAAAGTAGTGCATAAAGACAGTCGTCGGATAAATAGCTTAATAGAATGAACCTTATTCTTAACATAATCTTTGACAACAAATTCTCAACACAAATCCATATAATATAAATAACCTTTGCCATTAATCAATTATAAATCAAATTATAATTCTTCACATTAACAAGAGAGAATTAAAAATCATTTGAAAATTATCATTGGTTAATAAGAATTAAAGAAAATTAAATTAAGTAAAAATCAAAAATTAAACGTAACCTATGTTCAGACGAACAAAAGGAAGAAAATAAATCTGGGTTTAACCCCTACCACATCAGCTGCAGTTAGTTTAAATTCGCACTCGTGTATGGTTCCAATAAAGTACATTGTACTGCACAATGTCCCATATTGTTATTCTGTACAAGAATTGAATCATTCTCTTGATTTTGATGCGAAGTGCCATCTCTTGAATTACGACTACGTCTATCCATGTAATTTACTGTATTCCTTGAATTTTGCCATGTATTTCGTCTATTTTTGTATCTATTTTGGTTATATGGTCTAACATAAGGATTGCCACGATTAATTAGGTTAGGTGAATTTCCAACATATCTTTGCCTATTTTGCTCGTTCGGATTGCTTAAATTCACTCGATTTAGGTTGCGTTCTGTATCGTTCGCATTACGGATATTTAGATTACGAACAGGTACTGAGTGATCTGAATTATTTTTAATTTTACCTACTCCCGCTAAATGATTCTGAGCGTGGTATTGAGTTTCATAACATTGTACAAGCATTAATAAATGATTAAAACTCATACACTGGGTAGAAAACAGGATCTGTTGTAGCTTAAACGGTAGCAAATTTCGGATTGATGCAATTACTCTGGATTCCGATTGCAACGGATTAACGACTTTTAATTCGTTATATGTATTTACAACAAAGTCAACAACAGATTTGTGCAAACGAGGATTGAAAGGTTGATTTCTAATTGTGGCATCTCTGTTTGCAAGCAAAAAGTCATTTTCGTAATTTGCAATCAGCGCAGCTTTAAATTCATCATATGTATTGACATGATCTCGTACTGCTTTAAACCATAAAGAACATGGTGGGAGTAATAAATGAGGGATTAGTTTCATATATTGCGATTTATCTATACACATTATATTGCACTCATCCTGAAATTTTTCTAGGAAAGAGGTAGCGTTTTCGTTACATTTACCACTGAACTTACTCATAGCACGTATTTCACTCATCTTTACACTTAACTTTACCTGTCTTTCACCTTTCCGTGTTCGTGTTGAGTGACAATTCCTACCTACTGCATGATGTGTGTTCCAGCATCTCTTTTACGCCCATCTGTATTCCTTGAATGAATTTCTTCCAAAATTATGTCCTCATCGGAAGGATTACTTGACGATGATATAATGTGAGGTCCACGTTGATCTGCTACGGGTGAACGCGAGGTCATCTCCTGTGAACAAGGGAATTCCAAATGTTCATTAACCATGTTGTTTTGGTATGCGTTGTCCTTAATCTGTAGCATCCTGATTTCCTCTTGTAAAGCAGATATCAACTGAGTATTCGTACGTATTTTGGTAGAATTATCCGTGACCTGAATCTTTTGTTGCCGTATAGACGATTCTATGACTTCCAAATCCTTTTTTACACAGTTGACTTCTTGAATTGTATGGCTATAATTATCCTGACAATCTTCAGATACTCTTCTTAGCTTTTCATCGAACTGTGATGTAATGTCAGTCACCGCCTGGATAATAGATTGTTTCGTCTCTTCGGATGTCTGTTCCAATCGTTTGCTTAATTCCTCGTACAGGTTACTGGAAGTCTGCTTTAATTCTTCATACTGTTTACTGGAAGTCTGCTTTAATTCTTCATACTGTTTACTGGAAGTCTGCTTTAAATTTTCCGACATCTGGGCTAAACTTTGTTCCAATCGTTGTTCTTGTTTCTGTAAAGCCATTAAAATTTTGTCTTCTAACGATAACATTTCGGGTACAACAGGAACTGAACTTTGTTCTTCATTACCACTGTCTCTAGTTTCTTTCTCCATTGCCTCACCGATCATCATTTTTCTCGTAATTATTTTACCACTTCGAAGTATAGTAAAGTTCGTAGTCATGAACCTTATTACAGAAGTAAATTCACCCTTACTTTATACTTCAGGATGAGAATTTACAAAGATCCCGGGTGAGGTAAACCAAAAATTTTACAACGACTCACCAAAGGTAATCATCAACCTGGTTCGGCTAATGATAAAAGTAAATCTTGAGTGGTAATAATTGTTTATACATAAAAATATCTTCAATTATTATATACACTATTATTCTCACCTTTTCTATCGAAATTACAAGTCGATGATCGGTATTAAATGGTTTATTAGTTGATACTCTTTTAACGTATTTTTACTCAAACTGTCTTGGAAACATACTTGTTGACTAGGTATCTATATACAATTACATAGCAACGAATTATACAATAATGTTTTCTTCTTTTCATATATTAAAAACATTCTTCTTCTGTTATTTAAAATCATTATCTCAAGTATAGTGCTTGAGTATGAGCACTTTCTGCCCAGGGTACAGGTTATTATTAAACAATACAAAGTATCTCGTTATAAATGATAAGGAGATTCATGCTCATATGTGAATGATATGGCACCTCTTGCGATTTGTATAAGACGTCTGTCACTTGTGTTTTCAAAGGGACATGTACAGATGTTGTGAAGAATGATAAGGAGATTCATGCTCATATGTGAATGATATGTCACCTCTTGCGATTTGTATAAGACGTCTGTCACTTGTGTTTTCAAAGGGACATGTACAGATGTTGTGAAGAATGATAAGGAGATTCATGCTCATATGTGAATGATATGGCACCTCTTGCGATTTGTATAAGACGTCTGTCACTTGTGTTTTCAAAGGGACATGTACAGATGTTGTGAAGAATGATAAGGAGATTCATGCTCATATGTGAATGATGCGCTGTGTAGAGATCGCAAATTCAACTAGTATTGTTCTTACGAGAGAAGAAAGAGTGTGGTTAAATTTTATGTCAAATCTTTAGGCTTCATCAATATTTCTCTGTTAAACAAGTATAGTTTTATTAAGAATGTATACAAATGTATGTCGAGTTACGATTTTTTTTTTTTTACGAGGGTACGCACCCTCGCGTGCGCGCGCCACTGTATTATGTGCACGCGTCCATTAAAGTGCGTTGATGTATTCGCGATTGCACTTGTATCCTGGTCTTTTGCCGAACTAAAATCCTTCTTTTGCTACCCCCTTGGAAAAACTGCTGCGGGCCTACGTGCTCAAGAACGTCATATTGTTCAGCTTAATCTCATCTATGAACTGATATATGCATCAACTTTGGAGAATATTTGAGTTAAACAGATGTTAAAGTTCAAGAGTTAATCATGTTTTGGGGGCTTATTGGCTTATTAACCATACTACGCACAATCATCTTACTAATATCGTAATGGAGATCCGGATTAGAGTGTATGCTTAATTCAGTATCAGCTTCAGCTTAATAGGTAGTGTGGTTCGCGTACATCATCAGTTTATAGGTTTTTAAACAAATTCATTTTTATCGGTTTTCTCGAGAAATACTTATGATGGTTTTACCTTCATCAATATCATTTTGTTCGGTACAACATGATAGATCGATTGGTATCGATTTATATATATTATTCTCGGAAAAATTTATCCCGTTAAATGATAATACTGGTAATATTATAGATTTTTGTTTTCTTTTTTGCCTTGCCTAATAAATAAGATCATCTTAAATTTAGGCTAATAAATTTAGGATAGGGCTGGATTTATTGAATAGGCTATAGATAGGGCTGGATAGATTGAAATATATTTGTGGCCTCTCACCCTGACGTACAAAATTTTAACATAATGAAATAATTTAAAAAATAAACTTGCTATTTGCATGCCTGTTTGCACATGCCATGCCTATTTCAACGTTTCTTCCTATTATTTTCTAGCCAGAGTTGCCTATCAGACAAAAATTGAGGTTGTCTTGATTAGAAAAGATGTAAAAGTTATGTCTCATCTCAAAAAGTTCGTTTGTTTATTGAAGTTAAACGTCGCTTTTCGGCGCCGAGGTTATAAGGGATTGTAGACTTTGTACTTCCAGCTTAAGAAGAAACCCCAATTACCTTAATATGGACAAGACTCTCCTAGGGGGAATCTAATCCGGAACCCGAAGCACCAAGGGCGTGTGCGCTAGCCACTGTACTAACGAGGAGGACCTAATTTTATACTATTTTATCTCATCTGGTGGACAACATTGCCTCTAGTCGTTTATGCTTTACTAGCAAAATACTCGTTCTTCTCTCCTTACGGGAAGTATAAGTTTCATTTAGGAATTTGGATTTAAACGGCATCAGAAATGTCACTGTTCGTCTGAGGGAACTCGAAAACAATGGATATGAAACTAATATCGGTCATTTTCGATCATTTTTATATTCCTCCCACTACCCCATGTTGCGGGGATGAATTTGAATTAAAACGGCATCGGAAATGTCACTGTTAGTCTCAGCGATCCCAAAAGCTATAGATTTGACACTAATATTGATCATTTTCAAGTATCTCTTCCTCCTCCTTCCCTAAGTTTCACCGTTAAAGTGAAAGGGTTAAAAAAACATTACAGACCCGAACCTCGTCTATGTTGAAAATTTGACCGAGATCGGTTGGGTGGTTCAAGAGTTATTAAGTCAGAAACGTAGCCACTTTCATTTATATATATATATATATATATATATATATATATATATATATATATATATATCTTCCCCTCCCCAAACCTAAGTTGCATCGTCAAAGTGAAATGATAAAAACTATCCCAAGCCCGAATCTCATCTATGTTGAAAATGTTATCGAGGTCGGTCGGGTGGTTCAAGAGTTATTAAGTTGTATTTATTTTTATGTATCTATCCCCTCCATCTCTCCTACGTTGCACTCTCAAAGTGAAATAATAAAAAAACACCCCAAGCTCGAACCTCATCCATGTTGAAAATTTGATTGAGATCGGTCGGGTGGTTCAAGAGTTATTAAGTCATATACGCAGTTACTTTCACTTATATGTATATACTGTATATATATACGAAGAGAGATAGAAGACAAGACAGCACGCTTTATCTTAATCACTCGATGTACAGTACCAATATATACAATACAAACGGACAAACTATATTTTTAGATATAAACGCTATTTTAGATTAAATAAGGCACTTAACGTAAGATTATAATGAAGTCTTGCAGAACGTAAACACTGAAGAATTCACTTTTGTTTTGACTATTTCAAACTTACATCATCATTTACTAGCACGTAAAACTTCAAAATAGACAAAGTAAACATCTCTGCGCTACATGTACAGTGCATTTAAGATAATTGAAACTTCTCGTTTGGAATTTAAACAGTGAAAAAAGACCCAAAAAACCCACGACTATCAAAACTCTTATTTGTGAACTGAAGTAAAAGACAAATGGTATAATATAAAGTAACATTTAGAGCCTTTTTAAATTAAGAAAAAGAACGTATGAAGTATTAGCTAACATTTCTGAGCTCTTTAAATGGTTTCTATAGTTTTTACTTAATTTTCCCTCTTTAACTCTGAACAAATTCATAGTCTCTTAAGTTTGAAAGTAATTGGTCTCCTGTAAGTAATGCAAGTTTACTTTGTCTTTTCCGCTTTCTTGTTCTTTTTTTTTTCTTTCTTTTCTGCACAGAAAATTCAACAAAATTTATCTTTTCCTTATCGTTTTAATACTTTTCTTTTGCAAAAATGAGCTTCAGACTCTTTTTGTTTTTCTAAAACAAATATTTACTCCGTAAAATGAAGTTTTTTTTTTCTTGTGGGGAATTAGGAAGAAGGAAAAATACGAATTAATTAGTTTTAAAACTTCTAGACATAAAGTAAGTAGATATTACTTTCTAATTATTGTTATTTTTGACAGTATTTCTTAGAAATGTTACTTTATTATTGTTCTAATGTTTTTTTTAAATAAAATAACAAATGAGACTACACACATCACATTGTGATGACACTATGATAGACACTCAAACTATACGAATTTAGTATTGAATCTAGAAGGAATAATTCTTTAATTTTCTGTTCCTGTAGATAGACCAATACAGAGATGGAATCTACTCTTGATACGCTGACTACATGCTCGACCCGCTGAATGCATATTTCTACTCTTGATATGCTGAATACATATTTCCACTCTTGACATGTTAAATATATATTTTCACTCTTGACATGCTAAATACATATTTTCACTCTTGACACGCTGAACACATATTTCTACTCTTGATACTCTGAGCACATATTTCTACTCTTGACACTCTGAATACATATTTCTAGGTTTGACACGTTGAGTGCATATTTCTATTCTTAATATACTGATTACATATTTCTACTCTTGACACGCTGAATACATATTTCTACTCTTGATACGCTGAATGTATATTTCTGCTCTTCATTCGCTGAATGCATATATCAGTTCTTGACACGCCGAATACATATTGTACTCTTGACATGGTGAATATATATTAATACTCTTGAAACACTAAATACATATTTCTACTCTTGACACGCTGGATCCATATTTCTACTATTGACGCACTGAATTTATATTTCTACTCTTGACATGCTGAATAATCATACTTTGTATATAAGATTCTGACAAATATCAACCGATATATGACATAAACAAAATGACACTGAAAGTAAATCATCATGCATAGTTTTTGAGAAAATCGAAAAAATATTTGAACTTAGCAAATAGTAGTGTCGCTGTGGGGCCGCGGTGGCTCAGTGGTAGAGCGTTCACCTCTGGTGCTTGGGGTCCCGGGTTCGATCCCAGCCCCCGCAAAGTGAACTTTGTGGTGGACAAACACAGTGTGCGTGGGTTTTCTCGGGGTTCTCCCGTCTCCTCCCACTTTCTTAATTCCACCATTTCATTCATTACTCATCATCCCCATCTCCTTTAGCCTTAACGGACATAACCGTGGGACGTAAAACTCAATGATTTCATTTCATTTCATTTTAGAGTCGCTCTGTGCACAACGTGAAAAAGCTTGATTCAGTTCTTTAGTTTCATGTTAGAACTGTATTCTACGGACAGATTGGTATTTTGCATCCTAAACATTATACTAGCATGCTCATCTCAGAAGCGCTGCGGGTAGTCTATCGAGCAGGGATTATATCCATAATTATTCCCTTAGAAATGCATGATGGAACTGAATTTTGATTGTCTATATCTTCGGATCAACTGGATGGGTCGCTTCCATCAGCAAACTCCATTTCTAGCTTTCGGCCCTGATAGAAAGATTAAATAAGAGGGAATAAATATATAACTCCTTGAAACTTGATGCTGCACGTTAATTAAATCATATAAATCAAGTCAAGCTGGATGTTTATCATGTCACTTTCATTAAGGGGTGTATCAAAACTTTATGCCATAAATGGATTATGTTACGGATTTTTACACTTACTTCGAAATGCGTATCACAAGGGAGAAAGGGTTCGAATCAGGGGGATCATTTGGACTGGGCAGGAGGGGGCAATTGCCTCCCCTAAGTTTGAGAAATTCATATGTTTTAGTCAATTCTATACTAACATACTAATAAAAAATGTGAAATTCTTATGAGTCAGGAATCTTGCACCCCTTCAGGAAAATCTGAAATGACGGTAATGGTTCGAATACTACCGATAAACCTATTTTCTCCGTACGAAGAACGTACATTTAAACTGGTAGAAAATAACGATGATGAAAATTATTTTCTTACATAATAAATTAGTTGTATTAATGTTTTATAGATCTGAAAACAAAAAATCTTTTGTAAATATTCCCAAAGAAAACTTATATGCAGCAGTTTAAATGAGTTTATAAATTTTGTCATAAAGAAACCTATTGGTTTCTCTACCAACAAAATGGGTTTTCCACTTTATATAGAACGGGAGTTATCCCAACCGCGAAGAGAAAGCTTTCGCCCAAGAGAAGCTTACGCAAGGAGTATCCGAAGAACTTTTAACTTAAGTAGCTCTGGCCAATGGCTTTGCTTTTGCTGAAGTGGCTTACGATTACCAATTCAATGACTTTTTCTCCTTTTAAAAGGGCCCGCATTTAAAGTTAGAAAGAGTTAAGAAATACTATTACTACTAATATTACTATTACTATTCAGTATTTTCCTGCTCTAGCTTTCTTCTCACGTTATAATTCAAAAACATTTTTTAAACTCCCAAACTATGCTATGCATAAGCATAGGAAGTTTCGTAAGAAGTCTTGTTGAACTTCTCTGCATAAGAATAGGAAGTCTTATAGTTCTCCTTTGTCCGTCTGTCGACAGTTAACTATCCTACATATAAGTATAGGAAGTATTATAGAACCTTTCTGTGTGTCCGGTGACTGATAATTGTGCTATGCATAAGAATAGGAAATCTTATACAACTTCTCTCTTTGTCTGTCGACAGAGTTCATAAAAATGGGAATTCTTATACAATTCCTCTGTCCGTCTGTCGACAGATAACTATTCTACATATAAGTATAGGAAGTATTATAGAACTTTTCTGTGTGTCCGGTGACTGATAATTGTGCTATGCATAAGAATAGGAAATCTTATACAACTTCTCTCTTTGTCTGTCGATAGAGTTCATAAAAATAGGAATTCTTATACAATTACTCTGTCCGTCTGTCGACAGATAACTATGCTATGCATAAGAATAGGAAGTCTTATAGATCTCCGTTGTCCGTCTGTCGACAGATAACTATCCTACATATAAGTATAGGAAGCATTATAGAAGTTTTCTGTGTGTCCGGTGACTGATAACTGTGGTATGCATAAGAATCGGAAATCTTATAAAACTTCTCTCTTTGTCTGTCGACAGAGTGCATAAAAATAGGAATTCTTATACAATTCCTCTGTCCGTCTATCGACCGACAACGATGCTAATCTATAAGTATAAGAAGTCTTACAGAACTTCTGTGTCTGTTGACAAGATAACTATGCTATGCATAAGAATAGGAATTCTTATACAACCCGTCTTTCTGTCTGTTGGCAGATAACTATGCTATACATAAAGATAGGAATTTTTATACAATTCCTCTTTTTGTCTCTTGACTGATAACTATGCTATGAAGTGTAGAAATTTTAAAGAACTCCTTTGTCCGTCTATTGACAGGTAATTACCATGTACAAGTATAAAAAAATCTTATAGGGTTCCTCTGTCTGTCTCTAGACAGATAGAGTGTTAGGGATACGAATACAAAGTTTTATACAGCCCCTCTGTCCGTCTGCTGACATAATTGTGCTATGCATAATAATAGGAAGTCTTATACAATTTATGTCTGCCGACAGATAACTATGCTGCGCATAAATATAAGAAGACTTATAGAACTTCTCTTTCCGTCTATTAGCAGGTAACTATGCCATGTATAAGTATAGAAAGACTTATAGGATTCATCTGCCTGTCTGTCGACAGATAACTGTGATATGGAAATGATATCTTCCAGTTTTACGTCACACGTGTATGCCGGTTAGGCTAAAGGAGACGGTATGATGAGAAATGAATGAGTTTGTTGTAATGAATGAAGTAGAAGGAAACGGGAGAACCTCGAGAAAACCCACCCACACGGATTTTGTCCACTCAAAGTATACTTGGCACGAGCTGGGATCGAACCAGGAACCCCAAGCATCAGAGGTGAATGGTCTACCACTGAGCCACCGCAGTCCCCAACTGTGTAATGGATAAGAATAGGAAGTTTTATATAGCTCTGTCCGTCGCCTGACATGATTGTACTATGCATAAGAATAGGAAGTGTTATGCAACTTTGCTGTTTGTCTGTCAACAGAGAAGTATACTGCGCGTAAGTATACGAGCTCTTATATAATTCATATGTCCGTCTATTGACAGGTAACTATGCTATGTAAAAGTGTAGAAAATCTTATATGATTTCTCTGTCTGTCGAAAACATTAACGAAGAAGAAAAACTTGCGCTTTTCAATTAAATGGAGTTATTTTTCAATGAAAAATTTAAGTGTTTAGGTACTTCAAAATGGAATAGAAAATCAAAACTTTGCATGTTCGTAGGTTTTTAAAACTGAAAATCAAAAAATCGTCAAAAATAAAAGTCTTCTGTTTTCAGCGGGATCTACGGAGTTTTTAAAATTCGACCACATGTATTTTTAGATATGTAAGTCCCTTAATGTTGATTCTAGAGGGAAATGAAAACTGTCTCTTAATACATATAAGGATTTATATAATTTATGTTTCGATCTTTTTTTCGATACCAGGCCGTCGTAGCTCAATAGTAGAGCGTTAACCTTTGGTGCATGGTGTCCTTGGTTCGAGCCCATCTCGCACCAAAATAAGCTTTGTGGTGGACAAACACCGCGTACGTGGATTTTCTCGGAGTTCTCCCGTTTCCTCCCACTTTATTCATTCTACCACTTTATTTATTTCTCATCATCCCCGCTCCTTTAGCCTAGCCGGCATAATCGTGGGACGTAAAACTTACAAGATTCTATTCCTTTTTCCGATACGCCATCGTATTTCAAAATGGCAACCGTTTGAAAATTTAAAACGTTCATAATACCAGTGACTATTTAAAGTAAAGAAAAAAATGAAAATATTGTTTTAGCAAAAGTAGAAATGATATTAGTTAAAGTTCTAACATAATTAATAAGGAATGATTATCCATAACTTCCTTAGTATTGATCGTAGATTTAAAAAAATGAAAAAGTGTTTTAACAAGAAGCTCGCAAAACCAGAACGCAACGTCGATACTGTTTAATTTAAAAGGTTTTAGTTCACTGAGTGTTTACCTTTTAGTATAGTGGTTAGTATCTTTCTCATAACAACAGTAAAATTGCTAAATTCAGTAGTATGTGTGAAAAGAATAGAATTTTCAAAATATGAATTTATTACAAAGAATATAATGTCACTTTACAATATGCAGACATAATAAATCAAATGTTAATATTTAAATGAGCTCAAGTTTGTCTGCAGTGATTTACAATAAAGAAATTAACAAATAAAGCAAAGTTTAAGAATCTGTTATTTATGAGGCCTTTAGCAGGAGACTGCCATAGAAGAAATTACTTCTTCTTAGAGACTGAAATTATTCGAAAGGATAAAACTTACATGTGTAGTTCGGAGGTCTCTCTCTCAACTCAATGTTGACCATCTTCGTCGTGGCTTCTAGTCCAAATGCGAGACGCAAAGTATGATGTAAGATCTGAGTCGATGTCTGATTCCTGATTCCTAAAAGTTCTAATTTTCCGAAGCTTATATACTGGTTGGAGAGAGTGAACTACGTGACAAACAACTTATTTGTTTCATGACGTATTTTGTTATTTGTCTCATGACGTATTTTGTTATTCTACTCTAGTACTACACTATTTAAAAGTTCGTGTTCGTACATTCATATAAAAAGTTTTTTTAATATTTCAATAAAATAATCATAACATAGCCTCTTCTGCTAAAATTGTTCTTTCATTTGAATGTTTTAGCATCAAATTAAAAAAGAAGAATAATATTTTTAATATTTCAAAAAATTTCGAAGTGATGGATGTATACTATATATAGTGAGTACACTGGGAAGAGAAAACGAAAATGAAAACACATTCACTTTCTGAAAAGCACTTCACTAGTGTTTATAAACATAGAAGCATAAAGGTTAACGGTGACTTGAAAACCGAGTTCATTGTCTTGGAGAAAGTTGACCTTGACAGTGAAGAAACAGCAAAGTGGATCGGCTGAGCAGGAACGTCTTCCTTTGATGGTAAACTGTGATGATCGGTGACATGAGAAATAGAGCATCTGGTAAGAGACGAAACCATTGGACAGGAGCGTGCTGATTCTCATGGTCGCGACTCCATAGAATCACGCTGACTGCGTATCAGGCAGGGGCGACGTAACAGGGAGCATCCTTGTTGAGAGGCCAGCTCTTTGTGGGATGACTGCACTGAACATCATGTCGGATGACGGAAACCCTGGCTGCGAACTGGTGTCTTAAGATGTCAATACTGCCGCTGGTCATCTGCAAGGGTGCTAGCTACCAAACCATGATGCTGGAGAGAGATGATGAACACAAGATGTAACACAAACGATAGTCGAAGACGATAGTTTGTGGCGTCTTGTTGTGAATGTAATGAGTGAAACACATGGGGGTGGGGTGGGAAATTGAACTGGGGTCCATCAGGTGGGACTGGATCACTGGAGATGACTGGTTCGTGTCCATGCTGAGTCCACTTCGATGAGGCGTCTGCTGGAGAACCACTGGAAACACCTGCTGGAAACTGGAACGTTGACTGCCTGGGATGCTGCTGATGACAATTGAAGTATCAGGAATGCTGTGTAGATTGCTGTCTGCGGTCAATCATCGTGACTGGTCGTCCTTATTACGTAGACATCTGTGATCTCTGGAAGCGAGATCATCTCGGAGGCTGGATACAGCTGAGCGATGGCATGGAGCCGTGTAGAATGAGGAGAGATGAGAGAGAGATTAATGACTGATATTTTAAATAATATATATACATGAGTGAGAGGGATTAGGATATAGGGTGTGACAACGCGAATTTAATGGGATAAGGGGAAAGAGGATTTATTACATACATACGTTATTCAACAGATCTGAAAGAAAACTGGCTCTGAAATAAACCACGCACACTTCGGAGAAATTTCATTGAAGTATATGCATAACGGGAAATGCCGTTATAGAAATAGAAATATAGAAATAACAGAATTGAAGTGACGTGAGTGGGAAACTATATATAAGAAGGAGGAATAATCTTTATTGACATGTTAAGTTTTTTTTTTTTTTTTTTTTTGCAATATGATGAATATGGAAGAACTGAAGGACTTTCTGTCATATTATTGAAAATAAATAAATTGAGATATGTAATACCTTTAAAAATTCCTTTTAGAAAGTAATGATAACCTAATTTCGATTCTTTGAACCAAATTTCTTTTTAGACCTAAAATACCCATAAACTTGTCAATCAAACTCTGTTGTTTGAGTCATAGGAAAATTTGAGGAATAGAGTAGGTACTAGATCTATATTGGGGTGGTGGTACTAATTATAGGGGAGAGGGTTGTAAGTGTTGGGGGGAGGATGTTATTATACCTATATTCTAAACTATTTACAGACATATTTTATGTATGAACTAAATATATTACTAAATATACAAATGCTAAATATGAATATATATATTGAAATAAGTATGTCTGTGCATTAAAATATTAATATTGTGATATGCAATTAGAAAGAAAGCATATGAAACAATAACGTAACAGAATGACTAACTTTTTTTTTTTTCATCTCTCATCTCAACCTAAAGGAAATGTAGAACATTTCGATGTTACATGTAAATATACATATATATAGCAATTATAAGAGATATAAGAAGTACTCATAGAAATGAGATATATGTATCTACTATGTACATTATAGTTATAATACTACTTGGGTACACTATTAGCCATGTATTTTCTATATTTGGCTTGAAAAATAGGATCTGGAGATGTATCAGGGATGTAAAGCTTTAAACGATCTATGGCTATGGGTTGCAATGTACCATTAATGTCTATAATATACTCATTTTTGTGATAGGACTTAGCTTTCACTGTATGTGGTCCTGTATAGAGTGCAGACATTGATGGTGACTCACCCTTCTTTGTGTGCATTTTCTTAACCATAACCTGACTTCCTAAAGGATAATCCCTGGGCTTATTATGGGCTTTGGATTTTAATTGCTGAAAGATCCTATGTTTATGGAAATGAACCAAAGACCTGAGTTCATCAATTTGTAATAGTCTATTGTCTTGGTCCTCTTTATTTGTAGGTATCTGTAAGATATTATCTATGGGAAATCTGTATTGTTGGCCATAAAGTAATGTGAAAGGAGCTGTACCTGATTGAGTCAGTGGCGTATTGTTACAAACACTTACAGCTTGTTGGACATACTGAGACCATGTGGAATGGTCTAGTTTAGATAGAAACCTAATGGCAGATTGAATTTTGGAGATTGCTGCCTCTACAGAGCCAATGGAGCGATGTGATGCGGGAAGCGCATATCTTGCCTGAATATTAGTGATTTAAAAAATTCCTGTACTTTAATGGCGGTGTGGCTCGGAGCTTTATCCATATGTATGCATTTTGGCGAACCATACTGCAAAATGATATTCTCATATATAAATTGGAGAAATGTATCAGTAGTCATATCTTTGACAGGTTTAGCCACTACATAGGAGGTTACTGCTTCTGTAGCCACATAAATATAATTGTAACCATTTGACGTGGGTAATTTGCCTATAGCATCCACAAACCAGGTGTCAAAGAGTACTGACGGCTGATGTGTTTGTATGTGAATATCATTAGGGCGATAATTTCGCTTAAATTTATTGCATTCTATGCATCCATTTAATTTTGAACGGAGCCAATTTTGTAAGTTAGGTATATAATATCTACCTTTGATTAGAAATTTTAACTTATGAAAACCAGGATGGGTGTCTGAATGAAATTCTTGAAAGACTGTATCTTTCAATGAATCTGGAATGCATAGTCGTAATTTAGTTTCTGCTGGTGTATAAATGATTCTGTATAATTTATGATCTTGTATTTGATATTGCTTGGACCAAAGTGCATACTTAGGATGAGTGGTCTCCTTATTTTGTAACACCCTGTATATTTTAGAAAATTTCGGATCTGAACGTTGTAATTCAGCTATATCAGTATTACTATCTAAAACCAAGAAAGCATAGGGATGTTCTTCCGGTTCTATTTCTTCATACTCTTCCGGGGATAAGTCTAAAGGATGGCGTGAAAGATAATCACAAAGGGCATTCTGCTTGGATTTAATGTGGCGAATAGTGAAATCAAAAATTTGTATGTAACTTAACCACCTGACCATTTGTGCTGTGAGATTTGTAGTTTTCTTGACAGCTACTAATGCCAAATTGTCTGTCAAAATAGTAAAGTGTCCACCTATGGGATATCTGTAAAATTTACGAAGAGCGAAAAACACCGCAAAAAGTTCAGCATAATAAATAGGGTATGCTTTTACTCTAGGTGGGAGAGTAGCGCTAGCAAATTGTACAATAGACCAGTGTTTCTCATTTGGAAGTTTCTGCAGAAGCGCCGCAGCACAGCCAATGGAACTGGAATCTGTGACGAGCATATGTTCAGCGGACGGGTTGTAAATTTGTAACATGGGGGCTGAAGTGACCATTTGTTTTAATTTCTCAAAGGCTTCAATTAATTCTGGGGTCCACTTCAACAGCTTTTCTTTTGTTGCAGCAAATTTGTGTAATGGGGCGGCAACTATTGACAGTTTGTTATAAAACATTCTGTTATACTGCAATGCAGCTAAGAATGCTTTTAACTGCTTGGGAGTTTTCGGACGTTCTAATGAAGTTAATGCCTTGACTTTGTCAGGGTCTTGTGAAATGGTGCCCTGATCTATTATGTATCCAAGAAATTTAAATTTCTGTACTCCAAATTGAGTTTTGTTCAAACTAAACAAAAGACCAAATTTTTCTGCAGTTTGCAATGCTTTTTCTAAGACTCTAAGCATTCCGTCAAACGTATTTCCGAAGAAAATTAAATCGTCCACATACGAAAGAAATTCTTTGGGGGAGAAATCTCTAAACATATCTTTAACTATCCTATGTAAAATTAAAGTTGATGTCCGAAAACCTTGGGGTAAAGTGTTCATTTTAAAGAGACTGTGAGGTAACCCTAATTGATGCACGCTGAAACTGGTTAATTCTTGATCTGCCTCGTCTAATTTGACCTGATGAAAACTTTGCTCCATGTCAGTTTTTATACAGTAACGAGCCTGTGCTAATTGGTCTAATATGTCCTGAACACCAGGGGATAATTCGCTGACCGGTTTTGAACGGGATGAAAGTTCTCTGAGATCTAAGACGAGACGTACTTGGTTCGAATCTCGTTTAGGAACTGCAATGAGGTTGTTTCTATAGAAACTGTCTGATTTTGATATGATTCCATTGTCAATCATTTCTTGTATCTTTTCTTTAACTTTAGCACGAAGACGAAAAGGAATGGTATATGTAGGAACTGTCCACGGTTCTCTGTCTACTACATTAAGTGTAGCAGAGTAGCAGTCTATAACTTGGAAATCCTTATTATGCCAAGAAAAACATGTTGGATGTCTTTTTAAAACTGAAAGTATTTTCTCTTGTTGATCTGGCGTTAAATCAGGATTAATATTAAACTTACTGTAGTCTTTGTATGGTTTGATTTTTTCAAGACGTTTGGCCACCTTATCACGTGTTTGTTTTTTCGTTGGTTCGTAAAGTTTACGTATGAGATATACATGAGCCTTCTGTGTGTCCTTTGGTAATAAAGCGCCCTGAGCTATATGTGTTCCTTTCTGCAAATATTTCTTAGTATTTCCCGGATTTACTATCGGTAAATACATATTATTGGAATTTACTGCTGTTTGCATGAATACACAACCTTGCATATTTCTAATGATTGGATTTTGAACAATAAATTCAGTATTCGAGACTGGAGTATCAAGAGTAAGAGGAACATACCTTATTGAATTTGGAGGAATGGTTGTACCTTGTCTAACATAAAAATTGAATTTGCAGTTTCTACTCACTTTAGCTGACAATGATGTTTCTTTGTCACTTTCCCTAGGAAATCTATGGGTGTCCCCATAATGGGTAAAAGTAACAGTGTTGGCTTTATATGAAATATTAGCCTCATGATTTGTCAAAAATCTGTTAGAAAGTAAAATAGGAATATTGGCAATCGGGGAAATACGGAATAAAACTTGAAAAGTTTTACCCGCTATAACTATCGGAATGTATGCTGCTTTTGTTAAATGTAACGGAGTAGAACTGATGCCGTATACTTTAGTAGTTAGTTGAAATATCTTACAATTACGCGGCACTAAGGAGTAATGTATCAGAGATGTCATAGCGCCTGTGTCCAGTAAGAAGTTATACTGTTGATTCGATATGGTACCAGTTACATACGGAAGTTGATTTCTAAATACTAAAGGGACTGTTACTTTAGTATGTGATTGCTGAGGCGGAACGGCATGTGTTTCATGCTTGTTTTGTTTCACACATATAGTAGTAGCTTTAGGTATATCACTTGCAAGGGAATTAGTTTGTGTGTATAATAAACTGGTATGTGACTCTTGACTTGCTGTTGCCTTGGACGGCAAGTGAAATGATGGCCTTTCATGAAAAGTATCGATACTTTCTCTAGGAACGTGCAAGCTTGTGTGTGCAGTAGGTATAAAAGATGGTGCTTCGGGATTTAAATTTGAGGTGGAATATACAGAATTTGTCCTAGTTGGCAAAGAATATATTGGGATTAATTCATTAAATTGCGGGGTGGGAGTCCGAAAAAACATACTATGCCCATCCCCTATTGATTCCCGTTTTTTGATAATGGTCCATATTCTAACGCAGGATAGTTATTTTGTGGAGTAAAAGATGGAAAGTAGGAACCATATGGCTGTCCAAAAGGTTGCATGTAATATGGAAAAGGGGGAACAGCATAATACTGTTGATAAAACCTCTTAGAATTTTGTTTTCCATTGGAAAACTTATTTTTGTTCTTATTTTTGTGTTGTGAGTTATTTTGCCTACCTTGGCCATTGTTTTGATTTTTATTCTTGTAAGGAGAAACACTACGGGATTTCCTGAAATACTGTTTGTGATTTCCTTGTTGTTGAGAAACTGAAGCAATAACCTGACTGTCCTCTGCACGCGTTGCTAAATTTACCTGCAATGCTTCAAGCTGTTTTGATATTTTTTCTAACTGTTCATCCTTGGAAGACAAAGCGGAAGGAAGGGAGGTAGCAGAGTCTTGGAATGCAACGTGTTTGTGTTCCTGTTCCGTCCTGTATCTTAATAAAGCATCTGAATGTTCTATAATCTGTGCTTTGTTTATTAACTGTGAAAAATTTTCAAACTGATGTTGAGCAAACAAAGGAACAAATCTAGGCTGCAGAGATATAATTGTTTGCAATAAGAACGATTTAAAAGGCATGGGAGGTGTAATGCGTTGTGAGAGGTCATATTTCTCATACAAAAACGGAATTAGTTTTTCATCTTTTTCTTGTTGCCGTTTCTGAAACAAAAGTGTGGCCTCAAGAGAGGAAGAAGAAGGGGAAAACTTTTCCAAAAACTTGGCTTTCAAGGCTGACCACGATAAATTTAGAAATTGCTCATTTCTGTTAAGCCAAAGTGCTGGGAATTGGGTCAACGAAAGTTTGAAGACTTGTTTTTGGGTATCTTCATTTAACTTATGCAATAAAGAAAATCGTTCAAATTTCTGAATGAATGTTTCCGCATCTTGACCTTCGGAATTTGCAAAGGTATCTATGAACATGGGAAAAGCTATAGTAGGAGGAGTTGATGAAGTATTGTTATTTTGTTGTCTACGAGCCATTGTTTACAAAGTACTTTAAAAACCAAAAGAAATATAAGCCAGAAATCTTTAAGACATGCAGAAATCGTATATATGTTGTATTTCAATGCTCATGAAGAAGTAGTTTCGTAACCTAGGCCTCTTTTATTTAGCATAGCAAAAGCTAATGTGCTGCTTGAATATCTTAGTCTCTATTTCTTGCGGGGATAGCCATGTTTAATTTAAATAATATAAATTTATTACAAAGAATATAATGTCACTTTACAATATGCAGACATAATAAATCAAATGTTAATATTTAAATGAGCTCAAGTTTGTCTGCAGTGATTTACAATAAAGAAATTAACAAATAAAGCAAAGTTTAAGAATCTGTTATTTATGAGGCCTTTAGCAGGAGACTGCCATAGAAGAAATTACTTCTTCTTAGAGACTGAAATTATTCGAAAGGATAAAACTTACATGTGTAGTTCGGAGGTCTCTCTCTCAACTCAATGTTGACCATCTTCGTCGTGGCTTCTAGTCCAAATGCGAGACGCAAAGTATGATGTAAGATCTGAGTCGATGTCTGATTCCTGATTCCTAAAAGTTCTAATTTTCCGAAGCTTATATACTGGTTGGAGAGAGTGAACTACGTGACAAACAACTTATTTGTTTCATGACGTATTTTGTTATTCTACTCTAGTACTACACTATTTAAAAGTTCGTGTTCGTACATTCATATAAAAAGTTTTTTTAATATTTCAATAAAATAATCATAACAATACCATACAATAAATCGATATGACAAAATAAAGACCACTATGAAAAGAAAATGCAAGTGAACAAGCAGAGCGCGGAAGTAGTAGAAAACTTATGTTTATCAAGTAAAAATGATAAAAGGTAGTGAGAAATGGTTTTATTATAAGAATTGAAGGCATCAAAAATACGCTTCATTTACATCCCTTATCCTTCTATCAAAACGGATGAGGTAGAAACTTAAGATTTCCGGTTATGACACATCGACATAGACAAAGGACAGTAATAGATATCAAGAAGTGATCCTCAATATGAAATCAAAAGAATAGGCTCGTATATCTCTACCAAATCTAAAAAAGTATTAGAAATTTAAAATCCCCATTTAAAGTATAATGTGCGCGTAAGCGCGTTTAGCGTGGGAGGCTCGGGTTCGTTTCCTGGGCGGGTGCTCATATGGTTTTGAATCCCATGTTAAGCTGTAGGACCACGTCTTGTATAGCCTCGCTGCTGAACGGAACGCTAAACACAAACACAATCCAATCTAATCCTAATAGTTAACAGTCACTAATGGGCGAACATATTCAAGTTACACGGAACATATTTTATTTGAAACCAAGGGGAGAACTCATTACTTCATTACGAAGCCACTTAGATCTCAGACATTTGGAATCCTGACATAAATTTATTTTCATGATTCATCAAAATCGTATGACTTTTTTTTCTTTTTTTTACAAATGTTATCATGATTTTTAAAAATCAAAATTCAAGTGGTAACGTGGATTCACATTTTTCTTTGGCTTCAACAACAAGAAATACGTGTTGTGGGAAAGCTTCAATTAATATATAAACCATATTATGTCAAAATTGCATAATTTTTACAGGAGTTGTCGTGGAATATAGGTTTAAACAGTGGGAAGTGGTTACATAAGTTCCTATCATTCCAGAATGAGTAATTTTTTGTTCTTTATTGATTTTAAATTCAAGTAACGGAAAATGTATGAAGCCTTAAAAATAGGCGCTATAATACGTAATTTTTTAAACAAAAATTATCAGGAAATTCACCTAACATTAGGGGGGACAAATTTACCACTCATTTTTAACTGATTTTAATTCTAAGAATAGAAGAATACAGATAAACCTTAAAAAAATAGAAACAATATTGTCTCAAAAGGAAATAATGTTCACGGGAGTCATCGAGGATTTTTTTTAAAGAGGTATGCTAAATCTATCCTTTAATTCTTTATTGATTTTTACTTCATGCAGATTGGGAAACATCAAAGAAACTATATGCCACATTCCTTCAAACTTTAGTCAACTAAAACTTTTCGTGTAATGTATTTTTTATGGTGACTTCAACTTTCGTCTATTCAAGATTCGCCTAATAACCTAAGGCAATGGAATTTATAGTTGTTAACCCAAGAAAAAATATAGGCGAATCTTGAATTCAAGATTCGCCTTTCAAGATTTGCCTAAGGCGGAATTATGTTGGTAGTACTGACAAGAAATGGCACAAAAAGGTGTAATTTCTAATATATATCTAAAATATTTCTAATATATATATTTAAAAATATATATCTATATTTATCTTGTGCGTATTAAGACAGTATAAGCACAATTACAGTATATGAGTAGATATTATATGTTTGACATCGAGGTATTAAAATGTTACATAAAGTTACGCAATGTATTACGGAAAATATAAAAATGAAATAACATAAATTCTACGAGAGTTTGCATAAATTATATAATAAAATTTAACAAAGCACCAGAATCAGTATAAGTACAATTACATTATATGAATAATGAATAGATAGTATACGCTGTGATATTCAAGTATGGATTCCCTGCTTTTCTTGTTTGTTTTGGAGTGGTATGATTCCACTCGATTAGTCGCCCTGACTTCATTGTTATCATAGATTTGTGTCCATTGATAGAGTAGTCTTGTGTCACTCAATCCTTTATCTATTTCTTTCAAGTACATTTTTCTGATTTTTAAAAACTCTTTCATAAAGAAAGCCCATTTCATCAACCAGCTAAAATGTTTAAATACACGAAAAGACAGAAGGAAACATAGATTATGTTATCCTATTTCTGCAAGGAATTTTCAACAAGTGACACGACATTGTCTCTGCTCGACAAAGGGAAGAACTACTTGAGAAATGGGCAGTTAATTTGCTAAAGGTTGTGTGATTCAACAAATCTACTACGAATCCTAAAGAACTAATAAAAGTGGGATAATATTTCCAATTAGAAATTTATGCATCGCATGATGGTGACGCACTGGTTTTCTGTCGAAGACTTATTTCATACCAGTCACTCACCCATTCTTCAGTTTTAGTCATAAGAGCAAGTGCGAGGAGACGATACGTATTGAAGGTGTACCATCAGGATCAAACTTGGCTGGAGCAACATATTCCAGCAATTGATTGGGGATCGGAGGAGAAAATAAGGAATGTTACCCAATTATTTGTTTGGACATACTACCGCCAAACTTTTTTTTTCAGAAGCTGGTGTATTGCAAATGTCAAACTCTCATGTGCTTAGTCTAACAGTTCACGTTTGAGATTGTTTGACTCAGACATGTGCATTAATTGTAGGGAAATCACATTTTGGGAATCAAAACACGACAGGATGAAAGTGACATGTTGGCGTTTTCTTGGTGTTCAACTAGCATCAAATTATACATTTTATGAATCTTTTGAAGTTCTTTTTTCCGTTATCTTTTTTAGTTTTTCAGTGTAACAGGCATCTTTCCTCTTCTGAAAGAAGCAGACTTTATTATATGAAACCTAAATTACTAATATATAAACGCTCTCCTTAAAACTCGTTGTTTCAGTGACTTTTTCTATCTGAAGCAACAGGGGATCTGATCCAACCTAACCGAATTGTTTATGTCCCAACAGTGCACCGTGCCAGGGATGGGTTAATTTTTGTGCTTTATGCACTATAAATTATTTCTATCGTTTATTATTTTTTTAAACAAAAAACTGAATTTAGCTTAAATAACGTTTTCTCTAGGGCTACAGACTTTAAATACGTTTACAGAAATTTCCATATAATGCCCCATTATTCTCAAATGTACCACATTTTACATATCAATTGTAATTATGGCATGTTGACATAATTTCATTAATTTTTTACTTATATAAATACTGTTTGTATAAAGAACAAGGAAATCAGAAAAATATCTTGAGTGAAACACAGGTATGTACAAGATTAAGCGATACAAGCCTACTCTATCATTTTTAACTTTATATCTACCTGGCCCACAGAGATAAATTATATATATCAAACAAAGGAAATGTAATTTGCAAAATAATTTGTTTTAAGTTCCAAGACCGTTGGATTGAACCTAAGGTAAGAAATCAAGAAAAATATTATTGTTCTACAGACGGTGGCAGCCAAATAGGATACGGTACCCATATTGCAAGAAGCTCATGAGGGATGTTCGGGGACTTTCTTTTAGGATATTGAAAGGACATGAAAGGACATATTTGATGAAAGGACATTATCTTGCAAGTTTCATTAAGCTACTAATATTTTTTGGGGGGTTTGTCAAAATTTTCCCTTACATACTGGACTATTTAATTAGAGCGCGAAAATAGTTTCAAGAGTAAATATTAATTATTATTATTAATGAGGTGGAGGACTACCAACGTATGCGAGCTAAATCAAGGTTTTAAGAAAAATTCAACTTTCGCCTTAATAAGAAAATTAATTTTGAGTCATCCCTTTGATTGACGTATGCATAGCTTGGAGGTATTAGGCGAAAATTGAAGCCCCGATTTGTTTTATATATATAAATTAAAGAAGAGGTAAACTCACCCGTTTATTTTCGGAACATTTTAATTCAAAAAAGCCATGAAAACGATTGGAATTCCTTGATGAAACCATAGATTACGTTTTTCAAAATCGAATCATTTTTAAGTATTTTATACTACGTAGAATATTGTTTTAGATGTGCGTGTGGAAAACTTGTAATATAGGGTGGATTTTACCCCGTTATTCTACATTAATTGCAACCCAAACAATGAGTTTATATCGCAAGATTACAATAAGATACATGCCGAGTTTCATTAAAATTGGGTAAATTTTACAAAATTTATCGTGGAACAAGCAGACAAACAGAAGCACAAATGTGAATTGACTCGAATGGTAGTTCATTACGCTAACTTCAATCATACAGGTATTTGCTTTTATCTGGAAATATATTTGTTATTTACTCTTCGAGGAAGATTCGCACATTCAACTTCACAAGAGACTATTTTGCAAAAATGAAAAAAAAAAAGAAAAACTGAACCCTGTTTACATTGTGCTAAAAATATACATCTCAAAGAAAATTGATATAACAGGAATCGAGTTACTGTACATAGCTATCCAGAGCCCTGAAAACCGTTTGCAGATAAAATGCCGTGGGCGTGAAATCGAAAAATGCATAGATACTATTTCGTCATCTTTGATAAACACATAATACTCGGGAAATTTCCATTCTTTTTTTTTTTTCCTGTTTTTCAAGCAACCCCCAGACAGTGTATTTTCTAACTGGACCATAGAGAGCGCCTCTGTTGTTAAGTGCCTCGTATCAGCGAGTGCACCACCAGCAGAATGAACGCAAGCGGTCGGCGAGATGACGTCATCCGACCCTCTGCTTGACGTCAATCCCAGTCGCAAGCGTTTTTGGAAACTATTCCAGAAGGCTTACTTTACGATTTAAATAAAGCGTTCTAGATCATTTAATTATTTCTGTTACCTAAGTCGGATTATGTTGTCTTGCCGCATGGAAAAGGATTCTTTTGACTGTAATTAATCCGAAAACAATTACTGAGCTTATCAGTTCCTTTCGTTTTATCTCCTCTTTTTTCGGTTTTGTTTCGATTCAGTCATTGTTTTCTTCTTTCCTAACAATTTATGTTTCTAATCAGTACCTATTTATATCTGAATAGTGCTTCTCAACCAGAACACGTAATATGTATATATTATACATGGTGTCCAATATACAATGCAACCCGGAGTTTGGGATAGTAGAACTTTTGAACCTGAAGTGATACACAAATAGTGGTTATACCAAAATAAAGCCTTGTTCATGTATATATTTTTAAACTAGGAAGCAACGATTGAAGTACACTAGGAACCACACAGTGTTGCCAGATATAACCAAAGGTGTTTTTTTTTTTTTTTTTTGCAAAACATGTAAATTGACTCATAACTTATACGTATGGATGTTCTGTCGTTAATTTTAAGTTTGTTTAGTTGGAGTAGCTTGGAAACTATGGAGCAGAAAAAAGAATTTTCCATTTCCATCGATAACTAATCGGATGAGGCCTCTGTAAGGGGGAACTAGGAAAATCTTAGTTTTCATAAACTAACACTCTGAATTTGCACCCCTGCTGATGTTTCAATGCATCAGAAGGTGTGTTAAGGATCTATCTACAATATGCGATTCCTGCAAACAATGAAAAACAAACTTCGAAATTAACATGATAAAATTTTTACTTACGTGCACCCGACAACACTGCTATTCATTTCTATGGGACTATTTAAAGCAAGAGGTATACAAGAACAATTCTCGAACTATTCAAGACCTGGAAACAAACATTCGCAGTGCCATTGAAAACATTAACACTTCTAATCTTCGTAAAGTTGCCGCCAACCTGGTGAAACGTGTGAACCAGTGTTTGAATCAAAACAGGGGACACTCCCAGCATCCGCTGTAGAGCTGATAACTCATTTCTGATAGTAGCAGGATAGTAGCAGTGTTGCCGGGTGCATATAAGTAAACGTTTTATCATAATAATTTCAAAGTTTGTTTTTCATTGTTTTCAGAAATTGCATAATGTAGACAGATCCTTAACACACCTTTTGATGCACTGAAACATCAGCAGCGTTGCCAATTCAGAGTGTTAATTTATGAAAACTACGATTTCCCTAGTTCCCCCTTACAGAGGCCTCATCCGATTAGTTATCGGTGGAAATGAAAAAATTATTTCTTCTACTCCATAGTTTCCAAGCCACTCCAAACAAACTGGAAATTAACGACAGAACATCCATACTATGAGTTATGAGTAAATTTACATGTTTTGCAAAAATAAATATATATATATATATATATATATACCTTGGGTTACATCTGGCAACACTGTATGGTTTCTAGTGTACTTCAATCGTTGCTTCCTAGATTAAAAATGTATGCATGAGCAAGGTTTCATTTCGGTATAACCATTTTTCTTGTATCACTTCAGATTCAAAAGTTCTACTATCCCAAACTCGAGGTTGCATTGTACATTGGACATCCTGTAGTTTGCATTTAATAATAATATGCTTCATTTTAGAATAATAGACGGTAAACGTCTTAGTCTATGCGCCATGCTAAATACTAATAATAAACAGTTACGCTAACAGCTGTCACTGCCTGCGCTATTGCTTAGCTATCTGCGGTGCAAGCAGTCCCGGGTTCGATTCCCGGTAAAAGCACTCGGTCGAAAAAGTGTAAAAAGCATTTTCAGGCCAGCCATCCTAAATAAGGTTTCCCTGGGTTTTTGCTCATTCACACCAGGCAAATACCGGGCTGGTAGATCCCAGGCCGCTTTTTTTCTTCCCCAATCCTTTCTTCTTTCTCTTTCCCCGGATAGTGTAATCGCCGAGGGACGTCATACGTAACGGGCTAAATGGCAATCAATACCGAAAGCCCAGAAATCTAAATCCTAAATCCATTACCAGTCTGGCGACAATAAATTTCTTAAGCTGTGCTGGCAATTTGCCGATTAAAACTATTGTGACGATTTAATTGCAACTTAAAAACTAAATTGTTACGATTTAATCAGTTGGATGTTTAACTATGCAGGCAATTTGTCAATTTAAAACTATTGTGATGATTTAGTTGTAAGTTAAAAACTATATTGTTACATTTAATCAATTGGATGTTAAACTGTGCAGGCAATTTGCCGATTTAAGAATATTGCGATGATTTAATTGCAATTTAAAAAAAACTGTATTATTATGATTTAATCAATTGGGCAGGCAGTTTGCCGATTTAAAACTATTGTGATGATTTAGTTGTAAGTTAAAAACTATATTGTTACATTTAATCAATTGGATGTTAAACTGTGCAGGCAATTTGCCTATTTAAGAATATTGCGATGATATAATTGCAATTTAAAAAAACTGTATTGAAAGGATTTAATCAATTGGATGTTAAATTGTGCAGGCAGTTTGCCGATTTAAAACTATTGTGATGATTTAATTGTAACTTAAAACCTATATTGTTACATTTAATTAATTGGATGTTAAACTGTGTAGGCAATTTATCGGTTTAAAACTATTGCGATGATTTAATTGCAACTTTAAAACTATATTGTTACGATTTAATCAATTGGATGTTAAACTGTGCAAGCAGTTAGCCGATTTAAAACTATTGTGATGATTTAATTGTAACTTAAAAATTATATTACAGGGTCTCTAGACCTACGACTTAATTGTTCCATAATACTGTTCATAAACTGCAATGTTCTTAAATCGAAACTATTTTTTCACCTTGATTTTAATGTAAGTGAAATTAATTCGTTCGAGCCACAGATAAATGATATTATATGAATTCAATAAATAAATAAATTACAGAGAACACGGTGACTCAATGGCAGAGCACTTACCTCTGGTACGTAAGGTCTCTGGCTCAATCCCCGGTCAAACAAGTTTGTGGTGGACAATAACGTGTCTGTGAGTTTTCTCGAGATGCTTCCATTTCCTCCCTCATTATCATTCCACGAATTCTTCCGCCATCACTCACTCGCCTAACGGGCATGAAACTGAAAGATTTCATTCCATTTTAAAAATATTTTTAACCGTTTCCTGTAATGAAGAGAATTTAGAACAAAAAAGACTGTATCCTTTTGAAAGACAAATAAATGACAGTAAGTTAAAAATTATTGGGCTAAAAACCACAAAAGTACAAAAATATATTGTTTTTCTCATAACACTCCGACAGATGATGCTTATGGAAAAACGCGCAAAAGCATTACTGGGCGCCCCTCGAATTGTGAGTGCATGTTGTATGTATGTGTGCAATTGTATCTTGAAATATTGTTTGTAAGCCGAGCAAAAAAATATTCTTAAATGGATTTGTTCACAAACCGAAGGGTTCGTAATCTGTGGATCCACTGTATTTCAATTTAATTATTTCAAAATAGGACGCAAGTCATATTTAGATTTAGATTTAAGCATTAATGTGATATAAAGTTTGATGGCTAACCCCTCCTTTCTGCATGATTTTTTCCTTTTAGCGACAAAAAATAATCAGTATGGAAATTCTCATATGGGAACTTGAAAAATGAATTAAGATTTGGTAGGAAATTAGCGAGGAAATTGCAGTTGGTTTCATATTGTAAAGAACTGGAACAACAGAAATATGGAAGGAATAATGGATACCTAGTGATATCATACTTGTATAGAGTGTGAATGATGAGCATGAGGGATGAGGTGAGGTGTGCTATTACATCACAACACTAAAAGTCTTACAAGGCAGGGTACCTCGGTGTAACACGCCGATTTTGATAAGATTGCACAGACATACAGATCATCAAAAAAGAAGCGACACGTATTTTTTTTATATCGGCCAACAAGCGTATTGAAAGGGTCAAATGGGAGCATAAAAATGGGGTCAAAATGAGATTTTATGCAATATAGCGAGAACGAGAAGAGATATCGGAAAAAGGTTAAATGTACGAAATACTACCCATAGTTGACGCAAGCCATTGAGGTAGAACTTACCCATGTGAAGAAAGCAGAACATCCGGAAATGGACCAATAACATGTACAACATATTCATAATGTGCTACAGAAATGAGTGAAGAGGGTGGCAAGGAGCAGGAAGAAAGAAAACACGAAAATGTAAAATACGGGTTTTTGCTTTGGGTGCATACGTTATCCATATGCGAAAGAGACGCAAATTTATCTCACTGCACGAAGATTCATCTCTACAAGCATGAAGGATGCAAACGCCGTTCGTATAGGCAGCCAGTGAGACAATACTGCACAGTGGGTTGCATATATTGTGCAATGGGAGCAACGGTGAGATACATATTGGAAACGGGAATGTTTGTAGCTAGTAACACACACACACACACAAAATGCATTGCCCAGTAGAATGTAATAGCAGGTGGTCCACATGTAAGATAAAGAGCAACAGCAATATCAGTTCTACGCATGAGTATCTACATTATATCATGAAAATACGCGTACATATGTACGTACAACATAAAAGTCAGCAGAGGTGTATGCTGAAAACAAGACGCTCACTCCTGATAAGTAGCACAAAAATGGTATTTCAGGAAGAAATCGTCCAAACAAAAACAGTATTTGCACCACGAACACTTGATGATGGATGGGTTCTGGCACTCTGCTTCTTCGCAGACCAATGACGTCAACTGATGAAAACAAAACTCCACTGGATTTGGAAAATAATCTGGTCGTGATGAAAGATATCCAGAACAAAACCATGCGTATTGGAATAGATGTATGTACCGTGGAGATGAAAGTTGATTATGCACAAGGGATTGAAGTTTCAGTATATTGTCTCTGCTGTATAGATTGATGTTGAGTTGCTGAAGGCGTACCGCATCAGATACTTTGCGTACGAAGTTCTTCCAAATTCTGAAACCATACACATCCAGAGGTTGTATTAACCCAGTTGTGTGTGTAGGTATCGTCATAATGTTGCACTGCTTGTCCTGTGGCATTATTGTCTGATCTGTGTTATATACGTTATCCTCGCCATGAGCAGTAATGAGTGATTGTACATTTTGGAAGAAGGTTTTAGCGCTTTCGTGCACTTGTGTGGCCTTCGCTGTAATGCTATGTGTTACAAATTTTGTAACTTTGCGTGAGACGATACCGTGACGTGTTTTAAAGCGCCATAATCATTTCTTCGAAGCTTTGAAATTAGCAACGGCTGTTGTTTGGTTTGCTTCTAACGCCCAACGTTGCAAGCCTGTGTCATGGACAATTAAATGCCGCTGTTTTGCTGTCGCAAATTTTTCATACACAGTTCGGTCTATCACGTTTAGCTTTTCACGTTTGGTTCCACCTTCTGTGATCTGTTTCTCCCATCTATATAGATCTGTTCTGCATTTGACACGCTTGAAGTGTTTCTGTACAGATTTCCAGGACATCTTTCTCTTCTTCCCTCGTTTCCAAAACGATACTGCCTTCCCGCTTGTATCCCATGTCCACAATATCTCTGCTCTTGACTCCAGTTGTATGTACGTTGGAGGTCGTTGGGCCATCCCACTCATCCATCTCATCTTCACTTGCCATACTTGGGATGTCTGATCTATTGCTGCATAATAGGTCTTCTTCAATCTCAACATACATGTGCCCATTCGTCTTGAAACTTTCTAGGATGTTAAAAATATAGTCCTTGAGCTCCATTTCCGTTACCGTTCGTGGTGTCCGGACATATTGTGTTGCCTGATATGCCTCCACTAGCATATCCACCACATTCAGGGGATTCACATAGACCATCTTGCGACCACAAACGTCACAAGCCCACTTACACCTCACCTGAATTTTGTTACACACGCACAAATACGCACAAGCACACACCACCAGTTACACTAGGGATGGTATCGAGACGAGACGAGACGAGACTTTGTATAGTCTCGGTCTCGTCTCGGTTGATAAGTAGCGGTATCGGTCTCGATCTCGTCTCGAGTCAAAATTCGCCGTCTCGGTCTCGGTCTCGTCTCGGTCAACAGATGCTTGTCTCGATCTCGGTCTCGGTCTCGAAGGCCAAGTCTCGGTCTCGTCTCGGGTCTCGTCTCGAAAGTCTCGAAATAAATAGTATGAAATTAAAATTGTGAAAGCATTATTATCGTACAGTCTGTCGTGTCCGGTTCTTACTTTTTGCCTTCATTCTTGACAGAATTATGGTATGATGTACTTCTTCGTAGCTAATTTGCTAGCGCTAATGCTTTCCATGGGTGTGTTCCTGGTTCAATCATCAGTGGGTATAACATACCTGGGATAAAACCCTAATAGTAACCCATATTTCACTTTCAGCAATAAACTTTGTCTCAAATAGCCTCAGTAGGACCTATACAATTAAACTCTATTAAGTTAACTCCAGTACTATACAGTACTTTCTTTGAATCAGAATTGTTCAATACCTCCTAACGGATAACAAAACATGTAGCAGCACGAATGTATTTAATCGTACCGAAATTGAAATTTTACAATTTCTCAGTTATTATCCAAAACACTCTGCTTTGATTGTCATTTTAAAAATAGAATATAACGTTCATTATCTTAGCAAATAGAATATAACGTTCATTATCTTAAATTATTACTGCCATATGTTTTGTTTCAAATCGATCAAATATTTTATTACCGTTTTACATCTGTGTTTAATTGACACTTAAAAACAGGCACTTTCTTAACCTTATGGTGGGAGCTACAGCACTCATCTTTGCTATCTGTGGTCTCGGGTTGGACCACCAAACAAGTTAGATTCAAAGTCTTATGTTTCGTATAGTTCGCGTCTCACTTTAAGTACATTCTGTTTCTTATACAAGTTTATAAGGTCGTAATGTATAAGCATATATCCAGTGCCGTAACATAGATTAAGCTTATTCCTGAGTTCTCAGTGATGCATCGGGCCGCGGTGGCTCAGTGGTAGAGCGTTCACCTCTGGTGCTTGGGGTCTTGGGTTCGATTCCAATCCCCACCAAGTGAACTTTGTGGTGGACAAACACCGTAAACGTGGGTTTCCTCTGGGTTCTCCGTTTCCTCTCACTTTCTTCATTCTACCATTTCATTCATTACTCATCATCACCGTCTCCTTTAGCCTAACCGGCATAACTGTGGGACGTAAAACTCAAAGATTTCATTTCATTTTTCTCAGCGGTGCATGTGATCTTTATTCGAGAAAACTAATCATGCGTTCATTACGCTCAAATTTTATATTGCTTGAAAATTACATGCGAAACATGGACATATATATTATGTAAGTATATAAGTAATTCGAGCTATATGTATCTATTTTCTCTGTCCCGGCAAAACAAGTGATTCTTAACTATCTAGTTTTCTTTTGTATTAATTTTCGTAGTTTTGATGCAATATGAAGGATCAAATTTGTTTTTCGCTGTACGAATTTCGTTAAATTTTGATCTGTTTTTACTCTACCTTACCTAGTAAAAGTTATATATATATATATATATACATGAACTTTAGAGGTAGACTATGCTAAGTCATTTTTGGTTAAGAATACTTTTTTAATAGACTATGTTCTTTCTAGTGGTGTAACAATGTAAGTCTAAAAGCATCCTACTACTTTGTAACTACTTAGTATAGTTTGAAAACAGTACTAAAGGTCTTACTTAAGGAAATGGTTCTTCGCTTCTCCTGTGAAATTACGAAATTATGACTTGGTTTACTTTACCTCTGAGGTTCAGATATAATAAAATCATAGCCATAATCATAATCAACCATTGTCAATCCACTGCTGGATGAAGTCTTTCCAAATCTTCTCCTCAACTATCTATCTTGAGCAATTCTTTTTCAGGTTAACCCCCAGTTGTTCTTGATTTTGTCAAACCTTCTTGTATCAGAACATTTCCTATGCTGTTTTTATCTCGTGGAATCCTGTCTAGAATTGTTTTTGTTCATCGATCATAATTTCTTGCAATATGTCCAGCACATTTTCCAGCCCATGTCAAAAATTATTCAATTAGTAGCAGTCATTAGTTGCCAAACAATTCATTTCTACTGTATATATTTGGCCTACAAATAGTTCAAATTCGCTACTTTTGGAGCACAGACATGCTACTTTTTGATCTTCAAATCTGGCAACACTGACTCAATGATTTAAATCAACACAATGTGAGGACCTCCATTTGGTCTAGCGGCTAGCACGCTTGGCTTCGGTTCGAGTGGTCCCGAATTCGATTTCCGATGGGGGTACAGTTGAATGACCGAATTAGTTCGGATTCAATTATAATTATCATTAGCTCCACGTCTCCTTTAGACGCCCTAGCATAATCATGGGACCTTAAACTAAACCAAACCAAACCAAGAATCTACACAATGTGTATTACTAACTGTAAGTCCTTGAATAATTGCATATAGCTATATGGTATGGATCGAGTTTGAGGTGGTCGGTGGTGAAACTAAAACAAGTAAAATGTAACTAGGGTGTATTTAGAACTTAAGTTCGAAGTGCAAGGGGACAAGAAAAAAAAATCGAATTAACCAAAAACTCTCATTTTAAAGTAAAAGCAAGGGAACAAAATAACTGTACTGTATATGAAAAACTAATTAACATGCAATGCACCTTACCTATAAAGGACCACATTTTCGTAAGGAATTAGAATAGGCGCCGCGATTCGACACTGTGCATAATGCAAGCCAATAGATCACAAACGAATCTGCTTGCCTTTTTGTCACTGTTTTAGTTTAGTTAAAAAGAATTGCACAAATATCTCGTTCTTGCAAGTCATTGGCTAGTGTAGGACAGGGTTCGATGTCATTGACATTTCTACAGAAGAGATGGAGACTTCCAGGTTATTGAGGAGGTGGAGAGATGCGTACCAACCATCTTCTGCCGGATTCTCTATAACGTGAGGGAGTCCAGCTGAGGTGGTATCAACAAAATGTCTCTTTCCCATGGTCGCTTCTGGATAAGATAACAGATAAATAAAAACCAGTTGAAATTACATTGTTCTATATCTATTTACAATTTGTCGAACAGTACAAATTTTTCCACTGTAAATACTTCGAATTATCCAAACAGGAGGTTCAAATGTTCGATTTACCCACGATTTTTTACTATTGTTTTTAATACAGTGTTCAAGGGGAATAAGCTTTTGTTCGAATTATCCAAGTTCGAATTTTTAAAAAAAGTCCGCTGTGTATATAGGCGCGGATCCAAGGGAAGGGTTATAGGGGCTATATCCCCCCTTAACGTTCAGGTATACACTGAATAAAATGAGCTTCAATCCTGCTTTACACTGGATAAAGAGGCAAAGTATGGTTTAGCTCATATATATAGGGTGGCTCATTTTAATCTTTCCACGGAAATATCTCGAAAACGGTTAACCATAAATGAACTGAACAAAAACTCAAATAGAAAATACTATGGGGCAAATCGAATAATGATGTCCTGGTGTCCCTCAGGGCCGCTCTTCAAGGACGGCCGGGGCCCAACTTTAAAATTTTAATTCAAAACCTGGGGCGAGTGACACCTCATTCGATAGATCTTTAAAAACTAAAAAGTGTTGTGGTAAAAAAAAAATCATATCGGTTATTGTATTGAAAATGGGCGCCAAGACATGGTGCCTGTATTAGATAAAACGTTCAGTACCACTAATATGAAAACGTTTGAAGATAAATGAACAGGATAAAACTCGTATAGGAAATCGCAGAAGGTATTTATCATTCCATGCCTCGAGAATAATCCAACGGAGAAAAAGATTATTAAAGTATAAGTGAGATAATGCTAAAGGGGAAATCTAATTCTTAGAAAATTATCTTTCCGATCTCTCTCCATAAGTGAGTGAAGCGGAAATGAATGGTAAAATCTCAAATGAGAACCCCACTTTTACTTGCAATAGGTATGGTTTGTCTGAAACACTTGGGTGTACAAGTGACTGTTATTGTAATGAAGTAATGAACCAATATTGTGCAGACGACTTTTGAACAAAACCAACATTTGTACACGTTGTTCTAAAATTGCATTGTTCGACAAATTGGTTTCGCATTTCAGTTGATTCATTTTTGCATAAATCATTGCCTGCAATCAAAATGGAAAGTAATATTTAACAAGAATTTTACTTACTTTTTTTTCTATTACAGACACCTATCTGTTATAAAATCACATTTCAGATAATTTTGTTGTGTAGATACAATTTGCAAAAACTAAGGTTCTCATTTGCAATGTCACCGTTTCTTCCCGTCCCGCTTCACCCACATACGGAGGACGTTGGAACGATGATTTTCTAGAAACTAGATTTCCTCCTTTGCATTATGGCACTTTTACTCTAAGCATCTTCTCCTCTGTTGCAACATTTTCGAGTCCTGAAATGATAAAATACCCTCCATGATCTCCTATAGGAGTTTTATTCCGTTCATACGTTATTATCTTCAACCGTTTTCATATTAGTGGTACTGGACGTTTTATCTGATACAGGCACCATGTCTTGGTGGCAATTTTGAAAACAGTGACCCATATGAACAATCTTTTGCCAAAACGCTGTTTAGTGTATGAAGATCTATCGAACGAGGTATCATTTGACCCTTATTTTCATTTAAAATTTCTAAGTTGGGCCTGGGCCCCCATGAAAGCCGGCCCTGGGGGCACTGCGACTTTGCCCTGGGTGAATTTAATATTTGAATTTTTGTTTGGTTCATTTATATTAAACCGTTTTCATATTAGTGCTATTGGACGTTTATCTGATGCAGGTAGCATATCTTGCGGGCTATTTTGAATAAGTGACAGATATGAAAAATATTTTGCCACATCGCTTTTTATTTTTTAAAGACCTATCGAACGAGGTGTTACTCGACTTATGTTTCCATTTAAGATTTTAAAGTTGGGCCCCGGGCGCCCATTAAAAGCGGCCCTGGGGAGCACCATGACATCGCCGTTCGATTTGCCCCATGGTATTTCTTATTTGAGTTTTGGTTCAGTTCATTTATGTTCAACAGTTTTCGAGATATTTCCGTGGAAAGATTAAAATGGACAACCTTATATACGTATATATATATATATATATATATATATATATATATATATATATATATATATATATATATATATATATATATGATAGATAGATAGATAGATAGATAGATAGATAGAGAGAGAGAGAGAGAGAGAGAGAGGATAATATACAACAGC
Organism: Thermobia domestica; assembly: GCF_964235325.1. NCBI lineage: Eukaryota > Metazoa > Arthropoda > Insecta > Zygentoma > Lepismatidae > Thermobia > Thermobia domestica. The sequence goes on from NC_137471.1 coordinate 47,370,949, forward strand.
ATTGGATTTTGTTTCGAGAGAGGCTTGAGGAACGGGTAACGAACATTCGTGTTGTACGTGCAATGCGAAAAAAATATTATAAATTTATTTCGGGAGGGGCTTGAGCCCGATACCTACCCCCTAAATACGCCACTGTACATCAATCAACTGGTCCCATATTATCTCATACAGCAACGAAACAAATTTTGAGTAAAGGCACAATTAATATCAATATTCGAGACGAGACCGAGACTTTCGAGACTGAGCATGGTCTCGTCTCGGTCTCGTCTCGGTTTATAGAGGTCTGTCTCGGTCTCGGTCTCGTCTCGGTATGTAAAAGTCCGTCTCGGTCTCGGTCTAGTCTCGGTATATAAAAGTCCGTCTCGGTCTCGGTCTCGGTACCATCCCTAAGTTACACAACAATCAAATACCACTCCAGCTACCACACTGTCCAATGTTCATCACTAGGTCTCACAAGCAGTTAAACGTCGCCTTGCTTGTCTTGTTGAGAATAGTACCTGTGAAAGACACAAATGCATATACACTTTGCTGGCTCTACACCTCGCGTTTGGCAACTTTGTATACTCAAACCAGCTCGTATTGCATACGCCGCATCCAATACTCTCACTATTAAAACTGATTTTGTGTACAACGTCAACTTGCTCTTTCTTTCCTTACAGTACCTGCACCTGTCATAACGTGCTACGTCATCTGACCTCGTATTCCTTCATCTATTAGTCGTTTCTACCACTCAACTTGAGGTTTTGATCTTATATGCAACCCGCTGTGCAGTACTGTCTTCCTGGCTGCCTATACGAACGGCGTTTGCATCCTTCTTGCTTGTAGAGATAAATCTTCGTGCACTGAGCTGAATCTGCGTCCCTTTCGCAAACGGGTGACATATGAACTCAAAGCAAAAACACGTATTTTCCATTTTCGTGTTTTCTTTCTTCCTGCTCCTTGCCACCCTCTTCACTCATTTCTGTAGCACATTATGACAATGTTTTAAACGTGATTGGTCCATTTCCGGATGTTCTGCTTTCTTCACATGGGTAAATTCTACCTCAATGGCTTGCGTCAACTATGGGTAGTATTTCGTACATTTAACCTTTTCCGATATTTCTTCTCGTTCTCGCTATATTGCATAAAATCTCATTTTGACCCCATTTTTATGTCCCTATTTGACCCTTTCAATACGCTTGTTGGCCGATATAAAAAAATACGTGTCGCTTCTTTTTTGATGATCTGTATGTCTGTGCAATCTTATCAAAATCGGCGTGTTACACCGAGGTACCCTGCCTTGTAAGTCTTATCTTTTCAGAGAAAATATTTTTACATGTATTTCATACATAGGTACAGCGGTAAAATGAGGGGTATCGCGGAGAAATTCCATCCTCCCACTTCGTAAAATTAACTTTGGCGCCCTTCCACTGCCAAAAAGAAATTATAATGAACAAAGATAGCCCAGGGGGACGGGCGTGACGTCATATGTGTTCTATTTATTTCATAATACATAATATTACATGATACATAATTTCATAATACATAATTTAGTTTTAGATAAAGTGCATCATATTTATGGAAAAGCATTAGTGTTGTTGTACAGTGATGCAATAAATGCATCACCCCATTTTGGCGCCAATAATTATAAACTATGATAAAATATATTATCACTGTATTTTATAGGGTCTAATATATTTAAAAATACATGTGGTTTATATTTACTAAAGAATTATTTTTCGCGTGCAACATGGGGGTATGAAGAAAATATTTATCCGCGCCGCAAAGAGTTAAGATTTTCGTAATTCTTTTTTACTTGAAGTTTTATGCTAATTTAAACATTCGTAATGTTGTGAAAATTATGTTTTGCCTTTCTAATAAGTGTTTATTACCAGTATTATATCAATATTTTATCATTTGACCAATTTTACTTGCCCTAACGTTATAAAAACTTATCGGGTCAAAATGACCCCATCTTAGGCATTTAAGTAACATTTTGATCTTAGTACTCGAAGGATTAAACGTCTTCATTTTCTTTAGTTAAATGTGAGTTAGGTCTTCAACCCGACCCGACCCGACCCGTGACCCGAATTGATTGACCCGACCCGATGACCGACCCGACCCGACTGACCCGAACCGTGATCCGACCTGATTGACATGACCCGACAACCCGACTCGAGCTGACCCGATTGACCCGACCCGACAACCCGACCCGAGCTGACCCGTTTGACCCGACCCGACAATCCGATCCGAACTGACCCGATTGACCCGACCCGACAACCCGACCCGAGATGACCCGACTGACCCGACCCGACAACCCGACCCGAGTTGACCTGACCCGACCCGACCCGACCCGTAACCCGACCCGAGCTGACCCGACCCGTTTGTGAGCACTATAGGTCACGACACTGGGTGAACGCCAAAATGCACTCCCATTGGGAATTAAAGCCGGACCACGTGTACGGAAGTCTTACACGTTAACCATTAGCTAGATCAAGCGGAGGATTTGTACTATGTATATGCATCTTAATGAATATTTGGCACTTTTGAGGTTTGGTTATTTCTTTTTATAACTGATACCAATGTCTCGACGTGGGAGAATTTTTTTTCTTGCTTTAGTTCTATATGACGAAATTTTTCTTCAAGGTCAGTGTTCTCACCTGCTCGGACGGTAGGGAGTCTTCTCGGAAGGCAGTAGCAAGAGTCTCTTGGCGGAGACAAAAGGAAATCGTTTAACTACAATGATAAGGGTTGAGGAAACAGGAGAACACCTGTGATTTTTTCCAACCCTTTAACTTTCATTCCAGAATAGGTTCTTATGATTCCGGGACCGGTGCCACTTTGATTTTTCTTTCTCGGTAATTAAAACCTATTTTACAGTATATAAAGTTGTACGTAAGAAGATGCATATGAATTTTGTAATTTAAAATGTAAAAGTACAGTATGATAATTAATTATAATGTACTAATTTTATTTCATCGCTTTCAGCCCAACAAATTAAATTCAAACAATTCGCACCCAGGGTCTTGGTCATCAATACTGCGTCTTATTCTATGTCTTGCAGTCAAGTCTTGGTCCTGCATTTCGTAGTCTTGGTGGTTTTTCATGCTATACAAGAGCCAAGAATGGTCGCCTCATCGGTACAAATGAAGACCAAGTGTGATTTTGATTATGGTCTTTCATACTATACGGAAAGCAAGAAAATACGCTCATCGCTACTTGGTGATCACCAAAACAAGGCCAAGAGCAAGATTACTATGCACTTCGTCTTGCATATCCAATCTTTATCTTGTTCTTGCATCGATGTCCTTGGGCTTGGTGAAATAAAATGAAATATTCAGTTTAAGGTCCCTCGATTCTGCACCGAGGCTAAGGGATATGGTGACAATGAGAAATGAATGAAATGGTGGAATGAAGAAAGTGGGAGGAAACAGAAGAACCCCGAGAAAACCCACTACACGGCGTTTCTCCACCACAAAGCCCACTTAGCACAAGCTGGTATCGAACAATGGACACCATGCACCAGAGATGAATTCTCTACCACTGAGCCACCGCGGCCATACTTGGGCTTGGTCGTCCATATCCAATGTTTCTTTTGGCCTTGCTTAAACAACTTCTAATTTTGTTCTAAATCAGCGTTTCCCAACCCTTTTCAACTTGCGGCACACTACGGGTGTAACTTGAATTCTCGCGGCACACTCATTATTATTATTATTATTATTATTATTATTATTATTATTATTATTATTATTATTATTATTATTATTAATATTAATAATAATAATAATAATAATAATAATAATAATAATATTTGTAAATAAACCGTCGTGTTTTTTTCTGTGATTACTGACCTTGTCACAGTAGTGTTGCAACACTTGGTACAATTGTACCAAATTCAGCCCTTTTCGTAATTCATCGGCCCGTTGGTACTATGCTGACATTTTCAGCCCTTTTCGTGAAAAAGTTGGTACAATTCTACTCAATTCAGCACCATTTAACATATACTTGTCACATTTTCAAAAGTGTCAGTAAGACTTTTCCTACTCTCACGTTACTCATACCATTGTGACTTAAAATTATTAATAATGTGTTGTGATGTCTTTCAGGGAAGGTTCCAGGACTCTGGGTCGGTTTTACATTTTCTACGAATGTCAGTTTACTTACCTTATATTCTCCTTACAGTCTATTATCCTCCTTCGGTCTTGAAATAAGCGAGAATAAGATGGATAATTATACTTTGTTATTTTTTATTAACGTACTGTTTACATACGAACTCGGAGATGATTGATTTGTTCCTCGTTTTATATATTTTTTCATATATGGCCAGAATGCCGTTTCGGTTTATTTCACTTTGTAATAAAGGCGCGTTTGATTTTCTGACAATACATACCGAAGATGATAACCGTTTTCCCAGTGGCGGATCTAGCCTGGTGCCGGGGGCCTAGCCCCCCACCTTTTTAGGTGACAAAAATAATTTAAGCTATTACGTATATATTTTTGAAAGTTTATAGTAAACTCATGATATAACTACTTATCATAGCCTGGGTTCTGCTTGGACCCGGTTTTTACCTTCTACCTAGGTAGATCCGCCACTGCGTTTTCCCTTTTAATTTGCGGCCTCTGTTATATTTCCTACATGTGAGAAAAGTTTCATTTATTTCCACGGTTTTTCGAGGCCCTACTTTTTGGATGTCTTTGAAAACTAATTTTTAAAAACAGTAGTTTCTTGATTTGTACTCTTGGAAGAGAAGGGGGAGTGTTCTAGAACTGTACCTCTTTTAGTTTCGTGTTATAGAGCCATACTGGTATAAAATAATGAATTCAGCCCTTTTTGTTCCAATTTGGTACTATTTTTCAGCCCGCTGCAGAGCTAGGACTGTGACAACAAAAACAATTCCAATGAAATATAGGACTCAGTCTTTTAAAAATACACTTTCTTTTTCGAAGACTGTATCAAACATTTCACTAAGGAAGATCACTAAATAACGAACGACAAACAAATCTCTTGTACTTTTAAAACAGATGGTGGTAATTTGTATGAGTGTTTCTTTGTCGAAAGGAAATCTCAAGTTACGAAATAACCTTTAACAATAAAGAAGCAACAATGGTCATAACAATGATAAATACATTTTTTCAACATTAACAAATTCTGTTTTCGAAATACAATCTATGTGGTAGTAATGTGTGTACAATATTATATTACAATTACTGTATTTTTTCCATTGCAGAGGTTCATAGTTATGTGAAATTCAAATACACATATTTCCTGTCTTGCAATTTGGTTGCTATATAATTAAGAATGTTGTTTCATTTCCTCGCGACACACCAGTTGGGAAACGCTGTTCTAAATCCAGACTCCATATTGGCGTAGATATTAATATTACAGTCGATTGGTAAAATCAATCTTCCACATTTAAAAATTAAAGTACACACAAGTACAAAAATAAGCATTTACCATAAAAACACTAGCTGCAAGTGTTCAAAATAGATTTATGGTTTCTACAAAATCAATTGAAAATTGCTATTTTTAATTAGACAGCTAGTGAAAAACAGCAGCTTTCGACACCCGACCCGACTGACCCGACCCGAGCTGACCCGATTGACCCGACCCGAATAACCCGACCCGACAACCCGACCCGAACTGACCCGATTGACCCGACCCGAGATGACCCGACAACCCGACACGAGTAGCCTGACCCGACAACCCGACCCGAGTTGACCTGACCCGACCCGACCCGACCCGTTTGAGAGCACTAGATGTAATGTTTTGTAAATGGATCGTTCAGAACACAAATAAATGAAATTCAATTACCAAAGTTGTGATTAGCCTAAAAAAAACAGGCATGCATTTTGTACTGTACGCTTATTAAGGAAGCACAAATAGAAAAAAAGTTAAAACGGTTTCTGTACATTATAAGAGTTATTCAAAATATTTGGATGTAAATCTCTTAAGCTCCAAAAGGAACTTCAGATAGAGCTCTTGAAGGTTAGATATGTCTAACATGATCAAAAGAGGAATTAATTTCCTTGTGCACTGAATGCACCATATGTCTCATCTTTGAATTCTTATTATTATATTTTACTAGCATAGATTACCCGCTTCACTGGGTTAAAATAAAAAAACTTTTAAATGCACATCTCCTTATCTCATGCGTTTGGTACCCGTGAAATATGCTGTTTTTGTTTTAGTGGTATGTGGATTTAAATGGCATCGGAAATATCACTGTTTATCTCAACGATCCCGAAACCTATGGATTCAACACTAATATCGGTCATTTTCAATCATATTTATATATATATATATATATATATATATATATATATATATATATATATATATATATATATATATATATATATATATATATATATCCTCCTCCCCTGCCCAAGTTATATGTCTTAATTTTGATTTAAACGGCATCGGAAGCGTCACTGTTCATCTCAGCGTCACCGAAAACTATGGATTCGACACTAATATCGGTCATTTTCGATCATTTTTAAATATATTTCCCTCCCCTAAGTTGCACCGTCAAAATATGATAAAAACCATCCCAATATCCGAACTTCATCTATATTGAAAATTTTATCGAGATTGGTTGGGTGGTTCAAGAGATTAAGAGTCACATAGTCACTTTCAATTTTATTATATTGATTACCGGTATTATTATTATTATTATTATTATTATTATTATTATTATTATTATTATTATTATTATTATTATTATTATTATTATTATTATTATTATTTTCATTTAACGCAATAATTTTGTAAAACTAACCGATTGAAGTCAAAGTGATCGTTTGACAGACAGAGAAATACATTCTGAATCCAACGGTAGAAACTTGCCAATCGTATAAATAATTTTCGGTCAGAGGGAAGCAAACTGGGCCCCATCTTTTTTCGCTTGATTCTTGTAGTATGTGACGAGACAAACACGACGGTACCAAAATTATTGAAATTGCACCGGGGGAACATGGGTAATTTTGGTAATTTTGTTGTAAAATGAAGGAGAGGGAGCAAACTGGGCCCCATGTTTTTTCGCCTGATTCTTGTAGTACGTGACGAGACAAACACGACGGTACCAAAATTATCAAAATTGCACCGGGGGAACATGGGTAATTTGGGTAATTTTGTAGGTTAGTTTGGAAAATGAAGGGGAGGGAGCAAACTGGGCCCCATCTTTTTTCGCTTGATTCTTGTAGTATGTGACGAGGCAAACACGATGGTACCAAAATTATCGAAATTGCACCGGGGCAACATGGGTAATTTGGGTAATTTTGTAGCTTAGTTTGGAAAATGAAGGGGAGGGAGCAAACTGGGCCCCATCTTTTTCCGCTTGATTCTTGTAGTATGTGACGAGACAAACACGACGGTACCAAAATTATCGAAATTGCACCGGGGAACATGGGTAATTTGGGTAATTTTGTAGCTTAGTTCGGAAAATGAAGGGGAGGGAGCAAACTGGGCCCCATCTTTTTTCGCTTGATTCTTGTAGTATGTGACGAGACAAACACGACGGTACCAAAATTATCGAAATTGCACCGGGGGAACATGGGTAATTTGGGTAATTTTGTAGCTTAGTTTGGAAAATGAAGGGGAGGGAGCAAACTGGGCCCCATCTTTTTTCGCTTGATTCTTGTAGTATGTGACGAGACAAACACGATGGTTCCAAAGTTATCGAAATTGCCGGAAGTTTTCGAATTACCGAAGTTTTCGTGGGAACATTCGAAATTGTAGTGCGATCCGCACAACTGTCATACTGACTGACCGTGAAATTACACAACAAATGGTTAAACGGAACGGGTGTAGTGCTAGTGAAGTTTGAGATATCTTATTCTCATTAGGAATTTAAATATTTTTCACATGGTGGACTCCCTAAATCAAATCTTAATTTCTTTCCTATAACGTAATGCGAACAAGTAAAAGTTAGCATTTAGTGTTCTGGTTTCGAAATCGCTGAAATCGAGGGATCAAATCCTAAGATCGTCCATTTGTAGTAAGAACTGTTGTTCTACGAATTAAAAATTATATATCAATTTTACTGGCGAAAAATCTAATTGTCGATCAATTACCATTCATCCGACTAAATTTTTCAAATCCCTTCTCAACACATTATTAAATAACATTGCACAACATTATTAAATTATTATATTTTGAATAGTATTTCAAAATTCACGTACATTTCACACGACATTAGATCAAATAATGCATTGCTGGTATTTTACTTGGGGCGAAGATTATTGCAGCACATTCTGTACTTGGTAACCCTGCTTCAAAGGATATTTTGCTGTTAGTTCCACTTGCGGCCACGACCCGCTCACCGCTCGCTCTACCTGTAAAAAAAAAATGGTGCCCAGTTTGTCATATACTACAAGAATCAAGCGAAAAAAGATGGGGCCCAGTTTGCTCCCTCCCCTTCATTTTCCAAACTAAGCTACAAAATTACCCAAATTACCCATGTTCCCCCGGTGCAATTTCGATAATTTTGGTACCATCGTGTTTGTCTCGTCACATACTACAAGAATCAAGCGAAAAAAGATGGGGCCCAGTTTGCTCCCTCCCCTTCATTTTCCGAACTAAGCTACAAAATTACCCAAATTACCCATGTTCCCCCGGTGCAATTTCGATAATTTTGGTACCGTCGTGTTTGTCTCGTCACATACTACAAGAATCAAGCGGAAAAAGATGGGGCCCAGTTTGCTCCCTCCCCTTCATTTTCCAAACTAAGCTACAAAATTACCCAAATTACCCATGTTGCCCCGGTGCAATTTCGATAATTTTGGTACCATCGTGTTTGCCTCGTCACATACTACAAGAATCAAGCGAAAAAAGATGGGGCCCAGTTTGCTCCCTCCCCTTCATCTTCCAAACTAACCTACAAAATTACCCAAATTACCCATGTTCCCCCGGTGCAATTTTGATAATTTTGGTACCGTCGTGTTTGTCTCGTCACGTACTACAAGAATCAGGCGAAAAAACATGGGGCCCAGTTTGCTCCCTCTCCTTCATTTTACAACAAAATTACCAAAATTACCCATGTTCCCCCGGTGCAATTTCAATAATTTTGGTACCGTCGTGTTTGTCTCGTCACATACTACAAGAATCAAGCGAAAAAAGATGGGGCCCAGTTTGCTTCCCTCTAACCTAATTTTCTAATATGAATGGAAAAAAAAAATAACAGAATGTTTCTGTTTTCTTCTTTTGTTAATTTCTCCATTTAATTGTGTGTCAATTATTGGAAATTCCTCGGAGCTGTATTGTGTAATAAAACACCAATGTATTTGTGGGGCTCTTGAATGACAAAATTGTCACTTGATTACAAAGCTTTGATATGTTTGTTAAGCTCATGTTGAACAATAATTACAAAGTGGAGGGCAACAATTTTCCCAGTTTAACATTTTCATTATCTTCGCAGTGTTGCTGACAGTGTACATTAATTCACAACTAAAATCATTTGTTTGAAAAAAAAAATCAGCTCGTCTCAGCTGATTATTTAAACTTCACCTGGCAATCCTACACGAATCAATTTCTCCTATAGAATAGATGCAATTAGTGTTTCACTTAAATGAATAGGCGCATATTTGGCATCCTACATATGTGTACAGTATACCCCATCCAACAACACGTAATTTCAAATAGTTTAAACATTCTGTTCTATAACAGTGTTTTGTGTTTTCCCTAGATTAAAGCTTTGTACACAGGTGGCATTTATGGTTGTTCTAGTGCAAGGTTTATGAGATTTGTGCAAACTACTACAAGAGCAATCTAATGTGAAATCAGCAATTTCTATGAGCGAGGTCAAGAGAACCACGCTGTTTGCCAACTCAAGAAAAAAATTAAATTTATATTTATATTTAAAAAAGATATAAAATATTAATTTATGAGAACCATTTATTTTTTTTATTTTAGCTTAATTTTAATTGCTATTTATAAGCTAAAATTATTTTACATTTTAGTCCTGTCTGAAAAACAATGAAATGAATAAATTAAAATGCAATTAAAAGAAAACACTCTATTTTGAAGACATGATTTTAGAGATATGATGATTAGTGATCACACGCTGAGAAAAATTAGTTATCCGGACTGAAATCTGCACGGAGCATACGTTATCCATATGCTACATATGTAGGTACTGCCCTTTTCCCGTTTAGATGTTACATTATGTCGCTGAGGATGTGTTACATCTGACAGTCTTTCGTATATTACAGACGTATTCGTATCTTACATTCGTCAGTTATATGTTATATACGTACATCCATCTGTATGTGAGATCGTAACCGCTTATATACAGTTCTTTCTTTCATACGGAAAGTGTGTGTAGATGGAACACTTACGAGGAAAGCATTATAAAAAATGTGAGATCGCAACCGCTTATATACCGTTCTTTCTTTCATACGAAAAGTGCGTGTAGATGGAACACTTACGAGGAAAGCATTGTAAAACATGTGAGATCATAACCGCTTATATACCGTTCTTTCCTTCATACGAAAAGTGCGTGTAGATGGAACACTTACGAGGAAAGCATTGTAAAACATGTGAGATCATAACCGCTTATATACCGTTCTTTCTTTCATACGAAAAGTGCGTGTAGATGGAACACTTACGAGGAAAGCATTGTAAAACATGTGAGATCATAACCGCTTATATACCGTTCTTTCTTTCATACGAAAAGTGCGTGTAGATGGAACACTTACGAGGAAAACATTATAAAACATACGTTTGCTGCAGGATGTTACTAATAGCCGTAAGTTACATCCAGAAACTAATAATCTATGTAGGTAATCTACGTTTTTACGTACGCCCAGGGCCGTGCCGTGGGGGAAGGCGAGCGGAGCGACGGCTCCCGGGCGCCGAAGTAAAGGGGGCGAAAAGTTCGGAAAAAAAGGAAAAAAAGATAGGAAAAATTGCTTGGAATATATGTATGGGGTCGCCGTCGTATACTTTCGCCCTGGGAGCTGATTTTCCACTGCCTACGCCACATACTACGTTTCCTTTTCTCTGTGTGTCTAGTGCTATGGATCCTTGGTTCGATCCCCCAGACCATGTAAGTTTGTAGCGGACAAAACCATATCCCTGGATTTTCTCCCCCCTTTTTCTTTTCAAATAGAAGAAAATATTGGGAGTTAAAAGAGGAAGCTGGAGATCGAGAAACATTTCCGGGCCCAAACTGAAAATTAGGAGGAAAAGAAAAAACTTTCACTAGTCGAGGACCTGCCAAAAGGCAGAAGTCTTAATAATAATAATGTAGGAGAAAAAAAACAAATCTTTCCTCGAAGATGCAACGAATACAATAACAAGTAACGTAGTCTTAGAGATCCAAGCTGATTTCGATCAACTTTGGCAAGTAAATACTAATCATGAGTAAGCGGATACGAATTTTTCATTATTATTATTATTATTATTATTATTATTATTATTATTATTATTATTATTATTATTATTATTATTATTATTATTATTATTATTATTATTTTCTGTGGAAAATTGTTTTTTGTGCCCAAAAGCTTCCGCGCAAAAATTTTAAAAATCTACACCAAGAGTGCAGAAAGAAGTAAACAAAACCGAATGCAATTGTGTACAGATATAGTAGATGTAAAATAAAGTGATGTGTGTTTCGTATTTTCGCGGAGAAAAAAAAACCGTTTGGTGCGGATGAGCCTTTTCCAAAGCTATGGCCACGAAATGTCAAAATTGGTAACGCAGATGGTTCAGAAGTACCCAAAGTAAATGCAAAATTGTAACGAAACTGCATATAGCAATAGTACACAGAAAATAAATGAATACGTGTTTACTATTATTAGTAGTAGTAGCAGTAACAATAGAAGTAGTAGTAGTAGTAATTTTATCGGCGAAAAAGCGATTCTTGGGAGGAAAATTTCAACCCAAAAATGTAAAAATCGACACCAAGAGCATAGATACCAGTAGATCCAAACGAATAAAATTGTGCATAAATATCAAAGTTTCCACAAAATAGAAAATTTTAAAAATATATATATATATTCCTCTCACAGGGCTTCGAAAGTGGAAGTTAGAAATTTCTCCTTGCTCTATTAGAACATAAAGTGAAATCATTTCTTCTTCAAGAGTAAAGAAGGTGATAATTCCTCCCCAGAATGACATTTCTGTCATTCGATGGCTAGCAATGTCTATGGTTGGCCTGAGGCCTCGACAACCGAACTTCTTTTCGAATCGTCTTCTTGGAACGGCAATAAAAATCATGTTCTACTCAGTCCTCCGTTCATGTTCTGTTCTGAAGTTCTGTATATGGCTTTCTATTGACTTTTTTTTTTCGAATTGTACGCACGTGCATAAAGTTGTAAGAGTTGTATATACAGGGTGTTTCCAAACAACACCGACAACCTTTGCACGGTGATTCCTGACACCAAGATAAGACAAACGGTATAGACCATCCTGGGTGCACAAATGCTTCCTTTCGGAGTTATAGGCTGCCGAGATCATGAAAAAATGAACTTTAAAAGTCCATGGCTCCAAAACTATGGGACCTACCGTACTCGGGTCAAGACTTTACTTAAGACTAATATGTACTCTATCCAAAAATACATGTTTCAGAATCCTGCGGTAATTCCGCAAGAATTTAAATAGAGATAGTTGGTGAGTACTTCAGATTATGCTCCTAGCCAAACTTCCTCTATGAAAATTGTTGCGCAAGTACCTTAGGATTCATATACGCGTATTTTTTGATAGCGCACATATTGGTTCCTAAGTGAAGTCTTGACCCGACTACGGTAGATCCCATAATTTTGGAGCTATGGACCCTTAAATTTCATTTTTTTCATGTTTTCGGCAGCCTATAACTTCGAAAAGAAGTATTTGTGCACCCAGGTTCGTCTATACTTTTTCTCTTATCATGGTGTCGGAAATCACTTCGCAAACTTTGTCGGTGTTATTAGGAAATATCAAGCCTTTCTGCAAAAGTCATGGTTGAATCTTTTCTGCGGAAGCAGACAGAAGCTAGGAAAGAAAGTAATAATGATTTAGCAGTTGGAAATATATATAGGGTTGCCATATGTCCGTATTTTGTACGGACTATTTGTATTTTTGGGCCCGTGTCCTTATCCGTATCGTACAAAACATGAAATAGGATAATGTCCGTATTTGACAGTTTTTGGAGTAGAACGAAAATTTCCGAGTCAGAAATCGCTAATATCTCGGGCGAAAAGAATTGTGTTTTCATCATATAACTTATATTTTAGTTACTATTAATAAAGTAGGTTGTGTTTTTAAAAAGTGTCTCATTTTTGCATTCCAGGGTTGTATTGATTAGATTTAATATCGGTAGTCTAATGGCATGATTTATTATATTTATATTAATAAAAAAATATAAAACACATTGGTTTCCAATAGTGTTTTAAGTATTACAGTAAACAATTGTATGATAACCTAAAAAGGCGGTTTTTAGGTAAGAAATTTCAAAATATTTATTCTGTGTTTGGGCACCGTATCTTGGATGGGTCATCATTTTAAGGTTTTTCCGTATTTTGGATCAAAAAGTTATGACAGCCCTAGAAAAATAGTAAATCTCTTGTGCTTTTTATTACAATGTAAATTACAAAATGAAGATTCAATGAACATAGGTTCATATAGGAACTAGGCGCAATATCTCGTTATGTTCTTATCTAGTTACAGAAATATTAGCGTATAGGATATCACAATAAGCCTTCTCTGACGCTAATGCACCCATTTTGCACACCAGCGCTACTAGTGAGCAATTTCAGTAACAGCTCTTGACTTTAGCCAAATGAACTTATTAGTTAGTTTATCTTTTATGTTACATCTGTACTTCAACATTAATTTCACTACAACAGCTACAACTAACTTTTGAATTGACTCGTATTAACTGCGCTGAAATTACCCGTTGGGATAAATTTAATGCTAAAGATTCCAATTGGCTTTGTGCACATCTAATTTCTCCAAGAATATATGTATATCAGCCAAATCCAGAGCAGTATAGATTAACAATAAGCCGAGGCAATTACTTGGACTTTGGGGAAGATGATCTTGATTCTGCGATTAACTTCCATGATTCCGTAAGTCAAGAATAATTTATCCGTCTCCATTAAAAAAAAAAAAAAAACTTCTTTTAAAATCTTTTCAGAAGCCACGTTTTCTTTTACCAAAAAAAAAAACTATTTTTACGTTTTTCTTCTTTCGCTTTTGCTGTTCACATGTCAGGTGTCAGATTCAGATCCAGCGGGGATTCCGGAATAAAAGAAGACGACTTGGGAGTCCTCGTGGAATGACACGTCTCAAGAAGTTCACCTACCGTCTCTCTTTGCCTCAACTTCAAATCTGCCACCTGGGCAGATCTTTTAGACACCATTAACTAGTAAATGCGTCCCTCTTTTTTTTTAATCTCTTTCTCTACGCTTCCTATAAATTTATGAAAAGACCTTATTTTAGCCCAACTGCAGCGAAATTAAAAGGAGGATAATGGGTTTTTATATGTTTATATGTGTATGATATATGTGAGTATGTTTGTAGGTTTATTTACATGTAGAACGTATCAACGGCTTTCTAAAATTTGTGGTACGACAAGCATATATAGGGTTGTCCAAAAAGTGTGGAAATATCCTAATAATTGGTAAACGCTGCAAAATCTAACCAAAATAACAATGTAAGTGGGAAATTGAGGTGGAGAAAATGTCTAAGGATACATTTAATTTTTACGCAATTGTCCTAAATGGAAACCATAACTTGTGATATGTAATTTCAATAGCAAATTTTCGTAGAAATTGAATGTCACTGTTATGTTTACTCTAGCGCTAATCATTACGAAGTTATGACTGTTTCTTTGTTGTGCCCTATCAGAAGAGCTAAGTCATACGGCAAGGACAACTCACTGTTGCAGGACATGTTCAATAAATTCCCCATTCCTGTCGAATGCCAGATGCATTCTGAGTACCTACTCACACAAAATATTGCGCAAGGTATCGGCTGTTATGTTGGAACATGCATGGACAATTCGTTCCTTGAGATGCTGAACATTCCTAGTTTTCACCACATGCACAACAGAATTCGCATGGCCTTACAGGTAACAGTCGAGTGGGATGAGATAAGTTGAACCAGGTGGCCATTCCACAGCACCTCGCAAACAAATCACACTTTAGAAAACTGATTATCGAGATACTCACGGATATAGGTACCGTGATGGAGTGGGGCGTCATCATGTTGGAAAAACTTAGGGAATGACACATTCCCGACACCAGGAATGCCAAATAGTCGTCTTCGAATATGCACTGATAACTCATCGCTGTTAGAGTCCCGTCGAATACATTCACAACGCGAGTCCCCAATACTCACCACAATTCACCATCACCTTGTCGGTAACACTTGTGGACGCATCAAAGCAATGCGGATTACTATCCGACTAATACCATTCGTTCTGTTTTCAACCCCGACCGACACTTAAAAGTTTGACTCATCAGTAAACAAAACGTCAAAAACGAGTGTGGTGTTTTATTGTAGCTGCTCTATAGCACATTGAGTAAATTGCAGATCACGATCTGAATCACTTTCAGTATCTCTCTCAGCTATACTACACGTGCTTCTCTTGGAACTTTTTCTGAATGATGCCAAACCACGGTTTTTCCTCGTCTGTGCGTGGTCTACGGTCTTCAGTTGACCTGCCACAGTTTCGGTTTCTTGAAATTTCTTTAGCACTTTCGTATTACGGTAGTTAAAATCGTCTGCAATCACCCTGGTGGTTCGTTTTTCAGAGATCAGCACGATCTCAGTGCGCTCTGCATGAGTTAAGGCCAACTTCTACTAGTAAGTCAAAACAAAACTCCTTGGTGGTACCTTATGTGACACAAATCCTGTGTACTATCCAAATTTTAAGCTTCTAATTTAAGGAGTTTGGACTAGGCATTGATCAGTCAATCAGAACTTCTTTTATATGAGAAAGATTATGACACAGGTCTTCGGTTCGACGACAAAAATATATTCGAACAAACTTGTTAATCAAATGTTTATTTGAGGCATAAGAAAATTAAATAATGAGGCTTTTGATTACCTATGTTGTATTGAGGAGTGTCATTCCCTGCGAAACAAATGCTTTTTAATAAATTATATACTAATATATTAACCAAAAATAAAACTCTTATGTGGCGGCTAATCTTGCCCCTCCCCTGGCAAATCTGAAATAACGCTACTGATTGTACTGTCAATGCAGTGGATACTTATAATAAAGATTTTGTTAAAAGAATTAGCAGTATCATGTGTACACCACTTTAAAAAAATGATTTGCGTGGTCTTATATTTGCTCAATTAATAATGAAACCGGAAATAGTAGTAGATTTTTACCACTTCCGGATTTAGTAGACAGTGAGGATGCAGATCAAACGTATTCTTGGAATGGTTAATTGGTTGCAGAAAACAGCTTCTCGCTATCTATTACCGTTTTCACCCTACATCGATAAACCTTAAAAACAAAAATGCTTAATTTCTACCAAATTCTAGTTAAATATTGATTAAAAGAGAAAATGGTTCCTGTTCCTAGATAGATTAAAAAACCGCATCTCGCTCTAACCTATTTTGTTCTATGTAGAGAACATCGAAACTGCAAGTTGTAGTGAATTTCTATTCATTCTGGTTTTAGTAGATAGCTAAGGATGGAAAAGAAGTGAATTATTTGGACACTTATTCGAATTCAGGAAACCAATTCTCGCTCTCTGTTACCGTGTTTTTTTTCTCTAGTGATCAATGTTAAAACCAGAAATGTCTGTTGAATATTATCTCCATCAATAAATATTCACATCCTGGCCAAAATTAATGATGATCCATGAAATAGTTCTTGAGTTTTTGTCTCCCGCACGGACACAGATACAGAATAAATATAACATACAGGGTAGAGCAGAGGAAATGCATGTTTTTTTAAACCGCTAATACTCGGCAACGAGTATGGGTATTGATTTTGAGCGACCGTTGGCAGAGAGCTCAGACAATACGGTTTCAGTCGCTATGGAGCGTTGGAGCGTAGAGCATCGTATGTTCGCGGTCGAGCAGTTCTTTAGAAACAATGATTCCGTGGTCACGGTTCAACCTTTTTTTTCTTTCGTGGAAAGTTTAATGTCGGAACGTTGAGGTACAGTTTCAGATCGAAACACCATACTCCGATGGGTTGTAGCCTTCAGATTTACTGGATCTGATGCTCTACGCTCCGAGTTGTCTGAGATGTCTGCCAACGGTCGCCCAAAATCGACCGGTACTAGTGGCTTTTAAAGAAACTTGCGTTTCCTCTGCTCCACCCTGTATAAAGGAATTTTAAATGGAGTGTTATATGTATAAATTTGCATATGAAGGAAGACTATGAACTGTGCATCTATTTTTTATCTCTCTCTCTGTACGAAATTCTTATGTTTATTGTCTCTCTTGGATTACTTCTCATCACCACAACCACATAATGAGCAACGAACTTAAGGGGGGAAATAAGTTTATGAAGTAATATGAAGTTTATGAACAATATAAAATTTAGAGCTGCAATGTAAAGTTTAGATTAGAAGCTATATAACTTGAGAGGTAATATAAAGTTTCGATAGGACTGTAAAGTTCCAGAGGCAATATAAGGTTTAGGAGGCAATGCAAAGTTTTGAGGCAATGTAAAGTTTAGATCCTATATAAAATTTGAAGAGAATAACTAAATAAGTTTATGGAGCAATATAAAGTTCAGGGTCAAAATATAAAATTTAGGACGTAATATAGAGTTTAAGTGTCTTTCATTCACAATTTGAGATGATGCATACATTTTCGACCAAGTTTCATTAATCATCCGTCTCCTATAAACTAAAAGGTAAAATTGTGAGACGTTAAATTTAAAAAAAATATATTGCAGTAAGTTATGCTCTGTTATCTATGATTTACATAGAACGGGACGTAAGAAAGAGGTATCATATTCGTAGCAATAACCAACTTTCATAGAAATCATAGACACCGATAATTTGAACACCAATATTCATGAAAATTCTTTTTCTATTGAAATGAAAGAATAGAATTTTGGGAGAATGTTTTTCGTATAGCCTCGCTGCTGAAAAGGGCGTTAAACTCAAAATCAACTCAAGTTCTTGTTTAACACTTGATTTGAGCTTTTTTTTTTCGGACATACTGAACACATGAAATTCAATCCACGACATGAAATTTAATTATTTCGTTATATGCGGCATGGTTTCTCCATAACGGCGACTTACGTAATACGTTAGTTCTTGCTTTCTTACACTAGAATATCCTGTGTTTGCTATTCTATTTTTACCTGTTAGAACACAAGCACAACAACAACAACAACAACTGAAACTAATTTTAAACAGACAAGTTTATTGTTTAATACTTTATGTAAAAACATCAGATCAAATACTATCCAACTCATGTTTTCTAATGTCTGAAAATTAAGATTGGTTATTATTTCTACATACTTTGGGTAGAAACCAACTTTCTTACATTAAAGCGTTTTTAAAATTTTAAACTGTATGATTTCTATTGCTTCAGAGTATTTAGTGACATTTGGTGTCCAAACAGTATAAGAGTTTCCTAATTTTAACCTCACATATAAGAAATATAACTTTATTAATATTAATTCTTTGTAGAATCTTGTTTATCCTAGTGGTGGGCACAAAAACCGGTTTTTCGGTTTTTAGAAAAAACTATTTCGGTTTTCTTCAAAACCGGTTCGGCTTTCACCGAAACCGGTTGTCGGTTTTCCACCGGATCCGGTTTCGGTTTTCTTCAAAACCGGTTTCGGTTTTTTCCAAAATTTGTTATATTTTTTGCCAAAATAGTGTATCGTTGTTCAGCGGAAACCGATTCCGTTTCCACAGAAATTGTTTTGTTTTCCAAACGTTTTCACAGAAATCAGATTCGGTGAAAACCGAACCGGAACCGAAACCGGTTTCGGTAAAAAAAAATCGAGCCGGTTTTGGAGAAAACCGAAATATCGCTGTTTCGGGTTTCGATTTTTCTAGAAACCGGTTTTGCCCATCCCTATTCTATCCTATAAATAAAGCCTAGGCTTCTACTGTATATGAACTGCTCGTTATTGCATCAATTTTTTGGTGAAGATTAGTCTTCTATCAGAAATAAACTCCTAGGTCAAATACACAATAAATGAAACTATTTTGATTTAGATAAAATAGTTTCATTTATTGAGTAGACAAAGTTACTATGAATTTCTTTTCTCATGAATGATGAGGATTTACATTTAAACACATGCAACCAGAAGTGTGATTTCTGATCTTTTTATGCTTATAGACTTACAAACATATTATACCAGCTAAGGAAGTATTCCAACATTTCACGTAATTCTTTAGTAGTCTTGATTATAATAGATATGTGCGGTTTACAATATCTAGATGTGGGAGAACTGTATACTTCCTCTTTACATACGAGCATCCAGTCCATCTTCCAGATTACTTTTCCACATACCATATTATAATTGAACTTTTAATATATCTAAACCGAAGGGGGAATGGTGGCTACGTAGTAGAGCTTTCACCTCTGATGTATGCGGTCCTTGGTTCGCTCCCAGCTCGTGCTAAGTGAACTTTGTGATGAACAAACACCGTGTTCGTGGGTTTTGTCGGGATTCTTAAGTTTCCCCCACTGTTCATTCCGCCATTACATTCATTTCTCGTCATCACCGTCTCCTTTAGCCTAGTCGGCATATCCGTGGGAAGTAAACCTGAAACCTGGAAGATTTGAACAGAAAAAAAGACAGTAGGCCGAAGGATTGGCTTAATAAAAAGCAAGATCCTAGCTATACAACCTCGTTGAATGTGCTTGGGATCCTATCCTCAAACGAGCTTTCATATCTGTAGCGTTGAGTTGAGTTGACGTTGAGTTTAACGTCCCTTGCAGCAGCGAGATTATATGAGACGGGACGTACTGATTAACGTGGAATCTGAACCACATCAGCTCCCGCCGGGAATCGAATCCGGGTCTCCCACGCCTAAGGCGCATACGCTAACCGCTTAGCCACGAAGGAGCTTGTCTGTAGCGTTGAATTGCATTTCTGATGTTATTGAGTTAGTAAGTAAATACTACTAATTTTTGTGACTAATTTTTGTAACAAGAAGTTTTGGCTTCTCTCCTCTTACATTGAACTTAAACAGATTTTTCCGTGAGTGTATTTTTGTACTATTATTTTGAAAGAAGGTAAAAAAAATACCTGAATTTTAAAAAAATGCTGCTACCTGAAACCATTATGTTGTTTTGTTGGTGCTGTGTATAATAAACGAACCATCTACATTTAATAACAGCTAATATACAAGAACACAAACGCGTAATTTCATACAAACTTATCAACCTTTTGATGAAGACAACTTACAAGATAATGAACAAATAGGTTATCAAATTACCTAATCACGCTTTTGAAAATAATTAACGAAGACATTGCTTCTTTTTTGTGTTTTGAAATTTACCTTTTGTTTTGCTTCTGTAGTCGATAAGCTGTTAACTATGTTAAGCAAGGAATTTTCAATCAGCTTGCTTTTTCCGGACTAAAATTAAATTCGTTCAAAGCTTTATTAAAAGGTAAAGTCACTCAAATAGGGCTTCGTTGCACGTACATGTAAACTAAAATATTAGGTGTTGATTATCAACTAATGATGTTTAAGATGTTCAGCACGAGGGGTATTCATAGTCGGGTATTAGGGTGCAGGCTGTGCCTATGAGATTATTTAAGGGGATGAGATAATTCTTCATTTCAATGATATAATCAAACTGGAAAATGTAGTATTAGTTCAGGGGTGTAGCCATGGGGGGCCTATCGGGGCCAGGTCCCGCCAAATGATTTCCTGGGCCCCCTGAAAGGACTAGCTTTTAAAGCACCATCTTAAGATTATCTCACTTCAGTCATTGATATATAATTTACGGTAAATTGTTTTCCGATCCTTACCGATCGAAAAATAGTTTGGCATCTCTTCCGTGTAAGGAGTGACCAAATGCACAGCTTGCTACCACATCTGCTGCAATTGATTGATCTAGTGCTCCTGTGCGGATCATGTCCAATGTGAAGCTCGAAAATATTTTATATACGCCTATTTTCAAATAATTGTCAATCTATGCCAATCTATGCTAATAAATTAATTATGATGTTTTTAGTCCCGAATAATAAATAAGTATTTCTGTCAAGAAATCTTAAAGAAATTAAGTGAAATTTCAAAGAAAATCAGTCTTATATAGATAGGTTTTACGATAATCATGCCAGTTGTTCTGTACGGCTGCCAAACATGGTCGCTTACTGTGAGGGAAAAATATAGACTGAAAGTATTTGAGAACAAAATCCTGAGACGAATATTCGGACCCAAGAGGAACGGGAATGGGGAATGGCGGAAACTTCATAACGAGGAACTACATAATTTATACGGTTATCAAACATTGTTAGGGTCATCCGTGGCTTAGGTGGGCAGGTAATGTAGCTAGAATGGAAGAAAGTAGAAACGCTTTCAAAGTCTTGACTGGAAGACCAATCGGAAAACGACCATTAGGAAGACCTAGGCCCAGATGGGAGGACAATATTAAGATGGATCTCGCAGAGATAGGAATACAAAGTAGAAACTGGATCCAGCTGGCTAAGGATAGAAGTCGGTGGAGAGCTTTTGTGAACGTGGCATTGAACCTCTGGGTTCCATAGGCCATAGAGTTCGTTAGTTATATAGATAGGTTCTGTGTACAAGGTCTTAAATTGAAATAGTTATGCACAAAGGTATAACGTTTGGTCCGGGTCAGTAGTTCTTGGTTAAGCAGAATAAAAACTACCAGGTACATAATATTTATGGAGAAGAAACAAAAAAGCTTAAAAACAGCATTTTGTTTCAGTTTTCCGGACGGAAACCAAAATTTTCCGGTTTTTTTTAGCCTCAAAATCACTAATTGTAACACTTTTTTTTTTGCTTGGTACATTGTAGCTGGATCCTCCCTCAAAACCGACGGGCCCCTCCTAGATAAATCTGCTGGCACATTCCTGTATTAGCTGGAATAGTTCTGATATAAATAACTCATACTTCACATCTTAAAAGACTGTTGTTATATTCTTTAGCAAGTTTTGTATGAAGTAGTAAAGTATGCTACATGTTTATCAATTTCCTTAACTATAAATTAGAGTAAATGAAGCAATATCGCATTGTTTTCATCCATAAACATAGAATATAAAAAGCAATTTTCCCGTGGTAATCGTGTATCATTAATGTACATTGAACCATGCATCTTAATTTATTAATAGCCAAATTCCCATTTCATAAAAGAAAATAATGATCGGCAATTTTATAACCTTATGAGTTACTAGGAGTCTCCTTTCTGTGTTTTGAATTTATTATGAAAGATGAATGAGTTAAATTGCACTGCAAATTATACTCTCTCTCTTTTTTTTTTTTTTTTTTTGTAAAATGTAATTATTCTTTACTAACCATTATGAACACTTTCTTTAAGAAATGAAATATTGTCACGGACGCCATTCAACATAATTATTAAACTTTTGTCCGTGATTGTACTTTCCGTTCATTATTCTTCAAATTACTTTCAAAGAATAGTGAAGGAAAATGTTGGATATTTCAAAACTCGATTGTGATTAATTAATGAATTCTTTATCTGTAAAACTGTTATGTATTTCAGTCTTTGACATTGTTTCCACGTATTGAAGTCAGCTATCTTTCTCAAGTCAACGTGTAAGTTCATACATTGACAAATACGATGCGAGAAGTAGATTCATAAATGCATGTCCTTACGATTTCAACACGAATACAGGAAGTAAATGACCTCAGCTCGAGTCGAAAATCAAAATCACTTCGCTTTCCAAAGTTGTGGTTGCGACGAAAGACTTACCAAAAGGAACATTACTCGAGTGCTGGGCCCAACCTGATTTATGTATTTGTGTGGTGTTTTCATCAATCATCGATACTCTAAATCAATTATCTGAGGATGTTACCTGTTTCATATTTGTCAATGCCTAGTCATGAGTCAGTACTTGGAGAATTTCAATAGACACGACTACCAGTAAAATTACACACATTAAAGTGAAATCCGAACCACATGAGTTCCTCCTGGGAATCAAACCCGGGTCTCCCAATCCAAAGGTGCGAACGCTAACCGCTTTGCCACGAAAGAGCTCAAACCAGAACTTATCCGCAATTAAGACCGTATTGGTTTGTTACTTATGTACACGACACTATAACTAGGCATTAATCTTTTTTATCTTTATGAAATAAATAAAAAGCACTTCATCACTTGTACAGTGAGTATCTTTTATTTATTTGGTTGTAGCCAGTACAATGAAACTCAAAACCATCTTAATATCATTATCTATGCAGTGTTTTACAATAAATAGTGGCTCCTGCGTCACTGTGCCTCAAACACGCTAATTGCATACTTATCTGTCTATATATGAGAAGACATCCTAACTGATTGGCTGATTAGTGCTTAGGCCAAACTACGTAAGCCAGGAACTTGAAATTTGCACAGTGCATAGGATTCGCCTGTTGTAAATTATCACTAACGAAATTTCACGTGGAATGGAGGGAACTTTAAGTTATTGGAATAAGATGTCCATATCTCGGAATTCCTTATGGTTACTGGCATCAAATGTGGTATTTCGACTCTATTGAAAGCAATCAAACACGTGCTCCAGCGTACTTTTTTAAATACTTAACCAGGGAAGAAAAATAGGGTGAGTGGTTTAATAAGATTCACACATCTCAGAATATCTGAGGTTTAGAGAAATGAAATTTGGTACTTACACTTTTAATTTAAAATAATTAATATATGTTTCAGTGTTTATTTAAAAAAAAAACATGTGTTTCAGTGTTCAATCATAATAATTAAACACGTGTTTCAGCGTTTATTTAAAATAATTAAACGAATGTTTCAGCGTTTATTTAACAGCCTCCATTTAAAATAATTAAACACGTGTTTTAGCTTTCATTTAAAATAACTTAAACACGTGTTTCAGCGTTCACTTAAAATAATTAAACATGTATTTCAACGTCCATTTAAAGCAATTAAACGCATGTTTCAGGATCTATTTAAAATAACTAAACAGTTTATTTTTGCTTAACTTCGAATTGAAAGAATAAGAATGCCTTACCTGCTCCCTATACGAGGTGTTCGAATTTCGTGCGAGGCTTTGAGTTGAGGTTAATTATGTATGAAAGACGCATAACGGGTAATCCAAAATATTACTAACAATAACACATAGGGAATTTGCTAGTTAATGTATAAATAATGATACCCTGTAAAACTACTACTCTCATTACTACAATATATATATAAAATAACACCTCTTACGTTTTCTTTAATAACGTCACATAAATTAATAAACGAATGATTTATTCTTTCAACCAATGCAATCATACACGTCTATAAATGAAATAAATGAAATATTTGAGTTTTACGTCCCACGTTTATGCCGATTAGGCTAAAGAACACGGTAAAGTGATGAGTGATGAATGAAATGGTGGAGTAAAGAAAGTGGGAGGAAACGGGAGAACCCCGAGAAAACCCACGCACACGGTGTTTGTCCATCACAAAGTTCACTTGGTGGGAGCTGGGATCGAACCCGGGACCCCAAGTACCAGAGGTGAACGCTCTACCACTTTTTTTTTTTTTTAATACTTTATTGTACTCTCATTTAGCCAATTACATCAGAAAGGATTAACAAAGAAAATTGTACTGTGAGCATCCAATTATACCAACAAAAAAAAAAAAAAAGTACAATAGACACATCAATAAATTGCTGCTAGAAAATTAGCAAACTTTTGTTTACGAATTGAAAGTGCTAGAGTTTGCATACGGAACAATAATTGATTGACATACAAAGTCACATTATTATTAAAATCATTACATAAAAGAATATCGATAGTTTGGGACGTGATCCATAAAATTGCGTTATGTTTAGTGCTGGGATAAAATTGATAATCCGGTAGCAGGATGAATGACGTACAGTGAATATTAGAAGGAGTTGTTCTGCAGATACGGGCAATGATTTTTTGATAATGAAACCATATAGCTGTGTTTCGTGAGCAGCTTTCGAGCCGGTGTTGGAGAGTATCGAGAACATAACAAGTACCGCAGAAAGAAATATTACAGATACCCAATTCATAAAGTCTCCCGTTAGTAGGATATATATTATGAACAACACTGTACCAAAGAGATTGCATGGCAGGAGACAATATCGGAGTATGAATGTTTTCCCAGATTTTCTTCCAGTGTGTCATTGGGTAATGTTCTACAATACGGGGAGCCGAAGTTGTGGTGCCATGATAATGATTATATAATTGTCTAACAGAAAGATCTTCAAGGTGACTCCGTGCGATAAGCGAGTAACTAATATCAAGAAATACGTCCTTGAGGTATGGCACAAGGGAAATCCAAGGTTGTATATGCAGGGGAGCTTGTAACTCAATATGACGTAGTGGTACACATAACGCCTTGCTGGAAAAGGATTCGGAGTAGGAGCATAATGTTTGGCAGACGCGATGAATCAGCAGCGAGTAGCTCTGAAATTTAATGTCTTTAAGGCCAAGGCCACCATCACGTTTTGATAAACACGCAGTCTCGTGACTTACCCTTAGGCAGTGATTATGCCACAGCAGTTGCCCTGTGTGTTTTCGTATGATACTTAGGTATTTCTTCGGCAAGGAAAAAAATTGAGTCAGAAACCAAAGACGACTAAAAATAAAAACATTTAAAAGGTATACTCTGCCTGCAAGACTGACCTGCCGGACTTTACTTTGGTGTAGGAGTGCAACCAAAGTACAGGTTGTGGTATGAAAATTGTAGTCTATAGTATCTGCTATGCGACGTTGCCAAGTTACGCCTAAGATTTTGATGCGATCAGTAAAGGGGAACGTAGACAAATACACGTGTTGGTCAGCCGGATTTATACACATCAGGCGTGACTTTTGTTTATTGAGAATAGCACCTGAAACGCACTCATAGTTCGATATGAGAAGTTCAACACGTGACAGTTCCTGTGGACTGGTAATGAAACAATGTATATCGTCTATAAATGCTTGTAATTTTAAGGATGTTGCACCAATCTGTATACCTTGAATGTGTTGTTCCAGTGTTAAAAGAAAGGGAACAAGAACCAAGCTATATAGAATGGAAGACAGGGGGCAACCTTGTGCAATACCTCGACGTACATTGATAGGATATGTAAGTGCACCATTAACCTTTAATCTTACATATCGTTGAGTATAAAGAAATTTAATCAAATTAAGAAAACTGTCTCCGAAACCATAGTTTTCAAGTACCTTAAACATGTAATCATGTGACAATCTGTCAAATGCCTTATGAAAATCAAGCGCCAATAAAGCGACCTGCGGAGAACTTGTTTTCTGACACCAATGAATACCTTCTCGTATATTACTTAGTGCTAAAAACATAGGTTTTGTATGTTTTAAACCATACTGATCATTGTGTAAGACTTGATTCAGAAACGGTTCTAAACGAGAGGCAAGGCAACGAGATAAAATTTTCTGGTCAACATTAAGGAGGGTAATCGGTCTAAAATTATCAAAGTCATGCGCACCTGCATGTTTAGGCACAAGTACCATTATGCCAGCGGTAAAGGAAGAGATGCACGTGGGCGTGAGTCGGAGTTCGTTATACATTTCTGTGAGAAAAGGCGTAAGAATGCTGTGAAATTGGCGGTAAAATTCTAGTGTAAGACCATCGGGTCCCGGAGATTTATTTAACTTCCCCGCAAAAATAGCTTGCTTGACTTCTCTTTCTGTAAAAGGGGCATTGAATATGTTACGAGCCTCCGGGGTGAAAGTACCGGTCGGACGCTCGAAGCAAGGGTCAGAAGATTGGGTTGGAGCGGGGGAATATAGGTTCTGGTATGCATCGTACAAAGCTGGGATTACCTGATCATGCTCGTGAACTACACCGTTAGGAAAGGAGACCTTGGAAATAAGGTTTTGTTTACCTCTGCGCCTTTCACAGATAACTGTATGTAAAGAGGGAACTTCATGCTGAAGCATCGTTGTTTTGCCTCTCGTGAAAAAACCTTGATTTTTTTTTCGATGTAAAGTGAGTAGGAGTGCCTTAATTTCCTTAATACGAGGGAGTACGTCTACTCCTTGAGCAAGTTCTTTATAGTAGTCACATAATAAGTGATGGTAATAATTATATTGCTCTTTAAGAAGAGAAGATTTGTCTTTGCAGTGCTGTTTACAGATAGACCGAAAGGACGGTTTAATGTGATGTAACCACCATGAAAACAAACTTTTCTTGTGAGATTTAAAGTGCATTAAATAGTTCCACCTATTGGTAATTAGCAACTGTAGATCCTCGTCAGGTAAAATGCTGTTATTGAGTGACCAAACAAAGGATGATTTTAAGTACTTACGGATGGGTAGATCAATGGTACAAACCACAGCACAGTGATCAGAAAAGCATACCGGTTGAACGTTTATGGAGCGCACAAAATTAATTAAAGTGGTACTGACATAGATCCTATCCAAACGTGAGGATCCATTTCGTCGAAAAAAAGTGTGCCCTGGGGTGTTACCTTTATAATGACGCCATACGTCAACTAACTTAAAGTCTTGAATCAATTTACGTAATGTAGGAGAAGTATTGTAACCAAAACTGGAGTCTATAGGATCTAACACTGCATTGTAGTCTCCTACACAAATCAAATCTCTGGTACCAGAATGTAACTCCATTGGAACGTCGGTGAGATAGAAGGAGTTTCGCTCAGCACGTTTGTTATTCCCGGATGGCGAATATAAATTACAAAAGTGTATGCTTTCATAATTGGCTGTGAGAATACGTCCTGACGGAAATTTTGAGAAAGAGGTTAATGAGATATCTTTGCGATATATAATAGCTGTTCCAGAACCAGTTTCGGAAGGATTGACTTCCCACAAATGATTAAAAAGAAAGGAGAAATTGTCAATATTGCATTCTTGAAGGAAAATTATATCCAGAGACGATTGGTTGATGTAATCGGCTAGCGCTTTTTGCTTGGTGAGACTGGAAATGCCGTTGACATTAAGAGTGGCTATACGCGTGGCATACATATTTAATGGCCACAGAAAAATAAAAAGACACCAAAAAAGCACGACACAAAGAAATGACACAATACACTTGAAAAAACAAAGACGGGGGGCAACACTCGCACACATTCTCGTTCTATACTAGAAGGTGATATGATCACTTGTCCGAAGAGGTAGCACTATCATTTGCCTTAGTACTTGCTTCACTATGATGGGGATCTACTCGTGACCTCGTGAAACCAGACACACAATTGTTGTTTACAGGGGGAACACTCTTAGTTTTCTGAAGTTTATTGGCTCTACTGGATGTATCACGAGGGGAAGACTGAGATCGACCTTTGCGACGTCTCTTCTCAGGTAGAGAGGGAAGCTGGGATGCTTCTGTAGATGGTGAATCTCTATCGAAAGAATCCGTCACTTCCTGGTGAGAGTCATCAATGCCCACTAACGGTGGGGTACTTACCGTGCTTTCAGGTAGCGTATCCATCTCCGATGCGGAAGATGCTGAAACAGTAATGCTCTGTTGTGGAATATCCGAACTATTAGGCGCTATGGTAGTGGAACTGGAAGAGTCACTCTGCGTTGCATTAGAAGCAAGGGTCTGCTGGGAGGCAATAGCAGGAGAACTGGTGTGAGATGCAGCTGTAGAACTAGGAGGGACACCAAGCGGACACGTGGATTCAGTTTCATTGAGTGCCTTAGCAAAAGGACTTGCAGCAGTTGCAGTTGAAGGTGGAAGGTTCTCCTGTAAAGTTGGAGGACGTTTCTCACTTAACACAGGAAAACTAGTAAACGAATGAACGTTCGGTTGAGTATCCACTTTATTCAAATTGCCGGGCATGGGCGGGGCTCTGGATGGTGAGACACTGGATACTGAAGCTGGTACGGTTGGAGGAAGACGACGCTTTGTACATTCCATCAGAAAATGATTTGGTGAGTCACAAATGGCGCAGGTTTTAACTTGACCTCCATACGTTAACCACAAACGTAAACCACAGATAGTCACATAAGAAGGTATGGGGCGCTTAATGCTCATACGTATTATCTTTCTCCCAGTCCTTACTTCATAGATGTGTCCAGTAGAATACATTTCGTCTGCAATTGACTTAATTTCACCGTACTGAGAAAGCACACGAGAAATATGATGATCTTCCAACTCGGTGGGTACCAAATGTAAACGGACAGTCATAATATTGGAACTGGCAGAATCGATTAAAATGTTATAAGTACCAAGATCATCTGAATAACTAACCTTTCCATTCACTCGAAACAAAATTTGTTCACAAAGCACTTGTGAGATTAGCTTAACATATAACTGTTTGCGACTATAATCAAACTCAATACTGACAACTTGATCAGGAAGCAGATGAAAAGTATTGCGGATCCATTCATGCAAGACCAATGTGTTAGGCTTGTTCACAACATCTTGAAATGACAAACGTAAAGTATTCACTCGGATAACAGACATTATGCACTTAGTAGGTAAACCTGTACTTCACACTAGACAATATGATGAAAAGAGTAAATATAACTCGAACTACTTGGTAGTAGAAAATACTCCACTTGACACTGCAGGTTGAGTTGAAGCAAGTTAACACACTCACTACTTCCACTCGAACACCTACCGGAACAACGAGGTGAACGGTACGGCGTCTGCCGAGCAACTGATTTGAGTTTTACGTCCCACGTTTATGCCGATTAGGCTAAAGAACACGGTAAAGTGATGAGTGATGAATGAAATGGTGGAGTAAAGAAAGTGGGAGGAAACGGGAGAACCCCGAGAAAACCCACGCACACGGTGTTTGTCCATCACAAAGTTCACTTGGTGGGAGCTGGGATCGAACCCGGGACCCCAAGTACCAGAGGTGAACGCTCTACCACTGAGCCACCGCGGTCCATATACGACTATATTAATATATTAAATATTCATTATTAACATCCAGCTTAAGCATATGGAAGCATTTAGTTTCACTTTAGGTGTATGTATACGTGTTTGTGGGTGTTACTTTACTTCTCGGTAACTACTAGCCGGATCTGAACCAAATTTGGTGGACAAGTAGTCCATAATCCAAGAAACAAAGATCGCTGTATTTAATGGCTGGGCTCGACGAAGCTCATGCTTTATTTGGCTCAGTTTGTCTTGTATGTGGTATTTTATTTCT
This sequence comes from Thermobia domestica, assembly GCF_964235325.1. Classification (NCBI taxonomy): domain Eukaryota; kingdom Metazoa; phylum Arthropoda; class Insecta; order Zygentoma; family Lepismatidae; genus Thermobia; species Thermobia domestica. The sequence continues at coordinate 47,401,098 of NC_137471.1, forward strand.
CAGTAACTATTGGCCTCATCTGAACCAAATTTGGTTAGCAAGTAGCACATCGTCTAAGAAAAAAACATCTCTATTTATGCTGTCCGAGTCGTGCCAGAGACAAGCTCGGCATGGTTTGAATGTGATAATTTATTTTTCGATAACTAGTAGCAGGATCTCAAGGAAATTTGGTTGGCAAGTAGCTCATCGTCTGAGGAATAAGAATCGCTATATTTGGTAGCTAACCTCGGCCATAGTCAGGCTCGCCTCGGCAACAGAGGCTGTGTTCCACAATTTTGCACGCGAGGAGCTTCTGAATTCAGTTCACCGAGGCTTGTTAACACCCATCATCATGATAAACATATATCAACCTCAACCTACAATAACAAAAACGTGCTCGTGGGTTTTCTCGGGGTTCTCCCGTTTCCTCCCACTTTCTTCATTCCACCATTTCACTCATCTCTCATCATCATCGTCTCCTTTAGTCTAACCGGCGTAAACGTGGGACGTAAAACTTACAGATTTCATTTCATTTTCAACCTACAATAAATAACACATACACACATACACACACACACACACACACACACACACACATATATATATATATATATATATATATATATATATATATATATATATATATATATATATATATATATATATATATATATATATAATTTCCAATAGAATCGCATTTTCTTGTCTCATATAGCCTTGGTGCTATGAAACAATGTTAAAATTTAAGAGTCTTCATCCCGGCGAAATTAAAATACCGCTAATTTTACAGTAAGTATGTGATATCTTCAAATAGATAAAAGATAATTGAAATATGGAACAAGAGCGCCCTAGACAATATTATTTTGCGTGAGGTACCGTTATCACAAGTCACCTAGTGGGTTTCCGTTTTCAGCTGTTTAGAAACGCGAAGATAAATGCCGATTTTCAAAATGGCTCGAAATCGAAAGCAGATAAGTGAGTCGTGATAACGGTTCCTCATGTAAAATAATATTGTCTAGGGCGCTGTTGTTCCACATTTCGATTATATTTTATCTATTTGAAGATATCACATAATTACTGTAAAGTTAGCGGTATTTTAATTTCGCCGGGATGAAGACTCTTTAAGTAGTAAACTAAATCATTTGCATTATGTTCTGTAGTAAGTTCATAGTGTGCAGTTTGCAGTTGTGTATTTATTTTAATTTTTAAATTATTTGTTTTACCAATGAAAACTCAATTGCAGTATATACCGTATTTACAATGTATGTGTATGTATCCTGCCGTCCAGACAATCTCTAGAACCATTTCATGGATCACCATCAATTTTGGTCAGGGTATACAGATTCAAAATAGAGATGGCCAGAACCGGTTCCTCTTGGAACCGGTTTTTCGGATCTGAACGGATCCGGTTCTTGAAGATCCGGTTCCGGAACCGGTTCTTCGGATCCAGGTCTAGAACCGGTTCTTCGGATCCAGATCTAGAACCGGTTCTTCGGATCCAGGTCTACAACCGGTTCTTCGGATCCAGGTCTGGAACCGGTTCTTCGGATCCAGGTCTGGAACCGGTTCTGAAAACAGAACCGGTTCCTCGCGGAACCGGTTCCGCTGAAACTGAAACTTTGTGACCATCCCTACGCTAAACCCGAGCTGCTGGCAAGCTGTGAACAGTATTGCTAGATGAAATGGTAGAAGCGACAGGCAGGTGCCCAGGCGGCGGCAGCTTGTCTCATTTGGGTAAATAAAGTGGGTAACTGGCAAACTCATTGGCTAAACAGGCAAACTGGCCAACTCATTTGGCTAAACACCACTGGTGGACCAAAATTTTTTTCTGGGGGCACAAGCGGGTCTGGGCGGGAAAGGCACAAGTGCATGGTCCTCTTTGCATTATTTTTGAAGGTGAATTTTGTGCTTCCTTTACGGGTCTTTGGGGGCTTTCAGATCCAGGTCTGGAACCGGTTCCTAAGATCCGGTTCTGGAACCGGGTTTTCAGATCCAGATCTGGAACCGGTTCCTAAGATCCGGTTATGGAACCGGGTTTTTGGATCCAGGTCTGGAACCGGTTCTGAAAACCGGATCTGCGAGAACCAGTTCCGCCGGAACCGGAACTTTGTGGCCATCCCTAGTTCAAAAGTTAGGAATTGAGTTTGTTAATGGAAATGATATTCAAACTGAAAGTGATAGAAATCAACCATTTCCGGTTTTAACATTGACCTCTATTGAGAAGAAAACGGTAATAGATGGCGAGAATATGTTTCCTGCAATCGATTAAACGTATCCAGAATACATTTTTCCATCCTTAACTCTGCTAAAACCGGAAGTGATTGAAATCCACTATAACTTCCGGTTTCAATGTTGATCTAAATACAGCAAAAAGAATGGAAGAGATATCGAGAAGTGTTTATTTTAGAATCGATTTGGTATTCCAAGAGTAAGCACCATTTTCTCTCTTAAATTTCTTCTCAAACCGGAAGTGTCAACCAATTCCAGTTTTAACTTTGATCATTATATACTATAATTAGTAATAAATACGTAAAAGTAGTTTCCTGCAATCAGATAAGTTAGCCAAAAGTCTATTTCATTTCTACTCTAATGTATCTACTGAAACCGGAAATATTAGAAATCTACTACCACTTCCGGTTTAAACATTAATTGAAAAATATCTAGTCATACACGAACAAAAATTCTTCACGCGGATTACAAGTGACATTGCTACTTGCATTACTTACTTTCCATATATCATTATGCAACAATAAGGTTATGAAGAATAGGGTATACTCTTTACTTTGTCTCCGGAGCGTTTCTTGGCTTGAACCCGAAACACAGTTGATAGATTTACAGATTATCATTCAAGGCAATTTTCCATAGAACCAGCCCTTCCACATTATACTATGTCACCCTCAAGAAAGCTGTGCTGAAAATGCACGCCACAGATTCTAGCTTTTTCAAAAAAATAAATAATCATAGTTCCAGTTAAAGCAACCATTTTAGGAAAAAATGTAAGTTTTGAAAGAAAGTTGTTCAGGTCCAACGTTTATAAAGTTACCACTCCATTGACTTGATTATGATTATGAAAAAATGATAGAGAAATCTATCACGATGTAAAGTCGCAAGATTCTAACCAACGGTCATTCAATTTAAAGTAGGGGAAGGCGTTGTACCTTTGAAACAATGTACCTTTGAACACCTGTGCTTTTCTCGAATTCAGAGCTATCTAGGTGCAGTGATTAAACTTCATTTGAAACATTAAATGAAAAAAAGCACTACAAACGCGTTTGGGTGTTGTTTACTGTGTTGTGTCGAGTAATGTTCCTTTTAATTTTTTCACCCCCAAAACGAAAATTTTTTGTAGTTACCTTCTGAGTTTTGTGTTCTTCGGTTTTCGCAACTTGTGATATTTATTTGTCCAAACTTGGAGTAGAATCATTGGTGAATACAGTATTATTTTTAGTTTTAACATCTGTTCGATATTTAAGCTAGTGAAGAACTTTTTTTTTTTTTTTTTTTTTTGGGTAATGGTGACCCTCTTGTACCTATGAATATTAATGCATCGTGTACCTTTAAACGATAAATAATATTGTAGTTAAAACAATTGATATATTTTATATAGGTTAGGTTAGGATATAAAGTTATTAATTATAATTTTAAGTAGTTTCTATATATTCGCTTATTATATAACATAATGTTAAGAGTTGTATATGCTCAACTTTATTGCTCACAAGTTTTTGTTAGAACTTCTCTTCAATTTTTAATTTAATTGATAAAATTTTAATTCTGGGGAGCTTTTTATAGCTAAACATTTTATTGCAATTTATAACTGTTAATATTTGTGGTTTCTTTTTATATTATTGCCGCAGAAACATTGTAATTATCACTGTTCGAAGGTACAAGAGGGTCTGTTCAATGGTACACGACCATAATGTACCTGTGAACAAAACGGATTTGGTCTTATTTTATCTTATAAAAGCTATTGTAATTACGTAACACGTTTAAATATCATCCTACCTGATAGCAAAGAGATGACACTTCAAATGTACTACAAAAATTAGGGAAAAAGTGCTGAAAATTAACACCAAAATTTCGAAGACTCTAAAAGTGTCCACAGGTACAACACCTTCCTCTAAGAACTTTAAGAATTTCTCTTCGCTGCTCAGTCTCTTCCCCGATTTTTCGTACGCGTTTTTTTTTTTTTTTTCTGAACACTTCCTGCAAAGATTTGGTTTCGGAAAACCTCAATTCATACTCACTCCTGCGAATTGGTGAGCGTTTTGGACAATAAATTCACCACGAGATATAAAATAGGTTCGTGGTGACGACGTAAGTTTAATACCATCCGAAGAATACAACTCTACAATTGCAATCTTCCCATACTCCGGTTTTGTTGGTTCCTTTCCATCTTCAATGAATGTCTTGTCTAAAATTTATAATGATAACTTAAGAGTCAATACCTGGTACATTGATACTCAAATACTGTATTTAATTTCAGTGTTAAATAGATGCTTAAAATTTTAACATACATGTATTCTTTTAGAGTTTAATTTTCTTTGGTCTTTCTTTTCAGCAAAATACGTGGAGGTGCAGCATCTGTCGACGGAAGCTGCAGTCTCGTGTTCAAGCTCAGCGCGCAAGTGATCCTGGAGAACAAGACTCCGCTGAGAGTCTTCTAGAAGTTCCTGTTGTGGTGGACGCTCTGCAACGAAGACACTCAGACGTAAAGATTGGCAGTAGCAGTGGCTTGAATGTTCCGAGATCACCTGAACTTAGGCGCCACAGTGACGTGTCTCCAGCGTCTTTGAAAGAGCTGGAGAAAGTTGCTGGTGAAAGACGCGAGGAGTTGCGGTGGGAACGGGAGATGGAATGGCGTGCTGAGCGAGGGGACTTCGACCGACGCAACAGGGACAAACGCAGAAGTGCTGATGAAACACTTGGTGGTGGTGGTCGAGGAAGTTGTCCTTCGAGTCGCGTAGGGAGTCCCATGTCTGAGCGTCGACCCTTTGATGATCGGTGGGATAAACAGCATCACGATTTGTATCGGGACGTCATTGATTTACCTCGGGATAAATTAGAACGATTAAAAAGTGGTCGAGCATTAGAATCTCCAAAGGTTTCTTCTAAGGGATTCCCTGGGGGCGGCGGAGGAGGTGGAGATGATGCTTCAGAAGCAACCTCAGTTTCGTCGTCATCTGCTGGCGGAGGGTCAGGTACGGGCCACGGAAGGTCCTCAGCCTCCGAAAGCTCTCTTGATGACGTAATGAATGAGGAAGAGGCAGAGAACTGGCGACGGCGTAAAGGCAGAATCCGAAGACGTTCTAGAATGCAAAAGCAGCATAGCTACGATGATGAGGTGCCAGCTGGCGGAGGTGGTGGATCCGCAGGTGAAACGGGTTTAGCGCTTCCATATGAGCTTCCGCGTCGAGCATCTGCTTACGACGTATATCACGCAACGGACAAACGTGCGTCAGGCGGTGACGAAGACTCCGAATATTATCGAGATATTCGTCGGTTACAGGGACCGCAGTTAGATATACCCGGAGGAACTGGTAAAGGTGGACGTCATATGTCCATAGCATGGGTGCCTCCAACAGCTCAAGAAAGAGGACGATATAGCTCCGAGAGTTCCGATGTTAGTGACGTAAGTAGCGGCGGGGCGGTGCCAACTAACGTAGGCTCCACAGGTGGGGGTGGTGGATCATCTACCGTAGATGACAGCTGGAATTCCAGAGGCCCAGCTGGAAGAAGACTTTCTGTTAGAGTGGGAAAACCTCCAGGACTGTATGACTTCGACAATAATGATAGCTATGATGCAGACGAACAATCAGGTAAATGATATTCACTTATATGCACATATTCATGTTCATACCTTTACTTATAAATGAATTTAAATTTTCTTATATTACCAAACCTGATTCATATCCACCAAAAATCAAATATTAAAATTTCTAAAACTATTTGTGAACAGTCGATTTATCACTTTCGAATTTATATTACACATGTGTTACTGTTACCTCCATAATAATCTTTAAAGCAACCTACACTAGTCTTAAACACTGCAATACTCGATTGGGATTCAAAACAAGTTTTTCAAGGATATTTTTTCTTTTTTTCTACCTCATCAACCACAAATGGGCAACATAAAAGGGTCATTCTTTTTTGTATTCACTGCTTGTTTCAAATAGTAATATGGTCGTTCTTTCCTGGATATAGTACAGAGATTTCGTTCTTGATCCTTCTTGTCTGATCCTTGTTTCAACTATTCTTTCTGGTAATATGTAAGTCCATTTTGAGTTCCTAATTAAATTGTTAAATCTTGTTTATTCATTTCTAGGACAACTACCAGAAAATATGGAACGTTTTGGTATGAAACATAAACGGTAAATAACGTTTGCAAAAAAAAAAATATTGTATAGAAACTACATAAAACACGGTCATTGTATTCTGTTCGGTCCAGTTTATTAAAAGGGCCTTGAGTTTTGCAGCATGAGGAGAGTATTTATTAGACAGTGGGTCTTTCAACTTACGAAACAAGTGGAAAGCAAACATCTCTATCACACTCTAAACTTCACAAGTGACATTATTCTCAATTTTGTCACTCATGTTCAGGGTTCACAACTCGAAATAGTCCATATTCATGTCTGCACCTTCTCGCTGCTTCGCTGAAGTTGAGAGCTTTTACAGATGGATTCTGCTGCGTGCTACAGCTTGTAATGTACTCTTCACCCTCTGCACCACATTTACAGGTACGTTATCTGAGTGAGAAGACATCCAGACGTAACAAACTGAATCTCAAAGAGAACTCTAATTCCAAAATAGTTATAATGGATATTTAGTACGTTCAAGTTTATTACGTGCAAAGGTAAATTATAATAGCAGAAAAAATAAATGGTAAGAGCAAGTATGTAGTCGAAGATCAACATTATCAACATCATTTCCAGGCAACGGAGTTCTCAGAAAATGTTTCGATAATATAATATATAATTGTGTTAGATCCACATTTAAATTCATCGTTTTCGAAACATAAATTACATCCAATCAAATAATACGAGGTGTGTTCAAAAATGATCAAACTTTTTTAAATAGCGGACCCCGACCAACGGATTCTGGCAGCGTGATCCGGATATAGTGCGCACATAGCGGCATATCTTGGTAAAAGATCTCCTTTCACTGGGTTCCGTTCTATGCGCTAGTTGTCAAGTAAGAACACATTCAGTGACGTCGTGCATAAGCTGCTTGTCGGATTAGAGAAAAGGCAATAACGAAGGAATTAGAGGAACAGCGCATCCGTGATATAAATCTTGAAATTTTGCGCAAAAGTAGGGTAAACTTTCATGAAAACATTCCAAATGCTTAACAGAAAATATATTAATGTCTGCATGCGTCGAACGTATAGTCATAATTGATTGGTTTCAGCATTTTACGGAAGGCAGAAGTTCGGTTGCCAAAGGTCCAAGGACTGGACAACCTTCCACATCAACTAACGACCAACATGCTGATATTGTGCGTGCTGTAAATAGTGAAAATTGTCGTTTAACTCTTTGTGAGGTTACTAAAGACCCTGGTACAAGTGTAGAACCTTGTCAAATCATGAGTGAAAAACTTGCAAATTATGTGGCAAAACATCGCACTTCCGTTATGCCCCACCCACCTTATATTAAGTACGTTCAAGTTTACACTTGGCGTATTTAGTACGTCAAGTATACTTATTTAGTACGTTAATACGTTCAAGTACACACTTGACCCCAACAGGCCTTTTTATTTTTCCCATACTTAAAACCAATTTGGCAGGACGTCACACTTAGTCCACAGAGGAAATTCAGGAAAATGCGACGACAGTACTGCACGCAATCGGGAAAAGTGATTTTCAGGAGGCATTCCAAAATTGGAAGAAACCACGGCAACGGTGTATTAACAGGAGAGGGGAGTAATTTGAAGAAGAAAGTGGTTGAAAGTTTGTATAATGAGCAATAAAGCAAGGGCATTATACACCTTGTTCGGTCTTTTTGAATACACCTCGTATTGGTACCATCTCGAAGCACCATATATTTAGATTAAATTAAACATTCTTGTTTATCTTCCTCATCATCATAAGTATTCTGCCCTTATTGGCAGGTCACTAGCCCCTCCCTCTCTTTCCTCCCACCATACCTTCTAGGACATCCCTCATGATACAATTTCTTCTTAGCCAATGTCCCAATCAGTTTCTCTTCCTCTTTTCAATAATACCTAAAAGTGTTCTTTTCTCCCCCACCATTTCTAACACTCTCTCATTCATTTTCCGCTCGACCCAATTAATTCTTTCCTATATCTTCACTATATCTTCATCCTATATATTTTTATCGTGTATCTTCAATGATAATCAACTTAGTGCGTTGCGAAGTCTAGATTTATATTACTAATTCCATATAAGGAATCAGACAAACAGAGCCTTGCATATGGTGTTTAGGTGTTTACGAGCCTGCCCTACTAAAAAATAACACTCTTTTGCTTGTTTATTCATTAGTGAAAGGAGAAAATGAAATGCAAGTTACCACAATCATAGATAATGCTATTCTAGAACAGAAAATATGAACCTGAAGAATGTTCAGTGTTGCCATCCATAAAAATTACAGTGTTTCTAGAAAAACAATTTCCCTAAAATCTAAGTTAAGGCAGCAAGTAGAGGAACAAATTCAACTGCATTTGGTTACGTATCGTATTGTTTTGGTTTCTGTGAACTACTTTTTAAATAATAGTTGTATTTAGTTTGTAATAAACAAAATAGTTTTAACATACAGTTATTAAAACTAAAAAATAATGTTAAAAAGTAGTTCGCAAGAAACCAAAACAACATGATACGTAACCAAATGCAATTGTTCCTCTAGTCGCTGCCTTAACTTAGATTTTAGGGAAATTGTTTTTCTGGCAACATTGTAATTTCTTTGGATTGCAACACTGAACATTCTTCAGTTTCATATTTTCTGTTGTAGAATAGCATTATCTATGATTGTGGTAACTTGCATTTCATTATCTCCTCTCAGTGATGAATAATCAAGCAAAAGAAAATGGTAAATTTCGTATTATTTTTAGTAAGGCAGGCTCTTAAGATGTACTGTATGTTATCCTGAGACGCGCTGGCTTCATTGGTCGTGTAATGTACGATTTTCCTGGTACAAAACTATCAAAGATCTTTTACCCATACATATAAATTGAAACACGCTCGAGGATGTGAACATATAACAGTTCTAAGTGAAAAGCATTGTCCAGAATCATTGTGGGAGAACTACCACAGTAATTCTTTAAACTAAAGAGTTCCACATATACAAAAATTTACTATTTTCTAATTAATTTACAAATATCTTTAAATTAGGCATAGATACTAACAGGTTACGAGACGACACTTGGGTTGTTATCCTATATTTTCGTTATACCGAATATTATGATCAATTCCATCTACCTAGGTTTATTATTCGCAGGATTTGTTAAGTAAGAAGAAGAACAAATAGCAGTACATTTTGAGATCAGAGCGCAAATCTCACAAGATTAATTTCACAGCACAATATCGGCTCAGATATACTTTTGAAGGATAACAGTTAGAAGAACAGATTATAACTAAATCGCACAATCGTGAACAGCAGTAAAAATTCTAAAAAATCAAAAGATCGCAACAGAAACAAATGAATAATGGAAAACTGTAATGGATCAACTACAGCCCATTACAAGTTGAATATTTCTTCTTTCCGGAAAGCACTTTCTCACTTCTGATAAACTCAAAAGACTTTTTGTCATACATGATTGAATACTTTGGTGTCAATAGAGTAGAATGTCAGTGTGGATAAACTGGTATCACGCTATGATAATGCTTGAATGTGTTTGGCGAATATGTTGAAGAGTAAAATGCGTTGTTTTTGCACATATCATTTGTCGCTTCTGTTTCACACCAAAACGTTCTTTTAATTCTTGTTGACCCTCATAGATAATATATCGGCCATCATTTGCTACTTACTATAATAGCCTTATGTTCCGATGTCTTTCTCCTTTATGTTCCGATACACGCAACATTCCTCTGAAGCACTACATCATGAATTCCCCAAGCTTTTCCTTCCGTTTCCTTTTCCTCTTTTGTTTTCTATTATCCACTAAGTTACCCGAATTCGAATCATAAAATATTTGCTATTTGGAGAAAAAGTTTAGCCTTTGATTTCTCAGTTAGCATTCAATTGGAAATGACCAAGAATGAGGGACCTGTCGCCTTCAGAGTCATATATTGTGGCTTATAAAATGATATAAGGTTAATGATGATCATTTAGCATTGTTCACAACAAGTCTAGGAGGAAACATTTTATGACTCAAGACCGAAGATTTCCCATCTTTGGAAATGACCAATCTAGTTCTAAACCTTTCACATACTTGTTTCAACGATTTGGTGACGTGCACTCGACTGGGACTTTAAAAATAAAGCACATGAATATTCCTACACATAATATTTTAACTAATGCATTTTCTCATTCCAGCAGCTGCTACCTTCGATAGTACGCCTTCACCAATGTCTCCAGAAGGGACATCCTCCAGAAGAAGTGGACCCAGTGGAGCGACTCTCGAGGAACAAGGTTCTGTGGATTGGGTGGTACCAACGCTCACAGTCAATACCCATGAGGAGGATAGGAGGACTAGACGACGAGGATCTCAACTGTAAGTACCACTTAAGCACCCTCCATAATGGCCTTATTTCATTAAACAAAAACAAAAAATAGAATTAGATATAACTAAAATTCATTTAGGTTCGACTTTTTTGCATTACCTTAAAGTGTCTGATTAAAAGTAATCGAGTTCGCCAAGATTGCCTAGTCGCTACGAGAACAAATACACTATGGAAAGTTTCGTGGGTAAATGGTCACTGTATGTCTCATGTTTGGAAATTTCTTTCCTTATACGGTAACAGTATTGTAGAATTTATACTTGAAGTGCTACTACATCCTAAGTATAATTGATTTTAAGAAAGAAAAAGAAAACGATTTAGGGTATGTTTGTTCACTTTCATAAGAATATTTACGCATATGCAAAACACTAAAAATAGATGCCCCAATTACTTAATGCAAAATGCAAAAGCGGCAAAAGCACAGTAAGATGACGACTGGCTGGTGTTGACTCTACCGTATTATGATTCGTGGACCCTTCATGGGCGCGGTAGTGAGTATGGGAAAGGGACACCAAGACGGATCTTAGCTATTAGCAGTCATTCCTGATCACCTACACCAATTCATATTAGTCATATTTCCAGCTGGGAATTTCACCTCTTAGCAGGACAATGGTCCTTGTCACAAGGTCAACAGTGTTTTTCAGTGATTGGAAGAGCACTGTGGTGAGTTTCAATTGCTGCAATGGCCCTCAAACTCAAACCTTTGGAATGCCATTGAACGTCAATCGGAACTCTTTGCGAAGTTGCAGGAACTAAGTGATTTGTGTGTGCTGATCTGGTGTGCCATGCCTCGAACTATTGTTTGCATGCTAAATTGTATAGCTACTGTGCTGCGAACCAGAGGTGCAACATACCAAATATTAGGTATGTGTTCTGCCTGCGACTTCCGAAGCCAGTTTTCTCATTTTTCTTTTGTTTCGAAGGTAAATAGAACTTAACTAATGTGTCTCTTCTTGAAACTTTTCAAGTATAACTTTCTCTACTTTCTACGAGCAACATCTTTGCTTCAAGATTCAAAGGCCTCTTGGGAAAGTTCTCCTGAGATTAAGGTTAAAGTTATGTTAAATGAGATTAAGGCTATGTTAAATTTGAAAACAAAAGAAAATTGTTTCTTGCATGTAACAATAGTTCTGCATGTTATTTCAAAATGACAGAAAACGCAAAACAGTAGGAAAATAATAATAATTTATTTCTATAATTCAAGTTTGATTTTATTCTCTAAATTGAAATACGGGTTGCGTGGACAGAAGGAGATCCAAAAGATAAATGAAAGAAATATTTAAAATATTCTGAAAGAAAAATTCTCATAATATTACTTCCATTTGCCAATGCTCATCTTTTACAGTTTTTTACTTCTTATCCTTTGCCGGCTGTTTCATTTCTAATAAAGGAATATCGTATATTTCTTTAACCGAAAACACTTTGTCAGAGAAAGAGAGAGTGATGCAATTTTAAAACAGCAAATAAAATTGGAATATTCAGAAAATAAAAATATATAAAAGGAAACTGAAAGACAGAGAAACAGAAACTTAAGGATATTTATGAGTATCCATATTTTCTATCTTCTTGCTCATTTCATCTGATATGACTTGGGGCTAATAAATTTTCTTGATTCTTATTCTATTCGACAGTATAATAACATTAATGATCACTGCCAAGAAAAGAGTCATATATCTTCAAAGCATTCTACACCACAAAGGCAAATATACAAGGTGTCTCAAAAGTCCCCTAGGATAGGGTAAGTCTGTTATTATCAGAGTTACAACAAAATGCAAGAGAGGCAATCGTATCCAAGTAGGATGTTTTCAATTTAAAATGAAGGAATATTTTAAATAGGTCGAGCCGTTTGGGCTATACACTCTTTATGCGCCCAATGTTGAGTGAAAATGCAACGTTGCCATTTATTTGGACCCACAACATAAATAAATGAAGTTACTGTTTTTTACGCTAACATGTTGATGGCCAACCCCAATTTCAAACAGTAACTTCATTCACTTATATTGTAGATCCAAGTAATGACAGCGTTTAATTTTCATTTAACATCAGGCGCATAAAGAGTGTACAGCCCAAACGGCTCATCCGATTTAAAAAATATTCCTTCACTTTATATTGAAAACATCATATTTGGAGATGGTTTTTCCTCTTACATTTTGTTGTAACTCTGATAATAACAGAGTTACCCCATGTCAGGGGGCTTTTGAGACACTCTGTACATATATATTGAAACCATATACAAGGTGCATTTAAACTTTTGACGCAATACAGTGAGTACTTCTAGGTCTATTCTGTCCAGGCTTTCCATACGTTTGTATGTCTTCATTTTTTAAAGACTAAACTAAGCGTCCTGGCAGATTTTCCCCTACAATGACATTGTATGGGTTTTCTACCAAGTTATTTGTACGTATCGACTACAAAGGAAATGAATAATGGTCGAATGTAGCTGGAAAGGTTGTCATTTTGTAGGGATGAGCCCAAGGCAAGAGGAAAAACTGCATGTTGTTCCACTCACCCTTTGTTGTTGCTCAAGTTTTCTCGTAGATTTCTGTACCAGAGGAACATAGTATCACTTTGCAAGCGCATGCAGAAAGTTTAGGAGAGCGGACAGCTGGTTCTTTTTTCTTTGGTGCAATTGCAACAGACCTTGTTATGTGCCATTTCTTCACTAGTTTCTGAATGCTGCTCTTTGTTTGGACGGAACAGTTAGGAAAAGCCTTACGATATAACGCATCTTTTCTTTTCTTTTTTTTAAAAAGAAACCGGTGCATATGTATGACTCTACAGTCTTTATTCGCTCTTGTATAGAATAAGTCACGTACGCATAGCACACCTTAGCTCATTGATCACAGCAGAGAACTGTAATTGAAGAAATAAAAGAAACGGAGGAGGATCTTGTGACTCGCGTTAGAGAGGTGACTTATCACATAGGACTTTACGATTTCAATGACATACATGCCATTTAGCGGCTCAAATTCGAAGCAAGTGGTGCTAATAAATAAGCACAGGAGACATGCTGCGGATATAGCCCGTTGTTCATTCGCAATAAAAATGTAAACCATAGGGTGAGCTATGTTCGTCGGTAGTCCTAGTAGATACTAGTTCTACGAGTGCATAGCCTGTCGCTCATCCGGAAAGTATCAAGTCTTTCTCGGCGTGTATCCAAAAAAATTTGTTGGAAGTTCCCTGGTGTCCAATACATATATGTAATATTGAACCTTTTAAAACACATTTTTCTGACCAGAACAAAATGAATTATTAAATAACTATACGATTTTTGTTACAGTTTCGAGGACCTAACGTCCTCTTCATCAGACATTGAGAAAAGACAGATGACAGCAAATCTTATATCTTCCCCAGCCATTAGTTAGCAGTTAGTTAGTTATTAGTGAAATGCTAACTAACGGCTGAGGAAGATATAAGATTTGCTGTCATCTGTCTTTTCTCAATGTCTGATGAAGAGGACGTTAGGTCCTTGAAACTGTAACAAAAATCGTATAGTTATTTAATAACTCATTTTGTTCTGGTCAGACAAATGTGTTTTAAAATGTTATTGTGATTATCCAGAACTATGGAGTATATTTAATATTGAAGGGTGTAAGGCAAGAACATGGTAACCAACAAATTTTCAATTGCTGAGTTATGCAGCATCCGATAGAGAGCAGCGCTTCGTTTAATCTTGTACGTTTAATCCTTCATGTGCAGCCTTATATGAAAAATCAGCTTTCCAACTTTGAAAATGAATTGGACAGCAGAAAATCTCTAATTTCTTAAAATAGTAACATTCTGGGTTACCATGTTTTTGTCTCATACCCTTCATTTTATACGGACAGAAAGAGTACAGACGAGGCGCAAGATCAAATCTTTAGGTTACATCAAGAATTTATCTGATGTACAGTTGTGTTAAGAAAGTATGTGAATGTTAGTCGAGTTATGAAGTTTTTTGAGGGAGGGTTCAAACCAGGTGGATTCCTCGCGTCGGTCGTCTTTAAGTCTTTCGAATTATTGGTATGAAGAAAAACTCGTGTCTGTGTGTTTTCTCGGCGCTCTTCTATACCTTCACATGTTCTTACTGACCCGGTTATTTCATAATCACTTTTTCCCAGTTTAGCTTCGTCTCCTTTAGCTTACAAGGGTATAAATATTGGGCTAGGGTCAGCATTTATGCGGACATACCCGTATTTCGAGTGTAAACATTTTCAACCGCACACATTTTTCGAAATTTCCTGATTTGTCCGCATTTTAAAGTTCAAGAATATTGTTAATTTGCTTTCATATATTTCAAGTGTAAAGGTGTGTTCATGATCCGGAAGTGGGCGTACTCCTAATTAGTGTTCTCTGACGGTTTTAGGTTTTACCCACATTTGTTTGATAACATTGCTTGGCATTGTCTGGCAACATTGCTATCCACTCTGATTTGCTTTCTGCTGTTTTCTGCTTGGTAACAGTTATTTGCGGTGAAGTTCTATTGCAGTGTATTGTATTGGAAGAGGTTGTGCATTTACACCAGCTTCCTTTGTCTGATCTCCAAGAAGTCCCGATTTGACGATACCAGACAATGCTCTCTGGGGTTTGATAAAGCAACAAGTAAGAAACACTCGGTATCACACAACACAGGAATTACGAGCAGCTGTGGAACACGCCTTCACCCTCGTGACTCCGGAATATCTCCGCAATACATCTGCGAGAACTTGGCGCAGAATTCAGCTGTGTTACGACATGGATGGTGATCATACAGATGTTCGTGACTCTTAAGACTCTTAAGACTTCAAGGTAACTGTATACAAACATTCTACCATAACTAACACTATACTGTTGAAACTAAAGAGGGGGTACGACTACTTCTGGATCATCCTGTATAGAAAAAAGAAATAGCTAAAAAAAAAACAGGTCAGATGTACTGAAAAATTTAAATAGTCAAATCAATTTGATGTTGTTTGTAAATACTCTTGTTGTAATTAGTTGTACTTTGTTTTAAAACTAAATTTGAAAGTAACAGATAAAGTATTGGCATTTTGTGTCCAAAGTTTTTGTTTATATAACGAGTTAGCCAGACGAAAGTGTGTCCGCATTTCAGAATATGGAAACTATATACTGGACGTCAAACATAAATTATATATATATATATATATATATATATATATATATATATATATGTTTGACTTATAGAATAACGCTCTGAGGTTCATGGGTGTCATTTTTAGAGCACCTGATATATATATATATATATATATATATATATATATATATATATATATATATATATATATATATATATATATATATATATATACTCATAAAAATTAAATTATATTTTCTCTTGTTAGTAATCCAATGTCGTTTTATTTACATTCGTAACAAAAAACTTCAATAATTTACGCCAGTTCATATTTGATAAATATTTATCAAGCTTGAATTGGCGTAAATTATTGAAGTTTTTTTGTTATGATTGTAAATAAATTGACATTGAGTTATTAAAAAGAGAAAAATATAATTTAAGTTCTACAAGTGACTGAAAATAACGAATATATTAACGCAAATTTAAAACTTCTGTATCTTACTAAACCCGCTTGATTGCATCTGTGATTTACTTTATAACGCGTGAATGAAGAATAGAGAACGGTGTAGTATAGTGTTGGAATTAAGTTGTTTGTGTATGGTAAAAATCATGAGAACTTTGTGTTGAACATACCTCCAGGAAATTCATGAAACTAAAGAAAGTGCCACAAAAAATACAAATTTTAAAAAAATTTCATTTCTTATTATAATAAATGCGAATAAGTTTTTAAAAAAAGTTCTTTTTTTCCTACTTCGTTAAGCTCTACATATTTACAAGTACAATTGCGCTTGTTTTGTAGATAATATAATTTACATAATAAAAAGTTTCTATCTTCTGTCACATAACGGTAACATTATTTTGTAATTTTGAAGTTTCTTGAAAGATTAAAAAGATATACAAAGAATTGAGACCAGACTTTGGTCATCACTTTAATTTTTAAGTTCGTTACTGAATTCCCAATGAATGTGTGTGTGTGTTTGTTTTATTTGCAAATATTTCAATTTTGAGCCCTCCATTCGTTTAGAGCATCAAAAACTATTTAAAGAAGTGATGGAAGTTTTCGCGTCTACCGTTCCCGAGATATTGGCCCAAATAGTTCCGATTTCAGGACATTTAATGAGCCATATCTCGGGAACCGTAAGTCATAGAGAGATCATATTAATGTTGATCAATACCTAAGAGGATGGTGCACATTTTGATAGGAAATAGAAACCGGTGACCACTGGCAAACTGGCGACTGTTCCCCAGATATTGGCCAAAAAGTTTCGGATTTCGGGAGGTTGAAGGAAACATATCTCGGAAACAGTAAGTGTTAAAGAGATGATATTTTGCGAATCTTTCAATTTCGAGCATCTGCCTTCTTGAAACAATATATTGTAGAACGTTTTAACAGAACTCTTAAACTAAACATGTGAAAAAATTTAGTACACAAGGAAATTATAAACGGATAGATATATTACAGGAAATATTTAATAAGTAGTATAACAATAAAGTACATAGAACAATTGGTATAAAAACTGTAGAAGTTAATAAGAAATATTAATTCTTTTTAAGTTCATTCTGCCAATGCTCTTGGAGCATTCTCAACTCGTTTTGTAAATAGAAATATAGAAATTAAAAGAAAACGTTTGCTCTTTATTCGCTTGACCATTTTGCACCATTTTTTGTGAATTTCGTTAAATATTACAAACAGTATGCGCGTCGCTATTAAGAATGTGAGTGTCACTGTTAGAAGTATATGTATTATCATTAGAAGAAGGGGGAAAACTAATACATGCAACTACTGCTACTTAACGATGTGTCTTGTTTTACAAACAGTACGTAAATAAATAAGCAACCTGTTCCAGCAGAGCAAAAGTTACTAATTATTATTGGAGACGAACGACATACTTTTCAGCACTATAACAATTGTTTTTCCCAATTATTTTTGAAAACCACGCATGAAATTTTATCCTCAACCACTTGGTTTTATTCAAAATGTATGTCATCTAGTATATCTCATATTTGGACTATATGATACTATAGTTAAATAAAACTTAATATTTAAGACTTAATCACAATTTTGGATTTCACTTCATTAGCCATACTGTTGTCTTTCCTAGTGTCGTAATGAAAAGCTTGATGAGGATATGGTCTTTCCTAGTGTCATAATGAAAACCTTGATGAGGATATTGTCTTTCCTAGTGTCGTAATGAAAACCATGATGAGGATATTGTCTTTCCTGGTGTCTTAATGAAAACCATGATGATGATATTGTCTTTCCTAGTGTCGTAATGAAAACTTTGATGACGATATGGTCTTTCCTGGTGTCGTAATGAAAACCATTATGAGGATATGGTCTTTGCTAGTGTCGTAATGAAAAGCTTGATGAGGATATGGTCTTTCCTAGTGTTGTAATGAAAAGCTTGATGAGGATATGGTCTTTCCTAGTGTCGTAATGAAAAGCTTGATGAGGATATGGTCTTTCCTAGTGTCACAATGTAAACATTGATGAGGATATGGTCTTTTCTAGTGTCGTAATGAAAAGCTTGATGAGGATATGGTCTTTCCTGGTGTCGTAATGAAAACCATTATGAGGATATGGTCTTTCCTAGTGTCGTAATGAAAAGCTTGATGAGGATATGGTCTTTCCTAGTGTCGTAATGAAAAGCTTGATGAGGATATGGTCTTTCCTAGTGTCACAATGTAAACATTGATGAGGATATGGTCTTTTCTAGTGTCTTAATGAAAAGCTTGATGAGGATATGGTCTTTCCTAGTGTTGTAATGAAAAGCTTGATGAGAATATGGTTTTTCCTAGTGTCGTAATGAAAAGCTTGATGAGGATATGGCCTTTCCTAGTGTTGTAATGAAAAGCTTGATGAGGATATGGTCTTTCCTAGTGTCATAATGAAAAGCTTGATGAGGATATGGTCTTTCCTAGTGTCGTAATGAAAAGCTTAATGAGGATATGGTCTTTCCTAGTGTCACAATGTAAACATTGATGAGGATATGGTCTTTTCTAGTGTCGTAATGAAAAGCTTGATGAGGATATGGTCTTTCCTAGTGTCGTAATGAAAAGCTTGATGAGGATATGGTCTTTCCTAGTGTCGTAATGAAAAGCTTAATGAGGATATGGTCTTTCCTAGTGTTGTAATGAAAAGCTTGATGAGGATATGGTCTTTCCTAGTGTCGTAATGAAAAGCTTGATGAGGATATGGTCTTTCCTAGTGTCGTAATGAAAAGCTTAATGAGGATATGGTCTTTCCTAGTGTCACAATGTAAAAATTGATGAGGATATGGTCTTTCCTAGTGTCGTAATGAAAAGCTTGATGAGGATATGGTCTTTCCTAGTGTCGTAATGAAAAGCTTGATGAGGATATGGTCTTTCCTAGTGTCACAATGTAAACATTGATGAGGATATGGTCTTTCCTAGTGTCGTAATGAAAAGCTTGATGAGGATATGGTCTTTCCTAGTGTTGTAATGAAAAGCTTGATGAGGATATGGTCTTTCCTAGTGTCGTAATGAAAAGCTTAATGAGGATATGGTCTTTCCTAGTGTCACAATGTAAACATTGATGAGGATATGGTCTTTCCTAGTGTCGTAATGAAAAGCTTGATGAGGATATGGTCTTTCCTAGTGTCGTAATGAAAAGCTTGATGAGGATATGGTCTTTCCTAGTGTCACAATGTAAACATTGATGAGGATATGGTCTTTCCTAGTGTCGTAATGAGAAGCTTGATGAGGATATGGTCTTTCCTAGTGTCGTAATGAAAAGCTTGATGAGGATATGGTCTTTCCTAGTGTCACAATGTAAACATTGATGAGAATATGGTCTTTCCTAGTGTCGTAATGAAAAGCTTGGTGAGGATATGGTCTTTCCTAGTGTCGTAATGAAAAGCTTGATGAGGATATGGTCTTTCCTAGTGTCACAATGTAAACATTGATGAGGATATGGTCTTTGCTAGTGTCATATTGAAAAGCTTGGTAAGGGGTATAGTCTTTACTAGTGTTATAATGAAAAGCTTGATTATGCTGTAAGTCTTTTGTAATGTCATAACGAAAAGTTCGAGTACTGTATAGTTTTCCTAGTATCACAATGAAAAACTTGGTAAGGGTATAGTGTTTGCTAGTGCTGTGATGAAAAGCTTGATGAAGATTTGGTTTTTGATAGTGTCATATTAAAAAGCATAAGCATATAAGCATATATATTTTCCGCTAATGTTATAACATAAAGCTTCACGAAGGTTTGGTCTTCGCCATTGTCGTAATGAAAAGCAAGCTTGATGTGGGTATAGTCTTTGCTAGTGTAATAATGGAAAGCTTGTTAAGTATATTAACGTGTGCTACAAATTTGTAACTGGAATGACTTTGTATCTTAGAAACTTTTTATACTTGGGGGCAGAGCGTAGCTCATCTGAAATTTGTAACACCGTGTATTTAGAGAACTCAAGGAAGGATTTAACTAATCTTCTTTGGATAAGAAATGAAATAATCAATTTCTTTTGCATATTTTCGACATCACACCACAAGCTATCAGGACTCGAAATGGGTTTAACTATAAAAATCTACTAAATCGTAATGGCACAGAAAGTTAACTATTATGACTATCCAACATCGTAAATAGATGTAATACTCACAGGTAGTTCAGCTTTGATAATCTCCAATCGATGTCTTTTCACTATGCGATCTTAATTACAACTCCCCGGTCTACTCTCCGTCCTCAACCAGCACAACTCCTTTCCGGGATTCAGGTGCTTCCTGGTTGTAGCGTAGAGCTGAGCTCAGGTTTCCTTATGAAATGCCTTACATTGTTATTTCCGTATAGGAAAACTTCCTATAATTGTGGGTGATGCCTACGTTATCTGTTTTTATTTTCCTAAACAGTTTGAATATCACTTCCTTGTTTTACAATAAACAAAATAAATTTACAAAATACACGTGAGGATATTGGATACTTTACAATATAGTATTTGCTAGTGTCATTATGAAAGCATCATGGTGGTATACAGTATTATAAGTTTAATTTATGTAGTTGCCGTACATTATTTTTGGTTTTCAAAAAAACTATTTTTTCATAAACTACACATGATAATTTAAACCCAGTCATATCATTTTGTTTACCTCATTGGTATATGTCTGATCCTTGGACATCTTTTTCATTACTGGTATATGCTTGTAAAAATTGTAGAATTAGTCATCTACAGTGCAGCTTTAATGCCGGTAATGTTTTTCACAGCATGTAAGTAAAAAATGAGAGCTCTTTTTGTTAAGTTTTAAGTAAGTTTAATATATATATATTAGAATACTGCTTTAAATGTTCGATTTAGAATATTCAATATGCACGTACTAATAATCCACTAACTGCGCAAAGAATAGCTTAACTATACTGCATGCTCAGAAACCTGTGATAACAACTTAAAATATTAATAGCAGGTTACTTGCGATGTTGAAAACTTAAAAACCTAGCATTACTATTCCTATCATCCAAGTGCGGTATTTCTTTTACGCTATATGCTTCCTTTTACAGTATCATTGGGATCGTATGAAAAAAATAGAAGTTATTCTTATATTTTTAGTCGGTTAAGGGAAAGGAGGCGTACACTTTTGTCATTTGTATGCATGAGAAGTGTTTTTCTTCTATGTATTTTCTTCTTCTCTTCCCTTTCATTGCATGTTCCTTCCTTTATTTTCTATCTTTTTTTTTGTAAACGCAGGGACACTCTCCCTCTTTTAGAGCGTAAGTGTTATCAGGTTCCCTTTGAAACTACAGAAAGCTACTTCACTGCGTTTGAGCATCTTTTGTGGGAAGCGCCGAGTCACTCTTCTACGATATTGTACTACAATTGAGGTCATGATGTCGTAAGAGAGCTGAAAAGACCTTGAGTAAAGTGAAAAAAAAAGAAAGAAGAAAAACAAGGGAATAAATCTGTAAATGAACCCCATATTCTGAATACAAATGTCTCTACGATATCGTAAATTTAGAAACTTCACAAGGATAGGATACCATTAGCTGTGGATGTGATTCTATTTTCCAAAACGCATTCAGGTGCTAATAATTTATTTGTGATCGAAACTGTGGGAAAACAATACTCGGTTTCTTTCTACACATAATATTTCAATGATACCATCTCTTTTTAACCGATTCCAAAAAGAGAAGGCGGCTCTTAATTCAGCTCATTTATATTAATACTGATATATGTCCTAGGTATGTTCACTCATAACGTAAGCATTTTAATGATTTAATTTTAGCTTGAAAAAGTATACGTTCAAAATATTCTCATATAAATTTATTTAGTATTCGATGGTTAACTTTGAACCTAGACTATTTTTGAAACACTTCAATGAATGCTGGCTTATTTGCAGCAAAAGAACATGCTTATAGGCAACCATACATTATTTAACGTTGTTATGGTTGCATAGCATCTCAGGGGTTGTACTGCAAATATTCGGAATACTTTCTAAATAAATGGGTTGAAAAAGTATACGTTCAAAGAAGTTCCATATAAATTTTATTTAGGATTTGATGGTTATTGTTGGAGCTAGAATGTGAAATACTTCAATGATGTTGGCTTATTTGTGTCAAAATACCATGCTTATAGGCAACCATACATTATTTAGCGTGATTATGGTTGTATAACACCACAGGGGTTATACTGCAAATTTTCTGCACACTTTCTAAACAAGTGGGATACATGTGTGAAGTCGGTTAAGATTTTTTTAAAAGTACTATAATTATGATGATTGAAAGAATGTTCATTCAAGGCGTTGCATAGTATCGAGTTCGATTTCCAGTGACTGTCTAATATTGTGTAAATAACGTAACAGTGATGTAATAATAAGTGATTAACGTTTACAAGCAGTATATTTGTCAGTATTAGAGAAGTATAGGTTTCATTGCTAGGATGTTGGTATGTCACTTTTAGTACAATAAATCAACAATAGATATCACTTAACAGTGTGCTTTTTTACATATAAAATACATAAATAAACAAGTAATCTCTTCCAGCAAAAATTAAAACTCAATTTTTATTCCAAACGAATGACATACTTTTAAGTGCAATAAAAATTCGTTTTTCTCGATTTACTGAAAAACCACATATGAGAATTATCCATATATATATATTGGAATGGTCCTTATTTATATGGGGAAAATAAATTTAGGAATTTCCTTGGACGAGCCCCCTAAAATGGTTCCATATGGGACTACTCTAGATTTCAGCGTTATAGACCCCTGTGTTTAAAGCCTTGTTATGCTAAAATGGCTGTCAACTATTCTATACATTATACCTTGTTTTAATCGTTAAAGTATTTATTACAACTTGGTGTATATTTAAGAGCTTTACGTGTAACTAGGAAAAAGTTATGAGTAAAAATGTACTCAAAAGTGTGTATTTTTTTAGCCATTTTCATAAACTAACCAGTTTCACATGATATATTTCAGAAACGACGGGCCTCTCAAAAGCGCCATTCACACAGTTCAACATGTGATTATTACTGATTTCAATGAGCAAGTTTGGTCATGTTTACTCCTTTCATCTCCATACAAATACCGATATTGTGATCCCATGCGATTTCCGAATCTAACAAAGCTGCAGGCATATTAAAACGATTTAGATAAAATATGTTATATCTGTAAAACAGAAGTTAGTGTAATGTTGTAATATCGCAAATAATAAATTATATATTTAATCAAAAAGTTCCGAGCTCTTTCGCGGAAAAAAATCTCACTGCCAGCTGATTTCCTTTGTGCGACGTTGTTACAGAATTCGCCTACGCAGAAGACTAACGCATCACCAGTATGGGAGAGAGGCTCTCTCCGACTTCGCTGTGACAACGCTGCAGACCCTCTGTTGCCGGACATTCTGCCTCTTGTGAGAAGAAGGCGAGCGTGATTTAACAGGAGAAAAAATATGTAATAAATTCTACTTTTAAAAAAAAAAGCGCTGTGCATAATTCTATAAACATTTTTTTAAAGAGAATTGCACACATATAATCGAGCATACATTTTTAAATAATTGCTTTAAATACTTACTTGTTTATTCGTCCGAATCCGAATCCAAATCCAAGATTTCACTGTCACTACTACTGCCATCCGAATCTTGTGTGTTGATTATAAAGGGTTCCAAGGCAACGTCCAAATACTCTTGCGTACTGTAATAGTGATCTTCTATTTTTTGCACGTGACGAACTGCATTTCTCCATACACAGACAGGAACATTTTTAAAGGCATCTTTGCAAAGAACACACACATCATCGACACGAAACGTTTTATTTTTCTTTGCAACCTCATTCTTTATATAAGACCATATCAACTCTATAGGGTTCAATTCGCAATGTGCCACAGGGAGCCACAAAAGTTTGATTGTTTTGTTTTCAGTATTTCGCACAATTGTTTCTAGAAGACGTTCCTGCTCTTTGAAATAAGGCCTGCCGATATTCAATAGCACACTTTTGTGAAGTTCACTGAAAGTTTGAACGTAGTACGGAATAGGAACTTGATTTTTCTCCAGCCATTTAATTATGTCGTCTTTTTTCCATCGCATAGTTGGATTTCTAGTTTCAGGATTCAGCATAGTATGATATGGTGCTTGATCTAAAACCACGACTGATTTGTCCGGCAAAAGCTGAATGATGCGTTGAAACCATTCTGTATAGTGCTTGGCGTTCATCTCGGAATGGTAATCCTGAGTTCCCTTTTTTCCAACAAAACACACTTCGGCTCCATCAAGAAATCCCTCCTCGTTGCCAATATGCAGCATAATTATTCTCTTCCCAGCACCGGAAGGAGTACGAATGCCCCCTCTCCAACCCGAAACCTGTTGAACAGCACTCCGGTAGTAGTCATACACTGGTGTGTCTTCTTCTGGCAGAATTTGCTCTTGCCATCCATACTTGGCAGAATGGTTCGCACCGCACCAAGACTCATCGGTGTAAAAGACACTAAAATTATTACGTCTGTAAAATTTCAACAACCGTAGAAACTGATCCCTTTGCCCAGCAATCTTATCACTTTCCATTAGAACTGGTTTCTTGTTAAACTTTTTATACCGAAATCCCAGTTTTCGCAACACACGCCATAACGAAGTTTCACTCATTTCTGGAGCATCAGTAAAGTCCTTTCTTATCTGTTCCAAGAGTTTCTTTACCGTTGGATACTCTTTTCTCACATAAAATTCGTGGAGCTTCCGGCGAATACACCCTTGAAGGAATTCGTCTATAACCAACTTGTTTGACGGCGAACCTGTTTTTTTCGGAGATTCTAGGACACTATTACTGCGAAACTCACTTGAAACACGCTTCACAGTTTTTTCAGACACCTTTAAGCATTCGGCAGTTCTTTTGACGGATTGGGAGAACGAAAATTGTGGAGCGTTGTTTTGTTTCTCCAAATCAAAAAATGATCTTGCATTTATTATAAACTGTTTCTCGAAACTTCGAAAATGATGCTTTTCCATTGTTTATATTACAACCTAACCAAAAAAACACACAAAGATAAAAAGAAACCACACGAGAAAAAAAAACAACGACACGAGAACAAACACAGCCACAATTTCTGTTTCCCGCGCGGCGCGCAACGCTGACTCATGAAGTTCCATGCGGCAACGTCGCAACAGCTGAGTGGTAACTGATCGTAAAAAATATGACTATTTTCATATTGTAATTTCGGACCTTTTGTCTGTATCTGAACTAAAACTGTATACGTTGTTAATATTGTCATTCAATGGAGCGTACTTCAGTGCTTTCCGTTCTTCGCTAATGGAGTTACGGGCAGAGATCGGTACATGTAACAAAATAACTTATTGTACATTACCTATATAATTAATTTTAAAAATACTACTGCACTTTTGTTTAGTATACTTTCGTTCATATTCAGTAAAAATTTCATTCTTGTATTGCAAAAAATAACTGAGATATTTTTCTTTAAACTTCAAGGAAACCAATTTATTGCAAAAAAAATTACATTTTTAAATATATTTTTTATTTCATAACCTAAAGTATTAAGCAGAGAGTTGCAAGCAAATAACCTGTTAAAGTAAACACTTCAGTGAGTAAAATGGTGCATATCTCATGTCTCTACCTTAACTGGGCTCGAAGATATAATTATTTGAACCCAGGGGTCTATAACGCTGAAATGGAGAGTAAATTAAGCCACGAGAAAAATTAGATCCATTGAATAATTTTAAATCGTGTCTCAAGCGGTCTAGAGTTTTGAATCCGATTACAATAGATAGTATATAGGGAAATTCAGTAAGAAACCTTCGTAAGTTAGAAACGGCTTAAGGAAATGAGAAGATATCTTGGATAATGAAACTAGAAAAAGAGAGCAATCTAATTTTGTATAACATTATCATGGCGGCCATCTTGAAGTCCGCCATCTTGAATTCAGGTAAACATTTTCAGATAGAAAGAGGGTCATGTGTCATATTGTTTTGAGGTAGCGTTTCAACAGAAGCACAAATCTGGCATTATTTTCAAGTTACCTATAATTATGTAAGAGTTATTATTTGTGAAAAACGAAATGCTTCCG
Organism: Thermobia domestica; assembly: GCF_964235325.1. Classification (NCBI taxonomy): domain Eukaryota; kingdom Metazoa; phylum Arthropoda; class Insecta; order Zygentoma; family Lepismatidae; genus Thermobia; species Thermobia domestica. The sequence goes on from NC_137471.1 coordinate 47,427,309, forward strand.
TGTAATGTTATTTTATTGTAGTTATGGACAACAGATTTGTAAAAATTTTCTGTTTTTTACATAGACTGAAACAAACTGCTAGAGAAAGCTAAACCTTTGTTTCGCTATGAACTACAAATAAGTTTCCATCAAGATGATTCATAGACCATTATGAGGAAAGAGAAAAATTATAACATGGAAGACACTGAAATATCCCTTATTTGTGTAGTAGCTGTATGGTGTTTTTAATCTTATATGCTACATAGTTTACTTTTGACATATCTAAGAAAAGATTGTCTCTAGGCCCTCACTATCTGCAAAAGAAACTGTTCCTGCTCCTCATTTTTCGTAAGAACGTTGTTGTAATCTTCTATTAGTTACACTCCCATTTCTGCTGCATCGTTTTTTACGTGGATGAATTTAACTCAACATCAATATCTTTCCTCAACATAGTCATTATTATTTGACCATAAAATCGGATCATACTCAAGATACCCTTTGGTTATTTTAAATCTCTCGAGGAATTTTTTTTTATTGTAACAAAACCACTGATTTCTCTTTTCACAAAAATTTTTATCGTATCACCTCTTGCGTGAAGCGTCTTTGCTGTTTCATGGTTTCCCCTTACAGTTTTAATTCTTTCAACCATTTCTTTGTTTTTTTTTCATAATGCTAACTTCGTAAAAAAAACGCTACGTGTTCCTCTGCCAAGTATCAGAGATGGCAAGAAAATTTAGAAAGAGCCACTTCAAATAATTCAGCATCTATTTGTCTATAACTGTACAAACCTTTCAAAAATTGCAGGTCTTGTAATGGTGAATGAGATGCTAGATCACATTTAAACCAAGCTCGCGCGTATAGTGGTATCAGAAAAATGCATACTCTCCTAAGATCCATTTCTACTTGCTTCGTTAAACGAAATTGTTGGCGAAAGAGAAATGTTTTTAAATAGTAGATTGCTTTTCCCATCCACCTTGCATGGTGAATTGCTCCAGGCAAACGAAAGAAAACGCCTCTAGGATGTATGACACCCAAGAATATGAATACCAGTCCTAAAAATTCCCTGTAATCTTCTCTGCGGTGTCCTCCTTCTTCAAGTTTCATAGCAAAATTCAACACTTCATTTCTTACATCGGAAATGTTGTTTCTTACATGATCATCATAATCAATTCCTGGAATAACGTTAGTACAGTCTTATTTTAAATCACTCGTTCTGATAACGCTTAAATAGAGGAACGTCCGGTCCAGCTGTAAACCAAACACTTATCAAATACACATTTTAAGACCAATTCATAAATGTGGTGTCTATAAGAAAGGTATAGATTTTTTGTAGTGTCTAGCACAATGCAAGCACCGTTGATATGACCCATATTGCAGGGAATAGTGTCACAACAAAATGTCTGCACGAACTTTAAGCAATATGTTCTTCACTTGATGATGACAAAATGGGAACACCAATTAGCCTCTCCTGACCATCCTGTAATAATTATTAATAACCTGTCGATAGTCTTTCTGCCAGTCAAATTCGGTAGTAGTTTTCCATCCCAATGCACAACTAACGCACTTGATGCACTCTGAAATTGTTCTTTGTGGTCCTGTGCAACTTTGCTACGGATTTTCTCTCTGCATTAGTGAATCGAAGACCTATTTATTACTAGTTCCTATATATCATGGCCTAATGCTTCTGCGGTCAGTCATATCTATCAGTGACCTTGTACCGATCAAGAGCAGCAACCAGTCTTGGAATAATAAAATTAGTCTTTCCTCTTTTACATCTCTAAAGAGGGTCTGAGCACACACGCACCCATTTTTATACTTTCTCTAACATTCTGAGCTGAGTTTTCCTCTTCATTACTTGCACTGCTTACCTCCATGTATTTTGGTGTATAAAGTTCAATCAAATCATTTTCATAAGTGCATTTTCTTTTGCGTTCCTCTTTCTTTTGAAGGCATGCATATCTATTTCTTTTCGCGCCAAACTCATGTCTTTACCAAGTATGTTACCAAGTCGTCCCTTCTGTCTTTGAGATAAAAGAAACTCTATCTTTCTTGATTTCAATAATACCTAGAGCATTATCGTGTGCTATATCAAATAAATCAGGCAAGATATTTGAGAAGGCTACTACTTCTTTTTGCCTTTGCACTTCACTCGAAGTTTCATTGTTCTGAAATGCTCACTATTTTTCATACAATACAATCAGCTTGTCAACACTGCGTTGGGTATCCTTTACCGAGATTCTTGCCTTTTGCCAAAATATCTCAGTTACTTTAACAGTTAATTGTGCACTTTCCCTCACTGTCAGATTTACCGTTCCCTAGTTGTGGAAAAATACACTTAACACTTGTTTGTTTGATGGTAATTTACTTCCCAGAATCTATTCATTGGCACTACCAATTAAATAAATTTCTTTTAGACACATGGTTGTATCCGCAGCTTGCATTTTTCATTAAAACTCGCTAGAAAATTGAAATATTCAACTGTTAACCCTGATATTTGAACTAAAATAACCTTTTTAAAGAAAAACTAAAAACCAAGCGTTTCATTTCCATCCGATGATGGGTGGACCGTAGAAGGCAATACCTTCTCTGCGGCCAGAGTTTAACCCTTTCCTCTGTAGCTCACAAAACTGAAATCATCATCATCATAGGTATTCTGCCTTTATTGGCAGGTCACTTGCCGCAGCTGAGAAGCTTCCATGCTCCACGGTCCTCCGCTAACTTCTTCGTCTTCATCACCTTTACGTAATGTCCACGTTTCCGCCCCATACAGTACAACACTCCACACGAAGCAATTTATGAGTCTTTTTCTCAACTCTTTATTCAAGGTCCCACAAAACAGACTTTTATTCCTCATAAAGGCTTCTTTCGCCATTCCTATCCTTGCTTGTATTTCACGTTGGCACTTCATGTTATTACTAAGAATACTACCCAGATATCGAAAACTATTCACTTGTTCTATTTTCTCCCCTCCTACTTTTATATTTGACACAGACCCCTTCGTTCCAATCATCATGGCTTTTTGTCTTTCTAACATTTATTTTCATCCCATATTCTTCAAAGTCTTTCCTAATTTTTTCTAACATTTTATTGATTTTCTTTTCAGATTCTGCAATAAGCGCCATATCATCTGCAAATCTTATGCATCTAATCATTCTACCTCCTACCGATATGCCGTCATCATCATATAGGCTCTTTTTCACTATCTCTTCTAGATAGACATTAAATAGTGTTGGCGAGAGGCAGCATCCTTGTCGAACTCCCCTTCCAATTGCACTCTCTTCCGTCAGTTCTTCCCCTATCCTAACACTTACTTGTTGGTTAGGATATTTTATCGATACTCAAATAGATATAAAATATTTTGGTGAGCTTCAATTTAATATTCAAAATCAAATGTCAAACAGGAAAAATATTGCAAGCAAACAAAACATTTTGCCTACAAAATTATAATTAAAATATCTTCCATATTTATGCATTTGAACTTTAAATAACTAAAAAAGAACTTACAAAGTATAAACACAATATTTGCTACTGCCATATAGTGACCAACTGATAAACCAAATTAACTAGGAAGTAATTACATTGTATTGAATATGACAGAAATAAATATGCTAGTCCAATAATTAAATGCACTAATACAATCGATACGGTATTTACTAAGGTTAATATATGATTGAATAATACTGCCAGAAACACAAATCTGACACTATTTGAAAGATACTTTTAGTCATGTAAGAATTATTATCTGTGAAAAGGAGAAATCATTTCACACGCAATAATTCTTAAACGATAAAAGCTATCTTCAAAATTATGACAGAATTGTGCTTCTGTTAAAACGCTACCTGAAAACGATATGTCATGTGACCCTCTTCCTATTTAAAAATTTTGACCTGAATTCAAGATGGCGAACTTCAAGATGGCCGCCATGCCAAAACTATAAAAAATTAGGTGTGTCCCTTTCTCTAGTCCCATTATCCAGGGAATATTTGCATTCACTTAAGGCGTTTCTAAATTAGAAGAGTTTATCCCAGATTTGTCCCACATGGAACCATTTTAGGGGTCTCGTCCAAAGAAATTCGGAAATAAAAAAAATTAAGGACCACCCCCAATATATATATATATAGGGTATAACAAAAAGGTACGGAAAATTGCAGGGGTGGATTCTTTATGGGAGACAAGCAAAAAAAAACTTCATATGGATATATGTCGGGATGCAACGTTACAGAGTTACGGCCATTGAGCCGCCTAATGGTGTAATATAGCCACGTTCCCCCATCAGGAAGTCGCGGTCTGCAAGAAACATTGCCGCCGTCGACGGCACCCGTCCGCGGCGGCACGACCATCTACTTGCTCAAAGTTGCCTCAGTGGTAGAGCGTTCACCTCTGGTGCTTGGGGTCCCGGCTTCGATCCCAGCCCCCGCCAAGTGAACTTTGTGGTTGACAAACACCGTGTGCGTGGGTTTCCTCGGGGTTCTCCCGTTTCCTCCCACTTTCTTCTTTCCACCATTTCATTCATTACTCATCACCACCGTCTCCTTTAGCCTAACCGACATAACCGTGGGACGTAAAATCAAAGATTCCATTCCATTTACTACGCATAACGATTTTCACTGAACAACTATCATTCTGTTCAGTTCAGTGTGTTATATCCATTGATCTTCGTCTCATCTTGGGACTTTCTTTTTCCCTTATACGTTAATAACATTGTAGAACTTATTTGTTACTTAGTAACGGAAATGTTAAAATTTCATATATTTAAATGTTAAAATTTCATAAGATAATCTTTTCCTCGTGATAAAGTGTAAAGAAAAATGTTTCCTTCTCTGTATATACCACAAAATAGCAGGATACGTTGAGTAAATTGTAAAGCAAAACACAGTAAATATGAAAATGATGCTGGGAAAGGAAAGGAGTTTCCTTACAGGTAGTTTAGCCGAAGATTATTGAATATACAAAAAAAAAAAAAGAAAAGAAAAGAAAGAAACATAAATCACGCGGAGAGGTTTTTATAGAAAATTATAATGACTGAACCCAGTCGCACAACCACGTCTAAAGGGTAAATTTTGAAGCTCAAAATGTGTGTGTGTTCTTAGGAAGCAGGTTCGTCAGATTCCATCAAGAGTCAATTGCTATGTAAATTAAATCTGCATCGAGGAAACTGTTCATACATATTCATGATATACTTGAATCTTCAATACAAGCCAAAGAAGGTTTCGCTGGATTATCGTGTCACTTGTTAGGGATTAAAGATTGCCCGGACATTTATTATTATTATCTGTTGCGGAGCACAAATATTATCTTACCACGATGCAGCATTAATAACCGTTATCTACTTATCTGTTAGGTAGGTTATCGTTGCCAGTTCCTGGTGGTTAAGTTTATGCTTCCCTTCCACTGTCAAAATCTTCTTGCTAGGAGAAGAGAAAACAGATAATACGTTTCACAGATAGTTTTGCGAAGTTTTATTTTATCATCTTTGCGGTGCTGGTAACACTGTAAGCAGTGTAGTGTCTTATAAAACGGAAAATAACACCTCTCGTGGAATTAATAATCTGCAATATTTTATGTATAGATAATGTTTAGAAAGCTACGTGTACTGTTTTAATTATTATTATTTTTTCATTGACGTTTACGCAACAAAGAGCTATATTTAAATTATAGAACAAGGATGGTTCTGAATATGTGTTTCAAAGATGTTTCCTTTTGTATAAAGACTTCCTTTTGACTAACTTATTGATTGGGTTTTCCGTCTTTGCTGATCCGGATTCAATTTCTGGTTAGAGAGTGGTTCAGTGGTAAAGTTTTCACTTCTGTTGCGTGAGATTACTGGTTCGATCACAGCTCGCCAGTAGCGTAGCTAGATTTTTTCAGGGGGGCAATGAAGGGCCCAAGAAAACTTTGAGGGAGCCATCTCCAATGAATGAAAAATGTTATTTACATAAATACACACACACACACACACACACATATATATATATATATATATATATATATATATATATATATATATATATATATATATATATATATATATATATATATATATATATATATATACAGAGCGTTCAAAAAGTCTTTATACACCTGAATTGTCACATATTCAAAGCAACGAGAAAATTATTTTACTCAAAATTTATTATATTTTATGGCATAAAAGCACTATGTACAGGGCGTAGCATATACACACATTTTCACAGCAAATGTTGGAAATGTCCCCCCAGAGCCTCCAAACATGCTTGCACACGTTTCTTCTTGTTCTCAAATACTCTCACAAGTTGTTCATGTGGAATGCTATGAGCAAAATCTCGAATAGCTGTTTCGAGTTCTTGTAGCGTGTGGAGGTTCCCTTTATAAACAGAATTCTTTGCATAACCCCAGAAGTAAAAATCCGGAGGACCAAATCAGGGGACCGAAGTGGCCACAATCCTTTTGAAATTATTTTATCTCCAAAAACCTCTTGCAGTAATCTCATGGATTGGCGAGTTGTATGTACTGTAGCGCCATCTTGTTGTATCCAAGCATTACGAATCTCGTCTTCCGTTAGTTCTCCCATGAACTGATGAATAATTTGACAATAACGAGTTGAATCTATTGTTTGAAAAATATGAGGCCGACTATTCTTATTCTGGATATTGCAATCCACACCCGAACCTTCTGGTCATGCAGAAGTACTTCATATATGACATGTGGGTTTTCTGCACACCACAAACGTGAGTTATGGGCATTGACGTAACCTGATAAATGGAACCAGGCCTCATCATTAAAAAAAAAAAAAAAATAACCAAAACATCGTCAGACTTGTCCATAACAAACCGTGTAAACCATTCACAATACTGTACTCGTTTTACACTGTCGGGAGGAAGTAACTGCTGCACCGCTCTCACCTTATACGGGATAAGACGCAGTTTCTTACGAACCGACTTTTGTGCCGTACCAATACTTATTGCTTCTTCCTGGGCAAGTTTTCGAAGTGGTTTATGGGGGCTAAGTTGCATTGTATCCGATATGTGTAGCACTTTTCATCGAGCACTGACGGTCTACCACTTCGATCATAGTCCATTACCGTTCCAATGTCTCTAAATTTATCGATCAGTGCCCTTACAGTGTGACGATTCGGAACAGGTGTATCTGGAAACCTAGCTGCAAACGTATCTTTGACTGTCTGTTTGTACTCACCTTGTTCACGGAATACATATTCAACCAGGAATATTCGTTGTTCCAAAGTTAACACCATTGTTTCAGAAACCGCTAACTAGATGCAACAATCACTTCAACGTCACTTTGCCGACTGGAATCTAAGAAAGGAACTTCAGGCGATAATATAGCAGTATTGCAAACCTTCGCATAAAATTTTATTTCATGTAACTTTGAATGCGACTTTGACTTGCCACGATTCAGGTGTATAGAGACTTTTTGAACTTGGTTTAATACCTCATAATAATATAAATAGTTGTTTGCTTGATAAACTGTATTCATAATAATAATAATAATAATAATAATAATAATAATAATAATAATAATAATAATAATAATAATAATAATAATAATAATAATAATAATAATAATAATAATAATAATAATAATAATGTAAAAAGTAATGTACAAGGAAAAAAGTGCTTAAGAGACAAACGTCGCACAGAAACAAAAACTGAACTCTAACAAAACACTGATTAAGCGTTCCAGCCCACTTTTAATCATAAGCCTTGCTCTTGATGCTTAACTTTCACTTTAAAGTAAACTGCCAATAATTATCATGTATTCTTAATATTTCAGAAAAAAGTTCCGATTTCACATTGTTAAAATATGGTAGCCTTATCAGTGACGAAACTAGACATTTGGTACCCAGGGCAAATGTTGCGATTAATATCCCTTTCATCTAGATCTACACCAATTAGTTTGCTGGCACCCGGGGCAACTGCCCCGGTTGCATCATCTTGTTTCGATCTGGCCGTAGTTCAATTACTTTTGGTTACTTTTACCCTTGATCTCTAAAATTGAGTAATGTATGTGCCTTTATTTTATTAAAATGATGAAGTGAGCACTCTTTGAAGCAAAAAGAGGAAATGTGTTTTTCTTTCCCTAATATCAAACAGTACTAGAACAGACATTTCAATCGGGACTCCTTACAGCAAAAGAAGTATACTTGGCCTTTTTCTTTCGTTTGTTTGTTTACCTTCACTAGTTTTTAGAATTTGACGTGAATACAAATACACAAACACCGAATAGCCAAAGCTCAGCAATAGAACATCAGCTTAAGATGATGTGATTGATCCCTCGTGGATAAATATTTCAACTGAGGAGATTACGTAGAATATTCCTCGGTGTCACAAGGGAAATTTTTATGGCACTATTGACTCATTTTCCTTATTTCTATCCTCTGAGTCTCGAGTGTTTCAAAGCCTAAAAATAAATTCAAATGTAGTTGAAATAACGATACTATTCTGTAGTCGATGCTAAATTAATATTGTAAGTTTTGAGATTAGATTTCAAGGAGGGGTAAATTAGTATATCCTGTTGAAAATTCACGTCACCACTGATTTACTGTTCTGCATAATTCCTACAATGTAATTTTCTCAGAAATGCTTAATACTTAATTTTATCAGAAATGCATATTTTGACCAAGAACAAATATAAATCTGCGACAAAATTTTGTATTCACTGACTGAATTTACCGAATGGAATATCTATGGGCCAGTCACACAAACCTCCGATGTCTCTCTGATTACTAAACATCAGGTAACAGGATGATACAACCTGGTCATGGGAATAGCTACCACTTTTACTGCCGCGACCAAGTTGTATCATCTCGGTATCTTGCCTAATGGTTAGTAATCAAGAGATTGTAGCACTAGCTCTATGATAAATTTCGGAATCTCTCTAGTAGTAGCAGTTTTGGGATTAAGCTACAGTTAAAATCGTTTTTAAAAAAATACTTCTGAACGATTTATTTATAAAGAATCAGTGATTTTTGTTAGCCTCATTTCCACAGGCTTTAGTTAGTAGTATAGGTTCACCAAGCGCTGACTTCGTTTCCCTTGGAGATCACTAGTATCGCTTATTAACATCGCAACAGAAGGTTTCTACTTAATTGCCACGTCCAAGAGCGTTAGGAAACTAGACGTACTAGAGACAAGACCAGAAGATAGTCGAGGAGAAGAACCAGTTTCAGTAGCATATAGAAGGTGTTGGTAGTATTCAGTATCTTAATTTTCTCGAACCACAGAGAGAATGACAGAAATAATAAAAACTTCTGCTATTTTCTTAATAATAATAATAATAATAATAATAATAATAATAATAATAATAATAATAATAATAATAATAAGTTATTTAATGGATACTGTGCATTTGTTCTATGTCGCCAGAATCGTAGGAAATTAATTGCTTAGTGTACGAAGACTTCTTTCGTCCAACACGAGCGTAATGTTTTACTGCAGTGCATGCTATTTGTAAGTAAGCATCTCTTAATTTAGTGTGACTTTCAACATTGGAATGAATTAGAATGCTGACTGATTTTGCCTTTTTTTTGGTTCTTCGTCGATAACAAAGAAGATAACCAGATAAGGGACAGAGGTTAAAAGAAACGTTCAGATGGTGAGGTCAATGCATGCACCTTACAGATTTCAATGACTTAGATCGTGCTGTACTACAAACAAAAGCGAGCCTGGAGATTTTTTCTCGGAACGTAGACTATTGCAATATACGGTATTCTGCAGTTGGTAACTCTGTTGTCGAGAGATGTTCCGGTAGTAGTTTCACTTGTGGCCACTATCCACTCACCGTTTGTCGACCTATAGCAGTATCATCCTGTTTGGGGGGCCCACAAGGGGAGGCCTAGATTTTGAGTAACGGGGTCTGTCCCCCCAGGTCCTCCCTTGGCTCCGCCACTGCAGCTCGTGCCAAGTAGGATTTGTACTGGACAAACATTTTGCCAGTGGTTTTTTTCAGGGTTCTTCCGTTTCTCCTCACTTTCTTCATTCTACTATTTCATCCATTTCTCATCAGTACAGTCCTATGGCATAACTGTGGGACGTAAAACAGTTTTCATTTCATTTCATTTCAGCTTCTAGTTAGAATTCATGTGTTTTGTATTCAAAGTGATGAAGCGAATCACACTTAGGACCCATGACCTGGAAATAGTTACACTCGTGATTCACCAGACCAGTGACTCTGTCAGACTCGTGAAAAGAACAAGACTGGAGACAACGAAACATTGTCATGCATAAATGTATGATGCTACTAATAAAATTATAAGAAGCACAATCCTTTTCTCCCTCTTTCTTTTTTATCTTCTTATTGTCAATCATTTTATCTTTTTCTTGTGTGCTTATGCTGTCAAACCACTACACTGAAAGGTAACTGTAAGCACAGAATAAAAGTTATGTCTTTCTCGAATAAGGTATATCAAAGGTTAATCGAGCGATCATGTAAAATTTCTGTTTTTCTCCTTGAGTGTCACGATTATTCACCAAGGCTAAGGGAGGCGGTGATAACGAGATGAATGATAATGGTGGAATGACGGAAGTGAGAGGAAACGGGAGAATCCCGAGAAAGCCCACGAATACTGTGTTTGCCCACCACAAAGTCTAGTTGGCAGGAGTTACGATGAAACCAGTGACCTTAAGCATAATAGGTGAGCACTTTATCACTAAATCATTTCGAACTCCAAAACTTGTCGTTTACAATGTGAGATATTCTATTGAGCACGAACAATGATTTGTTAAATCCTCTGGTATGGCTTGTGTTCCAAATTACTGTTATTGTTCAGTATAAAAAGAAGAATAAATATGAAATTATATTGAAATATTCAAGGCTTGGAACGCTACGCTGGTTAAGAATTGTCAGATCGAGAATTGAATATATGAATATTTGAGCTCGAGTAGCAGTCATTATTAATACGCTTTAAAATTCTGTAGTAACGCTTTACAGCTGATATTATATCAGGTACTTCCAGGTCAGCGAATCTGCTTGAATCACCGAGTTCGTCAGGGTTTGAGAAATGATACTCAGATGGGTGATCCGAGCAAAAGTCATGACTAGAACCTGGGCTTTACGTAATACGAGGGTCGGCTGATAAATTCTCGGCCCGACCCCCTTCCGAATGTACTACCCTGACGTAATTGATGTCATGTAAAATATTCATCTTTTATATGTTTAAGTACCAAATTTCACGATTCTACCATGAACGGTTTTATTTTACCGATAATTGAATGAACCATGGCGGAGCCAGATGTCAAATTCACCAAAGAGTAGTGCGAGGTATAATGAAGTTCTTCTTTGCGCAACAGAAGTCGCCCAAGGAAATCCATGGTTGCATGCTAGACACATTGGGTGGACAGTGCCCTTCATACTCCACTGTAAAGAAATGGTGTGCGAACTTCAAGCGTGGTGAATTTTCAACAGAAGATGGTAACAGGTGTGGCAGGCCAGTGTCAGTGTTACTCCGGAAAAAGTAGACCAGATTCATGACCTAATTTTGAGCAACGGACGGATTTCGCTTCAGGAGATAACTGACAAAGTGCACATATCCAAAGAACGTGTTGGGTCAATAATCCATGATCAGTTAGACATGCGCAAGCTTTCTGTGAAATGGATTCCGAAATGTATGAACGCGGATTAGAAACGCGAAAGTGTGAGATCATCGCAGGTAATTTTACGACATTTTGCGAACTCCAAGGACAATTTTTTGAATCGGATTGTTATCCAGGATGAAACGTAGTTGCATTACTTTGATCCGGAAACCAAACAGCAGTCATGCGAGTGGAGCCACTCAGGATCTCCAAGGCCCAAAAAATTCAAAGCACAAAAGTCAACAGGGAAGGTTCTTGCCTCAATATTCTGGGATAAAGATGGTATTTTGCTCTCAGACTACCTTCCAAAGGGCCAAACCATAACTGCAGAGTATTACTACAGTCTGCTGGCTAAGGTAAAGAACGCTATTAAGAAAAGCGCCGGGGAAAGTTGCAGGACAATGCTCCCGTCCACAAGGCTGGCAGAACAATGGATTTTCTGAGAGACCTAAGGTCTCAGTGCATTGACCACACACCTTACTAGCCATATCTTGCCCCTTCTGATTATTATCTGTTTCAAAAACTCAAAACAGCACTGAAAGGACAGAAATTTCACAGTGATGAAGAGGTGATAACAGCTGCGGAACAGTTTTTTGCAGACCTTGAGAAATCTTTTTTGGGGGAAGGGGTTGGAGAAGTTGCAGCATCGAAGTGCCAAGTGTGTTGACCTTCGAGGGGACTATGTTGAATAGCCTCACACTTTCATGCCTGCAGCTCAAGTCCTTCTGGGTCGGGCCGAGAACTTATCAGCCAACCCTCGTATTAACCTATAGTACATAAATATGTAATAAAAATGTCTGAAATATATTTTAAAAATGTAAACTATAAATATTCATTTATAACATTAATTCTTATTTTCTTTTAAATTTCTTCCCTCACAAAAGGATGTGTTCATTTAACAGAAGTTTTTATCAAACTTCCGAACTATGTTATGTGTAAGTCTTTTAGAACGGATATGTCTCTCTATCCGTCTGTCTGTCTATTGAGAGTTATCACAGCAGGAATGGTAAAGAGATAAAAAGAAACGTTTACAGTATATAAATGAATTCAGTATGAATTACATCTCGTACTTTAAGAGTGTAAACAAAGCGAAAGTGGTAGAAACCAAACATTTCCGCTTTCAGTATTGATCACAGTACAGCGAAAACGGTAGGGGAGAGTGTTGTACCATGGAACATTTTTTCATAACTGCTCTTAAATATAAATTATTTGAATTGAAGAAAGTAATAAACGTCAGCACTAAAAAGTGTCATATTTACCCTAATTGATTTCATAATTATAAATTGTAATACCACTGTCTTGCAGAAATAAATGAAAAATAGTTACATGATTATTAATGTTCCATGGTACGGCATGTTGACGTATCATTAAACAGTATCCTTTGTTCCTTGGAACATAGCACTTGTGTAAAAATTAGAAACGCAATATGAACTGAAATACTAGTATTTGTGATCTGGACAACAATTATTAAAATAAATAAAAGAAATGAACACACTACGATATAATAACTATATTAAGTTTCTTCAGAAAGGCTTTTCAGATTAGCTTAGGTTAACTACCGGTATTGCCTACATATAATAAAATGTAGCACACAGGATATATTTCAACTTAAGAACTAATAGCTTTTGTCTTCCAGAATCGAAATCAGTTTTAGTGACGAGTAGCCCTACAAAAGTCACAGATGTAAGTGTTCCAAGTCTTCTTGTCAAAATCGGCGCAATGTTCGTGAGTCCATCGAAGACAGTTCACACAACGAATCCATTGTTATCCGCCTTTATCTTCCCTATAAGGTTGTCTGCAGTATATGCACTCTTCGTCCGCACTATCTTCATTATTATCGGAAAACAAAGGAAAAGACCCCTCCTCTGGGGAATGAGGCAGATGAAATTGTGGACATCGTCAAGATTTCTTTAAAAAAGCAGTCAACATTTGCTTTGATGATGCTTGTTGAACGAGCCAAGCTCGTAGAGTTCTGGCTTTTTATCGACAATTCGTAGGCGTATCTTTGCATAATATCACGCATCCATTGTTCGTCAGCCTTTTTCTCCATATTCCAAGTGTCAGGAATTTTCTTACCATTTCTACTACATATTTGTATGCCAATAGTCTTGCACTGTTTTCGACAAACCATAGTTCATTTTTGAAACTTTTTTATGTATTTCACCAATCGATTTTCATCCTGAAGACTAAAACAAGCTTCACATGAACATTTGTAGCATATTTATAAATCTGTAGACCAGATTTCTTGAACTTTTACAAACTCATCGAAAGCATAACGATTTGTATACTTTGCAGGCTTCCATAATTGAGAACTTCGTACCAGGTTCAGTTGTAACAGCTTGAATAGCTCTTTTAATGACTTCCGGGTCGACAGGTACCCTCTTTAAACAAGATTTACTTCGTGCATTGTGATCTGCAATAAAAGAACAAAAAATAAATATACTGATGTACCTAGGAACATGTTCCAAGGTACTTCATATGCTTGTGTTCTCTGGTACAACAGGACGCCATGTTTAAGAAATTTTGTTTTCAAACTTATAAGTTACAACTACAGAAAAGGAAAAAAAAGTGGTGTAGTGTTCTTACCGAGAAACGTTGAAAACGATGACTATGATGTTGATTGTAAATTCATCAACGGTTTATACTAGATGACAATAATGTCACTACGAAAATATTTACAAAACACAGCTTCAAATTTGTATCACCTCTCACCACCGCAAGGCTTGTTCAATGGCACAGACAAGCGCACTGCAGACATATCTGGTATCTTCCTTTCAACCTAGCATTGCAAAACTCCGACAGGCTGCAGCGCCTACCAGAAATTACAAATGTTCCTAGGTACGTTATGCTCTAGATACAACACTCTCCCCTAATATATAACAAGAAGTGTTTTTGGAAGTCGATCCAATTTCTAATAAAATAGATTCCATCTTTACCTTTAGCTCTTAACTAAAACCGGAAGTGTTAGCAATATGCTACCGTTACCACTTCTGGCTTCAATATTGTGTGTCAACTGTTATCTCTCACCGGAAAATTTACTACCGCTGATGCTCTCAATATTTATTACCAAGCAGCGAAACCGTTCATTTAATAGTTTTTTATGTACAGGGTGTTTCAAAACAACACCGACAACGTTTGGGAGGTGATTCCTGACTTCACAAAAAGTATAGATCAACCTGCGTGCAGAAATCCATTATTTCGCGGTTATAGGCTACCAAAAACATGAAAAACTGAACTTTAAATGTCCATAGCACCAATACTATGAGGTATACTGTAATGAAATGAAATTAAATCTTTTAGTTTTACGTCCCATGGTTATGCCGGGTAGACTAAAGGAGGCGGTGATGATGAGTAATGAATGGAATGGTGGAATGAAGAAAGTAGGAGGAAACGGGAGAACCCCGAGAAAACCCACTCACACGGTGTTTGTCCACCACAAAGTTCACTTGGCGCGGAAGAGAGACATGCTGTATTCGGGTCAATACCTCACTCAGGAGCTAATATGTACGCTATCCAAAAATATGTGTTTCAGAATCCTGCGGTATTCACCTAACAATTTTTATAGAGGGAATTTGGCTAGAAACATAATTTCAAGTATACCCACCAACTACCTGCCAGATTTTTACAGCCAGGTTGGCAAAATACTTTTTCTCGTATCTTGGTATCACGAATCATTTCCCAAACGTTGTAGGTGTTGTTTTATAACGCTCTGTATAGGGATCCGGAATCTCAAGAATAGATTCGATCTCAGGTCTGGTTCTTCTATTGGAACTGGAAGTAGGCATAAATATTACAATTTCCGATTTCAATATTGATTTCCAAAGCAAAAGCTGTAAGAGATGGTTTTAAGAGTCCCTATCACTGCGAAATTAAAATACCGTTAATTTTACAATAATTATGTGATATCTTCAAATAGATAAAAGATAATCGAAAAATGGATCAAGACCTCCCTAGATGATATTATTTTGCATGAGGTACCGTTATCACCAGTCACCTAATAGCTTTCCGTATGCAGTTATTTAGAAACGCGAAAGTAAATACCGATTTTCTAAATGGCTGGAAATCGAAAGCAGATAAATGAGTCTTGATAACGGTATCTCACGTAAAATAATATTGTCTAGGGAGGTCTTGTTCTACTTTTCGATTATCTTTTATCTATTTGAAGATATCACATAATTAGTGTAAAATTAGCGGTACTTTAATTTCGCAGTGATGAGGCCTCTTAAACAGTTTTTAATAAGGATTCAGCATTAAAAGAACAGGTTGCATATCCAACCTTACCTCATTATTGTAACCGGAATAGAAATGAAATCTTTCCACTTAACGTCCCTCGATTATACCTTTTAGGCCAAGTGATATGGTGCTTAAAGCAAGTGAGTGATGATAGAGGAATTGCTGGAGCGAGAAAGTGGGAGGAAACGGGAGTACCCCGAGAAAACCCACGAACACGTAGTTGTCCACTACAAACATACTTGTCCGGGGATGGAACCAGGAAAACCACGCAACAGGGGTAAGCGCTCTACCACTGCGCTATCGTGGCCCCCTGAAACCGGAAGTGATAGATCTACATCTTTCAGTTTTAATGTTGCATCATCATAATTTGGAATTCTACTGCTTCTTTACAATGTAAAACAAAACACACTTATTTTGTCTAACATTAGCGACAAGACGTCTACTCTTATATATCATAAAAGAACATTTATGTTTTTAGAAGAAGGTATAATTTGTCGTTTTATGTTAATTACTGTTATAGCTGTTAACGCGACAGTCCCAAGAGAGTTGAGTTGATTCTGAGTTTAACGTCCCGTTCAGCAGCGAGGCTATATGAAACGTGGACCTACTGATTAACGTGGAATCCGAACCACATGAGCTCCCGCCGGGAATCGAACCCGGGTCTCCCACGCCAAAGGCGCGTACGGTAACCGCTTGGCCACGGAGGAGCTCACAGTCCCAAGAGAGTACACGAATTTTTCATTCTATAATTTTCCCCAGTTCTTCCCCATTTTTAGCCTAAATATTGTGCTATTTTTTTCATTATAGGTTCCGCATCAAGAGAAAAATATTTTCATAAAATCTAAGAAAAAAAGTATATTGCTGAAAGCAACAGTCTTTACCAATGTGGCTTTTGCTATTTTTAGATGAAAATAATTGTCACGCCTTCTCTGAAGACAATTATTTACGAAAAATGTTGTCAATTCCTTTCTATTTTCAGCTTTTTTCATCTTTTCTTTCAGTTCATCTTCTTCAAGGATGTAGAGCAACAAAATGCAAATACCAACTTACGGAATGTCACCAATGAATAAACGTCAATTTAAAAATTAAGCATGAAAAAATATTTTTTTCTCTTAAGAACGAAAAATAAGTGTTAGTAAGATTTTTCTCTTTTCTTATTGTTTGCTTGAAATGTACTTCTTCAATGAATTACACTACCATGCTAATTCTATTAACATCCTGAGCGAAAAGAATCAATAAGTGTTTATAACTGCTTCTACTAGTACTGTACCAGAGTACCTCGGTTGTCATTTTGTTTGCCCTGCATCCGGATCGTCAAGTAATTAAAAACCACACACAAAAAATAAGGGATCCTTTTCCAAACCTGCTAATTGTATACAATCAAATTCTATACTAGAGATAGGGAAATTGGCTGCCGGATTTCGAGCACTTCTTCCTCAACCTCAACTAATATGTTTCCTTCCCTTAATTATGAAAAGAAACTGCTTTTAGCTATCAAATTTACTGTCATTGTAGCAAAAATTATTCTTAGGAAATTATTAGTACAAGGTTCAGTCATAAGTCTTGCAATATTCTCGTACACGAGATACCTGTATTTGTTACAGTAAATCAAAGCAGGTAAACTTTGAAACTAGTATAGCTCGTTGTGTTGGACTGTCTGTAGCCACCTTCTTGCTAGTCCCTCGATTCCAAATTACTGCCACGTCTTGTCCTTAGAGCCAAAGAAGTCAGTAACTTGCTATTTTCACCTCCTGCTAGTTGGTGAAGCGTCATGATTTCAGGGAGTGCGTCATGGACCGAAAGTAGTAGTAACTCGAAAGGGTAAGGTCAGGACTATATTGCGGATGTATAATCATTTCGATGCCATCAAGTTACTGAATTTTTTGTTACATTTTCTCAGCCGAGTATTGTTTTGTGTTATCCTGTTACTGCAGGGAACGCTTTCCGTTAACCAATACAGGACACTTTTGGTGTAGTACAGTATAAATCCGCTCTAATCGTTCGGAATAAAGCTCGGCATTGATGGGAGGACCATTAGGAACGAATTCGAACCTCCTCGTAGCTCCACTTCACTCAGAGCATTATGCTTTGACTGAAATAGCATTGTTTGAGGACCGGTTCTGGAAGCTGATCCTTGCTCAACTATTGTTTCTGAACATTTGGATTTCGGAAAACACCAACCTTTAGTCGTATGTGACAATTCGTTGGAGGAAACACACATCACTTGGATTTTGCTGTAGTTGTTGGCACAAATCTAATATTCTCTGAGTCTGAGCTGGAGTCAACTCATGTGACACAATGCGGCATCTCCTAACGTTTTTCGCTAATTCGTGAAGGTGATGCATTACAGCGGACTGGAATATAGCGAGTTGATCTGGCAAATGTCGTGTGCTGGTGGGTGGATTTTCTGCAATGAAGGGTCGTATAATCTCAGAATCTGTCACTCTGGGGTGACATTTCTTCCCAGGGTAACATGCACGAAATGTCTGAAACCAACAAGTCATTGCACCTTCCCCTTTTGCATGCCAAAAAGCTTCGCGTTGTTGCCGCAGGGCTCTTGCGCACTCATCATCATTGCCACAAAAAACTGACTGAAGATACTGACGGAATTACAACCTCCGTGTTAAATACTCTTGGACTAGTTTGACCTTGACCTTACGATCAATCACGGGCGTATACACGCGCTTTACTATTTTGATTGTGGAAATATTGCAAGATTTACGAATCTGCTTTGAACTGCTATGAACGTTATTTGGCAAATAATGGTTTCTGAAAATTCACCACTCAAATGTGCATTTCAATTATGAAAATATCCAAATCATTAAATAATTTTTAGGACTATCTCAAACTAGTAGACACATTTCCATAGTAGAAGTCTGATTTCCGGTGAAGAGACCTGATTTTCACTGCTTGAGGGATGATTTCAAGTCTGGTTTCCAGGGGATACATGCCATTTTATGTCTGATTTCGAATGAAGAGACATGGTTTTCGATTCTTAATACAATGTTCAAGTATAATTCTGGTGGATAGACATGATTTTCTATGCTTAGTGCATTATTTCAAGTTTGACTATTTAAAGCATGATTTTAAGTCTGATTTCCAGTGGAGAGACGTAATTTTCAGTACTTAAGGGATGATAAATCTGATTTCCACTAGAGAGATGTGATTGTTGATTGATTGATTTTGAGTTTTACGTCCCGTTCAGCAGCGAGGCTATATGAGACGTGGACCTACTGATTAACGTGGAATCCGAACCACATGAGCTCCCGCCGGGAATCGAACCCGGATCTCCCGCGCCAAAGTCGCGTATGCTAACCGCTTAGCCACGGAGGAGCTCTAGAGATGTGATTGTGTCTGATTTCGCATGGAGAGACATGATTTACGATTCTTAATGCAAAGTATGATTTTTTGTTGATAGACATGATTTTCTTTGCTTAGTGTATGATTTCAAGTCTAAATTCTTAAAGATAAACATGATTTCCGATATTTAAAGCATGATTTTAAGTCTGATTTCCAGTGGAGAAACATGTTTTTACGTCTGAATTCTAGTGGAAAGACATTTTTTTTTATTCTTTTAACGCATGATTTTAAATCTAATTTCTGGTCTAGAGACATTGGTTTGGAGAGTTTCTAGCACCAGGAGACAATAAAGAACTAGGGCATTTTGCGGTCCGTTCTCGAAAGCTAAATCATAAAGCTGGCAGACCATGCGCAAATCATTTGTCATCCATTGAAATATGCGTCATCTGTCTGATTGTATTTTATTTTTGTCTGCAACGCCACGAAGTTAAATCTTAGCACTTTTTTAAAAATTCTATATGGTTTTAAAATTCATACGGTTTAAATGGATTATATAGATTTTTATTAAATTGGTATTAGCGTTCTCTATGAATATAAATCTCATTGTAGTAAAATAAAAGTAATTCCCCCTTAATCAAAGTGAAATCCATTTAAAACTATCTTAGCTTTCACTGAATAAAATATGGATTAGAAACATTTTCTAATATGCACAGTAATTATCCGTAGTTAATGCATTATTTTGAAGTACACGCTTAGACGTAATCATGCTTTCCAAAAAAGTAAACTTTAAAAAAAAAGTATTTTCGGCTAATAATCCTCTATAGACGAATTGTTTACTTTAAGAAGTGTTTTTTTTTGTACTTTTATATGTATATACAGTATATTTGGATAAATTCACTGGCTTTGTCCAGCCATGGTGCTTCAATTCAATTCACTTTACACACTCATTGAGAGAAGAGTACAAAAAAATATACTCTGCAGATTCAAAGAATGTTTACGAAGAAGAATCCTTATGCACGGCAAAACCTCCTAAAGGTTGAATGAATATTTAGGGGTTTTCAACCGGAAATCCATGTTTATATATATATAAGTACATACATGAAAAACTACATTAACCGGTCAGCTTGAAGGTATGTTCTCTCTCTCTCTCTCTCTCTCTCTCTCTATCTCTATCTCTCTCTCGGCTTTGCTCTGTTCTCTAACTCCCTCTTCTGCATCCCTCTTCCCCTCTCACTGGCTAGCATCAAAGGCTAGCGTTTTCAGCCAAATGAAAAGGCGAACACACAGAAAATCCGTCGGTTGTTATGGAGACCCGAGGCTCCAGCACGACCACACCAGAAAGGACTAATGAACCAGGAGTAAAGTTGTTCATAACATGACGGTATATATATATATATATATATATATATATATATATATATATATATATATATATATATATAATGTAGAAACTTTCAACAGGATTTGGCCTAGCTGCGTCGTAGTGGCCTATATATTCCCGTCTAATCTGTGTATTTTTTTCCTGGATCGAAGTCTGATGGCGTTATCGAGATAATTTGTTATCACTTCAGGACATGCCTGGAGAAATGATATCTCTCTCCCCTCTTTACCGGATGTTATAGATAATCTTTTTTTGATTTATATTGCATTACGAAGTGAATGCTATATAATTTTTCTCTACTGATACCCGCTATACACTATAGGTTAAAACTGTTTAATTAAAGCTGTAATTGCTTACGTTTATCGCAATTTGATTTATGATATTTATCGAGTTCGTCCACCAACCACCCAAACTCGATACTAATTATTTCAAGGACTTCATTATTTACAACAATCTCTCAGTAGCGACATCTATTAGCGTCAGGAAGGCATGTGATAGCGCACGTAGCGATATCTATTAGCATGACTGTTTGCAATTATTAATAAGCGTGATGCACTGAGACGTTTACGGTTTAATATAAGGAATTCTCATTGTTCCCCTTGTGTTTCTAGAACCAACATTACGGATCTGTTAACCAAGGTAGTATAATATTCCAGGATATCGTGACGTACATACTGACATGTTTTTCTTTTACCAGTATACTCGAATCTAAGACTCACCTTTTCTGCTTGAACAAATAAACCCGTATGATTTAATTTGTACTGTCAAATTCTGAGTTGCCTCTTTGAACATTCAGTATGTGTCTAAGAATTTAATACAAGAAATTTGCACAACTTCTGAAGTTTAGAAATGAGGTGTAAGAAATGAATAAAGTGGTGGAACGAAGAAAGTGGGAGGAAACGGGAGGACCCGAAGAAAACCCATCCACACGGTGCTTGTCTCCACTACCAAGTTAACTTGGCGCGAGCTGGGATCAAACCAAGGACCCCATGCACCAGAGGTGACCGCTCTACCAGTAAGCCACCACAGGCCCCGTTTTAGATTTGAGTATATACGGTAATTAGGATAATGCATCTCTGATTAAGAATGTTTATATCTCTCATAACTTACAATACTTAAAGTTTACTACCGTTATAAAAGAGAATTAGCAATGGCATATGGTACGTTTATTCCTGATTGAAGAAACAAAAATATTTTATTTAACTACAACTGATCTCCTAGTTTCTGTTTGCTGTCTATTAAGAGATATGGTTAATGGATTTCTATATATGGTTATAATAAATAGATTTATACAGATAGTCATCAAAATGATGGGAAGATCTAAAAAATAGCAACTTACCTCATTAACTCGACGTGAGACCAACGTTATCTTGCAGAATAGCTCCGATTCGTAGTGCAGTGGAGTAATATAAGTCATTAATGATTTGAGAGGAGTGTTTTACCATTCCTTATATAGTACATCACGCAGTTTCGCGAGTGAGGATTGGAGAGGGTGGATATCTTCTGAGTCTGCACTTCAGAACTGATCACAGGTAAACAATACTGTTGAGATCTGGAAATCGGTCGTTCCAGGGAAGATGTTAGTTCATCCCAATGTTCACGAAACTACGCCTCAAATCAGCTCCAGCAACGTGAATTGTGAGAATGACATATTCGACATTTGCATAATTGGCCTTAAACAGCATCACAGTTTAGAGTGCACATGACCGTATGAAAATATTTGCATAATCATTACCAATAATGCATCCTAGTTAAAGAAACCAAGTAATAATAGAAAATTGTGGCCTACACTATCACAGAGTAGTTGCCATGTTTCACTATACAAAGGAGACAATTCAGTATATATATTTTCGGCGTTATTGTTTTGGAGCTCGCCATACATAACCTTAACTTGTGGTTGGAAGAAAAGGTGAAATTTGGCTCTCAGAATATAATACGCGTTTTGAATTATGTCGGTCCACTTTGTGTGTATGTTTTGGCACCATTGGTTTTGAGCTACAGATCTTTTGCTTATCTTTTCGGTGGTCAACTGTTTGGAAAGGCAATTTGACCGCGGATGACAGGTTGTGCAACTTGCATCCGACTATGATTGTCACAATAAGCAGTTTCAGGTACTGATAGAGCTCTGTAGATACTTTTGCCGCATTTACTCTACGATTTATTTGTGATAATCCCCTTTAAAGCTCGGCAAACTCTGTCACTGAGGATTTTTTTCCATCCTCTATGCCCTTTGTCATTGTTTCATGATTTGTTGTGACTGTCTTCACCTTGACACGCCTAACACATTGGTCACGTTAGACATGCTTACGCCAATTAATCACGCACTTATAACTTGTCTTCTAACAAACTTAGAGAGCTGTTCCATTTTGCATCACCATTGTCTGTTCTCTTCAACACATCCTTTTGTTCTACCGTGCTTAACGTGTTACAAAGACTAGACGCTGCATATTATATATCCTCAATGTTAGTATCTCATTCATCTTACAAGTTTGCAAACTACTCATTTTGATAACCAGTTGTAAATACATATCATATATTCCAGAATCTAATGCTCACTTTCTTTCGAAAAGAGATAGCTGAAATTTGATTTCATTTTGTTAGATTCGATTTTGAACTTACCGTGCCTTTCAGCAACAAGGATATGAGACATGAGCCTAGAGTTTAACGTAGAATCCGAATAACATGAGCTCCCTTTGGGAATCGAAGCCGGGTCTCGCATACCATAGAAGCTGAAATTTGAAATTTGACTTATATTCACATAGAATATACTAGCGATATTGTTCTTTATTTTAAAAATCTCATTTACAATTACAGTAACTTTACTGTAAACATTTTTTAAAATCTGGAAATACATCAAGCTATAAAACACACAATTGCTTTATAAAGTGGTACATTTACACAAAACATGACTAGATACTAACAGTAAAAGTTAAAACAACTATACTGTTTCGAAATTTAAAGCTCCTATTTTCATTTCTCTTCTGCGAAGCTCTGCGAACTGCCTCAATTGTAATTCCATAAAAATCCGACTCTGTCATTTTTTGTCCTTTCTGGGAACACCATTTAATAGTATTGTACTTAATCAAAATTCCAATTACTAATACTTGAAAAACACAAGGGCATGAGTTTTTTAAGCATGAGTTTGCCATTGTTACTCTGATATGCTGTCAACAATAGTTTTAATAATATATTCCTAATACTTACTGTGCTAAAAGTTACAATAACGGAACTTATCGCTTCTAGTAAAACGATATTAATGCATTGTTATTTCAGTTTCTTGCCATTTTCTCTTCTTGAGTTTTCTCCAAAAAAAATTTATATGTTATCTCAATTTTTGTTGTATAATTTTGGAATGATTATTATATTCGCGTGCAATTTATATTTAGGAATACACGGTGTAATAATTACAATGTGAATATACGAAATAATCATCAATGATCTTAAGTGAGTCAAATCTACTGAAATGCTAGAACTCTGTCTCTCTGAAGACACTCCCACATAGTTTTTTTTTTTCAAGAAGTTCCAGCATTATTCCCAAAATAACACATTTGTCCCATTTCATTTCAACTGTTAGAAATAGTCGTTTATGCCGAAAATAAAGTTTTAAAAATTTGTCCCTAAGTGACCTTTCCCAAAGTTCAGACCTAGACAAATCAGTTCGTCATTACAGGAAACTGTAGAAACAGCTGACTTCGGAGAAATCATAGATGACCCCCCCCCAAAGTAAAGAGAAAGAAATTAGCTATGATTTACTATTAATACACTTTGTTCCAGCATTCATGTTTGTAATTAGTTATGAGGGTTCAAGCGTACATTTTGTAACAAACACGTTTCGAAGGCTTATAATCCTGTCCCTCAGTTATCATCAGTCCATGCTTTTGCCTAGTTCATGCTTTAAGGATAGTGTAAAGGGACAAGTTTTGCCAATAGATGTCACTACAGTCTTCGTATCTCTCATGTACTTTTTACCTTTCACGAAAATTTACAAATTCTTTTATAAATTTCAACCTAGAGACTTGAAATTTTTAGAGAAGGAACTTCATAACCTATTAAAGGGAACAATCCGTGCCGATTTTTTATTTAGAATTTTCTTCATTGTTGAAACAGTTTCATTGTTAAAAGTTTGGATATCCATTTCAACAATCAAGCCATTTCAACAATGAAGAAAATTCTAAATAAAAAAATCGGCACGGATTATTGCCTTCGATAGATTATGAAGTTCCTTTTCTTAAAATTTGAAGTATGTAAGTGAAATCGTGAATTTTCGTGAAAGATAAAAAATACATGGGAGAGGTACGAAGACTGTAGTGCCATCTAGCGGCAAAACTTGTCCCTTTAAACCAGGCCTGTCCATGAATTGGCTCCCGGAGCCGAAGTGTGGGCGACCACGAGCGGTGATAAGAACAGGTGAGCACAGGTGTTGGTAGGTCCGCCCCTTCCACTGCATCCGATAAGTGTTGCCACCCACACATGATGGTAAAAAACCTACGGCCAAGCCTGGTCACAAATTCTCACGATGTTGAAGCATTGAGCAGACGCAAGCGTGAAATGTGCAGGTGTGCTCTCCCCCTCCCCATTTCGAAAGCAGTGACGCGAAAACACTGCAGGAAATAAAATTGGTACGTTTTTTGATCGAGGAAGACGCATGATAAGAGGTTACAGTTAGCGTTGAAGTAAGTAACAAATGAACAAGAAAGAAAGAAAGAAAGAAACTAATATTAAACATGTCATCTTACAGACGTAAAAGCGACTGCAAAAATCGGAAACGAATTGTTTCAGGCCTTTTTTAGCTTGCTTACACAATTCGTGACGTTGTATTACATTAGCATTCGGTCTGTAACTTGTCACTCGCTTCACGTTTGCTAAGTTGTGAACGCCTTTCGTTGCTAGATTGATAGTAGAACGACGGGAGGTTGACAATACCTGTAATAATAATAATAATAATAATAATAATAATAATAATAATAATAATAATAATAATAATAATAATAATAATAATAATAATAATAATAATAATGCGTATTATTATTATTATTATTAGTAGTAGTAGTAGTAGTAGTAGTAGTAGTAGTAATAGTAGTAGTATTCGGACCAAAGAGGGATGAAAATGGGGATTGGAGGAAATTCATAACGAGGAATTGCATAGTTTATACCGTTCACTTAACATTGTTAGGGTCGTTAAGTGTAGAAGGCTCAGGTGGGCTGGCCATGTAGCCAGAATGGAAGAAATTAGAAACGCTTTCATAATTTTAACTGAAAACCCAATTGGAAGAAGACCACTAGGAAGACCTAGGCGTAGATGGGAAGACAATATTAAGATGGATCTTGCAGAAATAAGAGTACATAGTAGAAACTGGATCCAGTTGGCTAAGGACAGAAGTTAGTGGAAATATGTTGTAAACGCGGCATTGAACCTTCGGGTTCCATAGGCCATAGAGTTAGTTAGTTAGTTATTATTATCTAAAGGAAATGTTCAAATGTTGTTAAGAGACAATTACACAGAAGAACTGAGTTCCGACCAAACACTAATTTGCCGGAAGGAAATTCCAGTGCAGCCCAGCCCACTTTAAGCGTTATCCGTG
Source organism: Thermobia domestica (assembly GCF_964235325.1). Classification (NCBI taxonomy): domain Eukaryota; kingdom Metazoa; phylum Arthropoda; class Insecta; order Zygentoma; family Lepismatidae; genus Thermobia; species Thermobia domestica. Next base: position 47,453,351 of record NC_137471.1, read on the forward strand.
CAATCCACGTTTCATGTTCAAGACATTGGGAATAATTGTTCGTATCATTTAGTTGGAACGTTCCCTTCCGAGTTTACGCTGTTACAGTAGGCCTACAACATCGTGACTTTCAAAATCAGTCAGTAACTATCGAAGAAAGACAAGCGTGTAACTTCAGTCGTTGATATGATTTAACATTCTTTTTCACTTTTAACAAGCCACCGGCAAGCAACCAGCCAGGGACAATATATTTTTCCTTATTAAAAAGACACTCCTTGTTTAAAAAAAAAAAACTAATGGTACTTACTAATGGTCACTCTTAAAAATGGAAAATCTCTTTGGCTCTCTTAATATTTTGTTTGATTCTTTGCGATCAAAGTAACTTTTAAAGTGGAAAAAATGAAATGAAATCTTTGGGTTTTACGTCCCACGCTTATGGCGGTTAGGCTAAAGGAGACGGTGATGATGAGTAATGAATGAAATGATGGAATGAAGAAAGTGGGAGGAAATGGAAGAACCCCGAGAAAACCCACGCACACGGTGTTTATCCACCGCAAAGTTCACTTGGCGGGGGCTGGGATCGAACCCAGGACCCGAAGCACCAGAGGTGAATGCTCTACCACTGAGCCACCGCGGCCCCACTTTAAAAGTGGAGTAACAAATACTGTTCTTCCTATTGATAGTGTAATAGTGGCTTCTAATCTCCACAACCAACCCCTTGCGAAGCCTATTCGTACACACATACATGCATAAGCTAATTTTCTGGAGATAATACTTAGATAATTACAAACAAGTGCTACAGTATCTTTTTTCGTATCAACAGATTATCTCTTTTCCTAAAAAGCGAAACAACATAATATAACAAACCCACACTCGGATTAAGAACTTGAAAACTGGTTTTCCATTGGGCAAACTGGCAAATTTTTATAAATGTAAGCGATGGTTTGGTTCCACCACATCCTTCTTTAACAAATGGAAAGAAAAAAGAAGAAAAGGAACGTACATAGTTTATCATTTGATTCCTGTTACAAGTTTGTGTTGTCTATATTTAACGGTTACCACATTGTAAAAAACACTATACACTAAATGGCAATCAGTTACCATACATACTTTTTTTTTAATTTGGTAAGCTAGTGATTACCGCCAAGGTTGACAACACTTCCGCTCCTCTAAGGACGGAACCCGAAGATTCACGAAGCACGAACAACGGTATTTGCACGTAGAATGCTCGTGAGCGTTCACGAGGAGAGTTTCCACTATCTGCTCGCCGTGGCCAGGGCTGCTTTAAACCAACCTTAAGCTTTCTAGCTTCTTGATTATTATATCCTGAAGAGTATGTTTCGCCGCACAACATTAACGTTATTTGGGTTGTATATACATCTGGTTTCAAAATTTTCTTTAAAACTGAACAATGGCAAGCAGAAATTGCAATGTAGACGTAGACATAGTAGTTGAAAGATTCACTTCATTCGCAATGCGATTCTGTAGTTTTTGAGTTAAATGAATGCAAACATTCATAACATTCATTCCTTTAAAGTTATTGATCGCTTTATTCCTTAGTATTTATATACATAAAACCGCTATAATTTGTATTTTTGTTTATAGCGCCATAATGATTATTAGTATTCTGCTATTAGTAGGAGTTCAGAATCCCATAAACTGAGAAACTCGCAACACGACCCTCTGATAAACTTTTAATTTTTATAAAAGAATGCCCTTTTCCATCAAATAAAGTGTTATTCTCCGCCTCTTTCTCTTTTTCACGCTTCCGGAACTTTCATATTCCATGCTTCCCTAGACTATAATAACGTATTCAGTCTCTATTTATCTTTCTTAATTGACGTTAGTACACTTACTCCAACGTTTTTGTATAGCAATCATATATACCGTATTATACATTTTTTATAATTAGCTAAGATTATACATTTTTAATTGAGTTTCATTTAACAAAACTGTTTTATCTAGTTACCTTGTCTGTCCGTATGTGTTCGTCCGCCCGAGAGACAGAATAATTTGAAGAACTATTTGATGTATCACTATCAAGTTTGGCCAGCATGTAGAAGATCAAACGTTATGAGATAAGTTTCTTAACAGAAATGATATTCAAATCGGAACGGGAAGGAATCAACCATTTCCGGTTTTAACGAAGATCATTATGCAACAAAAACGGTAGTGGATAGCGAGAAGCGGTTTCGTGCAATTGATTAACAATCCCAAGAACAATTTTCATCTCCGTTCTTAGCTCTCTAATAAAACCGGAAGAAATAGATATCCGCCACAACTTCCGGTTGCAATATTGAAATACATAGAGCGAACACGGTAAAAGATGGCGAGAAGAGATTTGCTAAAACCAATTTAGTATTCTAATGAGGATAGATATCATCTTCAGTCGTAATCCTCTATTCAAAAAGAAAGTTGTAGAAATTAACCTCTTCCGGTTTTAACGTTGATGGCTGTAGAGTAAAGTTGGTAATAGATACGGAGAAGCGGTTTTCTGTAATCAATTAAGCATCCCAACAGTACATTCCTTCTCCATTCTAATATCTCTACTAAAACCGTTCCGATTTCGTTATTAATATATATATATATATATATATATATATATATATATATATATATATATATATATATATATATATATATATATATATATATATATATATATGGTGATTCCTGACACCAAGATAAGACAATATGTATAGACCAACTTGGGTGCACAAATGCTTCCTTTCGAGTTATAGGCTGCTGAAAACATGAAAAAGTGAACTTTAAAGATCCACACCTCCAAAACTATGGAACCCTCCGTAGTCGGGTCAAGACTTCATTTAGGAACTAGTACGTGACCTATCCAGTAATTCATGTTTCAGAATCCTAAGGTACTCACGCAACATTTTTCATAGAAGGGGTTTTGCTACGGGCATATAATTTGAAGTACTCACAAACTACCTGAATAAAAATTGTTGCAAAAGTATCAGAGGATTCTGAAACATTCATATTTGGATAGGTCACATGCTAGTTCCTAAATAAAGTCTTGACTCGACTACGGTAAGTCCCACAGTTTTGGAGCTATGGGCCTTTAAAGTTTCTTTTTATGTTTTCAGCAGCCTATAACTCTCAAAAGAAACATTTGTGCATCCAGGTTGATCTATACTTTTTGTATTATCTTGGTGTCAGGAATCACCTCGCAAGCGTTGTCAGTGTTGTTTTGAAACACCCTATATATATATATATATATATATATATATATATATATATATATATATATATATAGTGTCTATAAAGTCCGTTGTCACCCTGTGTATCTCCGAAACGACTGCAAATATGGGAAAACGCAAAAACACGGCCATCATTATTTTAAGGGGCCTGAATTTTGAGCGATATAAGATCCACTCCAGACACCCCTATATAAAATAGGCAAAGGGCAAATAATTTTAAATGGCAAAGGGTGTCGAGTAATATATTGTTGGAAAGAACTCGACGAAGAGACATATTTCGCCGAAAGTTTCAAGTCCCTATCTCGACTCAATTCAAAATAGCGGGGGTTCACATTTCGTGTCCTTTAAGGCCGTTGCCACCCCGTGTATCTTCGAAACAACTGAGAATATGATAAAATGCAAAAACACAACTCCTTGTACCCCTATCTGGTGGTGTCTGGGGTGCACTTTTTTATAACTCAAAATTCAAGCCCCTTAAAACAGCGATGGATGTGTTTTTGCGTTTTATCATATTATAAGTCGTTTCGGAGATACACGAGGTGGCAACAGACTTTATGGGCACGAAATGTGAACCCCCACCATTTTGGATGGGATCAACACAGGGACTTCAAACTATCAGGAAAATATTTCTCTTGTCAATACCTTTCCAACGATATATTACTCGACCCCTTTTGCCATTTAAAATTTTCAAGTTGACCCCACGTACCCCTATATGGGGGTGTCTAGGGTGGACCTTTCATAGCTTAAAATTTAAGCTCCTTAAAATAATGATGGCCGTGTTTTTGCGTTTTCTCATATTTGCAGTAGATTCAAAGATACACGGGGGTGGCAACGGACGTTATGGATACCCTGTATATATATATATATATATATATATATATATATATATATATATATATATATAGATAGATAGATAGATAGATAGATAGATAGATAGATAGATAGATAGATATAGATAGATAGATAGATAGATAGATAGATAGATAGATAGATAGATAGATAGATAGATAGATAGATAGATAGATAGATAGATAGATAGATAGATAGATAGATAGATAGATATATCGGGTAAGAACCCCGAATATGAGGCCCTAAAATTTAGGACTATATCCTGGTTAATTAAAGCATAAACAAATACTGTTGTTACTTTAATATATTCTGTGGAGTATCTAATTTACGATACAAACTTTTGAAATACGTAAAAATATAATAATAAAAAATTATATTGAAAAATTTGACCAAAGTTGCTACACTGCCATTTTTATGACGGGTACTTAATAAGAGACCCCGGCTTTTTATGTAATATTAAAAGAGTTCTTTTATTAATTCACCATTGAATACTGTCTTTAAGCCAAATCCTGTGATGGCACAAAAATATAAAACGGTACATTTTCAATCTGCCTGATTTTCTTTAATTTTAGAATACAAGCACTAAAAATTTTCACATTCTTTGTACTTTGTTCCATAATACAGAAGGTAAAGATAAATAACGTTTTGATGCACAACGTAACTATCACAATATGGAACTAACAATGAACATCAACGTCAAATATTTGACAGACTACTTTGTGACTACAGAAATGTCAATACAAATGAACTCCTAATATAAGACTATACGGGTCACATTATGAGACCGGTCTCATGTACTGAACCCGTTAACGGTCTCATAATAAGAAATTTGACCGATAAACAAATAATTAACGCCATCTCAAATCTAATTGGAAGAAAACCGATAACTCATTACATGTTGCTATATGCACATTCAGTGGTTTGAAAGAAAATATAATGAATATCAAATTCCTTCTCCATTTTCAGCGCCTGTTGTGTGCACGTTAAAAAACTTCGTAGAGACACAATTTCTTCCAGACTCCACTATACTAACAACTCTTCACACAACGTGCTCACGTGACTTCCGGTGCTGTGATGGGTTATTTCCTTTTGTTTTAGCTCTCTTCCACTAGATTGCAGCTCTTGCTTCACAAGATAGGTAGGGATCTCTATTTAGATGCCTGTCCTCATATTAGGGATTCTTACCATATATATATATATATATAATCGATAGATAAGTTATATAGATGAATGTAAATCCTTATACAGTATTTTCGATAAAAACGAGATCTAAACCTAAAATTTCGAAAGCACATCATAAAATAAGATGAAATGATTCCCAAGTATATGTTAATCCAGCTCTCCATTATGACACTGACAAGACGGCGGTGCACAGTATATTCACTGAGATGTTACCCAAAAGTATTATTATTAACTCTTAACCCTTAAGCTATAATATTGTCCAAAGATGAAACAAAATGTCGAGACGAACAAAACAACGTACTTTGTGGGTAAATTCTTTTGCAAAATTTTTCAAGAAAAATGATTTTTTTATTCTGCTAAAAAAAAGGTATGATTTTCTTTGTCAATAAATAAATGATACATTTTATTATGCTGAAACAGGTATCATATATGCAGGAAAAAACATATATACAAATGTTAACTGGTAAATTTGTGTCTATTGTTGCATTTAACAAAAGCAAAAAAGGTCACTATTAACTAGCAACCTTAATAATGGACTAAATAAGAGGTTGGTCAAGTGCTACATATGGAGCATTGGACTGTATGGTTCAGAGACTTGGACATTAAGAAAGTTAAAGAATAAATATTTAGAGAGCTTCGAAATATGGTGTTGGAAAAAGATGGAGAAGAAAAATGGACAGAGAGAGCACCAAACAAAGATGTTTTAAATTTTTTTAAAAAAAAGCTCATTAGTCCCAGAACCAGCCAAAAGGCAGAATACTTTAATAATAATAATAATAATAATAATAATAATAATAATAATAATAATAATAATAATAATAATAATAATAATAATAATTGTTGAAGAAAGAATTTAATTTTTCCTAGCAACTCGATTTTAATAAGTGTTCTCGGGCTATCAGCCAGGTGGAGATATTGACATCCAACGTTTCGAATGCAGACATTGTATTCATCTTCATCACAATCCCTGATGATGAACGCAATGTCCGCATTCGAAACGTTGGATGTCAATATCTTCACCTGACTGTGTCTACTGTTGTTTGCTTTATGACGCACATGTTCCTACCAGTGTCACACATACTCTTGCTTTGTGACCCACATATTCCTACCAGTGTCACACACACTCTTGCTTTATGACACAATGGTACTACCAGTGTCACACATGCTCTTGATTTATGACGCTCATGTTCCTACTAGTGTCACACACATACATCGTACTTGCAAACAAAATTTACAAAATATAGTAGAATACTTATGCTGCTTCCTTGCTCGATTTGAATTTAAAAGTTGAAAATGATATTCAATTTTGTCCATTGTATGTAATCGTAGATCAGTGGTTTCCAACCTTGTTCACCTACCCCCCTTCGCAAGCCGTTCCTGTTTGACGCCCCTCCTGCTCCCACGGCAAAAGACAAAATGTCAAATGCATAGCATTTGCGAAGTATGTTTAAGCTAATTGTGAATGATCATTACAAATGATGATGGGTTCATAATTTCTATTATTATTATTAACATGTGTTCCCTTATAGCGAACTGGAATCCACTGATGTAGATTGATGTCAAAAAATACAGGAAGTATAGTTTATATATGTTATTTTTAAAAAAATAAATCAATACATCAAATTTTACTTGGGACGATGAATCGCTGTACTATTCGTTTTACAGTTCATATAAGTAATAAACTTCAATACCAGATTCTGTCGGACAACGAATGGAGAAGGATGAAACATGATTTTTTCGTTCTTTCTTTCCCTTTCTTTCTTTCTTTCTTTTTTTCTTTCTCTCTCTCTCTCCGTTCCAATGTGAGTTCTTTTGGCTTCATCTGTCCTTCTCATCGGCTCTCCAGACACTGATAGTTGTCGTAACTTTTCAACCTCGACCTCCCGGCAATCGAACTTCATCTCTCTTGCGATAGCTTAATTTTCTACTGGTTGGTCATCTCGCTAAAGTGGATTTATTGATTTTTTGATCCATTTAAAATCGTTTCCTTCCTTTATCCCCCTTTTTTCTTATTTATCTTCAAGATAAACATTCGTTGCTAACATATCCATCAGAATAGCGTCACAGTGAGATCAGAAGATATATTTATATTTGAGAAACCTAGTGTAATCTGTGTTATTTTACATCTTTAATTTGTGTTCGTACGTATGCCGAAATGTTGTATCAGTTAAATTGCAATGCAAAACGTAAAAACATGGTCACATTCTGTCATTGTAAGTTTACAGTGATATTGAACATAATAAGATATTAAAGTAATAATAGACATCTTAAACGTGAGGATTTCGTTTCAAATGGTACTAGGAAAGTTTTAGAATTCAGTTTTATTTCTTTAATATTATCAAATTTGAAAACAATCGTTAAACCAGATCTGTCGAGTTTCACTAAAGAGTAAGGCACATTCGTTGTCCTAAGCTCTCAGAAGATCCTCATCACTGAAAACCCGCATCCCTTTCAGGTTCATTTTCACATATGGGAATAGTGCAAAGTCTCAGGAAATAAGATCTGGACTATAAGGAGGGTGCCGAAGAAGTTTCAGTCCTTATAGTGGTCAAATATTCAGTACAGGCTTTCGCGCGGTGAGCTGAAGCATTACCATTATGGAGGAACCAGGTGTCCATTCTTGACTTTGGTCGTTGATTCTTCATAGATTCGATTACTTTAGTCAGGCACTGTTCAGTGTACCACTTAGCTATGACTATGTTTTGTGTGTCCAAAACGACACCCTCCACAATTGAACTCGATTTGAAAAATACAGCTATCACTTTCTTCTTTCCTGATCGGAATTTTCTGACAGCTACAAGTGTATCCTCATCATCAAAAACCCAAACTTTTGTCGTGAGTCTTGGTCGGCACATCATAGTAGAATAACTAAATCTCGTCACCTGTCATGATGTTGTTTACATATCGAGATTGTCCCTTATCAAACATTTGCAGCATCTCCGGGCACTACGTCACACGTCATGTCATCTGCTCAACAGACAGACTATACGGTACCCAGAGACCTAAGATATCCTCAATCTGCTGATAGGTCACTCGCCTGTCTTCATCAAGCCTTTTCGTAACAGCAGTGATTTTCCTCCGTAATTTACGTTCGTGGCCTTCCCTCCTCTCTCAGCGTTCTTTAGAGTGAAATTTTCCTCTTTGGAATTCTTTGTACCACCTCAATATAGTTGTACGATGTGGACAGACATCACCCAATGGAAGAGTCATTTTTTCTAAGCACTGGTACACGATTAAACCACACGCAAATCTTATTTCGTGCAACAGGGTCAAGTGTAAATTTTTCCCTTTCTCCTCCTGTGGAGATGAATATTCGAAAATTCTGAAATATATATTCCCTTATTCCTAATTTAGATTTTGTATACAGAATTTTACATCTCTAACTTAAGTGAATTTTCCGATTTTACATTTACTAAATAAAGGATCGGAAATTTTAGTATTATGCAGTTGAAATTGAACCTGTTTCCCCTTAGGAGCAAAATTTTCGAAAACATTGAAAAGCGAATAACCCTTATACATTAAGTAAGGGTTTAAATTCCCTAATTTAACAACTTCAAGTGAAATAAATATTGATATTGTACATTTCTTTAATAAATATTGTGAAATTTTCAATATTATATAAATTACTCCCTATCCGCTTTAAGTGTGGATTTTTTTTTTTAAAAAAAATCCCAAAACAGTACTTTTAATGAGAATTTTACAAGTCAAGATTAATTTTTCTAACATCAGACATTCGTGATACTCTGTTGAAGACAAAATATATAAACCTGTTATCATCCCGCTTAAGATACGTAAATCCAAAAACCCTTCCTTATAGTCTTTTTGCCGAGACAAAAAGAATTTTCTGGTCAAATTTCACGTGTCTACCTATACAATGTTTCCGTGTGAGGAATCATCTTCGAAAATTTGTCATTGTTGTTTCCGAATATTCTGAATGTGTACTATTTGACATATTTGTATGTCTCACTGTAACCTCTAAGTGTTTGTACGTCTTCAGCAACAATTGGTGTTATTGTTTATACAAGGGTTAAGGCTCTGTCTGAAATCGGCCACTAAGCATCCTTCAGTTTACAGGAAAACTATGTAAACAGATGTCAAGTTCTTGTGATCTGCTTTTCTTCTGAGGGAATGAAAGGGAAATAGGAAACTCAAGGGACGGGAACTTCTTGTGTTGCAAACACTGTGCTGTTCTTTATCGACCGACGTTACGTGATGCTTCAAGTTTTCTGTTGACAAAATCTCTACTTCTGTGTACTCATTGAACTTAAAACATAATGAACAGTTTAGGAAGTAAACAATATGGTAGATTCAGCTAAAGATCTGTGGTAATAGATAGTGTACTGTATAGCTGTGTATAAATCTGGGCGAAATACGGCGTTTCTTATTTTACACACACACACACACAAAGAGCTGTCTTGTAATCACTAAACAATTTACGTTTCTGTTTCTAATCCTAAAAGTCCTCCGGTGGGACTGAACAACTTCGGATCTCACCTTAAGGGTCTTCACTACAGCGAAATTAAACTACCGCTAATTTGAGAGTTTTTTCTGTAATATCTTCAAAACAAATAAAAATATTCGAAAAGCGGAAACGTAGTGAACTAGACAATACGATTTTGAATGTGATACCTTTACCACAATTCACCTATCTGATTTTGGTATGCCGCTGTTTACAGAACACGCAAAAAATGCTAAATCTATCTACAGTTGCAAGTCGAAAGCAAATAGATGAGTTGTCATAACGGTATCGCATGCAAAATTGTATTGTCTAGTTCACTACGTTTCCGCTTTTCGAATATTTTTTATTTGTTTTGAAGATATTACAGAAAATCTCTAAAATTAGCGGTAGTTTAATTTCGCTGTAGTGAAGACCCTTAAACTTGAGTCCAGTCTTATGTACTTCCACTAGCTGAAATACCGTTCTTGATGCACCGGAAATATTTCAAACATATACTATATTTTGGAATATTTTTACATATTGAGAAACATATTATATAAATTGCTCCCTTTGAAGCGAAATTCTCTAAAAGACTAGAACGTAAGTCCATTTAGTTGTAGTAATGAATTATATACCAAATTTCATCGCGAATACTTTACTTTTGTCATACATTAGAAAAACTTACTCCCCCTTACAGTATGCATTTTAATTAAAGTAACATGACAAAATCCTGCCTCGACTCCAGTGTTAGCCATGTCCTAAAATTTGTTTCGAACTGTTATGTCACTTCCTCGTGATAATGATACTAACTATATTCATATATTGAGAAAATATATAGAAATTTCCTTTTTTTCCGTGATTGAGAAAATTTATAGAAATGTCCTCTTTCTCCATGATTGAGGGAATATATAAAAATTCCCTCTCCTCCATGATTGAATGAATATATAAGAAGTCCATCTTTTTCCATAATTGAGAAAATATATAGAAATTTCCTTTTTCTCCATGACAGAAAATATATAGAAATTTCCCCTTTTTCCATGATTGAGATAATATATACAATTTCCCTCATTTTACATTATTGAGAAAATATATACAAATTCCCTCTTTCTACATGATTTAGAAAATATATTGCAATGATTTTATAGGTAGAGGCTAAATAATGGTCCGGGCTAGCCTTTTCCCCTTCACCAATTTATTATAAAATTTGTTAAATACAATTGTCTTTGATTACGAAGAGTAAAATAGTGTCTATCTTGTTATTGACCAAATGAGAGGAAATAGGTGTTTTGCTCGTTGCCCCTTCTCTCAAGGCAGTCTCCAAGGCACCTGCTGGTTCTGGTGAGTCTTAAAGGATAGCCCCCTCAGCCCAAGGCAGGTTCGCGAGGCTTGGTTGTAGTAAGGATCCCTAGTCCAGTGCGACCTAAGGTAAGGATAGGTGTACCCCTAGTCCAATGCGACCTCAGGGCAGGTGTTGGTTGGTTATTCAGTTGGTCGACTGATGCCAGGTCCCTCGGTGGTCGGGCTTTTATCTGTCCTCTTCGGATCCTTTCGTGAGGTCCGTTTTCTTTCGGCGTTCCTCGGTGTCTTCCGTGTCGGCTTCTCGTCTGCTACGCTGTTTACGATCAATAACACGTGTTGTGTTGACATGTGCTTTTGTCGTGATGTGGGGATTCTTAGTATATAGAAATCCCGTCTTTCTCTATGATTGAGAAAATATATATAAATTCCCTCATTCTCCATGATTGAGGAAATATATAGAAATTCGCTGTTTCTCCATGATTGAGGAAATATATAGAAATTCCCTCTTTTTCATGATTGAGAAAATATATAGAAATTTCCTCTTTTTCCATGATTGAGAAAATATATAGAAATTCCCTCTTTTCCATGATTGGGAAAATATATAGAAATTCCCTCATTTTCCATGATTGAGAAAATATATGAAAATTCCCTCTTTCTCCATGATTGAGGAAATCTATGAAAATTCCCTCTTTCTCCATGATTGAGGAAATATATAAAAATTTCCTCTTTTTCCATGATTGATAAAATATACAGAAATTCTATCTTTCTCCATGATTCAGAAAATATACAGAAATTCCCTCTTTCTCCATGATTGAGAAAATATATAGAAATTCCCTTCTTTTCCATGATTGAAAAAATATACAGAAATTCCCTCTATCTCCACGATTGAGAAAATATATAGAAATTCCTTCTTTTTCCGTGATTGAGGAAATATATAGAAATTCCCTCCTTCTGAATGATTGAGAAAATACATAGAAATTCCCTCTTTCTCCATAATTGAGTAAATATATAGAAATTCCCTCCTTTTCCATGATTTAGAAAAAATATAGAAATTTCCTCTTTCTGAATGATTGAGAAAATATATAGAAATTCCCTCTTTCTCCATGATTGAGAAAATATATAGAAATTCCCTCTTTCTCCATAATTAAGAAAATATGTAGAGATTCCTCTTTCTTCAATTAGAAGTTGAATTTGCAAAAACGTTGGGACAATTATACAGTTATTTTTAATAAGAAATTTATGTAACAATATTCATCTTCCTAATATAAGGGATTCGTAAAACACCCTAATTTTTATATAAATTTCAAATCCTCCTTTATTCCCATGTGTCACGCATTTAATCAAAGTATTATAATAAACACCAAGTTCGAGGTAGGTACTCACTATTTTCCAAAATTTATTTCAAAAGCTTAGCTGTTTTCCCGTAATGTAATCAGAAACAAAATCATTATAATTTTCGATCGTAGAGATGCCGTACGGTCCAAAAGTTTGAACATTCAATTGTGTACCACATTTGTACACATGCCATATCTTGGCGTACGACATTAGTCGAATGTTCCAAATAGAGATTTCCATTTTGTAACCGGGGCTCGTGCGGACGCAAGATCAGGTTTACTAATCTCAGCTAGCTTCATGCCAGCTCTAAGCTTGTAGTCATTCGAGCACAGGCTTGCTGTCCTCAATGGGATTCACGTTCGTCATAGGGTTCGCGCTTACTAAGAGCTCGGGCTCATTATTCTAAATGAGGCTCGTGCTCACTAATGCCAATTAGGCTCATGAAATCTGAGGATCATACTCGATCGAACTTGGAATTTTCTAGCCTCAATGAGAATCGCTCTAGCTCAACCTCGCTTTCATTAGCGTCATTGGAGTATTAACGGTTTGGGCTTACTCGTCTCAATGTGACTTTGCCACGATACCCACTTATAGGGAACCTACTCACTCGGGCTTGCTCTTAGTTATCAAGTTGGAGAAGTGTTTTGATATCTCGTCCTAAAAGCTTTAGTTTGATTTAAGTTGCTGAGAAAGAACTTTCACACAAGAGTCTCAGTGATAGAACCAACTTAGCACTACGAAAGTAAATGCAAATGTTGTAAGCCAGGCTTCTATAGTTGCTCCGATTCCACGTAATGTACGTTTGAAGTAGGTAACATATGCGTCAGAGTTCTTAGTTTGTTCCTCCATCTCTTCTTCTGCTTCATTATTTCCATCTCGTCCCATGTTTATACAAGATGTTTCAAAACAACGCCGATAACGTTTGGGAGGTGATTCCTGACACCAAGATAAGACAAAATGTATAAAATAGCCTAGGTGCACAAATTCTTCCTTTCGGAGTTATAGGCTGCCGAAAACACGAAAAAAATAAATTTAAAGGTCCACAGCTTCAAAACTATTGGACCTACCGTCGTCGGGTTAAGACTTCACTGAGGAACTAGTATGTACTCTATCTAAATATCCAAGTTTCAGAATCCTGCTGTACTTCCGCAACAATTTTTATAGAGGTAGTTGGTGAGTACTTCAAATTACGAGTATATGCCGATAGCCAAACTCCCTTTTTAAAAATTGTTGCCTGAGTACCTTAGAATTCTGAAACATGGATATTTGGCTACTGCACATATTAGTTCCTAAGTGAAGTCTTGACCCGACTACAGTAGGTCCCATAGTATGAGAGACCAAAGTTACGGGAGTTACGAAGTTTTAAAATTTTCAAACCATTTTGAAACACTATGACGGATCGGATTTGATATTTGTAATGAATTGACTAAATTTGGTTTTAATCCATTCGCTTTTACGGAAGTTACTGTATCCAGTATATACAAGAAATGGATTCTACTATTATAGAAATACATGAATATCGTGAGATCTCCGCAATAAATATATTAAAAATCCCAAACAAGCTTATTACAAACCAGAAATTATAAGGGGGTCTCGGGCAAGAGGATGTGATAAAATGGGGGTCGTGAGAAGAATTAGGTTGAGAACCATTGCCATCCATGTAGTCTAGGCTCTGTCCATAAGAGCTGTAGAAAAGTTGGGGATGACAGCAGATCTCTTCAGAACCTGTTAGAGGGTGATCCACTAATGAAAAAAATCGAAGGTAACACTTCCGGAACCGGGGCCTTCATTGTGAAATTCAATATTCAAAATGGCGCCCGCGCGCAAGTACCAAATTATATTTGAACTGAAATATCTTCTCGCAGAAACAAGTTAGAAACTTCGTTTTTGTACCAAATTAAAGATAATTGATAGTAGAAGTAAGAAAACTAGATATATTGTTTACATGTTGCCGTCACATTTAAAAATAACGGTTTTGGGCCAAAAATGAGTTTTTCTCGTTTCTCTTTTTTCATTCCATGACAAATAATTATGAAGTTATTAAAAATATGAAAACGTAGTCCAAACTAATTAAAGGAGCATAATCTTAGCTTTCTATCGTTACCAATATCTTTAGTAGATCTTAAAAATGACGGAGCTATTTAAATTTAAGTGGCGAAGGGTGTAGCGTTTTTCGGACTGTTTAATAAATTAGCGGAAAAACACTTACTACACGCAAATCTTTCAAAGCTATTACTTTTCAACAAATTAAAACAGTCCATTCATTTTATCGATAAATTAAAGGTAATAGTTTGCTGTGTCGTAGGAAATGAAATAATAATGTTATTGCATTTGTCAAATATTATTATTAACATGTTTATTCATATAATATGTAGCTAATGTTGCATACTCTAATGTGGACAGTGAAATAATAAAAATCCATAGTTGGCACCAATATCCTAGACAATGACTATTGAAAACCTGTTTGGCATCTCCCTATCCCAAGACACCTCTTCTACTGCATCCGTATTAGACGTAAATGCCTGCATCATTTGCCAGAATCGTGACAAATCTTCAAACATTGTCCTCATGCTATGATCATTCCACATGACCTTCTTGTCTGCACAGGAAAGTACATTTCTGGTGGTGGTTTGGAGTCTCTTTTCATAGAAAATTTTTGGGTGCAAAGTAACCGAGAGTATTCTAAAGGGAAATATCTACGTTAGGGCAGCGAGAGGTATGTTTATGATTGCAGATGTGTAAAGGGAAGGCTTTCCTGGAAGAAGAAGGTGAATATTATACGTCTGTCATCCAGCAATTCGTTGACACTATGACTATTATGAAAGAAAGACAAGCTTAACGTGCTCTTATCAGTCCATGGAGTTGGCCATTAATTCAGAAGAAATATTGAAGCTTTGCAGAACTTTTCAGAGAAACTCAGCTCAATCTCAGAGCAGTGCCACTGCCCTGAACAGTTTTTTACATCTTTTATTTCTGCTGAAAAGTCTTATAAGAGCTGACCGAGAAGGATACTGGCCGCTGCATCTGTATATTGTACTGCAGTTGCTTCCGGTATTCATGGCATTCAATCGAATCAATTTCCTGTGGTGCGTCCCTCTATCTTGAACTAATTAGAAATTTGGAGACTCAACACCCGGAAATAAATGCTCAGTTCATAAATGGCCACCTCGTAGTCAGAAGAACGAACAATGTATTTAGCGCAGTTGGTGCTGATATGATACTTGAACAGATTATAAATAGATCTAAGAAATCATAGGAAGGAATTATGGGTCAGACGCGCAGAAAGAATTATATTACGGAGTGGGAACTGTCGTACCACGAAGTTCTTTCGATATGCCAAACCTTCAGTCAGATTCTTGTTATATCACAAACAGACCATGAATTCCTTGGTAATGTACTTGTTGAAGTTCGTAACTCTGTTAACAGAATGGTAGAATTTTATGGAGCGCAGGGAAATCCCGTACAAAGTCCTGAGAAGTTGTACCATTTCATGTCGCATGAAGTTGTACCAGATTCTAATGCAGAAGAAATCCTGAACTACCTGGCACGTAGCCATGAAGCTTATGTGGCATTTCGAAACGAGCGATTTTTGTACAAAGCAACTCCTTTGTCGAAGATCATTCACAGACGAAAACTTCTACTGATTCATCAAGCAAATAAAGTAGTCTACTTTGTCTACTTTGCAAAAGTTGTTGGAACCGTCTGAGTACGTTTTCGAAGGACACTCATCAATGAATATAACAATTATTGCTGATGTTATGAACCAACTTTGTAAAACTCGCGTGAAAGGTTTAGCTGATTTGCTGATCCGTTTGATGTATTCTTCAGGAGCTGCAGCAAGTTCAAACACGCACCCGCAGGGATTTTATGTGACTATCTAATCACCTCGGTCAAAAATGCGGAAAGACAGCAAAGGGTAACCGCCTCACCTATACTACTAACTAATCTGTCATGGACACATTCCTACCGGTGCAAATGGAGAGATTTTGGACTTTCTCGGAAAACAAGATTGAAATCAAGATGTCTTAAAAGACTACCTCTGCACAAAAGCAAAGTTTATCTTCTCTGAAATGTATCTGACTGAATTACTGCTTGAAAATGGTGCAACTTCTGCTATATCTCTCACTGCCTCTTCAATTATTCCAAAAATTACATGAGTGTTTCATGTTGGGTGTCAGTAATTTTACATTATGCTCTGAAAAGAAACATGTAAATATTCTCTAAAGCACAGCTAAAGTCATATATTCGTAAAAATTTTGAAACTGTAGAAAACCTTACTTAAGTATTACTAGCTCTCACAAGCACACATGATATTACCATCAAATTAAAGTAAATTCTCATGACATCAAAGTCTGCAAAATAAAACAATATAATAATTACATTGGCTACATATGATATGAATAAACATGTTAATAATAATAGTTGACAAATGCAATAACATTATTATTTCATTTCTTACGACACAGCAAACTATTACCTTTAATTTATCGATAAAATGAATGGACTATTTTAATTTGTTGAAAAGTAATAGCTTTGAAAGATTTGCGCGTAGTAAGTGTTTTTCCGCTAATTTATTAAACAGTCCGAAAAACGCTACACCCTTCGCCACTTAAATTTAAATAGCTCCGTCATTTTTAAGATCTACTAAAGATATTGGTAACGATAGAAAGCTAAGATTATGCTCCTTTAATTAGTTTGGACTACGTTTTCATATTTTTAATAACTTCATAATTATTTGTCATGAAATGGAAAAAGAGAAACGAGAAAAACTAATTTTTGGCCCAAATAACCGTTATTTTTAAATGTGACGGCAACATGTAAACAATATATCTAGTTTTCTTACTTCTACTATCAATTATCTTTAATTTGGTACAGAAACGAAGTTTCTAGCTTGTTTCTGTGAGAAGATATTTCATTGGTACTTGCGCGCGGGCGCCATTTTGAATATTGAATTTCACAATGAAGACCCCGGTTCCGGAAGTGTTACCTTCGATTTTTTTCATTAATTGGTCACCCTCTAACAGGTTCTGAAGAGATCTGCTGTCATCCCCAACTTTTCTACAGCTCTTATGGACAGAGCCTGGATTAAATGGTTGTCTAATGGGTCACCCTCGCTGACCCGCCTCTTAGTGTACTAACACGGATTAGCGTGCAATCCTTATTTTATGTATTAGTTAAAATAGAATGAAATTTCTCTTTAAAGAACTTGCAATTCATTAAATTTCCACTGAACTTTCACGGTTGTGCTAATTAGAGCTTTAAGCTTTGGTATTTTCCTCTTTCGCTAATGAAACATGGAAGAACATACACACAAAAGAAAAAAGAACAAGAAGAAAAGCCGGAGAGAGAGAAACAGAAAGAAACAAAAGATAAACAAGTGAAGAAAACATTTTTAGCTAATTACATACCTGTGAAAGAATACAACAAACTTCTTTGTCAGTCGTGTGTATCCGTTCGCATACCCGGACTACATATACCTTATTCAGATATTTTCATTTCTTAAGTAGGCGTTTTTATTCGAATAGTTTAGATTCTCAAGTAAGCATTTAAGATGAAAAAATAAAATAAAGTTAAAAACATTTTCTTGAGAAGGTAAAGTACAATAGGTTATATTTCTAGAAATACTGCGAAGAATGTGGAATAAAAATAAACGTCAAAGGAATATATGTCAGCCATATAAGTTCGAGGTATAGGAAAGTGGGGAACCAGTGATAAATAGTTCTAAGTACCCACGTAATATTATTAGAGAAGATCTCGAAAACGAGCGCAAAAATAAAAGAAAAATTGCAATGAAAGAAAAATAAGTCCTTAACGGTGTTGAATAGTGTCATACAGTGTGAATACGAGTGTTCTACTCCCTTAGTTATAGTGTTAATTATGGTAGAAGTCTGTACACAGTTACCTTAAAGTTTTAACAGTCTTAACAGTCATAAACATCGGTATGATCACCATCCATGTCGTGACACAGCTGAATTCTGCGCCAAGTTGGTCGACCGCCTCGGAGAAGGTCTTTCACACTGCCCGTAGCAAATGCACGTATTTCCCACCCCAACATTGGGCTTTTCTTGGTGGATTAATACAAAAGCGGTCTGTAAATTTCGCTTTAACACTTTCCATGATGTCACCTGTGTAACGCCTTTCGCGAAGGCAAACCCCAACAACTAATCTTTGTTCAATGCTATACGGATTGATCACATATTGTTGATTACTCCAACTTCACTGCAAATAACTGTTACCAAGCAGAAAACAACAGAAAACAAATGAACATGGATAGCAATGTTGCCAGACAATGCCAAGCAATGTTACCAAACGAATGTGGGTAAAACCTAAAACTATCGGAAAACACCAATTAGAAGTACGCCCACTTCTGGACCACGCTATATATATATATATATATATATATATATATATATATATATATTATCCCATTGATTTGCATGGGCAATTAATTTTCAATTTCCTTTGAAATATTGAAAATTTAATGGATTGATTTAACTGATTACTTCTTCATATTTATTTTATTGTCCGTAAAATAAAAAATAAATATTCGTAAAAAAATAAATAATGGCTATATACAAATTTGAATATCTAAATAATCAGATTTAATTGAAGTAATATCACATTTATAAATGGCACATTGGATGAAAGCAAGGGATATTTAGCTAGACTTTTGGAAAAGAAATAAGCAGTGGCGGATCTAGAAGGCAAAATCTGGGGGGACAGCCAGCCCAAACCATGATAGGTATATATGAGTTTTTTTTTAACTTTCAAAAATATGTAAATAATATCTTAAATTATTTTTGTCACTCAAAAACTGGGGAGCCTAGTCCCCCACGGCCCTGGGCTAGATCCGCCACTGGAAATAAGCAAAAATTACGTTAATTAAAATTTCATTTCATTTCAAAAACAACAGAACACCGTTAAGAAAAGTACAATAATTCGTAATATAACTTGAGACTTTAATTTTTAAAAAAAATACTAAATCATTCATCACAATTTTCCAAATGGAATATTGCACACGTATTTGTATTATTTATTTAGTTGTGAACACATATTTCTCGCTATTACCGGCAACTTTTGGCCTTAAGAGCCTGACATATTAAATAGTACAAAATTTACCATTTTTCTTTCGCTTGTTTTTCATAAGTGAAAGGAAATAATGAAGTGCAACTTAGCTCGTAGATAATGTTATTCTATAACAGAAAATATGAATCTGAAGAATATTCAGTATTGCCATCTACAGAAATTAGTGTTGCCAGAATAACATTTTCCCCAAAAGCTAAGTTAAGGAAGCGAGTAGAGGAACGAACTCAACTGTATTTGATTACGTATTATGTTGTTTTGGTATCTTGTGCACTACCTTTTAAATAACATTATTGTTTAATTTTAATTTTAATAACTGTACGCTTAAACTATTTTGTTTATTACAAAATTAAATACAACTGTTATTTAAAAAGTGGTTCAGAGGATACCAAAACAACATGATACGTAAACAAATGCAGTTCGTTCCTCTAGTCGCTGCCTTAACTTAGACTTGGGGAAAATGTTATTCTGGCAACACTGAAAATTTCTCAGGTTCATATTTTCTGTTGTAGAATGACATTATCTGCGATTGTAGTAAGTTGCATTTCATTATCTCCTTTTACTTATGAAAACAAGCAAAAAAAATTGGTAAATTTTGTATTATTTTTAGTATGTCAGGCTATTAATTCTGTCAGTTATGACGGATGACGTCTCTCAAGGTAGAGGTCTGCACAGGCCGCAATTTTTAGCCCGAATCATCAAATGAGCCCGTGTGATAATCAAATGAGCCCGAAATAAGCCCAAATTACAGAAACTTAATAAGTAACGTAAAATTGTATTTTTATTTACAGCAATTAGGGGTTTAATTTTGCAGTTGTGCTTTAAAAGTTCTCCAGAAACAACGGCGCAGGCCCGAAAAGGCCCGAGAAATATGGTTGTATATTTAAAAATTCACGGCCCAAACCCGGCCCGGGCCCGAGTTGATGTACGCTTTGTAAAGTCCGAGCCTGTGCAAACCTTTACCTCAAGAAGCACACTTTACGGGAAACTGTGAAAAAAGGAAGGAATGGGGAAAGAAGAAAGAGGTCTAGGACCTGTATGTGATGTACTTCTTTACATTTGCCTCGTGTGAATGAACAAAACCCAGAAAATAAACTCACTCATACTGGTTGACCTTTTTTTTTTTTAAAAAAAAAAAAAGGCTGTTTCACCTTTCCGAACAAGTGTTCCCATCGGAAATTGAACCCGAGATTATGTATTGTAATAATTACCTATAATGTAGACATTACAGAAAATCAACAACAACAACAACAAAAAAAAAAAAACGACTAATTGTCTTGAAAATCTAAGCCCGAAAGTAAAAATACATAAGGAAAGAGTGGTTAGATACTGGAAGTGAACGTACTTCTAGCATCGTGGTGTACAGAATGAATTGTATCATAACTTATAGTCAAGAGTATTCAGACGAGCTAAACGGGCACGACGTAAAAATTAGATGAACTAACGTCGACGTTGCCGATTTTAAATTTAATTACAATACCTACTATAGTAGGAAATCAATATTAAATCATCTACATTCGAAAATTACTAAACCAATTACATATACTTGAAAATGACAGAGAATTTTCAATTAGAACATTATTTCTTTAGTAAATTATTCAATCAACAAAATCAACAATCTCAGAGAATTGTTACCGAGAATTCCATTTCCTTAATAAATTGCTTAATCAACTGAGCCCGGCTATTACAGAGAACCTTAAACATTGAATATAGTTCTCCCTGTAAATTATGAAATCGACTAACCTCTATGGCAGAGAATGTGCTAACATGAATAGCATTTGTTTAGTGAATTCCAAACTTTTATTTTTAGTTTATGATTTTTATACACGTGTAAGTTATGAATAGGTAGAAACAGTATTCACAATGCTTAGTGTAGTTTGAATGGAAGATTGGATATTAAATTTAGAAAGGAAATACGAGGGGGTATCGTAAAGTTTTAATTATCATCAGGAAGTTATTAAGATAAGACGATGAAATTTTGTCAGTGTTACGTTTGGTTCTTATATGCACGATGTTAAGGAAATTAGCTCCTAATGATTATTTATTTTTTACAGATTGTGCCAAAAGTGACCAAAATGCGAGATGGATAAGATTGAGGCTCGCAGTGTGATAAAGTTCCTGCATTTGAAGGATAATAATACCAGACAAATTCATTTTGGTCTCCGGATCATATTGATATATCCACGTTTCATCCATGATTACCAGACGCCCGAAAAAAAAAACTCTTTATCCTTTTCTATCAGCGTCAACATCTGTTGGAAATGGTCATGCCGTGCTTGCTTTTGAAAAGGTGTCAGCAAACGAGGAACCCAGTGCATAGGTATTTTAGACATGTGAGGTTTCGTCATGAATAATGTTCCACACACTACCATAACTGAGATCAGTCTCATTCATAATCGTTTGGATGGTTACACGTCTGTCTTCGAGGATTAAACATTCCACTTTCTTCACGGTGGCCGCATCGTCCGTCAGGGATGATCTGCCATGTCTTGGATCGTCTGTCAGGGACATTATGACTAGTTTGGAATTTCCTTTTTCGTTTTACAATGGTGTCATAAGATGGACAATCATTGCCATACACAGCCTTCATCTCATCATGAATTTGTCTGACATTATTGCCCTTCAAATGCAGGAACTTTATCACACTGCGAGTCTCAATCTTATACATCTTGCACTTTGGTCACTTTTGACACACCCTGTAAAAATAACAATCATTAGGAGCTAATTACCTTCACATCATGCACATAAGAACTAAACATAACACTGACAAAATATCATCATTATATCTTAATAACTTCCTGATGATAATTAAAACTTTATGATGCCCCCTCGTATTTTTTAAAATTTAATATCCAAGCTTCCATCCAAACTACACTAAGTATTGTGAATATTGTTTCCACCTATTCATAACTTATAAAAACATACAACTAAAACCAAATGTTTGGAATTCAGTACACAATCTCGGGTTCAATTTTCGATGCGAACACTTGTTGGGGAAGGTGAAACAACGTTTCTTTTAAAGATCAGCCATTATGAGTGAGTTTATTTTCTGGGTTTTGTTCATTCACACGAGGCAAATGTGAAGAAGTACCTCACATACAGGTCCTAGACCGCTTTCTTCTTTCTTCATTCCTTCCTTTCTTCTCCGTTTCCCGTAAAGTGTGCTTCTTCGGGCTAGAGCTTTTCAAAGCATATATCACCTCTGGCCCTAGCCGCGCTTGGGCCGTGAATTTTTAAATATACAACCATATTTGTCATCATATCTTAATAACTTCCTGATCATAATTATAACTTTACGATACTCCCTATTATGTCATTATATAGAAATTGTTACCTAGCGTAGTCGTTAGCGTTCTCGCCTTTGGTGCGAGCGGTACCGGGTTCGATTCCCGATAGGAAAACTCGGTCGAAAATGTCACAGCTTTTTGAGACCAGCCATCCTGAGTGGGGCTTTTGCTGGGTTTTCCTCATTCACACTACGCAAATGCCGGGGTGGCATCTTAACATACAGGTTTTAAGCTGCTTCCTTTCTTCTTTCTTTTCCCCTTTCACAGATACTGTGCTCACCGAGGGACGTCATCCATTACATGTGCCCGTACATATGTACAATATACATAAATAATTTATATATAAATTACTTGCAAAAAATAAATTAAACTTTCCATAAATACGTAACAATACGTATACATAATTGGACGTTTCTTTTAGAGTTCTGTTTTTGTAGTCGCACAGTGAAAGTAATTCTTTTGTCCCTTAACTGTATTGTGTTTCTGTTATTGATTTAACATTTTGTTGTATTCGAAACCAGACGAGGCTTTTCCTCCGCCTGAGTGGTCATCAGACGGACGACCAGCGACAAACAAACTTCTCTGTTGTTGACATCGAGAAACAAAGTGACTGAGGTTTACTGATCCTTCCGTAACAACTTGAAAAAGGAAAAACTATTTATTACTGTGTTGAGCAAAAAACTGTTTCAAAAGTTCGATGTTCTATCTCAGCGTTAATTATGATTAATGAGTCAGTACGATCTTATGAACTGGCAAAATATGAACAAAGGTTTACCCATAATAATAATAATAATAATAATAATAATAATAATAATAATAATAATAATAATAATAAAGCAATATATGAAATGCTTCTTTGCAATTTTATGCAATGTTTCTATAAATATTATTATTATTATTATTATTATTATTAGTAGTAGTAGTAGTAGTAGTAGTAGTAGTAGTAGTAGTAGTAGTAGTAGTAGTAGTAGCATAAAATCTTTAGTTTACCGAGTCATTTATTTGACCTTTTATACCACGTGAGACGGTTGATTAATGAAACTAAATAATTATGAAAGGATTGGTGGAATGCGAATGTGGTAAGAAATGGGAAAACCTCGAGAAAATCTACGGGCACGATGTTGTCCAACACAAATTCACTTGGTTTAGTGCGAGCCAAGGACCACTAGCACCAAGATGCGTTCTTCCACTGATCCATTGCGTCACACCAGTAGTAGTAGTAGTATTAGTAGTAGTAGTAGTATTAGTATTAGTAGTAGTAGTAGTAGTAGTAGTAGTACTAGTAGTAGTAGTATTAGTAGTAGTAGTGGTAGTAGTAGTAGTAGTACTAGTAGTAGTAGTAGTAGTATTAGTAGTAGTAGTAGTAGTACTAGTAGTAGTAGTAGTAGTATTAGTAGTAGTAGTAGTAGTAGTAGTAGTAGTAGTAGTAGTAGCAGGGCCAGATTAACCCATCTGAAGACACAGGGCTAGAAAAAAATGCGTGGTCTCTGCTGACTTCGCCTAGTACATTTCTGTCAAAGTATAGTAGGAACGTTAAGGGAATACACGTACTTCGACATCAATCACGCCATGCATTAGATGATACAGTGTATTTTAACTTCCAAATTAAGACGGTGGATGTAACAAAACGAAGAAATTTGTTTCATATTTTTGGTTATATTTTATTTTATGATAATGATTTATCTTGTATGATACTTTTCAGACAGCCAGTTGAGATTTTGATCAGAGTGGAGGCCACCATTCACCATGAGGCCGAGGTCTACAACCCCCCTAAGCCCTCCTTAATCTGGCCCTGAGTGGTAGTAGTAGTAAATTTCATGATAATATCCTTTAGGCTACACGAGATTATAAGAAATTAATAATGATAATAAAAGGCAGTCTGGAGGACAAAACATAACGCACGTCCAAGGAAAGATATTCCTCTCGCTAGAGTCATACCTCAAATCACTCAGCCATAAAAGCTTGCAACTATACAAATAACCAAGAAAGTTCTGTCGCTTTTTCGCCCACCACCTTCGAACATCGATATGTCACCTAAGACGTACCTGGAAGATCAAAAATAGTCCCCATCAGCATAGACGACCTTCTGTCAACCTTGTGGAAGGCCATGGTCGAAATTGGTGGACAATGAAGCGAAGAAGATATCAAGTGCATTTTACACCTCTACTAGGGATTTGAGCTGGCGTCTTCTAAGGCGATTGTCCAAGAAATGGAACAGGTGATAATCGGACGGTGCAATGTCCGGGGAGTATGACAGATGGATTAGTGTTTCCCATCCACGGTGTAGAATGGGGAGAATGGTGTCCTGTGTCGTCCTAGCCACGTGAAGCTTAGCGTTTCCAGTAACACGAGGGCCCCTTTGCGATTCAAAAGTAGTGGCTTCATAATTTTGAGTTTTCCTTGAACACGGCTCAACTGCTGACAGTACACAGTTGCATTGATACTCTGACCAGCTGGTTGCAGTTCTCGATGCACGGTGCCGCGAGAAATCCACCAAATACTCAGGAGTATCTCCTTCTAGTAAAGTGTTGATTTGTTTTGGAACCGGTTCGTGAGATGCTAGCCAATAATGACAGCTCGCCGTAGAGTTTCGTACAGGACCCACTTCTTATCGCATGTCATTATCTTGTCCTTCTGGCACAGAGTCAAATTATGGGACCCATCGACCCAACTTGTAGTGGTTCTCAAGTAATGTAGGTGTTGCCGAATGGTTTCTCCACTCACACTGAGTTGTAGTTCCAGTTCCTCATATATCTTGCCACTGTTCGCCTCAATTGGTACCTGAAGATCTTTATTTTGTACATGTGTTTGTTTTCTGGCACGTGGTGCGTCTTTGAGTGTTTCCTCATCGCCCTTAAACTTGTTAAAACACCGCTGCACTATCTGCGTAGTCACGACACCCTGCCCAAAGGCCTAACATATCTTCCGCCCCGCTGCAGCGGTGTTTGACCCCAGTTTGAACTTGTACAGCATACACGCCCTTATGTGGAGGTCCCATGTTCACTCTGTCCTTACGAGAGTTCACAGTGTAACTGAACTGCTACAACCAGATAGTATGTTGGATATACCCACACCAAAAACTAACCTTCGCCGTTAACTCCAAGAACACAGACCTCCACAAAAAGCGACAGAACTTTCTTGGTTACCTTTATAGTAGTAGTAGTAGTAGTAGTACCACTAATAATAATAATAATAATAATAATAATAATAATAATAATAATAATAATAATAATAATAATAATAATAATAATAATAATATAAATTAAAGTGAAATAAAATCTTTAACATTTTATGAATTTTGCCCTTTATACTGCATGAGACGAATTATTAATGAAAGTTAATGTTTGAGTTGGTTTTGAGTTTAAAATCCCGTTCAGCAGCGAGGCTATATGAGACGTGGATCTGCTGATTAATGTGAAATCCGAACCACATGAGCTAACGCTGGGAATCGAGCATAAAAAAGTGAATGATTATCAAAGAATGTGGAAATTGAATGTGCTAGGAAAACTTTGAAAAAACCTACGAACACGATGTTGTCCGACACAAACTCGTTTGGCTTTGGTGCGAGCCAGGGACTACTGGCGCCAGAGATGAGCGCTATTCAACCGAGCCACTGTGTCACCCCAGTAGTAATAGTAGTAATGTTAAATTTCATGATATTGTATTTTAGACAAGACGAGATTACGAGAAATAAAGATAATAAAAGGCAGACGAGAAACAAATAAAGATATTTTTTTAAGAATAATGAAATGAAATATTTAAGTTGTACGTCTCATGATTATGCCAGCTAGGCTAAAGTAGACGCTGATGGCGAGAAATGAATGAAAT
This sequence comes from Thermobia domestica, assembly GCF_964235325.1. Classification (NCBI taxonomy): domain Eukaryota; kingdom Metazoa; phylum Arthropoda; class Insecta; order Zygentoma; family Lepismatidae; genus Thermobia; species Thermobia domestica. The sequence continues at coordinate 47,479,846 of NC_137471.1, forward strand.
AGTAGAATGAAGAAAGTGGGAGGAAACAAGAGAACCCCGAGAAAACTCATACACACATGTTGTTTGTCCACCACAAATTTCATTTGGTGCGGGCTGGGATTGAACTGAGGACCCCATTCACCAAAGGTGAATGCTCTACCACTGAGCCACCGCGGCCCCAAAAAGATAATAAAAGGCAGGCAAGAAACAAAGATAATAAAAGGCAGAGTGAAGTCAAAACATGAATGCCCAACAAGAAGTCCTGCTATCGCAAGATTCAAAAGTTTACAATTTTTGCATTTTTTTTTAACTATGAAAGAAAATCAGATGGACCACCAACACTTACAAAGGTACACTCATGTCCAAAATTATTGTCGCATGTCTATAAATATGTTGTTGTAGGAATATAATTTGATAACGAATTTGCCCGGTATTTCTTATAATGTTAGTATATGTATAATCGGCAAAGACATGTATGTGGCCAATTTTATGTTAAAAGAGCAGTAAATAAGAACAATAAAACGAAAATAAAACTTTCTTGTCCATTTAGCAACATTTTGTTTTACACATTATATTTTTTGTATTTATAATTCTTTTCCTATAAAATTTACCACAAATACATTTCCCGATTATACATAGAGTAACAGTATTAAAAGTACCCTGCAAAATAATTGTCAAATTATATTTCCACAAGACAGTTATAGATATGCGACAATCATTTTGGACATGAGTGTACATACCTCGGTCCTACACTATCGTATATATTTTTTTAAATTTGGCAATTTAAAATGTATGGGTTGGTCCTATGTACCCTTCCCAAATATTGAAGTGAGCCAACATCCCATTGTCAAAATTTAGATAGGGTGATCCTATGTATGCCTAGGCCATTAACCTTCGGTCACTTTTTTTTGAACATGTACACTGTTATTTCTTAAGCTGTATAACCTTATCAAAGTACTATATATTATTATAAGTTTTATTTATAAAGAATGAGATTCAGGTTTGTATTATTGAAATTGAAACCAATGAATTCTTAAACTCGGTCATATTTACGGTTTATTTGAGCATTAGACGCTCTAGTTTTTCCATTATGTCAAAAATCGAAACATTTTGGATTAGAACTTCTAATTCTCAGTTTATTGCATTCACATGCCCCATCGGACATTAAAGTTTGGCCCAAGAAAATCTCCACTGCAGAACCACATTAAAGAGAAACCAATTGTTTCTTTAGAGTAAGCTTTGATGAACGAAAACTAACTTGTTGGTTTTCTGTTATTCTTTTAGACCTGACCTTGGTTCCCGTGCATTACCAACGCTGCCATCGTCAGCACCTCGAGGCTCTATCTGTGTTCCTGGCTCAGGAGTGCCTCCGCGAGTGAGTGCAGCCATCGAGGCCTCAGAATTTGGAGGAGAGGGCCTGCGACGTCAAGGCTCTGTCACCAATGGTGAAGCCATCAAGATTGTCATACATGACGTCGACGAACCCAACTTCGGTAAGTAACCTTACATTGGTTTAATTCGATTGTGGAATTTGGAATTAAATGCATATTCTTATCTTTTGTGTACTGTATTTTCCTTTGTCAGCTTCTGCCACTGATAACCGCTTTCAAAAAAAAAAGAAGAAGAAGAAGAAGAGGCTCTTAATTTAATTCTCAATACCCAGGGTGGTCGGAAACAGCACTAAAAGTCTTTGGGGAAGTGAGTTCTCACACGAAAATATGACAAAAGTTAAAGACCAACATAGGTGCACAAGTACTTCATTTCGGATCTGTAGCTCGCCTTAAACTTTCGGATCTGTAGTTTGCCTTAAACTTTCGGATCTGTAGTTCGCCTTAAACTTTCGGATCTGTAGCTCGCCTTAAACTTTCGGATCTGTAGCTTACCTTAAACTTTCGGATCTGTAGCTCGCCTTAAACTTTCGGATCTGTAGTTCGCCTTAAACTTTCGGATCTGTAGCTCGCCTTAAACTTTCGGATCTGTAGTTCGCCTTAAACTTTCGGATCTGTAGCTCGCCTTAAACTTTCGGATCTGTAGCTTACCTTAAACTTTCGGATCTGTAGCTCGCCTTAAACTTTCGGATCTGTAGTTCGCCTTAAACTTTCGGATCTGTAGCTCGCCTTAAACTTTCGGAACTGTAGTTCGCCTTAAACTTTCGGATCTGTAGCTCGCCTTAAACTTTCGGATCTGTAGCTTGCCTTAAACTTTCGGATCTCTGGCTCGCCTTAAACTTTCGGATCTGTAGCTCGCCTTAAACTTTCGGATCTGTAGTTCGCCTTAAACTTTCGGATCTGTAGCTCGCCTTAAACTTTCGGATCTGTAGCTTACCTTAAACTTTCGGATCTGTAGTTCGCCTTAAACTTTCGGATCTGTAGCTCGCCTTAAACTTTCGGATCTGTAGCTTACCTTAAACTTTCGGATCTGTAGTTCGCCTTAAACTTTCGGATCTGTAGCTCGCCTTAAACTTTCGGATCTGTAGTTCGCCTTAAACTTTCGGATCTGTAGCTCGCCTTAAACTTTCGGATCTGTAGCTTACCTTAAACTTTCGGATCTGTAGCTTGCCTTAAACTTTCGGATCTGTAGTTCGACTTAAACTTTCGGATCTGTAGCTCGCCTTAAACTTTCGGATCTGTAGTTCGCCTTAAACTTTCGGATCTGTAGCTCGCCTTAAACTTTCGGATCTGTAGCTTACCTTAAACTTTCGGATCTGTAGTTCGCCTTAAACTTTCGGATCTGTAGCTTGCCTTAAACTTTCGGATCTGTAGTTCGCCTTAAACTTTCGGATCTGTAGCTCGCCTTAAACTTTCGGATCTGTAGCTTACCTTAAACTTTCGGATCTGTAGCTCGCCTTAAACTTTCGGATCTGTAGCTCGCCTTAAACTTTCGGATCTGTAGTTCGCCTTAAACTTTCGTATCTGTAGCTCGCCTTAAACTTTCGTATCTGTAGCTCGCCTTAAGATAAAATAAAAGCTCATAACTCAAGAACAAAATATTGGATCAAGGTCAGGTAAAGTAACATTATGGTAGACTCTATTTTAAAACTAGAGTCCATTAATGGACTAGTGGATGTGTACAGGGTGGTGTGTGATACATGGTTAGCTTCCAAGTATATCGAAGAAAATTTATGAGGTCTTCCAGGAATGGAAAATGGTAGATCAGAAACTAAAAATTGATACACATCCCATATCCGCTGTTAAGGCTTAAAATAATTACTATATTCTATTACCTAGTCTCCATCCGATATTTCGTTCTCGAGTTATGATCCTTTTCATATCGTTCTGACAAATTTTCGGCGGGCTATAACCTGTTGAGAATCTAGCCTGGAGGAGAACCTAGGCTCCCTCAGATTTTTTAACAACAAAAATAATTGAATCAGTGAGTGGAAAAAGGAGGACATTCCCCAATACGTTACTTTTGTAAAACGAAAAGTAAAACTGCTTGCTTGCTTGAAATACTATTGCTTGTATGGAAGGTTTGTAGCCTATGTTAACAAGGGAACATCTTATATTGATAGTAGCGTTGTCCAATCAAACAATGTGCAATCGATAGTGAAGAAATGTGAGAAATCCGAAGTTTTACGGGCCGACACCCAAAAACACAGGAGATACAGAGGAAAGAAGAATCTAGAATGATGTGATGATAACAATGCAAAAGATACACTGACGCAGAAAGAACTTCGAAATGATTAAAGTAATCAAAATGACATTTACACAACAGTATAGTAAGCAAACATTGTACCCACAGACATGCTCAATAACATCATATGTAATGCAGTATTGCCAACTGAGCAAAAAATGAAGTTTTGTTAAATGGCACGGAACACAAATTATAACATGTAGAAAATCTAATTATGAGTAGATCATACCTGTGAAGTCATGATGTACATTGTTGCCAACATTTGAAAATAGGCCTATATGAATCTCGGATGTAGAAGAGTACATACAGTACCAACATACTGCGGAACGGTTTATCAACAGCAACACTGAAAAATTGACTACTAATAATGTGTGAGGTGATACAATATCACGTGCATCAGAAAAGTGAGCCTGCTAATCAATCCAAGAGCATGCAACATTTCAGTTTTGTGTGCTGTGTTTGATACTATTCTAATTTTCCACTTTTGCAAACCTGCTGCGACACTGTGTTTCGTCCCTTATTTTCGTACTTCAGTGATTATATTATTGTTTGTAGTCTCATATTTTGGTTTTAACTAGTTTGAATCGTGTACTGTATGTTCTCTTCTACATCCGAGATTCATATAGGAATTCATATAGGCCTATCTTCAAACGTTGAGTACACTGTACATCATGACTTCACAGGTGTGATTCTACTCATAGTTAGATTTTCTACATGTTATAATTTGTGTTCCGTGCCATTTAACAAAACTTCATTTTTTGCTCAGTTGGCAATACTGCATTACATATGATGTTATTGAGCATATCTGTGGGTACAATGTTTGCTTACTATACTGTTGTGTAAATGTCATTTTGATTACTTTAATCATTTCGAAGTTCTTTCTGCGTCAGTGTATCTTTTGCATTGCTATCTAACACCATTCTAGATTCTTCTTTCCTCTGTATCTTCTGTGTTTTTGGGTGTCGCCCGTAAAACTTCGAATTTCTCACTTTTCCTCACTCCTCTATCTATTGCGCATTGTTTGATTGGACAATGCTACTATCAATATAAGATGTTCCCTTGTAAGACCTTTCATTTCCCAAAATTCCAAAAACGTAATGGGAATGGATATTTAGTTATAGAGAAATTGTTATCGTGGAATGTTATCCTTTATTTTTGGAATGTTCTTCTTTTTCCATTCACCGATTCAATTGAAGCTATTATTTCTGAAAGTGTATAGTAAGCGTTGCGTTTTATTCTTTATTAGAAAATTTTTGAAACACTAGATGTAGTTTCAGTTACAGTTTTTCTGTTATGCAATGTGTAAAACATTACTTGATGTCCACAATGTCAAACTCCAACCTAGCTATAATATCCATTGAGAGAGAGAGAGAGAGAGAATTAAGTTGGAAACATCTGCACAACCCATGAAAAATTGCAAACTGATGATATACCTATCATAGTCTGGGTTCTGGTTACCTCTCCCCCCCGCCCCTGGTTTTTACCTTCTAGATCTGCCACCAGGCCCGTATCCAGGGGTGTCTGGGGGGCCTGCCCCCCCTAAATTTTCCCTGCCCCCCCCCTAAAATTTTCACGGTAGGCTTGCAAATGCACTATAATATGGTGATGAACTATAAAGGGTTGGATCGCAGGGTTGGAAATGACGCAGTTGTGGACACACAATTGATACATATATTTTGCTTCATGTTTTCTTGTGAGAATTCGTTTCCCAAAATTTTCTGCTGCTCTTTCTGAAAACCCTGTTCATTATGGATATATTTACGCATGACTTTGATAAGGGCGTAGCGAACAAATTTGGTGGTATTTGCTGAAAAGAGAATGTTTTCCCTTCGATTTCATGTAAAGTTTATCAGACTATAATCTCTGGAACTAGATCACGGAAAACTTTAACGGGCTTCAATGTTAATATCCACTGAGAGGATTTTTTTTAAAATCTTGACTGAGATAGTTTGGCCATATATTATAAGAGTGGTGATAAAGCACGTAAGAACAAAATTAATGAAGAAAATAAAGGGAGAAACTAACAAGAGGAAGACTTAGAAAAATTCGAGGGAACTCATCATCAGTGACATCAGAAATGTATTAAAAGACAGATCTAATTGCAGGAAACAACTACTCCATAAGAGAAAAAACTGACTGACTTCACAAAAGGAGCTAAAAAGCAAACTTTTTTTTAAAAAAAACATATAATAATTTTAATTGCTAAAAAACAGAAAATTATTTTTAAAAAGCTTGAAAAAGCATAAAATAATATTAAAAACATCTATTTAAAGTAGAAACTAATTTTAAAAAACAGAAAATAATTTTACAACGTGCAAAGAAGTTCCTACGGTTAATAAGACTTTTTGAAGTCTCCGCCAAACCAAAGCAATCAATGCCTAATAAAATGTCTATTGAAACTATGATTTTATATTAAACATTAATTTGTTTGGCTTACCACAGAACCTTACTTTTTTATTAATAATAGTGGCCTTTTGCGCTTTTTTTATACAAATTTTACTTCCATATTTCTGATATTACCACCAATCACCTCCTTGTTATTTTTCTTAAGTCTTCTTCTTCGTTTCTTCCTTGATTCTAATCGTTAATTTTCTTCTCATATGCTTCTTGCCTCATCTTACAACGTGATCAAACCACTTCAGTCATCACCTTTTTTTTATTTCTTCCTTTAGGTTTGTTACTTTTATTATATACCTTGCACGTTGATTCCTGATTCTGTCATTGGCCTCCTTATTTCCATTGTCTTCTTATCTATTCAAAGTGTCTTGTAATCAAGTAGGATTGTTTATGAGCCGGAAGGTCATTTGTCTGGGAACATCACGAGATACAGGGCCCCACGATCAGAATTGCATGTATTAATTATATGTGTATGTATAAAATTTAGCTGTAGGATCCCAGCACCCTGGTTTACCCAAGGATACACACCAACACGTACTCATACACCATTGCTGATGAAATTCGCGCTGACTCAGTGGTAGGGCGTTCACGTCTGGTACATGGGATCTTGAGTTCGATCCCAGCTCGTGCCACGTGAACTTTGTGATGGACAAACACCGTGTGCGTGAGTATTCTCGGGGTTCCTCATTTTCTCCTATTTCCCTCATTTCATTCATTTCTCATCATCACCGTCTCCTTTAGCCTAACCGGCATAAGAGTGGGATGTAAAACTTGAAGATTTCATTTCATTTTTACTTCGTTGCTAATCTGACTATAGTCTTACGCAGTCTTCTACTTATCTGAACTAGGATCTTGTCAAAAGACCTCTATTATACTTTCTCTTTTTCTCCATAATTCTATCATTCATTTTCCTACGTATATTTCATTTTATTTCCTATAAAATTGTTTTGTTAAAAGTTGATTAAATTGCAGTTTTCTAGCGTCCCTTTCACATCGGAGCGAATATCATACGTGGACTTACAGTTCAAGATGGAACTTGAACCGTAGTAATGCGTTCAATGCCCTTAGGGTTTAGGATTGAGATTTCTGGGCTTTCGTCATATACGGCCATGTTAGCCCGTCACATACGAAGGATGACGTCCCTCGGCGATCACTTTATCCGGGGAAAGGGAAGGAAGGAAGCGGCCTGGGACCTATATAGTAGGTACCACCTCGGCATTTGCCTGCTAGGAATGAGGGAAACCTCATTCAGGATGGCTGGGCTGAAAAGCTTTTTACACTTTTTCGACCGAGTGCCCACACCGGGAATCGAACCCGGAACCGTTAGTACGTTCAATGCCCTTCTACCTGGAATTGCATGTGCCAAAGATGCACGCTCTCAAAACTGCACCACGTGAAAGGACTTTCTTTTTTTTATCGCTCTTCGAGTCTGTACCCTGACTTGCCTCACCTTATAGATTTATAGATTATACAGAGGTATTTCATACCGTTCATTTTTATCAACATTTGACCCAAAAAAAAAAGTGTGTGTCGGATAGCAGTGAACACTTATAATCTTATTAGTTCATCATATGCAACTGGTAGCACGAAATCTTCCACTAATATCAAATAGCACGGACGCATCAAGAATTCTTGATATTCTGTAGCTGAGGAAACTGAGATATTTCTCTTACTACACCCACCTCTTTCTCTCTCCTGTGCTTATGGGTACTTCAGCAACTCATTTAATATTTCATATCCTGAGTGGAAATCTCGGAAGAAAGTCCCTTCATCGATCATTCCCCAGATGTCTCGCTTCCCAAGATACCAACAAGAAAAAAAGGAAGAAAAAAATCCACAAATATTATACGACAGTAATGTTAGAAAAGAAGCTTGGAAACTTTTTTTTATCACTTAGTAACAGATTGACTAAATTCTAACTTAATCGCAGGTAGGGAAACAGAAATACATCAGTTTGACAGTATCTGAAAACAGAGTTCCAGCAAGTATTGATTTTCGTGATAGTTATTGCATTCCACCTCACACCTGCCCATATCTCTATTATTTGAAAGTATTCTGATTTTATTACTTTTTTTAATTATCATTTCACTAAAAAATATTACACCATATTTTCAATTATCTTCTTCCAGACAGGCAGACTTTCAATATTCATAACAATATACTTCGACTAGTCTGCTGTTTGAGTGAGTTTATATTGATTATACAAATCATTATAATATAAATGTACTTTTGTTTGACATACAAAAGGCATTCGATAAAGTCAATGATGAAAACTACCTAGGTACATACAAATTTCATAACTTTCACTTGCTTATCGCATACATAAAAGCTATTTATTATTTCATATAATTAATTGTCTACATTAAGATAACTTACATTTATTATTTTTTTCTAATTAGTGTACCCTAAAGATTAGTCTTATCTCTTTTACTATATATTCTTGTCACCATCGATTTTCCCAGTTATCGGATAATACAAATCCTTTTTGGTTTCAGATGATACTACCAAATTGTAGCATATGGTTCGAACATCCCCACATTGAGCATTATAGTACTTTAGTAAAATGAGTATACATAAATAAATAATTATAATTAAAAATAAACTACCATAAGACGAGGTTACGTTGCACATCAGGGGTAACTTTGCACAAAATATGAAAGGAGCTGAACAGTCCTCTCTCAGTAGAACCATGTTCTGTAAAGTTTAAACTGCCAACGTAACATTGAACATCTAACTGTATTTTGGCTATAATGTTGGTGATTAACATCAGTTCTAATTGCCCGGAGGGATTGTTGTTGTAGAGGTATGGAAAGATATCACTGTAAAGGCCGATAAAATTTTCTTTGGCAAAATACGTTAAGGAGGCAAAGGACCCCATTTCAAAAAAGGGTCCCCTTAATTAAAAGGGTCACATTAAAGAAACGAAAGTCTGCCAATGCAAAGATGACTACCCAGTAGGAAATACGTGTTTTGTCGTTTTTGCGAGAAAAGTGTTTCAGGGGGCAATGGCTCCCTTCAAAATGAAAACGACCCCGCACAATCCTTATGGAAATTGGATTTCGGTGGAATTCTTGAAATCGTGATATGTTGTAGATATTGTGTTCCCGAGAAAAATTCTTAATGAGCACAACCACACATCATTGAGCGTTTGGCCACTACAGGGCCACTGTTTTGAAAACAGTTAAAGGTAAAGGTATTCTGGATATTAGTGGAATTGCTTGAAATTGTGATATGTTGCAGATATTGTAAGTCTGTGAAAAAGTCTCAACAGGCACAGCTACCAATCAATGACCGTTTGGCCACTACAGGGACTTTTTAAGGGTAGATGGTAACGGTACTGTGGATTTCGGTGGAATTGTTTGAAACCGTGTTATGTTGTAGATATTGTGATCCTGAGGAAAAGCCTCAAGAGGCACAAGAATCCCGGTACCTTCTGCTGTTTTCAAAAATGTGGCCATGCAGTGACCAAGCGGTCATTGATTGGTGGCAATGTCTATTGAGACTTATCTCAGGATCACAGTATCTACAACATATCACAGTTTCAGTCATTTTCATCGAAATCCAGAATATCACTATCTTCGGCTGTTTTCAAAACAGTGGCCTCGTAGTGGCCAAACGGTCAGCGATTTGTGGTTATGCCTATTAAGACTTTTTCTCAGGATCACAATATCTACAACATATCACAGTTTCAGTCATTTTCATCGAAATCCAGAATATCACTATCTTTGGCTGTCTTCAAAAAAGTGGCCCTGGAGTGGCCAAAAGGTCAGTGATTTGTGGTTGTATCCATTGAGAATTTTTCTCAGGAACACAATATCTACAACATATTACAATTTCAAGAAATTCCAATTTTACCGAAATCCAATTTCCGTAAGGATTGTGCGGGGTCGTTTTTATTTCGAAGGGAGCCATTGCTCCCTAAAACCCTTTTCTCGTAAAAATAACAACACAGGTATTTCCTACTTGGAAGTCATCTTTGCATTGACAGAGTTTCGATTTTTTAATGTGGCCCTTTTAATCAAGGCCCGTTTTTGAAAAGGGACCCTTTGCTCCCCTTAACGAATTTTCCGAAAGAAACAAAAAAAATACATGTCGATTTATTTTCGGTGTAGTATGTGCCAAATTTGAAGAAAATCGGATGAAGAGGAACCCTTGTGAAGCTATCTCCTTTACACTTTCGCTTTTTGGACTTGACGGGTTTTTGCCCCAAAGTCTTCAATTGAAGTGTTGATTGATTGATTGGTTTTGAGTTTAACGTCCCGTTCAGCAGCGAGGCTATATGAGACGTGGACCTACTGATTAACGTGGAATCCGAACCACATGAGCTCCCGCCGGGAATTGAACCTGGGACTGCCACGCCAAAGGCGCGTACGCTAACCGCTTAGCCACGAAGGAGCTCTATTCAATTCAAGTGTGAAACATTTTAAAGTCATAAAGAAAATATAACTGGATGAAGGTGGATTCAGCCTCTAATCGAGGTTACTTTGCACCGGTCCAAAATAACCCCTTAGATAGGAAATTATTACTGATGGTACCTCCTGCGTTCTAATTTTAAGTAAATTTGGAAAATAAACTACGAACAAAGGCGGGTCCAGAAAAATATTTTGAGAGGAGCTTCACTCAGAAACGCTTCGTTTTTTTTTTTTAATCAATAGACTTGGGGGGTGCTTGAAGCTTGTAAGCATAGAATGAATAGCATTAGCTTTAAATAAAAAAGAAGAAGAAGAAGAAGTCATACAATTTGGGTGGACTTCAGCCTAAAAGCCCCAAACCCCGTAAATCTTCCACTGACTACAGTTGGGATGATATTCTCGGACATAAAGAGCAACCAAGGAAAATCAGTTGACTGGGATTTTTTTTTCTGTTCCTGAGTTGGCATTTTTGTAGGGCTTATGATAAACTATCAGAATGTGGTTCTTGTGCCAGTACCAGAAAATACATTTTTTTCTTTACAAATATCGATAATTTCTAATAAGTACTGATACCGGTACCATCATACTAATATCAATATTTGTAGACTGCATGCAGTTTTGTGTAGGAGGTGAAATATGTAAATACTGGAGGGAAAACATTACACAAAAGCATTATGTTCGTATGTTGAACATACCTTTTTGTATGTTGTGCAAAGTACCCCTACCTATGGGGTTACTTTGCACCCAGTGCCGGGTTTAGGTTAGGGGGGCCTTAGCCTATTGAAGGTAGTGTAGCCCTTTATCTGTCTAGTTTTCTTTTTCAGCGACAAAATGTCGCCATTATGGGGGGGTTCAATATATGCTATATAGTATTTTATGGACCTAATATATATCTAAATACGTTTATCAACTTCATATTGATCAACTTTATAATTTTACAACATTTACATGTCACAAAATTCTTTAGAAACGTAAAATACATACTCATAGTCTAATCTCTGGAAGATTGCTATAACATGAAATAAGAGGTGTCAATATATTACGCAAAACTAATAATAATATTACAGGGCAAGTCAAATTGATGGACCCTATTTCAGAAATGTATTCTGTGAAATCTAATAAATATATGTTATTGTGAGACATGCGCTTTGAAAGGTTAACTTTTAGTTTAGTTTAGACGCTGCTTCCACTTTCTACCCCTAAGAGTTAGCAGCGAGCATTTAAGGAAAATGGCTTTCAATGGAGGGCAGAGATCTTTCTGTGTGCTTCATTATCATGTAGACAAATCTGTGATTGGTGTACACATATCTCGACTAGTGTTGTAAAGATCTGAAAAAAAAAACGGAAATTTTGGGTTTAAAAAATGTTTTTTACGGTTTTATTCCTGAGTTTGAAAAAAAAACTGAAAAATTGAACTTTTCTAATATTTTACTACATTATGCTTTTAAAATGAAAACTATTTTATATTTACTAGTTTATATTTACTACTAAATAGTAATCTTAACTATTTATAGTTAAGATCATTGAGTAGTTATGTTTCTTGTATTAGAATAAGGAAATTTTGTGGCAGCAAATATATTTGTACCACTTCTTTAAAGTTAGAACCGCGATAGAATGGAGTTATGGCTACAAAAGATCCAGAATATGATCCTCTTACGTAATCTTATGAAGTTACCGTTCTATGCCAGGAAAGTATTAAAATAACAGCGCCAGAATCATTTTAGTTAATATCAGTATGTTAAAATCAAATATCTATTTTATGGAGACACGTATCATCCTTGTGCTGTGTAAAATTTCCTAAAATTTTGAATCCATTAGAAAAAATCTTTTGTTCGGAAATATTGGCAAAACCCGGAAAATATAAATTAAAAACTATTTCTTCGCCTGATGTTAATCTTATTTGCTGTAACGTGTCTGCAGCATATATACAACGTATTTCGCTAGCAGGAAAAATACTTAAAGCAACAGCTTTTAATTTTACCTTTTAGTTTTCTGATTTCTGATAAAAATCCCTCTTTATTATTTGTAATTATATTTTTCGAACAACTCAAAAAGAGAGATGATCTTATTTACATATACACACATACAGTGGTGGATCCAGGATATGATCAAGGGAGGAGCTAAACCATAGTTTGCTGCTTTATCTAGTGTAAAGCAGGATTGAAGCCCATTTTATCCAGTGTATACCTGAGCCTCAAGGGGGACTATAGACCCCCTTAGATCCGTGCCTGCACCAATCCACCGCACAAGTGCGTAAATTTCAGTAGTGACAAATATATTAAAAATTTAACATGTGAAATTTCCGTTCGTTATTATTAATGACTAGCAGAATACCCGTTCTTCGCACGGGGAGAATACGTTTTATTTTGGGTATAAAGGGCACTAAAACTGTCACCAATGAACTTAGGGACCCCAAAAACTATGAACTCGACACTAGTATCAGTCATTTTCAATTACTTTTACTTGTCACCCTCCCCCTTTAGGAGTAACTAATGGAGGCTGAATTTGGATTTAAACGGCATCAGAAGTGTTATTGTTCATCACAGCAATCCCAAAAGCTATGGATTCGACACTAATATTGGTCATTGTTCGATCATCTGTATATCACACCTCTCACCTGCCCCCAGGTCGTGGCGCTGAATTTGAATTTAAACGGCATTAAAAGTGGCACTGTTCATCTCAGCAACCCCGAAAACTAAGATTGATAATTTTCAATATATATATATCCGAACTTCCTTCCTCCAAGTTGCACCTTCAAAGTGAAATGATAAAGCCCATCCTAGGCCCGAACCTCATCTATGTTGAAAATTTTTATCGAGATCGCTCTGGTTGTTCAAGAGTTGATAAATTACAAATATAGCCACTTTCATTTTATACGTATATGTAGATAATTTGTCGCACTAGAAAACAGGTATTTGTTTACATACAAAATTTTGTACTTAAAGTTTATATTAAAGTCTTTATTTGAATATTAAATAATAGCACTTATATGTCTTAGGATATGAGTATTAGTGAAATTTGCCTACTGATCTTTCTTTTAAGAAGTAATTTGGTTAAAATTAAGGAAATTTTCACCAGATCAAAGAGCACATTAAGAACTCAGTTTCACTCAAGAGCCCTACATGTTACAACAGGAACGCTTCATGATGATATGCTTGTATGTAACTGTAAAAGTTCTGTATTTAATGCACAACCTAAAATAAACTACTAAAAGGCACGTAAAGGAAATGAGTGCAGACTATTAATTTTCAAGAATAATTACAACAGTTTTATTTTCGAATGTTTCTTTTTTAAAATATTTCCAATATTGAAATTTCTGAACGTACATTTTTCACGCGTTCGGAAGAAAAAACGGTTTCATTACTAGTAAAACTAACCTAATACAAAGCTTTTTATTTTCCCAATTTTCCAATTTTTCCTGAAACAAACCGGAAAAACCGGTTTTTTACCAGCCGATTCAAAATTTCCGGAAATAGTTTTACACTAGTCTTGACTCCGTCTGATTTCTTCATGTTGGGTTTTGTAAAAGATCATGTTTACATACCACCACTTCCAACAACATTGAATGACCTGTGTGTTCGCATTACAGCTGCCATTGCTGATAATTGACCACAACGTGCTGGGAAAAAGTTCGGCAGGAAATAGACTATCAGCTTGATGTGTGCTGTGTTACGCGAGGTGCTCACATAGAACACTTGCGAATATGTTCCAAGAAAATTTCGACAATTTACTTTTCTTACACTTGTTAGCACATGTTTCATAATAACATATACTTATTAGATTTCGCACAATAAATTTCTGAAATTGGGTCCATCATTTTAACTTGTCCTGTATATAGCATTATTAATATATCATTATGTTAACCTACACACTATACAGTTGTAGTTAATACAATGCATTTAGTAGTCCTCACTATTCATTGGAACAGCAAACTTTTGTAATCTATTGCACTAACTTGGTATAAAAGACGGAATTTCTTGTGATACGTATGTCATATTTATATAAAATATCAAGTAACAAAAATATTTAATGTGATTAATATTACTATCTGCCCAATACTCATTCAGCTGCGTAATTCTATCATGATTCGTTATATACTGGATATGCAAAGAACGAACAAACATTGTCTACATTAAAACTCCTTCTTGCCTTTGCCAAAACAAAGTCTTTGATTATATCATCGAACTTTTTACTTTCTATTCACATGAGGCTGAGATTACACAACTTTGTCATAAAACAATGTTGTTCTAAATTCATTTTTTACTCTTTTTGGCCGAGGAAAGATTTTTCTCCATGGCAATTTGAAATCACCTCAGAAAGGAAATCATCATTCTTAGAATTGCTTCTATATTAGGGAATGCTGATTGGGCATTGTCACTAAATATTGCTTGATATAGATCCTGATGTGTCAGATTTTCATGTGCATGACTTTGACTATGTTTAAGATATTGATGAAAAATGTTTGACTTCTCCAACAACATTCATAGCCACATCCTCAGAATATGTTTGGTTTAAAGTATTGACTCCTTCGCAAATTTCTTCTTCTGTCGTATCTAGTTTTGTTAGGAATATAAACTTTTTTGCAGTACCATTGTATACTGATGCCCTTTGTGCCAAATTAGATTCTAATGCATCTATTACAAATGGTACAAATGCTTCGATTCTGAATTTGTCTCTTGGCTCAAGATTCTCTAAAGCATCATCTTTATCGTCATTTATAAGCTTCTTTCTAAATCTACTCCTTTCCATGTCAACATCAGGTAATTTGCTTTTTGCCTGTTTTTCAAAATGATCAAAAAGATTTCTGGAATCTAACAAAATCCGAAAGTTAAGCATACAATCTACTGCATACATCGAGACTAATTTGGAGTTTGAGTGATTGACTAACTTTGTGAAATTCATCCAGCAAATAACTCCAAATATATAACTATTAATTTACCATAAATTCCAACTCCTCCATTTTATTCAAAAAGTTTCTGGCTTGATGTCTTGTTTCATCGTTCTCTGTGATATCAATATAAAGCTGATGCAATGCAGAAATTATTTCATCATAATTGTCAAGTATTGCGTTTATGAGCCTTGTCTATGACAAACTTTTGAATTATCTTTAAAGAATTACAACAGCACCGCCGATCTACGTGTAGATGACGAAAAGAACTTACATATATTTTTGAATAATCCCCCAAAAAGTTTACTGTATCTAAACGACAGTTAATTGCTTCTCTGCCAACAAGGTTTAAGGAATGACCTGCACATAGCATACTTATTAATCTTCAATATTATTTCGTGCATACCCTTGTATTTTCATGACACATTGGCAGTTTTATCATATGACTGGCCTCGACACTTACTAAAATCACTTTTACATTAATTTGTAAGATTATCATTACCATCTTAATCTTACTTTGTCTTGTGGTTCTACCCCTCTCTCGGAAAGTTAGAAAATGCTCAATGGGGAGTCCATCTAGTGACACATACCTTACAATAGCAGTAAGCTTATCAACATGAGACAAGTCAGGAGCAGAATCTACAGATAAACTGAAGTATTCTGTATTTTTAGAATCATCAAAAATTGATTCTCTTACTTTCAATGCTATCATTTGCATAAACTCATCACGTATTTATTTTAGAAAGATAAGATGGGACACCTGATCCTTTATTTCCAATTTCGGTGCAAATTAAAGCGGGACAGGGGACCCATTAAAGCGGGACTAGAAACAAGGGCCTCACCACAAGCAGGGCTGGGAAATGGTGACTCCATTATAAGCAGGGCTGGAAAACAGGATTCTTTATAAGCAGAGTTAAGAAATAGGGCCCCATTACAAATTAGCCTCATTACTTGCTTCATAAAAGCCTAATACATAACAGTACAAAATATCGTTGTTGTATATGCGTTTTATCTTATTTGCTTTTGCTCATTATTTGGAAATTACATTACAGCCAGTTTATTTCTTTAAATTTTTTGGGCCCCAAGAGAGTGGGGCCCTAAGCTATAGCTTGTTTAGCTTATACGTAAATCCGGCACTGTTTGCACCAAGGTTTATATTTCAATAGCTATGGTCATACTGAATGTTTACTAATGCACTTGCACGAATGTTTTCCTTATAATGAGTGATTTAAAAAAAAAACAGATTTCATTTGAGTCTAGAATTTCTAACTAAAGTCCGATTTTTATGCTGTTTGTGGCAAACGATCAAGGAAGAATGGGAGATTTGGAACAATGTTTACTGGTTTAAATTCATCCGGGGTCTTTCTGGACCGTTGTGTTGTGAGTTGTGCTACTGTGAAGTATGATCAGGACAAAGTGAGAATAGTGTACTCTTTGGAGCAACGTGAGTTTTTCTTTCTTTTTTCTTTTTTTTTACAACGGAATCTGTTGTTGCTACGCAAAGGGAGCAAGAAACAAATTTACCTCATGTTCTACCCCAGACAGGAACATAACATAAATTAGAAGAATCAGGATCGCTTCTGGGTGAGACAGGGAAGCATCGGACCTCGCAAGCTGGTGTGAGAAAGATGGTCTCCAAGATGGTCTTAGATCTCCAAGAAATATCTCAGTCGTTTGTCGCAAGAAACCGGCTATAGCTATTCAACATGTGATTTGTGGGTATCTATGAATATTAACACCAACACTTAATTTGTATTCTGCAATTCCGCTTCAAAAATCCAAATTATCATTCCTATTGTAATGTAAATTGGGGAACATTTGCTGTTTTTCCTGAGGCGTGGTAGGTACTACTCCGGATGAATTTAAACAAGTAAACATAGTCTCACAAATCTCCCATCCTTCCATGATCATTTGACACAAACCGCATGTAAGTCAGACTTGAGTTAAAAATTCTAGACCCAAGTGAAATCTGTCAATTAAAAAAAAATCACCCTGAGTATCTAGCTATTATATGTTTAAAATACAGTTTTCTAAATCATTACGTTTGTAAGTTACATGGGATCTTCTTTAAAATTCCGTAAATCTGCTGCAAAGTATGGTCTTATGGTATCGTAAGTATTCTGTTTGACATAGAAAAGGCATTCGATAAAGTTCATCATGAGAACAAAATAGAAATTTCAAAACAGATATATTGTAATTAAGTTCTTATGTTCGAATAAATATTACTTTGACTCATCCATTTTTTTTACTAATTGGCTATACCTCAAGGATTAGTCTTATCTCCGTTACCATAGGTATATACTCTTCACAGTTGCCTTTTCCACTTATCAGATAATACACACTATTTTCCATTTTAGATGTTAGTACATGTACCAAGTTCCCGCATGTGGAAAATCATCAAATGTAATATAATACACTCTTGTAACTCGTTATTCGTGATTTTATTGTCTCATTTGCAAAATGTCATAGTCAATGACAACTGTAGAGTAATATCTTTCTTCCACCACGACATTGAAGTCAAGCCCACCTCAAACATTGTTTTTTTTAATCGTATTGAAGCAATCCAATTACACGTTGGTAAAATATTTCTCTCTTTTTTCCACTTCATGATAACCACATCGATACGATTAACTGATAGTGTTGTACTCTGGGCCCTTTGCACTGTGCAACTACATAGAAGTCATTTGTACACTGGTGTTTGAGAAAACCCAGGCAAAAATGTTAGTTCTATGAAATTTATACCAGAAATTTGTGGAATGACTGTACAGATATGACTGCAATTTCAGAACTGTAAAATACAAATTATTATCAATTTAATAAAAACCTGGAAAAATGTCTGATACCTCAGTTGGCAACGGTCAGGTAACGATTGCAGCCGTACTGTTGATTGTGGTATGTTAGGACAAATTCCGTACTACATGAGGATCAGTACAACGACAGTGTGCTTCTTGGTTTGATCGCAGCAGGTGCCAAGTGAACTTTGTGGTGGACAAACACCATGTGCGTGGGTTTTCTCGGGTTCTCCTGTTTCCTCCACTATTTCACTCATTTCTCATCATTACCGTCTCCTTTAACCTAGCCTGCAAAATCGTGGAACGTAAAACTTAAATATTTCATTTTAGAACGGCAGTGCAGTGAACTGAGGAGACAATGATGGTGTAAAATGGACAATCTCTTTTCTTTCCAAAGAGGGCAAATTGTTGGTTCTTGGTTTTGAGATGTAAGTATGCTGAAAGTGGTAAGTTTTCTGAGTATGTCGCGAGGGACAATGTCCTAGCTGCTAACAGCCCAAAAAAACTCACAGCAAAACCACATCAACGAAGAGAAACAGTGATCGAAAAAAAATCAGTGACAGGTTCCACCGGACATTAAAGGAAATTGTTACTTAGAACCGTACTGTGACCGCGGTGCAAGTGACGGAGGAACTAACTCAAGTAAGCACTTCCCATACCCAGTGTCGATAATGACGTTCCGCTGCGAGTTACGTGACATGAATGTACAAGGTCAAGTTGCACGTTTGAAACTGATGATAAGGTTCAGTGGTTCAACCATTTGTAAGGTTCAACGGTTTAACCGTTCGTAAGGTTCAACGGTTCAACCGTTCGTAAGAAATAAGGCATATAAGAGGAAAGCCTTAATGTGCTACAATTGGAATCTCTATGCGTTGTTGAATGGTATCAAACATGCATTGAAGAGTTTCAAAAGAATGTAACGTTGCTATAAACCTGAAAATAACTTCTGATATACATGAAAGAGAAAAATACTTTATGAGTACGTTAGAGATACAATTAAAATATGACTGCGCAGTTCAATAAATTGTCTATAGCTTTTAAGCCTATCACTAGATTTGAAGAAAAACCATCAGAACGTAAGACAAGCGTAAAATTAACAGCAAAAAGATAAGAAATATTTTAGAGAAACTCAAAAGCTTAATGAAACTTTTTTTTTTTACTATGGCAAATGAATTTCGTTCTTTTCTTAGTATTCCGGAATTACTCACTTCTTACACACAACATTTGATTTTGCAACTTTGCATTACTTAGAAGGAAGTTATTCAATTGAAATTTTCTTATCTCTTCACTTGCAAAGGTCTCTCTCTCTCTTTTTTTTCCTTTTTGGTTCTTATCTCTCTTGTTCGTCTTCCAAATAACTGTTTTCGTTTCTAACAAGTATCAATTAAACTCTTCAAAGGAAGTTTCTCACTCCGTGAAACGCAAATATTGTTGAAACTCAAACTCGTATTAAACTTCTTGAACAAGAAGATTGTCAATAACCTTTCCTTTCCTTCAACGTTTTAACAAACAACTTTCAAAGTTTGCGTTTTCACAATCTTAATGTTTCTATCTTTAAAACATTCTTGTTATTCATCTTGTTTGCATTTTATCATTACTTTCTTTTATCTTTTTGGCATGAATTTACCTTTGCTTTTTTGTTATTTTCTTTGTTACTTAAAAGTCTTTAGTAAAGAGAGAAGGATAATCATATTCTTAAGAATTTAGACAGAACTGTTGTTAAGTAAAGATATCTCAAAAGCACACTCCTTATTAACTGATTTTCCTATTGAAACTAGGGCTTTCTTAGATTAAAACTGCAGAAACAAGAATTTTAAAGTAATATTTGACTCTTAGATTATATCTGTTTCCTCGAATTATCTCATATTTCCCTTTAATGAGAAGGATTAATTTAATTATCACATTAAATTTTCGAATTATGTTATATCGAAAGTCTTAGAGAATTGCTATATTCTTATGTCTATCTGTTGATAAGTGTTCGGGCAGAAACGATAAGCGGTCTCAGAAATACCGGGAAGTTGATTGATTTTTCATATGGATTGAGTGCCAGGAGAACAGGTTCCATCTTCTGTCTTAATCGTCTATGCAAACCGGAAATTCTTGAATTCTACCATTTCTGGTTTCAAGGTTAATCACAATAGTGTACAAGATAGGAAGATTTAAAAAAAAAAATCGATTCACCTTTACAAAAATAGGTTCGAAATGGGTCTTACTCTGTACTAAAACCGATAGTGGGAGGAACAGTACTCGTCACTAACCTAATGGAATAAACAGATAAGAATCCCCATAATTGGATTCGAGCTTAACATTACTCTGCCTTCTATTTGTCTTAGAAGGTAATTTCTCTTTGGAAATTCTAGAAGCGAGATATTCCTGATGATTTTTCAATAGGGTTATTCCGAAAATGGCTCAGGAGATTTTGTTCTTATTTCATTAATAATAAAAAGAAGATTTAATGTTACCGAAATGAGAATGCTACACTGGGTCTGTGGGATAACAATAATAATAATAATTAAAGGACAAGGATAAATCTTATTCTTGTTTCCGAACTTAAATATAAGTAAAACCACGTTAAGAACAAGTAATAAAGAACCAAAGTCTACCTGATGGATAACAATAAGAAATGATCAGGGGCTTTGGAATCGGGGAGCAGCTGCCTCCGCTGAAACTTTCGTGGGTGGGCTAGTGATGGGTAAATTCCGGGAAGATATTTTTCGGGAATATTCCCTGTTAATATTCCCGGGAAGATTCCCAAAATGGGAATTTTTCCGGGAATTTATGTACAATCACAAAGAAAATTACATTCTATTACTATGTTATGATTTCAAAGTCAAATTCGTTTTTTTATCACAGTATATTATTACAGTTGTCCCCAGAGGATTCTTTAAAATGTATATTCTGAACGGTACTAGGTTACTTTATTATTATTATTATTATTATTATTATTATTATTATTATTATTATTATTATTATTATTAGTGGTAGTAGTAGTAGTAGTAGTAGTAGTAGTAGTAGTAGTAGTAGTATTTTGAGTATAACACATTAGTATTAAGAATTTCAAAAGAATACACTGTACAATAACTTAATAAGAAAAATGGATGGTTGATTGGAAGTTTAGTGTTCCACTCAGCACCGTCGCTATATAAGATGTATATCTGCAACTTAACATAGGACGACAACTCTCACCAGGAATCGAATCAAGGTCTCCCACACTGAAGATGCGCACGCTAAACATATAGCCTTGCAAGAGCTCGTTTTCCAGGTACTTCTTGAGAACTGCATCGTTATATTTTAATTACTGGAAGGACAACCACGTTGCAAGCTCAATTTGGAAATGCTGCTGAAATGGCAACAAGAAATACAATATGCATTCATGTGCGGTGAACCTTGTCCAAAGCGACCAACAACTACTGACACTGCAACCTCTATCATTATTCATCCATTTTTATGGTTTTTAATTTTCATTTCGATTTCGATAAGATTCTCTTAAATCGACCTTTTTTGTGTATTGTTTTCACAAATTTTTTGTTAGGAAGCCATTTACGTATTTAAAATACATGATTCAATACTTTTCAAGACAAATTGTGAGAACTTGTAGCCTTCACTTTACTTGTCTCTTCTAAATTCAAATGTATGGTATGCAATGTAAAAATATTAAAATTTTGACTGGAGAAATGCAAATAAATAGCTTCGTGTTTATATCAAGAACCGTTATGTGTGCTGCGCCTCGAAGAACCGTTATGTGACAATGCCGTGCAAATAAACAAAGTTGCCAGGTAACATCTCTTATAATGTTTTAAATGAATATTCAACTCTTTCACCACAACAATGAAAAAATAATAGATCGGCTACAAGTTATAATCACGTAAGTATTGATTTTCTATGTGCTTATAAAGGCGCAGAAATAAACCGACATGTGCTACGTAAATACAAAAATAGTAATATAATTTTATTCTAAGGATGGAATTTGTGCCAGAGTTCTAGATTTTTACGAAGACAGCAATGAAACTTCCAATGTAATTGCAGATCGCATATTAACTTTTCTTTTAAAAGCAACAATTTGGATATCAGAAATTATGTTCTCGGTACTTAGTCCGATCTTCATCCTTAATGTCCCCTACAACTATTTAAGATTTAAAAAAACTTTTTCCATAATAGAAGTTGCGTTTCTTCGCTGAATTGCTAAACTAAGTCTGTATTAAAAATTGTTTGCTCCGCGGATCTCCTGTTTTCGCAACCAGCTGTGAACCAATTTGTTTCACTAGATTCTTTGCCTCTTTGCTGAAAACACCCAATGTTTCAACAGTAAAGGGAATGAAAATATGGTCCTCTTTTTAAACATGTATATTTTAAATGTTTTCGTCTGCACGCTATCTCTGCCGCACTTCCAGCTTCCTTAGATGTTGATACGATATGAGAAGCTGAAAAAGTGTCAACACAAGTGATATCCCATATTAGACATTGCTCTTTTTCCCAGAAGATTAACGTGATGCCACCTGGTCTTTCCCCATTATCCCTTGATAAACCAGATGGTTCCAAATTGAGGGCACTTCTATACTGGCCAAAGCACGCGTTAGGATATCATTTAACTCAACGTGTCGGGACACTCTGCCTGCGCTTTTGGAACAGCTCAATGGATGCAAACATTTTTCATTGACCTGCTCCCGACAAATGCATGTAAATTTTCTACACATGTTCATGCCAAGGCGTAGAGCAGTACAAAGACGAAAAGAATTGTTATCCATGAGAGTTCCAATATTCCTCGATGGAATTGATTGCAACCATGCACCAGAACATAGCCGTCTTTAGGAAGGCCCAGCCATAGAAACTTGGCAACGCAGCGCGAACGTCCTGTCGGACGTAACATTTGCCTTTCAGTAAATGGCGAAATTCGCAAGCTGTCAGTAAAACGCATTGGTATTTTGATGCTGTAAAGTGTCACATTTATGGAAATTAGAGGACAGAATGCCACATCAATGGAATATACAGGTACCTAAGTGTCGAAATAATTATACCAAAACAATTAAGGAGGAAGAATATGTAAAGAGTTTCCGATTTCCAAAATGTTTCACTCTCAAGTAAATTATTGGATGATTATTACGAATTTGTAAATGTAAAGATGATATTAATAATTTGTTTCTTGAGATTCTTAACAAAGACTATTTGAACAGTTACGTTAGATCAGGGTTGCTCAACCTAGGGGTCGCGAAGATAAGCGGATGAGATAAATATAATTAGAATCTAATGGGAAAATATTATTTTGAATTTTGTTCTGATAGGCATATTTTAATTTTTATATATTTTGCTAAGAACATCTAAAATAGGTCTACTAGACAGTTTCAACAGGTGCAGAATTGTTTAAAAAATCATTTAAATGAAAGAAGTATGATATGAAACTAATGAGAAGTATTTTCTGGTATTCAATTTGAAATACCAGAAAAATGACAATTGCAACAATACCTGCATATTGAAATACAATTAAAATTGAAAGTTAATTAGATACCTGAGCATGGTGTGATTTCATTAGTACGGCAATGTCCGATTTATTGTTCGTGACGCACACTATCCAGTCAACTTATTTAACAACTGTCCAAGCTTTTTTAACCAAAATTGAAATCACTATTTTTTTTTAAATCATATGACTCAAAATTAAGGGATTTATGAAGATTTAAAATTTTTAAACGGCCTCCATTTTGAAACAGTATAATGAATCGGATTCGATTTTTGTAATATGAATGACCTGACCAAATTGATTTTAATCCATTCGCTTTTAGGAAAGTTAATGTATCCACTATATACAAGAAATGAATTCTACTGTTATAGAAATAGGTGGATATCGTGATATCTCCGCAGTAGGCATATTAAAAATCCCACATTAGGTTATTATAAACCAGACATTACAAGAGAGTCGCTGGAAAAAGCATGTGATAAAATAGGGTCGTGATAGGAGTTAGGTTGAGAACCACTGCGTTAGATACTGCTGCGTTTCTGTACTTATGTGGCTATGTGTATGCATCACACACTTAACTGTAATGCATATAATGATATTTTGATACACAAAGAGGAATCAAAAGATGAATATTTCACTAACATAAATCGGGGCAAATTGTCGGTACCATCAAATTTTATTGTAAGAGTATCCAAACATGTATTTTCCATTATGCAGATGTTAATATCTAAAGAATATGAAAACAAGTTCGTTTCAAACAATATTCAGAAATTAATCTTGAATCACGTAAGTGTCAGCAGCGTAGCGTAAGGGAACGCCTGTATGCCCGGCATCCCCTGTTTAATAAAAAGTACGTATTTCATTATATTTATAAATTGTTTGCTTATAATTACCACAATTATTTCCATTGCAATTTTCTGGATGCGCTCTCTCGCTTTACTTTGGCAAGCGAAACCTACGCATGCGCATCACTCAGATGCACATTTTCTGTCTTTCCTCTTGTTGTATGCTATGTTCCTTGGGCATCCAGGCCTACTGCAAGCATCGGGGTTTTCGTCTGATTTCTGTCGAATGCGCATGCCCAACTACTTCTTTTCCTACTTCCCGTAATCCCTTGCAACCCAACATTTGCTTTAGATATAAGCTGGCGTATGCTCAAGTACTGCCAACTCTATATATTTTGAACTAAGCTATGGTTTCTATATAGAACGTACGAGCGCTGTCAAGGAAATAGAACAAAACATAAATAGTTAGTTCAACGCCATTATGAAGCATGTCGCTTATGTAAGTGATAGTATAAAAATAGTTATGCTTTAATCGTAATTAAATGCATCGTAATTGTAATCGTAATTAAAGGCAAACTAATAATCTACATCATAAATACATATCATTCCCAGGGTGTAGCCAGATACTCTTTGAGAGGACTCACATACACAAGCATAACTAATTCTGTAGAATCACGGTCACCGATCTGGTAGACCACCCTTCACAAAGTTTACTTGGGCTCTTACGTATCTGGATATCAAACAATGAAGTAGATACACAGAAATAGGTCCCGAGAGTTGCTTTAAGTGCTTGCTATTTGTATCTTCCAATGATATACACACTCAGGCCCATATTCACGAACGGGCACCTGAGGTCCGGACCCAAGATGACAAATTTCTAGGGGTGACATTAAAAATAATAATAATAATAAAACGAGATTGAAGTACGGTATGCAGAGAAAGAAGCTGCCCACGAGAGAGAAATAAAGGGGATTTTACTGAAAACAATATTCATACAAAAGTGGAGCCGGTTTTTCTCGTCACAAAGCTAGTGGCAGAAAAGGAGCTGAGACAATGCTTATTGGCGTGTAACGTAATCTATGCATTTGCTTCTGTATGCCCTACCAGGCGTGCAATTAGGGGAGCCTGGCCTCCTAATTATTAAGAGTAGTTATTGATAAAAGAGATCCAGAATTGTGACGATTGGACCCCCTGGCATATTTGTGCCTCTCTCCTAAACTGTAATGGCTGGTTGCGGGCCTTAATGAGCAGACAGCCTATTAATCTTCTATTTGTGTTGTGTAATCGTATGGGATGGTTGCAAATTATGCCGTGCTAAATATAAAGCTTCTGCAAATTGTTTAATGAACATAGCTTTACAATCCTTTTTTGTGATAAATTATTGGCTCACCTCTACCTGGCTATGCCCTTGCGTTCTGTACTAGATTTATGCTTTTGATTAGCAACATTGATCATTGGTGGTCAAGAAAAATTGGCGGTATAAAGTTGCTTTTGCGTTGTGATTTGAAATTGAATATTTGTTTTATTGTTTTAATGTAGTATGAAGAAAATTGCATTTATAACTAAGAGACAAAGCTGTGGAAAATGTTCGGCTGCTACAAGGTATACTATCTTACTAACTTTTAGCAAATGATGACTACGATAACAGTACCAGACACAAATTTAATTGATTTTTTGTAAACAACTACCACATCTCGGTTGACTTACGAGCAGCGCTGCTCTCTGAAAGGGAGATGACCTACCCCAAAGCTTTCCATAAAAACGACAACTAGTAGTCAGTCGCGAATATTTCAGTCTTCGTGGTATGATGATAGGTTTTCTTGGCTTTCTGGGTGTTCTGTAGGGAATAAAATGTTATGTCTCGTCTGCATTATGTTTGGGGCAAAGGATTCGGAGTGGTGTTCAAACGGTATTTCTGATTTGGGTAATTTCGTGAAGAAAGCTATAAAACATGAGTCATCGAAACAACATTTGCTGCACAGTGAATCTTTTCACTTGTTAAGGAGAATACACATTGCATATGTATTGCATTGTATTGTATTATATCAGACAAGTGACTAACTTTGGCATCCACATTTCGGAATACTACGCTACGCTACTGGTAAGTGTATTAGGGATAAGCAGAGAAAATGACATACTTCATTGTTTGAATAATATTGTAAATCCAGCCAGCATAACAGTGAAAAATTGGTAAGAAACATAATTTCTATTATGAGTACTATTATTTTGTATAACTATTCAAAATTAATGAAGCAAACTGTTGTAAAAGAAAGGAATAGAAGGAACTTTGACATCCTTTCAGCATGAGAACAATCTTTCATAGACCTACAGTTCTGACAATTCTGTCAAATTTATATAAATGTATTGTGTATGTATTATCTACAATATTTTGAACATGGGCGCCCGAAGAAATTTTTTTAGGAGGGCATCTCCCTGATTGCTATATTACGTTGGTATTATAATATACCTATACATTTTCGTAAGCCAGGGAGGAACGGGTTCCCTGGCTCCACCTTCGGGCACCCATATTTATGAATACTTATGTAAATGTGTATAAAACTAGAATAGAAATTTATATATATATATACATATATATATATATATATATATATATATATATATATATATATATATATATATATATATATATATATATATATATATATATATATATATCATCGTCACTCCATACAGATATCCTCAGTGCTGAAAAGGACACTGAACTCCAATTCATTTGTCAATTTAGTGATACAGTATTAAGCTTATCCTGTGGTTCGTTTACCCTTTCTTGCGTTTCCTTACATCTTTCAATATATTTTGTAATCTTCTTTTATGAGTAGGCCTACTTGTAACTTTATAAATGGATTTTATATTATCCTAGTTAGATTGTTGTCATGATCCTTGTATTTTAAACATATTTTACTAATTATATTGTATTAGTCAATTACTCTTTGATTACTTTTTATTAACTTAAGTAGACATCGCTATATTAGTCGCTTGCTTATTTCATTCAACAAGAATATTCCATTTGTTTGTTGGACTAAACAATAAAAAAAAAGTTGACAAAAAGAAGTGAAAAAGAAAAAAGAAAACAACCTGCAGAAAAAGGTTTGTCCCCGTGTTGCGCTCGATGGACGTCGAATGGTGTGGGGAACAGCGTTACCACACCGAAGGCCGGGGCCTTCCTAGAGATAGCTATGACCAGATTCTTTCTCTTGTAATGCCTTAAAGCCAGCTATATCAAATACATTATCAAGACTAACTCTTGTTCAATAATTGATTTTAAGATTATTTTGTCCCAGCTTTTCTGTACTTCCAATGTGAATGGTATGTCATTTCCAAATAAGAACTTTCATACGTCAATTGGCTCTGTCAAGTGATGAATGATCACATCATCAACAGGAATGCTAAGGATGTTGGAGATGAGTGGTCTCACCCTATAAGAAGAGGAAACAAAAGCTGGAGGACTGAGCTCTGAGACTCTGCGGATGTTCAAACCTCCGACTTGAATTGGAAGACTAGCACATACACACGTGAAAGATATATGAAGAAAACCACAAACTCACCAAGTTTGTACATCCTCTACAAATGTTTAGTATGTGCCCCATTGGTGACACAACACATGTCCAGACGATACTCGAACTGATTCCATACATTTTGTAGCATAGTCCTGTCAATTCTCTGCACTGCAGCATTGATGCGTTCTTTGAGCTCGACTAAGGATTGCGGTAGTGGGGGTGTGTAAACAAGTTCCTTAACGTAAACCCACAGGAAGAAGTCGCATGGCGTTAAATCAGGAGATCTGGGAGGGCAGGGAAACAAAGCTAGGTCATTCTCACCAATACGCCCAATCCAGCGATGCGAAAGTTCATCGTTTAGATAGTCAGGAACTGGGATGTGCAAATGAGGGGGTGCCAAACTCTGCACAATAAAACTTGGTGAGTTTGTGGTTCTTTTCATACATCTTTTATGTGTGTAAGTGTAATACTTTTGAAAATATAACCTTTTAAAAAGCGAATGAATCATTCATGCTGACCCTATACGATAACATTTCTTCCTATATATGTATTGTCTTCATCGTGTATGCAGTTCGTTTTAAGATACTATTTGGTAGTAGCCTCTATAAATTGATTACTTTCTTTCTTTCTTTTTTCTTTCGTAACGTCTGCTCAAATTGACAATTTAAAGAATTTAAAGTATATATAAAATATTAATGAAGTATTTAATATATATATAAAATTCGGGACAACAACAAACGACTAAGTGTGAAATTTCAGTTCTATAATCTAAAAGTTTATTTTAAAGTTGTTATTTCTATGCAGTTCCGTTAGTCTTCTTTATATATATTTTTCATTCATGATTTTTTTATTTTATTTATTTTTCTTTTGTCATTAAGTCTCTAGACATTCATTCTTTTCGACCGGATATTTAATCTTTCTGTTTCTTTAATCTATCTTTGTTTCTTTCTCTTGTCCTTCCCTTTAGTTGCGTTCTATTATTCTTTGTCTTCCGCTACACTTTCTTTTCTTTTCGTTTACTTTCGTTTTTCCTTTATTTACTTTCTTTTCTTTTTCATTTGTTTTCTATTCTTTTTATCAACTTTCTTTTCTTTTTTATATTCTCCTATGTGTTTTTCCTACATAAAAGATTAGGAAGTACCTTTAAAAGGAAAGCGAGAAAGGTAAAACAAAAAATGAACAAAAGGCTATAGGCAAAGTTGCCTCATCACAAAAACAATTGAATCAAGCGCTTCGCATATAACACAATCTCTGGAGATGCGTCTTCATTGCACGCTGTAAGCATGTAAAAAGAAAACACCATGGCTTTTTAAGAAGAGAAATTTCTCTAAAGGAAATAAAAAGAATCAGAGGAGGGGTGAAAGAAAATGTTTAGTAGGAAGGAATCCTTTTTCTTGGTTGCAGTTTGCGTAATGCTAGCAGCTAGCTACCTAAAATTAGAAAGAAAAAATAATTAAGTTTTCTGAACTCTCAGAAATTTGAAACTTAGGAAATAGTGTCTTTCTTCTATTTCCGTCTCTAATGTTAGTATTAATATACATAAAAGGTAGCGCTTATAGTCATTTGTATCTTTTCCAAGGTACATTTCCCTTCTTTTGTATTTATTTTTTAATCTTTTTTTGCCGAATAGTAACCTAAAACATTTGCTTTTCCCGCTTTGTATTTTGTATTAAACAATTGGATGATCTATTTTTAGTCTTTTGCCTATGCTCAAATATTCTTGTGTCTATGTGGACAAACATACACTATGTGATCAAAAGTATCCGGACACCTGGCTGAAAATGACTTACAAGTTCGTGGCGCCCTCCATCGATACTGCTGGAATTCAATATGGTTTTGGCCTATCCTTAGCCTTGATGACAGCTTCCACTCTCAGCAGGCATACTTTCAATCAGGTGCTGGAAGATTTCTTGCGGAATGGCAGCCCATTCTTCTCGCAGTGCTGAACTGAGGAGAGATATCGATGTAGGTCTGTGAGACCTGGCACGAAGACGGCGTTTCGAAACATCCCAAAGGTGTTCTATAGGATTCAAGTCAGGACTCTGTACAGGCCAGTCCGTTACAGGGATGTTATGGTCGTGCAACTACTTCCCCACAGGCCGTGCAGTATGAACAGGTACTCGATCGTGTTGAAAGATGCAATCGCCTTCCCCGAATTGCTCTTCAACAGTGGGAAGTAAGATGCTTAAAACATCAATGTAGGCCTGCGTTGTGAGATTGCCACGCAAAACAACAAGGGGTACAAGCCCCCTCCAAGAAAAACACAACCAGACCATAACACCACCACCTCCGAATTTTACTGTTGGCATTACACACTGACAGATGAGGTTCACCGGGCATTCGCCATATCCACACCCTGCCATCGGATCGCCACATTGTGTACCGTGATTCGTCACTCCACACAACGTTTTTCCACTGTTCAATCGTTCAATGTATACGCTCCTTACACCAAGCGAGGCGTCGTTTGGCATTTACCTCCGTAATGTGTGGCTTATGAGCAGCCGCTGGACCATGAATTCCCAAGTTTTCTCACTTCACGCCTAACTGTCATAGTACTTGGAGTGGATCCAGATACAGTTTGGAATTCCTGTGTGATGGTCTGGATAGATGTCTGCCTATTACACTTTACGACCCTCTCCAACTGTCGGTGGTCTCTGTCAGTCAAAGACGAGATCGGCCTGTACGCTTTTGTGCTGTACGTGTCCCTTCACGTTTCCACTTCACTATCACATCAGACACAGTGAACCTAGGGATGTTTAGGAGTGCGGAAATCTTGCGTACAGACTTCTGATATAAGTGACACCCAATCGCCTGACCACGTTCGAAGTCCGTGAGTTCCACGGAGCGCCCCATTCTGCTTTCTCACGATTTCTAATGACTGCTGAGGTTGCTGATAATAAGTACCTGGCAGCACAATGCACCTAATATGAAAAACGTATGTTTTGGGGGTGTTCGAATACTTTTGATCACATAGTGTATAATGACAAATCGTTTCCTTTGTTAAAATCACTTGTACTTAGGATGTAGTAATAGGACACTTTAAGTATAAATTCTACAATACCATTGCCGTATAAAAAGGAATGTCCAAACTTGAGACATACGCTGACCGCCAGAATATTATGACCACCTATCTATCATCTGGTATGATAGGTATGGTAGTTCACCTTTTGATTGCAGGGCAGCGGTAATGTGAACTTGCAATGAGACCTTAAGAAGTAATAAGACCTTTGTAGTTGATGAAAGTATGGCGCATAATATCTGCACAGACAACTCACTTAATTCCTGCAAATTCAGTGGAAGGATCGATTAAGTCGGATCTAACGTTCGACATCCGAAAGATGTTCGATCAATTGGGTTAAGATTGGGTGAGTTTTGGACACCTTTCCAGCAATTGATGTTTGTCACTGTGCTCCTTTTACAACTGCAGAACAGTAAAGGCTTTGTGACAAGGAGCGTTGTACTTCTTAAACATGACAATCCCAGCTGAAAATAAGTATGATCAAAATGAATAAATGTACGTGATCAGCAATGATCTGCTGGCTCGTAGCAAGGAGCTGTCATGACGCCATCCACACGCACTACCGGGCCTATGAATAACCAAGTGAAAATTACCCAGAACATTATAGAGCCACCACTGGCCTGTTGTTATCGTATAGTACAGTCCCGAGCAACTGTTCCCTTGAAAGACGACGTATTCTAATCCGGTCATCGAAGTGATGAAGGCAGCATTGTAATTCATCAGACCATACATCATTGTACCATTGCTCTGTGGTCGAATGACAACGCTACGCGCCCACACCAGTCGATATCGATGATGCTTTTTTGTTAACATTGATACATGTGCTGGTCGACGGCTCCGGAGGTCCATATCTAACCGTGAACAGTAAACTGTGTGCTGAGACATACTCGTGCTCTGTTCATTATTAAAGTCTGCTGTTAATTGTGCCACAGTTTTCACCCTATCTCGTTGTAATAACCTCGATAGTCCACGACGTCCATCTTTTAATGAGGTGTGGTCGCCCCATGTCTTGTAGCTTGGTGCTAGTCTCAGTCGTTTTAATATATTTGGAAGACAATAACCACGGCAGCTCCTGAACACCCAAGTAAAGTAGCTTCCGAGATAATCGTTTCCAGCTGTATGCAGTCATCACAATGTGACCCTATCAAAATCTTATATATATATATATATATATATATATATATATATATATATATATATATATATATATATATATATATATATATATATCACATCACTGGCCTTCGCCATTCTACGCACAAGCATCACGTTAATTGTTTAAATGAGATCCCTGTCACCGTCTGATAAGCAGTTCTTCTATATTTCGTTCTTCTTACGTCAGCCCAACGCCTTCGTTCAAAAAGGATCGGGTGCTCATAATGTTTTGGCTGGTCAGTGTATATGAAACGGTAGGTCTTATTGAAATGAACAAAATACTCATATATAGGTGGTGTATAAATTTTTCATGTTTAGTTTTCGGAAAATCGAGAAAATGGACTTTTTTTAAAAAAATGGTAGCTCTCCTGGACAATAACTATTCTGCACATTAGGATGAACCTGAAGTATGTTCTCCTTACGCTTTTTGTTAAGGTTGGTGTAAAGGGACAAGTTTTGTCAATAGATGTCACTACAGTCTTCGTATCTCTCTCATGTATTTTTTACCTTTCACGAAAGTTTACAATTTCTCTTTCAAATTTCAACCTAGAGACTTGAAACTTTTAGAGAAGGAACTCCATAACCTATCGAAGGCAACAATCTGTGCCTATTTCTTATTTAGAATTTTCTTCGTTGTTGAAAGAGTTATATTGTTAAAGATTTGGATATCCCTTTCAACAATTAAGCCATTTCAACAATGATGAGAATTCTAAATTAAAAAATCGGCACGGATTGTTGTCTTCGTTAGGTTATCAAGTTCCTTCTCCAAAACTTTGAAGTCTCTAGGTTGAAATTTGTAAGAGAAATCGTGAATTTTCGTGAAAGGTAAAGAATACATGAGAGATACTAAGATTGTAGTGACATCTATTGGCAAAACTTGTGCTTTTAAATTAATCTTAAGAGACTAGCAAAACGACACTACACATTATGGTTAAAGACATACAGCCCAAAATTATGGTTAACTTTCAAACTAGACTTCAGTTTTTAAAACTATTATATTGTCCAAAAATGACTCACAAATAAGTCAATCAATGACTTAAAGATTTAAAGATAAAAGACATACATGAAGGTGAATTCTCATACTTATTTTTCGATAAAATTGAGGAAAAATCATTTTAATGGTTCTAAAATATGTATCATTCGTAGGCAATGTCTGCAGAAATACATTAGTTATTTATGTACACGTCCTGCATATTTAAAAAAAATATTACTCAAAATTAGATTTTTTTATTGTTGATTATTTTCTTCTAGTGATGACACACATACTCCTAATACTAAATTCCAGTCTGTAAAACGGTGACACACTCTTTACAGTGATTCACATTCCCTTCACAATGTCCTAGGAATGGGGAAAAACCGGAAACCGGTTTCTATAAAAACCGAAATCCGAAAACCGACATTTCGGTTTTCTCCAAAACCGGTTCGATTTTTTCAGCGAAACCGATTTCTGTTGTTTTTCAAAACCGGTTCGGTTTTCGCTTAAACTGGTTTCGGTGAAACCTTTTGGAAAACACATAAAACTATTTCTGTTGAAAAGGGAAAGAAGGAAAAAGAAAAAGAGAAAGAAACAAACAAAAGGAGGGTGGGAACCCTGTATCGTGCATGGAATAAGTCGTGAGTGGGAACCCTTCACCCCTGGTGGGGGAATATTCATGAA
The DNA here is from genome assembly GCF_964235325.1 of Thermobia domestica. Classification (NCBI taxonomy): domain Eukaryota; kingdom Metazoa; phylum Arthropoda; class Insecta; order Zygentoma; family Lepismatidae; genus Thermobia; species Thermobia domestica. The sequence goes on from NC_137471.1 coordinate 47,513,530, forward strand.
GCTATCAGCTTATGTCTAATTATATATATATATATATTTCATTTCTTACTTTCGAACCTACAAGGTTCGACCAAAATGAAGACTTTTATATCGGACTTCCGAAGAAAAGTAAAATAAATAAATACATGACCGTGTTTATTACATATGGAATTCCCAGTCACGGCCCCCTTTTCAGTTTTATTAAAATAGAAGGAGAAGTAAAGAAGAGAAGAGGAAGTTGGGATAGGAAGAGAGGAAAAAGAGGGAAAGTAAGAAGATGAGAAAAGAGGGAAACTGTTACTGGATATTTTTGAGAAATGTGGTAAAGGAAAGTGAATAATTATCGAATTGGGATCATTTCCAATAGCTATCCCAATAGCTATTTGGTATTAAGGTGATCAAAGTTAGACACATGTTAACCCATACCTCTCAGACCTAGATCCATTTAACCCCAACTACCGAATTATCCCAATCTAGCTCTGAGATAGCTGAGAAAGTTTAATTTAACAGTTTATTCAATATTTCAGAAAGTTCTCGACTAGTATCCAATACTTGAAGGATAAATGATGAAGTAGATGGAATGCTAGAATCGACCGCAGAAAAAAAAATCAGAGTAACGTATATTTGTCGAAGATTTTGACTCTCGAAGTTCTCCAATGATGATCGTTCGTTCAGGTTACTTCGGTCTTTTTTGTTTCCTTTATAGAGCCAACTTAAATTAAGTTAGTATTGACTTTCAACGACTTTAATTGCCAACTACCATTAATTATAGTAAGTCACACATATATGTCAAAAGAATTGGTGCACTTAATACTAAATCTACATTTCACTCACACTCACATTCATACAGGACAATGTATACTTCAGGTTGCATTTAGTTGAATTAAACTAACCTAACTACATTTCTATAAACATTTATTACATTTCAAGAAAACTTAATTCGACATTACAGGAGAAATTTCGATACACGAAAAGAAAATAATACTAGTAATAACAATATGCTTTATAGACATGCATAGAAATTTGTTACTTTTCAATATCTAATAACACATTTCTCTTTGTAGCAATATTAAAAGTTGAATTACGTAAAAAAAATCGACAAAACGAAAGACGAAGAGAGAAAAAAATCAAAGGTCAACGTTGAACATATTTGAAATTCAGTACAAAGAATACATATCAATGTGAAAGAGGAAAGAAAAAAATATAATTGGTTAATCATTTTTCTTAAAAAAAACTTTGCTGGCATTTTTATTCAGTCTCTGAGTCCTTTTCTCACGTCGATAATAACTCCTTTATCAACTCTCTTTATACACTGTGATTGGTGTCCATGAGAGTATTTAATCGTTTGTCTTAACTACCGACAAAAAAAAATTAGTTTCTTCATATTATATATATTTTCCATTTCGTCACTTGACGCACTTGGCATAAACATTCAAAATTTATTAAGATTTAAAAAAAAATATCGAATCCAGTCCCAGACATTGGGAACATATTTCCATTATATGACACTTCCACAGAGCTGGGTCTCCAGATCCATCCCAGGTCCTGTATTCATATCACTAAATTATTAACCACATTTCAGTTCATCGAATTTTTTCTTGGTCTAGATCGTGTAGACAAAAGATTCTAGTCACTGAACTGACGAATGACAAATAGTTAGGTTTCCGATCGTAGGGGAAGGATTTGGGGCACACTGTTTCATAGTTTACTGATTTCACTATTGTTTTACAAAATAACTTTAGATACGGATTAGGGTTTTTTTACGACCTGCTACTTGTTCTATTTACATGCAATATTTAACATAGTATTAAACTTTAATAGTTACGAACATTTCTAACAAATCAGTAAGGTGTCATTTATTACAAATTACGCGGTAATACTTTACAAACACAAATAGTTGGTCAAATATCGGGTGTCAAAATCTATGGCAACCTAAAACAACCAGGGTAAATATCGAGCCCTTACATGCATATTCGCTTATATATATTCATATTACTCAATATAATAAATTTTATTCTAATATCAATCTTAGTATTTCGTCGACACTTAATTCTATACATAATCTTTTCATATTCAGTAAGCATTCACACTTTCTTGGCTCAAAATAAACAAAAAAAAACCCTGACAAACAAAAATCTTTTTCTTTTAATAAGGTTGCAATATTGCAATGCATATATAAACCCGATAATCAATAAAATTTCAATTTTATTAAGATCCGCGTATAGAGAAATGGTTGGTATTATTTAATAAGTCGACACAAAAGTGGAAATACAGCAAATATAGCAGGCACGTAAATTTCCAAACTATGTAAGCACACATATATAAATGTATATACAGAGAAGGAAAGAAAGAAAAAATCAAGATTATTTAAAATTAGTGGGCCCAAACTACTAATGCATACACACCATATAACCAATCAATAGAAAGAAACCAGAAATCAGTAATCAAAGGATATAGTTTGTACGATCGATGAACAACAATTAAGTTTCTGGGAATCTGAAATCGTAGTGTACCTTCTCGTCAGTCCCTCCCATGGTGGATTGAGTATCGTGAAAAACGGTAGTAAATTGTTCTGAAATATCGGGAAATACCTCCGCGAATTGTATTCCTCGATGTCTCAGTTAATACATACGATCGAAATAAGTGATGTGAACATTGTATGCTTTCATGAGTTTCAAAAACCGGGGGAGGGAAAGGTTGAAAAAAATCTTGAAGTAAGAAGGAAGAAAGAGACAAGATAGAGAAAGCGGCGCCAACGAAAGGAGGAAGATTGAGGTACTAGTTACTACACAGACGAGTGATCGAATTTAAATATATAACAACTCACAGCCAAAAATATTCACATATGCCGAAAGAGGGCGGTTTACTTAAATACGTAAACTCGGGGGCGTCCTGCTGCCAAGGATGCAAGTCTCTGTCCATCAGATCCCAATCCCACAAGAGTTTGCTTGTAAGATTGAAATCTGAGCCCCGTATCCGGCCCAGACCAGCAGGATAAAAGGAGAGGGGAAAGGGACCAGGTAACTGTGTCCCCAATTTTGAAATCTCTAAAAAAATATTCGACCCCTCAGAAGACCTAAGGAGGTTCAAGGACAGTAAAGAAACTAGAGTAAAAGTAATAGCTAAGATATCCCTAACTAGTAATTTGCCAAAATTAAAAAAAAAAATAAACTGAATTTTGGATCGGTGATTTCAGTGACTAAACATCACCGATGGCTACCCTGCGCAGACAGGCCAAGATCTGGGATGTCGTTAATTTCCATCATCTAATTAAACTAAGAAAAGAAGCGAAAATACTTAACAGGGTCAGGGGTCTACATCCGGGTACGCAATGGACATATTTTTTTTAGTAGCGGTTGATTTAATCGGATAGCCCGATCTGATCTTTTAGCTGTATGAACACTACATAGCAAATAAGGTAAGCAACGAAGAAAAAAATCTCGAAAAGTCAATGAATGTTAAAGGTACAAATGACCAAACCTGTACTTTCCGATGATTCCAGGATATAGCAGTTATTTTTCTTAATTATCATTTCTGTCAACCTTTAAAAGTAATTCATACATGATACTACCCTATCTGATGAAAGGCTTAAGATCCGGGGCTGTTAATATGAGGTACTTAAATGCGAAGTAACATACAATTCCCAACTACACGTTACTATCCAATAGCAAACTCGGTTGGATGAATGTATTGGTGTAGAAGTCAAAGCGCGAGAGATTTTTAGTAAACATATTCATATTCTCCATATATAGTATACACTGGGCCTATACATTTAAGTACGGGTGTCCTATCATCTCGTTCATTTCATATCATAATCGTATTATTATTATATCGTAACATTTATTTATTATTTACTCATTCCCACACGAAGTAATATTTTACAGACACCCTATTTCATACATTTTACACGCAGGCCATATACATATTACATTATGCACTAATAAATATATAATTATCACGTTCCGTCACGCTTAAACTGCTACACGATAACATTCATCGAACCACGGACTCTTTATTTCGAAGCACCCAAATTATATTTACTTCGCAGTTTTTAAAAAAAATCATACGTGCATTCACTAAAAGTTAAATTGTCAACGATTATTTTATTTCTGATTTGCTGATAAAACTAAAGCAACAATGGAATTTTTCTACAGCCACGGGAAAAGAGAATTTAATATTACATTTTGAAACAAACAGTAACATCATGTAGGCTTATTTATATTAAGAAAATAGGCATTCTTGATTTCAGTGGATATTTAAGTTTCTAATTGACATAGCAAGCTGTAATTTTCAGAACAGTAAGATCTCATGCTATTTTATATGAATGTATACTCATAAGAACCGAAAACCATGTCCACGGGGTGTAATTTAAGAATAAGGGGCTAAAATCAAACAGACTAAATCACTAACTCGTGCAATGACGTAATGTCAACAAACAATTGATTACCGAAAACGGACACTAAAATATATACTTGCACTTATTGATCAGAACTATAATATTTACTCTGGTTTAGTTATTTTTAGTTAGAAAAATGGTATTAAATTAACGCAGGTGAACTATACTGTCCTTACAGTAAAAATCATGCACTCACACAGAACTACGAACTACACACCACTATAAATACTACACATAAATGCTAATTAAACAAAACAAGCACCATTTATTATAGTCATGTTGAAGACAAGTACCTTCAAACACATTACTCCTTGTCGGTATATAAAGTTGGCTCTATTGAACTTTATGGGGGCAAAATGAGAAGGGTAACCCTACGTCCAATTGACCTGACCAATTATTTAGAACATATTTACTAGAATTTGAAGCCCTGGGGGCACATTAACAAAAATTTATTGAGGGACCTTTCCCCGGAGGGGGGAAAAGGCCCTAAAACAAACAATAACTAACCCATCCCCCCACTAGAAATGGTTCAATTTGGAGAGATAATAGGAACTCTTTTAGTTAGATTAAACAGCCATTCTGATAATTAGTATTGCACTACGAAACCTACTATGTACAGGCACTTACTGAATAAAAAAAATCACATTTAGCAAATACAAGAAAAAAATGCACGAAACAGGTCGTATTTCCCTAATCTCTAACTGAATTTGTGGTATTTAAAAGAAAAGGAACATAAAAATCACTATTTCGCTTTGTCTATTCTATCTTGGCAGCAAACATGGCGTCCGTTGACAGAAATCTGATATTTCCCCTAACTATGAACTGTTTATTTAATAAACAATGTAGAAATTTCAAGCTCCTAAGTAGTTGTCAGTCTTTAATTATTAAATTGACTTAGATGTTACCTTAATGTAATTAAACTGTCAGTCCTTTGTGGTAGAAATTGAGCAGTTGACGAGCAGCGGTGCTCCTTGACGTGTCTTCGATTATAATAATATTGCGCCGAAAACGACAGAGATAGGAGGATTCCTCCAATCAGGGCGAAATCTTTCAGCCGCGGAAATTACAAAACAAATAGAAATTGGTGAAATCCAGATATAACCGGATCTGAAAGTGACTATGGACTAGTGAGAGGGGGTGAGGAAAAGTTTAGGTACCTGGCCAAAATCTACATTGGTCTGAAATTAAGAAAATTTATATCCAATGGCGGAACTATATTTCGGTATGACGTCAGAATGGTAAACCTTGTAACTATTCAACTTGTATATGCGAAAATGGGATTTACAATTAATTAAAATATAAATAAATATGTTATTCAGTTAAAATGTGATTCCTAATGAGACCTTTCGATTCATTACATTCATTTGAAGTAAAGAGGATAAATAAATTGTGTAATTAAACCGAAATTGAATTTTAAAAAAAATTACTAGGTACAGGGTGAGTAAAAAAAAGTTGCCATTACTTTCAAATGTAATGGTACATTACACTGAGGAAACGGAATCGGTTTCCAGAGAACAACGAAACACTATTCTGGTCAGAAATAGAAGCAATCTTGAAAAAAAAAAACGGAAACGATTTTGAAGAAAACGAAACCATATCCGGTGAAAAACCGAACCGGCTTTGGTGAAAACGGATAACCGGTTTCGGTGAAAACCGAACCGGTTTTGGAGAAAACTGAACACAGAAAAAACGGTTTTTCTGTCCACCACTGCAATGTCCACAAATTTGTAAGGAGTTGTGATAGTATCAGTAGTAATCGCATGACTTGAGGCCATTTTACCGCCCCCTGGAGCGTGGCGCCCGCCGCCGCCGCCAAAATTTTGCGCCCCGGGCGCCCGGCGCCCATTTTTGGGGTTACGTGGCCCGGGGTTATTGACCTAGGGGGCGCCCCCGCCGCCAAATTTTGCGCCCCGGGCGCTCGGCGCCCATCTTTGGGGTTACGTGGTCCGGGTCAATGACCTAGGGGGCGCCCGCCGCCGCCAAAATTTTGCGCCCCCTGGCGCCTGGCGCCCATTTTTGGGTTACGTGGCCCGGGGTCAATGACCTAGGGGTACATAGGACCACCCCTTTTAGATTTTGGCAGGGGTACCATGGCCCACCCCCTAAATTTTGGCAGGGGTACCTACGACCGTCCCCCTTAACTTTGGAAATTACCAAATCTAAAAATTTGGTGTGGTAGCCTAGGACCATAGTATGTACCTCTATCAGTATTGGGTGTCTATGTCGTTCCCTTTCATGGGTAAAAAAAATTGCCAAAAATTCAAATTTCGGAGGTTTTGACCTAATTTATCCCCTTGGATGAGGTGTTATTATCCTATATAGTTATATGGACGTATACAGGGGTCCATTACCTTTCATAAGACATGGGTATATTAATGCACCCCTTGAAAATTTTGGGAGGGGTACCTTGGCCCACCCCTTAAATTTTGGAAATTGACCAATTTAAACATTGGGTATTATAGTACAGGACCCTAATATGTATTATGATAAATTTGGATGGTCCACCTCGTTCCCTTTTAGGGGTACCAAATTGCCAAAATATAAACGTAAGCAATACGTAGTACCACGTGTTTGGTTTTGACCTAATGTATCCCCTTGGATGAGGTCCTATTACCTTATATGTTTATATTAGCGTATACAAGAGTCTATTACCTTTCATAAGACATGGGTATATTGGTGTACCCCTTTAAAAATTTGGGAGGGGTACCTTGGCCCACCCCTTCAATTTTAGAAATTGCCCAATTTAAACATTTGGTATAATAGTATAGAACCCTAGTATGTATCACTATAAATTTGGGTGGTCCACCTCGTTCCCTTTCATGGGTACACAATTGCCAAATTTTAGTACAACCACGTGTTTGGTCTTTTGACCTAATTTATCACCTTTGATGATGTGTTATTATCCTATATGGTTATATGGGCGTATACAGGGGTTCATTACCTTTCATAAAACATGGGTATATTAATGCACCCCTTTAAAAATTTGTGAGGTGTACCTTGGCCCACCCCTTAAATTTTGGAAATTGCCCAATTTCAACATTTGGTATTATAGTACCGAACCCTAACATATATTATGATAAATTTGGGTGGTCCACCTAGTTCCCTTCTAGGGGTACAAAATTGCCAAAATATAAACGTAAGCAATACGTAGTACCACGTGTTTGGTTTTTGGTCGATTTTATTCCCTTTGATGAGGTGTTATTATCCTATATAGTTATATGGTCATGTATAGGGGTTCATTACCTTTCATAAGATATGGGTATATTTGTGCACTCCTTTAAAAATTTTGGAAATTGCCCAATTTAAACATTTGGTATTATAGTACCGGACCCTAACATGTATTATGATAAATTTGGGTGGTCCACCTCGTTCCCTTTTAGGGGTACAAAATTGTCAAAATATAAACGTAAGCAATACGTTGTACCACGTGTTTGGTCTTTTGGCCCAATTTATCCTCTTGGATGAGGTTTTATTACCTTATATGGTTATGTATAGGGGTCTATTCCCTATCATAAGACATAGGTACATTTGTGCACTTCTTTAAAAATTTGGGAGGGGTACTTTGGCCCACCCCTGAAATTTTGGAAATTGCCCAATTTAAACATTTGGTATTATAGTACCGGACCCTAACATGTATTATGATAAATTTGGGTGGTCCACCTCGTTCCCTTTTAGGGTACAAAATTGCCAAATTTTAGTACAACCACGTGTTTGCTTTGGCTTAATTTATCCCCTTGGATGAGGTCCTATTACCTTATATGTTTATATGGTTATGTATATTGGTCCATTCCCTATTATAAGACATGGGTATATTGATGCACCCTTTAAAAATTTGGGAGGGGTATCTTGACTCATCCACTCAGTTTTAGAAATTGTATAATATAAGCATTTGGTATCATCGTACAGGTCTTCAATATGTACCACTATAAATTTGGATGGTCCACATCGTTCCCTTTCATGGGTAAAGAACTACCAAAAATCAAATTTCGGAGGTTATTGACCCCTATTTAGCACGTTATATGGTTTATTACCTTTATATGTTATGTTCTCTTTTAAATTTGGGAATTATAAAATAACATAATTTGGTAAACGTTTTCTAGGACCCATTGGTGTTCCTCTTATGGCCAAATATTCAAAATTTAAAGGTTATTGACCGGCTTTATTATTAAATAACTACAGGATTTATTACTTTTTCATAAGACACAGGTGTATTTGTGTACCAATCTTAAATTTTTGGAGGGGTACATTTCTTATTGTCATATCAATAATTGGTAATTGTTCTTAAAATTGGATAGTATCTCATTCATTGGGTAAATCATTATGATCACGTGATCAGTTATTGACCTATGATGGGATTAGGAGTCCAGGACATTGGTACATTTAAACTTTGTAGGATAATTTGAGAATGCGTCATTGGTATTGATTATTACAGCCAAATATAAACGTAAGCAATACGATGTACCACGTGATTGACCTTGATGAGGTAGTGTACAGGGATACATAGCTAACCTTATTGAATCTTATGACTCATAGTCTTAAGGGAATACATGCTACAACACTGGCAAAGTTATTGTTGATGCAATTTGATTGGTTGATCACTATCTTTTCGTGCAATCTGATTGGCTGATCACTATCTTTCGTGCAATCTGATTGGTTGCTGATTTTCAAATCTTTGCTGCATTCAGTTTTAAGTTTTGTTTAACATTTAAAAATCTTAGTTTCGTTCAACATTTTGCACTCACTGATAAATATGATCAAAACCATTTATTTGTTAATCGAATAGTTAAAAACCGGATAAAGTTTGACGGTTAACCGTGAAACGTGAAAATTTTTTAGTTTGAAAATTTTTGTTTTCGAAATTTTTGTTTGAAAATTTGTTTGAATTTTTTGTTTCAGAAATTTGTTTGAAATTTATGTTTCAAAATTTTTTGTTTGAAAATTTTTTTGTTTGAAAATTTTTAATTTTTTTGTTGGAAAATTTTGTTTGAAAAATTTTTTGTTTAAAATTTTTTCGTTTGAAATTTTTCGTTTCCAAATTTTTTGTTTAAAATTTTTTGTTTATAAATTTTTGTTTCAATTTTTTTGTTTAAATTTTTTTCGTTTGAAATTTTTCGTTTCCAAATTTTTTTTTCTGTTTCAAGATTTTTGTTTGAAAAAATTTTTCGTTTCAAAATTTTGCTTTCAAATTTTTTGTTTGAAAATTTTTTGTTTGACATTTTTAAAAGTTTGTGCACTCATTAGTAAAGAACCGGAACTGTTTAAACCAAAACCTCTGGCAACATTATGGTGCAATAGTACACGTCAGAACATGATAATGCAACGTCATCAGTTTTGCATCATATATAAGTATCGTTCGAGTTAGTATTCATAATAACGTCATCATGGCTACTTGTCTGCAGTTTCTAAAGACACGTGATGTGATGAAATCATTTACCAAGATTACTGATTTACAACAGAATGTACCTTATAGAATCTTAGCTAGCCAAATGATCCCTACAAAGTTTGGATTAAGAATCGTAGTGAAGCTTGAAAATGATAAGAATATAATTTTACCAGCAAGATATTTACCCATGGAAGCATCAAAACAAGAAGAACTGCTGCGTTTCTTAAATACTAGATCTGTATCTTTATGTTACAAAGGATTCTTGGGTCGAAGTCATCAATTTGAATTTAGTACACAGCAATTGTGATGAAATCATGAATTCAAACGTCAGCACATTAGACATAGTTGTATGAATTTGGTTGGTCAGCATGACGTCAGTAACTGTGATGAAATCATGAATTCAAATGTCAGCACATTCCTTTCCTATGACGTCAGCCGTAGTTCTATAAATCAACCAATACACTGTCATCCCACGAAATCATTTGAGCAAGTGCTTTTCAGGAGGAAAGATGTGTACTTCTAACGATAAAGAGTTCATCTTCGCAAGCTATTATCCAATAAATATATTTCAAACAAAACATGTGATGATTGGTATCAGTGCTAGAACATTTGAACCAGTGATTCGATTGGGCAAAGCAGAACAATTTGGTGTACAACTGACCTGTGAAGAATGGCAAATATTATGTTCACGAATCGACCAAATGAACGATTATTTTCATGATGAGCTAAATGTGACCATAGTCAAATCATTAGGCTCAAATCATGAAGTGGTGCTGCGTACAGTCCTCGAAGAGAAGATGGTGCTGTTACGTAAAAAGAGTACATTTCATGCTCCTCGCAATATGGTGTATCTAACACAAACGGAATGGAACAAATTCATCAGCGTATTTCAGTGTGTGAAACATGCAGTGGAAGTGTGCAACAAAACAAGTATATTCCTGAAAAAGTACTATTTTGAAAAATGTGTGATGCACATTGTACAACATGTATCTAGATATTGTGATGGTTGTCAACATCGTTCGTGGGTGCATACATGTATTGATAAACAGTTTATTTGTGATCAAATGGACATTGAGTTTCCACCAATTGATATTGCAATAGACCTTAAAAGACTTCAATTGGAATTAAAATTATACGCTAAAGACAAACTAGTGCAAGAAGTTCAAAATACATTGTATCGACAATATCCAGAACCACTATCTTGTATGGATGTATGTGGAGTGTAATAAAATGATCCATTTCAATGAATTGTGTTTTTTCATTTCAAGTACAACCCCATGTTCTGATGTGTACTATTGCATCACAATGTTGCCAGAGGTTTTTGTTCTAAACAGTTCCGGTTCTTTACTAATGAGTGCACAAACTTTTAAAAATGTCAAACCAAACTTTGAAACAAAATTTTTGAAACGAAAAAATTAAAAAAAAATTCAAACAAAATTTTGAAACAAAAAAATTTTGAAACGAAAAATTTTCAAACAAAAATTTTAAACAAAAAATTTTCAAACAAAAAATTTTCAAACAAATTTCAAACAAAATTCTGAAAAAAAATTCAAGCACAAATTTTCAAACAAAAATTTCGAAACAAAAATTTTCAAACTAAAAAATTTTCACGTTTCACGGTTAACTGTCAAACTTTATCCGGTTTTTAACTATTCGATTAACAAATAAATGGTTTTGATCATATTTATCAGTGAGTGCAAAATGTTGAACGAAACCAAGATTTTTAAATGTTAAACAAAACTTAAAACTGAATGCAGCAAAGATTTGAAAATCAGCAACCAATCAGATTGCACGAAAGATAGTGATCAGCCAATCAGATTGCACGAAAAGATAGTGATCAACCAATCAAATTGCATCAACAATAACTTTGCCAGTGTTGTAGCATGTATTCCCTTAAGACTATGAGTCATAAGATTCAATAAGGTTAGCTATGTATCCCTGTACACTACCTCATCAAGGTCAATCACGTGGTACATCGTATTGCTTACGTTTATATTTGGCTGTAATAATCAATACCAATGACGCATTCTCAAATTATCCTACAAAGTTTAAATGTACCAATGTCCTGGACTCCTAATCCCATCATAGGTCAATAACTGATCACGTGATCATAATGATTTACCCAATGAATGAGATACTATCCAATTTTAAGAACAATTACCAATTATTGATATGACAATAAGAAATGTACCCCTCCAAAAATTTAAGATTGGTACACAAATACACCTGTGTCTTATGAAAAAGTAATAAATCCTGTAGTTATTTAATAATAAAGCCGGTCAATAACCTTTAAATTTTGAATATTTGGCCATAAGAGGAACACCAATGGGTCCTAGAAAACGTTTACCAAATTATGTTATTTTATAATTCCCAAATTTAAAAGAGAACATAACATATAAAGGTAATAAACCATATAACGTGCTAAATAGGGGTCAATAACCTCCGAAATTTGATTTTTGGTAGTTCTTTACCCATGAAAGGGAACGATGTGGACCATCCAAATTTATAGTGGTACATATTGAAGACCTGTACGATGATACCAAATGCTTATATTATACAATTTCTAAAACTGAGTGGATGAGTCAAGATACCCCTCCCAAATTTTTAAAGGGTGCATCAATATACCCATGTCTTATAATAGGGAATGGACCAATATACATAACCATATAAACATATAAGGTAATAGGACCTCATCCAATGGGATAAATTAAGCCAAAGCAAACACGTGGTTGTACTAAAATTTGGCAATTTTGTACCCTAAAAGGGAACGAGGTGGACCACCCAAATTTATCATAATACATGTTAGGGTCCGGTACTATAATACCAAATGTTTAAATTGGGCAATTTCCAAAATTTCAGGGGTGGGCCAAAGTACCCCTCCCAAATTTTTAAAGAAGTGCACAAATGTACCTATGTCTTATGATAGGGAATAGACCCCTATACATAACCATATAAGGTAATAAAACCTCATCCAAGAGGATAAATTGGGCCAAAAGACCAAACACGTGGTACAACGTATTGCTTACGTTTATATATTGACAATTTTGTACCCCTAAAAGGGAACGAGGTGGACCACCCAAATTTATCATAATACATGTTAGGGTCCGGTACTATAATACCAAATGTTTAAATTGGGCAATTTCCAAAATTTTTAAAGGAGTGCACAAATATACCCATATCTTATGAAAGGTAATGAACCCCTATACATGACCATATAACTATATAGGATAATAACACCTCATCAAAGGGAATAAAATCGACCAAAAACCAAACACGTGGTACTACGTATTGCTTACGTTTATATTTTGGCAATTTTGTACCCCTAGAAGGGAACTAGGTGGACCACCCAAATTTATCATAATATATGTTAGGGTTCGGTACTATAATACCAAATGTTGAAATTGGGCAATTTCCAAAATTTAAGGGGTGGGCCAAGGTACACCTCACAAATTTTTAAAGGGTGCATTAATATACCCATGTTTTATGAAAGGTAATGAACCCCTGTATACGCCCATATAACCATATAGGATAATAACACATCATCAAAGGTGATAAATTAGGTCAAAAGACCAAACACGTGGTTGTACTAAAATTTGGCAATTGTGTACCCATGAAAGGGAACGAAGTGGACCACCCAAATTTATAGTACTACATACTAGGGTTCTATACTATTGTACCAAATGTTGAAATTGGGCAATTTCTAAAAATGAAGGGGTGGGCCAAGGCACCCCTCCCAAATTTTTAAAGAGGTGCACCAATATACGCATGTCTTATGAAAGGTAATAGACTCCTGTATACGCTCATATAAACATATAAGGTAATAGGACCTCATCCAAGGGAATAACTTAGGTCAAAACCAAACACGTGGTACTACGTATTGCTTACGTTTATATTTTGACAATTTTGTACCCCTAGAAGGGAACGAGGTGGACCATCCAAATTTATCATAATACATATTAGAGTCCTATACTATAATACCAAATGTTGAAATTGGGCAATTTCCAAAATTTAAGGGGTGGGCCAAGGTACACCTCACAAATTTTAAAGGGGTGCACCAATATACGCATGTCTTATGAAAGGTAGTGGACCCCTGTATACGCCCATATAACGATATATGATAATAACACCTCATCAAAGGTGATAAATTAGGTCAAAAGACCAAACACGTGGTTGTGCTAAAATTTGGCAATTGTGTACCCATGAAAGGGAACGAGGTGGACCACCCAAATTTATAGTGATACATACTAGGGTTCTGTACTATTATACCAAATGTTTAAATTGGGCAATTTCTAAAATTGAAGGGGTGGGCCAAGGTACCCCTCCCAAATTTTTAAAGGGGTACACCAATATACCCATGTCTTATGAAAGGTAATAGACTCTTGTATACGCTAATATAAACATATAAGGTAATAGGACCTCATCCAAGGGGATAAATTAGGTCAAAACCAAACACGTGGTACTACGTATTGCTTATGTTTATATTTTGGCAATTTGGTACCCCTAAAAGGGAACGAGGTGGACCATCCAAATTTATCATAATACATATTAGGGTCCTGTACTATAATACCCAATGTTTAAATTGGTCAATTTCCAAAATTTAAGGGGTGGGCCAAGGTACCCCTCCCAAAATTTTCAAGGGGTGCATTAATATACCCATGTCTTATGAAAGGTAATGGACCCCTGTATACGTCCATATAACTATATAGGATAATAACACCTCATCCAAGGGGATAAATTAGGTCAAAACCTCCGAAATTTGAATTTTTGGCAATTTTTTTTACCCATGAAAGGGAACGACATAGACACCCAATACTGATAGAGGTACATACTATGGTCCTAGGCTACCACACCAAATTTTTAGATTTGGTAATTTCCAAAAATTAAGGGGAATGGTCCTAGGTACCCCTGCCAAAATTTAGGGGGTGGGCCATGGTACCCCTGCCAAAATCTAAAAGGGGTGGTCCTATGTACCCCTAGGTCATTAACCACGGGCCACGTAACCCAAAAATGGGCGCCAGGCGCCAGGGGACGCAAAATTTTGGCGGCGGCGGGCGCCCCCTAGGTCATTGACCCCGGACCACGTAACCCCAAAAATGGGCGCCGAGCGCCCGGGGCGCAAAATTTGGCGGCGGGGGGCGCCCCCTAGGTCAATAACCCCGGGCCACGTAACCCCAAAAATGGACGCCGGGCGCCCGGGGCGCAAAATTTTGGCGGCGGCGGCGGCCGCCACGCTCCAGGGGGCGGTAAAAATGGCCTCAAGTCATGCGATTACTACTGTATCCAAACAATAAGATTGTTTGTACCACACGAAGAACGTCGCATACGGTACCAAGTATCATTAAAACCGGATTACTTTTCCGAGAGTTAACGTGAAGCACGAAAATGCCGATTGAATCAAGTGGTAGAAGCTCACTACATTCGCTTCAGTTACGCATTTCCTCCCAGAAAACAACTTCTTCTTGATCACCTCAACCATCAGTTGGTTAACAATATGAAAATTTTAAAAATTCTCTCTCCCTTGGGATAGCTGTTTTATGCTTTGATAAGGTCTCTTCTTCGTAAATTCATCTAGATACTCTATCTTTGGTCTTCCTCTTCTTGGTTTTCCTTCTGTCTTTCATTCTATCAACACGGTGATCCAATCAGAGTGCCAAATAAAACGGCCAAGCATGCTGTTTCTTCTTTTTCCTATTATCTTCCTGATTTGTCGTCCTTCATTAGCTTCCCTTAGTAAGTCTTCATTTCCTTCCCTTTTGGTTCATGATATGTACAGCATTCTGCGCCAACACCAAATGAGGCGTATAGTTTCTAAATCCGCCATCTCCAATTTTCAAAAAAAATGAGGTAAGTAGATTTACTGGTATTCCTTTCCATGCCCTACATGATGGTGAAAAGAGTTGTTTAAAATGTCGCCACCTCCACCCTCAATTACTGCTTTAAAGTTCAGGAATTCTTCAAAAGCCGCCATCTACACTCAGCAGTGTGTTTGTAAACCCCATCATCTCAATTCTATTCTATTCTATGCTATGAATTGAAGACCGACGTTAATGAAAAAAAGTTGCAAGATGTTGTTCAACTCCTAACGAAACACTTTGGGGAGAATTGGCGTGCTAATTCAAACTTAGCCATTTATGTTGATGCTGAAAAGAGACTGACTGCGTCAACAGAAGAAAGTGTAGATGAGGCTTAGGCTGAATGCCAGTGTTTCGAACTATATCTGAACTATATCTGAAAACAGTGTAAAGATCACTTTCAATCCTTTTCTTGTTGGTAAAGGTGGCATTTATTCCGAAGTTCTCATCCTGTTATGACAGGCTATGTTAGGTTAGGTTAGGTCCCAATGGGTTAGATTAGGTTAGTGAGGTGAGGTTAAGTTAGCTTATGTTATGTTAGGAGACGATATTTCTAAACGGGCTGGGAACTTCGGAATTTGACCCGTAAATGTAGCTAACGTACTATGATTAGAGCTTCATTTTTTTTTCCTTGTTTGTGCACATTATAATGTCACCCAACAAGTTAATATCGTTGTTTAGATTCAGTTTATCTCCATCTACTGTTCTGTTCTGAAATAGTTATCAGAAATTATAATAGTAATGACTTGGAAGCAAATAAACCCCAAAAAACTTAAGTACGTTTGTTTCAAAGTCCTCTATCTCCAAAAGTTGTTTTCAAAATCCGCCATCTCCAAACTGCTTTCTGCAATAACCGAGAAATGGGATGAGAGAGATTTTTGTCATTTGGTAGTTATAATGAATGTCCAGAAAGCAGTAAAGTATTTATAAAAAGAAAATTTTATCTCACATAATCTCTGAGTTATCAGTTTTTCCTGTTTTTCTCGAAACCGTTTATGAAGGAGATGGCGGATTTAGAAACTATACGCCTCAAATAATAGTGATAGTAATGCTACAGTAATAGTAATAATACAATTATTTCTTTTTTGAAAATGTGATAAGTTCCTAATTATATTTTGTAGTTCCCTTTCTTAGTTTCCCAGGAATTAAAACTAAATTTGTACTATTGATTATATAGCTTTTAAAAAGAATATAATCATCAAGCCAAATAGAAATGGAAGTATAGAGCAGTAGATGCAAAGTCTTGTATGCTAACTCGTTGTTTCCTTTCAACGAAACGGAGAAAGTTGTATAGGAGTTGAATCGTATTTGGAGCTGGAGTTGGCTAATTAAATTTTCAAGGGTTTTTCATCCAGCACCACCTGCTTCGTTTCAAAATTGATGCTAACGACTGAGACGAGATGTTCTCTGGTGGCCTCATTTGGTATCTCCCACACATCAGACTGAATATTGCGAGACAGAGAGAGAGAGAGAGAGAGAGCGTTCACTGCACTTGTGGGTTTCTCGAATCATGTGTAACATGCGCCGCAGATGTGTTGTCTTAGTGAATTGTACCAGTAATGGTTATCTGCAATTCCGACAAAATAAGCAGCTTTCCTTGCGTACGAATTACTCGTTTCGTATTGACATTATTATAATAAGCTTCGCAATTAGCTTATTTGCATACTAATAATACAGAATTAAATTTACCATTTAAAAGTGCAAGACATTTTCAGCATTTTCATTATTTCACTGTAGTCATAATTATTTCTAGCATTCCCTTCTACTACGCAATTACACTAACTTCCTTCCTATTTTATTGTACAGGATAGTATGATAATACACCGACAAACTCAAGGAAATGATAACAGATATGAAATTAAACAAAAGAAAGTCTCATGAATATGAGACGAAAGCGTCATCGTTTTACCATGAAAGGTGTTCAAAAACCAGCGAAGGTTCTGATACGCGTATATACACAATCTCAAATATCTCCTGAGCGCGGAGTGGTAACGCTGTTGGGTCAAAGAATTATACAGAAAATCTCACCTTACAAATGCAATGACATACCGTTAGTAGCCGAGCAGTTGCTGCGTAACGAGGATCCCCATAAATAGGGAATACATGTATGAATTCTCTATCTGTCATTAAAGATGTGAGACGTCGTAGACTCTCTAGATTAGTAAAGCAAGCTACGGCGCAAAATGTGACACAGTTAAGGGGGTAGACTACTAAATATTTTTGAAAAACTAATAATTTTTCTTTTGCCCGTTTTTCGTAAGTGGAAAGAGGTAATAAAATGTAACTTACTACAATAATAGATAATGTTATTCTACACCTGAAAATACGAATCGGAAGAATTTTCAGTGTTGCCATCCATAGAAATTACATTGTGACCAGAATTTGAATTACTCAAAAATCTAGGTAAAGGAAAATGAACTCAACGGTAATTGATGACTTATCATGCTGTCTACCTTTCTTGTTTACTACTTTTTAAAAAATGTTTCTATTTATTTTGTAATAACTTATTTATTTTGTAATAATTTATGTAAGTTTTATAAAATAAATAGAAATGTTATTTAAAAAGTAGTAAACAAGAAAGGTAGACAGCATGATAAGTCATCAATTACCGTTGAGTTCATTTTTCTAGTCGCTGCCTTTACCTAGATTTTTGAGTAATTCAAATTCTGGTCACACTGTAATTTCTATGGATGGCAACACTGAAAATTCTTCCGATTCGTATTTTCGGGTGTAGCATAAAACATTATCTATTATTATAGTAAGTTACATTTTATTACCTCTTTCCACTTACGAAAAATGGGCAAAAGAAAAATTATTAGTTTTTCAAAAATATTTAGTAGTCTGCCGCCTTAACATCCGACCATAACTGGAAAATCACGAGTGTGTCCGAGCACACAGTTCATCGTACGCTATTAGATATGGTACTACGCAGCTGACGACCCACATGTTACCAATGTTAACCGGCAGCATCAATAAGGACTGGAATGGGCACATACCCATCATAACTGAACCGCAGAGCAATGGCAATACGGCGATTGGATCTGTATCGGTGGCCGGGACAAAAACCGTCGTCTTTTAGGGAACCAATTACTCGAAACGTAGATAGTAAGATTTGTCTGGTCTAGCTGCCATAATTTTAGGGCAAACCCGGACATAACTGCTGAATTTAAAAATCTTTCAACACGGTGCCCGTAAGGTAAATGTAAAGCATATATAAGTACCAATCTCTTCCTTTCTTGCTTCATCCAATATGGCAACCAATCTGTCATGACTACCAGCAGCGCTTACGGGACGATATAATTTGATGTTTCTCTTTCATTTTTTTTTTTTCAATTTTACGTCCTATCGTTGTGTCGTGTAGGCTAAAGGAAATAGTGATGATGAGAATGAGTAAAATGGTAGAATAAAAAGTGGGAGGAAACGAGAGAATCCCGTGAAATGGTTAGAGCTGTCAACTAACACTTTATATTAAAAATTTGTAACAATATGTATATTAATATTTTCTTTTTTTTAAAAAAAAAAAAAGATTTTTACTAATAAATAACACTTCCGAACTGTAACACCCCGATTTTGATAAAATTTGGCAGATAGATACTACATATCAAATAATCGAATACGTGTTTTTTTTTATTTTCTGCGGAAAAACTGTTTTAGGGGGCTAAAGCCCCACCCAAAATTTTGAAAGTTGACGCCCGAAAGGCAAGAAAAAGTGAACCGAAGTGAATAAAATTGTGCACAGATATTGCAGACGTAAAATGAGGGGATACGGATTTCGTAATTTTCTGGAAAAAACGGTTGGGTGGGGCACGGACCCCTCCAAAACTTTGATCACGAAATATCAAAAGTGCTAGTAACAGAATGTTAGATGTGTGTAATGGATATGAAGAATTGCAACGAAACTTCGCGTATGGACAATATCCAAAAATAAACGAATAATGTTTTTTTTTAATTTTCTGCGGAAAAACGGTTTTGTGGGGCAAAAGCCCTACCCAAAATTTTGAAAGTTGACGCCCGAAAGGCAAGAAGAAGTAAACCTAAGTGAATGAAATTGTGCCCAGATATTATAGACATAAAATGAGGGAATTGAGGTTTCGTGTTTTCCTGGAGAAAAACGGTTGGGTGGGGCACGGACCCCTCCAAACCTTTGATTTCGAAATATTAAAAGTTCTAGTAACTGTATATCAGATGTGTGTAAACGACATGAAGAATTGCAACGAAACTTTGTATATGGACAATACGCAAAAAATAAACAAATACGGTTTTTTAATTTCCTGCGATAAAACGGTTTTAGGGGGCAAAAGCCCCCGTCCAAAATTTTGGAATTTGACCCCGAAAGGCAAGAAGAAGTGGACCGAAGTGAATGAAATGTGCACAAATATTGTAGAGGTAAGATGAGAGAATACGTGTTTCGTATTTTCCTGAAAAAAAAAAACTGTTGAGTGGACCGAGGCGTTGAGTGGGAGAAGGAGTGGATCGAAGTGAATTAAATTATAGTTAGATATTGGATAAGTAAAATATGGTCTTTCGTGTTTCACAAGTGTCTTCATCCGATTTCTTCAAATTTGGCAGATCAACTACAAGCACAAACAGTATAGCGTATTTTATAGTATTTCAGGAGGCACCTGTAACCCTTACAATGTTTTTCCGCATAAACAAAAACACGTGTCGATTTATTTCCAACTTGGTGTTGATGTATCAAATTTGAAGCAAAACGGATAGGGACACTTGAGAAATACCAAAGGCCTTATTTTGCATAGGGTCTATAGAATATAATATCTACACACAATTTCATTTGCTTCGGTCCACTCCTTCCTGTACTATTACTGTAATATTTATTTGTTTATCGGATGGGGCCTTCTGCCAAACACTGTTTTTCCGCACAAATTAAAACACGTTTCATTTATTGTTTTGCAAATTGTCCCTATATGAAGTTTCGTTGCAATTCTCCATATTCTTTAGGAACTTCCGATGTATGCTTATTTGCACTTTTGATATTTCGTAATCAACGGCTTAGAAGGTTTGTGCCTCACTCAATCGCTTTTTCCAGGAAAATACGAAGCCCAATTATCTCATTTTACGTCTACAATATCTGTGCACAGTGTCATTCAATTCGGAACACTTCTTCTTGCCTTTTGGGCCTCAAATTTTAAAATTTTGGGTGGGGACTTCTGCCCCCAAAAAACATTTTTCCGCAGAAAATAAAAAACCGGATTCGTTTATTTTTTGCGTATTGTCCCTACACAATGTGTCTTTAATTTCTTCATGTCCTTTAAGCACTTCTGACATACTGTTATTAGCACTTTTGATATTTCACGATCAAAGTTTTGGAGGGGTCTGTATCCCACCTAAACGGTTTTCCTTTTTTTTTTTTTCAGGAAAATACGAAACACGTATTATCTCATTTTATGTCTACAATATCTGTGCATAATTTCGTTCGCTTCGGTTTACGTCCTATAGCCTTTCGGGCGTCAACTTTCAAAATTTTGGGTGGGGCTTTTGTCCCCTAAAACCGTTTTTCTGTAGAAAATATAAAACCCGTAGTCGTTTATTTTTTCCGTATTGTTCATATACAAAGTTTCTGACATACTGTTATACTGTTACTAGCACTTTTGATATTTCGTGATCAAGGTTTTGGAGGGTTTCGTGCCCCACCTAACCGTTTTTTTTTTTTTTTTTTTTCAAGAAAATACGAAACCTCTATTCCCTCATTTTATGTCTACAATATATGTGTACGATTTCGTTGACTTCGGTTCACTTGTTTTTGGCTTTCGGGCGTCAACTTTCAAAATTTTGGGTGGGGGCTTATGCACCCTAAAACCGTTTTTCCGCAGAAAATACGAAACACGTATTCGTTTATTTCATGTGCAGTATCTACCTGCCAAATTTTGTCAAAATCGGAGTGTTACACTTCGGAAGTATTACTTGTAAGTCATAAATACTACGAACATTCTCTTTCTCTCTCTTTCTTCATCTCCACCCTGTCTGTAGTTTGAGATACAATTTCAATACCAGTATTAGTAGTGAAATTACGAAGTATGTGTTAGGAATCCTATAACTTCTTTGAAATTAAATAAAATCTTTGAGTTTTACGTACCACGATTATGCCGGCTAGGCTAAGGAAGACTGTGATGATGAGGAATGAATGAAATGGTGAAATGAAGAAAGTGGAAGAAACATGAGAACCCCGAGGAAACCAACGCACTCGGTGTTTGTCCACTACACAGTTCATTTGGCGCAAGCTGGGATCGAACCCGGGATCCCATGCACCAGGGGTTAACGCTCTATCACTGAGCCACCTATAACTCCCTTGAACACAATATTGTGATCAAAGTCACATACGAAAACTCCCCCCAACTATAGTCTCAGGCTAGTAGCCAGAAGAGTTTTAAGCTATTGCCTTCTTTTTTAAATAAGTTTTTAATAGAACTTTCAAAGGCTATATCTGTGTTTGTTGCGTAAAAGTCGTTAAGTCCAAAATATTCTAAACGTCTGAACTTAAAAACATTTTATAATATTTTGTGGGGAACAATTTATGCATAGATTTAAAACACTCAACATTTCACAAGCAGGGTAAAGCGCTTAATAAACTTCTTTTTAAAAAAAGACTTTGCCAAGTAGACAATTTTCAATCCTTATCTTTGTCAAATGACTACGATTTATGATTTTTGGACTTAACACCTTTTAGGCAGCAAACACAGATATAGGTACAAAAATATTGGGAGTCTCTGTTTTCTAGCAGTCATGTTTCATGTAAAATGCCTATTCATTTCTGCAAGTATTCTATGCATTACAGAAAGAAATATTTTAGTCTTTTGGGGATTAAATATCTCTTTCTCAATACGCATTTCCCTCGTCATGATTTAATATTGTAAATGATGGGGATGATAGTGCTCTGTGCTTTGGAGCCGTAAAGATATGCTTTTTTTCTGCAATAGTCAAAGAACTCAGTAAACTTCCCACGATTATGCCCTTTAGGCTAAAGGAGACAATGAATGATGATGGAAGAATTGGTGGAATGAGAAATTGGGAGGAAACTGGAGTGCTCCGAGAAAACCCACGGCCAGGATGTTGTCCACCACAAACTTACTTGGTCGGAACTCTAACCAGGGACCCCACGCACCAGAAGTAAGAACTCCACCACTGATCCACCGTGCCCCCAACTACTAGGATGTGTTTCGAGTATTCTAAAATAATCCAGTACATCTTGCGTAATTAATAACAGCATCAACCAGTGTGCTTGCTACTTGTTTTGTAGATACTCTGTGAATCCTTTTAACTTTCCAAAACAAAGTGTGAACTAGTGTCAATTGGTACACAAACTGAAAATTACACAAAAGTTTGATCAGCGAGCTGTAGTGTAACAAATCCGCAAGATGTGCAATGCACTGACAGTTTTCCCTCACTTAACTGGCACACACTTCACTCAAACACGTAGCGCAATATACATTACTTATGAATTTAATTTATTTGAATGAAGCCCAAGCAATCTGAGAAGATTTGTTATGGTCGTGGTTTTATTTGTGATGGTTAACTGCTTAATAAAAGGGACACTATCAATAACTTCGTTTGTTCTGTTGCTTTTAACTTTAGTCCTGCGAGGTATTTTTTTATTTAATTTATAATTCACACCCAGTATTTCCATGTAGCTTAATCCACGAATACATACGAGAGTCCGCCAGAAAAATGTATACACTTTTTGTCAATCTGTACCAGGAAACTGGCATTGGCAAGTGTATGTTGTAGTGTGATTTTTTTTGCTCAACAGATATGGGCATTCTCAATTGCATAGATGTTCATTTTACTTCGACCTCACTCACCCTCGCCCTCGCCCTCGTTCACCCTCGCCCTCGCGAATGGAATTGTCTATCGCCCTCGCGCGCCCTCACCCTCGCTGTTGAAGCTTGTCCTCGCCCTCGCGCACCCTCGCCCTTGCGGCCAAAACTTGTCCTCGCCCTCGCGCACCCTCACCCTCGCCATCGAAGCTTGTCCTCGCCCTCGCGCACCCTCGCCCTCACCATCGAAGCTTGTCCTCGCCCTCGCGCACCCTCGCCCTCGCGACCAAAACTTGTCCTCGCCCTCGCGCACCCTCACCCTCGCCATCGAAGCTTGTCCTCGCCCTCGCACACCCTCGCCCTTTTCGTCGAAGCTTTTCCTCGCCCTCGCGCACCCTCGCCCTCGCGATAGAAGTTGTCCATTATCCTCGCTCGCCCTCGCCTTCGTGCTCAAAACTTTTCCTCGCCCTCGCGCACCCTCGCCCTCATATCATTGAGGGCGAGGGTAATTGAGGGTGAGGAGGCCTCGAGAGGGCCTCCTTCGTGAGGATCAGAGCATCAATTATTCAACCTATTTGTTGAATTATTTCCTTATCGTCAGTGGCGGATCCAGGGGGGCGATCGCTCCCCCCCAGAAGAGGAAACTTCTTTATTTTATATATACAAATAAAAGGCATCCCAGAGTTTGGAGCTCTTAAAAGTAGCTCTAAGTAGCAGTATTACAACCCACCACCCCCACCAGAAGTCCGTCCTGGATCCGCCCTTGCTTAACATACGTCCTAAAGAAAGGAAACTAAACATATCATCGTATAACTTACTGTGGAACACCTAAAATGGAACAACTGTTACAATTGAGAACTCGGTCGATAGTGGCGTTTACATCATTTATCAACAGTATCCAATGCCTTTACTTCAAAATGTTCCTTGAACTACGATGCAAGCATAAGTATTCAGCCACACAAGGGCGGCTCTCATGAGGGTGAGGGTGAAATCAAGGTTTGACGAGTGGCGGTAGAGTGACTGCCGCGGACTATCTGTCAGAATTTGACAGTCAACACGTTGGACATCCCTGATGTATGTAGCGTAACTGAGGAATTTGAACAAATTCAAAGGGAAAGATCTAAAGAGCTTAATTTTGTAATTCCGTCAGCAAACAAATAAAATACTTCAGAAAACTGTTGTTGAATTATCATTCGGAAATATATACCCACTCTAACCTATAACATGAATGACTTCATTGATTTGAATGTAAATCTAAGTTAATTGGTACAGTGGCGTATTGAAGGCGGGGCCGGAGGCCCCCCCCCCCCAAAGAGGTCCGACAATGTACTTTGGTACTTTGATGTTTGTAATTTTTTATATATGTTTATGTTTATATATTTTCTGTTTGTAATTTTTCTATATGTACCTATAACAGCACTTGCCCCCCCCCCAAACACACATCCTGGCTACGCTACTGAATTGGTATTTTAAAATATAAACTGAAATGTGTCAAGGTGCTTGTAAGGTTAATTTCGATGCTCAAATATTGTTAATATTCACCACTAATAGAGATACATTTGTCCTACCTTAACAATGTTAAAATTTTTATTTTTTCTCAATAATTGCCATAAATATGAAACTTTGTCTTAAGAAACTACCCTAGGGGCCAATTTGTGCACTTTATCACTTTGGTCTTGGTTCATTTTTGGCAGCTATCATTGTTGGAAAGTTTATTTTCAGTAATTCCCACAATTATGAAATGATATCTTTCAAACGTTGTCTCAAGGATTCCTTACACTACAAACACGTAAAGGCAAATGAAAAATGGAATCTTTAGTTTAAGATCCCACGATTATGCAAACTAAATGCTAAAGGACACAGAAGTGAATGATGAAAGAAATAGTTGAATGAGAATGTGGTAGGAAACTGGAGAATCCTCAGAAAACCCACGAACACGATGTCCTCCACCACGAACTTACTTGGACGGGAATCGAACATGCGACCCTTCGAACAAAGGTAATTTCTCTATCGCTAAGCCACCGTTCCTCCCTAAATGGCACGCTCAGGGCTTAGCGCCTCCAGGGGCCTTGGAAAGATTATCGAGCCTAAAACAATTTAGCACTGACTTTTATAAATCCACCAATTCAACAATTAATAATTTTGTGCAAACTTTAAGATTGTAGTAATGAAAGAAAAGATGAAATCTTTAGTTTAGCGCCGCAGAGTTATGTAACTGCTAAAGGAGATGGATGAAATTGCAAGTGAATGATGATGAAAGAAATTGTGGAACGGGAAAGTAAGAGAACAAACCTTTATTTTCTTTAGCACAAATAATTAAATGTGTAGATTAATTGATTTCCAGAAATTTTATTATAATTAGCAATTAAAAACTGAAAGGGCGATCACAAACTTTCTTGCCCAGGACCTCGTAACAATTTGTTACACGCTGCCATACATCATTAAAACAGGAGTAGAGTGACTGAATTATTTTGCTCTGTGGTTGAAAAGTAATAATGCAAAACAGACAATTATTGACTTGAAGGGATAGGATAGTTTAAAAATTCTGACTGGGGAATAAAATCTTCATTTTTACGTCCTACGATTATCGCAGTCTTGTAACCAACCTGGAACGAAAGAGATTCAGCCCACTGAAGATTCTTTGCGAATATCATTTCAATGTGAATTTCGAACAAAGATCTAAGCTTACCTTCATGCTTACGTTACGTCAAACAACTAACATATAAGGTGGAAATTATTCAACTTTTTTCATAAGATGTAATCCAGCTGACTAATTAAAATTTTATAAGCTTTATATGCTATATGTTGATTGATTAAATGTTGCACCTGATAATATGTAGTCGTTACTGCTTGTTACATAGTATTAGCGTGTGTAATGGTTGTATGGGGGAGAGGAGTATTTAAACGCTAATATTCTAAAGTGAAATATTTACATAAAAATTAGGATAATTAAACATTTTCAATAACTCCCTCTTAGACTTCGACTCTGGTTATAGGTCGATTACCGGTGATTACTGAAAGTTAATGATATTGAAATATACAAAGGAAGTTAGTAAGTGTCTAGCAAGCATGTCTGCTTTGCAGCAAGTCTCAGGTTCGATTCCCTTGAGTGAAGTTTGAACGCATTATGGTGGTTCGGATCCTACCATAAACTATAGATTCACGTACCATTTAGCATCGGCATCGGTGATGAATTATAAAGGGACATTAACTGTAATACGTCAGAATACAGACAGATCGACTGATTCCCAGATATTCATAAGTAAAACTTATATTTTTCAAAACAGCAAATTACGTTAGTAGAGTGCTATTTTTTTTCTAAATATAGATCATGAACGGTTTGAAATTATGTTTATTCTGTTGTGTGAGAATGTTTCTCTATAGTTTGAATTGACGACATCTTCGAAAGTTCCCCTTCGGGAGGATGAACACTATGAATCATGAAATTATAGGTGTAAACCTGAATGCAGTTTTACCCACTTATCTCAATAGTAATCTATGTAAATGTAAGGTCACTTGACAGGTCCAAATGTAAGGTCACTTGACCAAAGGCTTAGATAATGTCCCCACAACCTCCACGATGCAGGGCCACCAACTCCAGGGATGTAAAATATATAGAAAATGTTTAGAAAGTAGAGGCGAATAACTAGGGGCTGCAGCGGGCAGGGGCTGTGTTGCAATAATAGACTATCAAAAACTTCCTGCTCAAGTCCTAAAATTTCACACGGCGTACACCATAGTCTTAAAATTTTCACAGAGTATACGCTAGTCTTAAAAATTTCACAGGTTATATATGCCAGTTTTGAATATAGTACGTACTACAAGTCTTGAAGCAGAAAGTATGCGCAAATGACTAAGATTGAGCAATACATCTTCGTATACTCTCGACTACACCCCTGAATATATGCTTTTATTTTCTTAGTTTGCTTACATACGTGTGACGAAAATCTGTGAGGAACGCGACCATCCAAGCCCCTCGTTACGACGCCCATGATTAGATGAACCATAGCCGAATACTTCAGGTAGTTTTGCTTCTTTATTTCTAAGTTTTCCTATGCTTTGCTGACTAAATATCAGTTGTCAGGGAGCTTTAAAACTTGCGATATAGAACCAAATCATTCTATTTTAATATCCCATTTAGCGAAAAAAATAATAATAATAAAAACGTCGATAATGAAGGGTAACAGATCACAGAAAGAAGCCTACTGGACGCCCAAAATAGTCTCCCTTTTCAAGACTGTGCGCTGCATATTCTTACACTATATTAAAAACGCTTTCAAAGATGCCAATCTTAAAAATAAATAAATAAATAAATAAAATAAAATAAATAAATCTTTAGCTTAACATCCAACGGTTATGCCATCGATGGCTAAAGGAGACTGATGGAATTGCAAGTGAATGATGATGAAAGAATAAGTGGAATGAGAAAACGGGAGGAAACGTGAAAATCCCGAGTCTCCCGCAGTAACACTTGGCCTTCACCCTCGTTCACCCTCGCCCTCTTCGTCGAAGCTTTTCCTCGCCCTCGCGCACCCTCACCCCCGCCATCGAAGCTTGTCCTCGCCCTCGCGCATCCTCACCCTCGCTGCCGAAACTTGTCCTCGCCCTCGCGCACTCTCGCTCTCTTCGTCGAAGCTTTTCCTCGCCCTCGCGCACCCTCACCCTCGCCATCGAAGCTTGGCCTCGCCCTCGCGCACCCTCGCCCTCGCTGCCGAAACTTGTCCTCGCCCTCGCGCACCCTCACCCTCTTCGTCGAAGCTTTTCCTCTCCCTCGCGTACCCTCACCCTCGCCATCGAAGCTTGTCCTCGCCCTCGTGGCCAAAACTTGTCCTCGCCCTCGCGCTCCCTCGCCCTCGCGTCACTGTGGGCGAGGGAACTTAAGGGTGAGGATGCCCTCGACAGGGCCACCCTCGCGAGGGTGAACATCTCTGCTCAATTGTTTCCAGTTGGGACGCTCTTGAACCTTCGCCAGAAGATTACAGAGGTCATGTGCCTCGGTCTCCATTGATACATTGACCGCTGTAGCTGTAGCGACCGCTCGTCGTTCCATGCGCCTCAAGCTTGTCAACAATGCGTTTGATTGGTAGGCCGGTTGGTGGGTCAGTAGCAAACTCCCATCTCCACTGATGCTGCACTTCGATGACATTCCCAAACCTGATAAAAAAACACTTGAAAACGTACTTACGCTGCTCGAACATCATGCGTGCTCCTGCCATTTTCTTATCTCGCTATCCGCGCTGAGAGTAACGACATCTGTTGAGCGAAAAAAACGTACTACAACATAATTTTATCTTAAAACAATTGACAATATCGACATCTGTTAGGCGAAAATCCATACTACAACATACTTAAACTTCAGAACAATTGTCAATACCAGTATCCTGATACAAGATGAAAAAGAGTGTATACATTTTTCTGGCGAACTTTGTACATGAGAGCAAATATACAGGGTGGACAATTTATGTGGAACATCCCTGATAACGAAGAAACCAGAAGAGGGAGAAAAATGAAACTTACCATGAAGCAACTATAAGGGGGGGACATCGTTTTACGTATTAAACACCACCACCCAGTAAACAGTGTTGCCATCCCAGTATAAAGTTATATTTTTTCAAACAGCACTACGTCAGATTATTACATATTTCAAATCAATATCTTAAACCAAAACATAAAATACCACATTTAGTATTCAGTGTTGCAAACTAAGTATGTTATAGTATCACAAACATCCAAAATTTGGAAGCCTTTATCACACACACACAGCACAATGGAGATGGACAAGACAATGCACATCAGAAGTACCTTAGCGTTGGATACCATGGACAAGGTATGACTTGTTTTGAATGAATAGCAACGAAGTTACAAGGGCTTGAAAATTTGAATTTCTTTGAAAGTCTTTATTTCGAAAAAAATGCTTAGATAAGTATCATATCTAGTTACTTGTGTGTTTTGCAATGGATGTATAAATTATTTTGCCGTTTACAGCACTTCGATATCTCAAACCGTTCGCGAGATATAATAAACATTGTTGAAGTTTGGAACACTGCTTAAATCATGTAATTGCAAGGACTTGTTGAATTACATCTACTAAAAGTTATTCCGGCAATGTTAGTTACTTCGTGCAAAGTTTCGCTTCTCTCCCTCTTTTGGTTTCTCCGTTACACCGGATGTTTGAGATAAATTGTCCGTCCTGTATATATAACTAGCAGCGTTCACCCCGCTTCGCTGCGGTCACCCCGGAACGCAATAAACTTTGTTACTTAGATAATTTTTACTTTTTCGCTTTCAAGTGATATGATAAAAACCATAGAAGATTGCAGTAAATCTTAACATTATATCGCCTGTCATTTATGTTAACCCGCCCCGCTTCGCTGCGGTCATCCCGGTGCTGGCATATTGTAAAAGTGTCTGTAAAAATAAGCAAATCAATTAAAAAATTTTAAACAGAAGATTCAAGCTATTTTCCGCTGTATATCGCCTGTCATTTATGTTAACCCGCCGAGTTAACGGTCATGCGGGTTGCATAAATACGTTTATTTTTACCTATGATGAACTAATAACAAAGGATTTGTACCTGAATGGTCAATTATCTCAAGACACTGGTAATTAAAAATTAAAGTGATATGATAAAAACCATCTAGGGTCCAAATCCTAATAACCCCCCAAAAATGAAAGAAATCGGTTCAGCCGTATTAGCGTGATGAGCTAACAAAGGATTTGTGCGTTCTCTTTTATATATATAGATTTTATTTCGATTTTTTTCATTATTTTGAGACTTAACTTTAGGTTAAGGTGTGCTTAAATAACTACGATATGACCTTAAACAACTACGTAACTACCTTATCTACGATATGATAGCTTTCTCCTTTAAATACAACTACTTTGACAGCATTTACCAACTGTCCTAATCCCTATTTTAAAACTATTAATGTAGTTATATTTGAAAATAATTGTTACATCTTAATATAACTATGCTTATATAGTAATTTTTCTTTAATTCCAGCTTCAAGAACAGGAGCTAAACGAAGAGTGGTTCTACGACGAGATCCAGCAGATAAAGCTCATAGAAGTAAGTTAGATTTCCTTCCCTGATTAATATTTTGCATGTAATTAATGAATCTACACCGAACATGTACATATTTCAGTTCGATTATAAGATTGAAGGAGATTTTTTTAAAAATAAAAACAGAGAGACTAACTTAGACCATTCACTTTACTTTGGTCAGATAAAAATTGAAATATGTTACCGCAGAAGTTTAAGAATCACGGTGTTTTAAAAAGAATTATAGACTTTCATTGAATAATATACCTTGTACCTTAATTACCCTAGATGGATAGTTTGTGCGTAGTTGTCTTGAATAAATCATCACTTTAAATGGCATCGTATGTCATGAACCATAAATTTCGAAAAAAAAAAAAAAAAAGGCGGGGAAATTTCCTTGGAGATTTTTCGGAAAATATATTTCTTTTTAATTTTGGCGCCTCTATGGAATCCCTAAATTCAGGCAAGTGCACAAAAGATACCTTGAAAACTACTACACACTATAAGCTATAAATTTCCCAAGTTTCACTGAAATAGGCTACAAGGTTATAATGTGTCTGTGTTTTGTTCAAAGACACAGACACACCCAGGCAACTCAGGCACACCCGGCTGAACGACTCGTCAGGGGGTGCACTGAAATTGTTGTTGTTGTTGTTGGGTTGAGTTTAACGTCCCGTTCAGCATCGAGGGTATATGAGACTTTGACCTACTGATTAACGTGGGATCAGAACCACATGAGCTCCCGCCGGGAATCGAACATAGGCCTCCCACGCCAAAGGCGCGTACGCTAACCGCTTAGCCACGAAGGAGCTCTGCACTGAAATTGAGCAAACTTTCACTCTCTTATCTGTTGACACCGATAAAGCCTTAATGAGCAGGCAACAAATTTGGAAACTGCGCAAAAAGTGTTGTGCAACGTTGCCACCATTACCATAAGCATTTCGACTCATTAAAACAGTAAAATCGTTTAAGCAAAAAATGCAAAGTAATGGATAACAATAGCATTTTCAGTTATCGCTATTATATATTTGCACGGGTATCGTTAGAGATGGGGACTGCAGAACATGTCCCAGTCAATAATTTTCTGTATCATGTCTAAATATAAGATGTCCTGTAAAATTAAAATATCACTCTGGCCATAGAGACGGCATAACCGTCTGCGGCCCGCCCATCCCCGGATGGGAATGAAAGCCATAAAAAAAAAAGATTAAAACTGTAAGAAAATAGTTATTGTAAGCATATAGTTACTAGAAAACTGTAAGGAAAATAAAATTTATAAAATAAAAATATAAATATATCTAGAAATTCCCTTTAAATATCGTGGATAGGCGTTCGACCAATCAGAGATAAGAATTTGTTTACATTTCCCAGTTTTAGCCAATCACAAACAAACATTTGTTTACATATTTCAGGTGTGCCTTAGTAACTGTCCTTTCACCTTTCTATAAATGATCCTTATATTTGCATTTGCATTTTAGTTACTGTTTTTAGGTGCTATGAGAAAGATTTGTTACATATTATTATCCTATTACAAGAATAAGTGGTCAGTGTGCTGGTTGCGGATATACAGTAATAAAACAACAATATAACAAGCCAATGAGGAACGAAAATCATAATGAACCAATCAGATATCCACCTGTCATGTGAGCGTCTATACCATCCGTTCTGTATCGGACAACAAATGGACCAGAAGTTTTTCATATACACTACAATAGTAAATTTTACTTCCTTGTTTTCGATGTTCATACGGTGATTTCTGTTTTGCTAGAGATCCAAACGAAAACTGCCATGAAAACGACGTCGATAGTGAAAGGAATTTCAAAGGCCCAAAGAGAGATGTCAATAGGAACGAGTTCGTCATGAGAAAACATGCTGAGTTTAGAAATTCACAGATAAACCATGAGAAGACACATATAACATTTTCAAAAGTTGCAGGATTTAAATTGCAAGGATTCGAACTGGAAATATGAAATGTTCTCTAATATTTAGCTTTGTAAATATTAGAATGCAACACAAGAATGGCGTTTACATATTTTATTTCGGTGGAAAATTTCACACAATTTCCTGACGCCTATTGTTGACAAAATCGCAGTGGAAATTTGCGCAATGTCACCACTTTCTGTTCCTCATTAATAAGTCGTAGACTATAGAGATTATCAACCATGTAATCCTTAGAAAAATTTGAGCAATATCGTTGCACCGCACGTCAGGTGGTCTCCTTCACATCAATGTATGAAGTGTTTTTTGGAATGGTGAGCAATCTTGCCGTTGCATTCCGCATGATGTCTTCTCTTGATTCAAATCGGGTCTCCTTTAGTGGCATTTTCAGCTTTGGAAATAACCAAAAGTCACAGAGCCATGTCGAGTGATTAGGGAGCCTGACGACACACAAGAATATTGTGTTTAGCAATGAAATCCTAAATTAAATTCACGGACATTCTCTTCATGCCCCAATTCTCTTCAAAATTGAATGTACCGATTCGATGCTTACCCCTATATCATTCACAGTTTCTCGAACTGTAATACGACGGTTATGCAAAACCACAGTCCGAACTTGCTCAAGGACACTGTCATTCCGGCTTGTTGAGGGCCTACCTAAACGTGTTTCATTGTCCACTGATATGCGCCCATCTTTGAAACGGTTGTACCACTCCTTTATGCGTGATGTGCTCATGGCCTTGTTTCCGAAAGCCTGTTGAATCTTGCGAATGGTTTCCGCTTGTGTATCACCAAGCTTTTGGCAAAATTTGATACAATTGCGTTGCTCAAGTTTTTCGATATAAAAAAAAACTAAAATCTGATGATCGCTCACTACACGTTTTTACTCGTTGGCTGATCGACGCTTTCTGCGGGCGGGAAAAAAATTCACGACTGCGCATGAGTATCCCCTCTACGTCTGCTGTGAAGAAAGTATCCCGCTCTTTGTGGGTTTACGTGGAAAAAATAAGGTTCTGCATTTTATGAACACACCTCGTATATATATATATATATATAGATATAGATAGATAGATAGATAGATAGATACAGATATATATAAATAGATAGATAGATAGATAGATAGATAGATAGATAGATAGATAGATAGATAAATAAATAGATAGATAGATAGATAGATAGATAGATAGATAGATAGATAGATAGATAGATAGATAGGTATCTGCAATGGGTCTATTCCGGACGTTTTCGTTCAGTTTAGACCCCTTTTGCAATGCACGAAAATACACAAGGGGTCTATACGGGACGAATGGGTCTATTGAGGACCAAAAATGGGTCTAAGCCGGACGATAGGGGTTTAAATGGGACGGAGGGGTCTAAGCAGGACGATCAGTGCTACCAACATACTTTTCTTAAAGTGTTTACTGAAACTTAAATTATGCTCATCTGATAGTGATTTGAAGTTTAGTGTTTCTTTTCAGCAGTAAGGCTATTAGACACTTGAATCTAAAGTTCGAGGTGGAATCCGAACTACATTTGTGCGTTCCAATTTCTGTTCTTTTTCAACCGGGAATCAAACTCGGGACCCCACGTACCAAAGTCGTGAGTGCTAGTCACTATAGCAACGAGAATAGCAATAATCATGACATAAGAGCTTGTGGTAGCATTATAGTATCAAACTACATATACCCATTATATTTCTTCCATCTCATTTGGGATTTTTTTTTAAATGAGAAATATTATACTAGTTTCCAACTCTACCATTATACCAAGATCACTAAAAGTACAGTCATCCAAGTAAACAAAACACATCTTAATTCCAAGTAATTCGGAATACTTAATAAATAAAAAGATAAATACACAAAAACATTAAAATAGAAACGTAAAACATTAAACACTTGATGTAGCACTTACAATTTGGGACATCTTTTCGGTATAGTTTATAAATATCTTATTGATAAAGTGGTAGACCGTTTATGGTGGCGTTTCCTGGTTCGATGGTTGGCTACTGCCAAGTCAGATTTGGAATAGAAAAACACCGTGTGCATCGGTTTTCTCTGGGTTCTCCCGTTTCATCTATTATCAAGTGTGGGAGGATTCAGTAGCCTCCGTAGAAAAAATCATTTTGGAAGCTCCACTATTTTCACGAAATATGGTCAAAGTCCTTTTTCAAGTATGATGTTGCAAACTAAATATGTTTCAACTTTCATAAAACTCAAACCGGTTACAAGTATGTGGGGCAAGACTATGATGATTATTGAAGTTTAGCATCTCTTTTATGCACCAAGGCTATATAAGACGCAGATCTACAGTGAAATATGGAATGTGAACGACCATAATACTTTAAAATTTAGATACTCTTTCATCACGAATCGAACCCATGATCTAATGAACCAAGGACGCGTGTTAATTACTAGACCAGCGAAAAGTTTGGGGAAAAACTGAAAGTGTATATACTACATCTTGAAAATTAATCTATCAGCTTTCACAAGAACTAAAAAAAAAAAAAGTCGGGATACACGGAAACGAATTAGATTAGTCTTGACTTATGAAACAGTAAAGAGATACCTGTAGTATGCATTCAAAGTTCACTACTCTTACGCTTTTGGTAAGGAAAATATTTAACTTGGGAAAAAGTATTTTAAATCCATCTAGTGGCAAACAGTTTCTAGTCACCGCGCTCCAATCACCGCAGGCTTCTTAGAGGTACGCATAATGATTTATTTATACTTTGTCATTTACCCCACGCTTCCCTGGCTACAACTCAATTAAGAATTAGATATTTGGAAGCTTCCAGTTGGATGGATGGTAAGTTAGGCATAAAGCCTAAATGTATATCAAATAACGAAGGGGCACTAGTATGTTTGGTTTAAGTTAAACATGAAAGATAGACCTATATGTCATCTCATTGAACCCGTGCCCTTATATGTGGAAGCCATACCATGAATGCGCACTTACAAAATGGGCCAACCTGTTCCAAAATGAGTGTTTCTTTAATTGACAATTTTGTAATACGAATTTTGATTACTCCCTCAGTAATCACCATAGCTAATAGGATCATTAATAACATCTAGCTTTTTATTTGTGTTAACATTCTCGGATTTACAGATTCTATAATTCAAAGAGAGAAGGATTACAATCATTAGATTGAATGAGTGGAGAATTGCGATATGTGTTATCAGTGGCGTATTTAAGATTTCGTTTCGGGAGGGGCTTTGCTAACTTTCGGGGGGGATTTGCCTGTAAATGTGAAAATTTTGCAAGATATTTCATTTACTTTACTATAGTAAGTAAGATTTCCGAGGGTTTAAGCCCGGAAGACCCTCCTAAATACGCCACTGTGTGTTATTGTTTATATTATTTAAAAAATATGATCATTCCAATGCAAAGTAAACATTTTTAATGCACTTAATTTTCCAACTTTAAAAAAAAATTCTAATGTTTCTTAATATGCCAGTATTTACTCTAATTTCTCATCTAAATTTATGTTTTGTGCAGTTTGTGTTTAGAGTATATTCTTCTATAGTTATTTTGCGTTTTTTTAAATTCAATTATTGTCAAATTACTTTAAGTTTAAGGCCACACGAAAGTTCTATGAACAACAGAAATTGATATAGCATAATTAAATAAAAATATTGTTAAACCTACCCAGGGATTAGTGGCCGCATTGGCTTAGTGGTAGAGCGTTCACCTCTGGTGCTTGGGGTTCCTGGTTCGATCCCAGCTCGCGCCAAATGAACTTTGTGGTGGACAAACACCGTGTACGTGGGTTTCCTCAGGATTTTCCTATTTCCTCCCAATTTCTTCATTTCACCATTTCATTCATTTCTCACCATCACCGTCTCCTTTAGCCTATCCGGCATAACCGTGGGACATAAAACTCAAGGATTTCATTTCATTTTCTACCCACGGATCAAGGCCCGGATTAAGGAGGGCTTAGGGGACTGTAGCCCTGAGCCTAAAGGTGGATGGGGCCCCCCAATTTGATCAAAATCTCAACTGGCTGTCTAAAACGAATCATACAAGATACAATCATCATAAGATAAAATATGACCAAAAATATTATTCTCTTAACTTTCCTATTGCACTTTCACAGAAATTTATTAAGCAAAGTCTACAGGGCTCACTATTTTTTTTCTAGCCCCGGGTTTCCAGATGATTTAGTCCAGTCCTGCCAGGGTTCTGCTACTAGAAAGTGATGCCTCTGTGCATGCATGTGTACTTGTAAGGAAGTATTCTGCTGGACACAGTCGAGATTAGTAGACTAATAGTATACAATTAGAAAGAGCAATTCTAACTTGTGCAAAAATGTATGTAAAAACTGCCGAGTATAAAGCTATAGAATTAGAGATTTTACGTATACAATAACAGAGTAACTACGGCTTCATCATACTGAGGTTTACTTGGCCACAAATATGTGTATCAGTAGAGGTCAAAGCAGGATGTGTGTTTACTGGTCGAGCATCGGTAATCTTTACTGATTTGCAATCGGAAAATCCTGTAACCAAGCATTCTGTTGAAAATAAAAGTTAGCAAATGGTTTTATGTACATACAGATACAAAAGTATTTTAAACTCATGATGAAAATTTTGTATTTTTGATTACTATATTACAATATGTTGATGTTCTTAGGTTTAGTATGTTTGGTTACACCAGACCCACCACTCTCTGCTAATACTTTAATATATTAACAGTACAAAACTATTTCTGTCTCCAACTGCTTTTTCATCACGTGACCATTTTTCTATATAAGATTGTTCTGTTTCAGCTTCTAAGCTGTAAGTTATCTTCTCGTAATTGATTCTTCGAAATTTCTTTCCTTCACAGTTTAATTTATTATGACTATTACGGTGTTGCTCTCGTGTTTTAAGGCAATTGGGAAACCCTTACATTATGAGCTATCAAATCTTTGTTTCGAAAAAAAAAACAATAAATAATATTGGAAGTCAACGCGCTGCCCACACACTATTGAGTCAAAGTATGCCATTTGATTCGCTGTAGCCACTTGTTGTAAGTTCAGATAGATAGAAACGCCTCATATCCAAGGGGTCTATTCAGATCTTTTCCGGCGCGTTTAGACCCATCTTGGAATGAAATAAAATATGCAAGGGGTCTAAAACGGACGACTAAATGAAACAACGTTTCCGACTATTTTTCTATACACTGTTATTACTCCCGTTTTAAAAGGCTGAGGTAGCTAGCTACCATGAGACAAAAATAGCCAAAACTTGTTACAAATATAGTTTTGGCTCGTGCTGGTTATAAAGTATAATCTACATTCTCGATATGCTTTACAGTATTTTCATTCTCTCTGTGAAGAAGAAAAGATACTGCAATTATACAGTAAATAGACATGATTTATGGACACTACAGTGCGTCAATGCAAGTTTTCGCTTACTCTCAGCTAGTATGCCTTCTATCTATTTACACGAAGCAACTCGGAGATTATTGTGTGTTTATAATTGACTAAATATGGAACATGGTAGGTATTAAATTTTGAAAATAAAAAAATTAAAAAAATATTACTGAAAATCATAACAAACACATCATTTCCACTCACTTGTTATGGTATATCGTGTATAAGTTGAAACTACAGGTAAAGTGAATTCCCAAGAGGAAAAGAATATTAGTGAGGTACTGACACGTGAAAACTAGAGGTGATTTATTGCTTTACAGTTCCTTTTGTCTGCCTTTACAACAGGCTATGCAAAGAATATGACAATCAATGAAACGA
Organism: Thermobia domestica; assembly: GCF_964235325.1. NCBI lineage: Eukaryota > Metazoa > Arthropoda > Insecta > Zygentoma > Lepismatidae > Thermobia > Thermobia domestica. The sequence goes on from NC_137471.1 coordinate 47,551,623, forward strand.
GCTGGTGAGTACGGTTGATTTTTGCTTAGGTGGTAACAAGGAAGTATTCCTGGGTATATAGCGTCTTGTAGTGATAAAATTGTGCCAAGTATAACAAATAAGTTTTCGATTATTTTATTAGGTGCAATCTGACGTTCTTGTTCATAAACGAAGCTACATAATATAATGTTTCTGTAAAGATATGGTCCGTTTTGTCTGTTCTTCATTCATTGCTTACTATGCTCCCGAGAATAGATACTGGAACAAGTACTTTGACCACTATTCTACGTTGCGGCACTAAACTATCTCACGTAGTCACATCTCGACTTTTGAGATTGACTATGTTTCTAAAATGAATTCTCATAATATAGAGTTTTACCGTCATCCATTTATAATTCTTTAAAGGAGCAGATATAAAAATAATGGAATGGAACACAAGATAAGGAAATTCAAATTACACAGTTTATTTCGAAACTATCATTTCCATTGTTATTTCTACGGCCAAATTCTCTTGTTACTTAAGAGTTCCAAAGTGGAATTGGACTTAAAGAGAAGCGTAAAGCCAGGGGTGTAGCCAGCAGGTTTTGGTAGGGGGGCCGTCGTTTTTGAAGGGGAGCAGCTGCAATGTACAAAATTTTAAAAAAAATGTGTTGCAGCTAGTGTTTCTGAGCCCTGAAAAAACCGGAAAATTTTGGTTTCCTTCATTGTTTTTAGCTTATTATTATTATTATTATTATTATTATTATTATTATTATTATTATTATTATTATTATTATATTTATTTATTTATTGTTTTTCTTCATAAATTATATTCGTGGTATTTTTATTATGTTTAACTAAGAATACTGCCTCGGACCAAACACTACACTTTTGTGCATAACTATTTCAATTTAAGCCCTTGTACACAGAACCTATCTATAAAGGTAACCAAGAAAGTTTTATCGCTTTCTCACACACCATCTTCCAACATCCATATGTCACCTAAGACGAACCATTTCACTATACTTATCCACCCACGCCCTTAGTTGAATACCATTGTTTTATGGTATTTGTTAGCAGTGGCGGCGATTGGACGTTAAACGTGAGGGGGTAAGATCTGATCTGAATATTTGTGTATCAACATTAGTTTTCCTAGTTGTTTTTAATACTTTGTTTGCCGAAAGGATACTATAACTAATAGGATACTATCTTTTTCAATTAAAATATCGAATATTGTATTTCATATTTTATTAAGTAAATTGGCAAGGGCAACCCAAATAGGTACTAGCCTTTTGTAGTCTAAACAACGAAGGTGTAAGAAGAAATTTTATTCCTTGCTCATGGACACCTTAAAATTCTGACTGAAAAAGTTTGTGATCAGATTATTTAATAACAAATTTGAAAAACAAATAAATGGAAAGGATAACATTAATCATAGTAATGAAGAATGACATTTTAGGCACTGTCGATTTTTGTGCAATTTAAGAATAACTTGTGAAAGACTTATTATTTCTTTTGCGAAATGTTCTCTCAATTAGTTTCAAAGCGGCTAACATATCGAGTCCCTGTAAGAAGGAATCGTTACTACGCTAGAATTGTTGCGCTCCAATAGGTTAAATTTTGGGCAGGGCCGTAACTTGTGGGCAGCAGGGGGCAACTGCCCCCCAGAGAAGCTCTCCGCCGTTCGATACGGGCTAATTTTAAGTCAAAATTTTCTTACTCCATATACAGAACATGGAAAATATAAATGAAGCATCAAACAGTTTCACTACATTACATTAACTAAAAAGCACACAAAAGGTAAATAAAACAAAAATAAGTTGTGGCCTCGTTTCAGTAAAAACTGTCTACTATTAGGGTCCCTAGAAATAATATTTATTCATATGGCTTTAAGGTTTGTGAATATTGTCCCATTAATTAATTTGTCATGTATGAAACGGGCCCAGGGGAATAACTAACGGCCCCGCAGATCATGCCGTGCGGGAGGGCCAACAGGCTCCGGGGTCCCATAAAGAGTAAGAGAAAGATGGAAAGAGGGGACCCAAGAATTAGAAAAACAACTTTTTCTAGGGGGCCCAAATACCCGTATTAATGCTTACCTCCCCCCCAAAAAATCTAAATTACAGCGCTGTTTTTGGGCCATTGTCCGTGGCAATTGAAACGGAAATCCTGTAGCTTTCTTAACTCGACGGGAAGACAAATAATCCATATATACTCACGCAACGGCAAATATTATATGGCGCCATTTTTTCTATGAAGCAGTAATATACACAAACTTGTTAGGATGTTTGTCTTCAAACTGTCAAATACAAATCACAGTAAATTGTGTAATCTGTTGTCACAAAAAACTATACCATACTATTTTCCGATCAGTATAAGGAAGAGAAACCATACTATTTTTCGATTGGTATGGTAAAATACTATTTTTCCATAAAATATTAATATGTAAACTTTGTTATTTTAAAATGATTGAGGCGAGGTAATCTCACTATAATGTTTTAATAGCTGGTCCATTTGGGGGGGCCTGGCCCCGATGGCCCCCCGTGGCTATACCCCTGCGTAAAGCCATGTGTAATATTCCCTTAAGAATTCTTCTATCAGCGTATATTTACAAGAAAAATGTCCGTTTTCAAGGGTCCATAGACCGTTCGATAATTATCGTAATATAATCACCTATTTATGCGTTACTCTCTTGAGGAAAGACAAACAATTTCAGGAAAACTGAAATTTCAAACAATTTGGACTATTTTGCAAGGGATTCAATACTTCTCGGAGAACTGAAAATGCACATTCCGAAAATATAGTTACAACTACAAATTGATTTGCTTGTGTAGTCATGTGGGTCGTGTATTATATGTCATTATCCTCAGCACGGACGTGCTTTTCGAACAAAACCACACACACATGTATTCTGAATTCCTAGTTCTGGTTATATTCGTGAATATTTAAGAATATCCTGCCAAAATAGTGATTTGTTAACTTTTACACAAAATGGTGCACAATCGCGGACCCAGAGACCGGTTAAGGCACGAGAAATACCACGAATATCCTTAGAAGACTGCCAGATTACTACAAGTAGGAATGGGTACGAGTAGAGTTTTCAGCCGAGGCAGAGAAATTTTCTGTATTCTAGTCACAGTTTTTAGGTCGATTTTCGAGTCTAATCGAGTTTGATACTTCGTTTACCCGTGCGGCTCCTTTTAGCTCATTTAGAGATCATAGATTTCTTTGTTTCGAAAACGAAAGCTATGAAAAGTAAGCAGTAATGTGGAATAATTTTAGTGTTGCTCCCGAGAAAGGGCAATTCTCACATCTCGTCACATCCCGAAAACGAGACGAGACTACATTACCCTGAGACAATCTCAAATATCGTCTCATGAGCATCGCTGCGTGTAGCAAAATCAAGCTAAAATTTTGTAAATAGGATTCTTTCTCAGTAATTCGAGAAAAAGCTAGCACAGTGCTTACTAACTTGCGGATGAACTCGGAAGAATACTGTGAAAATCTATTACCGTAGAACCCTGATAATCCGCTGCAAGGAGCCCTGACCAGGACACCGAAGAACCAAGCGTAGGTGTAGGCCCTCATATTCCATGTTTCTACGCATGTGGGTTTCGTCCCCAAAGCTCCTCTCGGGGCTTCTCCCTCAGACTCCGAAGTAACTTTTTTAACTTCGAGAATTAGAAAACACTACTTTTTGTAACAGTTATCACTTAAAATTTTCAAGTTGACCTCAGAAACACTATGACAGTTTTCTTTGGAGAATTTTTACAGAATTGAAACTTTTGAAAGTGTTACACTTTATTCTCATCCATTTCCCTCACATGCATATAGTTATTTTTTTAGGCTGGTCTTTTGATTCAGGGGTTACTAATACGAGTACCTTGAGAGCACTTCTTATATAGAATTTAAAACTAAGTTTGAAATTATATAAAACTTATTTTCATTCATTTTAAACCTAATAGCACCAATTGAATGCATGTATGCCCCAACTTCAATTTTTCATTTACTGTTCCCGTTTTTTTGGTGGAGAAATTTACTTATTCAAAGCATTGTTTTCTGAACGCTACGTTTCTTGAAGAAAATATTCAGATCATTTCAACAAAATGGACAAGGAATAAGTATTTTTTCTGTTGCAGTGTAGCTGCACCCAACATTCTGCAACGATTCAATTTCTCAGGGATTTCTAACAATGTGTTACAGGTTTTGTGAAAGATTTGTTTTCAATATTATTAAAAACATCTGAAGTATGATTACTTTCATGAACAACAAACGTCCATCTGCACACATTATCCCCGTATATACAGTATATTATATAGGATGTGAGTGTACTGTATAAATAAACTGTGTCCCATAAGTCTGATTGCATAGGCCATCTAGATAGCGATTAAAGATATGAAAAAAAGATGAGACATAAGAAAGCAATGTTACTGGAAAGTATAGGCTTTCGGTCTAAAATGTTTCTATATTTCAAATTGGACCAAACACGAAAGATGAAAGATAGAAGAGACGGGCATATGAAGGATGAAGGATCACATCCCACTTCAATGTTTACGGCACTGGCGCCACCACCAACCTTAGTAATACATACGTTGATTCAACGTTGAAATTTCATTTATTGTGAAACGAATAAACCGTTTAATAGGCAGACATTTTCCCTTTATCCAACGCTGGAAAACACTACGAGTTAACAATTAACTACCAGTTGTTGTTCTGAAGACAAATTCTTTAATCTATTAGGTCACCTCTATTTAGATAGTAATGCTCATTGCTCAGTAGACAGATATTTCTTTTTCTATATTTTGTGTTATTAATCATAACTAAATATCAACGTTTTAATAAACATATGTATAGTAAAATTCCCCCTGTTTTAATTTAATTTTGTTTTGTATTTGCCATTTCCTCTGTTTGTGAGTAGTAACGGTACTGCCATGAATATTGAAGTCGTGTGTAATCACCAGCCAGTGGAGTAGAGATCACTATGCCTGCCACGCGTTATTTAGTAGGTCGAGGTTGGCAAGAACCGGTAGGACATCATGACTGAGGGGTTTCCTGATTTATTCAGTCCCTCCAGGTGAATGCTGGGATGATAGTTACTCTTTTAGACTAGAGCCGCTTTCTTTCTTAATCCTAGCCCAACCTAAAGGGCAAATGTGACCTCGGTGTTGAAGGTCCGAACTCCTCCTTGTATCCTTCCCTTGAACAAATAAAATGCTGGCGTATGATCCTTTCCCCTTCATATATTCGCCCATTCAGTGTACTTCAAACTACACTGGATTTGATTCGAGTCGAGTTGGATAAAATTTTCAAGCCGAGTTCCCGAGTGGAATTGAAAGAAAACTCGCTTCGGACTCGTCATGTCCATCCCTAACTACAAGTCATCATGGCAGTAGATTCTGTCTTTTGGGAGAGTTTTGTTCCGATTCTTTGATTTCCATATTACTTTGTTTTTGCCACTTCCAAATTTAATAATCGATTAAAAAGATAGAATTATGACGTCGTTCTATTAACATCTAGCACTCCAGAATTTTCCGTGCCTTCGCAGTAGAGACTGATATGAAATGTTTTGAATCTGTGGAAGTTTATTTTCCGCGATTTCCAATTACACGGAAGTATTATTAGCGAGGAAAAGGGAGATTAGAAGGTCAATAGCCAGCCGGAAAAATGAAATGAAATCTTACGTCCCAAGGTTATTTCGGCTAGGCTAAAGAGAGGGTGATGCTGAGAAATAAATGAAATGGCAGAATGAGGAAAGTGGGAGGAAACGGGAGATTCACGAGGAAACCCACGCACACGGTGTTTATCCACCACGAAGTTCACTTGGTGGGAGCAGGGCTTGAACCCGGGACCGCATACACCAGAAGTGAACACTCTAGCACTGAGCGACCGCGGCCTCGAATAGCCAGACGGATTTCTTACGTGAGGGAGATATGAATACCGAGGGTGCAATGGCAAAGTCACCAAAGATTACAAGAAAGAGTTTATTTATTGCATACGGAATCTGGGAAGAATTGAAGCTCCTTTTAGAAAACTTATGATTTAAACTCACTTGGCTCATGAATATTTATGCTGTAACAGACATGCCATTTGTGTACTGTAATAGAGATGCATATTACAGCACACAAATCCAAGACTAGAATGTTTTATCAGCAATACAAGAAAACTAGAAAATACAGCGGTACATAATTTAATTCAGTTACATACTTTATGTTTACAGAAAAATACAAAGTATTGATTTTAGAATACTTTGGTTTGAAATTCTTGAAATAGCAATATCCCTGAGGAACACATTTGCTATATCTACTAAGAAGCACGCTTTATGCAAAAATAAGTAAAAAAGTGCTTTATTGTTCAAGATCAGTAATAAAGACATTAAAAGATACATTAAACGAATGTATTACATGGTCTCATCAACTACAGAATTATAATCCCAGTTTTCCAGCTATGTGATATATGAATGCTACGTCGTGAAAAAAGAATGACATAAAATAATAATATTAATAACAATATATAGAGTGAAACCTCATAATGACACCGATAAGATAAAAGGTTGATTCAAATTTGTGTATAAACCTTTGTAAGTTGGAAAGTATTGTACTGATTGCAATGGAATTTGCGCTATAGCTATTCTGGTTGATGCTTTTATCGGTAATATATTTTAAAACCTATAAAATATACCCATATTTTTAGAACGTAGAAGGGAGAGAGAAGCTGTTGAATATTCGACACACCAAGGAATTTGCTACATGCATCTAAATATTGCCTTTAGGAGTGTTAATAAGAATAATATCATAATTCATGTTATACAGACATTAATAATGACTTATACCAAACATACACACATCATGCCCCAGAAGAGTTAATAAAAAGATGAAAATAACGGAATGTAACACTCATAGGCGCCGACTTGAAGAAAATATTGGGGGGACCACTGGCGCAAATCCCGGGAGGATGAGAGGGGCATGTCCCCCAATCTTGTACCTGGGGAACAGTCCCCCCAATAATCTGACGTGAAAAGTGCTTTTTGGGATAAGTGTTATGATTTGTGTCCGTCTGCCATAAAGGAATGTACGATGGAATTTATTTCTCTTAGCTTTTACCGGTATATATATATATATATATATATATATATATATATATATATATATATATATATTAGAAAGAATCGTGTTCTGTAGTAGTTCAAACTGAACTTCGTGCTGTAGTGCGTTTAGTAGTTTCATCAATATGTATTAATTCCACATCCGCTACTTGGGCACAAATTGCAATAAATGACAGAGGAGAATATGTTCCTCTCCTCATTCTGGAAAATTGTCTCAGCTGTAGGTACGGGCAAAATTCCGGGGAAATTGGGAGACATGTCCCCTAACATTGGAACTGGAGGCTGAGCCTGTTCCAATAATCCGATTTGAAAAGTGCTTTTTGCAGATAAGTGTGATGATCTGTGTCCGACTGCCTCAAAGGAAAGTGAGATGAAATTGATTTCTTTTGGCTTTTCTATTTTTAATGAAAAGTATATACGAAGAGTATATAGACTACCCTACGTCAGTACAACCCATCTTTTCAGTAAACGCGCATTTCATCTATTTGTAGTATCAGACTAGGCATCTACTCATGCTTCGTAAGTAAAGAAAATAATTTAATTGCTGGAATATTTTTCTCCGTAATCTTAAGGTTACATCTGTTAACTGCAGTGTCAGATTTCTGTAACGATTCCTGTAATGCTATTGAGATTATCATAATTTTGCTCAAATCAGAGTATTGTTGCGTCATACATAATTTTCTTTCTTCATAGTTTTGGGGAAGTCATTCTTTATATTACACTAATTAACAAATTTAAACTTTTTGTTTGTTACATGAGAAAAATCACCTGATCTTAAAGGAACTTTTTGCGCTGAATTCTAATCTGCACTTGGTTTCTCTCAATCACGTACAATTTTCCCGTAACAGAGGGATTTTCGGGAAATTCCCTCAAAAATTTCCCTTTTTCAGATATTTTATTCCCCTAGCTCCTGTCCTTTTACATATAGTAACATAGAAATTATACCTAAGTATACCTTGATTTATATTTAATAAACCCTAAAAGGTTCGTAAAAATCGCTTTGTTCTTTCTAGAGAAATAAATATATTTGTATGTATACTGTTTATTGCACCTTATAGTAATGCTTTCAGATCTCCTGAGTTGGGGTAAAAACGATTTGCTTTATTACTACAAACACAGACATAAAAATGAATATTTGCAATAGTCAACAACACACTTTCCCTCCTCCCGGTATCGTTTCCCCCTCCCCCTGAGCATTTCTTTCTTTCTTGTGTTCTTGACACCTGGTGAGGGAGTTTTGTACATTTTTATATTGACGTGTGGTTTAACACTACTTCACTTTCAAAGTTGTCTTTGTTGCTAAGAGTGCTTTCATGTTTGATCTTAACGGCATTATACCCAACTAAGACCAGAAGTTTAGTTTGTGAACAGTACAATGGCGTCAAGAGGACGGCGTTCGTGTGTTAACTCACCAAATAGTTTTTGTTATGTGTGTGGCCAGTTTGTAGTTAAAGGACAGTGTAGATCCATTACGCCATCGGTGAAACTAGCATATTATATATATTTCGGATGTCGTGTGGGAGATCAGGACAAAACTTGGGCACCCAACATAATTTGTGCGTCGTGCTACGTCACTTTACTTGCATGGGCCAAAGGGAAACGGAGGTTCATGAAATTTGTTGCACCAATGGTGTGGAGAGAATCCACCAACCATCTGGATGATTGTTATTTTTGTCTCACAGTAGTTAAGGGACATTCTAAAAAAAGCAAATACACAATAAGTTATCCCAACGTTAAATCCGCAATTAGACCTATTCCGCACGGGGATGAACTTCCACTTCCCGAGCCCCCTACCAACTGGGAAGAGATATGGCCAAAAACTCTAATGATGATCATGACCTTGATGAACCATCGACATCAACATGTACATCCAAGGATCCAACGTTCATCCCTGACCGTGTTCGCGAGCCACATTTCATCCGGCAATGTGAACTTAATGACCTAGTCTGTGATTTGCACCTGACAAAACAAGAGGCGGAACTTCTGGGATCAAGGCTCCAGCAGTGGAACTTATTGGATGCAGAAACGAACATATCAGTGTACAGGAAAAGGCATGTTCAATTTTCAAGCTATTTCTCAATGCAAGATAATGTGTGCGTATGTACGGATATAAATGGGTTGATGGCGGAGCTAGGAATTCCTTACGCTCCAGAAGAATGGAGGTTATTTATCGACGCGTCAAAGGTCAGCCTTAAAGCTGTCCTTTTACATAATGGAAATAAAAAACCTTCTATACCACTTGCGCACTCAGTGAAGATTAAGGAATCCTATGACACCATGTCAACTTTGCTAAATCTTTTAAATTACAAGGACCATTGTTGGCAAATATGTTGTGATCTCAAGGTAGTTGGTATTTTATTAGGACTGCAGTGCGGTTACACGAAGTACCAATGTTTTTTATGTTTATGGGATAGCCGAGCTGATGACAAACATTATAAAGTGAAGGAATGGAAACCTAGAGTGAATTACGTACCTGGAGAATGCAACGTCAAATACGCTCCTTTGGTAGATCCTAATAAGATATTACTACCGCCACTTCATATCAAGTTAGGACTTATGAAAAACTTTGTCAAAGCCATGGACACATCTGGTGAAAGTTTCAAGTATTTGCGAGATAAGTTCCCTAACCTGAGTGATGCTAAGATTTCAGCGGGAGTGTTTATTGGTCTCCAAATTAGGAAATTAATGCTTGATGATAGCTTTGACAGCAAGTTAAACAGTGCTGAGCTAGCTGACTGGACAGCATTTAAGTGTGTTGTGCGCAACTTTCTGGTCAATAACAAAGCTGAGAGTTACACAGAAATCGTACAGGACATGATACAGAAATACAAAGAGTTGGGTTGTAGGATGTCTTTAAAAATCCACTTTTTGCACTCCCACCTCAACTTCTTTCCTGCTAACCTAGGTGCTCTCAGCGACGAACAGGGGGAAAGATTCCACCAAGATATAATGGAAATGGAGAGAAGGTACCAGGGACGATGGGGTCCTTCAATGATGGGGACTATTGTTGGGGTCTTGTTAGAGAATGCAACATTTCTTACAAAAGAAGGAAGTAGTGTACGTTTTTGTAACCCAATGGAAGTTTCATATATTGTGATAGTTTTGATTGTCTTTTCATGACCTTTTGGTACATTTGTATTATTGTTTATTGTAAATTGTCACACTTGTAAATTATATTGTATTATATTTTATATATGTGGTAATAAAGCAAAACGTTTTACCTCAACTTAAGAGATCTAAAAGCATTACTATAAGGTGCAATAAACAGTACACACAGTATACATACAAACATATTTATTTCTCTAGAAAGAATAAAGCGATTATTACGAAACTTGGAGGGTTTGTTAAATATGAATCAAAGTATGGGACAAGATCTTTGGGTGTAAAATAAACGAAAAGGGAAATTTTTTAGGGATTTTCCCGAAAATCCCCTTGTTACGGGAAAATCGTACGTGATGGAGAAAAACCGAGTGCATATTCGAATTCAGCGCAAAAAGTTCCTTTAAGAACAGGTATTTCCTTTTATGTAACAAAACCTTTGTTAACTAGTGTTATTATAAAACAAGTGTCCAAAATTTTAACGTGGATCATTGTTGATGCCTAATTGGAAACATACCAATTATAAATATTCAGGTATTAAGATTTCAGAATGCGTTCACGGCAGTGATTTGTAATACGCATATGTACTACTACTACTTCATCTACATCGCCTAATATATAATATACTCTACAACATGTTTACCTCAGAAATCAGATTCATCTACCGTAATATGAAAATCTTTGAGTTTTATGTCCCATGGTTATGCTGGCTATGTTAAAGGAGACTGTGATAATGAGAAATGAACGAAATGGTGGAACGAAGAAAGTGGGAGGAAACGGGAGAACCCCGAATAAACCCACGCACATGGTGTTTGTCCACTACAAAGTGCACGTCGCGGGAGCAGGGTTTGAACCCGGGACCCGATGCACCAGATGTGAACGGTCTACCACTGAGCCACTGCGGCCCTTTACCGTAATATGGATTTCATCTCCCTTTCCTAGAATAAGTCTCAAGTCTGCCCACCTCGCAATGTTGCAGACAACCAGTGGGGCCTTTAGGATTGTGTTTCGAGGAGCTACGCCCAACACAGGAAAGGAAGTGGCAATTGCCCACCTGAGTTTGAGTATTAAATGTATTTTAATTTATGCATGAATTGAAATTTCAATGGCAAGAATTGCAGACCGATAAATCCTATATGGTATAATACAAAAACTTAGGAGTGAATCTCAACTTTTATTATATTTATAGAAGAAAAAGGAAGTATGCTCTTGGCCTACCTTATTTTCCAGGTTAATTATCCCCCCCTTTTGATTTTCTTTAATTCAAACATTTCCTTCTTTTTAAAATAACAAAACGATATAATTTTTCCCTTGTTATAATAACTAAAGTTCCGTCATGTTGATATCCGCTCAAGTTGGTGTGGAACACCAGTTTCGCTTATCAACTCCTGTTAGTTTAGGTGTTACTGATGACGGCCGACTTGAATCACAACAACGGTCGATAAAGTATGATAGGCGAAACCAAAGATAGTAACATCAAGAAAGAGAAACAGAAAATTAGAAAGGACAAAAGAAAGAAAAAGAGAACGCAATTCTTACATTATATGAAATTTGGCAAATACATTATTATTTCTGAACAAAGAGCATAAGAAAATGGAAAGCCAATGAAATTCTTAGAAATGCTAAGAAGGATTATTGATTATTGTTCTAAGTGGAATGCGAAAAACTAACAGATTTATTACGAGGCGATCTTGAGCTCGATAGCACCCTATACGCCACTGAAGACAACTCTGCTCCCCTGATCCTCCACAACATTGTTTTTGAATTTCATAAATATTTTGAACATTGCTTATATATATATATATTACCCCTCTCGCTCAATATTGAAGACGGATTTGCGCCGATCGGGGGGCGGGGGCAAACAATGAATAAATATATCACCATATTCAGACGTTTTCTATCAGGTGCTGGATGAAAGCCCCTTCCCCACAGGATCTCGGTCCGCTCCATCCGTTCCGCTGCGAATTTCAAGACCTAAATCAAATTCGCCTAATTCAAAATTTGGGAACTTCACTGCAAGTTTGCGCACCACATTGATCGTCACTTGTCATATCAGTGCTGCGATAGTGTTGGTTGAAGCTTCAGTGCTCTATTAAACATAACTTTAAAAGTGGCGTTTTGTATCGAATAAGAAGGCTGTTCCTAATATTGAATTGAAGGTACGATAAAGTTTACGACAGAAATTCTTTCTCCTCTTTGTTACTTTTTCCTAAATTGGATTATATTCGGGGGGCAAGGACACCACCTTTAAATATTGGGGGCCAAAAGTGTCCTGCCCAATATTTAAAAGTTTTATGGAAAATATTTCAAAACATTGCAACAATGAAAAACTCGATAGACGGATTTTAGACATAGAACTTACTCGTTGCTCGTAAATTGTGTTTAAAACTACGGGTTTAGTACACTACTTTTAAAAATAAAACTCATAATTGAAGAAAACTTGACATGAAATGAAAGCTTAACCTATTTTGGTTTTTGCTTTGTTTGAGTTTAACGTCCCACTCTTACGCCGTGGTGGCTGAAGGAGACGTGAACCTACTTATTATTGTGGAATCAGAACCACTTTTTTCGTATCACAGTGGGAATCGAACCTAGGGCTACGCACGCCGAAGGCAAGCGTTCTAACCTCTAAACCAAGCATGAGTCCTCAACATCTTCGTTTTACTCCCATTGAGATGAAGAACAACAATGATGTACAGTGAGTTATAATGGAGGAACCCATGTAGCGCCAAAGAAAGGTAGAATAAAGCTCAAACACCGCGTTGTACACTATAAAATTCACATGAAACTTCCTGCCATTGAGCAAAGGACGAATATCACCAGATGTTGTACCTTTAGCGCTTAGTCACTGCGCTACCCTTTAGGGATCATTATCCCGATGACCCTTTCCCCCTTTTTCACAGGTGTCTCTTTCGAAAGTGCTTGTGATCCATGTGACCTCTGTAAACTGCATCTCAAGTATCCAGTTGTGTAAAGAAATCGGTAGCCAATAGTCGGGAAACGGAAAAAGCTAAATCACAGCAAAAGGTTTCATAATGCGGAAGGGGGGGAATTCCTTCCATGTGGCAAATTGTTGGTTCAATACATGAAAATAGAACAAAAATTTTACACGCCTGCATTTTTGTTACTGACGGGAGTGAAATAGATGTTCTATCATCAAGTTAAATTTTTTCCTTTGTGTTCTAAAATCCTTTGAATTTCCCTTTACAATGAATGTTTCAAGAAAACTATCAGTTGTTTTTTCATTCTTTTTCTTTTCTTTTTTCTTATTATAAAAAAGCAACGCTCTCTTGTCACTTGCTCAAGTGTTACGAATGAGCTAGTTCATTTAGAGTAGATAATATTTGCTTTCATTGTTTGTAGGCTCTACTGTCTGTGTACCCTAAAAAAACTTCAAAGATATGGTTGTCTTTCCTTTTTATCTGGCACATACAGTAGAAATAAGCTTAATAAAATATGGTACCGTTCTTATCATTCATGGCATCAGCCATTCAAATTTTACATATAGTTGTATCTGACACCGCCTGTGTGAACAACAGTCCTGGTGATGATTTATGGTGATTTATTGATTACTCTCAATACCTATCGCTAATAATGATCGCAAATTGATATAAAATTGATCATAAAAAACATTAAAACTTTCTAAATTAAATTATAGATTTTTTTTTGAGACTGAAGCTCTTTTAAAGAATCGTCAAATTTGAAGGAGTTCGGGTAGGGATGGTATATAAACGAGGCTGCAGTTCCGGTTTCGTCTCGTTTGACAAAAGTGGTCTCAGTCCCGATCTCGTCTCAAAGTAAATAGTATTAAATAAAAATAAAATGTGTAAGTAGTATATTTTTTTTGCTTTTATTATTCAATTTGAATTGTTGTGTGGCATATCCATTCGTAGGTAGGTGGCCAACACTCGTGCTTTTTATGCGTGTTCGCGGGTTCAATCATTAGGGTGTATATCAAGCATTGGATAAAACTCGAATAGTGATCCACATTTCACTTTACACAACATATCTTATCATATAACCTCAGTACTTGCTATGCAGAGAAACTCTTCACAGTCAACTTCAATACTATAGTTAATTTCCTTCCTGCTGAATCAGAGTTATTCAATATCCTACCAGATAACACAGTAGATAGCAGCAAGAATGTATTTGAATGATAGGAAATTTAAATTTTACAATTTCTCATTTATTGTTCGCTACCAGAATGCCCGTTTTTTGCACGGGGAGAATAAGTTTCATTTTGGACATAGCAAAAATACTGTCACCCATCAACTATGAATTCGACACTAATATCGATCATTTTCAATTATTTTTAAGTCACCATCCTCTTTAAGAGCACTAATGGGAGCTGGACTTAGAAGATTTAAACAGCATCGGAAGTGTCACTGTTCGTCTCAGCGACCCCGATAATTATGGATTCGACACTACTATCGGTTATTTTTACATATATATATATATATATATATATATATATATATATATATATATATATATATATATATATATATATATATATATATATATATCGGGTGTCCTAAAAATAGCGCCCACAAACTACAGAACACTATTCTGCACTTCAAAATAAAGGGAAAATCTTATATGATGGAATGCTCCCCAGGGCCTCTCTCAGCTGGCATGGGGAATTAAAATTTCACTATGTGGCAGAATCGCATATTAATTTTGAGCATTAGCATCGCTCTACAAATCCATCAAACAGTTATATCGATTGTGAAGATAATAATTGATGCTAGTGTCAACTCTATTGACTTCACGGGCGTCTCTGGCGGTCTAAAGGGGGACGCGTCCCCCAAATATTCTGAATACGAGATAAATGGATCAATGCTGAAACTATTTAGATCTATGTGGAAGAAGTAAAAATATAGGCAGAACAAATTAAAATTATGCCTGTTCTTAAACATTAGGTTAGCGTGAATAGAATGTCCGCCTGACGTATGTCACTTTGAAAGAAGGATTTTGTTTATTTATTTATTTTTAAAGTTACGCTTCTTAGTTAGTCAAAGTAGTATCTGCTACAGTCACATAAGTTTTTCATTGCCTAACCAGCAACAATTGGTTTCCATGACGAAGGGAGACTGGATAAGGGGAGGAAAGGATGTATAGAAAGTTTATCTTCGAATTAAGAAGGGAAATCTACAAGGACGGAAGTATACAATAGAAGCGAAGGTGACCAAAAAGAATTTAAAAAGATAGAGAAATTTGAATATTATATATGAGAGTAAATTTCATGCAAATACTGTAGAAGAGCAGCAAGGGACAACTACTATGACAATATAGAAATTAAAGATAGAAATGAGTGTTTAATGAGTGAATTGAGTTTGAAGAAGATGGAAAGAATACATTGAGGAGTCGGATGACAGCAAGAATAAACAGTACATTTAAAACGGAAAATGAAGTAAACGAGGATAGTTCATTGGACAAATTCAAAAACATACAGCGAAATTAGGAACAAAAAGGTAGATAATATACATTTTGAGTTCATTAAGAATGCAGAAGAAAAATTTTTAAAAAAAATCGAAATTCACAATCAAATCAAAAATCATCGTATGACTTCTTTCAGAGAGTTAAGATTTTGTTAGCTAAAGAATCGAAATATATGAGAACTATGAAACTATACTGCTTCAAATGCGTTTAAGAAAACTGAGCAGGGATTCAGCGGTAGGAATATCAAGGTGAAGAAATTATCTAATAATCATATTATATACAAACATACTTTTTTTCGGCAAGTAGTCTAAAAGTGATGGAAGAAAATTATGAAGAACTGTGTTGCTAAGGCTAGAAAGAGCGGATGTCATTAGTAAAGTAGGTTTCAGTTTATTCATAATTTTCACATAACTTTAGTTGAGGTTTACTAGCATTCTAGTCGTCTCCGCCCCCCAATTTTAACATGCTAGAGACGCAAATGATTGACTTTAACTGTCATCTGGCAAGAATCAATGTAATTATTTGATGCATTGGTAGATGTAATCAATGGTTCTTCATCTGCGACATTGCCACAAAGTGCAATTCGCTTTTGAAGACAAGGAACCGAAAGGTATACGTACCCATTCCTTCCTCCAATTTGCAGAGCTGAATTTGGATTTAAACGGCATCGGAAGTGTCACTGTTCATTTCAACGACACTAAAACTATGGATTCGACATTAATATCGGTAATTTTCGATCATTTTTAAACGAATCCCCCTCCCCCTTCCTTACATTGTACCGTTAAAATGAAATAATAAAAACCATCCCAGGCTGGAACTCATCTATGTTGAAAATTTGATTGTGATCGATTGGTTGGTTCATGAGTTATTAAGTCACAAAAGTAATTACTTTTATTTTGTATATAGCCTATAGATTACATTCTGCTTTGACTGCCATATTAAACAAAGAAAATCACGTTCATTATCTAAACAAATAGATATTTTACTACTACAATAATTGTTTCAAATATATGAAATGCTTTATTACCTTTCACAAGACCACCTTTAATTGACACTTTATAACACGGCCTTCTTACAATCTCATGATGAGCTTATTCTCCATAATACTATAGCTGCACATTAAGTTGTAGGACCACTTCTCAAATACTCTCGGTGCAGAAGGGAATGCTAAACTTAAATCAAACAATCACCTTTCATTATCTATAATCTCGGTTGCATCTTCAATCGAGTTAGGTTTAGGTTTGAACTCAGGTGTCTCTTCTAGTTCGAATTGCACTTTCTGTTTCTTATACAAGCTCATAAGATCCTGATGCATTATATAGGCATGTTTTTTTTTTTTTTTTTTTCTGTTGTAATGAATGAAAATTACAAATTGTTGTATACTTTCGTGTTTATAGTGGAGCAAAACGAAACTGCTAGAATTTTTGATATAATTACGAAAAAAGTACAGTTGCGTAACGATAACAGAAAATTTAAATCTCAAAATGCTGAATACTATTAGTGATGAGCGCAAGAGTCTTGGTCTTGCAGTTTTTGCAAGTCTTGCATGCAAGACCAAGACCAGGAATCCCGATGCAAGACCAAGACCAAGACCAAGGTGTGCAAGACCAAGACCAAGACCAATACCAAGACTCTTGCGCAAGAGTCTTGCAAAAGTACCGGCACTACTTGATTTTTTTTATATAATGTAAAAAAGGAGGAGATGAATTTCTTGGCTTCAGTAAAAATGCTGCTGAAGTGAATGTATTCCAGTAGTTTATGCAATCCGTGTGAGTCAATCTGCCCCTGTAGCTTATAGCAACAGTACGTCGTTTTCTGAATTGCTTGTTCACGTGTTCTGTAGATACTACTCGTTTTCAAGCGACACAGGTGTTATTTCGCACCATGTGAACTTTTTTGGTTCACAAACACCGTGTGCGTGGTTTTTCTCGTTATTTTTTCGTTTCCTCCTACTTTCTTCATTCCACCTCTTCAGCCATTTCTCATCATTACCGTCTACCTTAGCCTTGGTGCACAATCATGGGACGGTAAACTAGATACTTCATTTCATCTCAAAGCATATTAGTGGTGTTCTTCCAAAACTAAAGAGAAATGTAGATCGAACATAAGTAATACCGTACACCATAGGTGTCGACTACATGGGTATGACCTTGGCTTCGAGACTCAAGCATCCGTTGGAAATTTTCAATGCGTACTTTTAAAACTAATATCGAAATAACATTTTCATGACATTGACAAACACTTAGTGCATGTGATCGCAAGTTTGATTTCATGAGCGGATGCTTATACATTGAATTATTGTTTATTAATATTTAGCCTTGTTAGGTATACGACACATCGAGGATTAAACAATATAACATTATACAACAACAATAAATTTATATTATAAAATTGAAAATGACTATTTTTGGGACTCCTAATCTCTTGAACCAACAGACCGACCTCAATCAAATTTTCAACATAGATGAGGTTTGGGCCTGGGAGTGTTTTCATCATTTCACTTTAACAGTAAAACTTAGGGGAGGGGAAGGGGGAGTTATAAAATAATAAATAAAACTTAAACCAAACGACCAATCTCGATCAAATTTTTAACATAGATGAGGTTCTGATTTGGGGTGTTTTTTTAAGGGGTGTTGGGGTGTTCTGACTTGGGGAATGATATCTGTTAGTTCACTTTGACGGAGCAATGTAGGGGAGCAGGAAGAGGGGAATATGTACAAAAATCAATATAAATAAAAATAAAAATGACTAAGTTTGTGACTCAATAACTCTTGAACCGATCTCAATCAAATTTTTAACATGTATGAGGTTCGGTCCTGAAAAGGTTTTTAGAGTTTGTTTCACTTTGATGGTAAAACCTAAGGGAGGAGGAAAGGAGGTATATATATATATATATATATATATATATATATATATATATATATATATATATATATATATATAATAAAACTTAATAACTTCTGAAACACCCGACCCCGATCTTGGTCAAATTTTCAACATAGATGAGGATCGGACCTGAGATGGTTTCTTTCTATCACTTTGACGGTGCAGTTTAGGGGAGGGGAATGAAAGATATTTTAAAATGATCAAAAATGACTCATATTAAAATGGAGTCTATAGTTTTTGCGGTTCCTAAGATAAACAGTGACACTTCCGATGCTATTTAAATCCAAGTTCACCCCGTAGAACATATATAAAAATGATCGAAAATGACAAATATTATTGTCGAATCCATAGTTTTCCAGTTCGCTGAGTTGATTACTTTCACTTCCGATACCGTTTACGACCAAATTCAGCATCGTAACTTGGGGAGAGGGAGATACATAATAATGATCAAAAACGACCAAATATTAGTGTCGAATCCATAGTTTTCGGCGTCGCTAAGATGAACAGTGATACTTCCGATTCCGTTTAAATGCAAATTCAGCACCGCAGCTTGAGGGAGGTACAAGATATATAAAATTATCAAAAATTACCATTATCAATGTCGAACTCATGGTTTTCGAAGTCATTGAGATGAACAATGACACTTCCGATGCCGTACCTCGCAACATGGGGGTGAAGGAGATATATAAGTTTATTGAAAATGACCTATATTAGTGCCGAATCCTTAGTTTTGGGGGTCTCTGAGACGAACAGCGACACTTTGATGCCATTTAAATTCAAATTCAGCCCCGGAACTTGGGGAGGAGAAGGAGAGAGAAATATAAAAAATAATCAAAAATGATCGATGTCAGAGAGCGCTTTACTAATAGTAAAAAGTGACTAACGAAATATATTATTATTATTATTATTATTATTATTATTATTATTATTATTATTATTATTATTATTTAAGTTTAACCCAACGAAGTGGGTAATTGATGTTAGTAATCCATATTCACAAGTGAGACTTCAAATAACTTGGCGTTTGATACCGTTATTTTGTATTTCCAATACAGGTCAAAAGTATTTATATAGATTGAATTTACACAAAAAGCATAGACAGTTGAATCGTTTTCAGTTTTCACTCAAATTATTCTACAATATTAAGAGGTTTGATTTCTCTTTTTTAGTCAATATTGCTAAATATATCATGATCTTCATAATAGCTATTCTGCCATTATTGGCAGGTTACTTGTTGCAACTGAGAAGCTTCGATGTTCGGTGGTCCTCAGCTAGTCTCTTCGTCTTGATGTAGCAATTTTCTGTTTTAATACCTTCCTTCAACTAGTCTCCTTCGCTCCGTCCCTCTCTTTCCTTCCACACTACCTTCCAGCACGTCCCTCATAATACAGTTCCTCCTCAGCCAATATCCTAACCAGTTCCTCTTCCTTCTCTTAACAATATCTAAAATTCTTCTTTTTTCCCTACTGCTAATTTTTTAACACCTTCTCATTCGTTGTCCGTTCAACACAGCTAATTCTCTGCTTTTTTCTCCATGCCCATGTATCGAAATCCTGCATTTTTTCATTACTTTTGCGTAATGTCAATGTTTCTGACCCATAGAGTACATATTGGAATCAGTAAAACAAAATCTCAATATTTAATTGGAAGTTTGATTAATACAAGGATTAGCTAAACGTGGTTGAAAAAAATCTGGCGCCTTTAGAGTGTAAAAATAATTTTGCAATTGGCATTTCAATAATCTGTGCCGTCTTGATTTATCTTTCATGCGTTTCAGGGGTAGCCTCTCCAGTTTGGGAACCAGTGGAGTGTTGGATCTGTTAAAAATATAAACAGATTACGAAACGTTGTGATTTAGGCATATCTTACAGGTAGTGAAGCGTGGGCACCCATCAAAAAAGGAAAGGTCATCACCTATGTTGTACACTACCATGATACTTACACAAAGTTAAAACTATATTACATTTAGAAACATGCATTGCATTTCCGTTACTATTGGCGCATTGTAGAGTTTATTATCCCTCATATCCTTAAAATTTACCTATGAAAAGCTTGAGATTTCTTAAATGCAAGACTTGAAGGCTCTTGCATGCAAGACCAAGACCAAGACTGGGTGTGCAAGACCAAGACCAAGACCAAGGGCTGCAGTACAAGACCAAGACCAAGACCACCGCGGTCTTGATCTTGGTCTTGCATTTGCTCATCACTAAATACTATGATTGAATTACAGTTGACCGAAAAATCCCCTTTCGGGTATCATGGCTTAAAATTCTGTTTGTGGCACTCATGCCTGTGGGGGTGACGAGTGCTCAGTACTCGACTCCCCTCGCCGTTAATGCTGGCTTTCTCAACCGGAGTTCGCTATTACTTTCTTTTAAGTAGCTTCCTAAATATCCTTATGACGCTGGGTGCATGCCATAATGCCAATACTATCTAGTGAGTGAGTATGCATGGTCGACAATCGTTCCTCGAGCCAGACCCGACACTCCTTAACTTCGCTGATCTCACTAGGGCATTGCCGAGTTATATAAACATTTACAACTTCGCTTTCCACTACATTAATTAGTTTTACATCGTTATCTACGTAAAATAGAAATTTATTTTTATTCCATACATACAAGCTGTTGTAATAAAATAACAGGGAATTTTAAACGTATATTTCTGTGGATAATTCCTTAACTGTGTAACCAGGGACGGATCCAGGCTGAGTATTGCCAGGCGAGCAATCGTTCGAGCTCAAAACAAGTAATAATATATTACAAAAAAAAAAAAAAAAAGAAAAAAAAGTCAAACAATTTATAAAAGGGAATGGGCTCTTCTGTACAATTAACTTGTTTAAACGTTGATACTGATGGATTACTACTACTACTTCTGCTACTGCTACTACTACTACTACTACTACTACTACTACTACTACTACTACTACTACTACTAATAATAATAATAATAATAATAATAATAATAATAATAATAATAATAATAATAATAATAATAATAATAATAATAATAAGTAGTAGTAGTAGTAGTAGTAGTAGTAGAAGAAGAAGAAGAAGAAGAAGAAGAAGAATGCGATGCCAGAACCTTAGGTCTATTAACTTTCTGCACTATCAAACTAGAATTTCTAAAACTGCAATATTGACAAACACTTGCGAACAGATAGCGTTTAAAGCTTATTGTCTACCAATTGTTTAAGAAAAGCAGAAATCGGTTTTCAGAACGGTGCTGATTGTCATTGCTGCTGGCCGACTACCACAGCCAATTATTGGTGCTGATTGCCACGACTGGCGCTGATTGTCAATATCAAGGTGCTGATTGTGACGATGGCGTGCTGACTGCCACGAGCCTGAGAGGAAGTTGCTAGACGTAACATTACCGGACGTCAAGAAGCATGAAAGAAACGTGATGAACCTTAGGATCGTGTTGTTCAGACCAACTTCTAACAAACGTAAACAGGTCTCTGTATGTACTTTCAGTTTTGTCAGGGAGCGGTACGTACAAAATTGGTACGATTTATGTGTTCTCACTTGAACTCCCTATGTCAGCATGAACTGTGTACAGCTGCGCAAATTGTTTCGAGCAGCTCTTGAAAATTACATTAAAAAAAAGAAAAAAAAAAAACACTGCTGGCTGTCCCTCACAAGGGAAGTTCGGGAGAAAGCACTCACATGCAGAGAAGCTAAGCATGCCATTTGAAGCCCTAATTCATGCTGATTACAACAAGCTAATAAATTTCATGTACGGTTGAGAACTGTTCGAGATATTCAACTTGGCATTATGTGAGAAAATGAGGATATGCACATTTAAACGCGTTAAGTGCAACATAATTAGCAATGAATATTGACATACGAATTGAAAGCCATCGGAAGTTATAGAAAAAAAACTGTTTTGCAATAACTAACGGGTTTGTTAGATACAATTAGTCATTATATTGTTCACAATAATGATAGGTTAGAGATGAAAATTGATCACTGTTGTTCTTCTGTTTTATGAAGAAATGACACAGGCAAAAGACTTCCTGTGATGATCACCCGGAAAATCTAGTTCTTTAGACGTGGAATTATTATTATTATTATTAATATTATTATTATTATTATTATTATTATTATTATTATTATTATTAATGCCAAGAACTGTCCTTCTAGCATTGTTCTTCCTTTGACTCTAAAAACATTATTTGGGTGAATAAATACACACTAATTTTACTTTATAATACTTATCCATTAAATAATACAATAAAACAATTAATTTAAACGACGAAATGTGCAAATTGTACATATAACAGAAAAGACAATCCCTTTATAAACATCCAAGCGTATGTCGTTACACTTAGTGAGCAACTTTGTAACTTACAGGATGCTACATAGATTTGCTGTGATGATTACTAAATTAATCCCTCATATTAATTTAGTATGATGATTAGTAAATTTAGTATGACGGATTAATTCCGCTCTTTCCAAATAGTTTCTCTCAGGCTCGTGGCAGTCAGCTCACCTTCGTGGCAATCAGCATCTTGATATTTGCAATCAGCGCCAGTCGAGGCAATCAGCACCAATAATTGGCTGTGGCAGTCAGCGCACGTGGCAATCAGCACCAAACCTTCAGAACGAAGCAATAGCGCAAAATATCACATCTTAAAAAGAAAGAACAAGAAATGGCTACCTGCATTTTCGAAGGTCGAAATTTTCTGAGCAAGAACGCCAATGCAAGTAATTTCTTGCGATGTATTGCTTCATTAAACTTCTACAACGTAAAAAAAAAAAAAAAAAAAACTCTGGATCTACCGCTATGTGTAACAAAATAATATTGGAAGGTAGAAATCTTATGTGCTTGTTTTACAAAATTAGGTTTCGGAATTTGTTGGAAACATGCTCTTTGACTAAAAATGACTTGAAAGGGAATAGATCTACAGTATATTGAGTCACAACTCAAAATTTGAGTTGTTTTAAACACTTTCGATATACCTTGTGATCAGAGGTGGAATTTCTCTTTCTCCCGTGTATACCCCTCTGAACACGGTCACCCAAGGGTAATTGTTTACTATCAGAAATGTAACTTAACAATGGGTGCATTTTGAGTAAAGACAATGGTATATATATGTATTTTTTTTGTCGATATTCGAAACGAGAGACCGAGACTTTCGAGAGTGAGCTTGATTTTTTTTTTTTTTTTTTTTGTGACGAGCTAGTTTCAGGAAGTTACTCCCTCACGAAGTTAATCCCCAGTATTTTCAGGTAGCGTGTTGTTTGCCACGACTTGATTTTCATGTTGATTGCCACCATTTTGCACGATTTGCATTCCGATCTTACCATATCACATTATCGCGAAAATTCACACACACCTGGAGTAAAAGGAATAATTGCAAAGCACGTCTCTTTTTGATTCTCTGGAACAAGTGGTAAATGTTCTCGCCTTTGAACACAAAACATCATTAATTTCACAATAGCTTAGTAAATTGATATAATTGCATTTTCTCTTTTAACTGAGTTTTTAATATGGGCTGTTACAAAATGTTACGTTTTCCGTTATGCTACGCGACTAAAGAACTGGGTTTTATATACTTTAGAAAAATGAAATGAAATATTTCAGTTTTACTTCCCATGGTTATGACGTGTAAGCTAAAGGATATGGTAATGATCAGAATGAATGAAAAATAGTGTAATGAAGAAAGTGGTAGGAAACAGAAGAACCCACTGCATCGCTGTCATCTAAAGTGTTTACTCTGAGACTTGCTTGAAAAATTAAGCAAATTTTTCTCATTTCTGCACCCCTAGAATCCATCTGAGATACGATCTTGTGTACGATTACACCACAAAAACAATATTTTAAATTGTTCTTTATTTCTGGGGGTGGTTCAGTATCGAATGATTTATCTTTCAATTGCGGAATTCAACTTCTTACATTTATATGGTCTAAATTTTACCTTCAAACGTCCAAGAGAATTAATGGTTCAAACCTAGAGAAATGTAATCTGCTAGTTTACTTCTGCCATAGGTTTCATTGTATCAAATCGTACACAGTGCTCCCTTGTGGTTATGTGGATAGCCACGCGCCTTTGGGTTAGGAGACCTGGGTTGGATTACCGGCGAAAACTTATTTGGATCGGATTCCATTTTAAGATGTAGGTTCATGTCTCAGTCTGCTGCTGAATGGGATGTTTAACTCAAATCTACTCCAATTCATGCACATTCCATCTTGTTTCAAAAAAGCTATGAAGGGATTGCCGACCTATGTATTTTAATAATCTCTGTTGAATTGATTTGATTTAATTTTCAGTGGCCCGCTCAGCATCGAGGCTATGAGATGTGGACCTACAGTTTAACGTGGAATCCGATCCACATGAGCTCCCGCTGGAATCGAACCCGGGTCTTCCACGTCAAAGGCGCGTACACTAACCGCTTAGCCACAAAGGAGCTCTCTGAGTGGGCTTGAAATTAGCCAACCAACAATACAAAATTCACTAAATTTTTGTATTACCAAGAGAAGTTTCCTTCCTCTCACCAAAGATGTTTAAAAGATTGCTAAATCCATATATTTAAATCTAATTTTGTTTAATTTAATCTCTAGGAAAGCTATGAAAGATTAAAAGAAAAAAAAACATGCCCCTCCTGAAGGTCCGGGTTCTCATTTTTCGAGATGGTTACCTCCTACTTATGGGTGGTCCTGATGAAATACCTACATTCAACATTGGCTACACATTCGAACACACACAAATTGTACGTCATATAAATTTTGAAACTGCATTTGGGGAGATTTTAAGCACACAAATGATTGCATCGAGTGCTTGAACTCAACTTGAATAAATTTAACAACACCGTTAGCAGCTGATAGCGTAGTAACCCAATAACGTGCTTCGGACAGTTTGTATTGTATGTATTATGTTTATAAATATAATAGATTTGATTTTTATGATATGGTCATCTGGCAACCCTCAGCTTATGAGTCGATTATGTATAAATCTTCACGATTGTGATATAAGATAAGCCAGAGATAATACCGTGGCAAACAACACCAAAATGAGGTCGTGGCAAACAACACGTAAACTATTTCCAGCCGTTTATCTTTTTTTTTTTAAAAAAAAAAAAAAACTCCTGAGGTTTGGGACTTCACTCCTAAGTCCTAGCAAACAACTCCTACACGATTGATATTCACGAAGAGTTTGACTAATGGGAGACCCCACTATTTTGTTGCACTGTATATCCAGAACTTTTAACTCATAAACTTAACAATTTCACCCATAAATCCTTCGAAACAAATCCAAAACAATTAACGTAGTTTTAATTATTCGTGACAAATGGGGGCCCTCCTTTATTTTACTGGCTGTATCTTGAGAAGTGTAAACTTCTAAACTTTAGGATTTCAGTCTTAAATCCTCTCAAAAAATTTTAAAGCAATTGATGTAGGTTTTAAAATTATATGTGACGTATGGGATGCTAACTTCACGAAGTTGGCCCCCAATTTTGCGGTAATGTATCTTAGCATAGAAAACACTTCCTATTTCTAAAGTGGGTTGTTGCATGTCTCCAGCCGCGGCCTCAAATTTATTGTTGCTTTAACTTGAGAAATGTGAGCACGGAACTGGGGATATAACCTGACATAGAAAAGATTTTCAATTTCTAAAGTGAGAGGTTCATCCCGCACCTCCAAATTTATTATTGTTATAACTTGAGAACGACAAGAGCACAAAACTTGGGGTTTTCAGAGTAAAAGGGTTAAAAACAACTTTGGTATAGAAAAGATTTTCAATTTATAAAATAGTGGCTGGAGAGATGGGTACCCCATATTTAATAGAGAGAGAACTCGAAAATGGCAAGAGAACAAAACTAGGAGTTTTCAGCACAAAACAAGTACAAAACTTTTGCACAGAATGAACTTTCAATTTCCGAAGTCTCCAGCCCTCCCAAATTATTCTTGCTATAACTTCAAACGGCGAGAGCACAAAACTTGGGGTTTTCGGTACAAAAAGTAAAAACATACCACAAGACTTTGCCGTACAAAAGATTTTGCATTTCAAAATTGTGTGTTTGTAGGGGGAGGGAGGCTTGACACATGGACTCCTAACTACGGGACCGCGGTGGATCAGTGGTATAGTATTCACCTTTGGTACTGAATCCCTGATTCAATCCATCTCATGCTTATTGCACTTTTGTGCTGCGCAAAAACAATGTGTATAGGTTTCCTTGTGGTTCTGCCCTTTCCTCCTATTTTCTTAATTCCACTTATTTCTTTAATATCATTCGTTTTTCTCATCCCTTACCATCCCCTTTGCTTGTTGTTTATTGAAGTTAAACGTCTCTTTTTAACAGTTAGACCATATGACACATGGGTATACAGTTTAAGGGCTTCACTCACATCCTTCTCGTTTAAATCTATTCATGTTTATTATAATACTGACAACCCGAAATATTTCATCGTGAGTTTGAAATGAAAACTAAAAAGAAACGGAACGCTGTGGTAGGTTCCAAGCAAACTGGTATCGAAAATAACTTTCAGATTAATTATTTAACTTGCACTTATGAAAAATACATCAGGGAAGCAGTGACTGGGATAACAAGTCCGCAGTCGCTGCAGTGCAAGACGACCGTGACGTTTAGAACACCTTCCTCAAAGTTGTAAAACCAGATTCGTACAGGGTTAGCTTTTTTTTTTTTCGGGGTTATACTGACACTGCATAGAAAAACTTAATGTCAAACTAAAGTGAAAAAAATACATTTCATAGTCAATTTGTGCTACTTGGCACTGAATGTTTCAATAGAACTAGAGTGCCTATCCAGCCCGGTCCTGTTTTTCTTGAATAATTATTTCGCCATAGCATATACAACGAGGTTTAATACCATTGATAGTTGTAGGACCTCCATGTCGTTGAAATTAGAAAGTATAATAAATGCGATAAATTGTTTGGAAGCTGGATTATTTGTGTAAATTTATTCGTTATTACAAAAATTTCCTTATTTTCTTTAAATAATATTATTCGAACATTGTTTTGAAAATGTTCACAAAAATAAATAAATAACTACTCCAACAGAAGAGAATGAAAAGGTTACACTTGGCTCTCACACACAAGACACAGCTAGACAGCGTCTCTGGTCTGTCACCCCACTAGGGCGGCTTTGAAACGAAAATATAAAATAGGGTGAGTGCTGCGCTCACCTGTCGACCGTTCCCGGGTTAAACAAAATAAAGCATCACAATAATAATAATAATAATAATAATAATAATAATAATAATAATAATAATAATAGTAATAGT
This sequence comes from Thermobia domestica, assembly GCF_964235325.1. Lineage (NCBI taxonomy): Eukaryota > Metazoa > Arthropoda > Insecta > Zygentoma > Lepismatidae > Thermobia > Thermobia domestica. The sequence continues at coordinate 47,579,356 of NC_137471.1, forward strand.
AATAGTAATAGTAATAATAATAATGTCTATTCCCATGTCTCTTTCAAAGCATTTTTTCGCGCAAAAACTTCAGTAAAGATACTTTTTATAAAATGTTTAACTTTACAAGAAAAATCAATAGGAGATCCGCAGCTACACGAAGAACTAATTGTTGTATGAATAATTTGCGGTCACTAGCACCCATATGCAGTCATATTTTTCAAGAGGTGGCTCAAGGTGTTGCTCCCGGAACTACGAAATTTACCCCAGGGCATATTTCATATCGAGCTCAATGGGGATTCCCAGTATTTTGCTGTAGTACTTTTCGCATCCAATGTATTGAAATCCATCAGTAACAAATCTGAAATCATTATTGCCCATATGAGATATCGCCAAAGGATCGACTTTAATCCCCAAAGTAACTACATATACGAAGTGTTTCTAAAGAACAAGTAACAACTCCGTGAACAAATAGTACTCACAAGGGAACATTCCGATTTGGTGAATTAAATTACTGAAACTGATAACTAGCACCGGATTCAGCACCAAAATAAACAGAGAAAAAGAGAGTGTTTAGTGGCAGACCGTATACTGGGTGGGAGATAAATTAGGGCAAAGTGCGAAGATAGAATGTAGAAAATGTCTAGAAATGCCACGTTAATTTTGAAACGAGTAGAGGAATTGAAACGAGTTCATGCAGACATGCTTAATTTTACACACCTCCTTTTTTGTTAAGGTTATTGATCAGAACGAAATAATTATTCTACCATCCAGTAAAATGTTTTCTTTGTTTTGAACTTTCTTTTATGATCAATATTGCAGGTAAATTATGTCAGTTGTCTTTTTTTCGTTCCTATTTTCTTTCGTTTTTTTTTCATCACTCACTTGTCGCACTCTCCCATGTTTGAAATGAGCGAGTTGATTTAAAGCAGATAAAATTTCTGCTTTCATTGTTTCCGCTTGTCTTTCCTTTTGTTTGACACATAGAAATAAACTTCACAAAACATGCTACTATTTCTTATCATTCACGGCATCAGCCATCCAAAATTTTACACATAGTTATATTTGTCACCGCCTATGGGAACAGTTCCAGTGGTGATTTCTTGAATATTCTCAGGACCTGTGTGAATAGTTCCCTAATAATGTTGGTAAATTGGTATAAAGTTCATCATCAAAAAATCATGAACATTTTCTAAACTATGTTACAAATGGTTGTTGAGCCTATAATTCTTTCAACTTCTTTTAGAGAATCGTCCAATTTAGAGGAGTTCGGATTAGGGGTGGTAAAGAGACGAGACCGCAGTGTAGAGCTTGACTCGTTTGACAAATAATGGCCTCGATCCTGATCTCGTCTCGATAAACACACTGTACACTTGTCTCGATCTAGAATGTCAAGTCTTGATTTCGTCTCGGAATAAGTAGTGTGAAATAAAAAAATGTGAAAGTAGTATCACCGTACAGACTGTCGTTTCATCTTTCTTATTTTTAGCCTTCATTCTTGAATTAGAATTATTGAATGGCGTGTCCATTCGTAGCTAAGTTGCAATGCTCGTGCTTCCTATGCGTGTTCGCGGATTCAATCATTAGTACGTATATCAAGCCTTGGATAAAACTCGAATAGTGATCCACATTTCACTTTAAACAACATATCTTGTTTCATATAACCTCAATATTTGTTATATAGTGAAACTCTAATCAATCAACTTCAATACTATAGCTTATTTTCTTCCTGCTGAATCAGGGTTATTCAACATTCCTACCAGATAATGCCGTCGATAGTAGCAAGAATATATTTAAACGATAGGAAATTTAAATTTTACAATTTCGTATTTATTATCCATTAATTCTTCTTTGACTGCCATGTTAAACAAAGAAAATCACGTTCATTATCTTAACAAATAGATATTTTACTAATACAATATTTGTTTCAAATGGATGAAATCCTTAATTACCTTTCACAACACAAACTTTAATTGACATTTTATAACACGAGTTTATTGCAACCTTACGATGCGCTTATTCTCCATAATATTATAGTTACACATTAAGCTGTAGGTCCGCGTCTCATATATCCTTGGTGCAGAACGGGACACTAAACTCAAATCTAACAATCATCTTTTATTATCTATGGTCTCGGGTTGTGTCACCAAACACGAGATTCAAACTTAGATATCTCTCCTAGTTCAGATTTCACTTTCTGTTTCTTATACAAGCTCATAAGACTGTGATGTATTATATAGGTATACAACCTTTTTTTTCACCTAACAGTATGAATAGTTCCAAATTATCGTACACTTCCGTGTTTGTAGTCGAGCAAATCGAGTTGAGTTGAGTTGATTTTAGTTTAGCGTCCCTTTCAGCAGCGAGGCTATATGAGACGTGGACCTACTGATTAACGTGGAATCCGAACCACATGAGCTCCCGCCGGGAATCGAACCCGGGTCTCCCACGCCAAAGGCGCGTACGCTAACCACTTAGCCACGAAGGAGCTCTCGAGCAAATCGAAACTGCTAGAATGTTTTATATATATAATAACGAGGAAAAAAAACATAATTATGCAAAATGGAAAAAGAAAAATAATAAATCTAAGAATACTACCTACCATCACTGAATTAAACTTTAAAAAAACACTGGCGTAACAGCCTTTAGGGGACCATGGCTTAAAAGCTGGTTTACGGCACTCATGCCTTCGGGGTGATGTGTGGTCAGCACATCGCCCCCCTCGCCGTTAATGCTGGATTACTAGACGGGAGTTCACCGGACTTCAAGTTTCGCCTATTCAAGATTCGCGTAATACCTCCTAGCTATGCAAACGTCAATCAAAGCGATGACACAGTTAATTTTCTTACTAGGCGAAAGTTGATTTTTTAAAGCACTTCGTTTAGCTCGCATACGTTGGTAGTCCTGCACCTTATTAATAGTTATCATTTTTTCTTGAAAGTGTTTTCACGTTCTTATTAAATAGTCCAGTATGTAGCGGAAAATTTTGACAAACCCAGCGCAAATTGGTAGCCTAACGAAACTTGCAAGATAGTTTCCTTTTATCAAGTATAGTAATATCCTGAAAGTCCCCGAACATTCCTCTTGAGCTACATCCAATGTGGCTGCCATATTCAATTTAGCCGACACTGTGTATAGAAAAATAATGTTTTCCTTGATTTCTTAGCTTAGGTTCAATTATGCGGTCTTGGTACCTGTAACAAAATATTTTTGTGAATAAAATTTCGTTTCGTTTCGTATATTCATCTCTGTAGGTCACGTAGATATAAATCTAGAAATGAAGGAGTAGGCTTGTATCGCCTGTTTGTTGTGCCTGTGTTTCTGTCAAGCGTATTTTTCTAATTTCTTTTATTTGTTTATACAAATAATATTTATATAAGTAAAAAAAAAAAAAAGAAAGCAAGAAAGTATGTGAACATGCTAGAATTTCACTTAACATATACAAAATATGATGCATTTGAGAACAATAGGGCATTATACGGAAGTTTCTGTAATCTTATTTAGCAAAATAATCTATAGAGAAAACGTTATTTAAGCAAAATTCAGTTTTTTTATAAGCGATAGAAATAATTTATGGTACATAAAAGACAAAAAAAAAAAAATAGTCCATCCCTGGTACGGTACACTGTTGGGACATAAACGATACGGTTGGGCGTAAATAAGGGCCCCGCAGACCCCGCATTGCTGGGGGCGCGAAGCCATCACGGGGCCCCAAATCGTGATGTAGGACGTAGAGAAGGGGCCCCATTCCACGTTGTCTGCTGGGTGGCCCCCAAGCCCGTAGTTACGCCACTGCATGTCTGAGTGAAACAATCTCGAACATAAACAAATAGGCCCAAGTATATGAGAGTTTTACATTTGCAATACACGAGCTTTAAAAAAAAATGGTGTTGCTATGTCCAAAGAACGAACTAGGTAGCGTTCTTCATTTTCTCTTCCGATCCCCAATACTTGAATATGTTGCTCCCCCATATCAATTACTTGAATATGTTGCTCCAGCAAAGCTAGCTCCTCATGGTACACTTTCTATACGTGCCATCTGCTCGCACTTGCTCTTAAGTGTAAAACTGAGGGGTAAGTGACTGGTGTGAAATAAGTCTTCTGTATGTGAAATATCGACAGAAAGCCAGTGCGTCACCTCATGGGATGTATAAAAGTATAATTGGAAACGTTATCCCACTTTTACTAGTTCTTCAGGATTCGTGGTAGAATTATTGAATATACTCATAACCTGTTACAATTAACTGTCTATCTCTTGAGTAGTTTCAAAGGTTTTCTTCCCTTCTTGGAACAGAAACAAAGCCATGTTACTTCCTGAAAATTCATGTAAAAATATCATCACATCATCCATGTTTCCTCCTGTATTTTCATGTATTTAAACATTTTGACTGATTGATGAAATCTGCTTTCTTTATGAAAAATCAGAAAAATACGCTTGAGAGAGAGAGAGAGAGAGAGAGAGAGAGAGAGAGAGAAACAGATAGAAGATTCAACGACACAACCCTCTCCTCCATTTGTAACTTTATATCTACCTAACCTACAGAGATTGTACTTTATATCAAACGAGAAGAAATTTCTTTACAAAATATTTTGTCATAAGTTTCAAAATCGTATAATTGAACGAAAGGTAAGAAATCAAGGAAACATGGATATTCTATAGACTGCGGCGATCACATGAGATATGGCAGCCATATTGGGTGAAGCTTAAGTGAATATCTGGTCACTTTTACAATATGCCTATACTTGATGGGAAGAAGCTGTCCCATAAGTTTTATTGTTACTATTTTTTTCGGTTCAGACCCCTGCATACTGCACTAAAACAGTTCGCACTTAATTAAAAATTTACACTTTTAATGGTGATGCTCGATGTCAAGCGTATACTATCTATACCGTAATTGTGCTTATACTGATCTTTGGTGCTTTGTTTAATTTTATTTTATGAATTATGCAAACTCTCGTCGAATTTGTGACTTCATTTTATATTTTCTGTAATGATTTTGTAACTTCATGTAATATTTTTATATCTTGGTGTCAAACATATAATATCTAGTCATATAGTGTAATTGCGCTTATACTGTTTTGATGTTTACTTTTTATTTTTATTTTTATTTTTTTAATTTAGAAACTACAAATTTCTTAAATTGTGTCATTTTTTGTCAGTAGTACCAACATAATTTCACATTAGGCAATCTTGAATTCAAGATTCGCTTACACTTTCTCTTGAGTTAACATCTGCAAATTTCATTTCCTGAGGTTATTAGACGAATCTTGAATAGCCGAAAGTTGAAGTCACCGAGTTCAATACTTTCTTTCAAGTAGTTCCCCAATTGTCCTCACGACGCTGGGTGATACCGAAATGCCAATACCATGTAATCAGTACCCATGGTCACTCGGGCCAGATCCGGTACTATTTAACTTCGCTGATCTCACTAGGACATTGCCGATTAAATTAAGCATTAACAACTTTGCTTTCCAGTTAACATTAATTAGCTTTACATTGGTATCTACGTAAAATAGAAATTTCTTTTTATTCCACGCATGCAAGCGCATGCAAATTCCACGCATACAAAAAATTTTAAATGTATCTTTCTGTGGATAATTCCTTAACTGTGTAACTAGAGGCGGATCCAAGTTAAATATTAAGGGGGAGGGGCAGTCGTTCGAGCTCAAAACAACGTAATAATATATTGCAAAAAAGAAAGAAGAAAGAAAAAACGAAAAGTGAAACAATTTTAGAAAAGGGAATGGACTCTTCTGTAGAATTAATATGAACAAAAACACCAGAGGTACAAAAAGTGCAGCCAAGTTCGTCAGCCTCAAAAAGTGTTGAGATGAGGATGGATGAGCCAAGTTCCTTGGCCACTGCATCTGAAACGAACACTGGAACTTGGTGCAAGATGTCTAACATATTCGAATACATTAAGATGTCTGTTCCTAGTTTCACGGCCGGGACATTTCAGCCATAAGGCTAATGGGTACCCCCAAATCCACCACGCTCACAAACACCATCCCTAAGGTTCATTAACATCATTTACCTTGACACTTCGTGAAGGAATATAAGTTTTCCTTGCCTGGGTTTCGAACCACCAATCTTACTGCAATATACTGTATATGTGCCTTAGCGCCTTAGCGAAGTTGATATTCCTAAGGTTGATGGTGGTCTCAAACCCACCACGCCCACCACCAATATCCCTAAGGTTCCTTAACATCATTTTCCTTGACATCTCGCGCCAAGTTCCAGTTTTCGTTTCAGATGCAGGGCCAAGGAACTTGGTTCATCTATCCTCACCTCAACACACTTTGAGGCTGACGAACTTGGCTGCACTTTTTGTACCTCTGGTGTTTTTGTTCATATTTCACTTCTTTTTGTAGTTCACCATGTCAATATCGTATATCTTAATTGTGGCATATTATTGGATTTAAATTTAAAATTGTACATTTTTAAAGGAGTCATAATGTGTCACATGCAACATTAGTTCCCAAGGGCTCTCCCACCGGAAATCGAACCCAGGACGCCGTACAAGAAAGGCGCACATGCTAGCCACTAGAACAGCGGGGAAGATTCATTCTATTAAATATCTGTCAGAGAGTTATGTCCAAACGAGATTCTAATTCATTTACCAGAACTACAAAATCACGATCGCTAACATCTCATTTTTCATTACCTAAATACGAAGAGTATCAACAGGGCCCAAAACCCTTAATGCTGAATCCTCGCTGCTACATCACTAGACATGGCTGGTGTTTCAATATACTTAATTGTTCTCTACCATTCCACATTGCGAACTTACGGAGTTCATTACATGGCGCGCATGTTGCGCAGTTTCATACTGCCTCGGGTTTTCCTTCCAACCATATACACCTTTCAAATAGCTTGTAATCTTAATAATATTTGCCACCAACATATCCTAACTGTATATAAAACTACATGAACTGACATAAATTAAAGAAGTGCTTCCGGTTGACGTGGAAAGTTGAAATGATGAGGGGGGGATGAAGAATTTCCCCATGTTATTTAAATGGGTCTCTTTTTTTCGACATATAATCTCATGTTTTAGGAACTTGGAATTGGAATAGGATCTTGAAATTCAGTATGCTTTTACGTTTTCGTTAGTATTACCTAAGTAATCAGTAATAATAAACAATTCCAACTTTAGAGTGGTTTTAAGAGGAACTGAAAAAAACGTTTCCATGTTATTCATATTGGACGCCTTCTACACCCCAAAATGTTTATTCACTTCCGGTAAGATTAGAATGATGAAATTTGGCACGATTGTAGCCTCCCGCGACTAACCTACAGGAAAATTGCTAAAAGTGAATATTTTTTTTTTTTTTAATTTTTAAGGAATCTAAAGGGAGATAAAGAAATCCCCATGTTATTTAAATAGGCGTTTTCCTGGGATACAAAATCTTATGTTTTAGATAGTTGAAATAGGAAAAGAAATTTGAAATTCGGTAGAATTGTGAGCTTAAGAGGTGTGAGGAAGTAGGCCGAGCAAAGGCGGACGCGTGGGGGCGAACACCCAGGTGGGCAAATTCAGGAAATATGAAGAGCAAAGGCACAAAATTCACTGTTGATGAAAAGGCTGATACGTAAGAGATTCGCACACTGTTCACAGATAGAGACACTAAGCATCAAGAACATTTTTACATAATGACTGTGGTAACCATAATACAACTCGTGGTACCAATATATTTACGAAATCGGTTACATTTTGTTGCTAGTCTTACGTAAACTCGAACAATTAAATTTATCATTTCTTCGGAAACTTTATTAATTCTAAATATACTCACTTCTACAATCTCTTACTTATCAATTAATTTCAATATCTATTTAATACAAATGACTGCAATAAAGGAAAAATCTTCACTGAAAAAAAGAAAAAAATATTGGCTCTTCTTGTCTGGGTTTCCAACCACGAAATTTACGGCAGTATGTACGTGTCTTAGCCCACGTTTTTAAAAGTTAACTGATTCTCAGAATGTGCCTCGTTAACTTGCTTAACTACTTATTACTAGCTTTCACTTATTTTACTCGCACACTGAGAAAAAAAAGTACGTAGGTACATAGGTTACATAGGTAGGTATGTGGCGTACGTAGGTTACATATGTAAATCCTGTAGTTTTTGGACTTAACGTATAACTGAAAGAGTATATTTTAAACATAGTTTCCGTATAAGTGTTCCGAATAAACGTACTTTCCGCACAAAGGAAATAACTATATAGACAGTCAGGATCTCACATACTGATGGCCGTTTGTAACTTATAGTTGACGTACGTAATGTACGGAAGACTGTTAGATGTCAGACATCCTGTAACGCCACTGAGTAACATCTAAGCGGGAAAGAGGCCAGTACGTATGTAGCATATGGATAACGTATGTTAAGTATTGATTTCTATAGTAAACATAAGGATCCCGTATATTTGTACAATATACCGATGTCCGGATAACGGATTTTTCTCGGTGACCTTAGCTCGTTTTTCTATTAATCTAGAACGACAGGGACACGAACACAGAAACATCGAGGAGAGTTAAAATTCCAAAGGCTCTTCTACCGGGAATCGAACTCGGGACCCCATACTCCAAAGGCGCACGTGATAGACAGCGAGGAGGCCACCAACTCGACTACTCGGACGATTGACAACATTATCACAATGCACATGATGTGTTTAATAACGCAAAGTTTCACGTCTCTATCTCACTGGAAAATACCTAATCAATTTAATGAGTGAGTGAGTGAAACGATTTCTTGCTTGGTTAAAGACAGTTTCTTGCCTATAAAAAATTGTCATAGCACATTTATCAAATTTCAGACTTTTCCCATACTCAAGTCATTGTAGGGTACCTTTATGCAGAATTTCCCATCTCTATCTCGTTGGAACTACCTAATCAATTTGATGAGTGAGTCAGTGAAACGATATCTTGCTTGGCTATGGACAGTATTTTGCCTATAAAAATTCCCATAGCACAATACTCAAGTCATTATAGGGTACCTTTATGTAAAGTTTCACGTCTCTATTCCACTGGAAAATGCCTAATCAATTTGTTGAGTGAGTCAATGAAACGATTTCCTGTCTGGCTAAGGACAGTTTCTTGCCCATAAAAAAATTCCCATAGCACATTCCTTAGATTTCTGACTTTTTCTATACTCAAGTCATTATAGAGTACCTTTATGCAAAGTTTCACGTATCTGCCTCATTGCGGAGTATCTTATCAATTTGATGAGTGAGTCAATGAAACGATTTCTTGCTTGGCTGATGACAGTTTTTTTTTTTTTTGTCCATAAACAATTTTCCATAGTACATACCTTAGATTTCGGGCCTTTGCTATACTCAAGTCGTTATAGAGTACCTTTATGCAAAGTTTCACATCTCTATCTCATTGGGGAGTACGTTATCAATTTGATGAGTGAGTGAGTGAAACGATTTCTTGCTTAGCTAAGGAGAGTTTTTTGCCCATGAAAAATTTCCCATAGCACATTCATCAGATTTCGGACTTTTTCTATACTCAGGTCATTATAAGGTACCTTTGTGCTAAGTTTCACGTCTCTGTCTCATTGGGAAGTACCTAATCAATTTGATGAGTGAGTCAGTGAGTCAGCGAGCCTGAAAACTGCATATTTTAGGGGTCCAGTACTCGAATATGGTTGAAGGTAGGAATGTGAGATTTGGTATATGAGCACATCTCTCGGATATCTCCTTAAATTCTAAATTTCATGTTTCATCCCCTTACTAGAATCGGTTTTACAGAGCCTCGAAATCGGCGATTTTACCCAAAACTCTTGTTCGTGTATAATATGCTTACGGCAGTGCAGGCCAGTTTTCATTTTCTTCGCGGAACTTCGCTGCCATGCACTGCCATGCATGTTGACTTGTTTAAACGTTGATACGGATGGATTACTAATAATAATAATAATAATAATAATAATAATAATAATAATAATAATAATAATAATAATAATAATAATAATAATAATAATAATAATAAACAGTAGTAGCAGTAGAATAAGAATAATAATAAGAATACGAATTCTTCTTGAATCATGAACTTTAATTTATATTCATACGCTAGTTATATTACTTCCTTCTTTGTATTTTCAATTGCACTTGCATGTAAAATGCCAGAACCATTACGTTTATTGACTTTCTGTACTGTCAAAGTCCTAAGGAATATTGGCAAACACTTGCGGACAAATGGGTTTATAGCTTACTGTTTACCACCTACATTTTCGAAAGTGGGCATTTTCTGAGCAAGAATTCCAATGCAAGTAATTTATTGAGATGTATTGATTCATTTAACTTCGGCAATTGAAGACTTACTTATTTTAGGTTTTATTCTATAATTATAATACAATGTTTTAAAAAAAATCAAGAGCTACAACTTTGTAATGGGTTTTATTTTTTTAAATCCTATTCTTGGGGTTGCGATCGCCCCCGATCGCTATCCTGGATCCGCCCCTGTGTTTGTTTTACAAAATTAGATTTCGAGATTTTTAGGGAACATGCTCTTTGAGTACTAAAAATGACTTAAAAGGAATAAAGTATGATATTTGGAATATATATTTGTGATGAGTGGAGAGCTAACTTCAGGAAGTTACAATTAATAGGGATCAGGTCCCTGTATTTCACCCCCTACAGTCCCCGCTCTGTTCTAGTGGTTAACGAGCGTGATGTAAGAGGCTCCGAGTTCGATTCTTGATCAGCTTTAAAATTTGGACTTATTAACGTAGATCTGATTCGATCTTGAGGTATGGATTCACTTATACGGAAACCTCGGTGGCTAGTGATAGAGCACCTATCTACTTCTTAGGATATGTGGCCCTTGCTTCGGTCCTGGTTCTCGCCATGGATGAAAACTATGTGCACGGGTTTTCTCGAAGACCTTCCATTACCTCCTGCTTTTTATATAGCCAAGATTTTACCATCACTTGTTTGTTTCATTCGCTACCATCTCCTTCAGCCTTGGAGCATAATTGTGTGGCACTAAACTCAGAGATTTCATTTTCAAGCAGTGATTATTTCAGAGAGTGACAGGGAGCCCCTTGGAGCAATTGAATTCCTCCTGGGCATGTTAAATGTGGATTTCCCACCATTTCAACAATATTACTTTTCACACCTAATCTAAAACCATTACTGTTTTCAAGCAACGTATAGCTTCGGTACTAGAAAGAGGTCATAAATAAACTTCTCATTTATTCATTGGTAAATCCTTTGGTAAAGATGATGCTGAAATTATAACAAAGCAAAGTTTTTATAAAATGCATTAAAAAGAAGAAACTATTTTTGAGAAGATAAAATAAAGAAATTAAAAACATTGAGTGCGGTTTTCTCGAATATCAGGGAAGTAGTTTAGTTTATAAAAACATTTAATCTCGCAAATGCTTTTAGTGTTAATTTCATTTCTTCAATTTACCACCACAAAAACTATTTTCTCCCAAAATTATTGTTTTCAAAATTTCTTGATGTTATTAACTATATTATTTGAATATCACTCATTCTAGCTTTGGAACTTCATGTATAAATTAAAAGACAAAGTCTAACCAAAGCAATTTGCCGAAACTGTAATGCTATTATTTATTAGTTAATGTATGCTTTGGTCAGAATTTGTCTTTTAATTTAAACTATATTATTATTATTATTATTATTATTATTATTATTATTATTATTATTATTATTATTATTAGTAGTAGTAGTAGTAGTAGTAGTAGTAGTAGTAGTAGTATCTCCATAGCTAAGAGATTAGCGTACGCGTCTGTGGTATGGGGTACCTGGGTTCGATTCCCAGTAGGAGCTCATGTGTTTCGGATTCCACGTTAATCAGTACGTCCACTTTTCATACAGCTTAGCTGCTGAAACGGACGTTAAACTCAAAATCAACTCAACTCACTAATAATAATAATAATAATAATAATAATAATAATAATAATAATAATAATAATAATAATAATAATAATAATAATAATAAACGACACAATGTAAGGAGTGAAAGGCAAGAAACCATATAAAAACTGCATGCGATCATATGAAGTCGGAACCTCTCCTTTCAGTGTAATTACCAGTGAGACACTAAACCATAAATAAAACAGTAATATAACGGTCTTATTGATGGTGTTCCTGAAAATATGGGATATATTGTAGAGTGGTGTTACACTGGATTATTTAATTATCATTGAGTAACATGTATTTCTTATTCTATATACATGTATTGTAGTTATTTATTATAATATTTCAAATGATGTGTGTCTTTTAGTCCAGGGCTTCTACATATTTTCTCAGCTTTAAATATGTTTGTGTAGAGCACAGCCTATACAATTGTTATTGAAATCTGTAACCAGTCTTTCTTGTTCGCTTTACTGCTTTATAACCAGCGGAAGAAAACAGCTATAAAAGAACTTCAGGTGTCAATCAACTATTGAGCTGCTGCGTGACGCACGTGGGGAGGGCTCCTCCTCTACATATTTCCCCCTTCTCAATGCTGTTTGCTATGAGCGAACGGTGATGTGACTTTCTCCGAAGCAATTGTTATGGCAATGATGTTCTATCTGAAATGTTGGTAGACACTGTTTTTGTCAATTTTCCATCCTAATTTCTGTGAACTGTTTAAACAGAATAGTTTATGAAATGAGAAATGCTTGAGAGGAGACGTTTTAAAGAGTACGCTCACAGTTGCCGACATTTTCTTACACATTCTGTTGAGAGTTGGATACCTGGAAATAACCAAAAATCGTCCCGAAAAAACCCCTTGACCATAAAAAATATCGTCATATCGATCAACGTTATTTCTATCTAATTACTGACACGTCTCGGGAAAACGTTTCTTATGCTACTTAGATTGAATTATGTCAGATTCATTGCAATAAAATGTAAAATATTGTTGTTATTTTTAAAAAATCCAAATTATTGGAAACATTTCGTCCCGTTTAAACCCCTCAAAATTATAGATATGTATAAATATGTTATTTATTAAAATCAATTAACGAAACTTTCTATAACAATGTTTCTCACAGTCCTTTACCACTCTCAACAAAATTTATTCGAAAATATAAACTTTTTTGTCCTTCGACTTTTTCGCCTCACAGAAAGATGCCTTGGTGATATGTAATGAACAAAATACATTTTGTTTCTTAAAAAACAACAAAATATTTATTTGTGAATAGATAATAGGGTCGATAAAGCTTTTTATACTTATTTCTTTGTAAAACGGTGACATCAAAAGTCATTTTTGCAAAAATAGTGATATTTTAGGAAATATACATGACATTCCGAAAACTAAATTAGAACAGAACGTGTTGATGGCAATAGCATATTCATAGTTTTATTGCTTCACGCATTTCTTCAGATCAAGATTTAGTCAATATAGTATAGAGAGGAGCAAATAAATCAAAGTTAGAAAATATAGAATGTATCTATTGTTTCGTCCTTTTTAGACCCCTAGCAGCTAGATAGATAGATAGATAGATAGATAGATAGATAGATAGATAGATAGATAGATAGATAGATAGATAGATAGATAGATAGATAGATAGATAGATATAGACATACATACGCTTTACAGTAGCGCACCTACTCTATCAGTGATCCAGTCAATACAATAAAATATAAAGGAAAACCTTACTATGAGTCTATTTTGAAAATAATGTATAAAAGTATATTCTTAAGAAGTTTGGTTTACCAAAACTTTGTCATATACTGTATTACACTGTTCGTTTGTTCGAAAGACAAAAAGAGATTTCAAGAACTACTTGATGTATTACCATCAATTTTGACCAGGTTGTAAAGAGTCAAATGTTTGGAATTTAGTTCGTTGATGGAGGTGATACTCAAACCGGAAGTAGTAAAATTTCTACGATGATTTCACTCAATAACAGATCTAACCTGGGGCGGAGGGCCTAGGCCCCTAATTTTTTTTGTGACAAAAATAATTAAAACTATTATTTATATATGTTTGAAAGTTTATAGTTAGCTCCTAATATATCTATCATAGTCTGGGTTATGGTTGCTCCCCCCAGTTTTTCCCTTTTTGGTCCGCCACTGGTTTCAATAATGATCTACATAGTACAAGAATGATAAGAGATGGCTTGAAACGGTTTTTGGAATCCATGTAGCGTTCTAAGAATCCATCGTCTTCTGTCTTAACCCTCTATTAAAACCAGAAGTGCTATATATCAACCCCTTCCGGTTTTAACATTGATCTGTATAAAATAAAAACAGTAACAGATAGCGAAAGGCGTTTTTTGCAGTCAGTTAACTGTCCCAAGAATTTGACCTCCATGCTAATCTCTCTACTGAAACCGGAAATCGCGTCTTACTAACCAAATTTCTCCAAATGATGTACACGTGCCACATCTACTTGTTTATTTTCCTATTTTCTTGATGGTAAAAGGATTACTATACGATATTGCGAGACTTTTGAAGAAATCCGATTGCCTTCGTTTCTGAATATTTTTTCTCTTAAACCCGTAAGCAATTTCCATCGTCCAACTCAAAATGATTTTACAGTACACTGCTTTATCTAATGAATCACAAAAATATTCTCCAATGCAGCGCCCACACATACACTGATTGTTTCCACCTGAACGAATATTTCCTTCGATAACTGGAAACGATCCAAGAATTCATTTTTACGTATCATATATATATATATATATATATATATATATATATATATATATATATATATATATATATATATATATATATATATATATATATATAATGAGGTTGAAATAAAAGCTTGAATCCTCTCCAAGTTGGAACATGATCATTTATAGATTATCAGAATTGGCGAGCACTCATACCACCGATGCACCGATACGTTCAGATGAGGAATGGCTGTTGGAATGATAATATATAGGTATCAAGTGTCTTGTAGAATTCTTTTCATAAGAAGGCATTACTGTAAAAGCAAAGAATAACAACTACTATTTCGGGCTATGGACTGAAATATTTATTTATTCTTCGAAACATACTTTATGCCTAATGATTTACTTTATTTGTTTTCAGTAGCGGGTCTAAAAGATAAATACTGGGGGAGGGCACCCAGAATTCTTACTATAATAGGTGTATCATGAGTTTACTTTAAATTTTTAAAAATGTATTAATAATAACTTCAGTTATTTTTGTCACTCAAAACTTGGGGGGTCTAGCCTCCCGGCCCCAGGCTAGATCCGCCACTGTTTGTTTTGTAGATTCGCTATAGTTACGTTTACGTGATGTTATTAGATGTCATAAAGTGTTTTCTGTGGAGTGTTGTACTGTATGGGGCGGAAACATGGACATTACGTAAAAGTGATTGAAAACGACTGGAAGCTTTCGAAATGTGGGTGTGGTGAAGAATGGAAAGAATTAGTTGGGTGTGGGAGAAAATAACACTTTTAGATATTGTTGAGAAAAAAAGAGAAACTGGTTGGGACATTGCCTAAGAAAAAATTGTGTTATGAGGAACGTGCTAGAAGGTAAAGTGGCAGGAAAGATAGGGAGGGGCGGAGGAGGCTACAATTCTAGACTGCGCGGGAGAAAGAGTATAAGTCAGAAATTGGCCAAAATGAGATAGGTCAAGATTGGAGATGTATGTGTCATGCTCCACCTCCGGTATAAGTCAATTCTAAACGTGAGTTGAATAATCCCGTCTTGGTACTGTTAGTATAAATGCTTGGTAAAATAAAAAAAATCGCCTTCTGAAAACTTAGTATTGTTTGACTTATACCGTTTCTCCCGCGCAATCTAGAATTACTGGACGATATAAAAGCAGAAAGATCATACGTGAAAACGAAGAGATTAGCGGAGGACCGTGGTGCATAGAAGCTTCTCAGCCAAGGGTGCCCATCAGGGGGGGCAAGCTGGGGCGTTCGCGCCCCCTAGAGGAAATTGTACTTCAGAATATCGAAAATCCAATAAAATTTTTACATTAGTTACAGCAAAATTTGAAACTATTTTTGAAACGTCGCTTATACTTGCCCCCCCCTTGGAAACCACAACATGGGCGCCTTTGTTCTCAGTTGCGGCAAGTGACCTGCCAATAGGGGCAGAATACTATGGTGATGATGACTAGTTGAAGAATGGTTGGAAGGAGAGATATATGTGGATGTCTGCAATACTTTGCAGGGTTGCCAGAATATACATTAAGATTGTGTACTGTTTTGTTTTGTTATCATGTGCAATTGTTGAAGTAAGTATTGTGATTAGAAAAATAAAACGGAAATATCAGAATCATTGCCACAGAAAGTAATTCCGTCCGACATTACAAAAACTATATATAAAAAAGATTGAATCCTCGGATTACAAACTTAATCCGCTCCATATCGCTGTTCATAAACCGAAATAATTTTTCCTGCTGAAATTAAGGTAAACACATACCGCCTTATGCAGAGTCGTTTTGACGTATGATTAGCGTCATACTAAAGGCCTGATTACTACAGGAACCTTATGTTAGTCGAACTCTTTAGGATGGCACTAATCACGCGTCAAAATGACTCTGCATACGGCCCATATAATCTGTTTTAGCTCTGGGAACATGGACTACTATAAATATTGAACGAACTTAAGAAGTTTGTTACTGAATTATCTCTCTCTCTCTCTCTTTCTGTGTCTCTCTCTGTCTCTCTCTGTCTGTTTCTCTCTCTCTCTCTCTCTCTGTCTCTCTCTGTCTCTGTCTCTCTCTCTCTCTCTGTCTCTGTCTCTCTCTCTCACTCTGTCTTTCTCTCTGTCTCTCTGTCTCTCTCTCTCTCTGTCTCTCTCTCTGTCTCTGTCCCTGTCTCTCTCTGTCTCTCTCTCTGTCTCTGTCTCTCTGTCTCTCTCTCTCTGTCTCTCTCTGTCTCTCTCTTTCTCTCTATGTATGTGTGTGTGTGTGTTTGTGTGTTCGGATCCCGAAATATTGTACATAAACCCAGGATAAAATTGTTCAGAAAACTTGTCTGTAAACCAAATTGTTGGCGAACTGAAGGATTCGTAATCTGTGGCCTCACTGTACAGTTTAATATCTCCGGTATTACGAACACCCGAGAATCCAAACAACTTAAAATTCGATAAAATTCGATTATGTTAAAATGGGAATTTTAACAGAAAAAAATGATTAAGATGCAGCATCTAAAATCCCTAGTTCTAGTAATAAGCAAGACAGATGTAACAACATTGATAAACCAACATAATATTCCAAGACTTTGAATTTCAATCTGGATACCTACGCTTTTGAAAAATGAAATGAAATGAAATGAAATCTTTGAGTTTTACGTCCCACGGTTATGCCGGTTAGGCTAAAGGAGACAGTGATGATGAGTAATGAATGAAATGGTGGAATGAAGAAAGTGGGAGGAAACGGGAGAACCCCGAGAAAACCCACGCACATACCTACGTTTTTGAATTGATTCATATTCTTTTGTCTGATTTTCATATAATCTTAATTTATTTGACAGAAAACAGGACTACAATTAATGGGGAAAAACGATATATATATATATATATATATATATATATATATATATATATATATATATATATATATATATATATATATATATCAAATGAGCTTGTAGTATCGCCCACTATATTTGGATGACGTCTAAACTATAAAAGAGAAAAACTGTAAAGAGTTAATTGGGTGGATGAATTGATTGGTTGACTGAAGAGAGAAAATTTTCGTGGAAAGTTTTGATTTTAAACTGGAGAAAGTCACTAATTGGGAAAAGTTTGTCATATACATGGACTCACTTACACAAGGAAAAAAACAAACAAAAACGAATTAATCAGTTGTTGTTTTCAAATCGCCGCCTACGCCATCTGCTAATTCCTCATTCTCTGTTTCTGCATACTGTATGGCATCTGAAGCAGAAGATATTTTTATTATTATTTTGGAGGAAAAAATACAGGATGACTACTTTCAAACCACATTCTACATAAAATAACTAATCATGTGTTGCAAGTAAGTAACGTAGTCCTATATGGTCAATTATAACTAGGAATATTTCTCAAAAGAAAAAAAAATACAGCAGTTACGTTCAAATACCTTCCTACAGTCCAGGGAATTACAAACAACACAGACTTTTGCCACACTTAGGAAACATAACTTTTACAGTACGGTACTGAATTTGACTGTTCCGTGTTGGCAAAAATTACAGCTAGCCAAACAACTGATCCACAAGTCACGTATATGAATGTTAGCAATAATAGTTCCTGTTAAACAGTGAATGAAGTTATAGTTCATGCGTATAACTCAATAAAAAGCAATGTTAATTGTATGCTAAGGGATTAATAACGGTTTAACAAAAGAAACTAGCTGTATATAGATAGATAAATAGATATAGCTACTTCCTTATCAGAATACATCATTATAAGAATCTCACTTTGAGTGTGTTTTCGCAGTATTATATGTTTATTGGTTGATTTAGAGTTTATTGTCCCTTTTCAAGACCGAGACTACATGAGACTTTGGCCTATACTATAGCTTAATGTGCGATCTAAAGCACATGAGATCTCATCGGGAATGGAACCCGGACTCCCGCTTCGAATACGTGTTAATCATATAGCAACAAGTAAAGAAGACATGAAGCTTTCACCTATGTGCCAGCTAGAAGGCTACACGGTCTCGGACCCGAAATGAAATCTTTGAGTTTTACGTCCCACGGTTATGTCGGTTAGGTTAAAGAAGACGGTGATGATGAGAAATGAATGAAGTTGGAGGAAACGGAAGAACTCCGAGGAAACCCACGCACACGGTGTTTGTCCACCACAAAGTTCACTTGGCGGGAGCGGGGATCGAACCCGGAATCCCTAGCATCAGAGGTGAACGCTCTACCACTGAGCCACGGCAGCCCTCTGTCTCGGACCCGAGTTAATCTGCTTTGGTAGAGATTCAGCCTTAAATCTGAAACAATATTTTAAGCTTGTCGGGTTGTTTATAAGAATCTGTCAATTGTAAGTATTTTAAAATTTGTGTTTTACCTCTGAAAAGAATTTAACAATTGAACTCGTATTATTGAACTATGGGACGGAGTGAAAACCAAAGAAAATATGAAATCTTTCAATGTAACGTCCTACAATTATGCCTTGTAGGGTAAAGGAGACGATTATGAAGACAAGTGAATGATGATGGAATAATTGGTGGAATAAGAGTGTGGGAGGAAACGAGAGTACCCGAGAAAACCCACGGTCATGATGTTGTCTACCACAAACTTACTTGGTCGGGTCTCGAATCAGAGACCTCACACATCAGAGGTAAGCGCTCTAACAATGTGCCTCCATTGAAAACCAAAGAAATTCAAAGTAAATAGCGTATTGATCTATAAAGGGAGTGACATATAAACTATTCCTGATAATGAAGTAATTAGGAAAGCTATTCGCATGTAATGAGGTTTCTAAATGCTTCTGAATGCATTCTCTAGTATGCTAATTTATAATGCGCTGCGGGTTAGGACAAAGAAAAAGAATCAGAACTTCGGCCCGTTTTCCTTTACCCCTGAGGCGACAGCGTGCTGAAAGTGCCTCAGTCATACTTTTATTATTATTATTATTATTATTATTATTATTATTATTATTATTATTATTATTATTATTATTATTATTATTATTATTATTCTATTATGGGTTCTTGCTTCATTTGTAGAGTCCAAGTAGGGCCAGAGCAACTGGCATTGGAAAATAACTATGACGTATGCATTTTTCTAAACATCCGCTCTGCACCAGCGGCCTTACCTTTCAAAATGGGCTTGGTAACCAAAAATATTACTACGTCGCAATCTCCTGGTGAAAGAGAAGAAAATCGTGGGGAAAACTTAATCACAATGGTCGAAAGTAAAATTCGAATCTGAAAAGAAATGTTGGTTCTCGATACCAGATACCACGTAAACAGCTTTGCGTTCTGTTAAGACTAGGTAAATTTTTAAATCACGTTTCGCCTTCATTACAAACGTAAGATATAAATACGAAAGGAAGCATCATTTATATATTGGAACAGATATTGGGATGGAATCACAGCAAAGCAGGGAGTTCTTTTTGTTGTGGAAGTTCTGTGGCGGAAATTGAATGCGAAGAAGAAACCTTTCAGAGCGAAATGACGCCTTTCTTTTCTTATTTTCTTGTACTATTCCTCCTATTTCACAATGAGATCATTTTCTCGTGTGACGTCATATATGTTGGGTAGAGAAGAGAACTCGCTTCACGCACTGGAGTCCATCCAATTCGAGGCTCTGGTCTGTTCTTTCGTCTCGACCACACGAATCTCATCTGAGGTCTTTTTGTCCTGAATTCAATGGTGGTTTTTCCTCCAGACCCTGCCTTTCTGAAGAGTCAGACAGCCTTCACGCTTTGGCTTTCAGTGCAATTAGTAAGAGACATTCACATTTCACGCACAAAGAAATGAATGAGGAAAAAAAATATTTAAAAGAAAAAAGAAATCAATGTGTGTACTCTATTACGTTTCTTTCATCCTAAAGTCAATGTATTTTCAAATAGCAATTTATATGTCACCATTTCATTTCTCTTATACGACATAATATAAATGTAAAACTCTACTTAGGTCAGGACATTGTTTAAACTACCTTTTTGTATCCAAATGGATATCCATGCCCAGCAGTTTGGATACTAGTGCATTTCATAAATCTTTAAAATTACTGGAAGAGTACTTGAACAATAAATTACTTGAATTACTGTAAATTTAAAATTACTTCAATATACTTTGGCTTTGTGACTATATGTATTAGCTTGTATTCTGTGGACAGGTATAAAATTGGAGAGCTTCATTCTTGAAATTTCAGATATTCCTCTTTCATTTGTCTACCTCGAGACGACTTTCAGCACTTTCATTCTATTCTAATACAGAGGAAGGCTAATGTTTAGCAGATGGGGTCCAGTAATTGTTTCTAAATAATGTTACGATTTCGATAATTTCTTTTCACATTAGGTTAGTTTAGGTGAATTTAGGATAGGTTAGGTTAGGTTAGATTAGTTTATGTTACATTATGTCAGTGTAGAGGTCCAGCATAATTTTCCAAAAAAATGATAAAATTTCGCTAATATTAGGTTAGTTTAGGTTAGTTCAGGTTAATTTAGATTAGGTTAGGTTAGGTTAGAATAGGTTTGGTTACGTTATATTAGGTCTAAGTACTTGCATGATCCATTTCCCCTTTAAATTTTATATTTCTTACGGGCTTCTAGACCCCTTCTGCTAAACATAACCCCAGAGGAAGTTAATAGACCGACACCGACCAAAGAGGTAAAAAAAAATTGAAGCCGAACTCTCCCATGTAACGGTTCAAATGACGTTATATGCCTTTTTAAAAGTCTCTGACACGTGTGAGAGAAAATAGCAGAAGAAAACAACTTGCTATTTGGATATTTAATTTTTATCTTTAGCTTACAACACTGTTTTGGTTTGTTACAATTAAGACTTATTATTTTTGATAATATATCCTGAATATAACTTTTACACTTTTGGGAAACACTTTGCGTTGCGACGATAGTCAGTTGTGTCTCTGACCTGGCAACCTTAGATCGAAAACGGCGAGATGTAGAGCAAGAAAGAGCTGCTGATTCAGAATGTCAACGCCGCCGATGGCATTTTAGTGAAAATCTCTCACTCCGAATAATTAACGTAGCTACATGAAGTCAAAGCCAGGATTGTTGACTGTCATCTATAAAGTATGCCCACGTGTCAGAAAATATTTGAGGCCAACATGCCTGTCTATTAAAGTGGAGGTTATGCTAAATAGGAAGGAGCTAGAGCAACAGAATTAGTTAGGCTTGTCGTGTTTGTTTTGTTTTGCTGCTTGTATGTTTTCTGGAGACAATTGAATATCGAGTTTCCATGAATTCATTTCCGCTTTATTGAGAAGAAACCAAGGATCTTATAAAATAGAGGATTTGCCCATATATAACTTCAATCTATTAAGTCACTGAAGCCAGAAAGCAACCGAGAATCGCCACGTCTGATTGGCTACTCTCGTTTATGCCATCGTCTGATTGGCTACTTTCGTTTCCGCCATGATTGTTGGCTCAAAACATTGCGATCCTATTGGGCGGAGTCGGCAGAGTAGGGGTGGCGAAATTGTGACGTATGGCTTCAAGATTTTGTTGTAAGGGCAGATCCTCTATTTTATAAAATCCTTGGAAGAAGCGATCCCAGACGATTTTTCCTTTAAAGTCAGGTTACCTTTTTTATTCTTTACCATAACATGATTGTTTCACACATCTTATCATCACACCAATCTAATATTCACTATATTGTTGAAATTCATTTGATGCGACGCATATTAAGTTTCATACAACTTTTGATTTTTGCTTACGTATGGTTATATTGAGTGCATTGATTATTCATACATAATTTTGAAGTCGATATTTTAGAGGCTTATTGACGCTAGCTTTCAGTTCAGCTATTTGTGAGCTACGCTCGTGCATTCGTAATTTGGTTTTCTTTCCAGAGATTCCCAATCCTCATTATTTCCCAATTTTAGTCTTCTCAAAGATTGTTCTCTTTAACCTAACCTGTTTTATCCTGGCCTAACATTTCCTGGCAATCAAACATTTCGTGTCTGTTATAAGTAATATCGGTAATTGAGATTTGTTCAGGCAAATTTTCTGACATAATTAATAGATGGCACAAATTTGTAAGAAAGTAAGGGATCGTCCATTAAGTACAAAGCGCTATTTTTTTAAAACAATTTTTGACACTCTTTGTTGCACAGTTACCTTCAGTGACGGATTTACGCCGGCGGGGAAAGGGGTTGAGCTCCTCCAAAATTTTAGGATTTCTATAGAAAATGAAACAAATGTTACTCATAACCTTTAAGTCCCTCCCCCGAAAATTTTGGGATTTCTAAACACGAAGTATTCCTAAGAAAAACCCGTACCAAAATATTTTTCTAAATCTGTCGCTGGTTACCTTTGTGCCCATCCCCGTTTCCCCTTATACTCAGATATTAAAATCTCTAATACTCAGATTAGAGTCACTGTGTATTTTTCCGTTTTTTCTTCAGCGCTAGTTTTTTTTTTTTTTTTTTTTTAATATTGCCAATTATTTTCCTTTTGTTTGGTAATTTTATGATCAATGAAATTGGACAAAAATGATGGAAAGTTTGCGACAGTTATATTGTTAAAAAGAATCTTTTATGTCACAAAGCGTAACAAATTGAAAATCTTTCTCATGTTTAATAGCGTTGTATAATTAATGGACTATCCTAATAATATCTCATGTCGAAATCTCTAATATACCGCATGCATTCTATTTTCATAGGAAAAGTAGGGCTAGGTGCAATGCTCTTGTATTGATGGCGATGTTGAATTAGAAATGAAACGGTTAGCAGAAGTCTGTCAAATGCGTCATTTTGTATGTAATTATTTCGAAAGTGTACAAAAATGCACTTCAAAAAAATATCTGTGAGTATGAATTTTGCAATGTGTGTCAAGGGTCCTTGTGTGCCTGGATACCCAGTAGCGATTTCTTTAAAAATGCACTGACTTAGATAATACTTACAATTTCGTTAGAATATAACGAAGCTAAACTTAATATAGAAACAATAAATATTCTTAGGAAGCCACTGAAACCACCCTTTTCCATGCCATATTCTCCATTCTACGGAGTAATTTGAAGCACACACTGTAGAGGTGGCCATCTTATAGGCGGATCTAGAAGGTAAAAACTGGGGGGGGGGGCAGCCAGAACCCAGACTATGATGGGTATATCATGAGTTTACTATAAACTTTCAAAATATATAAATAATAGCTTCAATAATTTTGACACCCAAAAACTGGGGGTCCTAGACTCCCTGGCCCCGGTCTCACTAATCTCAACGAGATTCGCGTTCAGTAATCTCGTTGAGCCCTGCTACTGTCAGTGAGACTCGCAATCACTCAAGGTGCCGCTCGTTACCTTCGCCGGGACTCGAGCTCAGTACCCTTAATAGGACTCGTCCTTAATAATTGAGCCCGAGCCCGTTTTCTCATGTGTCTAATACTCACAGATTTGAATATACATACCGTAGAGTAAACAGGTCCCCTACTTAATATATCTTTATATGTTTGTGGCCAAGAAAAGTTTATATGTTTATGACCAATCGTTTCGACAATGAGTTCTTGGAAACCAAAGACTCTAGAAAGATGCCACTTTCACAGATCGATTGCAAATTTTGTGTACATAGTTCAGTTCTAATTGAATATTTTAAAAAATGGCCGTTATTTCTTTATTACATTTTTAGGGGTACACTGGAAGTGTAGAAATTTATAAAAAAGTAAAGTATCATATCCTACGAGTTATACATTTCAACATCACACATTTGTATACTGGATTAGTGTATCTTTCCGGCGTTTGTTTCATGGGCAAATCATAATAGGCCATGAATCGAAAGGTAATCATTTCTCCAACCTAAGATGAATCTTTATTGTTTGGAGTGTTTTACCCAATGAACACCATATATCACTGACATTATAATTAATTGTGTGTGTAATGTATTTGTTTATTACATACTGCATGCAAGAAGAAAGAAAACACTGATCATACATGAATTAGAAACTCCAACCAGAAGTAGGTTCAAATCTTGCAAATGTTGCGAGATATTTTAAAATAATATATAATCCAAAAAATCTTCCATTTTTGGTACCCCTTGCCGATTTTTATCAAGACGTCTTTCAGATGTGTGTAAAAAGGGTCATGTAATATGAAGAATAACAAGGAGATTCATGTTCGTATGTGAATGATGCGCTGTGTAGAGAGCGCACCTTCAGGTAGTAGTAATTTATTCCTTTTGTGTATGTGGTTCCAGTTTCGATTCTGAGCGCGAGAGAATTGAAAGCATTACGGTGGTTTGAATTTCCCCTTAAACTATAAGTCCACGTCTCGTGTAGCCTCAGTGTTGAATAAGATATTATATTCATTTCGCATCGGTCTCGTTGGAGTTCTGTCGGCAAGCTACCCTCAAGGGGCCTCGCGCTCACCAGGCTTGGGATTGCTATCCTCAATGGGGTTTGGACTTGCTACCTTCAACAGGGGTCATGCTCACTCAAACTTGCGTTAAAATATTGAGCCTAAGCCCGACTGACCGTTAGTCCTGGACTCATAAGACCTGGACTCGTGAGTTGCGGCTTCACCTGGCATCCACATAAATTACCTTGTGTTATGCTAGGGATACTCACTTTACTTGATGCGCGTGTTGTATGGATCCATTCCATTTCGATCACGGTAAGAAAATCTGTGATTCAAAAATAATGACTACGTCTTTCTAATAATAACTTATCTTGATCCGGTCAATTTTTATGCAACGAAGCTAAACATTTAGTTCCTAGTATTTAGTATAAGCATGTCATATGGTATTGCTTTCATAGATTGGTATGCTATCAAACCAAATAGTTGAAAATGATCATATAGTCACTGTGTACGCCATTGATGGATACACAAATAGCAACAAAAGTAGCATGCATTTATACATCCCCATGCTCTTTTTATAAATGAATATCTTAAAATAACATGGCATAGTATAGCTAAATGCAGATAACTGTAGACGACTGTTTTACGAACAGCATTACTAGAATGTCATTCAATATCATAGAAGAACATTTGAAATTATTAAATTGCTCAATCTCCGCTATAGAATTTATAAAATACCGCGTGATTCAGATAAATACAGTCCAGTACTTATTAATCACAAATGATTGTAGGAAAAGGATGAAACAAAAAGAAAATGAGATAGGAAAATGACAGAGGGTCCATAGAATGAAATGCTCTCTTGCCGTATAGGATCCTCTATCATGGAAGTCCCGGAGATTATCGAAAATTTTAAATAACAAAGGATCTATATTTTTAGAACACTGGAAAGATCATGAACAAAAAATGAACTTTTGGACTTTTTTTGTATGTCACGGTTTATGAAATGATTACCATTTCATCGTGAGTTCTGCACATTTAGATAAAATACCAAGAATGCCGAGTGCTGAAAATGTGAAATGCCGGTTGCTTAAATCACAAAAGGTTAAATGTAAAAGGAAGAAATGAAAAGGCATCGAATGCAAACAATGTCCCACATGAGAAATATTTTCCAACAAAACTTGTTTTGTTTTCCCATAGTTCTTTGAATAATGTAAATAATTACTTACTTTGCTATTTAAAAATTTTCAGGTCACCACTCTGAGCTCCATGACACAGGGTTTTGGGAGGCAGAGCGTTGCATTCGATGCAGTCTCTTAGAATTTTCGTATCTCACTTTTTATATCAAAAGATTCAATATATTTCAATCGAAAATTTTCTTGTATGCCTTATATCTGGAGAACTACATACAGTGTAGCCAAACCCAAACTATCACTTAACTCAGTATGATATGCTTATTCCGTAGAAAATATTGAAACTTGATTTAGGGATCATTCAAAAATTTTGTGGCCCCTGATTCAATTTTGAATCAAAAGATGCATTAAATTTCAATTAAAAATTGTCGTGTAGGTCTTATATCTGGAGAATTACATACAGTGTAGCCAAACTATCACTTAACTCAGTATGATATGCTTATTCCGTAGAAAATACAAAAACTCAATTTAGGAGTCGTTCAAAGATTTTGTGATCTCTGATCCAAAAACTAATTATTGGGCAAGATCACAATCATTGATCCATTTTTTTATCATTCCTAAAATTCTTGTTGCTTCGTCCTTTTATACCCAATCATTTTGTGATTGAAGGTAAAAATATGAAACAAAAATTATATTATCAAACTATACTTTATGAAAAGTTTGTTGATTGGTATGAACTACATGAAATAATATTTGTTTCAGTTTAATGTTATTGTCAATACTGAAACTATATAAGGTGTGAACGGACAGTTCGTTTGGGATCCAAACCACGAAAATGAATCCGAACTTCATAATGATGTGTCACCGGGACTTGAATCCGGGTTCCCCATATCTGAAAAAAGGAACAATAAATATTTAGCAAAAAATGAACGAGAACAAGAGTTTTAGGAATCATCCAAGAAATGGATCAAAAGATTGCGATCCCAGCCAATAATTAGTTTTTGGATCAGGGGCCACAAAATTTTTGAACGGCTCCTAAATAGAGTTTTCGTTTTTTTTTTTTGTTTTTTTTGTTTTTTTTTTTTTTTTTTTTGTTTTTTTAATGCAATAAGCATATCATACTGAGTTAAGTGCTAGTTTGAGTTTGGCTACATTGTATATAGTTCTCCAGATATAAGACCTACAAGAATTTTTTTATTGAAATATAATGCATCTTTTTATCCAAAATTGGATCAGAGGCCACAACATTTTTGAATGTCCCCTAAATCAAGCTTCTGTATTTTTTTACGAAATAAGCACATAAGTTAAGTGATACCTACACTATATGTAGTTCTCCAGATATAAGACCTACAAGAAAAATTTTAATTGAAATTTAATGCATCATTTGATCCAAAATTGGATCAGGACCTACAAATTTTTTGAAGGAAATGAAATGAAATTAAATCTATAAGTTTTACATCCCACGGTCATACCAGTTAGGCTAAAGGAGACGGATTTTTCTTGAATGGTCCCTAAATCAAGTTTCAGTATTTTTTTACGGAATAAGCACATCATACTGAGTGAAGTGATAGTTAGGATTTGGTTACACTTTTGTAGTTCTCCAGATATAAGACCTACAAGAAAATTTTTAATTGAAATATAATGTATCTTTCGATCCAAAATTGGATCAAGAGCCACAAAATTTTTGAATGGCCCCTAAATCAAGTTTCTATATTTTTTACGGGATAAGCACATCATACTGAGTTAAGTGATAGTTTGGATTTGACTACACTATATGTAGTTCTCCAGATATAAGGCGTACAAGAAAATTTTTAACTGCTTTTGACCCAGAAAGTATTTGAAAAATGTACTTGTAGCCATATAACATTTAGAAATGAATGTGTCAGTAAATCACGTAGAACAGTATGTTTAAGTGTAAATGTTGTTAATAGATTTCATATCGTGAAATTCCTAATGAACACATCACATGAGCTATATCATGAGCTACAGCACTTATTAAAAGCATGTGTTGTTAATAAATTACATTGCTATTTTCCAGAAATACTCATGTTATTGATAAATTACAAGATATAGCACCACACAAAACCAAATGTGAACAACAGTTCACACCTGACACAATAACGCGCTTATGAAATGTGGCGATGCTACGGAAGTTGTGTGGTGTGCAAAATGCATGCAGTACGCAACGTACTCACCCATATGCAAACGTGTGAGCAGAAGATGTGGGTGAGGTGTGTATGTGAAGGGACGTTGGAGGGAGAGGAGGAGAATTGCTGAGAGGAAACCAATTTCGAAGTGGAACAAACGTGGTTGGTACCCACACTTCAACCACCAGATGTGGACCTCGATGTTTCGACTCGCATCATTAGCTAACGAGAGAGAAAAGCCTAGAAAAAAATGGTGTCCACAAAATGACCGTTGTTTCCATGCAAAAAATTGGGTTAAAAGAACCATTGATTGGCTGGAATGGACCTGATTTTTTGAGTTTTTGTTTTCAAGTAAAAAGAGATTTTTTCTGGGGAGGGAAAGGCAGAAATTGGGAAACAATAGCACAGACGAGAACGTATATATATCCGGCTGTCTTTTTCTCTGTGTGTGTGTTCTAATACAATGATTGCTTTGGTCCATCGGAAAATGAAGCATCTCAATCGAGTTTGTTTGTGTGACGTGGAGAGGCGATTTAGTGACCACTCTATAAACGAAATTGCATCATGTTTAAAAGGAAACAGAAAGGAGGCAGGAGATTTAGCAAGCACACACACACACACACACACACACACACCATAGAGAGAGAGGGGGGGATGTGCAGGATAACGTTCCTCTATGAGATTTCTATTTTTTTTTTTTTTTTTTTTTTTTATCAAGATACAATGCATTTCAGGCGAAAGTTTTCTTTTATATCTGATGAACTACATATAGTGTAGCCAAACCCAAACTATCGCCTAACTCAGTATGATGTGCTTATTCCGTAACAAATACGAAAACTCGATTTAGGGGCCGTTTAAAAATTTTGTGTCCCCTGATCCAAAAACTAATTATTGACCAAGATCGCAATCTTTTGATCCATTTTTTGGATCATTTCTAAAATCCTTGTTTATTTTATTGTTTGTTTCAAGGTCCCAATTTCTTTGTGATCTACACAGTTACTCAAAGACGTACATAATATAAGGGAATTATTTGAATTTAATAGACTGTCTAATTCAATGTGATTTTTAACTGTACTTTTCGGATTATTTTGAATTACCTCAAAATAAAATTGCACTCTTAAGGTTAGCCGCGTATTGACCACAGAACTGGACAACCAATGTGAGACAGGAGAGAATGCGAAAAGGAAGACCTAAGTGCATTGATCGTGTGCCTCAATCATAACGTTGGAGAATCTTTTGTCTAGCACAGTGATCACCAAACCGTCGATCGCGAGATACTAGTATATCGCGGGGATGTTTTTGGTAGATCGTGCTAACGCTCCGATTGGCTAACCTTGACTCCTCCACTGAGCTAACGCTAACGACACGGAGTGTTGACGATAACAACTGCTTATTTGCCCCTTGCAATTGCCATTGTCAGCCTCATCTCACAGTTGATTGTATACGCGTCGGGTTGTGACGTTATGTTTTTCGTGCGTACACTAGACATATAAAAGTTTATAGGCAATAAACAAATGTAAGATTTTTTAAAAAAAAGTTGGTAGTTCTTGGTGGGTGGTAGCTCACAGTAGGATTTAAAAAGGATACGGTAGCTCAGGAGATTCATTAAGTTTGACGACCACTATTAAGAATGCTGTACAAGACTTTGTCCTACAAGTAGCCCATAATTATGTATATCGAGTTTCAAAGACTGTGGTGAAGAAACTAGCAACATAACTAGAACATAAACTCCTTACTCTCATATATTTCCTTACAAGAATTTTAATCAGTGTTCTCCATGGCAGGATCCACCGATGTACCATTCAAATCGATACATGCCTGGAGACGAAGAGAAACATTGTCACAAGGAGCTTGACAGATCCGTACTGGTATCATATGTAACTCTTCTCTGATAGCTTCCCGTAGTTCGGACAATTTGCGTATGTGACACTTTGTCTTTTAAAACACCCCATATGAAATTGGTGTCAAATCGGAAGATCGAACTGGCCATTCCATAGACCCAAGTCAAACCGATCCAGAGTTCAGGATTGTTTCGTTCAGCCACTTTCGCACTGGTATGGCACACTAACGGTTCTAATTCCAGTGACCGTTACCCCTATTCTCAGGATACGCAGTGTTGCCATATTGAAACTTTTAATCCAAAAATTACAAATACCATGGTCAGTCAAACATGATATACATAATCATAGGACACCCTGTATTGTTCACAATTTCCTGCCTGTTGTAATCCTCAGTTTGCCTATTCTGCCCTCTGCTCAATATGGGGCTAACCAAAATCTTATTTGTTACGTACTCTTTTGACTTTGCGACGCTGCAGAGATGAGGTAAAATGCTAGAAAAGATAAATGTTAACGATATTAATAATGAGTAAATAAGTGATATTGAGTAGTTTAATAGTTTAATGGAATACGATATTTTACGCAAGGGGTCTTCAGGATTTCGCAAGTATAATACAAAAATTAACTTATAGCATATTAAGATTTCCATACAAACTGAAATTATCTTTCTTTAGGAACATGAACATCTTTCTCTTTATGAAATTGTGCATACGCCACTGATAGAATGGTTTACATGAGTTTAGAGTAAAGATAGATGTTTCTAAGGTATTTAAGAGTTATTAGTTCTCGTTCACTTTAGAGAACAAGAATTGAGTTTGATTTCGTACGAGCAGTGGTTCGTAGGCAGTGAAGCATAACCAACGTTCAAGAACTTTGTGTCATTTGCTTTTCATACGAAACTCTCCTGCAACTTGTTTTATTGACTTTCGGAAACTTGTTTCACATGACCTCCGAACGTTTCCGATAGTTTCTTCCGAGACATCGGAATTTCCAACCATGTCTGTACACCACAGCATTAGTCACCCGAAATATATCACATCATTTCTTAATTGTTTTAAATTAGAAAAGTGCTTTTTGAACGTACGAGAATGTTTCATTGCATCTGAATGATCTATTTCGATTCTCCATTCTGCCTAATAATTTTCCACACTCACTCGGAGTCGCCATTTTTAGATTATGTTCACTACAGCGCCATGTCAGCTCGAGTACTAACTACACTCCTCTCCAAATATGTTATGAGTTCCCTCGTACCAATAGGTTTGCTATAGTTCAATGCCCGGTGTGAGCTCATAATCGGATCTCACATTCAGCTTTAGGTCCATGTCTCTTATGGCCTCGTTGTTGAAATGGTAATAAACTCAAATAATAATAGTATGTTGATTTTATGCTTCGGTGCCGTACGGAATCATCACTGTATAACCTCAAAACACAAAACAGAGAAGTTTAAATGTTGGAATCTGGTGATGGATGCCCCATACTCTGAAGTTGAGTGGCATAATTATGAGGCCAAGAATGAGTAAGTGAGGTTTAAAGAGCACATCCTTCTCTCGCAATTAGAAAATATTATTGTGGCTTATTCGACTTTCAAACTATGTTATGTGTTAAGCATGAGATATCTTATAAAACAGCCATGTCCGTCTGTCCGTAGACAAAACCAGATCAAAAACGGTAAGAGATAACAAGAAACAAGTTTTCAGAATTGATTCAGCGTTCCAAAATTAGATTTCATATCCTCCGTGAACCCTCTATTCAAACCGAAGCGGTAACAATCAATCATTTCTAGTTTCAACATTGATCACCATAAAATAAAAATGATATAATAGGTAGAGAGAATCGTTTTTTAATTGATTCAGCACCCCAAGAATGAATTGTTTCCACCTTTATATCTCTACTAAAACCAGAAATGATATTGCTACTTCCGGTTTCAATATTGATCGCCGTAACGCAAAACAAAGATATAACAATAAATAGATTCCGGTATGAATTTAGGATTCCAAGATACGTTTCGTCTCTATCCTTGTTTCTGTACTCCAACTAGAAGTGATTAAAATATATGATTTCCGTTTTCAATGTTCATAATCATAGTAATAAAACGGTAGTAGATAAGAAAAGCAGTTTTTTTTAATGGATTCAGTACCAACAAAGTACAGGTGTTCGAAAATGATATTTCTAACTTTGACTGCATATATGCCAGAAATGGAGATAGATAGAAAGGTGCAGTTTGCAGCATAATGTTTACTCACACCTAAATAAGGTGTCTATCAGTTACAAAAGTCCCGAAAAAGTCAGAAAATCAGAAAACGGTCATGATAGCCAACAAAAAGTCAAGAAATTTAGCTTTTGGGTCACGATCTTTTTAGTCTATACAAATATAAATACAGACTAGAAAATTTTGTTCTATGAAACGTCAAAATTCACTACCAAAAATGAATATTGTCGGCTTTAGACGCTACTAAATCGCAAGCAAAGCATGCTTCTATTGTATGCACGAAAATTCAGACTAATTTGCACCCAAATTTCCCATGCCGTAAGCGTCGGTGGACCACCGATGGGCAACTAGCGACATGTCGCCAAAAATTGGCGGCCACGCAGCGACGATCCACGATGGCCCCAGTTCCGTTTTGAAAATTATACCACTAGCGGCAGAGACTCGACGAAACGCCAATGACCTACAAAATTACTCCCCCAAAATATGTTAAATCGCCTAAATAAGTGATTTGTTTATATTAAGCTGAGTCTAAAAACCACTAAAAGAAAAGTACCATGTGATGGGCACGAACCACCAACCTAATTATTACTAGGCGCGTATTCTTCAGACTTCGCCACGGTAGAATCGACGATGCCGTTTGGGATAAAATAAAATGCGTTCGCCATGTAATTTTATAACAAAATAACGCGCGTCTACATATTTTATTTCATAGTTCTTCCGTATTCACTTTCTAATGATCGGCGACAGTTGTCACCTAACTTCATACAATTATACGCACTCATCTCAAAATTGTTCACTTCATGATGTAGACAAAAGGGTTTCTCTTGAACCACGGAGGTCACTTTAGGAACAAATCGTCAGGAAGAATTATATATAGTACTAACCGCATGCATATGGCTGGCGATAGTTCGTGTTGGTTCCTTCGTGATTCTCCGCAACGAATCGAAGGACGCGTATCAAAATTAAGTCCTCACTGCTACGTGGTAACTTCAACATGCCGACTCTAGATATCTCTTTCGACTCGACGAAACTCTGCTGCGAGTGGCACACTAGCGGCAATCCTTCGACGCGTCGCTATATCGATTATTGACATTTACCGGCAAGTGGGCTACTAGGTCTTGGCGATGTTTACGGCATGATGTTCTTGTATATGTCACGAAATTTTAATGTTTGGTAAAGAAAAGGTCATGAAAAAGTCACGAAACTTCATTTTGGGAAGCTTTTACTAGCCATTCAACAGAGCTCAATGTGTGCGTCATTTGTAGCACGCAGAATATCTAAGCGATATTCCAGTTCCGCCCACGTCCGGCCTAGCATGTCCTCCGTAACATGTTGAAAATGCTTCGCCTATGCGAACTCATAGTTGCTGCGAGTCCTGCACTAGATGCTTGTAGGAAACATCCTTCACAAAGCCCCAAGGAAAAAATATCCAGTGGGGTGATGTCTGGAGATCTTGGGGACCAGGGTGGCTCTTCGACTAACCCAGCGACCTGGAAATGTGTTATCCAAAGCCCTCCTAACCATAGTGACCCATTGAGGAGGGACACTGTCTTGCTGCAGAAGTATGTCAGGTAGCAGGTGTTTGACCTGTGGAAATGCAAACTGTTCCAACATGTCCAGATAAAGAGTCGTAGTAATTGATGCCTCTGCTAAGAAAAACGGTCCCACCACACCGTTATGAAACAGACCACACCACACATTTATATTTGGACTGTCGCGCATAAGTTCCCGGCTTACGTGAGGGAGCTCCGAGCCCCATATTCACACTTTGTGTCGGTTAACCACTCTAGGCATATGAAAGTTCGCTTCATCCGAGAACTTGACCTTTATCAAAAAGTCTGGGTCCTTGTCGATGTGATTCAAAATCTCAATTGTAAATGATTTGCGCTTTGGCCCATCATCAGGTTGAAGTACATATAGCAGCTGCAACTTGTAGGCATGCAGTTTCGGTCGCTTGTGTGGCTGCAACTCTCAAGCCCCTTGACGAACTGATTCGGTTAGGCTCCGGAGAAATGTCTGTTCATCAGCTCATCTCCTTTACTCATGCTCGAACATCCAGAACTCGTTCTCTTCATGACACTTTCAATTTCTTTAAACCTCTTGTACCATTACCGGATGGTCTAATATGAAGCCTCTGTGAATCTATAATGCGTCTGGAAGTTCCGCTGAACTTCAGTGGCATATTTGGTTTCCATAAGCCACTCCACACACTGTTCTATCTCTTGAGGTGGTCATTTTCGTCAATGCCTTACCTGCAAAGAAAACATAAGAACAAATGAAATTATCAAAGAGAGATTTTTTGGAAGTGTTTGTATAGAACAAAACTTTAGGTACCAGTGAACATTATGCTCGAAACCGCACATTTATTCTATCCTCATTTCTGACTTATACGTGATCAAGATCATTTTACAACACCCTGTATATTCCATTACGACTCTATTTCTCTATGGCAACCAGAAGTAGTATTAGTATACTACGACTTTCGGTTCTAATATAGATTTCCATATAGTAAGAAAAGAGTAATAGACGACCAACAGTTTTTTTTTTTTTTTTTTTTTTTTTTAATGTGGATTCGGGATCTCAGAAATAGATATCGTCTCAACTACTTTTATTCTACTGAAACCGAAAGTAGTAAAATGTAGTGCAGCTTCCGGATTCAGTATCGACTGTTATAATAGTAAGAACAATGAAAGGAAGGGGAAAGGTATTTCCGATATTGATTCAGCGTCCGAAGAATAGATTACATCTCTGATCTTATTCGCCTATTATTACTGCAATTGGGAGTTTTAGATACATTATTTCCAATTTCAGTCTTGAATTGCACATAGTTTGGAAAAGTCTATCGTAGTTCCGTAAATGTGAAACGAAACTACTTGTTGTCTTTACAAAGCAAATAAAAGTCCTTAAGAGAATAATAAGAGATCATAAACATTGTCCTTGATTTGAAGGAAAGAAAATTTGTGGAATGAGGACTCAATTAATGCAAGTAACTGAGTCTAAATAATTTATCTTTTGAACGACGAGGCTCCTTTAATATTCATCTCTACCCGTTTGGCGCCATCAAAACATTCGTTGGTTGTAAATTCAATAACCATTGCACACAAAACTGCTGTAAATATATTTGGAACTCATTGTGAGGAAAATTACCCATTTAAGTATGCAATGGGATTTTGTGATGATGCGAACTCATTCTCGTGTATTCTATTGTACGATTCAATAAAGTTCGTCTCATATCATCTTTTACCTTTAAAAAAAAATACAGCCGGCAGAAGTCGTCAAAGATCGGTTAACGATTCAATGTATTTGAAAGCGTCTGCATTACTAAAAGGCAATAGAATCTCGCTTCACCTCCTCTTTTCTTCAGTGTTGCAAATACGTGTAAACATAAATTTTCGCTAGTTCGAAAATTAAAAGAACTACCACCCATGCAAATAATTAAAGTGCCCATGCTTAGATAAAGTTCTAATTTCGCTTTCTATACTACATAATTTTAGAACGCGGAATCCATTGGAATTATTGTAAAACAAATCCATCTCTGGGGGTCACGAGAAATTTAGTTGGGATATAAATCTTCCCTTATATCTCAGATACTATTCATCATAAAGGAGAAATTCCTTTGAATCATGCCCGAACACTTTTTCAATGAACTTCCCATTTCTTAGTGACATAATTAATCAAAAAATAATAATAATAATATATTCATGTGAACACACCGTTTATAATTTCCTATCTGAAATACAATTGCACAGCCTCGTGAACATTTTTTGTGATTTATTGCTTTTTTCAATTACTTTTTGGCAATAATTTCTTAATTACATATCTGCATTAAAAATACTAAACTACACTAGAATTGTATATAGTTGATAAACAATGTTTTGATAAAAGAAAACTGTTATTATTAATATCTTAGATGCAAGCAAAAATTTATACCGTAACTTTATTATTAATATCTTAGATACAAGCAAAAATTTATACCGTAACTTTATTATTAATATCTTAGATAAAAGCAAAAATTTATACCGTAACTTTATTATTAATATCTTAGATACAAGC
The DNA here is from genome assembly GCF_964235325.1 of Thermobia domestica. Lineage (NCBI taxonomy): Eukaryota > Metazoa > Arthropoda > Insecta > Zygentoma > Lepismatidae > Thermobia > Thermobia domestica. Next base: position 47,615,559 of record NC_137471.1, read on the forward strand.
AAAAATTTATACCATAACTTTATTATTAATATCTTAGATACAAGCAAAAATTTATACCATAACTTTATTATTAATATCTTAGATACAAGCAAAAATTTATACCGTAACTTTATTATTAATATCTTAGATACAAGCAAAAATCTATACCGTAACTTGAGGAAATTTGTCTCATGACCTTAGGAACGAATATGGGTCTCTGAAGTCTTTTAAAGCACACAAGATTCAAGTGGTATTCTTTTAATTACAGTATGCAGCAAACCAAAGAGTGCTGAAATCACATCGTTGACAATTATTTATTTATTTAATTATTTTTTATTTGTTGTACAACATAAGGAAACGTAAGAAATATCAAATGGATGTCATTATTATTAAACATGCAGATTTAAGAGGAATCGCGCCTATAATCATGTGTTCAAAATGTTGACTACTACGACGCACACATTTTTCATAGCCATCTTGTAGAATACGGAACGGATCTTATATTATCCGTTCCACGGGAAATCAAGCGATGTCCAAACTCTCGTGACCAAAAGGGCAAGTGACTCACTTGTAGTGTTGCTGCATCCATTGTTGTTGTAAGAGCAGATTTTTGGTGTGGCAAAAATCATGCAAATCATGCAAGAATAAGTCAATAATCAAGTGTCGATAGTTGTAGCGATCAAGGTGCAAATGGCTATCATTACTGAACCATATATTGGTGATGACATTTCTCTTTATATGCCATAGCTAACACTCCAGAGAGTAATATAGTAGACATGCACGCTCATCTCCTGCAGTTAGGCGCTGCCCCACACCATATTAACAGAAATGATGTTTGACAATAAACACCTTCTCCTCTGTTGTGAGAAACATCATCTTCGCGAAAACTACACAGGACCCCAGGCTACACACAACTGAGCACAGATGCGATGCTTACAGCTCATATGACGTTGCAGCTGCGCGCCATCCGTACGCGTTATTGCAGTACTATTTTTTTAGCCGCATACTGTACATGGAAACGTGAACCCTATTTTTACATTATAAAAGTTATTTACAATGTTTATGCATGCACTTTTAAGCGCTAAAAGGAGCTTCAGATACGGGTTTAAAATATACCCGATAGTCCCTTCCCTCCCCCCCCCCAAAAAAAAATGGGATTGCAATCCCTTGGGTACTAAACTCTCCATATGTATAGTAATAGTTGTATTGAATTCCATGTCCTCAAATTAGCATTAAAAAGGGACAATTAGAAATCTATCCAAAACTAGGCACATTTCTACCATTGACATGCGCAATAGTTCTTTTCCCTTATTGCACTTATGAATTCCCCGTTATTTAACATGATTGTTAATGTATTGTACAGGTGTGGAAAGAAGCTCGGATTTTGACATTTGATTTATTCATCAATTATCGTAAATTACTCAAACGAAGGGATGTAAATGGGATTGAGAACTGACAACTCACACGCAACTAATATTGTGAAAAAGGTTATGCTTCAATGCGTAAATAAAATTCAACAATTACAAATCATAAAATCACGACTAATTTGGGTAGAAGGTAAAAGAGGGAGAGAAAAAGGGACTTAACTGTTAGGATACGATATAAGCACTTGTATTAATTATTTTTCGCTCTCGGCAGTGCTATGATTGTTCCTATTGATGTGAAATGACTCTCCGAAATAAGTTGCTGCGTAACTTCCTAGCTTGGATACAATAGAACCAATGCTGATGTTCCCGATTGGATTTCATACAAGGGCGCCCATCAGGGGGGCAAGGTGGAGCGCCCGCCCCCCTCTAGAGGAAATTGTACTTCGGAAGATCGAAAACTCAATAGATTTTTTAGAATAGTAACCGCAAAATTTAAGACTACATTTGAAATGTTGCTTATACTTGCCCCATCCTGGAAACCACAACATGGGTGCCCTTGATTTCATATCCCGTCAAATCTGCCGTGGCCGATGAATGAATTGTTGTAACTCAGTTCGATGATGACATCTGAATGGTGGCCTGGACTTCATTCACGGGCTGCTTCTGCGGTGATGTACTCTTGCAGGTTCCAAGTCCCGGATGATCTGGAGACTGTTCTACCTCCAACAGTGATTGCTTTTTCATTTCATGTCCAATAACACACTCTACCTAGAGAAGTGTGTTCCAACAGTTTAAATGGAAGAGAAAGATGACGTCTTGGATCATACAACCCGAATTGTGCAGTCCAAAAGAATGTGGCATGATGGTTGGAGGAACATTAGTCTATTATTTATTGGCTTTTCTTACAAATTGATGAAATGAATATAATGATTTTATAAATATTCATCTGGCGGCAATGTACAGCTAAGATAAAATGTTCTTTGAGATTAAATTAATGAGATGAGTAATATTTAGAAAAGACTCTTGAAATGATTCAATTTTAACAGTAACTTCACAGTATTACACAGTACTACACAGTATGAAAGATCTCAATATGCCACACCAACCTGTGAGTGATGGCGAAATAGAAATGAATTGTCATATTTTTTTCTGTTTATTAATGGTTTACCTCACTCAAGATCAAGGGTACAAATTCATTACAATATATTAACTACCTCCACGACCTTTGTGTTTTCTTAGTCCATTAATTGAATCGTTGAGTTCGAAAATCAGTCATCTGCATTGAAACTAATTTGAGGGGAGAAACAAACAAAACTAAATTAGCCAATATGTGTCTAATATATCGAGCTGCTTTCATTTTTGGACCTGCTATATTCTACGGTCCAAAACAAGAAAGCAACTCTATATGTCAGATGCATATTGACTAATTTTGTTTTGTTTGTCTCTCTTGTAAAATTAGTTTCGATGCAGATGACTCGTTTTCAGAATTAGTCCTAGAAGCGACAGTTCTATTAGCGACAGGAACTGTTATCTGTCCTATGAGCGACCGATTCATTTATATTGAGATGATGGAAGACGATATGATTCCTTCTCGTAAAATAATGTTTGCCGATGTCCTTATTAGTGTCCGAACAACCTTGCTATGAAAAATGTACGTGTCAGTGATACTGTTCGTCAAATATATTTTCCTCCTACTGTGAGGGCAAACAAAACTTATCTTAATTTTGAGCTAGGTTTGACGTAAAACATATCAAATAACTTAAACGAGACAACAGGGATATTTCCATGAAAAATAAATTCCTATGTAATTAATTATTGAAAATCCAATTGCAATATCCCCTTTCTTCAAAAGCTCTGCATTCTATACTTAATTTAATTCAAATTTAATTACTCACTAAGCAAAGCAATGTATTTTATTTTTGTAGAACTTTTTGTGAAATTCTCTTTTTTTTTTTTTTCATTCTTGAAGCGATATATAGACCAACAGGTTTCAAACTATCAAACTTTATCACAATCATAAGTAGGATTTCTACTTATATGGATTGACTCATTCCGGGACAAATATTTGCCGATAGGTCAGTGTATTTTCAATTACATAGGGATGACTTAAAAAGTGAGAAACATACCTGTTAGCAAATCGATTTGTAAAAAAAAAATGTTACAACTAAAGTTAGGATTTTGTTAGGTTCTAAATCACACTAGCGTGAAACAAGTTAAAGAAGAGAGGACCTTATCTTCTTTTGTTATCGGTGTATGTACAGTATCGGTGCCTACTTCGAAGAAAAAAAGAAATATTTTCCGATATAAATCAGAGGCTTAAGACAGAAGATTGTGCAGATATTCAACACTGTTAAGCAGAGGTAAAAGTGAGGGGGAACGCGGGGAGACGCCATCCCCTCACGAAGAAATATGTACGGCGTCCCCCCAGTTCCTAAAAAAATGACAAAGGTCAAAGATAAGCAGGGGGAACGGCTTGGCGTTATGCCGCTACCTACTCCCCCCACCTTTTCAGACCCACTTTTACCCCTGCTGTTAAGGCCATGTTTCAGAGCAATTTCCGTAAGAAAGGACAAAGTCTAACTTCCATGCAACAAGAACTTTTTTTTGAAACTCAAAAATTAGAGTTGTTTTTGAAAAACAAAGAAGTAAAAATCTTTTCGTTGTAAAATTCGGAAAAAACACTCAAAAGAGGGAAGGATAAGTGCAGATAGTAACAGACGGTGGGAGCACATTAAACTTTGCTTACTGTGGCTGCAGAAGAAGTACTGAGAACACAAAATGGCTAAGAAACCAAGGGTTACAGAACAGATGTTCGAGAAAACGAGGAAAAGGAATACGTGGAAACAAGTTGATACAGCAGAGAACAGAAAGATGTACAGGCCCAATGAAGAAAATATTGGGGGGCCCAAACAATGAATAAATATACAATCATATTCAGCCGTTTTCTATCAACTGCTGGATAAAGGCCCCCTTCCCTCCAGATTTCGGTCCTCAGCATCCGCTCCACTGTTAAATTCATGACCTAAGTCAAATTTGTCTAAAGGCATTGAAACAAATTCAAGTTCAAATTCTGGGAACTTAACTGCACCACATTGATCTTCACTTCTCATATCAGTGTTACCATAGTGTTGGTTGAAGCTTCAGTGCTCTATTAACCCTTTAGGATTTTTGGTAACTTTTGTTACCATGGCGCACTATTGTCTTTGACCTCTTATTTAGGTTCTATAATAGGTACTTAAGCCGTTCTTTTATTAGTCAAGTCAAGGATGGACCAAAGAACATCCCAGATGCGTTTTGCAACCGGATGGTCAACTTGGCTTGGAAGGGCGTGACTTTTTTACTTTTTCTTAAGGCAAATTTCAAAAATTTTTCACGCCTTTAGTTTTCACGATATCAGATTGGAATTGTATGTACCTTTGGATATTTCTCAATTTTTTTTTTTGAGATCTCTACGTGAAGCCGAGTCCGGGCACGAGGAGCGCAAATGTTCCGAGGGGCTGATTTTTTCAGTAAAATTTCAGTTTTCCCGATTTTTCCTGTTCAGGAATACGATACTTACATGTGGGTGGCACCGTTGGAAAGGGCTTGTTGTACTAAAGAAAATAACGTTTAAGCCATGACTCTAGGCTAAATAGTAATGACGCAGAATTTTTTTTATAATAAGTATATACGTATGGGTGTGTATAAAAAGAGAGCCTAAATTCAGACTTTCAACAATTTTTCTGCCCTTTGTTCTTAAGATACAAGATTGAAATTTTGCACACATATTATGTACATAAAATGTATTATTAGAAAAAAATTCAGATCCCTACGTCAACCCAGGCTTAGGCCAGAGGGGCAAAATGCTTTGGTTGGATTTGCAAAAATACTTCCGAGTTTTTCCCTAATTATCTGGTTCAGGTGTATGATACGGACATGAGTGATAACGTTGGAAAGGGCTTATTATACTGAAGAAAATGGCGTTTGAACCATGACTCTAGGCTATATAGGAATGACGCAGTACATTTTTTAAATATTTGATACCTAGGTATATATATTTATATACATATATGAAAAGATGGGTCACCTTCAGACTTTCAAAATTTTCTCCCGACCTCAGTTTTCAAGATACAAGAACGAAATTTTGCGCACGTATTATGTGCATAACAAGATATATATTTTTAAAAAAGATTCAGATCCCTACGTGAACCTCAGTCATATTAGCCCGATACATGTGACGGATGACCTCCCTCGGCGCTCACACTGCCCAAGGAATTGGGAAGGTAAGGAAGCGGCCTGGTTAGATTATGTTAAGTACTATCTCGGCATTTGTCTAGTGTGAATGAAGAAAACCTCACTCAGATTGGCTGACATGAAAAAGTTGTTATACTTTTTCGACCAAGTGTCCGAATCGAACCAGGGACCGGCGCAAAATTCTTGTAATAACATCATTTCTGATACTGCTTACTTGAAAATAGATAGTGTTTCCCTTTTGTATTAATGTGTTTCGCCATGCTCTATATCAGCCCTGCCCACGGCGAGCAGATAGTGGAAACTCTCCCCGTGAACGCTCACGAGCATTCTACGAGCAAATACCATTGTTCGTACTTCGTGCATCTTCGGGTTTCGTCCTTAGAGGAGCGGAAGTGTTGTCAACCTTGGCGGTAATCACTAGCTTATCAAATAAAAAAAGTATGTATGGTAACTGATTGCCATTTAGTGTAAAATGTTTTTTACAATGTGGTAACCGTTAACTATAGAGAATACAAACTTGTAACAGCAATCAAATGATAAACTATGTACGTTCCTTTTCTTCTTTTTTCTTTCCTTTTGTTAAAGAAGGATGTGGCGGAACCAAACCATCGCTTACATTTATAAAAATTTGCTAGTTTGCCCAATGGAAAAACAGTTTTCAAGATATATATATATATATATATATATATATATATATATATATATATATATATATATATATATATATATATATATATATATAATCAAGTTCTTAATCCGAGTGTGGGTTTGTTATATTATGTTGTTTCGCTTTTTAGGAAAAGAGATAATCTGTTGATACGAAAAAAAATACTGTAGCACTTGTTTGTAATTATCGAAGTATTATCTCCAGAAAATTAGCTTATGCATGTGTGTGTGTACGAATAGGCTTAGCAAGGGGTTGGTTGTGGAGATTAGAAGCCACTATTACACTATCAATAGGAAGAATAGTATTTCTTACTCCACTTTTAAAGTTACTTTGATCGCAAAGAATCAAACAAAATATTAAGAGAGCCAAAGAGATTTTCTATTTTTAAGAGTCACCATTAGTGACTACAATTAGTTTTTTTTTTTTTTTTAACAAGGAGTGTCTTTTTAATAAGGAAAAATGTATTGTCCCTGGCTGGTTGCTTGCCGGTGGCTTGTTAAAAGTGAAAAAAAAAATGTTAAATCATATCAACGACTGAAGCTACACCCTTGTCTTTCTTCGATAGTTACTGACTGATTTTAAAAGTCACAATGTTGTAGGCCTACTGTAACAGCGTAAACTCGGAAGGAAAAGTTCCAACTGAATGATATGAACAATTATTCCCAATGTCTTGAACATGAAACGTGGGTTGCACGGATAACGCTTAAAGTGGGCTGGACTGCACTGGAATTTCCTTCCGGCAAATTAGTGTTTGGTCGGAACTCAGTTCTTCTGTGTAATTGTCTCTTAACAACATTTGAACATTTCTTTTAGATAATAATAACTAACTAACTAACTAACTCTATGGCCTATGGAACTCGAAGGTTCAATGCCGTGTTTACAAAATATTTTCACTAACTTCTGTCCTTAGCCAACTGGATCCAGTTTCTACTCTGTACTCTTATTTCTGCAAGATCCATCTTAATATTGTCTTCCCATCTACGCCTAGGTCTTCCTAGTGGTCTTCTTCAAATTGGGTTTTCAGTGAAAATTATGAAAGCGTTTCTAATTTCTTCCCTTCTGGCTACGTGGCCTGCCCACCTGAGCCTTCTACACTTAATAACCCTAATAATGTTAGGTGAGCGGTATAAACTATGCAATTCCTCGTTATGAATTTCCTCCAATCCCCATTTTCATCCCTCTTTGGTCCGAATAATAATAATACGCATTATTATTATTATTATTATTATTATTATTATTATTATTATTATTATTATTATTATTATTATTATTATTATTATTATTATTATTATTTTCAACCTCCCGTCGTTCTGCTATCAATCTAGCAACGAAAGGCGTTTACAACTTAGCAAAAGTAAAACGAGTGACAAGTTACAGACCGAGTGCTAATGTAATTCAACGTCACGAATTGTGTAAGCAAGCTAAAAAGGTCTGAAACAATTCGTTTCCGATTTTTGCAGTCGTTTTTACATCTGTAAGATGACATGTTTAATATTAGTTTCTTTCTTTCTTTCTTGTTCATTTGTTAGTTACTTCAACGCTAACTGTAACCTCTATCATGCGTCTTCCTCGACCAAAAAACGTACCAATTTTATTTCCTGCAGTGTTTTCGCGTCACTGCTTTCGAAATGGGGAGGGGGAGAGCACACCTGCACATTTCACGCTTGCGTCTGCTCAATGCTTAAATTTCTGGCCAGGCTTGGCCGTAGGTTTATTGCCATCATGTGTGGTTGGCAACACTTATCGGATGCAGTGGAAGAAGCGAAGCCAGCAGCACCTGTGCTCACCGGTTCTTGTCTCCACTCGTGCTCGCTCACGCTTTGGCTCCGGGAGCCAATTCATGGACAGGCCTGCATGTATAAAATCAAAATAAAACTAAGGTAAGCATTCTACGGTAATGCTACTTTCTATGGCGCTAGTAACGAATTCACAGTCGTTAACTTGTATGTAAGAACTGCTGTTGCTCCATAACGTTATGGAAAGATATAACGCTACTATACATTTCTTGGTAGGAGGGAAGATAAACGGGCCCTCGGATTTTCGGTTCAAAATTGATTACAACGTCTTCCCTAGGTCCCAAATAGTGTTTCCTGAAAATTTCAGACCGCGGAAACTTCAAAAAGGTGCCCAAAATTACGACAGAATTTACCATATATGGGCAGGGAAGATAAACGGGCCCTCCGATTTTCGGTTCAAAATTGATCACAACGTCTCCCTTAGGTCCCAAATAGTGTTTCCTGAAAATTTCAGACGCGGAAACCAATAGGGTGACCAAAATTACGACAGAATTTATCATATATGGGCAGGGAAGATAAACGGGCCCTCGGATTTTCGGTTCAAAATTGATCACAACGTCTTCCTTAGGTCCCAAATAGTGTTTCCTGAAAATTTCAGACCGCGGAAACTTCAAAAAGGTGCCCAAAATTACGACAGAATTTACCATATATGGGCAGGGATGATAAACGGGCCCTCGGACTTTTGGTTCAAAATTGATCAGAACGTCTTCCTTAGGTTCCAAATGGGGTTTTCTAAAAATTTTAGACCGCGGAAACTTCAAAAAAGAGCCCAAAATTAGGATAGAATTTACCATATATGGGCAAGGAAGATAAACGGGCCCTCAGATTTTAGGTTCGAAATTGATCACGACGTCATTCTTAGGTCCTAAATAATATCTCCAGAAAATTTCAGACCGCAGAAACTTCAAAAAGGTGCCCAAAATTACGACCGAATTTACTATATGGGTTGTGTAGATAAACGGACCCTCGGATTTTTGGTTCGAAACTGATCACAATGTTCTCCTTAGGTCTCAAATGGGGTTTCAGCGTTCTGAAATTTTCTAAAACACTATTTGGCATTTCAACAACACATTGAGATGAAATTTGAACCCAAAAGCTGCGAGCCCTTTTATCTAACCTGTCTATACGAGTATAGAGGGTATATTGTATAGTAATTTTGGGTACCTCTTGAAATTACCGCTGTCTGAAATTTTCAGGAAACACTATTTGGGACGTAAGGAAGACGTTGTGGTCAATTTTGAACCGAAAATCGGAGGGCCCGTTTATCATCCCTGCCCATACATGGTAAATTCTATAGTAATTTTGGACACCTTTTTGAAGTTTCCGCGGTCTGAAATTTTCAGGAAACACTATTTGGGACCTAAGGAAGACGTTGTGATCAATTTTGAATCGAAAATCGGAGGGCCCGTTTATCTTCCCTGCCCATATATGGTAAATTCTATAGTAATTTTGGGAACCTTTTTGAAGTTTCCGCGGTCTGAAATTTTCAGGAAACACTATTTGGGACCTAAGGAAGACGTTGTGATCAATTTTGAACCGAAAATCGGAGGGCCCGATTATCTTCCCTGCCCATATATGGTAAATTCTATAGTAATTTTGGGCACCTTTTTGAAGTTTCCGCGGTCTGAAATTTTCAGGAAACTATTTGGGACCTAAGGAAGACGTTGTGATCAATTTTGAATCGAAAATCGAAGGGCCCGTTTATCTTCCCTGCCCATATATGGTAAATTCTGTCGTAATTTTGGGCACCTTTTTGAAGTTTCCGCGGTCTGAAATTTTCAGGAAACACTATTTGGGACCTAGGGAAGACGTTGTGATCAATTTTGAACCGAAAATCCGAGGGCCCGTTTATCTTCCCTGCCCATATATGGTAAATTCTGTCGTAATTTTGGGCACTTTTTTGAAGTTTCCGCGGTCTGAAATTTTCAGGAAACACTATTTGGGACCTAAGGAAGACGTTGTGATCAATTTTGAACCGAAAATCCGAGGGCCCGTTTATCTTCCCTCCTACCCATTTCTTTCTTAGATAAACCCCCTCTTTAACTTATAGCAACAAATTTTACAGTAAAACTAATCCAATTTTTGCCAACAATTCGTCAATCTGTACCGCTAATATACTATTTTCTTTCAACTGGCAATCGTACAAACTCATATTCTTTTAATTGTTAAAAATAAGGATGAACACCGCTTGTGCATTGCAAAAATTTATTTATTTGTCATCAACAGAACAGGCATAAGCCCAGTTATAGTCTTAGTGTGTTACAAAATAAATTTACAATACTTTTCTTAAGCATAGAGTTCATATTACATATGTCAGTTTCTTTGTGTTCGATACATATTTTGTTATAAGAAGAGTATATTCTTCAGATTGGTGATTTCAATAATATCTCAGTCCTTGCTTTTTTGCAGTAGAACAGGCCAGAGTTATCAGCACAAGTTGTAAGTGTCGGGACATGAAAATTTAATGTTGGTATGAGATGCGTACAATTAAACTCGTTCTGTACTATTTTATGAAGAAAAATCAGATCCATCTCGTTTCGCCTTTGTTCAAGTGTAGGGATACAGAAGTTGTCTGTTGATGTTAAATAATTTTCATAAGATGGATAGATTCCATTTCTCTTGAATGGCAAGTATTTGATAATTTTAGATTGGACTTTTTCCAGTTGGTATCGGTATTGCTGTTGTGATGGGTTCCAGATCAGATTAGCATATTCTAGTTTTGATGGGACATAGGAATAATACATTTTTATTAGTGTGATAATATTGTTAAATTCTTTTCCAGTTTTAATTATGAACATTAACATCTTGAGAGATTCATTAACTGTGTTATATATATGATTATTAAATGCCAGTTTCGTATCAAATGTAACTCCAAGATCTTTGACTGGATTTAATTTATTTAGTAAGATCTGATTCAGTGAATAATTAAACTTTATTTGATTTTTATTTGTAGTAAACAATAAAATATTACATTTATTTATGTTTACATTAAGTTTGTTAAGAGAACACCAGTTAGCAAAATTTTCCATGTCGTGTTGTAAATTGAGACAGTCATGGATGCTCTTTACCCTACAGTATATTTTGAGGCCATCCGCAAAGAGGAATTTGTCGCTTAATAATATATGATCAGGAAGATCGTAAAATGCATTCCTTCGCAGAATATTTTCTTTCCATTGTACTAATTATAAATAAATAAAAAGGTAGGTTAGTTTATAACCTTTTTCTCAAAGCTGTTTGTCTTTTCAACAAAAGGTTATGGAAATTTTCTATCAATTGGCAACTCGAGTAGTTCTTCATGCTTACAACCCGAACGTTTCACGAACACCAAAATATTGTTCCTGTTAAAAGAACCTTTTATTATGTGATAGGTGAAATTTGATGGAGGCTTTTAGAAAGGTTAGGGGAAGGACTTTATATCTCCTCTTTCTCCTTTGTGACCCGTTTCTTCACAAGAAGATTATTCCACCTTTAGAATCTAATGACATCGCAGCTATAAATAACGCTCAGAATTACCGTTTTAAAAGACCATTTCTTGCGTAGGTACAATGAAGCATCTGAAATTTCAATTAACTTTAAGCATAAACGAGAATCATCTTCTAAGCAATGTTAATTCCATCAGCTTCATTCTCCACTTTAAAAATTCGTAAGATTAATGTCGAAATTGTATTGTCTTACAAATACGATGCAAAAGAGATAATCAGGTGTCAGTTACTTTAGTCTTTCTTTCTTTAAAATCTCCCGAGCCTCGTAATTCCCATATACAAGTCATAAATATCATACTATTTCCTCTTTAGTTGAAAGGTGGCAACAAATACTCTCATGTAGAGTCTGTAGTTTATCCGTCGTCTTTAATCATCTATCATTTTGATAAATTTTTATATTGAATTTATTATGATATAAAATACGTAATTACAAATAACATTACTCATCTGGAAAGCAACCCACATTATGCTTTATTTTTTCTTCAAATTATGCTTTATTATTAATTTCGATCATTGTTTCACATTAATCGTGTATAATTTATAATATTTAAGTACTATACACTAAATATCTTGATATTTAGTGTATATACTAAATATCTTGATATTTACTAATATTTTATGCAGTTAGGAATGCGCACGAGACAAGATTTGAGGCTGTCTCGTCTCGAAAATGTGCTGTAAAAGTGATGTCTCGACTCGAAAAATGTATATTTTTCTATTGGAGGAGCTGTGTCTCGACTCGAATTTTTTTCAGGAAACTTCTGTCTCGACTCGACTCGTCCGCATCCCTATATGCAGTCAGTTTCTTTCATATTTAATGAACTTTCTACTTAAGGCACTGTAAAGAGATATGCTTTACTAGAGTCAGTTTTTTTTATCACTTTTGTGTGCCTTAAAGGTGCACATATACAGAAAGGAAAAGTTAAAGATGCCACCAAAAATTACAGAAAGTGTTCAAGTTCAAGAGGTACATATAACAATATAGTGTAGAGTTCTTCTGTACTATTCATTTTTTGCAGAGTTTTTTTTCCTATTTTCCTTTTTTCTTTTCTCTACATGAAAGCATCACTCCGAAAAGTTTCCAGAAATAAAAATAAGTTTTTCATTGTTGCATTGTTATGTTCTCAGTGATTTTGCATATAAATACTGGTTTCAAAAATACAGTATGTTAAACTTGCAGTTAAATCGAATTTTTCAAGAATTTTGCTATATAGTTTAAATTATGCTTCATACTTTATTTTCTAAAATTATGCTTTATTATGATTTTAAAGCTAGTTTCTTCTAGACCTTTAGACAACCACAACCATGTTCAAGGTAACAACCATATGTGTAAATTGCTGTTATGCTTTTTATGCTTTTGTGTTGCCCTACTCATTAGTGATACATGCAGTTATGAATCTATTCTGTGCCTGAATACGAAATGTGATCAAAAATACGGTGAATAATTTTATTGGAAACAAAGTAATAAGCTTCCATGGAATCTGATTTAATCTCCTTCAGGTGAATAATTTTATTAGAAACAAAGTAATAAGCTTACATGGAATTTGATTTAATCTCCTTCAGGTGAATAATTTTATGAGAAACAAAGTAATAAGCTTACATGGAATTTGATTTAATCTCCTTCAGGTGAATAATTTTATAAGAAACAAAGTAATAAGCTTACATGGAATTTGATTTAATCTCCTTCAATGCACTGTCCTTGGCTAGCAATGCACTTATTCCAACGTTGAATCCATGACTGGAAGCACTTCTGGAAAACTTTTTTTGGAAAGGCGTTTAGCTGCTCTGTCGTGGTCCTCTCAATGTCAGGAATGGTGTTAAAACGTTTTCCTTTAAGCACGGTTTCAATTTTAATTTGGGAAGATCCAGACGCCGCATGGTACTAAATCTGGTGAGTAAGATGGATGTGAACAGACAGAAATATTTTTTCGTACAAAAACTCGCGGACCAAAAGCATTGTGTAACACAGTGTGTTTTTGTGATGGAAGAAGTCATTTGCCCATTTCATTGGCGGTTAAAATGTTTTTCATTTTAACGAGATGTTTAGTTCTTTAGAAAGCTCTCGTATAGTCATTCGCCTGCTTAAACGAATCATTTGTGCCACTGTTTGCACGTTTTCAGCTGTCTTTGACGTCGGCGGACGTCCTGATCGTTATTCGTGTTCAACCGACTCCTTGCCACTTTTGAATCGCTCATACTATTTGTAAACAGTCTTCAAAGCCACCGCTTCATCGCCATACACTGATTTTGACATTTTGCGAGCTTTGCGAGTCGGCATTTCTTTTTTTACAACTTAAAATAAAACTTAATGTTGACGCGCGACAGACATTCTTAACACACGTCCTTACTGTTCTGCGTTTAGAAGCCAACTGATACGTCACAATTCGTTCAAACTCGAAACTGACTATCCCAAAGGTTCAGGCTATCGGGCTTACTTGTTGAAATAGCTAAAACGCCTATAGGTGGGCGCTATGCAATTACATTCACCTTACTTTTTGATCATATCTTGTATATAAAACCTTAATTGAGTTTATGAAGTAAGAAATTTTCTGGTTTATATGCATTAGAACATTTTGTATTGTCTCACACAATTTTAGATTTACTTTTTTTTCACTTTAGAACTACAATAGGAGAGAAGAAAGTATAGTAATAGTGAAAAACAGATTGAATTCGAATTCAACGGTGAGCTTTAATAATGACGTAAGATATCAATAGTTTAGGCTATTTCCATCATTACTGCACGTCTTAGTAGCAGTTAAGAATAAATTAAGTGTTCACAAGTGTCAAGAACACTCCATTTTGTGACTTTAAAGAGAACAGAGAGGACAATTTAAGAGAAATTATATTGCTTTCAAGGAAAGTGAAAATTCAAAGAGAGCGACATTGATTTAGAAAAGAAGTGGGATTTTTTTGGCGAGGCTAATATACATGTTGATTATGGTACCCACGCTTATAACATCTCCAGTTGCCAAGCTTTGATAATAGTTTAACGGTTAGGATTAGAAATTACATTTAAGGGCTGTCGACATCTATGACTGTGTTAAATCATCATTATTCTCCGATCACACTGCCCGGTGAGCTGAGCAGAGAGAAAGGAATGGGAAAGAAAGGAAGGGATCTGTAGACACACTTATCTCGACCAACTGTCCCAACCAGGAATCGAACACGGGACCGCTCGCACCAGACTACACTACACGGGACCACATTATCTTAAAGAAATAAATAGTGGTGAAGACTGTAGTTATTACTGGACGTGCTATGGTTAAATTAAGTATTCTCAAGTATCAAGAAACACTCGAAATATTGAGACTTAAAAAGAGAGCAGAAGAGACAATTTCAAATAACTTGCATTGCACTGCAAAACATAAAGAAATTATTTTTAATTATAGTAGGACACTGTACACATTACCGACACTCTTTGCACATCTTCAGATGACACATCTACGCCAGTTGTAGACACTGTGTTGTCCAAGTATGACCCATATGTATGTATACATGACTCAAAAAGTGCATTACCACCTGAAATTCTCCTTTTCCTGCAATAGTAGGCAACCCAAAACTCTCGGTCGTTGTGTTGGTTGAGAATTCGAAAGGCGATGGACCAACCTCAATTCTGTTACAAATATATCAGTGTGGTAAACTGCAAAAGAGAGAATAAAGTAAATTGTTAGGAATGACGGTTTTATTATTGCGTGAGAAATGGATGACACAAAAAGTTACAAAATGATCTTACTTAAGGAGTCGAAACAAGATGAATGGTAAGATATAGATATCAGAGAAAAGCAGTTTCCTTTTTCAAAAAAAAAAATCGGAAATAAGAAAATAGATCACATAATGTAAAAGTTTAATATAAACGCCTAAAAGCACAGGAAACGGAGAGACAAACACAGTCTAAGGAACACCATTAGCGTAGTAGATTTGCGGGCCTCCCATGCAAGATAAACAGACGGGACCCTACTTGTAAACCCAATTGTTATATTATTATTATTATTATTATTATTATTATTATTATTATTATTATTATTATTATTATTATTATTATTATTATTATTGAAAACTCGTTTCCCTTCCAATCTCTCATTCTGTCTAAGAGCATGTCTCCATATAGCGGTCATGTGTGCAGTTTTTGTCTATGAGCGGCCTCAAAGGCCAAATGGGATGGAAATCTCCGAGAGAGAGGAACAAAAACATTTTCTTATTATAAATTCTAGGTCAAAGTTCGAAGCACTTGTTTTTGACAGGTGCTTTTTTCTTTCTTTTCCGGGAAGACAAAAGTTTTGACCACTAAGAAATTACAGTATATAATATTGCAAATTTGCCAGTGGATATATTTACATTGGTATTTGTGGTAATAAAGAAATTGTCATTGGAAGACCTTATTGTAAAAATTAAGTTTTGTTTTGTCACCGCTGGCAAGACTTAGGGGCCCCTATGCCTCGCCCCCCACCAAGATCGATGTCGAAAATTTTGGATGTTGATATGAGAAAACTAAATACATGGAAGTGCGTCGGGACCGTAATACGGCAAATTGTGGAGGCGTTAAAATATTAAATAATACTTTTGATAAAGTGGATACTTTCAAATATTTAGGATCAATATTAACAGACGAAAATCATATTCACGAAGAAATTAAATGTCGACTGAAAGCAGGGAATTCATGTTACTATTCGGTTCAAAATCTCTTGTCGTCGCGAATTCTGTCGAAGAATTTGAAGCTTAAAATATATCAAACGATAATCATGCCTGTTGTTCTGTATGGTTGCGAAACATGGTCACTTACTCTGAGGGAAGAACATAGACTGAAAGTATTTGAGAACAAGATCCTGAGAAGAATATTCGGACCCAAGAGGAACGAGAATGGGGAATGGCGGAAACTTCATAACGAGGAACTACATAGTTTATACGGTTTACCCAACATTGTTAGGGTCGTCAAGTCTAGGATGCTTAGGTGGGCAAGTCATGTAGCTAGAATGGAAGAAAGTAGAAACGCTTTCAAAGTCTTGACTGGAAGACCCATAGGAAAACGACCATTAGGAAGACCTAGGCGCAGATGGGAGGACAATATTAAGATGGATCTCGCAGAGATAGGAATACAAAGTAGAAACTGGATGCAGTTAGCTAAGGATAGAAGTCAGTGGAGAGCTTTTGTGAACGCGGCACTGAACCTCCGGGTTCCATAGGCCATAGAGTTAGTTAGTTAGTTAGTTATATATCTATGTTGATGTATTTGCGATATCGAATATGGATATCGAATATGGACATATCGCACAGGCCTAGATCCGAGAAATGATGCTTGAAATAAAATGGAATCAATAATCAAAATCTAAATATGTTCTTGCATTCCGATATCCAACGTTGAGGAGGAAGGGGATGAACCCAAACAAACATTTTAAGCCAAAAAAAATTGTTAAAATAAAAGTAATTATACTTCCCCCTTAATAGAAAACTATTAATGGAATTTATCTTTTACCTCTGTTTCTGATTGTCATCAGAAATCAGCGACAGTACACATACTTTACATAATTTGGCAATATACTCTATACTTTTTCACAACTAAGCAAACCTGAAGATGAAATTCTTGTGATAATAAAGTAGAATGTTCTATAAAATATTCATAATTCATTGTCCTTATTTCTGTCAGTAATTTTGACACATATTCAGCACTACAAGATTAATAATACTAGAAATAAGAGATTTAATTCCTGTTTTCTATCACACTAAAAGACGTCTACATTTTGCTGAGATTGTCATTTTTTTTAATATATAAGTCCCCTATCCCAAGCTAATTCTAGTTACCGGGGTTTCAAGCTAATCGGTACCGGAAAGTGTAAAGTTTGTTGATTCTCAGATCTCGACAGTTTGTAAAAGAGATTTAAGAATTCATGTTGTTATTTCTTCATTACAAAACACTTCTGATTGACTATATTCATGGTGAATTACTGAACTTACACACTACGCACAAAAAAACAACAGCTAACACCTTGCAGCTAGGCCATCCAATGTATACCTTGTTATCCCACAATCGTGTCTGGTAGAGAGACCCCCTCTCTCTCCTCCTTTCCTCTCTCCCATATTAAAATCAGCAACAAGATTAGCACAATTCTAATTTCAAAATATACATGTATTAGCTTCTTTTTATAGCTAGCTTTCTCCAAATGGATTAACACTGTGGTGATAGATGTTTAGGTCATTGGGCGATGTCAAAAATGACTGTTTACATGCTGCTCTTGTTCGTCTAAACGTCGAGCTTCATTTTATAGCTAGCTTTCTCCAAATGGATTAACACTGTGCTGATGGATGTTTAGGTCATTGGGCGATGTCATGACTTTACATGCCGGTCTTGTTCGTTCTTTGCCGGAATGTCATTCAATTTTGCCGTCATTGATCGCTCACTGCAAGAAGCATCTTGAACATTGAAATTTCCAGTACGAAAGCGAGCGTATCATCTTCTGTCAATGACGAATGCTTTTTGATAATGTATTTTGCCCACAAACAACAAATTTCTTCACGGGTCTGTAAAGCATAGCGCAGTGTTATGAAAAGATCACACATCTTCACGGCTCAATATCTTATGTTTGATTACAACACTAGCTTGCTTTACTAGCTTCAAGTGTCATCTGTCAAATGACGTTGGCCTGATCGCTGCGATTCGTGTACCCTGAGATTTAAAAAATAAACCCGTCATGCGTAAAGTGCTCGCAATACTTTTTGGACAACCTGATATTAAAAGGTGGGTTTTACAAAAGATTAGACCAAGTTAGCCAGATGGATAATTTAAAGTGTTGCCCAAATTAACAGGTTTTTGTGTACTTTCGTTATTTTAACAATTCATTATGTTAAAGAATCATCATTCCATAAAGCAATTCCAATCGGCAAATTTTCAAATTTATCTCAGTGACTGCACTACAAAATAATCAAGAAAGGGCACAATTTGTCTCAATACTTAATTACCTTTTTTCCTTCTTTTCTCGTAGCGGAAAAACATAATTCGATGATTCTTTTATTGCGTCCTTGATTTGAGGTTTGTGGGATACCATACTGTCGAAAAAGGAGGAGTGAGAGTCAAAATGCCGGATAACTTTCATGATATTGCCATACGCTCAAGGAATTTCTTCTTTTCTCTCTCTTCCACCATCTCTCTCTCTCTCGAATTTGGCAATGAAAGTGACGGGAAAGAAAAGCGGAGAACGAGAGAGAGGAAAAAATTCCATTCTACCAATTTCACAGCTATATCAGGAGCCTGGCTGAAATTCCCCACAAGCTATCACGACTCAACGCAGTCATTTCGTTTCGTCCTAAAACGAAAAGAAAGAAAAGTTTTTTTTCTTTTTACCCAGTTGAGTTTTTTCCCCCACTACAGTCTCTGTTTTTATTATTTCATGTATTTCAAGCATGCAAGAGTGTATTGTGGAAACCGTTTTCTGCAGCTCAAGTATTTCAATAGCGGTATTTTTGTATGTTATATATTTATATATATATATATAGGGTGTTCTAAAATGACTCCCACGGATTACCAAATACTATTCTACAAGCCAAAATAAAGCGAAAATATTAGATGATGGTGTGCCCTCTTCAAAATGTGGCAACGTCGCGGATTAACTTGGAGCCATTAGCATTATTCCATGAATACAACAAACAGTTGAATCGATTGCTACACTTTTAAGTGACGCTAGTGTCAATCAATGTGACTTTAGCTGCCATCTGGAAAGAATCGATATAACTATTTGATAAATTGGTAGATATAATCTATGGTTCTTTATTTGCGATGTTGCAACATAGTGCAATTTGTGTCTCCAGTAGAGGACTCGAAAGGTATATATATATATATATATACTAGCAGAATACCAGTTCTTCACACGGGGGAATACGTTTCTTTTAGGACATAAAGGGCAATGGAGGCTCAGTTTGGATTCAAACAGCATCACAAGTGTCACTGTCCATTTAAGTGACCCCGAAAACTATGAACCGAACACTAAGATTGGTCATTTTAGATCATTTCTAAATCTCCCCCTCCTCCTCCTCCCTAAGTTGCACCGTCAAAGTGAAATGATAAAATAAATCCCAGGTCCGAACCTGATCTATGTTGAAAATTTAATCGAGATCGTTGGTTGGTTCTACAGTTATTAAGTCACAAACAGAGTCACTTTACATACAAAGTGGCTCATCAAAATCTACACACTGTTTAATTGTGAATAACTCTCAAATGGATTCTCGGATATGTCTCATTTTTGGTTTTGCTATAGCTTAATGTTCTGTTACGACATTGCAGTGTATGGTTGAGAACTGGTATTAGTTTATGTGTTCAAAGGTCATGCAATGTACGAGACATTTGTCCATGAACAACGTTCTTTGACAGTCTCCCATAAGTAAAAATCTAGAGGCGTGAGGTCTGGGGAACGTGGGAGATACTCGACAAACCCTCTTCGACAAACCATCATTTGGGGAAATTTTCATTGAGTAGATTATGGTAGTTGGATGGGGTACCATTTTGTTGGAGACAAAACCTCTCGTTCCCATTAAAGTCTCTGGTGGCTGGCAAAATGGATGTCTGTAGCATCTGCAGATACTTCTTATTGTTGCTAATTGTGCCGTCAAAGAAGAAACACAAAATGAAACTACGATAAGATAACTCACACTACAAATTCACCCCCGATAGACTCACGGTTATGTCCATGTTGATTTTTGAATTTACAGAGGATGAATGGCCACATTTGTATCGGTTTACTGCCATAGAGTTTGAAAATGGCTTCATCAGACTACACTATCATTTTTGCAGATGTTTTGTCGTTATCCGCCATGTTTTGAAGCCACTCGCAGAACTCCAAATCACGATCTGGGTCATCCTCGTGTAATAATCTTGGAACGTAGGCTTCCTCCCAAATCAAGTACTTAAAATTAGATGAATACTTGCGCACTGTCACACTCTCTCACAGACTTTTGTGGTAAACAAGTGAATTATTCTAAGGGTATAGTTATAGCGAAATATTCTTTCTCATTTTTTAACTTTTCAGTTTTCGTATCTCAAATCATCCTTCATAGAACGTGTTTATACTGAGTTCATCAATCAATTTTCCTCACTCAGAGGCAAATCAGAATTGGCAGCAAAACTGAAGTATTTAACATGAAATGAAATGAAATCCTTCAGTTTTACGTCCCACGATTATACCGGCTAGGCTAGAGGAGACAGTAGTGGTGATGAGAAATGAACGGAATGGTGGAATGAAGAAAGTGGGAGCAAAGGGGAGAACCCTGAGAAAAAACATGAACACGTTGTTTGTCCACCGCAAAGTTCACTTAGCGCGAGGTGGGATCGAACCAGGGACCGCATGCACCAGAGGTGAACACTCCACCACTGAGCCACCGCGGCCCCGAAATATTTAACATTTAGATATGAAAATAATTAGATATAAACTGCTTACAAAATGAAGCCTTAAGAGCTTAGCACACACATACCAGAAAACATCTTATATACACCATTATTTTTACGTACGAAGAGTTCCAGATTCCTGTGTGTCCACTCTCCTGTAATATCTTTGCCTGCAGATTGAGAATAGGTTGTCAATTTAAAAAAAAAGTAATAATTTGTATTTCACTTTTATAGCTTTAGATAGGATTAGCAGAGTAGGGTCTTAGATTAGTAAGATAGGTAAGTTTAGGCTATGTTACATTAGGTTAGATTAAATTAGTAGAGTGGATAAGTTAAATTATTAGAGTAGGTTAGGATGCTAGAATGGTAGGTTAGATAAGTAGGATAGGGTAGATTAGGTTAGCAAGTAGATCCTAATACATGTTAGGATAGGTTAATAGAGTAGGTTATGTTATATTAGTAGGATAGGGAAGGTTAAATTGGGTTAGTAGAATACGTTAGGGTAGGATAGGTTAAGTTAGTACGATAGATATTCTGTGGTACTGTTTAAGCCCGTCATAAAAAATTATAATTTTACGGTTAAAATTAGTGAAGTCGTATGAAAGAGGGTAGCGTTATTAAACTCCATTGTCAGAGGAATTTTCCACGATGTATGATACTAGTATTTCCTGTTCACAAGTTTAATGTTACAGGTATAAGTATGCTACAAGGGCTATACTATATTATTTTCATCTTATTTTAATGAAAAAAGTGTGATGATTTTTAAAAAAAAAAATCAAAAAATATCCTTAGGCCGGGTTTGAGCCCACGCCAAGAGCAACTTTCATTACTAGCACGCTCTGTTACGAGGGCCGACATCATCTTGCGTTTGTTTTGTCCTATATGTATACTACGTGGCGAGAAAATGATAACTCTAACCAATCAGAACCGTATATTTAGTTCTTATGGCTAGGGTCGGGCGTGATTAAAATATATGCTTAACTACAAGTAATCTTAAAAATATTGTGAATGAAGATGCACAGTGCCATCTATCGATATTATATTCATTTCAACTACTGAGTAAAGTAGCCTAAACCTTTGGCACAGTCAGTGTCGAGTTTGAACGAGTTGTGACATGTTAGTTGGCTTCCAGAGGCAGAAGAATGAGGACGTGTTAAGCGCGTTGTCTGTCGCGCGCCAACATTAAGTTTTGTTTTAAGCTACAAAAAAGTGTCAAAGGGGCTCCCGAAATGTGAGAATCAGTGTAGGTGTAGAATGATGAAGAGCTGGAATTGAAGACTGTTTACAGGTGGTATGAGCGATTCAAAAGCGGCAAGGATCGGTTGGAAAACGAGCAACGATCCAGACTTTCTTCGACGTCAAAAACAGATGAAAACGTGCAAAAAGTGGCACAAATGATTTGTTCAAACAGTTAAATGATTACTTTAGAGCTTCTCAAAGAACTAAATATCTAGAATGAGTCCGTTAAAAGGCATTTTACCCGCCGATCAATAGGTAAATGGCTTCTTTCTTCACCGCAAAACGCGCCGTGCCACACCTTGCTTTTGATCCGCGAGTGTTTGGCCGCAAAAAGCATTCGTGTCTGTTCGCATCCGCCTTACTCATCAGATTTAGTATCATACCACTTCTGATTCTTCCCAAAACTAAAATAGTGCTTAAAGTAAAACGTTTTGACACCATTCCTGACATTGAGGGAGTCACGACAGAGCAGCTGAATGTCCTTCCGAAAGAGACCTTCCATAATTGCTTCCACTAATAGATTCAGCGTTAGGATAAGTGGATCCAGAAGGATCGTTTGGGAGGGGCGGTTCGCTTCCTGGAAGATAAGCGTAACCTCAAGGTGACCAGAATTTTACTTTGCAATAATCGGGCGCATATGAATGAGGGACTGAAGGAGTGAAGGGAGGTATAAACCTGATTTCCATATTCCATTTTAGGACCCGAATTTAGAATTTTTTTTAAAAATGAAAGTATATCCTTTCTGTAGATTTAAATTAAATACGCACTTCCGTTTCGGAGGCGTGGCGGTGTCATGATTCACTTTACACATAGTCACCGCGATATATCAGATGTGCTGTCTTGCACAGTACTTGCACAAAAGAAAATGCTGTTTTGACGATGGCATTCATTTTAACGAAAGTGTACAATTTGCTCTACTCATTTATATTTTGAATAACAATTGCGGGACAACAGTTGAAAAAAAAAGACAGACTCGATCTACGCAAATATAGATAACAAAAGTATACATGCATAAATAATAATACAAAATATCAACAAATAACAAATGGCATTATGATATTTCTATGTATATTTCTTGTTAGCTTAAAAATAATACAATAATTAATTATAAAGTGATGTTTAATATAATGTTTATGGCACACAGTGTTCCAAATGATCCAAAATATAGGGGAACAATCTTTACATATTGCTTTCATTTCTGTCTATACCAGGATATAATTCAGCAAATTGAAAATTGAAAAGGAAAAATATAATATTCAAACTGAACAAGCATGTTTAGTGGCTCCGTGATTATTCTCCGTGGCAGTGATTGCCCGAACATGAATTTCGTGGCTTTGCCCCGAAATAAGAATGTTACAGTTTTTGCCTTAAAAGAACTGTCCTGCTCACTCAAGGGCACAGATCAAGTACAGGAAAATAAAATGGATACACTTTCTAATACATAATACTAATCCTCATTGCATTTAAACCTTGTACTGTACTACTAACAGTAACCCAGAGAGACGGTTTGAAGTTAAACTACAGCAGTAACATTTAAAGAAATGAATTGCGAATATAAATTCTATATAAATACCTACGTATAATATATTACAGTACTCCTTAACCATATAAATCATTACGAAGTTAAATGCACAATTTATTCAATAAAATACTGCAAATAATGTAATAACGAAAATATCACTACTAAACTTTCTCTTACCAGCACGAAATATGTATAAATTTTACATGAATTAAAATTATATAGAATCACAATATAAGCCATTATAATGTATAAATAGTAAAAAAAACCTGAACGATTAGCAAAACCTACAACAAAATGAACGAAAGAAAATCAGAAATGTAATACCAAAGTAATATTTCCGTTCATTACTGCGCACAAACTATATTTCCTAAAACATACCGACTGGCGATATTATTTGACAATATCAGATAGCTGAAAAAATGCAAATAAAATTTAATTTTGAAAAATTCTCTCCTTTAAACGAAATTACCAATGTAGAATAAAGTAAGTATAACTTGTTTTTCTTTCATCTCAGATATAATACGGACCCCGTTTGGTCTAATGGATAACAAACTTGCCGTTGGTGTGCGTGATCCAGGTTTCGATTCCCGGTAGGGGTACAGTTGAACGAAAAAATTGGTTCGGATTCCACTATAATCAGTAGATCCACATCTCCTTTAGCCGTCCTGGCACAACCGCGGGACATTAAACAAACAAATATCGTATGTATAATATGTAACTGTTTATTAAAAGTATATAGCCTATATACCGGTACACATTTTTTACGATTGTAGTTGTGCCCTTTTGTTTCAGTTAAATATTTATAAAAAGCAATTTCAAAAACTTTTTTCGAGTTCGTTCATCTTTCTTGATTTTGTTTGCGATTCAGATACATCCAAGGAGTTCAACTTGTAACGTTAATTCTGTCGTGAGCTACGTTACATATTCCCTGATTCTAAATGTTTATGCAATGCACGAGATTATCTGGACTAACTCAACACAGTTATGCACTTCAAATATATATTATTTGTTTTAACTTATATCTCGTTCACCACATTAAAATATTATACATTCAGAGTACACAAAATAATTCTTCGTTACATCTATATTATTTTAGTTACCATTGCAACGGCATTAAACAGATAACAAATCATCATAGCAACCAAATTAAGAAAATCTCTCGATAGGATACAAATCAAGGATGTTATAAATAGAGGATCTGCCCATATGTATCTTCATCCTATTAAATCGATGAAGCCAAAAAAACAACCGAGCATCGGCACATCTGATTGGCTACTCTCGTTTGTGCCATCGTCTGATTGGCTACCTTCGTTCCCGCCATGATTGTTAGCTCAAAACATTGCGATCCTATTGGGCGGTGTGGGCACAGTAGAAGTGGAGAAACTGTGACGTATGGCTTTAAGATTTTGTTGTAAGAGCAGATCCTCTATTTTATAAGATCCTTTATACAAATATTTAAATTATTTCTTTACAAGGATCTTATAAAATAGAAGATCTGCCCTTACAACAAAATCTTGAAGCCATACGTCACAGTTTCGCCACCCCTACTCTGCCCACTCCGCCCAATAGGATCGCAACGTTTTGAGCCAACAATCATGGCGGGAACGAAAGTAGCCAATCAGACGATGGCAGAAACGAGAGTAGCCAATCAGACGTGCCGATGCTCTGTTGTTTTTTGGCTTCATCGATTTAATAGGATGAAGATACATATGGGCAGATCCTCTATTTATAACATCCTTGTTTCTTTATGTAGTTTCTTCTTCTTCTTCTTGATAGCTTGTGCCTTTTAAATAGCTCCTTTTGCCCGTAAATAAAAATGATACTTAAAAGTACATAAGAAATATACTCATACATTATCCTTGTAAACTTTAGACTCAGACTCATAACTTTTGGGGAATACTCACGAGTTGAAAATAATTACGGGCAAAAACCACGATGGGCGGAAACCACACAACGGCCTTAGTCACCTTGCAATCCATCTCTGTGAAAGTTGCAACACAACCTCAAATCTACGTCCTTTCTTGTTTCTGGCAGATCTGTCAATGACACGTAGTCTCGGTGCGTATATAGTAGTGTCAGGCCACTAAGTTGATCTGCACCCATTCGGAATCGTAGCCATGTCTTCGACCTTTTTAGTTTTCGAAATGTTCTTTCGGCTCATGCTCTGTATAGGGTATTTTGTTCAAATGCGCCGCTTTTGCAGTGGTATAATTGAGTATGTAAAGTGAAAAAAAAAAGCATTAGACCAGACTATGAATAGGTATTTGGAAATTGGCTCTATCAGGTAATTTCTTAAATGGAGTTTTTAGAAACATGGTATAATTATAGCTATGCTTACAACAACAATAAAATTATATTGTACTAGCCTTCGCCTAGGTAGGGCTTAGGCCCCAGACCCCCAATTTGCTCAGCATTACGGCCTTGCACGAAATAGCAAATAGTTCTACGTCCTATGTGGCACAATATTTCGCGTTCTTACTTCTGTCTTTTTCATATAGAATTGAATTGAGCTAAAACTCTGTTACGAAATTCAAACACCTGGAAAGACATGTAATAATAATAATAATAATAATAATAATAATAATAATAATTATTATTATTATTATTATTATTATTATTATTATTATTATTATTATTATTATTATTATTTATTATTATTATTTATTATTATTATTATTATTATTGTTATTATTATTATTATTATTATTATTCCATCCCTTTTCTTTCCACCTCTTTTTTCTCCATTTTACTAAAGTATCAAAAAAACGTTGAAACGCGTATCAAATTATTTAAAACAAGAAATATCAAATTTCAAGTCTCCATCCTTAAGGGATTCGGAGAGATTCGGGATTCGAAGATCCCTTTTCTTTCTTCGAATTTCCAAGAAATCCTTCCTTAGTGATACCCTACGTCATAAATCTTATATACTGTCCGAATTCCAAGTTTCTAGCGTGAGCGGTTTGGCCTGTGCGATCCGTTATTCACTCAGGAATTTGTCTTTTATATAACAGTTTGTGTTATTTCCCAAAAAAAGATGAAATGTCATTAAGTCACAATGAATCCCTGGTCCCTTCCTAATGTTTCCGTGTTGAACCCCAAAAGTCGCTTTCTTTGTTGATCTACTAGCTAGCTAACGTACCTTTAATCTTTGATGCATGAGGTCTGTGGTTTGATTCCCAGTGAGTGAGCATCGAACGCACTACAGTGGTTCAGATCCAACTTTAAACTCTAGTTTTAATTCTATAAATCATAGCATTTGACATACGACGTAAATTCATATCAATCAATCAACCAGCCGAAAAGTCTCTGATTCAGAGAGCTTTTCGGTAAAGAGCGCTGAAGATTCTTTGTATCCAAAGTAAAGGTACTTGAAGTTTCGGGACCCGAATTCCATTTCCATATCCTTTTTCTAGGACAAATTTTAAAATATACCTTTTTAGTTCAACATATACATTTTTAGGAGGCGTCTTACCCTCCTTCCTACAGCTGTTCATTCAACGAATGAACCATATTCTCGCTCCTTTGGGGCTTATGGTGACCGTCTCAAGGAACCAGGGACAGAAGTATTCACACTTCAAGTATGTCTGTATTAAGTACTATTCAGTTCCACACATTTTGATTAGACTCTGCTAGGCTTGTCACACAGATTGAATCGGTCGGGAAAAGACCATATTTGTATTTTCCAACGATAAATGTTGGAAATAAAAACCAGACCTTTGGGGGGAGGGTGGTTTCCCCCTCCGTCCCCCTTGGATCTGCCAGTGGGATAAGTGCATTGTTATCCAAGGACAGTACTTTGAAGGAGATTAAATAAAATTCTATGAAAGACTATTACGTTGTTTCTAATAATATGATTCACTGTACCTCTTGATCACACCTGGTATTTCTATTTTTCACATTGCATGTATTTAGGTACTTAACATATAGGTGTATACCAAGGATATTATAAAATAGAGGATCTGCCCATACAACAAAATCGTGAAGCCATACGTCACAACTTCGCCACACCTATTCTGCCCACTCCTCGCCACTAAGATTGCAATGTTTCGAGCCTACAATCATGGCGGAAACGAGAGTAACCAATCAGACGTGCCGGCTCAGACGATGCTCAGTTGTTTTCTGGCTTCACTGAGTTCACATGATAAAGATACGTATGGGCAGATCCTCTATTTTATAACATCCTTGGTGTATACATAGGCTACATATTCTTCCATCTGGCCATATTTTTATTATATATTATATTTTATTTTACCTATATGATTTAAATTCTCTCACTTGCCTTCAATGATTTGCTCTTTACTATAGAGATATTTATATTACATTGTTATTATAAAAGAACGCTGTATTCCGCCTTCTTGAATTGCTACATGAAGTGTCCCAGCATTTACTTTGGAAAGGTAGCAAAAAGCATGAAGCGTCCCGACATTTTTCTTTCTAAAGGTGGCAATCCTAATTCGAGCTCCAGCCGTGGTTCAGCATGTCCTTTCTAACCTCGCTATTGCATAAGGAAGCAAAATCCCAAAACTAAAACCTCTGCTTCTCTCTTTTTTTTTTTTTTCCGTGCTGTCCCTATTTCCGCTGTGTGCAAGGCAAAATACTTCACTCAAAAGCATGTGATGAGTTTATAGGCTAACAAAGGAAGCAGTGAAGAGGAAGATTAAAATAACAATGGATCCACATTGTTGCGCAACAAATGAATTTTCGTTTGTGGTCGTTGTACACATAGTTGTTTGGATAATCTCAAAGGAAAAATTTATCATTAGATTCTGTCGGAAGGAAAACAGAAGTCATAATCAAATAATCTCGTATATGCAAGTACACTATTCGCATAGCATAGAGTAATAAACTGTGGGTTCCCCCTTTAGTTCAAAAATGTGTAGAACCTAGAAACTAATTTCAGGTCTTGTGGAGTAAAATGCTGGCGTTGGACGCTATATAATTCCAGCGCCGCAATGCTCCAAGACACTGAATTTTCCTCGCTGCGGGTTTAATTGCTCCGTTAAATCAACAGCTCGTAACCAAGTTTGTGTGGCGCTAATGTATTAGGAAGGACCAACCCAGGCTGTTAACATTCACTGTTACCACAACTAATCACAACCACTAAAACCATTGTTTCTTTGGTTTACCACCAAGAGAAGGAGATTCATTTTTTTTTTTTTTTATCTTTCATTCCTTCTTTCTCGAACTTACCTCATATCTCGCTAAATCTTAAGGAGCACCAAAATGCAGGTATAAAATCAGTAGTAATTGTGCTGAAGAAAATAGAATCATGAATATTAGGCCTAAATGATGAAATACAACTGGATGCTTTGGGAATATACATATGGATAAAAACAGTTGGGGAAAGCAACAGAAGGGATGTAACTACGGGGGAGGGATCTGTCCTCAATCGTGAATAATAATGTATATGTCGTCCCTCTCGAGACGAGGGGGCGTATCTCATTTTTTCACATTTTTAAGGAGAGCGTTTTAAAGTTTTTGCAGTATTTCTTCTGTTCATGATTTCTTCAGTTTAAAACTTATCGAAATGATTCCAACATGCGTAAGTGCAGTAAGGAGATCTCTTGTAAACTAGTATTGTAAGCTTCGAATATTTTAAACATTAACCCCTCATTTGTTTAAGAAAATGAGATACGCCTTTTCGTCATGTGAACGAAATCAGTTGCATGGCAATTCTGCTGAGTTACGCCACCTAGTGGAGTTATGGAATTGATTTCTAACGTAGAGTATGAGCTTTTATTTTAGCTTTTTCTTGGTTATGATATACAGCTTAATATTGGGAATATTTATTAGTCTCGTTCTGTCTTACGTACAAATACCTCAAAAACAATGAAACAAAAAAAAGAACAAAATTCTCAAGGAATAAATATCTGAAATTACAAGTACTGTTTGAAGTTTCTGATTAGTTCTAAATATCTAATGATTTTTTTAATGTATTCATTTTTTAACATAATAATTGAAATAATAATAAAGAGCCTTAGAATAACACAATACTCATAAACACAAATATTTTTTGACTGTTTTTCAATGGAGCAAAGATTGATTGATAAAACAATACATGGTCTGGGGATTTCACAACAGGCGTTACCTTGTGGCACTGGGGTATTAGGTCTTTGAATTATTTATTTGATAGTAATAGTGAGTTCCTGTACGATCCTGACATGTGCAGTTCCGTAACAGAAGGAACGAATTGTTGAAACTGATGCAGTGATATTCATCTTGCAAATGACTAGTACTGAACAAATCCATCATTTCTGATTTGTTCAAATCAGGGTGTAGATAGTCCCTTTTCGAATTTTCCGGCAATAGTGAGACTCCATGTGAGGAAATCTTGATAAATGTCCCGAAATTACTTCCCTTCTTCGTCACGACCCGTTCGGGAGAGTAATGCTCCCCGAAGTACGTTTTTTCGCGCGCTACTCTAGCCAGCTGTTTTTCGCGCTATCCTAGCCAGTTATTTTAAGTTGGTCACAAAATGTATATCATGGAGTACAAGGAGAACAAAACGAGCCCTGTGGGGCTTCTAACACGTTCCTACTACTACTACTTCTTCTTATCTGCACGAAAGTAAGTAAATCACTTTTTTGAGTATTATTTTCATCTTATTTTAATTTAAAAAGTGTTATAAAAATGTAAAAAAAAACTTGGGCCGGGTTTGAACTCACGCCAAAAGAGAATTTTGTTACTAACATATAGCGCTAGCCTACTCGGCCACGAAGACCGACAAAAGGAATCGTTTGATTTCTGCTATTCCAATGCAATATGGCAAGAAATGTGCCAAGCCCGACTTCCGCAAAATAATAATAATAATAATAATGATAATAATAATAATAATAATAATAATAATAATAATAATAATAATAATAATAATAATAATAATAATAATAATGGGCCCCTCTCGCAAAAAATTAAACTGGCTACATCGCTGAGAGTTAAGTAAAATTAAATCTTTAAGTTTTACGTTCGTCGGTTGTGCCAGCTAGGCTAAAGGAGACGGTGATGAGAAATGAATGAAATGAAGAAAGTGGGAGGAAACGATAGAACTACAAGAAAACCCCCACACACGCTGTTTGTCCACCACAATGCTCACTTGGCGCGAGCTGGGATCGAACCAAGGACCCCATGCACCATCGGTAAACGCTCTACCACTGAGCCAATGCGACCCCTCTACACCACTGAGTGATAATAACAAAGAAACCTCGTGTTCGATTCCGGTGATTTAATGTTGCTGTATGTTCGCATCTCACATAGCCTCGGTGCTAAAATTTAATATTACACTCCGAACTAACGAATTATTAAATACAAGGGGTTATTTTTATGAAGACAAAAGGGAGCGTTATAGATTCAATGGCGGATCTAGAAATTAAAAACTAGGGGGGGGGCATACAGAACCCAGACTCTGAGAGGTATATCATGAGTTCACTTTAAACTTTCAGAAATATATAAATAATAGTTTAAATTATTTTTGTCACTCAAAAAACTGGGGAGCCTACTTTCCCCGGCTCCAGGATAGGTCCGCCACTGGTTTAGATGGTTGAATTTGAGTGTAACGTCCCTTTCAGATACCAAGCCTATATAAGATGTTGCCGAACCATATGGTTTTCCATCGATGATTGAACTCGAACCTCCCGCGCTGCTAATTATAAAACTGCGAGGCTGAGAAGGATTATTCTCAGGAACATAATGTGGAAGGAAAGCAGGGAACATAAGGCAAAACTTTCATAATATATTTAAGTGATTAATTGCAGTCAAAACAAAGCTGGTGGGAGTACATAGAAGCTATCATTTTGTGTCGAGTAACTTGTGCTAGAATATTGATGATAATCCATTTTTGTAACTTTGAAGTACCTAATTTAGAGTACTTTTTCAAGATTTAGCTTATCTTAGATTCATGTAGTCTGTAGCAAAAAAACCTACAACATGAGCATGAAAGTTTATTGTGAAACGACGAAGTCTTTTGCTCCAAATTAAGTGTGCAGGGCATCGGCGCAAATCTGTCTTCAACATTGGAGGGGACGGGTAAGACGTTCCCACACACACACACACACACACATACATACATTTTTCGCATTCCACGTACCAGGGCCGCCCACAGGGGGGATGTATGGCGCAAGCTGCGCCATTGAGAAAAATTTTGGGGGGGATTTTACTCTACTTTCGAACTAGCAATTTTACTGTCGGAATAGCATTAAAACACGATTTTGGGAAGCTAATTTTCAAAAATTTTCCGGGGTGGACCCCCGTACCCCCTGCTTCGATACTCGATGAATGAAGTACCGCGCAAGTAGCCGTATGAAAGGAAAAGTTGGTTCGTTTTAAGAGAGAAGGGCCGCCCACAGGAGGGATGAATGGCGCAAGTTGTGCCATCGAGAAAAAAATTTGGGGGGAATAAAAAAAATTGGGGAAGAATTTTACTCTAATGTCGAATAAGTAATTTTGCTGTCGTCAGAATAACATTGGAACACGATGCGATTTTTTTTTTAATCTCGAGAATGAATCCCCCTACCCCCTGCTTAGAAACTCTATGAATGAAGTACCGCGCAAGTTGCTATATGAAAGGATGGCGCCAAGTTCTAGTGAACAACAGTTACAAACACTCAAGGAATCACTTTCAAATTTAGATTTGAAACTTGCCTATGTTGTCTGTTGAATATTATAAAGTAGTTTGACATAATTGTGAGCTAGTGGTAACCATACAGACAACAGCCAAGTTTCAAATCTAAATTTGAAGTGAGCCAGTGAGTGTTTGTAACTGTTGTCCACCAGAACTTGGCGCCTATTTTTGTGATTTCAATTCTTTTTAAGGCCACTCGTACTTGGCTCTTTTACAGGAATGTTTTTTGTTGGATATAACTTCTTTTTGTAGGCTAATTTCGAGGATAACATTTTCTTTTGGTATCAATCTCAATAACTTGTAACTTGCGTCTTACTTTTCATGTACAAGGGAATTATATCAATATTTTGTAAAGAAAAAAATAATACTACTAATTGTAAAAAAAGAATACCTGTGACACACACAGTGTGTAGAAGTTTTTATATCCTTCAATATCCTTATAGAACATATTTAGTATTGCACACTACCAAGACTACTAATAAAAGTAATGCCATTTTTATAATTACTACTGCCCCTACTACTACTACAAGCATTCTATAATACTACTACAGGAAATAAAAACAACAACAGAAATAACAATTACTAGTACTATAAAAACTACTGCTACACTGGGCAATTGTTTTTAGAGGACTTGAGTTTTGAGGAGGGAAGAGATTATTAGTTTTGGGGGGGGAGTGCGCCATCAGCTTTGGGGGGGATGGGCACCCCTGCCACGTACAACAATCCTTTTTTACCATTTCTAAGAATGTCATTGACTTTCCATTTTCTTATACTGTTTGTTCAGAAATAATACTGTATTTGTCAAATTTCATTTCATGTAAGAACTGTGTTCTTTTGTTCTTTCTTTCGTCCTTTCTACTTTTCTGTTTCTTTTTCTTGACGATACTTTCTTTCATTTCGCCTATCATACTTTATCGACCGTTGTCAATTGTAATTCAAGTCGGCCGTCATCAGTAACATCAAAACTAAGATGAGTTGATAAGCGAAACTGGTGCTCCACACCAACTTGCGCGGATATCATGGCAGGACTTTAGTTATTATAACAAAGTAAAAATTATATCGTTTAGTTATTTTTAAAAGAAGGAAATGTTTGAATTAAAGAAAATCAAAACGGGGGAATAATTAGCCCGCGGGAAATTAGGAAGGCCAAGAGGATGCTTTCTTTTTCTTGTATGAATAGAATAAACGGTTAGATTCACTCCTAAATTTTTGTATCATTTCATATAGGATTTATCGGTCTGCAATTCTTGCCATTATAACTTCAATTTATGCATAAATTAAAATATATTTAATTCTCAAACTCAGGTGGGCAATTCCCCACTTCCTTCCTTGTGTTGGGCATAGCCCCTCGAAACAAAATCCTAAATACGCCATTGGTTGTCTTCAGCATTGGGAGGTGGGCAGATTTGAGGCTTATTCTAGAGAAGGGAGATGAAACTCATATTAAGGTAGATGAATCTGATCAACTGTTGTAGAGTATATTATATATTAGGCAATGTAGATGAAGTATTACAAATCACTGCCGTGAACACATTCAGAAATCTGAATACATGCATATTTATGATTGGTATGTTTCTAATTAGGCATCCACAAAGATCGACGTTAAAATTATTTTATAATAATATAATATAAATAATGACTTCCCCAAAACTATGACGAAAGAATATCAATTATGTATGACGCAACAATACTCTTTGAGCAAAATGATGATAATCTTAATAACAGTACAGGAATCGTTATATAAATCTGAAGCATGTCATATACTCTTTAGTTAACAGATGTAACCTTAAGACTATGGAGAAAAATATTCCAGCAATTGAATTCTTTTCTTTGCTTACGAAGCATCCTCTCTCAAAACAAAAATTGGGACACGCGGAAATACGTAGGAACAAACCACGGTTCGAACTAGCAGAGAAGAGAAAAAAAACAGACAAAATTACGTTGGCTACAAAATTCGAATGAAATAGCTACACAAAATTTCGTAGATATCAGGCAGGAAAGTTCCAAAACTTTTAGAACAAAGAAACGAGATTTTTTGAAAGCTAAAATTTAGGAACTTGAAGATAATAGTAAAAATAAAAATATTCGGGACATGTATAAAGGGATCAACGAATTTAAGGGATCAACGAATTTATGACATGCTATCAACCTGGTGCTTATATTAAAGAAAATTGATGGAACAGTTCTCACTGATACAGGTAGCATTTTAAATAGATGGAAATATTTCTTTGACGATTTGCTTAACACGCAGCCAAAAACTTATGTGCGTGGAGAAAGGGATACACACACCGCAGAACCGTATATTTCAGAACCCAACCGAATAGAAGTAGAAATCGCTATAACGAAATTAAAGAAACACAAATCTGCGGGTGTAAACGAAATTCCGGCTGAGTTAATTTTAGCTGGTGGCGCAAAATTGTGGAACAAGATACACAAACTCATTCTCCTTATCTGGAACAAGGAAGAATTACCACAAGAGTGGAATGAATCAATCTTTGTTCCAATCTAGAAGAGAGGCGACTAAACTAACTATAATAATTATCGAGGCACTTCTCTTCTGTCAACATCGTATAAAACCCTTTCAAACATTCTATTAGCAAGATTGACCTCATACGCAGATGAAATTATTGGGGATTATCAGTGTGTATTTAGACGAAATCGATCAACTATCGACCAAATATTTACCATTCGCCAAATACTTGAAAAGAAGTAGGAATACAGTAGCCCGGTACATCAACTATTTACTGATTTTAGAAAGGCTTACGACTCGGTTAGGAGAGAAACATTGCACAACGTTCTTACAGAATTTGAAATACCGAAAAAGCTAATGAGATCAATTAAGGCATGTTTAAACGAATCCCAAAGTAAAGTCCGGTATGAAAATTTTTGTCCACGAGCTTTCACGTCGAGAATAGCCTGAAACAAGGAGATGCGTTGTCGCCATTATTATTCAACTTTGTTCTGGAATACACTATAAGGAAAATCAAAGATAGTACCCAGGACCTAGAGGTGAACGATGTTCACCAGGTTATGTGTACGCTGATGATGTAAATTTAATAGGAGATGATAGGAGAAAAATAGAAAGAAATGTAGAGGTCTTATTAATCGCTTGCAGGGACAAAGATTTAGAAGTAAATGCAGAGAATAATAAATACATGGAAGTTCGTCGGGACGTCGGCGCAAATCTGTCTTCAACATTGGGGGGGACGAGTAAGACCGTTCCCATATTATATATATATATATATAAGCAATGTTCAAAATATTTATGAAGTAGAAAAACAATGCTGTGAAGGATCAGGGGAGCAGAATTGTCTTCTGTGGCGTATTTAGGAGGCTATGGGGCTCAAGCTCCCCCCGAAATAAATTTGTTAGTTTTCCGCATTCCACGTACAACAATATTTTTTCTTATCATTTCTAAGAATGGCATTGACTTTCCATTTTCTTCTGCTTTTTGTTCAGAAATAATACTGTATTTGTCAAATTTCATTCCATGTAAGAACTACGTCCTTTTGTTCTTTCTTTCGTCCTTTCTACGTTTCAGTTTCTTTTTCTTGACGTTACTTTATTTCATTTCACCTATCATACCTTATCAACCGTTGTCAATTGTGATTCAAGTCGGCCGTCATCAGTAACACCAAAATTAAGAGGAGTTGATAAGCGAAACTGATGTGCCACACCAACTTGCGCGGATATCAACATGACAGGACTTTAGCTATTACAACAAAGGAAAAATTATATCGTTTAGTTATTTTTAAAAGAAAGAAATGTTTGAATTAAAGAAAATCAAAACGGGGGAATAATTAGCCCGCGGGAAATTAGGAAGGCCAAGAGGATGCTTCCTTTCTCTTGTATGTGTTAGATTCACCCCTAAATTGTCGTATCATATCATATAGGATTTATGGATCTGCAATTCTTGCCATTATAACTTCAATTTATGCATAAATTAAAATATATTTAATTCTCAAACTCAGGTGGGCAATTCCCCACTTCCTTCCTTGTGTTGGGCATAGCCCCTCGAAACAAAATCCTGAATACGCCATTGGTTGTCTTCAACATTGGGAAGTGGGCAGATTTGAGGCTTATTCTAGAGAAGGGAGATGAAACTCATATTACGGTAGATGAATCTGATCAACTGTTGTAGAGTATATTATATATTAGGCGATGTAGATGAAGTAGTAGCACATATCAGTATTACAAATCACTGCCGTGAACACATTCAGAAATCTGAATACATGCATATTTATAATTGGTATGTTTCTAATTAGGCATCCACAAAGATCCACGTTAAAATTGTTTTATAATAATATAATATAAATAATGACTTCCCCAAAACTATGACGAAAGAATATCAATTATGTATGACGCAACAATGCTCTTTGAGCAAAATGATGATAATCTCAATAACAGTACAGGAATCGTTATATAAATCTTACGCATGTCATATATTCTTTAGTTAACAGATGTAACCTTAAGATTATGGAGAAAAATATTGCAGCAATTCTTTTCTTTGCTTACGAAATATCCGCTCTCAAAACAAAAATTGGGACACGCGGAAATACGTAGGAACAAGTCATGGTTGAAATAGCAGAGAACAGAAAACAAGCAAAATTACGTTGGCTACAATATCCGAATGAAATAACTACAGAAAATTTCGTAGACTTCAGGCGGGGAAACTTCCAAAACATTTAGAACAAAGAAGCGCGATTTTTTGAAAGCTAAAATTTAGGAACTTGAAGATAATAGTAAAAATAAAAACATTCGGGACATGAATAAAGGGATCAACGAATTTAAGAAAGGCTATCAACCTCGTGCTTATATTAAAGAAAACTGATGGAACAGTTCTCACTGATACAGATAGCATTTTAAATGGATGGAAATATTTCTTTGAAGATTTGCTTAACACGCAGCCAAAAACTAATGTGCGTGGAGAAAGGGATACACACACCGCAGAATCGTATATTTCAGAACCCAACCGAATAGAAGTAGAAATCGCTGTAAAGAAATTAAGAAAAACACAAATCTCCGCGTGTAAACGAAATTCCGGCTGAATTAATTTTAGGTGGAGGCGCAAAATTGTGGAACAAGATACACAAACTCATCCTCCTTATCTGGAACAAGGAAGAATTGCCACAAGAGTGGGAAAAATCAATCATTGTTCCAATCCACAAGAAAAGCGACAAAACTGACTGTAATAATTATCGAGGCATCTCTCTTCTGTCAACATCCTATAAAATCCTTTCAAACATTCTATTAGCAAGTTTGACCCCATACGCAGATGAAATTATTGGAGATTATCAGTGTGGATTTAGACGAAATCGATCAACTATCGACCAAATATTTACCATTCGCCAAATACTCGAAAAGAAGTGGGAATACAGTAGTCTACATCAACAACTATTATCATCATCATTAACTATTTATTGATTTTAGAAAGGCTTACGACTCGGTTAGGAGAGAAACATTGTACAACGTTCTTACAGAATTTCGAATACCGAAAAAGCTAATTAGATCAAAAATGTTTAAATAAATCCCAAAGTAAAGTCTGGGTATGAAAATTTTTGTCCACGAGCTTTCACGTCGAGAATGGCCTGAAACAAGGAGATTCGTTGTCGCCATTATTATTCAACTTTGTCTTGGAATACGCTATAAGGAAAATCAAAGACAATATTAAGATGGATCTCGCAAAAATAGGAATACAAAGTAGAAACTGGATCCAGTTGGCTAAGGATAGAAGTCAGTGGAGAGCTTTTGTAAACGCGGCATTGAACCTCCGGGTTCCATAGGCTATAGAGTTAGTTAGCTTACAAAGAATGAGTAGATGCCTAGGCTGATACTGCAAATAGATGAAATGCGCATTTACTGAAAAGATGGGTTCTACTGACATTCTGTAGTCTATATACTCTTCGTATGCTAGGGCCTAGGGGAGAGGAGGAGATAAGAGTTCATACGCACGCACAGTCGCACGCCTTCATTTGTAATATGCCATTTGTTTTCTGTTATTCAAACAAAATTTTTTTTAACGACGCCGGGGAACTGTAATATGCCATTACAGTCTAATGTAATTATGTTCTTAATAGGAGGGTGCCCGAAATTTTTTGCACCGACTGTACTTGACGTTTAACAAAAAATTTCTGGCTGTTCAGATAATCCGTAATTTTATTTGTTATTCTATTTCAAATTAACATGGAAAAACTGTAAAAAAAAAAAATCATTAGGAATTATAGTTTTGGGAATCAATACCTTTATTTATATTTTAAATTAGTTATAAGTCTTGTATAGGGATATGTAAATGGATTATTACAATTCTTACGGTGTCAGTGCTATCCGAAAATATAGATCCACTATTGGACGGAACTTTCCAGATCAAATAACCAATCTAAAATTCGACAGAATTTTCAGGACCACCCTTCACCTCTCTTTTAGATACCTAGGTCCTTCTAAAATCTAGTTTAATCCAGATTTTACCAAATTTTATTCGCTTCAAAGCCCCACCGCCAAAATGCTTAGTTTTGATTGGATGATAAACCCACGCGATGATATTAGGGCGCAATTATTCCATTCCATACCGGGAAATTTTACTGATAACAGCCAGATTCGGATCTCCAGCTCAGAAAGATAAAAATGAGCTAGAAAAACTGCAGTAAAAGGTAAAACTAATATAATAGTCGAATAACTACCAAGCAGGAAGCTACGGAGCCATAATTTGTTAGTTTTTCATAGTAAAAACCGGACTGAAGAAATAAAAAATAGATGACGCCATGTTGTGCAGATATTGTTAGTTATGGACAGGCTTTGTAAAGTGCATCAGTTTGCGAGTTTTCTTAGGAATCTATAAACAGTTTCGGAGGAGTGGTGTTTTCTCCCTTAAAATATTCTTATCCTTAAAATTATTCCTTTTCTAGTTACGTAAGGCCTGCCTCACTACCGTTTGTGTTCGTGTATGTAGTGGATGTGATTTCTTTTTGTATTTATTTATTAGTAACATGGCGGTATTTAATTTTGTGGTAGTCAGTCCAGTAATCACAATGCACGTGTAAATTTCAGTAAGGGCTCCTATCTGACTCCCAAATTGGGAGTCCGGCTTCCAGCGGGATGAGTTGAACATTTAGTTTGTTGCCGGGTTCCTGCCCCTTCAGGGCAGGGGTCCTATTGTTAGCTAATACTTCGATATGTCCCCTCAGGGCATTAATTAAACACTTAAGAATGTGATTCAGTGAATATAAGAGCCAGTTGGCCCTGTTCATTTCTTTCCTTTCGTTACCTTTCATAGAGCCGATTTAACATGGTAAAATCTGAATGATTTCTGTGTATATTTATTAGTATAACATGTATTAATGTAGTGTGTAGTATGAATGTGGCATGTATGTGTTCGTAATGTAGAAACATGTTCTAGTAGTAGTAATTGTGGTAGTTAAGTGATGAAAGAGTGTGTGAGATAATTAAATACGGACAGTGTAGTATTTACTATGCGATAAATTCTTTATTATTCCGTCATTAAGTGAACGTAATATAGTATAATAATTCCGTGTACAAGGTCACATTCCGTTGTTCAAGGGTTGATTATATCGTCGCTAGCCCTAGTGTCAAAAGTCAGTACTAACCGCCATTCTTCCGTCGAGGTGCTTAGTGATTTAGTTTTCATGAAATTGACCTTTCTTTCCGAAATAAAACCTAGAAGGTATAATTCACAGCCCATATGAATGTACAGTTAGGTCAAGTGACCCAAAATTAATATATTCTGAAAGTTTCAACATTCTGCATAGTCTAGAAATCGAGATATTTAAGTAAATAAACAATACGTAAATTTTAACAGAAGTCGGGCGATATGATGCTAGTTCTTCGCTTTGGAATTATATTAGATGTTCATTTTTCTTCGTGGCTGCAGAAGTCAATTGTTGCTGCAGAAATTTCGTAAACATTAAATATTATCGCGGATAATTCTAGTTTCAGTGAACATACGTAGGATTTTTTTTTTCGTTCTTAATA
This sequence comes from Thermobia domestica, assembly GCF_964235325.1. NCBI lineage: Eukaryota > Metazoa > Arthropoda > Insecta > Zygentoma > Lepismatidae > Thermobia > Thermobia domestica. The sequence goes on from NC_137471.1 coordinate 47,655,811, forward strand.
AAGCTACCAGGTATTACATAGTGTTGTGTGTGGGATGAAAGAGTCTTGGGTTCGAGTGAGGTTGTCGTGCGGTGATCGGAGCGGGAAATGTTTGTAGTGATTATAGATTTTAAAGTATTATGATGAAATGTGTAAATAGGCTGGGCGTAGATAGAGGAAACAGGGTGTTTGTAGAATATAGCGTCGTGGCAAATGAATATTAATGTGAATATGAATATTAATAAGTATATGAATATTGTAGTAAATGAATATAGAATATAGGACACCCATATATAGTTAAATATATATAGTAGCCCAGTGAATACTTCACCGCGTGTTGATATATAGATATTGAATAGATACGTGTAACTACAAACATCTCAGGTTCTGACCCCTGCACCATAATATCACGCGGACCGGAGGGCGATATATATATAGTCGGACTATGGTAATACTTTGTAGTTTAATGTGTTATAGTAATAATCAACCATAGTAATACCATCTGATAGAAGGGGTAGCATCATATAATCGCAGACTAGACATATTGAATAATAAATTATGAAAAGACAGTAGTAGTTATACAACAGGGCTGTAGTGAATTATATTTTCTGGTCGGGTTTTTAAAATAGAATATCCTACTCCGTGAGATTTTTTTTTTCCTTCACGTTACCTACTCAGGCTAGCTTACAATGTTCATGGAGGCGACATTCCTGATAGGGTTACAGAATCAAAACAATTAGTTATTGAAATTTATTTATAGCGTACCCGGACGTCGACCCCTAGTCCCCTTAAGTATTTTTCATGTCTTTTCTTAGTTTAATTAGATGAGGGAAATTAACGACGTCCCAGACTGTGGCATGTCTGCGCAGGGTAGCCATCGGTGAAATTTGGTTATTGAAATCACCGATCCAAAATTCAGTTTGTTTAATTTTTTTTTATTTTGGCAAATTCTCATTAGGGATATCTTAGCTATTACTCTAATTTCATTACTATTCTGGAATCTTCTAGTTTCCAAGAGGTCGGATGATTTTTTTTTGAAATTCTAAATTAACGCCTACTCTAAACTTCCGGAGGATTTCCGGGAACCTGCTGGTTTGGGCCGGATACGGGGATCGGATTTCAATCTTACAACCAAACTCTTGTGGTATTGGGATCTGATGGACACAGAACTTGCATCCTTGGCAGCAGGGCGCCTCTTGAGTCTGCGTATTTGAGTAGACCACCCTTTTGGCATGCTAAGTATATTTTGGCTATGGATTTGTTAAGATAGAAATTCGACTTCTGTCTTTGTAGCGTTAGTTATTTCTCACTTAAGTCTTTGGCGCCCCTATTCTTCGTCTTCCTTCTTCTCTATCTCTCTCTCTGTCTTCATTACTTCGAGATTTTTTTTTCCAAATTTTCAACCTTCCCCCCCCCCGATTTTGAACTTGTTGCTTACAATTTATTTAACGTACAACTCTGATCTGAAATTACCAGCTGAGACGTTGCAAGACACGATTCATGAATGGAGTAGATAATGATTGGGTCCTCCATCACATTTTGACCTATCGCTGAAATGAACAAAGACTTAGTATTTGACGACACTTCGATTACGTTCTTTCACCGTCGTTCCTCTTAAGTTTTTTTTTTAATCCGTTGGTCACTTTCCTTTCTGTTTTGGTTTTCAATTACCTTGTAGTTAACCTGGGCCCAGAAATTGTATTTTGATTTACCTAGTTATATCTAGAAATGCTCTGTGTTACGTGCCTGCCTCACAAAGTTTTTTTTTTCCCTTCATGATTTAAACACGAATTGATTATATAAAAGTTAAAAATTTATAGACGCGCGGTATCAGATAAAATTTAATTTGTTTCCAAATGTAATGTTGGAAGTCATTTGTTTTCTTGGACAATGTTGCAACCTTCTTAGAATTTATTGTAGGGGTGATTAATTTAAATGTGTGCGCATTTATTATAAATATATATATAGTGAGAAATAAATACTTCGAAATATATGTGTAATTAGTATGTGAATATGATGTTAAAGTGAAAGTATGATATTAAATGTATTATGAATATATGTAAGAGCGCTCGTGTCTGTCCCCCTAGACGTGTATTGGTTGCTATAGTTTACCAGAAGTCTTCCGACGAATTTAAGAATGTAGATTTTGTTAAGAATACCGCCGTGCACTTAAGTAATTTTCCTTTTCCTCTGAATCAATGTAAGTGATAACCTCTGTACTTATATAATGGCATGCATTGAAAAAATATCGGCAGGTCTAAACGTAACCCACATCATAACAAATATTATCCCTGAACAATTAACCTAAAATCATTGTGGAAAGTGTACCTTGAATCCGTCTCACCTTCATATGTATCCTGTGACTTGACCAGTTTTTTTTTTTATCCTCAATTTGAACCATCATACTCCGTACACCTGTGGAAGATCATTTTTTTTTAATCCGAACCATGTATAAACATATACGAAAGTGATCCTAATGAAAGGTCTCGTGAAGTGTCCCAGTGTTGGATAAATAACTTGAAATTATTCGATTAATAAATTTGGAAATAGACCGTCTAAGAGGAGAAACTTCCTCTAGTGAAAGTTATTTTCTCGAAATCCCTAGATGGGTATAGACGTAGCAGTGTGCGATTGCAGATATAAACTGTTACCAGTTACAAACCAAATATAGACGACGAATGATTTTGTAAACCAATAGATATATATATATATAGAGAGAGATATATATAAATGACCACAAACTAAGTTAAATGGAGCGAAACGTTTTGGACACTACGACTAGTGCGTGATTTGTGATTTGAACGCTCAAAATTAGTAATATTTTAATGTCTCGACGTGAGGTAGAGACTCATAAGTTCTGATACACTTAAAAGTTTTTTTTTCTTTCCTCTTTGTCCAATTTTTTTTTAAGTGAAATAAGTGTCTTCTTTGCGTATGTCGCAAATCATAATTTTGCTTTAGCATGCCTAAGATATGATATATGTAATAATTCCTTTTTCTTTTCTTTTGTCAATATGATTGAATATATAAAAAATTACTAAAATATAATACTATGTACTCTATTAATATATAACCAAGAACTTGTGCTTTTAATATTTTCTTCATAATTATTTGTTTTGTCCTTTTTTTTTTTCACTAGGAATGTAATAAACTATTTGTACCCTTGTAGTTAGTTGGTTTCCTTTAACCATATATACACTGTCCTGAGTGAGTGAGCGTGTGAATGCATGATAGATTTAATATAAGTAATTTTAGTGATATCATTTGTCATATTAACATCTGTAATATATGTGTCATGTTTTAATATATGTGTTAAGGTAAATAACCTAGGTCATGAAGGACCGTCACTAACGGTTTAAATCGGCTCGAGGAGTGAAGCAAAAATAGCAGGATAAGCCTAAATACGACATCTTTCTTCCAGGAAGTTGAGACTTCGATTGATACGACACATAAATTTATATTGAGTTTATAAGTTTGATTTTTTTTTTTTCTCTTGGCTAATTCATATGTGTGGTCGATCCTAGAGGACAGAGTTCAGATGCTGGATAGTTATCAGTCACCGGTCGGAATAACTTTACAAAGAACTAAATTTCACTTTTCTCATTTCCAGGTCTAAGTCTGGGCAACCCCATGATCGTGGTGCCTGGAGCTAGGTCTGGGTGGTATGAGGGAACATGTGTCTATTCCGAAGCATTCCAAAATTGATTAGTTGTTAATAACATTTAGAATGATTCATCTTTCAACGACTTTCCCGACCTTTTACTATATTTCCGGAATTATCCAGTAATCTGTTTCTCATTAAAATACCCTATCTCTTTTCTTTCTTCTTTACCTACCTCCTTCTTTTACCCTTCTACTTTCTTCTCTTTCTTTCCTATTTCTAAATGAAAGAAAACGGAGTCATGATTGAGAGTAGTCGCTATTGGCACGGTCAATAAGTTGTTTCGATGAGTTTTCTTCGGGAGTCCGATATGGAATAATTAACAATAACAAAAGGTTTATTGGAAGTTACTCTATTGGAAAATAATCTGGATTTCAATCAGTAAATGATCTTTCGTAATCGTCCTCGTTAAAGAGAATTAATTTGTAGCGACTCCTCTACATTAGCTCTTTTTTATCTTCGTTAAAAATTTAAGTTTTCTTTCAAGATTGGCTAACCGTGACAGGATCTGTTGCCCTGGAAACGGCGGTTTCTATGGCAACGGACAAACGTTTTCTTTCACATTTTCATTAAAAATGGAAAAGCTAAGAGAAACAAATTTCATCTCGCTTTCCTTTGTGGCAGTCAGACACAAATCATCACACTTATCCCAAAAAGCACTTTTAAAATTGGATTTTTGGGAGAGCCTCCAGTTCCAATGTTGGTGGGGGACATGTCTTCCCATTTTCATAGAATTTGTGCCCGTACCTACAGCTGAGACAACTTTCCAGCAAGAGGAGAAAAGCATATCCTCCTTTGGCATTTATTGTAATTTATGCCCAAGTAACGGAAATGGAATTAATACATATTGATGAGACTACTAAACGCACTACAGCACGAAGTTCAGTTTGAAATAGCCTACTACAGAATACGATTCTTCTTTTTTAGAAAAGGAAAAGCCAAGAGAAATCAATTTCATGTTACATTCCTTTGTGACAGTCGGACACAAATCATCACACTTATCCCAAAAAAGCACTTTTTAAGTCAGATTATTGAGGGGGACAGTCCCCCCAGGTCCAAGATTGGGGGGACATATCCCCTCGTCCCCCCTGGGATTTGCGCCAGTGGTGCAGAGCAAGATGCCGAGATTTCTCCTGGCGTGATTCGTGCCACTTAGACGTTATGTTGATTCCCTGCGCTGTTAGGCGTAGTTTCACAATAAACTTACATGCTCTTGTTGAACGTTTTTTGCTGCGGACGCTACATATCATAATTTGTTATAATAGAATCTGAAGTAATTATTTAGTTGAAAACGTTGCGAGTAATTTGTTATTAGAGGACTGATTTATATTGGGTAACTAAACAGTAAAAAAAAAAAGTCAATAGTTGGCCTTCGTTATGATGTTATCGATGGATTTGATCTAACTTAACCCTTTATTGCACGAATTAATTTTGGTCGTGTTGAAATTATTTTTCATCTTCCTTTCTTTATGAATTACGTAGATAAATGTAAATAATATCCAATAATGTTTTTTTATTTATTTTATTTTTTATTTTTTTATTTATTTTTTTTACTTCTGGAGTATTAAGCTACAGGATAGATGTCATGGTTGTATTACATTAGTGAAAACAGAGCTTAGTGTCAATCTCAGCAGAAACCATGTGGTATGAAAGATTGTGAAACGATTTTTTTAACGTTAAAAGAACAAAAAAAGGTTTTGTGAAAAAATTTACAAGTAACAAATGTGCACGTTTTTTGCTTTCTATATGCTTTCTGACGCTCTCTGACACTCTATGTCCGACCTATGCCACTAGACGAAAACTGTGTGGTAGAAAGCTTAACTCCATTAGTGACACATGGCATCAGCGTGCGCTATTCGCTAATATACATATTTTAAGAATATCATTATTATTGTTATTGTTATTGATTCACTATGATGCCAATTGGCATCAAAATGCTTTTTAGGATTAACTTAAACGCTATTCGTTTGTAAGACACGCTCATATACGTATGCCATAGGGACCGCCGAAGCCTAGGGCGGTAAATTTCCTGGGGCGGTATATACAAAATCGAGATTGAAGTATGGATTGCAAAGAGAAAAAGAGATTGTCCAGGAGAGAATAATGTAAGTGAAATCTATACTGAAAGCAATGTTGCACGGCGTCCCGACAAAACGTACCAGCGACAAAACGTACCACTTGAATTTTCGCGACAAAACGTACCACTTTTGACGACCTGTCATAAATGACAACCTATCATGGATTAATTAAAGCATTTCTGATATTTATTCCACTTATATAAATTACCACCTGTCATGGACTAATTAAAACATTTCGGATATTTAATCTGCGACAAAACGTACTATTTCATGTTAAGAAACTACTTCCTCATGAACAGGTAAAACAACGGCAGTATAAGGTTGAGAAGAACAGACAGGTAATGTATCGAGTTGTCAAAGTGCAGAAACTCACTCAGAAAGAGGGCTCATTTACAGAGGAAATGTAACAGCCTATAAACTGAAAGACACAGCTATAGATCATGGAAACTTTTTTGGATATTATTCCTTTCTTAAGCAAATTTGATCTTCCGCTTAAAAGTAATTTAGATAAGGTCACCGAACGTGTGATTCAGTTGATTTTGAGTTTAACGGCCCTTTTAGCAGCGAGACTATATGAGACGGGCCATACTGATTTATGGGAAATCCGAAGCATATGAGCTCCCGCCGGGAATCGAACCCAGGTCTCCCACGACAAAGGCGCATACGCTAACCGCTTAATTACTAAGAAACTCAGTTACACGTGTGGTGTTACGCTCATATACTCAATCATGTCATATGTGATCTGACAAAAAATTGCATTGATCCTGTGTCATTGTTCTGCTGAATGACTGTGCGATATTTATACGTGAGTCTTATCAGCGAATGTACATTTGGAAGATCAAATGTTAACAAAGGCGCCTTACAGTTATTGCGGAAACAATATGGTAGAAAACACACTGTTTTTTAGAAAAAGTTTGGTCATTTTTCGAACCAAAAAAGTGCTTTGTATATAGAGTTGACCATAACTATTAAGAGAATTGCTTCTACAGAAAATATCAAACCAAAAGCTAGGTGTAAAGCGAAAGGATATATAAAAGATCTTCTCAAGTTCAAAACAATTCGGACAGCAGAAATGTTCCTTAAGATATTTCAAGTGACGACCTCTCTGTCAAACTATCTCCAAATAGAGGGTGCTGCTAGTGTAGTCCTATCGGATGGTGCAGACTACTCTGTTCCAACTGAAAGAGTAGAGAGATGATTTTGAATCCGTTAAGAATGCAGCATTAAGCTTTGCAGAATGGGCCAATAACAAATTTGAAGACTTAGAACGTGATTTTTTTTTCTATTGACCTGTCGACAATTCGCCTTCAGAGATGGACAAAGATTTTTCCTGTGAATATGAAGATAAAGCTGCTTCTATCCAATGACCAGGTACTGCATCGAAGCATTCAACACAATATTGGACATGGTAGTTTTGAGTATTTCTTCAAGATTCAAGAAGCAATGTACTTTATGGATTATTTGGACCCTAGCCACTTCAACCAAGTAACAGAACTTCCAGACGTGCCTTTCGATAAACTTACATATTTTCTGAAAAACTTCAGTTAAGAAGTTTCCAAGGATACTATAAATGTATACTCTTGGACTTTTGAAGGACGTGGATATCCTTGAAAGTCAGTCTTGATGACGAGCACAACCGAGGAAAAATGACTGTGCTGATGGTGTAAGTGATTCAGAATTAGGAGAAAATACATTTGTTTACAAGGGAAGCGAATGCAAAACGTGTTGCAAAATTGTCCAATGTGCTGCTTTTCAATTTTGCAGAATTGTAATTTGAGTTGAGTTGACTTTGAGTTTTACGTCCCGTTCAGCAGCAAGGCTATATGAGACGTGAACCTACTGATTAACGTGGAATCCGAACCACAAGAGCTCCCGCCAGGAATCGAACCCGGGTCTCCCACGCCAAAGGCGCGTACGCTAACCGTTTAACCACGAAGGAGCTCAGAATTGTAATTTGTGCAGTAATACTTATCCAGGTTTCCAGCATACAAATTTTTATTGACTTTGCCCGTAACTCAGGTAACATGTGAAAGAAATTTTTCAAAATTGAAATAAACTGAAATAGGCTAACGAGTACCATGTGTCAGGAACATTTAAAAACATTTTGTTGATGTCTATTGAAAAAGATTTATTAAAACATATTTCGAATGCAAAAGTGATAGATACAGTAGCATCAAAAACTAGTACACTAAAACATCTGCTAATTTTGTAATATAGTATACGTTCTCCTTGAACTTCATATAATATTTTGAAGAATTCAGAATAATATACTAATGAAAGAATATCAGGTTTTAATTGTCAATTGTTAATACTATTGACTTACTGTAGAAAGAAAATTATGCAATTGATTTGTGACATTGAGATGCTGGTGGCCCTTGTGGGAGAAAGCGCCCGCGCCCCTTTAATAATGCCTATCCATCTCTGGTCCAAAGCCTGGATAAGGTGTGACGGAAATCAGCAAATATTCAAATATTGCATAGGCAAGATTCTTGCTGGTCTTGGTCTGACGAGAATCTTGCATGCATGGTCTTAGTCTTAGTCTTGGTCTTGCATCGGTACTTTTCTCACCACCAATCTGTTCAACTTTTAACCTTATTTTGGCCGATATATATATATATATATATATCGGCCAAAATATACTTATATACCGTCCTATCAAGTGGTACGTTTTGTCGCCTGACATTATTTGATGGCTGATTGGAAGACTCTTCGAAAGTAGCCCTCCAGGCAAGTGGTACGTTTTGTCGCTCGTCATTATTTAAAGTGTTTTTAGAAAACCCTTCACAAGCAGCCCTCAGGGTAAGTGGTACGTTTTGTCGGTAGTACGTTTTGTCGCGTATTCATGTTGCACTGCAGTGTGATCGAGTTTTCTCGTTTCGACGCTGCTGGCGTAAGAAACTAAGGCTATTGTGTAAAGGTAAAGGGTATATAACAGGTTCGTTGCATTCTGTTTCTTTGCCTCTTATTAGTGTTTACCTAGTCATGATGCGAGCTGCATTTGTATAATTGAAAAACGCACTTTTCAAATCGGATCTGTTGGACTGAATTAGTCTTCCTCATGGACAACTGTCATTTCTTGAAGTTTTTGGAGGTTATAATGCGTGCGCTAGATGACCGTTGGTGATTAGATGACCCAATAAAACTGAGAATCTCATTGTTGAATATGATTTGCTTTCTGTGTGATGTCATTCATCTGAGTCGTAATCAAAGGGAATACTGCTTGACCTTTTGATATGCATTTAATCCCTGTTACCTGAGATGTCTGTAAGGATTTCCACTATAGCTAGTATCAAATTTGAAAGTGGCAGTCTTCAATCTTGGTATGCCTCGTTTAACGGCAGAAATATTTTTTTTTAAATTGTAGTCCTTTGAATAGTAGAAAAGAGCCCTTTACAGTTTGCCCTAGTGAGTTGTCGAGGGAAGTATTTCCTTGCAAGTAAACAAGTGGTAGTACGTGCAAAAGTTTTGGATGCGTATCAGTTTTCATTGATGCTGGATCCTCTGAAGGCCTAAACTTGTTTCGGTTCAATAAGTGACATAGATGTGGTCGAACGTTGCTGTTGGCGTCAATATCTTTTGACTTGGAAAATCCTGCATCCCTCAAAATTTGCCGGGTGAACTTCTCCACAATTGGTACATCTGGCCAGTGTTTCTCGAGTCTTTTAACGACAAAACTTCATAAGATAATTTTATGCACATTTCAGACATCTTGAACCGGCAGAGCAGTTTAGTCTGCCCATGACCAAACAACTGATATCTAAAACATTACAAGATGGTACTGGTATGATATGTTTCAACCTATGTTTCAACCTAGGAATAAATAAAAGGGTGGTCAAAATGTTCTTAGGCCCAGGGGCGCAAAAGACGTAGACTTGTGGACATTATCGATTTTTGTTTATACTTCAGTAGCAAATTTTAACCCTGGTACAAATACGCAGCTAAATATGGAATCCATCCGGAAAATAAGGTCAGTGATAAAGTATATTTTCTTCTGAAGGAATGAATGCCAAGGAGATTAGCGATGAATTATATATCCGAACTTATATATCCCAATCACGGAGTGAGTTACCGATTTCAGTAGAAGGAAAATATCAACCAAAAACTAGATGTATTTAGGGTGACCCAAAACTGCAATACCCTTCGAGAAAGTTGATTCTGTGTACTAAGCGATACTCTCAAATAGATTCATTGGCCTGAAGAGACTTGCAGAGATGGTTGAACATCTGTGGAGTGTGTTCATCACATTGTTAATCATAGACTAAGAATGACAAAATTGTCCGCCAAGGGGATCCGAAAAACACTTGAAGACCTATCAAAAACGACATGTTTTTCTTGCTTCACAATTTAGGCCCATTTTAAACACGATTCCAGTGATTTTTTTTTAAAGCCGTTTGCTGACTGTCGATGTAAAGTGGCTCCACCAGTACGATGCAGAAACCAAACAGCACCAATACCGGTTTACCAGGATCCCATTTGTTGTGCTATCATTCACTCAATTTGCAACAATAGAAAGAATACCTACATAATGGTGTTCAAATTGTAACGGAAGTACATACAAGAATCACGTTATTTCATACTCCAATTGTACTAATTTTTGTCTCATTCTACGTTACACCGGAAACTTTTTCATACGCACCTCGTACCATGGTGAAAGCTATAATAGTAAGTAATTCAAAAAATACAGTATCTGGTCGTTGCTACCTAAAGGAATCTATCCTACCTGGAATATGTTTCAATAGCTGTTATGGTGTACCTAAGGGTTCTGATACACTTCATGGCATACATCTATTGTGTCCGTATTAATTGAAACCCAACATTAATAGTTGTGCTGCATACTCAATTAACTTTATTGTTCATTGATTTATTTGTGAAATTATGATTACAACTTGAGATAATGTAATACTTTTAACTGTATTTTCAGCTCGTGGCTTTGGTATGCGAGTTGTTGGAGGAAAAACTGGAAACGATGGAAGACTTTTCGCGTACATCGTTTGGACTGTGCCTGGAGGACCCGCAGAAAAAGCAGGACTCCAACAAGGAGACAAGGTAAGATTTATAAACTGTTTAAAGTGAATACAGGGCTGCTAAATTAATGAGAAAAACAAAGACTATAGTGAACGCGGGGAGTCCTGAAGCTACACCTAGATTTACCAATTTCACCATCCAATACAACGGGAGGGCGTGTTCCAATTGTCAACTCCCTATACATGAAATGTTGCCAGTATCGTCTGTCGCGCTATAGGATACTGTGTTGTCGGATTGCTGCTAAATTTCGTTTTGTTGTGGTCGTTGTCTTATATTTTTTTGCTATTATTATTGTTACAGCTTGATTCGAATAATTGTTAGTGTTCGTGTTATAGTTCTTTAAGAGCTGTTCTTTTGTCTCTTGTTAACCACGCCTTATAAGTTTGGCAACGTTGTTGATGCTCTTCTGTTCTTTCACGTTTTCTTTAGTGTATATTCGGAAGGCGGCTCCACAAATCGTACCGAATTCTTCCGATACATCACACGTGAGGAAAAGCAGTTTTATTTGTGTAAAGCCCAGGCTTCACGAGGCGTCGCGGTCACATTAGCTAATCATCGAGAAGTATTGTCTTTTATCTAGACCAGAAATTAAACACCATGTCTGGAGGCTTTCCCCTCAAAATAATTCAATCTAGTGATTACTGTACGATATTGTTCTAATTTACATGGTCTGGGACCAGTGGCGCAAATCTCTCTTCAACATTGGGGAGGGCCGGGTAAGACATTTCTCATAATCTTTTTTTTTTAAGTGATGTTCAAAATATTTATGAAATTGAAAAACAATGTTGTGGAGAATCAGGAGAGCAGAGTTGTCTTCAACATTGAGAGGCGGGCAGATTTGAGGCTTATTCTGCGGGGAAAATCTATTTCATCTCACTTTTCTTTGTAGCAATCGGATACAAATAATCACATTTCTCCTCAAAAACAAATTTCAAATCGGATTATTGGGGGGCCAGTTCCCCCAAGTTCCAAGATTGGAGAGGACATGTTCCCCTCATCCCCCCTGGATTTGCGCCAGTGTCTGAAACCGTAGCAGGATCTGTTGCATCAGAAATGTGCAACCTACCATTGGATCTGCATGTATCTCTTAAAATTACTACAATTGGGCGCAATTAGCCTATGATTTTAACATATCTTATATAAGCTTAATTAATTTATATAGTTTAGTATATTTAAACACAAGGTAACCAAAACGTTCTTGCCAATTTTGACGTTTCATTAATCATGCGCTTACAAAGAAACGAAGTGACACGCGTGCCTGCCAAGCGATCGGAGTTAGTCTCAAGGGCGCCGATCCTGAGGGGCCAGGGGGCCCGGGCCCCCCAAAAGCTCATGTGGGCTCCCCTAGTGTATTTATGAATATACAATATTTGGCATAATTTGAAGGTAATTTGTCTTAACATCCTCATATACCGTATATACCTTCTGCGTCTGAGTGCCCCCAAATTTACAGAGAAATCTACTCCCTTGGTTATTCTGACGATCAACCTTGAGTAATACATGTACATTGTGCACACACAGCAGTGATAGCTAGTCCAATGTCGCAGAGAAATTGAGATATAGGAGCATAGAAGCAGTTTGTTCGCGTCTATTTGTTGCGAGAGTTTAAAATGGACCTATCAACTGCCTCATCAAGTCGTCACAGATGCCAGGCATTTGGGGAGAATACCGTGAACGAACACACCGCCAGACTTTGGTTCGAGAAATTCCGTTCGAGAGATGAGAGCCTTTCGGATGAAACTAGCATTGGATGACCATCTGTGTTGGATGATGAGGCCCTGAAAGCAGCCATGAAGGAGGACAGTGGTCTAACGTGTGATGAACTTGCAGAAAGGTTTCATGTTTCCACTCAAACAGTCAGACTGCATCTGCATGCGTCATGCAAGTTAAGAAAATGGGTACCCCGCTCGTTGCCGGCAGCCAACAAGGAACAACGAATGACTTCTTGTTTGTACTTGCTCACTCGGCACCTGAACACAACCAATCTTTGATTACTTGCTCACTTGTGACGAAACGTTGCTCTTCTGACACTCCCAAGCGTACCGGACATTAATTGTCGCCACGTGATCCTGTCCCTCACACCTCAAGACCACCTCTGCACCCATGAAAAATCATGCTCTCTGTATGGTGGAATTGTCAGCAAGTGGTGCATTACGAGCTCCTTCCACCTGGTCAGACCATCACCACTGAGCTCTACTCTCAGCAGTTGCAAAGAGTTCACCGTGCATTGCGGCAGAATGAAGCAGCATTGATGAATCACAAGGGTGGTCCTGCACGATAAAGCCAAGCCACACATGGCAAAGAGAACATGAAAGACCCTTCAGCAACTTGGTTGGGAGACATTATATCATGCACCATGTTCACCGCGCCTTGCGCCAACAGATTACCACCTATTTCATTCCCTCAACAACCACTTCCGTGGGAGATCTTTCACAAATGAGAGAGACCTTCGGAATGTACTCATTGACTTCTTTGCATCCACGACCGCCGAGTTTTATCACCACGGTATTGTGCAGCTACAGGAACGTTGGCGAAAGGTGTTGGATGCTGATGGAGATACTTCACAATCTAAGGGTATGTGCCGTCTATTGTATTGTGTGTTTTTTTTATCACTGCTCTAGAACAGCAAGAATGTTTTTTGGTTACCTTACCTAGGTATTAGGGTAGATTTTAGTCTCTATCTAGTAGGATTTCGATCAAATTTGAAATAATCTGATGTAAATTTTCATAACTTGTTAGTAATATTGATTTCATTTAAAAAAAAAAAAAAAGATTCCATCATTATGCTCTGAGGCTAAGGGAGATGGTGGTGATTTTATGAGGGAAATGGTGGACTCAAGAAATAGCAGGAAACGGAAGAACCCCCAGGAAGCCCACGTACACATCGTTTCTTCACCACAAAGCCCGCTTGGCGCGAGATGGGATCGAACCAGCGTCCCAGAGTTGAACACTCTCCTACTGAGTCATCACGGTTCTCATTTTCATTTCCTGTTTTGAAAATAACAAATTTTATACTTCGCATAGTTAGTTATTAGTCAACTTCCTGTAAATAAAAAAAGCTGGAGTATTTTATTATGTATTATGAATTTTGAAATATTTGTCGAAATATGCTATACTGGTCTTTTAATTTACTATTAAATATTCATATAATGATAGTGTTGTTACTTGGTAGAGAAACACCTCTTAATTTTTTTTTTCAAATCGAAAATGTATTTTTAAAAGAAGTACCTTCACCTAAAAACCAATTAAAATACTAATAGAAAATACTTTTACGTACATATTTAGATCTACCAATTATTCATCATTTAGCTAAGTATACCATGTTATTCATCATAACCTGTATGGGTTGTAGTATCAGCGAGTTTTAGTTTTGTTTTAGAACATCTGCAAGAAGAGGCCAACGTTTTCGTACTCTCACCATGATAGAAACGGATTAGGAATCTGCCATTTGATCCATAGGCGCATCCTTCTCTACATATTCATCTCCTATTGCCTTCCATTTCTCACATTTATGAATCAGTCCCTCAATACTTCAACATTAAAGTCTGTAGAGTTGAAGATAAACTATGTTTCCACCGCATTAACAACATTCTCATCATTCGCAAAATTCTTATCCCACAAATGATTATTCATATCTGGGAAAGAGAAATTAATAAGTTGAAGACAGATTGTGTGAATATGATAAGTGGGACAAAGGTTCGTAGTCACCTTGGTGCACAAAATTAAGTGTTTATGCTGTTCGGTGTGCCATTGGATTGTACGCTAGCAGCAACACACCTTTAGAAAACAAACCACGTCTCTTTGCTTTGATAGCGTTCCGTAACTTTTGTTACAGATTCCTATAATACCTTTCTGTGATTGTAGCTCCTTTGTGTGAGTAATTAGTGAAGATCACACCTTTATAGTACCAAAACACGAATAGCGTAGGCTTACTGGATGAATGTTGATCTTTAGTCATTTTAGGGGTAAAGGACAACATATGTTTCGATGTTTTACTCATTTCTTTTGTTTCAGGCTCAAATAGGTATGCCCATATTCATCATAGCATTATCAGTTTATACAAGCATATTTTTTCTTGTGGTACAGCTTCAAAATGATTTGTACACATTGCGCATATTGCGATTTTTGAAAAGGTGTTAACAATCAGGAAACCTACATTGCTGTTACTTTACTCATATGCAGAATGTTATGTATTACAGTGTAAATAAATCTCCTATGAATGTACTGTATTTCTCCCCAGCTTAACAATTAATGATCTCATCTTTCTTCACTAGCTCATTAACATTTGCCATCATGCTTGAGTCTGTAGCCGTTGAGAATAACCTCTTGAGCCAGGGGTGCCCATCCCCCCCAAAGCTGATGGCGCACTCCCCCCCAAAACTAATAATCTCTTCCCTCCTCAAAACTCATGTCCTCTAAAAACAATTGCCCAGTGTAGCAGTAGTTTTTATAGTACTAGTAATTGTTATTTTCGTTGTTGTTTTTATTTCCTGTAGTAGTATTATAGAATGCTTGTAGTAGTAGTAGGGGCAGTAGTAATTTTAAAAATGGCATTACTTTTATTAGTAGTCTTGGTAGTGTACAATACTAAATATGTTCTATAAGGATATTGAAGGGTATAAAAACTTCTACACACTGTGTATGGCACAGGTATTCTTTTTTTTACAATTAGTAGTATTATTTTTTTTTCTTTACAAAATATTGATATAATTCCCTTGTACATGAAAAGTAAGACGCAAGTTACAAGTTATTGAGTTTGATACCAAAAGAAAATGTTATCCTCAAAATTAGCCTACAAAAAGAAGTGATATCCAACAAAAAACATTCCTGTAAAAGAGCCAAGTACGAGTGACCTTAAAAAGAATTGAAATCACAAAAATAGGCGCCAAGTTCTGGTGGACAACAGTTACAAACACTCACTGGCTCACTTCAAATTTAGATTTGAAACTTGGTTGATGTCTGTATGGTTACCACTAGCTCACAATTATGTCAAACTACTTTATAATTTTCAACAGACAACATAGGCAAGTTTCAAATCTAAATTTGAAAGTGATTCCTTGAGTGTTTGTAACTGTTGTTCACCAGAACTTGGCGCCATCCTTTCATATAGCAACTTGCGCGGTACTTCATTCATAGAGTTTCTAAGCACGGGGTAGGGGGATTCATTCTCGAGATTTTAAAAAAGAAAATCGCATCGTGTTCCAATGTTATTCTGACGACAGCAAAATTACTTATTCGACATTAGAGTAAAATTCTTCCCCATTTTTTTTATTCCCCCCAATTTTTCCTCGATGGCATAACTTGCGCCATTCATCCCTCCTGTGGGCGGCCCTTCTTTCTTAAAACGAACCAACCTTTCCTTTCATACGGCTACTTGCGCGGTACTTCATTCATCGAGTATCGAAGCAGGAGGTACGGGGGTTCACTCCGGAAAATTTTTGGAAATTAGCTTCTCAAAATCGTGTTTTAATGCTATTCCGACAGTAAAATTGCTAGTTCGAAAGTAGAGTAAAATCCCCCCCAAAATTTTTCTCAATGGCGCAGCTTGCGCCATACATCCCCCCTGTGGGCGGCCCTGTCTTGAGCCATTATATAGAATTGTGCGACCACATTTGAATTCTCTTTTCCAGCGTTTCACTGTGTCGTAAGATACGCATTTTCACCATGCATAACTGGCATGTCTCTTTATGTACCACTTGTGTCGATTTTCCATAAAGATGGAAGACCCTAATTATATTTCGTTACTCGATTTTGTCCAACATACTACTGCCACCTAGTTTACTGGCCGTAACATCAACTGAACAAGACCTAAAGTCACAACTCACAAGTTAGCAACACATATTGATGAGAACCCAACCTATCATTAGCATTACTAGCGTATCTAGAGGCCGCGGCAAAGGTAAGAACTTTCTGGCCTCTCTCGTATTGCTTGCTTTTAAATATATAGGACGCTTGTATGGAATATGTGTAATGGAACCTAGAACCATACACACTGAAAGCGACTCTCTACTTAACCATGAAAATTGAACTGTGCCACTGTTTATTTACGCCATGATAGTAATGTGTAGCTTTAATGTAATTTTAAAAGAGTGTTCTTTGTGCAGGTCCTAGAGTGGTCAGGTGTCTCCCTTGTGGACAGAAGTTTCGAAGAAGTATGTGCTGTTATGGACAGAACAGGCGACGTGGCTGAACTTCTTGTGGAACATGCAACTGACATGTAAGTACAAGACTAATCTACGTTTTTTTAAAAAAAAAAAAAATACGTATTACTTTATCTATTGGTCATTTAATATAAGATCAATACACTTAATTTAATTATTAAAATATACAACATGTGATAAATAAATACGGTGAATGATTTACGTGATGATTTATTTGCCGGAAAGGAGGTTCGTGTATGCATGAACACATCTCATTGTCCTTCAAAATAATCGCCTCCCATGGCTAGGCACTTCTGAGAACGCGTATAGAGATATTGCATATTTTCGGCAAAGGATGCCTGTGGTGTGAATGCGGTTGAATTCAGTGTTTACATTGCGTTGGATGTCAGCAATGTCCAAAAAAAAAAAAAAAAAAACCCGTTGCCCTTTTAAGTATTTCTTCAAACGAGGGAATAATCTGCAGGACACAGATCTGGTGAGTAGGGGAGTGATAGAGCACTACAGTCCCCTTATGTGCCAGGAATGCTGAACGGTTATGGTGGTATGGGGGCTGCAAGTGATAGCGCACATAACGAAATTTATTAGCGTGACTATTTACAAAGCATAAAACTTGTATGTTATTCAGTGTAACTTAACGAAAATTTATTTGTAGATTAACAACATATCTCTCCTTGTACGTACATGTTTGAAGACTTCGGATTCTGATAATGTATACCCGAGAAGCGGACGTTAAAAACGATGACTTGTCTGGAAAATTTGTCAAAAGTAGAAGTGAGGTCAGTGGTGCAATTCCTGTGGGCCAAAAACCTACACCTACTGGCATTCATAGGCAGATTGTAGAGGTGTATGGAAAAGGTTAAATTTCAAAGCAACATACATAGGGAAGTGGTGTTGTGTCTTCAAAGAAAGACGGAACAATATTATTAATGACAATCTTGGACACAGTGGTCGGTAAGCCCAGTGACTTCAAACCACTGATGTTATGCTTGGAACGACTAGAGCACTTCTTCTACAGCCCCATTCACTTCACCTTTTTGCTGTTATAAAGCAAAAAAAAAAAAAAAAATGACTGCCCACTATCATCTGGCATGTGATTATGTCAAAACCGCTACCTCATGGTAGCTACAAGAACTTGATGCAGATTTCTCTGCAAATGGTATTTAAAAAAAAAAACTTATCTGCCGTTGTCACAAGCTGTTGAACAGAAACTATGATTACATCGAGTACTAGTGTTGAGTGTCCTCTACCACGAGGTGTGTTGATCTTCCAGCTATACCTCATACATAAGCTAAAAATAGGCTTTGTAAACTTTTATTGATCATCTCTCGTGTTAGGATTCTGAAGCATGTTCAAATAGAAATAAAATGTGATATTGTAGGCCAGTTACACTGGAAACTACAAGCGTTGGAGTAAATGCCAATGAAAAAAGGCCACCACCGCACCGGAATCGAAGCCGGGTCCACTCTCACGGAAAGCGCAAAAGGTTAACTATTTGGTCACTAAGGAGCACCACCATCATTCGAAGTTATTCATGTGTGTGTGTGTGTGATTGAAGCTATATGTAGCACAGCGCTCCGCTATAAGTATATTAAAGCCACTAGTGTAATTATCTCTAATCAAATGCAGTGACAATGATTAGTACCTGCTGGTAATTGCTAATTAAATATCCTCGACCTTCGGCGCCTCTCTCACGTGCCAAGCATTTCCTACTGGAAATCATGTCAATTTTCCTTTTAAAAAAGGGTCAACAGTTTCTGGAGAAAGAAATGTACTTCTCCCCATGTGTCACATCCTGAATATAACCTTGAACAATGTTGATATGTACTGTATGCTATTTATACATAACTTGACATTTGATCGAAACTGGAGGAATACATACATATTGCTCTACTATGGTTTGAGACTCGAGTTGACGTACTAATCTAAACCATCAAATCTTTAATCAAAAATCGATTTACAGCTCATGAAACGTTTTGTTCCCGTGATGCGAATAGCGTTATAACATCAGATTAGATGCATTAGTTGTCACATCATGTGGAACAAGACTGTATTAAGATTGCTTTCCACTCTGGTGATCATTCCACAAACATATTCAGCGGAACAGTTGGTGTGCAATTTAATCGTAAACTATGCGAGAAATGTATGGGCAATCGATACCGCTGTCAGTGTTAGGAGTGCTATATGAGTAATACTAATAGTAATACTAATACCTATTAGGTATCTCTTTTACTTTGTGTTTATTATTTTTCTAACCTTTATTCAAAGGCATATTTAGAAGTAGGTTGATGGGGCGAAATAGTTTTGTCTATAAATTTCCGCGCACTTATTTAACATGACATGAAATGTATTGCAGTGATGCCAATCTGGAACCTTATAAAATCCCATATTGAAAGGCAGAAATTCCCATTGTGCTCTTCAAAATTTATAAAATGTGAAAATTAAAACGATTGTACGTCGCTTATTTTTTCAATATTTGAATCGATTATTCGTAAATTCCGAGCTTCTAAATTCCTAATAAGTATATTTTCTTAATTAAAAAAGGCTTATTGAAATCGTTGACGAAATCAAGCACACTTTGTTGTCAAAATTTAGTATTTCCATCACGATTTTGTACAACATGTGTTCTACTGAACGTAATGAAACTACAGAAACTTCATTCTCCAATTATTCCGTGTGGAACGTTTTAGAAATTAGCTGTTCCTCGCTTGGCGATTTACTTTTTCCCGGTTTTTTCCTTTTTTCTTTCTTTTTTCTTTTAGTTTCAGAGTACAATTTACGTTTCTTGTTGCTTGTGTTTTAAGATTTACTAGTTTCTGCTTAAATAACTTTCACAGTAACACGCACTTTCCAATAACAAAATTTAACAATTAGCACTGATTTCAATCGTTATTAGGGTACTTAACGCTCATAGAGAGTTTACTTGGCGTCGATAAAATAAATATATGAAAAATCCCATATAAGGTACCAATTTTCACGAAAAATTCCCTTTATCCTCATTCAAAAAAAAATAATGTCAAAAATCCCACACAATGGGATTGTTCCCATAGGTTGACATCACTGGTGTATTGTGCGATATCGTGAAAACAAAACAATAAATCTTTTAGAATGACTAACGCAAACTGTAGCAATTCTTACGTTGAAACATGTTCATTATAGTTACGTTTAGCTGTATAACATAGAACTCTCGATAATTTCTTATAAATATCGTTATTGCTCACTCTTTTTTCAGTTCTTGTATGTGTAGTTACCCACTATAAAGTTTATCTTTCACTAAAAATGTTTATCCAATGGCATTGAAGTTCGTTGCATAGGTATAGCCAGAAACAATGCGATGGGAGAGAATATGTCACAAGTATATTACTATTATTCTTAGTATCTCCTATCAATTGAAATTCGTACAATATATTTTTGTTTCTTTCTCTTCGTGGAGTCGTGTATATATTTTCTTCTATTTTCGGTTAGCTCTTCACAATTAGATGAAAACACAAATCGTTAGCCAAAATAAATCTTCAATAAATAATCTATTCTAGAATAAAAACTATAGTACATAAATAAATAAATAAATAAATAAATAAATAAATAATATATTCTAGAATTAAAACTATAGTACATAAATAAATATATAATCTATTCTAGAATAAAAATTATAGTACATAAATAAATAAATAAATAGTCTATCCTAAAATAAAAACTATAGTACATAAATAAATAAATAAATAGTCTATCCTAAAATAAAAACTATAGTACATAAATAAATAATCCATTCTATAATAAAAGCTATAGTACGTAAATCAATAAATTAATAAATATTCTATTCTAGAATAAAACAAGTTGAAAATGCTTCAAGAGCATTACCAGAACGACCTTAAAAAGAATGGAGAGATGGAGCGGGAAGAACAACTGTGATTTTTTTTCTACAAGTAAAAGTAAATCTTTTCATCCACACCTTCTTCTCTTTCTCGCAAAAATTTACAAAATATCATCTCTCTATGACTTACGATTCCCAAGATATGGCTCCTTAAATCTCCCGGGATTCGAACTTTTTGGCCAATATCTGAGTGGTCAAATTAATCAGTGGCCACCGGTTATTATTTGGTACCAAAATATTCACCATCCTCTTAGGTGTTGATCAACACCAATATCATCTTCCTATAACTTACGATTCCCGAGATATGGTTTCTTAAATCTCCGGAAATCGGCCATTTTTTGGCCAATATCTCGGGAACGGTAAGAATGACGCAAAAAATTCCATCACTTTTCAGATAGTTTTTTTTATGCACTATCGAATGGAAGGCTCAAAATTGAAAAAAAAATCGTAAATAAGAGAGAGAAGACACACACACACACACATAAAGAGAGAATTCAGTAACGAACTATTTAAGTTCGTTGAAAACTATAGTACATAAATAAATAAATAAATAATATATTCTAGAATAAAAACTACAGTACATAAATAAATACATAACCTATTCTAAAATAAAAAAAACTATCAATTGCATGAAATTGGCAACGAACGACATACTTTTAAATGCCATACAGTTCATTTTTCTAGATTTTCTGGAAAACTACCCAAGAAAAATAACCTTAAGTGAATAACATAGTGAAATAAAAGAAGTTAAAGTTTAAGAACTAATCATAATTTTGGTCTACATATCATTAATCATACTGTATACTGTCTTCTTGTTAGTATCGTTGTGAAAAGCTTAATGTAAACTAAGTACATAAATAAATAAATAATCTATTGTAGAATAAAAGCTATCGGGCCTAGTACATAAATAAATAAATAATATATTCTAGAATAAAAACTACAGTACATAAATAAACATTCTAGAATAAAAAACTGTGGTGCATAAGTAAATAAATAATCTATTTTAGCATAATTTTATTAAGTTTACAAAGAAACAATTGTTTCTGTTAATTCTCTAGAAGAGTACGCATACGGATTTACATTAACCCACACCATTTTGTTCAGCTCAATGTCTTTTAATTGGTGTGTGTCTTTTCATTAAACACTAAGAAAATCTTTTGAATTGTTTATTGCAAGCATGAGATATGGGATTCATTTCTATCTCACTATTCAGGGAAGTGACAGTAGTATTTAAAGTAGAAAAAGAAACATCTAAAATTGAAATTGACACTTTGAGACTACTTAATATTGAGAATCGAAAGGAAAATGGACAGCAGAAAATGGGAAAAAGGCCAGATGGAAATATCAATTTAAAAGTAGACAGTTCAGTGTAGTGAAGTGTCAATTTAAAACTGACAAGTAATATATATATATATATATATATATATATATATATATATATATATATTCATCCTCACGGCATTGTCAAGGCTCTATATTTGTATTTTACATTTATTATTGCAACCGGGTGTTTCTGACTTCCGAATACGGTAGCCCGATCATCACCCTTGTTCTTCGCGCGCACAGTCGTTCGAAGAACTGAAAACGTACTCTGTACACAAACAGTTTATGGTTGTGAACTCGGAAAGCCTGGTACTTCTGCTTGTCAAGGTCAAAAAGTGGGAGAAAAAAGGATGTGTAGAATGTAAAGAGGGTGCAACAGTGACTGATGCTTGTAAGGGAACATATTCATTTGTAGTTCGTGCACATTCCGCCTGTAGCGCTACTGTGGCACAACGTATATTGTAACTGTATAACTCTTGTACACCGCTAGTAGGTCTATTCGCGTTAGTGACGACCGAAACTATGTTGTCAGCTCTGACTGCGATAAGGCACTGCCGTGCTGCTTTTCCTTCTCTTTTTTTCCCCCTTTTCCATTTGTGAGACGCCAAACATGTTGTTTTTGCTTGTTGCACGCGCTGAACGTGTTTCGGCGAGCGAAGTATTTAAGAAGTTGACTACATATTCTTGTTTGCGATAGTTTTAAATTGGTTAACTGTTGAAAAATATACGAAAATAAAGCTGTACATGTTAAGGTATATTAGTCGAGGACATAGCTACTGACAGTGTTGATTACAGATTTTCTCGAGGAAGAATTTAATTACAGTAGAGGTGAAAAGGAGACGTCCATTTAGACAGCCCCCCCCCCTTATCAGACTCAATCAGAAATGGTCTCAATCGTTTGTACACAAATGTGCAGGCGAAATTTTCGTTTGTACACAATTAGGGGCGCCGTCAGAACGAAAACAAAGTGGGGGCTGTCTAAATAGTAGCCCCCCATCAACATGTCCTATTCAAGCACAAATTGTCGCAATCATTTGTACATCGTTTCTACAGAAATGTGAAGGCGAACTTTTCGTTTGTACACAATTAGGGGCGCCGTCAGAACGAAAACAAAGTGGGGGCTGTCTAAATGGTAGCCCCCCACCAATATGTCCTATTCAAGCACAAATTGTCGCAATCATTTGTACATCGTTTCTACAGAAATGTGAAGGCGAAATTTTCGTTTGTACACAATTAGGGGCGCCGTCAGAACGAAAACAAAGTGGGGGCTGTCTAAATGGTAGCCCCCCACCAACATGTCCTATTCAAGCACAAATTGTCGCAATCATTTGTACATCGGTTCTACAGAAATGTGAAGGCGAAAATTTTCTTTTACACAATTACGGGCGCCGCCAGAACGAAAACAAAGTGGGGCTGTCTAAGTGATACCCCCACCATGTCCAATTCAATGACAAATTGTCACAATCGTTCCTACATCGTTGCTACAGAAATGTGAAGGCTAAATTTTCGTTTGTACACAATTAGGGGCGCCGCCAGAACGGAAACAAAGTCGGGGATGCCTAAGTGGTAGCCCCTCCCACCATGTCCAGTTGAATCACAAATTGTCGCAATTGTTTGTACTTCGTTTGTACAGAAATGTGAAGGCGAAATGTATGTTCGCACGGAATTAGGGGCGCCGCCAGAACGAAAAAAATTGGGGGCTGTCTAAGTGGTAGCCCCCGACCATGTCCTATTCAATCACAAATTGTCGCAATCGTTTGTACTTCGTTTGTACAGAAATGTGCACCCGAAATTTTCGTTTGTACATAATTAAGGGCGCCGCCAGAACAGAAAAAATGGGGGCTGTCTAAGTGGTAGCCCTCCACCATGTCCAATTCAATCACAAGTTGTCGCATTCGTTTGTGCATCGTTTGTACAGAAATGTGCAGGCGAAATGTTTGTTTGAACAAACTTAGGGGCGCCGCCAGAATGAAAACAAAGGGGGGAGCTGTCTGAGTGGTAGCTCCCCCCACGATGTCCAATTGAATCACAAAGTATCGCAATCGTTTGTACATTGTTTGTACAGAAATGTGCAGGTCAAATTTTCGTTTGTACACTATTAAGGGCGCCGCCAGAACGAAAACAATGTGAGGGCTGTCTCAATGGTAGCCCCCCCCCATTTCCAATTCAATCACAAATTGTCACAATCGTTTCTATATCGTTTGTACAGAAATGTGCAGGCTAAATTATTGTTTGTACATAACTAAGGGCGCCGCCAGAACGAAAACAAAGTGGGGGGCTGTTTAAGTGATAGCCCCCCACCATGTCCAATTCAATCACAAATTGTCGCAATCGTTTCTACATCGTTTGTACAGAAATGTGCAGGCGAAATGTTTGTTTGAACAAACTTAGGGGCGCCGCCAGAATGAAAACAAAGGGGGGAGCTGTCTGAGTGGTAGCTCCCCCCACGATGTCCAATTGAATCACAAAGTATCGCAATCGTTTGTACATTGTTTGTACAGAAATGTGCAGGTCAAATTTTCGTTTGTACACTATTAAGGGCGCCGCCAGAACGAGAACAATGTGAGGGCTGTCTCAATGGTAGCCCCCCCATTTCCAATTCAATCACAAATTGTCACAATCGTTTCTATATCGTTTGTACAGAAATGTGCAGGCTAAATTATTGTTTGTACATAACTAAGGGCGCCGCCAGAACGAAAACAAAGTGGGGGGCTGTTTAAGTGATAGCCCCCCACCATGTCCAATTCAATCACAAATTGTCGCAATCGTTTCTACATCGTTTGTACAGAAATGTTTATGCAAAATTTTTGTTTGTACATAATTAGGGGCGCCGCCAGGGCGAAAACAAACTGGGGGGCTTTCTAAGTGATAGCCCAATCACCATGTTCAATTCAATCACAAATTGTCGCAATCGTTTGTACATCGTTTGTACAGAAATATGCAGGCGAAATTTTCGTTTGTACACAATTAGGGGCGACCTCAGAACGAAAACAGTGGGGGGCTGTCTAAATGGTAGCCCTCCCACCATGTGCAATTGAATCACAAATTGTCGCAATCGTTTGAATATAGTTATAAAGAAATGTGCAGGCGAGATTTTCGTTTGTACACAATTAGGGTCGCCGACAGAACGAAAACAAAGTGGGGGGCTGTCTAAATTTTAGCCGTCCCACCATGTTCAATTCAACCACAAACTGTCGCACTTCTTTGTACGCCTTTGTACATAAATGTGCAGCTGAAATTTTCGTTTGTACATAAATGTTCCCCCCCCCCCAAAACGATAACAAACTATGGGCTCTCTAATTGATAGGCCTCCCACCATGTCGAATTCAACCACAAACTGTCGCACTTGTTTGTTACGGTTTTGTACAGAAATTTGCAGGCGAAATTTTCGTTTGTACACAATTGCGGGCGCGCTAAAACGATAACAAAGTATAGGCTACCTAATTGGTAGCACCTCCCTACGTCCGATTCAAAAGAAAATTATCTCAATTGTTTGCACATCGTTTGAGCAGTAATGCGCAGGCGAAATTTTTTTTTTCTAAGCTATCAGATGCGTGGACAGAACGAAAAAAAAGGGGAGTTGTCTAAGTGCTAGCCCCACCATGTTCACAAATTGTCGCGATCGTTTATACATAGTTTGTGCAGAAATGTGCAGGTAAAATTTTCGTTTGTATTAAATAATATACGGATGTGAGTATTTTTAATATCTGCGATCAACATTAACCGGTTTGAATAACGGTTGATGAGTTTGAAAATGGTTCCTATTGCACTAGTTGAAAAAAAATTCTTTTTCTCTGGCCTGATTCTAATAGAACTTTTCACGTAGAATTCGAATCTGCAATCAATTTTTCTCCATCACGGAAGAAAATGCCTGATTCTAATAGAACTTTTCACGTAGAATTCGAATCTGCAATCAATTTTTCTCCATCACCCTCAGTTTTCCCGTGACAGAGGTGTTTTCGGAAAATTTCCCCTCAAATTTCTTTTCTTTTTCTTTTTTTCTTTTTTTAAAACCATTTTCATACTTGTAGCTTGGGTACCTTAGGTATATAAACGCACAAATTATATTGTATGTTAGCCTGATTTATCCTTAGTAAGCCCTCTAAGTTTCATAAGAATAGCATTATTCTATCTAGAGAAATAAACATATTTATATAAAAAATATGCTATGTGTACTGTTCATTTTACAATATTCATTAGTGCAGATAAAATCACATATAACTTCCACGAAAATTACAATATAAGCATGGTTTATATCTTATTGGATTTAAAATAAAACATATTTTCAATGATGTATACACCGTGTCACCATTTTATATCTACTTAATAAATAATACAAAAGAAGTGAGTGGTATCTTCTTAATAAATGGACACTTACTTACCTCAACTAATGTGTTTTAGTTGTCGACTTTCTTCTGTGTTTGGTTTCTGGAACATCTCTTTTAAGTGTCCAACAGTAATCAGCTAGCATTTTTGAACTACACTGTCACTGGTACCTCTTCTCCATGGAGGAAATGTCCTGATGAAAATGTTCCCCATACTCATCACTAACAGCACCAAGCTTTTCAGGAAAGAAATGCAGGTGGGAGTCTAGAAAGTGAACTTTAAGGGACATGTTGCAACCCATTTCATTGAATGATTGCCGGAAATCACTCACAATTTCACGGTAATTTGGGGCTTTCTTGTTTCCTAAAAAATTCTCTGTTAAACATTTAAATGGACACCAAGCTGCTTTCTCAACCAGAGTTAAGAGATCCTCAAATTTTTGGTCACGAATCAAACATCTTATTTGGGGGTCTACAAAAATCCCTAGCGTCACTAACCGGAGGAATTTTTTCCTTGAGGTAACAAGATCCTGCATTACTTTTGTCCATTGCCCTAACAAAGTTTTTGAAGAGCCCCAACTTTATGTGAAGAGGAGGTAGAATTATCTAATCAGGGCTCACCAGTGAGGAATAAACAGCATTCTTCTGTCCAGGAGTTAATACATGCGTTGGCCATTCCTTCTTGATGTAATGTTCCGCTTTGTTCCTGCTGTCCCATTCGCAGAGGAAACAACAATATTTCGTATAACCAAGCTGCAAACCCATTAACAAAGAAATGACTTGTAAATCTCAGCAAACGGTCCACTTGTATTTCTCATACTGAATTTTTTCTAACACTATTTCGATGTTTTCATAGGTTTCCTTCATATTAGTTGCATAAGCCAAAGGCACTGAAGGAAATTTGTTGCTATTGTGCAAAAGGACAGCCTTAAAACTAGTTTTGGATGAGTCAATAAGCAATCTCCACTCTGTACTTATATGTGCATGTCCAAGCCTATCCATCACAGCACAGACGTTATTACAATACACTAAATCATTTTCTTGAGATTAGTAGTTTTGAAACTCTGTATGAAGGTTTCGAAAAATACACACTTTAGTGTCACGATGGAGCAGATTCCAGCCTTAAGTTTAGAATCAAGAAGTTCTGTCTGTGTATTGGAGAGTTTTAAATCCCGTATGAGGTCATTTAGTTCACCCGGAGTTATCAGATGGGAATCCAATGTAGATGTGCTTCCTACATAAGTAGGATCATCATCTTCATTTGAAACTTCAATAGTTGCCTCAAGTACGTAATCCTCATTTTCCGTAAGATGAGGAGGAGGTACCGGTACAGGTAATTCTGCACTGTGTGGAACTGGCCTAATTGCTGATGCAAATTAGGGTACTGTACTGTGTGGTTAGATTTACTGCTTATTTCTTTTATCTGTGTCATACAAAAGTAGCAGTCTGAAGAATGATCTTTTGGTTCCCTCCAGATCATCGGTACTGCGAAGTTCATGTTTCGTCCACCATTTTCCCACCCAGTCAGACGTTTCACGCAAGTACAACAAATGTAGTGAGGAACCCAGTTCTTATCCTGGTCTCCTACACAGCAACCAAAATATAACTGATAACACTTCCTCACAAGTGGAGTAAAACATCGACGTTGTGATTTAAATATCAGCTCCCCACATACATAACAGAAATTGTCCGGTTTATTTACACACTTCCTCGACATCTTGTATCCTGTAAGGTATCACACACATACATACACACACACACACACAGACACACACACACACACACACACACAGGAATCTACACTCTATCAAATTCCCACAAAATCCCTCTAGACATTCCCTCATACAAAAATGGTGACATGGTGTACACATCATTGAAAATGTTTTATTGGAAGTCCAATGAGGTATAAACCGTGGTATATTGTAATTTTCGTGGAAATTATATGTGTTGAAGACCGACCCGACCCCACCCGTGACCCAAATTGACTGACCCGACCCGACAACACGACCCGAGCTGACCCGATTGGCCCGACCCAAAGTGACCCGAGTGAACCAACCCGAGGTGACTTAACCCGACAACCGACCCGAGTGACTTGACCTTACAATCTAACCAGTTTGAGAGAGCTAGAACTTTACAAAACTGCCACCAGAAAAAAATGCTGACCAATTCTTATGCATAAACCATTGTTTCGGCTTTTTTTACTTGTAGTATAATTATCCTCCTCCTCCTCCTCAGTGTTCTCCCATTAATAAACAGGCCAGTTTCCGTGAACTAGGTAAGAAGCTTCCATTTTTGCGATTTCCCGCTAATATCTGCCTCGCAACCCAACATAAAGTACCACCCTCCTTATTACAATCTATCAATTCTAACCTTCTTACACACTCTCGCTCTCCTGATATCACTCCCTTTACTACATCCCTCAGAATGCAATCCCTTAGCAAGATCAAAACTTGTGATCCGTCCATTTTTCGCTTCCTTATATCGTCTAATATTGCTCTCGTCTCTTGCATTTTTTCAGCATTTCCTAATTCGTTTTCCTCTCTACCCTGCTAACCTTCTTTATTTTACTCCACATCCAAATTTCCAAGGTTAAAATTTAGGCAATCAAGTTCGAAAGTCAAAATAAAATTTGACTGAGTTCTGAAGACAAGTTCTGAAGGCTAAAAGAATAAAAGTTCTGAAGACAACATTATTTTCTAGTAAGGAATGTATATAGAACTTCTTTTAATATTTTTTGCTGTGTAACAAACAACAATTTCATCACGTTAACATTCCGATTTTTCTATTTAAAAACAAAGTTGCTGTCTGATAGAATCATAAGGAACTAATTGCACTGAAATATCATTCTGTAGGGAATTACCTTTTATTTTTTCTTGATTAATTTATCTAGAAGATATTTGCAACGTTATATAAAATTAGCAATTATTGCGGAGAAAGTCAAATCACTACCCCAGCAATAATAATAATAATAATAATAATAATAATATAATAATAATAATAATAATAATAATAATAATAATAATAATAATAATAATAATAATAATATTTGAAGGTGACCAAGAAAGTTCTGTCTCTTTGTGGAGGTCTGTGTTCAATTTGCCTTCACACCGTGAGTTGAATGCGAATGGATATAAGGTGAAGGTCAGTTGTTGGACGAGACGAGACGAGACAGAATTTTCATGAAAGGGTACGAGATGAGACAGAGCTCTTTCAATAGAAACATATGCACTTTTCCAGACGAGACTACCTTCACGACACATTTTCGAAACGAGAATGCCCCAAACCAGGTCTCGTGAGCAACACTAGTAAGTATATCCAACATACTACTTGGTTGTGGCTGTTCAGATACACCGTGAACGTGCGTAAGGACTGAGTGAACATGGGGCCTTCACAGAGCGTCATAAGGGCTTGTTTGCTGTACGAGTTCAAATTGCTGCTCCGCGGGGCGGAAGATATGACAGACCTTTGGTGAGGGTGTCGTGACTACGCGGAGAGTGCAGTGGTATGACGGTTTAAGGACGGTGACGAAACACTCGAAGACGCACCACGTGCCGGAAGACAAACAGATGTTCAAAATAAAGATCTTCAGGCAGCAATTGAGGCGAAGACAGACATGTGAGGAACTGGTACTACATTTCAGTGTAAGTGGAGAAACCATTCGGCACCACCACCATCAACTTGGGAAGCACTGCAAGTTGGGTTTATAGGTCCTACATGATTTGACTTGGAGCCAGAAAGCAACGCGAGCAGACACCTGTGTTTCTTTGGTGTCTCGTCTGAGGAAGGAGCAATTTCTGGACAGGGTGTTGACATGTGATGGGAAGTGGGTCCTGTACGAAGCTCCACGGCGCCGTCATTGTTGGTTAGCATCCCATGAACCGGTTCAAAAACAGCCCAAGCCAGCACTACGCCAGAATAAGGTTCTCCTGTGCATTTTGTGGACTGCTCGAGGCATCGTCCATCGGGAACTGCTACCAGCTGGTCAGATCATCAATGCAACTGTGTACTGTCTGGATCCAGCAATTCTGAATCGCAAAGGGGTCCTCTTGTTACAAGGCAACGCTAAGCCCCACGTGGCTAAAATGACCCAGTACATCATTCTACGCCTTGGATGGAAAACACTATTGGATCCGCCATACTCCACGGACATTGTACCGTCCGATTATCACCTGTTCCATTCCTTGGGCAATCACATTAGAGAACGCCAATTCAAATTGCTAGTAGAGGTTCAATATGCACTTGATACCTTCTTCACTTCACTTCCCACCAAGTTCGACTGCGATGGAATCCATGGCCTTCCAGAACGTTTTCAGAAGGTCGTCGAGGCTGATGGAGACGATTTTTGATATTCCAGGTACGTCTTAGGTTACATACCAATGTTCGAAGGTGTTGGTGAAAAGGCGGCGGAACTTTCTTGGGCACTCTTAAAGTAATAATAATAATAATAATAATAATAATAATAATAATAATAATAATAATAATAATAATAATAATAATAATAATAATAATAATAATAATGTGTCCTGCCCAAAGGCAGATGTTTGACCCGAAGGTCCATGGGTATTGATTCCAGCTCGTACCAAGTAAGTTTTCTGGTGAACAAACCCCATGTGCATGGGTTTTCTCGGTGTTCTCCCATTTCCTCCCACTTTCTTCATTCAACCACTTCAATTATTTCTCATCATCACTGTCTCTCTTAGCGTTGGTGCATAACGTGGGACGTTAACTAGATATTTCCTTTCAATTTCACTTAATGTGACATTTAACTTGACATAGAAACGCAGAAAGGAAAAAAGTCAGTAGTAATATTAATTACAATACCAATTAGTTAATATAGGGTAAAATTAAAATTTTATTACTATTTCACCTTCAATTAGTCACATTTATCATTCATACACCAACTTCGAATTGAATTCTACAACAAAGCTCTTTATAGTATTCCGTATAGAAAATAAGTGAAGAATGTGACGACCCGACCCGAGTGACCCGACACGAGCTAACCCGACTGACCCGACCCGTAACCCGACCCGTTTGAGAGCACTATCAGAGGGGTACTATTTACAGTACAATTTATTTTGTATGGTTTAGCATACTTTAAGGCTACCATACTTTTTGAAAACAGAAAAAACGGGACGTCTTACAAATTAATAGTAAATATTGCATTTTGTATTAATTTTATCTTTCGAATTTTACTACAGTATCGCACTAGTTATACAACTTAAAGTAATGTATTAATATAGTCCATACTCAGTGGCGTATTTAGGGGGAGGGCTTCCGGGCTCAAGCCTCCCACCGAAATCTTACTTACTATAGTAAAGTATATGAAATATCTTGCAGAATTTTCATATTTTCAGGCAAAGCACCCCCGGAAGTTAGCAAAGCCCCTCCCGAAACAAAATCGTAAATACGCCACTGTCCATACTTAATCAACAGTGCTAAACATTATTATAGAAGCTAGAAGCTGTTATACAATATAAACGCAATCAGTGAACATACAATATTTAGGCAAAAATTATATTTTCAATATTATTACGCATACCACCTTTATATGCTCTACATGTCTATAAAGAAAAATATCCAGATTTATGAAGTTGTTTCAAAATTTCAATAGGCTGATTTATTTTTGTTAACCTAAAATGCGAACTAAAAGAAAGCAATTTGCATAATTGTTTTTCTGAAGCAGAAAAAAAAATGTGTTTTCGGGGCTGGTCTGCAACGTCACAAGAATTTGTTGCCACCTCGGGGTATACATTCTTACTTTTAGTGATAAGAGTGCTACTTAGGAGGATTTAAACATTGCCTGTTATATACGGGGAAGCAGCGATTGCAATAATAATAAAGATTAGAATGAAATTGTTCCTATAGTATTGTCGGAATTAAAAGCAAAAGGAATAAGTCGATTTTATTATATTTTCAGAAATTTTGATATGTAATTAATAATAATAATAAAGAAAAAAACAGGACAAGAAGGAAAATTTCTGCACACCGGGACAAATTTTAAGAAACCGGGGCGTATGGTAGCCTTACATACTTATTTGCATGCGGAGTGTCAGTACGGAGCCACTACGTAGCAGAGTTGAAACAAAACCTCGTAAATAGGTTGCCAACTCAGGAAAACAAAATTACCGGCACACCCTCAAAATTCTCTGTACAAATGAGAAACTGAAGACTGTATTGATCGTTATTGTATTTACCAGCAATTGCCACTTGTTTAAAATTATCGAAACAGATGAATAATACTGGATATTAATCTTTATGTAACAATAGTTGATTCATAAAATGAAATTTACTCTTCACTTCAAACAAAGGAAATTGCTTTAAAAAGTCATTTTCTACTCTCAATAAATGAATAAAATTCTTTTACAATAAAATATAAGTGTTATCAAATTTGTTATATTAAATAAATAAAAAAAACTGCCATACATTAAAAAAATATCGATAATGTATAATACAACGAAAATTTGTGTTTGTAAAGGCACTGTTGAAAAATTTCGATGTTCAATGTTATATTCTGGATTGCAGATTCCAAAATACCGGTCAGAAGGGGTCTAATAAGAAGTTTGTACCGGTCACGGCCTTAATCAAAATCACAGCAAATACCGGCCAGTTAGCAACTCTACTCGTAAATCAGAATGCTGAATGCACCAAAATACTTCACCATGCATTCTATAGTTTCTGCAAAATGAATTTAATGAAGATGATCAAATAAAACAAAATACTGTGTTATAATTTTCCCTTTAACAGTCTACTTTGTGAATTTGTTATATCTTCCACTTATCAATTTCCTGTACGAGATGAGAATAACGGTTTCTGCGCAAGATAGAAAGAAAAAAATAAATTTTTCTCATAAGGATTCAGTTCACGTAAGAAATAATGAATAAGTTTAATAATAAGAGCCGAGGAGTGATAAACTAACTCAGCAATAATGATTGTAAGTATAAATATAAATATAAAAAAAACAAAAAAACATTTAATTCCATCATCGTTAGGATGGATGCCATTAATTGTGTACAAACAAAAATTACGCATGCATATTTCTGTACAAACGATGTACAAACGATTACGAAAATTTGTGATTCAATTGGACATGTTGGTGGGAAGCTACCACTTAGAGAGCCCCCAGTTTGTTTTCGTTCTGGCGGCGCCCCTAATTGTGTACAAACGAAAATTTTGCCTGAACATTTCTGTAAAAACGACGTACAAACGATTGCGACAATTTGTGATTGAATTGGACATGGTCGGGGGCTACCACTTAGACAGCCCCACTTTCTTTTCGTTCTGGCGGCGCCCCTAATTGTGAACAAACAAACATTTCGCCTGCCCGTTTCTGTACAAACGAAGTACAAACGATTGCGATAATTTGTGATTGAATTGGACATGGTGGGGGGGCTACCACTTAGACAGCCCCCTTTCTTCTGTTCTGGCGGCACCCCTAATTGTGTACAAACGAAACTTTTGCCTGCACATTTCTGTACACACGAAGTAGAAACGATTGCGATAATTTGTGATTGAATAGAACATGTTGGTGGGGGGCTAGCAGTTAGAGAGTCCCCCACTTTGTTTTCCTTCTAGCGGCGCCCCTAATTGTGTACGAACATACATTTTGCCTGCACATTTCTGTACAAATGAAGTACAAACGATTGTGACAATTTGTGATTCAATTGGACATGATGGGGTGGGCTACCACTTAGACAGCCCCTCACTTTGTTTTCGCCCTGGCGGCGCCCCTAAGTTTGTTCAAACAAACATTTCGCCTGCACATTTCTGTACAAACGATGCACAAACGAATGCGACAACTTGTGATTGAATTGGACATGGTGGGGGGCTACCACTTAGACAGCCCCCATTTTTTTTTCTGTTCTGGCGGCGCCCTTAATTATGTACAAACGAAAATTTCGGGTGCACATTTCTGTACAAACGAAGTACAAACGATTGCGACAATTTGTGATTGAATAGGAGATGGTCGGGGACTACCACTTAGACAGCCCCCAATTTTTTTGTTCTGGCGGCGCCCCTAATTGCGTGCGAACATACATTTCGCCTGCACATTTCTGTACAAATGAAGTACAAACAATTGCGACAATTTGTGATTCAATTGGACATGGTGGGAGGGGGGGCTACCACTTAGACAGCTCCCAATTTTTTCTGTTCTGGCGGCGCCCCTAATTATGTACAAACAAAAATTTCGCTTCACGTTTCTGTACAAACGAAGTACAAACGATTGCTATAATTTGTGATTGAATAGAACATGTTGGTGGGGGGCTACCATTGAGACAGCCCCACTTTGTTTTCGTTCTGGCGCCGCCCCTAATAGTGTACAAACGAAAATTTGGCCTGCACATTTCTGTACAAACAATGTACAAACGATTGCGATACTTTGTGATTCAATTGGACATCGTGGGGGGAGCTACCACTCAGACAGTTCCCCATTTTGTTTTCGTTCTGGCGGCGCCCCTAAGTTTGTTCAAACAAACATTTCGCCTGCACATTTCTGTACAAACGATGCACAAACGAATGCGACAACTTGTGATTGAATTGGACATGGTGGGGGCTACCACTTAGACAGCCCCCATTTTTTTCTGTTCTGGCGGCGCCCTTAATTATGTACAAACGAAAATTTCAGGTGCACATTTCTGTACAAACGAAGTACAAACGATTGCGACAATTTGTGATTGAATAGGACATGGTCGGGGGCTACCACTTAGACAGCCCCCAATTTTTTTCGTTCTGGCGGCGCCCCTAATTGCGTGCGAACATACATTTCGCCTGCACATTTCTGTACAAACGAAGTACAAACAATTGCGACAATTTGTGATTCAATTGGACATGGTGGGGGGCTACCAGTTAGACAGCCCCCATTTTTTTCTGTTCTGGCGGCGCCCCTAATTGTGTACAAACGAAAATTTCGCCTGCACATTTCTGCACAAACGAAGTACAAACGATTGCGATAATTAGTGATTGAATAGAACATGTTGGTGGGGGGCTACCAGTTAAACAGCCCCAATTTGTTTTCGTTCTGGCGGCGCCCCTAATAGTGTACAAACGAAAGTTTGGCCTGTACATTTCTGTACAAACAATGTACAAACGATTGCGGCAATTTGTGATTCAATTGGACATGGTAGGGGCTACCATTTAGGGGAACTCCCTCGAGAGGAATCACTCTACTTATTTATTGCAAAAAGCAGAATTTAAAAATTCGCATTCGTCCAAAGTTATCGTGTGAAGTAACAGCCGTTTGTATGTACGTACTAATATTGATAAGTTCCACTACGCGATCCCAATTAATAGTTCATATACCCGCGCCACACACACACACTAGCATTTGTACACACGAAAGTATACCTGGTAGTATCCACACGCTTACGCCGGAACTAGAAACAAACACACACACACACACACGCACACACACACACACACACACACACACACACACACACACACACACACAGGGAGAGAGAAAGAGAGAGAGAGAATATCTTGTTGTACCTTTATACTGAATGCACCATTACTCACAAAATCAGTTTAAAAAGAAAAAAGAAAAAAAGTTGTAAATGAAACTTTCAAAGATTGGTACCACTGCTGCGTGTCACACATGAGATTGTTCCATAATGATTGATTCGTAATATGATGTATATGGGTTTCTTAATGGTAGTATAACAAAATGCCTTCAAATTGACCACTAAATAAAAAGTGAAATTTATTTCTCAAATTTTGTAAAATCGAAGTCGGTGGGCATTATGGGAACAGTCTACAATAACAATATATGCAAATAAATATTAATATACTTCACGTTTTCCAGTGGGTGCAAGAAAGCTTCGAATAGTATTTGTTGCCACAAGCATTAGCTGATGTAAATATATATATATATATATATATATACGTATATTGAATGGGCGAAATACAAAAGTAGAGGAAAACTTTTTTTTTTTTTTTTGCTTGTGTAACTTCTAAACCTTCAAATTAAATTATTCAATGTGATTTTCTTGATATTTCAACCAAATAGATCATATTAAGTTTAGACATTTCAGAGATAAACCATTTAAAAATGCTCCAAGAGCATTGCCAGAACGAACTTAAAAAGAATTAATTTTTCTTATTAACTTCTACAGGCTTTTATACCAATTGTTCTATGTACTTTATTATTATATTTATTAAACAATTCTTGTAATATATCTATCCATTTATAATTTCCTTGAGTACTAAATTTTTTCCACATGTTTTGTTTAAGAATTCTGTTAAAACGTTCTACGATATGTTGTTTTACGAAGACATACGCTCGAAATGAAGGGCTCAAAATTGAAAAATTCGCAAAATATCATCTATGTCTTACGGTTCCCGAGATATGGCTACTTAAATCTCCCGGAATCCGGGCGTTTTTAGCCAATATCTGAGGAACGGTTGGCCAGTAGCTACCGGTTACTATTGGTACCAAAACATTCACCATTCTCTTAGATATTGATCAACACTAATATCATCTCTGTATGATCCACGGTTCCCAATATATGGCTCCTTAAATCTCCCGAAATCCGAAACTTCCGGCCAATATCTGGGAAACGATGGCCAGTTGACCAGTGGCCACCCGTTACTATTTTTGTACCAAAATGTGCACCATCCTCTTAGATATTGATCAACACCAATATGATCTCTCTGTAACTTACGATTTCCGAGATATGGCTCCTTAAATCTCCCGAAATCGAAACTTTTTTGGCCAATATTTCGGGAACGATAAGAGTGATGCGAAAAATTCCAACACTTTCTCAGATAGTTTCTGATGCTCTTTCGAATTGAAGGTTCAAAATTGACAAATTCGCAAATAACAGACACAGACACACATAGACATAAAGAATTCAGTAAGGAGCTTTTAAAGTTCGTTGAGTATGCATATATAAACACATATTCTATGCCCATACTCATATATATATATATATATATATATATATATATATATATATATAACAGTGAAACCTCCTTTTTTACGGACACTCTCAGCTACGGACGCGGACAGTCCATCCCCCCTCCCCCCAAACATTTCAATAACCTCTTCATAACGGACAGAAATTATTCTCGGTTCTGCGATATATTACAGTACACAGAAAACTCTTTTCCCCATAAGTGTATCTATCATGAGTCTAGACCTGGTGAACCATCAAACAGAGCAGCTTGAAGCTGAACTTGAAATTCTTTTTTTTTTTTTTTTTTCTGCCTGCAATAAACTGTTTTCTGGTGGAAATCCTAGAAAACCTTCAATAAGCAAAAACACTCATGCAACGCTAGTCGTATGACCAGGAATTCTATGCGAAAGATCTTCCTTTCCCTAACAAATTGAATCCTTTTTTCCTTTGGGGCTTGCATTTTCCCCGACAACTTCATAGATAACAAAACAAACATTGTTTGTTTTACAATATCAATGTTTCCTCTCTTACTTTTGGAAAAAACAACTTTCTTTTACTTATGATACTGGAACAAGTCTGGGTTGGAATTTTCCAGGCTCCCTTTTTCACTTTCTCTAAGAGGATATTCTTTGTGATTGGGGCTAGGTCAATAAACATATGCACTCCCAATAACTTGCCTTTTTATCCATTCCACTAACGAAGATACCGCGGCAGTACAAACAAACACATAGACAGAGACACACATATACACACATATGTTTCTTCCGTTACCGTACTGAGGATTTTCAGAGAACACTTGCTAATGAGTTTTATTACCCTTGTAGAGGAAAAAGCATGCTTTTTTTTCGCTAAACAAAAAGTTTAGCCGGTTGCAGTATACGAATGTATTAACACATCTCCCAGAAATAATATTATTTATCAGAAATGAATTTCTCCTTCATCCCTCTCAGTGATTCTAATACGTACTAAATATAGAATTTTCATATTGAATTTTACGTATTTACCCTTATATAAAATGTATTTTCTGTGTATTACTGCATACAATTACCGTTGTGAGAAACTAAATTTCTGCAACCTCTCTGTAGCGGACACCTCTCAGTAACGGACAAAAATCCATGTCGCATTGGTGTCCGTTATTCAGAGGTTTCACTGTATTTGTTCTAGAGGGAGGAAGTTTTGAGAATATCACAATGAAATAATTTTGTCTAAATAAAAGAACATGTCTAGACTTTTACTCTCCCAATACGGATTTATTTTTCCTTTTTAATAGTAAATGTGTCTATTGCCCTTTGGTAAAAGTTATATCATTTATAGAGAGTTTTTTAGTATATACCTCCCATTTTGGTCACGTCTGGCTCTCTGTTTCCTCTGTTGATCACTAAATTAAAAGTAGTCCTGTCCAGGGATGATAGGTATTGGAAAGAGGTTAAATCAATAATAATAATAATAATAATAATAATAATAATAATAATAATAATAATAATAATAATAATAATAATAATAATAGTAGTAGTAGTAGTAGTAGTAGTAGTAGTAGTAGTAGTAGTAGTAGTAGTAGTAGTATTGAACTTCGGATTTTATTCAGGAATAACTTCCTAGGTTCAATTCGCAGTTTTCTACCATGGAACCTGGCAGTACATTACAGAATGCGGGATCCAGACAGGGTGACATAACCACGACAAAGCCCTGTATTTGTAGAAAATACAGTAAAATTTTAGTGGATCGTTCTCTCCAAATATGACAAACAATATACTGAATGTTAATTTTGATACTTGAAACGTCTTTCATTACTTCATTCCTTATTACCTGTAGTGTAAAATAAATTATTATTACTTATTTCATTCTAGTATACATTAAGTGATAAATGAAATTCAAACGTTCAGTACTGTGTTCAACAAGTTTATGTATGTTTAGTAGTAAATTAAATTTTATGTTTTCTTACTCATTTATGTTTGAGGGATGTCCAAGAAAGTAAATCTCGGTGAGCTATTAAGAAAAATATATATTACAAAACATTGTATTACCAATTGATCTTCGTACCGTATATTGCGAAAATTTTGGTTATACATTGTCGTTTATATGTATATTTTATGTAAATGTTCGGATTGCTTATATCAAATGGAAGATTTTTAGAAAAATAAATATCATATGAGCCCTCACCGCTGCTCTAGTAGTTACCGCATGTGCCTGTGGCGCACGTGGTTAAAGGTTCGATTCCCGATTTAAGAGTACAAAAAATGTAATTTAAATTATCACTTACTTTCATTAATTTTCCGTTTCCTTTAGCCTAAAGACATAATCGTGGAACGTTAAACTAAAAACAAACATTTCATTTCAAGAATGCTGATACTTTTACATGTGTATTTTTGTGTGAATTAAACAAATTAAAATATATTATGGGCATATTTAGATGGAAATTGAGCTATGTTCTATTGGTACAATTTAGATAGAGCTTGTTACGCAATGATAGCTCAATTACAATGCTTTAGTGAAGCGTTAAAATAAAGTATATGGTACGAGGCTGTTGATTGCTTATATCGCCAAAAGTTAGTTGTATTGCAAAGTACAGTTAAACCAACTGCGAAATATATATATATATCCTAGGAATGAGAATGATGCTTACTTATAACATAGAAGGAATGAGCATTGACATCAACATAAATTGGAAATACAGTGAAACCTCTGAATCACGGACACCAATGCGACATGGATTTTTGTCCGTTACTGAGAGGTTACAGAAATTTAATTTCTCACAACAGTAATTGTATACAGTAATACACAAAAAATACATTTTATATGAGCGTAAATACGTAAAATTCAATATGAAAATTCTATATTTAGTACGTATTAGAATCACTGAGAGGGATGAAGGAGAAATTCATTTCTGATAAATAATATTATTTCTGGGGGATATGTTAATATATTCGTATACTGCAACTGGCTAAACTCTTTTGTTTAGCGAAAAAAAGGCATGATCACTCATGAAACTCATTAGTAAGTGTCCTCTGAAAATCCTCAGTATGGTAACGGAAGAAACATATGTGTGTCTGTGTCTATGTGTTTGTTTGTACTGGCGCGCTATCTTCGTTAGCGGAATGGATAAAAAGGCAAGTTATTGGGAGTCCATATGTTTATTGACCTAGCCCCAATCACAAAGAATAACCTCTTAGAGAAAGAGAAAAAGGAAACCGAGAAAAT
The DNA here is from genome assembly GCF_964235325.1 of Thermobia domestica. Lineage (NCBI taxonomy): Eukaryota > Metazoa > Arthropoda > Insecta > Zygentoma > Lepismatidae > Thermobia > Thermobia domestica. Next base: position 47,696,321 of record NC_137471.1, read on the forward strand.
TCCAACCCAGACTTGTTCCAGTATCATAAGTAAAAGAAAGTTGTTGCTTTTCCAAAAGTAAGAGAGGAAACATTGTTTGTTTTGTTATATATGAAATTGTCGGGAAAAATGGAAGCCCCAGAGGAAAAAGGATTAAATTTGTTAGGGAAAGGAAGATCTTTCGCATAGAATTCTTGGCCATACGACTGACGCTGCATGAGTGTTATTGCTTATTGAAGGTTTTCTAGGATTTCCACCAGAAAACAGTTTATTGCGGGCAGAAAGAAAAAAAGAATTTCAAGTTCAGCTTAAAGCGGTTCTGTTTGATGGTTCATCAGGTCTAGACTCATGATAGATACAATTGTGGGGAAAAGACTTTTTTGTCTACTGTATATATCGCAGAACCAATAATAATTAATGTCCATTATGAAGAGGTTATTGAAATGTTTGGGGGGAAGGACTGTCCGCGTCCGTATCTGAGAGAGTCCGTAAAAAAGAGGGTTTTTCCGTAAGAGAACATATATTTTTGCAAGGACAAAAAATCTGTCCGTATTATAGAGGTGTCCGTTATTGAGAGTTGTCCGTTAAGGGAGGTTTCATTGTATTACTTTCACTTTAGAACAGTGGTTCCCAACCAGACGGGCGTGAAGTGTGAGTAAGTGGGCGCAAGCTCTGACGGAAATAAGATATGAAATTATGAATAAAATACATCTTATACTAAGCATTTACATTTTAGCTTTAGCAAACTTTAAAAAGCTACATGTTTGATATTTTGTCGTTCCTATTCCTATTTTTATGTATAGTCTTCCCGAATACGAAATCCGGTTATATCAAATATCTTCATAAAATTGAAAATACATAATCTAAATTTTTAAGAACGCTTGATTTTTGAACAGCTCCAAAACTATACAAAATACGACTCAGTTGTCAATTAATTCCAAATACCAACCTGTTAGTCTTGGGAAACAGAAGATTTATGTATGATTCCAGAACTAACATTTTATTTATTTGATTACTAATGTTATAAAAACATCCTCATGAAGTCCCATATATGGTGAATATGCTCTTGCTACATAGTATACTCATTTTGGTCCAGAAAATATCTTTGGTAAGAATAGTTCCAATACTGTTCTTTTTTGTTTGTTTGTTTGTTTGTTTGTTTGTTTGTTTGTTTTTAATGTGTTAAATATACAGACTAATTTCTTGTCTTGTGAAAGTAGTCCTCTCTGCTATCTTCCTCTTCTCTGATACTTCTCAGCAATCTGTCATACCCTTTTGAATTAATTAATTATCTTGATTCGATTTCTCTTTAAGCACTAGGAAATAAAGAAATCGCATAGCGACAGATTTAGCTAATATGAAGGATGTGGAAAAAAATAATCTTAAGTCTCTATCAATTCCGCATCAATTCTGCTTCAATTATTCCACTTGTCCTCATTGTATTGCTATGTGAAGCCTTACCTCAGGGTGTATTACGGAATCTCTTTCAAGAACATATATATATTCACAATACTTATTACATGACTAAACTGACTATGTGTTTCAACTTCACTGTTTGAATATTAAGTCATTTAGTCCTGAAATCGTTTCGATAAGTCTTATATTTAAAATGTTGATTGTTGTATATTATACATTTGTATGTTATATAATATCGTATCTTGCGTATATCAATAATTGAAATATTAGGTATTTGTCAAATTTAGATGATACAGATTCTTCACTAATAACGTAGTATTCGTGTTGCATTTTCGGCAATAAATAAAAGAAGTAGTTGACTATGCTACATTTTATGTGCTAATTATTTTTCAGGAGAGCTAGTGACCTGCTAGACGATCCAAGTGCCTTGATAACTGAGCGACGAAAAAGCAGTGTAGCACAAGTAGAGTCTCTGGGTTTGCAAGGTGAGGAACAACTTCACATTAATTGTATGATTTATACTGTGTTTTACAACTGAAGTCGATAAAACTGAAAATCAAAGTTGAAAGAAGTGTAGCGCAAGTACGTAAAATCTCTGGGTTTGCAAGATAAGGAACAATATCAAATTAACTGAAACTGAATCATTTATAAAAAATACAAGTTATTTCTTTTTATTTTTTTAAAAAATATGATTTCACTAAACTCATAGACCATCAATAGGTGATTAATAATGTAGGTTTCAACATTATTTTACTAACTTCCAATTTTTTCAATCTTCTTCACACCCTCAACTTTAAAATCCTAAAATTGGACCGTAATCAAAATAGATACACACTGTCCAAATTTAAGGTGATAATTGTTTCAACAGTGTCACTCATATTCAAGATCTTACTAAAACCAGAGGTACAGTATGTGGTTCTAGTACCCGAAACTACGTATCTCTCTTACTATCAAAACCCACACTGTTCATAATTTTAAGTTTCACAGTGTAATAGCCATACAGAAAGTAGCTATTGCACTTTTTGTTATTAAACAAAATGGGATCATTCTTAACCTCTTTCTGCAAGATTTTTTTTTCTTTTAGCGAAAAAAAAAATAGTATTGGAAGTCCTCATATGGGAACTTGAAAAATGAATTAAAACTTGAATTTTAGATTTTTCACTTAATTCCGACGAGAAATAAGTAAGTGCCTTATATGACATACTTTCACAAAGAACATGCCAGATATCACCAATATCTCTTATTCATACACGTCAATATCTCACACAGCAGACAAAACAGTCATTTAGTGCCTTTAATAAATCACAAAAAAGCTAAAGTGAAAAAAGGGTATGTGCCACATATGACACGGCATGCGGTAAGGGGTTAATTGTTGGACGTAATGAAGTATACATACCGAAGTACGTAATTAGTGTGGTGATTAGAATAAGCTATTCTAATGGAATCTACCAAATATCCAATATGTTTAAGAACAAGAGATTTAAATATTCTGCAGTTGCTGAAGTAAAGTTAATTTATACAAATTCAACAACAATTAATTTTGCAAGAAGTTAATACAAAGTAACTAATGAAAATATCATATGACACAAATATTATGTAAGGATGCAGAGTAGTCGTTACAATATTACCCTTTCCAAATCGCGATATTTTCATGCGTCATTATTCCTTAAGAGGCCTCATCACTACTTAATTAAAATACCGCTAATTTAACAGTGATTATGTGATATCTTCAAATAGATAAAAGATAATCGAAATGTGGAGCAAGAGCGCCCTAGACAATATTATTTCGCATGAGGTACCATTATCACGAGTCACCTAGTAGCTTTCCGTTTGCAGCCATTTCTAAGCGCGAAAATAAATGCCGATTTTCTAAATGGCTGGAAATCGAAAGCATGTAAGTGGGTCGTGATAACTGTATCTCATGTAAAATAATGTTGTCTAGCAAGCTCTTGTTTCACTTTTCGATTATCTTTAATCTATTTGAAAATATCACATAATTACTGTAAAATTAGCGGTATTTTAATTTCGCCGTGATGGGGCCTCTTTGAGAACACAATCTAAACAGTTTTGCAGTTAGTTTCATATTTTAAGATCGCTCTGTTAGGTAGTTTAATCTATGATAATAGATTATAGCTTTTTTTTTTTGTCTTTTCAGAACCTGTGGATACCGACAAGAGTCCTTCGTCGCCAACCCGCAGGAAGTTACCCAAAACTCCGGTATAACATGCGTGTGATCTGATCTGCTTGCACTGTGACGTAAAAACGTGTGTGTGTTGTGTGTGTTTGTATCATTGTGCTTCTCGCTCATGTGCATAAAACTCAAAAGTTGTTTTGCACTCCCTCCATCCCTCATTTTGTATGTTATAAAGTTTTCTTTTCGAAAGCAATCAAAGCATTTTGGCAAATCAAAAAGCATTTTGAATTTCGCACACAAAAACGAGAGCAGTACATGTAATTTTCTCTTTGTTTTCAAACAAAATTTTTTGAGAATGAAATTGAATTTTGCAAATTTCGCCACGCGTGTCTTGATAATTTGCCACTTTTTTTGCATTGTGCAAAAATTATGCTCTTGGCTTGAAAGTTGTAAAAGATTACATTAATCATAAGTTGCACGTTTAATCATATTCCGTATACAAAATATAATTTCTTGTTAGATATGCTTACTTGGTTTATTCTATTTTACCCAGTTTGCACAATATTAATTTGTATACAAATTCAATCATAGCAAAAAATATAAAATATTAAATTTAATTAACATTACACTCTATTTAAATCAATTTAACAATTTCTTAATGCAATAGTTAATTATAAACTTTTTTTAAAATAGCGTTTTAAAAATGCATGAACCATAGTAATTAGTTATTAATAATTTATGTTTGATAAATAATTAAAATTACATTTTCTTTTTTTAAAAAAAATATATATATACAGTTAATTTAATTAAAATTTAAAAGATAAATTGATTGATTATTAAATATGTATTAATTTACACTTATTTCACTTAAATTAATATCTCTGTTTCCTGCATGTCTCTATAATTGCATGTGCGCATGACTTCAACGAGCGTAGTCTAGTCTCTTGCGTGCTCTTTTTGTGATGGTAGTTTTTTTTTTAACATAGCAAAATCATAGGACTAAAACCAAATTATAGGAAAATTGTTTTTGTTTGTTGTAAATATCGTATATACATATATCCAATGTGAGTTCATAGAAGCTATCTGTTTGAACGGAGTTTCTTGTATTTTGTATAAATGTTGAAGCTTTATATGAGTCGTCCATTTCTAAACGGCATCTTGTCTACCAAAGTTTTCCAGAAATCGTAAAAAAAAAAAAAAAAAAAAAAAAAAAACTTTCTGGAGCTTCAAATTTTTACTAATATGTGCTTTTTTTTTTTTTTTTTTTTTGCAGAATTATTGATTAGGGGCAAGTAAATGCTTGTTAGAAATTTGATCAAAAACTATGCAATAGTTTAAAGGAAATATTAAAAAGTAATTTTGACAAGCGTCGTTTTGGTAACGGTTTAAAGGACAAGATACCTTTTGGAACTGTACGAAGCCATTTTGTCTTGAAACTGATCGTTGAAAACATATTTTATTCAGACATTAACAACAATAAAAAAGTTACCAACTATTACGAATAAACATACTGTCATTTAGAACCAACTGTGTTATTAGAAAACAGTAAAATTTTAACTTATCTGAATCTAGCTGTGACTTGTGGACAAGAGCCCCTTTGAAATTGTGTTTATTTACACACTACAGATGTCTAAAGGACAAGAATCCGTTTGTTTCTGTAAATTTAAAGATTTTCCTCCACCATTTTGGTTTGTTGGACGTGGACAATGACATTTCCCACATTTGAGCATAATTTGCACCGCATATCAGATTTTTTGGAAACTATAAAGCATATATCATATGAAAGCTACGAATACAATTGATCCAATGGTGCCTATATCTCAAAATCGAATTTTCTTGGACAAGATGCCGTTTAGAAATGGATGACTCATATGAAAGTGTAGATTCTAAATATAAAACAATGTGTGTAACTAATTATTTTGGAATTACTTTATCCATAATGAATGTTAAGTATTGAGAACATTTATTTTATTATTTTTATACAAAATATTATACTACTTCTCCATCTATATTTTCTCTACTATGACTACATGTTCTTTCTCACTGTTTTCAATTATAAGTAACGTCTTAAATTTAAAAATACGTCTTAACTCTATTAAATAAATTTAATTAATTTTCATATCTTTTTATAGTCTTAAAGTATGAAAAAATAATTTATCGTAATTTATGAACTTTTGCACGTTTTTATGTATTAAAGAAAACAAACATGCATAATTTATGACAGAATTAATCTCCCTTCAATGTTGAATGGAAACCAAGAATAGTTTTAACTCCTTCAGTTGTGATTAGCACCATTAAATAATTAGATATTTCATACGAATTCATAAATATTAAGACTATCAGTGAGTAGATACTATAACTTCTGAGTACGACGTATTGATATTTTTGATAATTTATGTTTCTTCCACAGTATTGCAAAAAAGATCGATTATAATTAATAAATATTCTACTAAAGAACTTAATAAACTTTCGTCAAATAATTCATTCATCTTTAAAGCAATTATCATTCATCTTATTGCAATTCATATTTAAATTTTGACTTTCTGTTTTAATTACATTACGCATAATTTCATTGTATGAAAACATATTTTCTTTTTAAAATTTAAATTTAGTGTCTTGAAAGAAATTAAGCATAATTATCGTGTTAACAAGTCATTTCTATAATTGAATTACTATTTGAAAAGGATTTTGTTTGGAAACCATCATTCCTCCTCCATTTTCCTGTTGCAGCATGTTTTAATTTTACTATATTAAAATTTTTCTTATAGTAAGAAAAGACTGCTGCTGGGACACAAAACATGAATATCTTATTGCTAATTTTTGGATGGTTCATGTTTTAATTTGCTCATCACTTAAGAGATATATCATCGTCAGGAAGGTCATAGAAACATATTGACTTCTTTAGTTACCTGAAAACGCAGCAAAATGATGTGTAGCTAAATATTGTGCAATAATTTACTTTTGTTTTTTGTCAATTACATAATCATAGTTCCAATTAAATGAACACTATGAAGCATAAATTATATATATAAGTATATTAATAACGTACATTAAGTATAAACTCTATAGATGTAACATAAACTATTCAGATAATCAAACAATATACGTATAAACAAATTATTTTAAACATAACTCATTGTTTTATTGTATAACATACATACTATATTAGGAAAGAAATTTCTACTTTTGAAATTTTCTAATAACACGTTTAAAATAGCCTCTTCTATTGTTGAACCTAAGTCATTCTAACTTTTTTAATTTGAATCAAATGTGATACGTAGTGAATATCTGGATATAAAATAATATAAAGCGCATATGATGGCTGAAATTCAGCTTAAATATAGAAGAGACTATGTAGATTCTATATTTCAAAAGCAATTTGTCCTAAAATGGATGAAACATAGTCAAAAAGCACGAAACATTAACATTAATGTCAATGGAAAATCAATGAAAACAAATAATTTCTCCACTTATCTCAAAAACTAAAAGGGAAATGGCTAAAAGTCAGCTTAAATATAGAAGAGACTATGTAGATTCTATATTTCAAAAGCAATTTGTCCTAAAATGGATGAAACATAGTCAAAAAGCACGAAACATTAACATTAATGTCAATGGAAAATCAATGAAAATAAATAATTTCTCCACTTATCTCAAAAACTAAAAGGGAAATGGCTAAAAGTCAGCTTAAATATAGAAGAGACTATGTAGATTCTATATTTTAAAATCAACTTGTCCTAAAGTGGATGAAACATAGTCAAAAAGCACGAAACATTAACATTAATGTCAATGGAAAATCAATGAAAACAAATAATTTATCCACTTATCTCAAAAACTAAAAGGAAAATGGCTAAAAGTCAGCTTAAATATAGAAGAGACTATGTAGATTCTATATCTTAAAAGCAAATTGTCTTAAAATGGACGGAACATAGTCAACAAGCATGAAATGTTAACATTAATGTCAGTGGAAAGCCCATGAGAAACAAATAATTCCTCAACTTATCTCAAAAATCAAAAGAGGGAGATCTCTTTTAGCCATTTTCCTTTTTAGTTAAAATTCAGCTCAAATGTAGAAGAGATTGTGTAGGTTTTATATTCTAAAAGCAAATTATCCTGAAATGGATGGAACATAGTCAAAAAACACAAAACACTAACGTTAATGTCAATGGAAAATCGTTGAAAAAATGAAGTCGTTCACATATCTCAGAAACTATAATAAGGAGATGACTAATTGAAAGCTAATTGCAAAGACATAATAAAGAGCTTAAAAACAATATATAGCACGTAAGGTAAATATGAATAGAACATTGTCAATAGTCAAGTTGTTTGAGTAAAATCAATAATAATGACAAAGTACATCCATCCTCTTCGAATTACCTAGGGCGCCCTACGCGGAGGTTACGTGCTTGAAGTATATCATATCTGGAGTTGGAATCTCCAAGACTCGATTTAGCACGCAACGTGACTTTTGACCTGATCACATGACACAGTCCTTATGACAAACCAGATAGGTCCTTTATATTATACCATAATAAGTTTACCATACAATTAATGTGAAAGAATTGAGTTATTCACCTGAAGTTTTGATCGACAGCAATATTTTCAAAAGAACTAAACTATGAAGTATCGAAAGAAGGAAGAACCTGTCTTCAATTAAAGCCTTTGCTTTCTAAACTTATGATTAGATTTACAGTTTTCATTACTATAAAATGTTAAAAGCAGTGAGAATTGAACATTCTTAACAAACTATTACTAATTTAATAACTTCTTTAGAAAATTGTTAAATTCTAGTGCGAGATTGTGATGTTGCATGATATATATTTAGAATATTTTCTATAAGCATATTTAGATTATATACAGTAGATTATACTATATAGTACAATGTTGCATGTTGTATTTACGCGTTTATAGAATATGTAATATGTAAAACTTTGTCTGTCATAATTGCCAATTTTGTGTATAAATGTCTATTTTTGATATCATTATCTTCCAATTTCTTGTTATACTTTCCTATTTCTACTCAATTCACAACTTACTCTTCTTGTATTCTTCTCTTCTGCGTTTCTTCGTCTTTTAGATACTAAACAAACCAAACAAAAAAACACATGTAATGTTTAAACTGTAGAAATTATTTTAAACAAACACTGGTTTAGCAACACTTAGATTTAACAAATACATAATCCATAATTATAATATATTAACTATTTTATTCCAGACAAATACCCACTTTTTAGGAACAAAACAATTTAAACCAGAACACATATATTTCGTACCATAGTCATATATCTGATTTAAATACTACATTGAATAAAATTAGTGCAGAAATATTAGTATAAATATATTGCTATTACCTAAGTAGAAAATGTTTCATAATAACCGGGTATAAATCCATTTGACTTGGTATTTGCCGCGTTGGCACCGAAGTCAAAAGAGAAAACTACATGTAAACAATTTCTACATGTAGCATACGGTAAATGCAACGCACGAATAGAAGCAAATTATAGATTACAAACGTAGACTTAAATTCATACCATTTAATACCAATGCTATAAGTATGCCAAAGTTTACATTTCATAAATGACGGTCGATCTACTAAAACAGTTCCAACAAAAACTAAATAACTGGACATCTTCAAATGTATTTTCAATATAGCAGAGCAATTTTCATACACAGAACAATGAAGACAAATTTCCTTATACATAACTCAGTTCTTAAGCCCTTGTACACGGAGATATAAATTTTTACATTGCAGCTTGAGTGAAGTCAAATGCGGAATATTGTTTTCTACGTACACGTCATATATGTGTGTATATATATATATATATATGTGTGTATAAGCACTTCGACGTGGCTGTGGCTAAAAAAGATAGGTGTTAGATGATTTTTTTGTGTTGCGTGTTTGCCGACTTCCAGGAGCAGCTAGCCAAAGAGCGCCAAGTGAGTGGAAGAGTTCAAATCCAGGTGTGGTACCATGATGAGAAGAACGAATTAGTGGTAGCAGTGCTAGCAGCTGATGACCTTGCTCCCAGGGAAGACACAGGCTATGGAACATTGCCTGAAGCGTACGCCAAACTTCGTCTGTTACCTGCGACGTGAGTATACTATTTATTTGAATTGGTGAGTGGAAGAACAGTACAAGTCCAAAATCGCACTTCATGAATAATTCAGTAAGAAAATTATGTTCTGGTGTATTACACTTGAAGATTAATTTTAAATTACCTAATAGGTTGAAAAGTGTTATACCGATTCCGGTGGGGGGGGGCACTCGGTCAAAAAAGTGTAAAAAGCTTTTTCAGGCTAGCCATCCTGAATAAGGTTTTCCTCATTCATACCAGGCAAACGCCGGGATGGTACCTAACATATAGATTCCAGACCGCTTCCTTCCTTCCCCAATCCTTTCTTCCTTTCCTTTCCCTGATAGTGTGCTCGCCGAGGGATGTCATCCCTCAGACGTGACAGGCTAACATGGCGATAGATGCCTAAAGCCCAGAAATCTAAATCCTAAATCCCTGTTATGCCGATTCATAGGGGTGGGTTTTTTTTCTATGCACTAGACAATTATATATATTACTTTAAGTGCTGGATGGAGCATTTTCGATTATCCATTTAAAAAAAAAATATACTCAGCCGTAGAGACAAGGCAACTCCAAATATTTTATCTTTCTCTCTACACTATCCATTTATTACACATGCCATGTAGACTTCAGTATTGCGCTTTGTGTGGATTTGTTAGATATTTGCGAGACACAATTACTTGCAAATGATCACCTTCGTTACCAATCCACTATACTCGTACAAGACGATTAAGCACAGTTTACATGTCACAGTCAAGGACATCCGAGATTATGTTCGCAATTTCCTACCTGATTCGTTCCTTCAGCTCTTCCACATTTCCCACACTGGTTGCAAGAACTTTATCATTCAAGTATCCCCAGAGGAGGAAGTCTGGGACACTTAGGTCAGAAGATCTGGAAGGTCACTAAATGACACCGACGTGTAAAATGATGTGACCTGGAAAGAATTACCGTAACGTGATCTTACTTAGACGGCACGTGTGGGCAGTGACCACGAGACCAAATGTCTCGTAATAGCCATGTAGTTCTGGGATGACAAACTTTTGCACCATTCGAAACACAAAACAAAACAAAAAAAAAACTAAAAATTTCCGTTTGCCAGACATAGTGTCACAAATAACTGTACAAACGTTCTGAAAGCGCAATAGTAAAATCTATGTGGCATGTATATAAATGATGAAATGTAGCGAGAAAGAAATAATAAAATATTTGGAACTGTATTGTCTCTAGGTTCGAATATATTATTTCCCAAATAGGTAATCAAAAATGATCCACCCTGCATGTTTATTTTGGAATTGTAGTGTTCTTCCACTCACTAATCCATTTTCACTAACAAAAAGAAACATTTTTTTTGTTAGAGTTTTTGAATATAGTAATTATTATTCTTTTTTTTTATTGTTCCTTGTTTCTGTTCAATTTATAGAATTTTCTTCTTGTACCTTTCCCTTCTACATTCATTTATAGAATTTATTTCATGTAACTTTCCCTTCTACATTCCTTTGTAAAATTTTCTTCTTGTACCTTTCCCTTCTACGTTCCTTTATAGAATATTCTTGTACCTTTTCCTTCTATATTCCTATATAGAATTTTCTTCTTGTATCTTTCCCTTCTACATTGCTTTATAGAATTTTCTTCTTGTATCTTTCCCTTCTACATTCCTTTATAGAATTTTCTTCTTGTACATTTCCCTTCTACATTTCTTTATAGAATTTTCTTCTTGTACCTTTCCCTTCTACGTTCCTTTATAGAACTTTTTCTACCTTTCCCTTCTACATTTCTTTGTCTAAGATAGTGAACAGACCGAACAAAAACTCCGGTAATTTTAACAGTACAAGTTATTTATTTTAATCAAATACTGATTTAGCAACACTCAGCACTAAATAAGATACATAATCCGCAATTGTAATAGATAGCCAGTGTTCCAGGAAAATACCACTTCGTATGAAAGAAAAATAAAGAATGTATTAAACCAGAAAACATGTTTCGAACAATAATCCCATACTGTATCTGTATTAAATACTAAATTGAATAAAATTACTGGAAATTTTAATATATCACTGTTACACTAAGCAAAACACATTTTAATAGGTAGTCACTAAAAAACATTTTAAATTACAAAACATATTTTCGGTGATGATAAAGTATTTTCGCTTATATATCATCATAAGTCTTATGTCATTATTGGCAGGTTATTTGCCGCAAACTGAGACGCTTCCAAGCACCATGGTCCTCAACTAACCTCTTCGCCTTCACGGGATTCTGTTTTAATACTGCCCATCAACTGTAACCTCTCAACCAGTCCTTCTTTTCCCTGACACTGTACCTTTACACCATTCATGATGTAATTCCTTGTCTGATAATGTTCAAATCAGTTTATCTTCCTTTTTTAATCGAATAAGTATAAAACAGCTAAACAATTAATTCTTTCATTTAAGTTTAAGCAACTTCTATAATAAAATAAATATGGAAAACTCCTCAAAAGACAATACAACAAAGAGTAACAACAACTTGTGTGAAATTCACTACGGTAACTTGTCAAAACACGTCGGGTATAATTTGTTTGCTACTATTCTTTGTAACTGTCGAATATTTGTGACCATCTGATCCCGCAAAATTGTTTTTAAAAAATGAAATGCCATATAGTGCCTTGTAACTATAACACAATGGCATAGGAATAGTTTAGTTTACAGTGGTAAGATACATGCAACGATCGCACACAGGCAATATATATATATATATCAACTCGTCTTGATGAAAGAAAACGATTGGTGGCGTGGCGGAATTGGAAACTTCCGCTACAATTACGTACGTGCTACATCGTATACCAGAAATGATTGCCCAGAAGTATTCAATTTCGACATCATCAAAGCGAGTTGATTCTTATATGGTTTTTTGCATGTGTGCAATCGCTAGATATATTCTACCCAACAGAAACGAAATTATTCCCAAAGGTAAAGTTAAAATTTGGAAAATTTAGAAATGTAATGCTAAGATTTTTTTTATTACTACGCGTAAACGTTATATTCACAGCTGAGAAATATGACATTGATTTCATAACATTATACTATCTTGACACACTTTTTCAGCTATAATCTCAACTGCACAGGACACATATATTCAAAACATCTCCATATTTAAGTCTATAGACGTAATGAACATGGAATGAATATCCACTGTATTTTTATATAGTGACCATAAAAATCAATATATATATATATATATATATATATATATATATATATATATATATATATATATATATATATATATATTTGTTGTTATTAAATTAATACCAATTGAATATCCTACGATATGCCATTAGATATCTATGGTATGGATATCAATTGGACGTCTGTAAAAAAAAAAAAAAAAAATGTCCCAAACCCTTACCACTCAATATTATGGAACTTCATATATTATTGGTGGCAGTGTTTCTCAAATTTTGATTCGATTGGTTTACACAAATTTTGAAAAGATGAAAGTAGCTCTGATTTTACTTGAAATGGCTCGTAGACTATCAACTATATTTTCTTGATTTTTGCGTATAAAATCGATGTGTAACTTTTTCTCGTGTAACCTAAGGATACTTTAAATTTTTAAATGGCGATTTTAAACTTTTCTTTACAGTGAGAAAAGTGTAAAAACGGATGTAGCAGAACCAACGCAAAACCCAATGTGGAATGCTACATTGGATTTTCCAAATGTTCCTGGTGAAAATTTGATGGAACGCAGCCTTGAAGTTACTCTATGGGATTACTGCCCCGACAGAGAAAGCCAATTCCTTGGTGAGTGTTTGAACTGAACATGAACAATTTCCATGATTTTCGTAATATTTATAACTGAATTAACCCTTTAACAGCGAAGTGTGCTTATTTCGTATAGCTTGCTTACATAAATTCATGATCATTGTATGTAGTACTGAACTTATTACCGGTTGTATCTCACTCATTATTTGCCTTTCTGCTTAAATTGACTGTTATATAGCCATCTATCATATTTGTTTGTACTGCTACAAAGAAAGACAGATAGTGGTAACATGTGGTTTGCGATATATATATATATATTCAGTGCAAGTATTAAATCTTCTGTGAACTTGATTATGAATTATTATTTTGTGATTACGTAGATATATTTCTTGATGCATGATACTGAGGTAACGATGTTTATTATAGTAAGGAAAGAAGGCTGTATGATATTTCAATATATCAATCGATCGATATTTTCAAACAGCGAACTGCTCGATATTTCTTCGATATTGTCGATATTAAGATATTTCGATATTTTTCCATTTTCTTATAAAAAAAACTTCGTTGTGTTTAATTATGCCCTATACAAGAATCAATATTTCAGCTTCTCAGTGATTTAAATTACGTGAAGAGCACTTTTGCTAACTTGCTGGATACTTTCTACTTTCTAACGATAAAATAAAAGAAAGTATGGTGATAATCAAAAAATCTAATTCGAGATTTCAACGGATTCGAATGCTTCATGGTCCTAACACGCCTAAAAGGTGATTTTTTTAGATGTATCTCTGTTCCTTGTTGCGATGGTATAACCGCCACCAGGTTACAGAAGTATTTTTTGTGGACGCTCTGTATATTTCGTAAAGACAGTTATTATTTTTTTCGATTTATACTTTATTCTGCGACGCAAATAAGTTTTTTCTTCGGTGGGAATTGCTTCCTTGCCACGCAACTGGACAAAGAAATCTTTCATTGTTTTTTCATATATATATTTAAAACATTGCTTTTTGGTGAGAACGTTTCAGTGAGCGACGAACCTTTTCAGTGTTTCTCCCTGAATTACGTGCTTTCTTCAATCGTTTACGGAAATATTGCAGTAGATTAGAGCAGACCAGAGTAGAGCGACTGAATGGCACCAGCCACATCGCTTTTCCAGTTCGTTATCTGTTCTTTCACACGCCCTAGTTATCGCAATGTCTGGTGCGTCGTGGCCAGTGGACTAAAATTACCATAAATTCTTTTCCGTATTCTGTTTGCATGTGCATACAGGTGATGTAACTGAGTGGTTTTTAGAATGAACTGCCAACATTCTTCAGTAAACCGTTGCAGCTCGTATCTCGAACCTTTGCGCTCGAGGAGTTTGACTCCAGGTTTGGAAGTCGTAACTACGCACGTCGCGTCGAGCTTCAAGTATGACTTTGTGTTAAGGAGCACAAGCTATTAGCCGGTGAAGTACGTTTTCTTACGGCTAGCCCCAACTAGTGAAGTCCCAGGTTCACATACCTTGTGCGTATAAGTTATAAACGCGCCCTCCAACATTAGCATTCCACTTTGGAGACTGTTATTTGTTATTTTGCTGAAGACTCATCTCAACTCGTCAGGACTGTTTGGAGCAGCAACTACATTACTACATGGGATTATCCCGGCAACTTTTCCCTCAGTGCTAATCCCCCAAGTGCGTCAATGGTGTGAGAAAAGCATTTATCGCGAAATCTCAATTATAATTGTCTATATAGAAATCAAAGTGGTAGAGGGCTACAATATAGTGAAAAGTAAAGTGCGATTGTGATAATGGAAATAATTATATATATATATACATAGTGTTAAGTGTTGTGATCATTTCTCTTCGTTATTTTTCTTCTTAATAGTATTCTAATAAATAAATATAGTGTCATTTAAAGCAGTGTGTTTTCGTTGTATGTGTGAATGATATTTGTGTGCGTTATGGTCTGGATGACCGTCTGATTGTCCGTGAGGTTTTCGAGACGAGACATCCGAACCTCTCGGCGCCTAATGCTCATCTTATCATTGAGACCGACGAGCGCCGAAGTTTACTCAGAGTCTCACAGTATCGTTCCGCATTGATGGTTTCACCCTTGGGTACGAAGTCAACTGGCTGGACATTTCGTTGAAGAAGGTTTGGACAAATTAGTCACCCGCTCTGACAAGTGTTTGAACATTAGTGGAAACTATGTCAAAAAATAGTTTAAGGTGTGCTTTTTCATCTACCGGTAAAAATAAAGTTGGCTTGAACAAACCCGTTTTAGTTTTACCGTTTTTAAAAAAGGTACTTACTTTCCGGACATGTCTCGTACAAACGTTACACTAAAACAGAGAATTTATTTATTTTCAAATTCCGAAATAAGTTGTGTATTAAAAAAAATAAATAGATCAAAAGTACATAAGCATGAAGTAAGCAAATACATTGAATGAAAACAATTATGAATTCTATGCTGACCTATGCTTTCTTTGGCTAACGCTATACTATTTGGAACCAAAAATACAACTTTTCGACCCTTACACTCATTGCCACCGGAAGCGACGAAATTGCTTGATACATTCACTCATAGGAGAAGAAGCAGAAAAGAAAGCTTAGTGGCGGATCTTTGAGGGAAGTCACATCTTTAAAAGTTACAATTTTTCGCCTCAAGTTAAGGGAAGAATACTTACACTCTGTAAAGAAAAAATAGCGACACTTGCTCTAATATGGTTTTCTCAACATACTTTAATCAATATGAATTTTTACATGAATTCCTGATAATATTACAAGGCATATTCCTAATGAGCAGTTCATTCTTAATACTTGCGCCAGAGTTTCAGGCTTTTGACATGAATTTAGTGAATTTATATGCATATATAAGTAGCTATGTGTGTTTTGAGCAAAATCGTTTGTAGGAAAAGTAATTCATAGAACTGAAAAAGATCAACAACAATAGCAGAAAACAAGAAATGGAATTTCTTTAGGGTAAGACATATTGTGTGCAAACATCGAGAAGTACGATACACCAAACTAGTATTTTGTATGTGCACCATGGGCTTCCCGCATTGGTAACAAAGCTATTGCAAAATGCAACCTCGATATCAGGGAATAACACCCGGATTATCTGTTCCTTGAATTCCATTCTATTTGAGATAGTCGTCTATTGAAATTTCTACTCATATTGATCCACAAATTTTCAACTGGATTCATGTCGGGTGAGTTTGTAGGCCACACGAGTCTCTAAATAGTCATATTCTTGAACCACGTATTAACAATTTTGGCTCGGTGACATGAAGCATTATCGTCCTGGGAAAGGAAGTAGTCCATATCTTCTTCAGAAAAGTCATCTATAGCTGTTGTAAGAACTTTACGTGCCAGAATTTGAAGATATTTTCGTGCATCAAACGATCCTTCACATATATCCGTCGTTCTGACGTCTTTAACGGTGAACCATGCCCATATCATCACTCAGTAACTGAATATTTGAATCTCTTAAACAAAATCCTTGTCAAGTTCCTTGCTTGTTGTATCCACAACTTCACACCACTATCGTTTCCCACTATTCTAAACTTCTTTTCAATGAAGAAAACGACATGCTTTCAGTTGTCATAAGTCCAAGTTGCATATCGACTTACAAAACTACATGTTGAAGTCCTCTGTGTTTTGTCAGTTTCGACTTTCTACGCGGTTTTTTCTTTGTAATATCCTCTTCATACAATCAAGACAATACAGTTGTACAAGTAACTGCAGTTCCAAGATCATGTCAAACTACAAAAGCGATTTTTGGGGAAATCACTCATTAAATCTGCGGTGCTATTGATTTCATTTAGCAATCTGCTCTGGGTGATGCTTTCTTTTTTCTTTGACACTGTTGACGAAGGGACGATTTGTTATGCTGTTTGCACTTGTGAATTACTCTTCCTGCCGTAGAATGATGGATTTTCAGAATTCCATCTATTCCTTTAGAGATTTGCCACAACTCACATTTCTTACCCATCTTATTTGTTTACAGTCCACATGTAGCAACAATATCACACACAAACAACACTGCACAACAAAAATTTTGCCACTTGACACACTGTCCAAACAATGAGAAAGCAAAGAACAATCATAAAATGCTATTTACCTCAGCCTACACATCACAAATGCAATGCAGAATTCTTACTACAATAATTTACGAGACGAACTCAGTGCCATCTATCGAAAATACTACTGATACACAAACAATTGACAAGCGATGTCCTACACCACAGGTGTCACAGATAACGCAAATGAACTATCCCACTCTTCATTTCCTTCTATTCCTCTTCTAGCGTGCTGCAACTATGGTTTTCTGTGTGAGTTAGTTTGAGAATTGAGGTGTCGCTATTTTTTCTTTACAGAGTGTACTTAATATCTTAATTCTTGGATACAAAAATCCCTCAAGAGCCAGGTTCAGTTTGATTATCAAACACATACCGGTTATGAGAAATATTCTTCTTCACCGCCAATAGTATAACGATAACATTTATAAATGTGTATATGTTGATATGGACAACAACCCGTATCGCATGGTATAATTTTTCTTTATGGCCAGACCTGAACATTTAACTTGTAAATTTTGTGGCCAGACATGTATAAACATGTTTTTCTACGCAAATACGTAAGAATCCATTAATAGTGGATGTATTCTCTATTGTTAAGAATGAATTTTGTGAAAAATTAGAAGGTAAATGCAGAAAATCTTCGGAAAATACATCAGTTTAAATATATTTTATCCTGAGTGTTATTATTGAACATTTAGTGAGTAAAGAGTACGTTTTAATTAGTTCCGGAAATTATAATATAACGAACTTAGTGCTAATATATAGATGTTATATATAATAGAAACTTGAAAACATGGACATAGTACCAATACATAAAATACGTATAAATGAAGTTTCTACAATGATTTAAATCTTGAACCTAACGATGCTTTTGTATGTTGACATAAACTAACTGAATATTTTCTTTTACTATAACTTCTATATATAACTATTTCAGGGGAATGCACAATAGATCTTCAGAAAGCCTTTCTAGATGATCGACCAGTTTGGTACAGATTGGAAGATCCTAAGCAATTGCGAGGGAAGTCACCTCAGGTATCACCAAGAAGTTCCATAGCCAACCAGGCGACGCACGCGCAAGAAATAGCTCAAAGATTGCTCCGAAGAGGAGAATTCGCACAGCAACGATCGTTCTCAGGTAATTGTTAGATATTTTTCATCATTTAGTTTTACTAGTCATGTCTGGTAAGCAATTAGATGGTCCTGTAATATGACAGTAATATCACTTGTATGCAATATTTGCTCTTGACAGAAGTCATATCGGTAGAAATTAAAGTTTTATAGCTTCAAACTAGAGAAGTGTGCATACATTCATATCTGTTGGATTAGAAAGAAAATGCTTAATTGCCTCCAATTATTGTGGGAGTTGAAATTTTACCACTAAGTATTGATATAATTTGACTATCATTCTTATAATTTCCACTATGTTGATACAATTAAACATGTGACAAGCTTACCGTATAATACGACTTAAGCTTGTGTTTGTTTCTTGATGAGAAGCACTCAAGTGTAGCATTCGAAATATCGGATATAACAACTGACATAGAAACGCAAGTAGATGAGTAGTTTGTAATATTATAATGTGTTCCATACGTTTCATAAGTAATTCTGATGCTGACAAAATGTCTTGAGCCGTGGCAAAAATGTGAATTAAAGCTCACACCAGGTACACACCCAAACGTTGAGCCAATAAGGTTTCAGCTGTTGCTAAGCGAGAGAGTCCTATCGAAAGGGAGTAGAATTCCTCCAGCCGATAGCAGGGCTTGGAATGGAAGGCTAGGTGTCTAGTCAATGCGGTATATCCATAGATAAAAACTTACCTGCTATTCTTAGTACATCAGGTAGATTTTCTTCTCTTAGATTGAACTGTTAAAAGTTTTATTTTATCCAAGTCACTTCCCTCAAGAATTGGCTCTGTTTGTATGATTTTTACAGGAGGAATTTTGTATGCCTTTTTCTTTCTTTTCGCTCTTTGTATTGCCCATTATCAATTAACTTCTGCATTTTCAAAAATTTATTATTAGATTCCTGATATTTAAGCTTTGAAAACTTCGCAAGTGGATAACAAATAAACGACAAATATCTTGATAATAGGTAAAGCAAGCAAGAAGGCAATTAAAATCTTGCAAATAGTCAGGCAAATGAGAACTAGAAACCTTAATAGCAGAATTGAGTAAGCAGATAAAACTAAAAACTTGAAAATAAGCAAATATACTGGAATAATGGATCCTAATTGTAGAAGAGAAATGTATCAGTTTGTGTGTCACAATAATTTGTAATAGTTAACAGTTACACTAATTTGTAATAGTTAGCAGTCACACTAATTTCTAATAATTAACAGTCACATTTATTTCTAATAGTTAACAGTCACACTAATTTCTAATAATTAACAGTCACATTTATTTCTAATTGTTAAAAGTCACACTAATTTCTAATAGTTAACAATCACACTAATTTCTAATATTAACAGTCACATTTATTTCTAAAAGTTAACAGTCACACTAATTTCTAATAGTTAGCAGTCACACTAATTTCTAATAATTAATAGTCACATTTATTTCTAATAGTTAACAGTCACACTCATTTCTAATAGTTAATTCACATTTATTTCTAATTGTTAACAGTCACACTAATTTCTAATACTTGACAATCACACTAATTTCTAATAGTTAACAGTCACACTAATAGCTATCACTATCTGCGTGGCCTACCTTCCTAATGGCAATAGATTCACTATCGTACATATATACTACCAATTTAAAATAATTACAACTTAAATAACTGTATTATTTCAATTTAATTATTTCAAAATAGGACAAGGATTGTAACCATGTTTAGATTGAAGCTTTAATGTTTGTGTAACCATATTTTGATTGGTGGGCAAACTTTAAAAAAAAAATGAAGTAGAATATAAACAACTACATGGTTTTAATCAATCACTATTTTAACCTATAGTGTACAGTGGATCAAAGGCTTAGCGCGCAACAACGAGTCGTGTTAATAAATAAACAAATAAGCACAGAAAGCCTTGAAGATAAGCACGCAAATAAGCACTAAAACCGGGAAAATAAATAACTAAATCTCTCACTTCTGAAGTTTGTGAGAGCGTGTGGCTGATCTGGGAAGTGGATTGGGTGGCGTAGTGGTTAACGCATCGGTACAGTATGCCGAAGATCTTGGGTTCGATTTCTGGTCAATTCATTTACTTTTTCACTGTTTGAGTATTATTGAATTCTCACCTATAAACGATATGGTGTATAAACAAATCGGTTAGTTCCTCCTTTCATTAATATAAACAACGTCTAATGTTAATTAATGTAATTTGTTTCTGCGCTGTAGTTCTTACTTTACGCGATATAATTTTATCTTAATCCTTTTAGTAAACCTCATAACAAGGTTTGTAATAATACTGTGGTGTGCATTGAGGTAATTATGAGTAAAATGCATAACTAAACTTTCACTTTTATTTTCCCAAGACTTCGTTTGTATATATATTTCCAGTACAATTATCTAGAAGAAATTGCAGAAAGCATAAAAGTTATTTCTATTAAGAATAAAAGCAATTGAAAAGTAGGTAACATATAAGGAAATGCGTAAAGTAATCAACATAGATGTAAATTCACATTAAATGACAGTTTGCTAGTCTTACGGTAATGTTTCTGTGGTATTGCTTCCAAGACGATATTACGACGGAAGAGTTTATATGCCGTAGCAAATTAGGTTTCTGGTCGACAAAATCATGATACATATATAAGTAGGCAGGAAGTAGGACCTAAATTGTTTCCTTAAAGGATCGTGTGATAGGTGATATACTAGGTGGAATTATACAAGGTGTTACAAAACTTTATCACAATATATTGGGAATAGATGCATGTCAAAATAAGAAAACAGTTCATTTGGACCTATGGTCGAAAGTGCATAGTTTCGTAGTTAATGAGTGCCGAAAAGGTTCATAGTTCCACTACTATAGGACAGACCATAGTCGGGTCATGACATCACTGAGCAACTAGTATGTGAGCTATCCAAATATCCATATTTCAGAACCTCTAGTACTTGGACAATCATTTTTAGAAGTTTTTTGGGAGTACTTGATCACTCTCCATCTACCACTTTAAATATTGGTGCGCAAGTACTGGGGCATTCTTAAACATGGATATTTGGATAGTTCACATACCAGTTCCTCAGTGATTTCTTGACCCGACTACAATAGGTCCCATACTAGTGGAGCTATGAACTTTTAAATTGCACTTTCAAGTTCAGTTTCACGTTTTCTACACCCTATAACTCCACTTTTGAGCACAGGTTCATATGAACTTTTTTCTCTCATTGTGAGAAATCTGTCCTCAAAATATCATGACACATTTTCGCAATAGCCTGTATAGGAAGCCACTAGTCGAAGATAGTCACTGTCGACTAAACGACTACAAATACACAGATTGTGTGTTGGGAGCTGTATACGTTAAGGGATACATGGAAATTTAGTTTAACCTAATCTATTTATCTACAAGGAAGAGAAACAAAAGTTTTATTTACTTTAGTCATAATTAATATTACTAATACTCATACTCCTCTAAGCGTAGATTGTATGAACACTATCATTGTTCGTTTACTAATCTACTTAGTTGTTATGATACTAGATAGTATATTAATACTATTGCTAGTAATGACAACATAGTAATCTACTAAACGTAATTAGCGCTACTACAAGTTACTTTTACTTACCTGATGATAAGAGAGAAATTTTAACATAAACGTAAGCTAACAACCAAAGGAAATAAATATGGTAATAACTTATCTGTGGTGTATTCACAGTCTCTCGTTCGGGTATGCACTTTCAGAAGAGTTTGTTGTAACCTTATTCGGGTCAGATTTAATAAATTAGAATCCACTGGGTACTGAAGTAGTTAGCTGCTCCTCTAAGAATGAAGATTGTGCCCGCAAACATAATCAGTTGACTGTCGCCATGAGATGAAGTGATACAGCTAATAATTGTCATGTTATATTATTTCTAATTGGAAAATAGATATCAACTAAGCACGATTTAAAACATTGGTGAATGTAGAACACTAGTCCTTAATTGAGGATAAATTATTTGGTCTAATCATTCTAATGTATATCTAACTATCTTTTAGACGACAAAGAAGAAAGCGCTAACGTGTCACAGTCCTCCAGCATAGAATCAGGATTACTGCATCCTGATCACGCATATATGGCTGCTGGAACTGGATCCAGAAGAGGTTCTAGCCAATCCGAGACATTGGAAGTGGAGACGTATCAGTTAGATAAGAATTTTTCACGGTCACAGCCTGGTTCCCGAAGAAGTTCATTCCAATCAGGACAGAATGCAGATAGTAAAGGTAATTAATTTAGAGTATTGAAATCTACCAATATTTGTGGAAGAACACCGACAAAAATTGATATGTTTCTATATAATATTGAACTATTTTTGTTTACTAGGATCATACAAGTGAGGTTTGTAAGATTGTGTTGTTCAGTTACTCCACACAACTCTTGAACTAAAACAAATTTTTGAATTATGTTTTCTGCAATACATAGCTAGAAGGATTGATTATCTCAGCCGAATTCGTTAATGGAGTCAATTCATTAACATCTTAATGAGTGACGGTTACTTTACCAATAGCTATCCATATTTCTTTTCCATTATTGAAACTAGTTTCCATCATGAAAACTAGAATTATGCAAAATTCGAAATATCCAAGAACATGCCTTTTAAATACCTACAATCAAGTGTTACGTTCTATGAGATTGACGCAGAGAAGTAAACAATGACGCATCTACCATGTAACACTACAAACTTGTACATGACGAGCCGATACTATGCAAAATTCTATTTAGTATGAGCTAACTCGCATAGATAGGAAAGTGAATGTTGGGGCCTGCTCCACCACTTACTAATGCAAGAAAATGATAATTAAAATTTTATGGATAAAATTAAACATATAATAAGCTAATATCCACTTATGAATATTTCAAAAATGATTAATTTTGACAATGAAACGAACTGATTTCAGATAAAAATTACAAACAGCTTCCAGCTTAATTAGGTATTTGGGAATGATAGGATATTGCACCTAATAAGAAATGGTTGGATGTCATCAGGAATATAGGATGTTCATTCCACAAGTCTTAAGTTCTCGTTCACAATAACACAGCATACCGAACTCCAATTCAATCGAGATCTCTTAGGTACCCACACAGACCTGTATGCAATGCAAAAACATCCTAAACCGATCTCTCAAACAGCTCTAATCCAACGGTTTTGTTCCCGACTCGTGTATGACGTAAGATAGGACAATCTTTACATGTGACCAAAATGTCACAGTGGAACTTTACCAAATATGAAGTCAGTTTTGCTCTCAATGGCCTACAGTAACTCAGTCATTATGTTCCAACAAAAAAGTGGACATGACGTCTTCTGCATTTTCTCCAATGTGGCAGTGACAAGCCACATTCCAAAGCTGGAAAAGAATTTCAAGTTTGACAGATCTCCAAAGTTTACTCTAAATACAACTTGTAGAATCAAAATGTTGGCTTTTGTCAAAAGTACATACTCATGACAAAACATATCTACGTAGCATGACTTGTGAAACACACGAGCAACAAACAGACTATTGAAGAGTACAATTTCAAATCAATAACCATAAAATGCACAAAAAAAGGCTAAATTAACGTGGCGTGATAAGTACAGAAATAAAGCAGTTGCAGTTAATGGAAATAGAGGTATTTGTTCTATCCGAGAGGTAGCTGCTTTGCTAAGGTTTATTATTACAATTTACAATTAATCGAATTCTTTCCGGATTTTAATAACAACTAAATTTTTGCATTGCAATGAGTTTAATTAACAGAAAACAAAGAGGAAACTGCTGTTTATTTTTGGTGTGACGTCATGGAATCGATGTTTCTCCAAGCGATGATGAACTTCAGAGTAAATGAGCAAACGCTTCGATATTGAAGCTATAGGCTTCTATATACAGCTGGGCTCTTGAAGAAGACGAATTGATGAATAAAACTCTTGACTCGACGCAGGGGGATATTCATACGACACAAGTGAACAAAACTATTGTATATGAAAAAATGACTTACATGCAGTAAACTTTACCTTTATTATTTGGGTGAACTAATACCATAAACAAACAAATTACATTTACTCGCACATAAATTAAGCCAGATGTACAATATGAATGACATTTAAATGTAATATTACTACACTGAATTAACACATAAAACCATGTATACGAGTAATAGTGTTAATTATCTGTTCTAACTTCGCGATTTTCGTTAGCGTTTTGATTTTTTTTTTTTTTTAACATGGTCAACATACAACTGGAAAAAGGGGCCGTTGTCATAGAAACCACTGTTGCCATAACAACGAATCCTGTCACCGCTCGTCAATCTAAAACTGATTGAAAAAAAAAATCTGCAACAAAAGTGATGCACAGAATAAGTCGTGAGTGGGAACCCTTCACCCCTGGTAGGGATGTTCATGAAGCTATCAGCTTATGCCTAATTATATTGGAATATAATTTCCATTTCTTAATTTCGAAACATACTAGGTTCGATCGAAACGAGAAAACTTTTTATCGGACTTCTAAAGAAAATAACATAAAATAAATAAATACATGACCGTGTTTATTACATATAGAATTCCCAGTCACGACCCCCTTTTCAGTTTTATTAAAAAAAAAATAGAAGAAGAAGATGAAGAAAGGAAGAGGAAGATAGAAGAGGAAGGAGGTAAAGTAAGAAGGTGCTAAAGAGGAAACTGTTACTGGATATTTTGAGGAATATGGTAAAGGAAAGTGAATAATTATCTAATTGGGATCATTTCCAATAGCTATTGGGTGAATGTCTGGTATTAGGGTGATCAAAGATAGACACATGTTAACCCATACATCCCCGATCTAGATCCATTTGACCCCAACTACCGAATTATCCCAATCTAGCTCGGAGATAGATGAGAAAGTTTAATTTTACCGTTTATTCAATATTTCCAGAAGGTTTAGACTAATATTCAATATTTGAAAAATGAACGACGAAGTTGATGGCATGTTAGAAACGACCACAGGAAAAAAAAAATCAGAGTATCACATATGTGTCGAAGATTTTGACTTTCACAGTTCTCTCATGATGATCATTCGTTCAGGCTACTTCAGTCCTTTTTTCTTCCTTCATAGAGCCAACTTAAGTTAGTATTAACATTCAATGAGTTCAATTGATAACTACCAATAATTATAATAAATTACACATGTATGACAAGATAATGGATGCACTTAATACTAAACCTACATTTCACTCACACACACATTCATACAGGACAATGTATACTTCGGGTTGTATTTAGTTAAATTAAACTAACCTAACTACATTGCTATAGACATTTATTACATTTCAATAGAAGAAGATTTAGTTTGACATAACAAAAAAAATTTAATACATGAAAAGAATGTTTCATAAACATGCACAGAAATTCGCTACTTTCAACAAGATCAAATAACACATTTCTCCTTTTATATATATATATTAAAAGTTGGATTACATGAAAAAGAATTAGACCAAAGACGAGACAAGGAAAAAAAATTCAAGGGTCAATATATATTTAAAACTCAGTGCAATGAATACATATCATTGCCCGAAAAAAAAAATAATTGGTTAATCATTTAAAAAAAAACTCTTTAGTAGTATTTTATTGAGTCTTTGTCTCAATAGGAGACATATCGACAGTTTTATGAGTCTTTGTTTTTACGTCGATAATAGCTCCTTTTTTTTTTCTTAACTCTCTTTACGCACTGTGGTTTGTGTCCATGAGAGTATTCAATTGGTTTTGTTTTAACTATAGACAACTAACTACTTCATATCACATATATGTTTATATTTTTCACTTTGTCACTCGACGCACTTGATCTAAAATTTCAAAGTTTGTTAATATTAAAGAAAAATTATCAAATCCAGTCACAGATATTGGGAACATATTTCCATGTTCCGGTATTCACATTAACTTATTAAACAGCTTTCAGTTCGTTGAATTTAAGATCACTAATTTTTTCCTAGTATAGATCTTGTAGTCAAAAGATTCTAAATATTGAATAGTTTGGTTTCCGATCGCAGGGGAAGGATTTGTTTCATGTTTACTGATGGAAAAAGTCGTTGGAGGGGCGCACTGTTTCGTAGGTTGCTAATTTCACTCGCAAAGTAAATTTGGGTAAGGATTAGGGTTATTCTTATTTATCTTACGACCCGCTACTTGTTTTATTCACATGCAGTAGTTAACATTATATTCCACTTTAATAGTTACAAAAATTAATAACAACTCAACAAAAAGTAATTTATGACAATTTACGCGGGAATACTATATATCACAAATAGTTAATTAATACCGAGTGTCAAAAATCTATGGCAACCTAACAAGACCAGGGTAAATATCGAGCCCATTACATACATACTTGCATATATATATATGTATTCATATTAATCAATACAATAAATTTCACTTTAATATCTATCTTAATATTTCGTCGACGTTTAAATTCTACATAACCGTTCATATTCGACAAGTATTCATATTTTATAAATATTTATATTTATTTGGCTCAAAGACAAAACAAAAACCCTGACTATCAAAATTCACCTTTTTTCCTTCATAAGGTTGCAACATTGTATTTCATATGAATAAACCCGATAATCAATAATCATTTTCAATTTACTAAAGATCCGCGTATATATACAAAAAAAATAGCTGGTGTTATTTAATGAGTTGATATAAGAGGTGGAAAATGCAACAAATAGAGCAGGCACGTAACTCTTAAAACTATGTAAGTACATATATATATGTATATATAAAAAAAATCAATGTTATTCGAAACTAGTGGGCCCAAACTATTAATACATACACACTATATGACCAATCAATAGAAATAAAAACCAGAAATCAGTAATCAATTGATATAAGTTGTATGATCAATGAATAACGAAGGTTTCTAGGAATCTGAAAGCATAGTGTACCTTCCCGTCAATTTCTCCCGTGGTGGATTGAATATCGCGAAAATGGTCCTGAGTTGTGCTGCAATACCTCCACGAATTGCATCCTTCGATGTCTCAGTTAGTACATACGATCGAAATAAGTGAAATGAATATTGTATGTTTTATGAGTTTCAGAAACCGGGGGGGGGGCAAGGTTGAAAAATTTGAAAAAAAAAATCTCTAAGTAATGAAGACAGAGAGAGAGATAGAAAAGAAAGAAGACGAAGAATAGGGGCGCCAAAGACTTAAGTGAGAAATAACTAACGCTACAAAGACAGAAGTCGAATTTCACTCTCAACAAATCCTTAGCCAAAATATTATTAAAATGCCAAAAGGGTGGTCTACTCAAATACGTAGACTCAAGGAGCGCCCTGCTGCCAAGGAGCAAGTCTGTGTCTTGTAAATAATAACTTCACAAGTTATTGCTTGTAAAATTATTATCTAGTAACCGTATCCGGCCCAAACCAACAGGGTCCCGAAAATCGTCCGGAAGGTTGGGGTAGGCGTTAATTTAGGATTTCAAAGGGAAAAAAAATCATCCGACCACTTGGAAACTAGAAGATTCCAGAATAGTAATGAAATTAGAGTAATAGCTAAGATATCCCTAATGAGAATTTGCCAAAATAAAAAAAAAATTAAATAAACTGAATTTTGGATCGGTGATTTCAATAACCCAAACATCACCGATGGCTACCCCGCGCAGACATGCCACAGTCTGGGACGTCGTTAATTTCCCTCATCTAATTAAACTAAGAAAAGACATGAAAATACTTAAGGGGACTAGGGGTCGACGTCCGGGTACGCTATATTTAGTAGCAGTTAATTTAATCGGATAGTCCGAACTGAGTTATATGAACACTGCACAATAAATAAATAAGGTAAGCAACAAAAAAAAATCTCGGAGAGGCTATGAATGCTAAAGGTACAAATGACCAAAACCTGTACTTTTCGATGATCACAGGATATAGCAGTTGGTTTTCTTAATTATCATTTCTGTCATCCTTTAGAAGTAATTCCCACATGATACTACTCTATCTATTGAAAGGCTTAAGATCTGGGGCTGTTATTATGAGGTACATAAATGCAAAGTAACACACAATTCCCAATTATAATTTACCTTCAAGTAGCAAACTCGGTTGGATGAATGCACTGGTGTGGAAGTCAAAACGCGAGAGATTTTTTTTTTTCGTAAACATATTCATATTTTCACTATATAAAATTCACTAGGCCTATCCATTTAAATATAGGGGTCGTCATCTCGTTCATATTATATATCATATTATTAACATATCATTACATTCATTCATTATCTACTAATTTTCGCACGAAGTAATATTTTATAAACACCCTATTTCGTACATTTTACACGCAGGCCATACACATATCTACATTACGCAGTAATAAATATATATATATATATATAACTATCACAATCTATCACGCTCAAACCACCACACGATCACATTCATCGAACCACGTACTCTTTATTTCGAAGCACCCAAATTGTATTTACCTTGCAGGTTTAAAAAAAAATCATACATGTATTTACGGAAAGTTAAATTGTCAATGATTAATCTATTTCTGATTTGTTGATAAAACTGAAGCAACAATGGAATTTTCGACAGCCACGGGAAAAAAGAATTTAATACTACATTTTTAAACAAACAGTAACAGCATATGGGCTTTACTTCTATTAAGAAAATAGGTGTTCTTTATTTCAGCGGATTATTCATTAACTACTGGACCTAGCAAGCTGAAATTTTCAGTACAGTAAGATCTCATGCTATTTTATACGAAGGTATACTCATCCGAACCGAAAACCATGTCCACGGGAAGTAATTTGAGAATAACTGTCCAAAATCAAACAATCTAAATCACTAAGTCATGCGATGTCGTACTGTCAACAAACAATTGACTACCGAAAACTGACGCTATGGCGCTGTAGTGGAGGCATAATTTACCGTGTACTGAAATGTATACTTGTACTCATTAATCAGAAATTTAATATTTACTCTGGTTTATTTATGTTAGAAAAATGGTACTAAATTAAAGCATATTTATACACTGTCCGAATCGAAAATTCACACACTCACACAAAACTACTAACTACATACACCACTGTTAGTACTACACATAAAGACAACTAACTAAACTAAACATGCACCATTTAGTTACATGCATGTTGACGAAAATAACCTAACACATTAAATTTAAAATACATTACTCCCTCGTCGATATATACATAGTCGGCTCTATTTAATTTAAAGGGGGTAAAATGAGAAAGGTAAACACTAGGTCTAATTGACCTGACCAATTGTTTACATAATGATTGCCAAAAGTTGATGCCCTGGGGGAACCTTAACGAGGTTTATGGAGGGACCCTTCCCCTGAAAGGGGAAAAGGCCCTAAAACGAACAATAACTAACCCATTCCCCCGCTAGAACTGGTTCAATTTGGAAAAGGGGATAGGAGCCCTTTTAAGCTAACTTAAGCTGCCATTATTATTATTCACTTTACAACCATCAAACCTACGTACATGCGATTACTGAATAAATAATAGAAAGTCACATTTACTTAATACACGAACAACATGCACCAAACAGGTCGTAATTTCCCTAATCCCTACTTGAGTTTGAAATAAAAAAAAATAAAGTCACTCTTTCACTGTTGTCTATTCTCGATAGGCAGCAAACATGGCTTCCTAGTAAACATAACTGGAATTTGTTATTTCACTGAATTGCAGCTTCTTTACCAAAATTTGCGGATTTTTCGGGCTCCTATTCCGTTGTAAATCTTTAACTATTGAATTACATTATATGTTACCTTAGTTGTCCTTGGAAATTGGAATTCTTCCCGAAAAATATGTAGCACAAAATTCACAAGCTGCTCCTTGCAAGGTGTCTTCGATTGTTCTCATAACATTGCGCCGAAAAGGCCAGAGGTAGGAGAATTCCTCCAATCAGAACGAAAACTTTAGCCGCGGAAATTACAAAGCAAATAGAAATTTGGCAAATCCAGATATAACCGGATCTGAAAGTGACTATGGACTAGTGAGAGGGGGTGAGGGAAAGATTAGGTACCTGGCTAAATTCTACATTGGTCTGAAATTAAGGAAATTTATATCCAATAACGGAACTATGTTTCGGTATGACGTCAGAATGGTAAACCTTGTAACTATTCAAGTTATATATCCGTAAATGGGATTTACACTTAATCAAAATATAAATAAATATATTATACAGTGGGAATATGGTTACTAACGAAACCTTTGGGTTCCTTATATTTAATTCGAAGTAAAGAGAGTAAATAAATTGTGTAACTAAACCGAAATTGAATAAAAAAAAATTACTAGGTACAGGATGCGTAAAAAAAAAATTGCCATTACTTTCAACTGTAATGGTACATTACAGTTTTCCCCGGCCCATTAACAAAATTTTGTTAGAATAACAAAATTTTGCTAATTGGGAATACTAACTAATGATGCTTGTTAAGTTAACACACTCATTCATCCCATTCAAACGTTACCAGTCACTCTAGGACAGTGTATTATATCTACTTGGGGTATTGCGCGAGTAATTCACTACGTTTATCTTCTGTACAATTGAAAATCTTTAAATTTCGAAAATTGTGAGTTCCGATACTTTCACCTTTGAGATTATACAAAACAGCGCAGTTTTTTAATAATTTTTTCAGTAGTGTTCATATAGCAATAGAACGGACAGAAGTTATAACTGAGAAATCGACAGATACAATTCGTAAGGCTTCACTCGCTGACTAGTATATCTGATGACATTAGGCCGCAGTTTCCCGTCTATCACTGCCATTTAATATTGTTCTAGGCTCACCGTTACCACGCACTTGCGAATGGATTGAATTCTGGGGTCGATTTACATTATTGTTACTATTATTGTTATTATTATTGCCCTGACTATTACCGTTCTCCCTTCTTCCGTACGCCCTGTTAAAATTCCTCCTGGTGTTATCGCCCCTGCCCGGGTTCGATTCCATGTTGGTACGGTCATAGGGACGATAACTCCGGCGATTGTTGAACATGGGCCGATTCCTAAATAGTCGCCGGCCATTATTGTTGTTTTCTGAGCCATACCCACTAGGATAACGAGATCCAGCTTGGGTATAACTCAGGAAATCTGTCTGGCAACTTGCCGTTACCTTCGTCTTCGTCGGTTTTAGAATTTTTGCCTGTCGGGCGAAGTATCGTTTTGGTGGACCACCAACTTCCTTGCCGCACAAGGCAGCTAAACGTGAGGTGACTTCTCGCACCGTTTGGCACAAGTGGGACGCTATGGCCCGGGACTCATCGGGTGGAAGAGCGTTAACTATAATATCTACAAGTTCAGCCTGAGAGGGATGTTCAGCTATCTGATAATATAGTTCGATAATTTTCCAAGCATAGTCCAAGAGGGACCCATACTTGGAGCGATCATACCGGAGTGATTGTAAGTTTCTCTTTTGGAGCCGTTCGATGTGCTCATTACAATATTCTTCTTTGAAAAGAATCAAAAAATCACTAAACGTCCGGATTTGGTATTTAACCGAAGCAAACCATGCGCCCGAAGCGGCGATCAAACATTTTTCAACTATCTGCAGGCGTTCCCCATCAGTAAGTTTATACATGTCTAAATATTGCTGCAGTCTCCGCAGGAAAACTCGAGGTAACCCGTTAGTAATGTTCCCATCGAAAGTGGGAAAACGTTCAATATCCCGGAGGGAAACTTTAGAGCTCATACTATACGGGGCAGGAAAAGAATCCAGTGGAATCAACGCGTTATCCTGAGCAGTTGGGGTTGTCACCGGATTTGCCACCGACGGAGTGGTCACTGAACTGAACGCTCCCATATGACCAAGAGAGGTTTTGTAATTTGTGTTGACCATGTAAGGTTCAAACTTAGGACCCACCACGGTAGTAACCGACGGTCCGGCACATCTCCTTTCCCCTCCTGGCAGCACGCTGTACGATTGTACCATTCCAAAGGTAGAGTGAGCATTTACGCTAGTGACTGTTGTAGTCACAACACTCGACTGCATCGGTACATCAAAATTACTCAACCATGATTTCGAGGTTGGCTGATGCGGGGGGCAATACATTGCTGTGTCCCGTGCATCGGGCAACACTTGACTCTTACCCGGGAGGACGTTACTTGTTTCTGGGAGAATTTTCCCTGGAGAATCGCCATCAGGAAAAGGATAGGAGATATCAGACTTGGCGATTTGCAATTTAGTAATATTCCCCTTAATACTGTCTACTTCGGTTTGAATTCGACTAATTCTTTGGTCAACCGACTCTAGTTTAGTTTCTATTGATAGGTCGGATATTACAACATTCAATCTACTTATTTCAGCCTGCTGCTGTTCAACTTTTTGTTCGATGTCACCAAATCTTTTGTTTGTACTCTCAAACCTTATATCTATTTCGTTGAATTTCTTATTTGTTTCGTCTCTGAGCTGCTCGGTAGACTGTTGGGCCCGGTATCTAACCTGCTCCAGTTCAGTAGATGTTTGCTCTTTCAATTTGCTCATCGAAGAAGCAAAGTCTAAACAGATCTGGTCAATTTTATTGTTTAATACCTCGAATCGAGCGTCGGTCTCTCGTTTCGAGGTATCAAACTTCTCATTTATTTCACGTCTCATTTCTGTATTATTTTGTTCCATGTTAGTGAATCTTTCGTTCATCATCTCCATCATCTGGCGAATTAATGCAGACGTGTCAGACCCTCCAGATGACATTCCTTCCTTCGGGTTTGCCGTCTGATCCCGAGAATCACTTTGATTTCCACTCTTTTCCTCATCGTCGAGGTCAGATATCTCCGCTGGAGATATTTGGCCTCGGTCCCTTTCACACTCCTCACAATATTTCATTATTTCGCCGGTTTGAACTTTTTCTGCATTTTCAGCAGTATCGTCCAAATTGGAGCAAGCAAAGTGGATCCATTTTAGTCCACAACCGGTACATCTTATAAGTCTCCGCGGGGCGCGAGATCTTTTCTCTTTTTCGTTTAATGTGCATTGAGTGCACGTGACATCACACTCGTCCTGTGACACAACAACCTTTTTTGTTGCCATAGTTTTGAGACACTTTACACTTTACAAAAGACAAGATATATATCAGAAATACACATATACTATAAAATACTTATTCGCTATCCAGACAAGTATTATTCATAAATTAAAGGACTCCCATTCTCTTTCCTTCCTTGAAACCCTTCTAGCGTTTAGTTCTATTTTAGAAAAATTTTGACACTCCTTCTCTTTTTCCCCCTTAGAAAAGGAAACAAAAATGACAAAGTAGCCAACGACTCTACTTGTTTCACTTGACTATAAAATTTCTCGTATTAATTTCAATGTTGTAATCAATTCAACATGCCTTCAACCTCACTCTTTAACATTCTTAAAAAATTTCAAATCTATCGGTCGCCATTTAAACGGAGATCCGTTGCCATGGGAACAAGCGTTGCCATGACAACCATTCTTGTCGCGGTTCACCAATTCAAACTGATTGGCATGATAACTGGTATTATTCAATAAGCATTTTCAGATCCGTTACCACAGTAAACATGGTTACCATGGCAACAATCTTGTCACGGTCGCCATTCTACAACTGGAAAAAGGGGCCGTTGTCATAGAAACCACTGTTGCCATAACAACGAATCCTGTCACCGCTCGTCAATCTAAAACTGATTGAAAAAAAAAAATCTGCAACAAAAGTGATGCACAGAATAAGTCGTGAGTGGGAACCCTTCACCCCTGGTAGGGATGTTCATGAAGCTATCAGCTTATGCCTAATTATATTGGAATATAATTTCCATTTCTTAATTTCGAAACATACTAGGTTCGATCGAAACGAGAAAACTTTTTATCGGACTTCTAAAGAAAATAACATAAAATAAATAAATACATGACCGTGTTTATTACATATAGAATTCCCAGTCACGACCCCCTTTTCAGTTTTATTAAAAAAAAAATAGAAGAAGAAGATGAAGAAAGGAAGAGGAAGATAGAAGAGGAAGGAGGTAAAGTAAGAAGGTGCTAAAGAGGAAACTGTTACTGGATATTTTGAGGAATATGGTAAAGGAAAGTGAATAATTATCTAATTGGGATCATTTCCAATAGCTATTGGGTGAATGTCTGGTATTAGGGTGATCAAAGATAGACACATGTTAACCCATACATCCCCGATCTAGATCCATTTGACCCCAACTACCGAATTATCCCAATCTAGCTCGGAGATAGATGAGAAAGTTTAATTTTACCGTTTATTCAATATTTCCAGAAGGTTTAGACTAATATTCAATATTTGAAAAATGAACGACGAAGTTGATGGCATGTTAGAAACGACCACAGGAAAAAAAAAATCAGAGTATCACATATGTGTCGAAGATTTTGACTTTCACAGTTCTCTCATGATGATCATTCGTTCAGGCTACTTCAGTCCTTTTTTCTTCCTTCATAGAGCCAACTTAAGTTAGTATTAACATTCAATGAGTTCAATTGATAACTACCAATAATTATAATAAATTACACATGTATGACAAGATAATGGATGCACTTAATACTAAACCTACATTTCACTCACACACACATTCATACAGGACAATGTATACTTCGGGTTGTATTTAGTTAAATTAAACTAACCTAACTACATTGCTATAGACATTTATTACATTTCAATAGAAGAAGATTTAGTTTGACATAACAAAAAAAATTTAATACATGAAAAGAATGTTTCATAAACATGCACAGAAATTCGCTACTTTCAACAAGATCAAATAACACATTTCTCCTTTTATATATATATATTAAAAGTTGGATTACATGAAAAAGAATTAGACCAAAGACGAGACAAGGAAAAAAAATTCAAGGGTCAATATATATTTAAAACTCAGTGCAATGAATACATATCATTGCCCGAAAAAAAAAATAATTGGTTAATCATTTAAAAAAAAACTCTTTAGTAGTATTTTATTGAGTCTTTGTCTCAATAGGAGACATATCGACAGTTTTATGAGTCTTTGTTTTTACGTCGATAATAGCTCCTTTTTTTTTTCTTAACTCTCTTTACGCACTGTGGTTTGTGTCCATGAGAGTATTCAATTGGTTTTGTTTTAACTATAGACAACTAACTACTTCATATCACATATATGTTTATATTTTTCACTTTGTCACTCGACGCACTTGATCTAAAATTTCAAAGTTTGTTAATATTAAAGAAAAATTATCAAATCCAGTCACAGATATTGGGAACATATTTCCATGTTCCGGTATTCACATTAACTTATTAAACAGCTTTCAGTTCGTTGAATTTAAGATCACTAATTTTTTCCTAGTATAGATCTTGTAGTCAAAAGATTCTAAATATTGAATAGTTTGGTTTCCGATCGCAGGGGAAGGATTTGTTTCATGTTTACTGATGGAAAAAGTCGTTGGAGGGGCGCACTGTTTCGTAGGTTGCTAATTTCACTCGCAAAGTAAATTTGGGTAAGGATTAGGGTTATTCTTATTTATCTTACGACCCGCTACTTGTTTTATTCACATGCAGTAGTTAACATTATATTCCACTTTAATAGTTACAAAAATTAATAACAACTCAACAAAAAGTAATTTATGACAATTTACGCGGGAATACTATATATCACAAATAGTTAATTAATACCGAGTGTCAAAAATCTATGGCAACCTAACAAGACCAGGGTAAATATCGAGCCCATTACATACATACTTGCATATATATATATGTATTCATATTAATCAATACAATAAATTTCACTTTAATATCTATCTTAATATTTCGTCGACGTTTAAATTCTACATAACCGTTCATATTCGACAAGTATTCATATTTTATAAATATTTATATTTATTTGGCTCAAAGACAAAACAAAAACCCTGACTATCAAAATTCACCTTTTTTCCTTCATAAGGTTGCAACATTGTATTTCATATGAATAAACCCGATAATCAATAATCATTTTCAATTTACTAAAGATCCGCGTATATATACAAAAAAAATAGCTGGTGTTATTTAATGAGTTGATATAAGAGGTGGAAAATGCAACAAATAGAGCAGGCACGTAACTCTTAAAACTATGTAAGTACATATATATATGTATATATAAAAAAAAATCAATGTTATTCGAAACTAGTGGGCCCAAACTATTAATACATACACACTATATGACCAATCAATAGAAATAAAAACCAGAAATCAGTAATCAATTGATATAAGTTGTATGATCAATGAATAACGAAGGTTTCTAGGAATCTGAAAGCATAGTGTACCTTCCCGTCAATTTCTCCCGTGGTGGATTGAATATCGCGAAAATGGTCCTGAGTTGTGCTGCAATACCTCCACGAATTGCATCCTTCGATGTCTCAGTTAGTACATACGATCGAAATAAGTGAAATGAATATTGTATGTTTTATGAGTTTCAGAAACCGGGGGGGGGCAAGGTTGAAAAATTTGAAAAAAAAAATCTCTAAGTAATGAAGACAGAGAGAGAGATAGAAAAGAAAGAAGACGAAGAATAGGGGCGCCAAAGACTTAAGTGAGAAATAACTAACGCTACAAAGACAGAAGTCGAATTTCACTCTCAACAAATCCTTAGCCAAAATATTATTAAAATGCCAAAAGGGTGGTCTACTCAAATACGTAGACTCAAGGAGCGCCCTGCTGCCAAGGAGCAAGTCTGTGTCTTGTAAATAATAACTTCACAAGTTATTGCTTGTAAAATTATTATCTAGTAACCGTATCCGGCCCAAACCAACAGGGTCCCGAAAATCGTCCGGAAGGTTGGGGTAGGCGTTAATTTAGGATTTCAAAGGGAAAAAAAATCATCCGACCACTTGGAAACTAGAAGATTCCAGAATAGTAATGAAATTAGAGTAATAGCTAAGATATCCCTAATGAGAATTTGCCAAAATAAAAAAAAATTAAATAAACTGAATTTTGGATCGGTGATTTCAATAACCCAAACATCACCGATGGCTACCCCGCGCAGACATGCCACAGTCTGGGACGTCGTTAATTTCCCTCATCTAATTAAACTAAGAAAAGACATGAAAATACTTAAGGGGACTAGGGGTCGACGTCCGGGTACGCTATATTTAGTAGCAGTTAATTTAATCGGATAGTCCGAACTGAGTTATATGAACACTGCACAATAAATAAATAAGGTAAGCAACAAAAAAAAATCTCGGAGAGGCTATGAATGCTAAAGGTACAAATGACCAAAACCTGTACTTTTCGATGATCACAGGATATAGCAGTTGGTTTTCTTAATTATCATTTCTGTCATCCTTTAGAAGTAATTCCCACATGATACTACTCTATCTATTGAAAGGCTTAAGATCTGGGGCTGTTATTATGAGGTACATAAATGCAAAGTAACACACAATTCCCAATTATAATTTACCTTCAAGTAGCAAACTCGGTTGGATGAATGCACTGGTGTGGAAGTCAAAACGCGAGAGATTTTTTTTTTCGTAAACATATTCATATTTTCACTATATAAAATTCACTAGGCCTATCCATTTAAATATAGGGGTCGTCATCTCGTTCATATTATATATCATATTATTAACATATCATTACATTCATTCATTATCTACTAATTTTCGCACGAAGTAATATTTTATAAACACCCTATTTCGTACATTTTACACGCAGGCCATACACATATCTACATTACGCAGTAATAAATATATATATATATATATAACTATCACAATCTATCACGCTCAAACCACCACACGATCACATTCATCGAACCACGTACTCTTTATTTCGAAGCACCCAAATTGTATTTACCTTGCAGGTTTAAAAAAAAATCATACATGTATTTACGGAAAGTTAAATTGTCAATGATTAATCTATTTCTGATTTGTTGATAAAACTGAAGCAACAATGGAATTTTCGACAGCCACGGGAAAAAAGAATTTAATACTACATTTTTAAACAAACAGTAACAGCATATGGGCTTTACTTCTATTAAGAAAATAGGTGTTCTTTATTTCAGCGGATTATTCATTAACTACTGGACCTAGCAAGCTGAAATTTTCAGTACAGTAAGATCTCATGCTATTTTATACGAAGGTATACTCATCCGAACCGAAAACCATGTCCACGGGAAGTAATTTGAGAATAACTGTCCAAAATCAAACAATCTAAATCACTAAGTCATGCGATGTCGTACTGTCAACAAACAATTGACTACCGAAAACTGACGCTATGGCGCTGTAGTGGAGGCATAATTTACCGTGTACTGAAATGTATACTTGTACTCATTAATCAGAAATTTAATATTTACTCTGGTTTATTTATGTTAGAAAAATGGTACTAAATTAAAGCATATTTATACACTGTCCGAATCGAAAATTCACACACTCACACAAAACTACTAACTACATACACCACTGTTAGTACTACACATAAAGACAACTAACTAAACTAAACATGCACCATTTAGTTACATGCATGTTGACGAAAATAACCTAACACATTAAATTTAAAATACATTACTCCCTCGTCGATATATACATAGTCGGCTCTATTTAATTTAAAGGGGGTAAAATGAGAAAGGTAAACACTAGGTCTAATTGACCTGACCAATTGTTTACATAATGATTGCCAAAAGTTGATGCCCTGGGGGAACCTTAACGAGGTTTATGGAGGGACCCTTCCCCTGAAAGGGGAAAAGGCCCTAAAACGAACAATAACTAACCCATTCCCCCGCTAGAACTGGTTCAATTTGGAAAAGGGGATAGGAGCCCTTTTAAGCTAACTTAAGCTGCCATTATTATTATTCACTTTACAACCATCAAACCTACGTACATGCGATTACTGAATAAATAATAGAAAGTCACATTTACTTAATACACGAACAACATGCACCAAACAGGTCGTAATTTCCCTAATCCCTACTTGAGTTTGAAATAAAAAAAAAATAAAGTCACTCTTTCACTGTTGTCTATTCTCGATAGGCAGCAAACATGGCTTCCTAGTAAACATAACTGGAATTTGTTATTTCACTGAATTGCAGCTTCTTTACCAAAATTTGCGGATTTTTCGGGCTCCTATTCCGTTGTAAATCTTTAACTATTGAATTACATTATATGTTACCTTAGTTGTCCTTGGAAATTGGAATTCTTCCCGAAAAATATGTAGCACAAAATTCACAAGCTGCTCCTTGCAAGGTGTCTTCGATTGTTCTCATAACATTGCGCCGAAAAGGCCAGAGGTAGGAGAATTCCTCCAATCAGAACGAAAACTTTAGCCGCGGAAATTACAAAGCAAATAGAAATTTGGCAAATCCAGATATAACCGGATCTGAAAGTGACTATGGACTAGTGAGAGGGGGTGAGGGAAAGATTAGGTACCTGGCTAAATTCTACATTGGTCTGAAATTAAGGAAATTTATATCCAATAACGGAACTATGTTTCGGTATGACGTCAGAATGGTAAACCTTGTAACTATTCAAGTTATATATCCGTAAATGGGATTTACACTTAATCAAAATATAAATAAATATATTATACAGTGGGAATATGGTTACTAACGAAACCTTTGGGTTCCTTATATTTAATTCGAAGTAAAGAGAGTAAATAAATTGTGTAACTAAACCGAAATTGAATAAAAAAAAAATTACTAGGTACAGGATGCGTAAAAAAAAAAATTGCCATTACTTTCAACTGTAATGGTACATTACAAACAAAAGTTTTAATTCCACTTATTGCCTGAAATACTTTATTAGTAACATTGTACTGATATTCAATAAATCTTAAATTTTCAACATTTCGGAAGTTTCAGCTGAAAAACAAGTTGAAATTGAATTCTTCTGTTTCCAATCTCGCCAACACTAAAAATTTTGAACTACAATTACTGCGAGTTATCCAGACAGAAAGTCCGAAAATTAGATTTAATCACGATTTTTACCTTTGTTTTTCAATACAATTTTCAAGAAGAACAAACTTTTGTTTGAATTTTAAAAAGTTCGCTGTATAATGTTTTATATTCATTGTCCCTGACGATTCCAATTGTGCCATGACAATAAATGTATAAAGTCATGTTCAGTAAAGTCTGAACGTCATATTTCTTTCGAAAACTATCTACTCTGACCTATTAATTATATCTTTCGACACTTAAATTTACATAGGGACGAAGAATATATATAAATTACCCACTTCGTTGAATTAAAATTAGTAGTATGTTCCGTTAGTCAATCAGTTTTTACTGTTACTGAAGCGCCCTCTGATATCGATCATTATCATATACCTCCCCCTCCTCCTCCCACAAATTGCGGGGCTGAATTACAGAGTTGGATTTAAAAGGCATCGGAAATGTCACTATTCATCTTAGAGACCCTGAAATCAATGGATTCGGCACTAATATCGGTCTTTTCGATCATTTTTATATAACTCTCCCCTTCTCCTCCCCCAAGTTGTGGGGCTGAATTTGGATTTAAACGGGATCGGAAGTGTCACTGTTCAGCTCAGCAACTCCGAAAACTATGGATTCGACACTAATATCGGTCTTTTCGATC
Organism: Thermobia domestica; assembly: GCF_964235325.1. NCBI lineage: Eukaryota > Metazoa > Arthropoda > Insecta > Zygentoma > Lepismatidae > Thermobia > Thermobia domestica. The sequence continues at coordinate 47,737,321 of NC_137471.1, forward strand.
ATTTTTATATATATCTCCCCTCCCCATCCCCTAAGTTGCACCGTCAAAATGAAGTGATAAAAACCATCCCAAGCCCAAATCTCATCTATGTTGAAAATTTGATCAACATCGGACGGGCAGTTCAAGAGCTATTAAGTCACGAACAGTCACTTTCCTTTATATATATATCGGGTTCTCAAAATTCTCCTCACATAGGATAACTATGCTATTATCATAGCTACAATAAAATGCAAAATGTAAGAGGGGAAACCGTCTCCAAATATGATGTTTTCAATCTAAGTGAAGGAATTTTTTAAATCGGACGAGCCGTTTGGGCTGTACACTCTTTAGGCGCCCAATGTTAAATGAAAATGAAAAATTGTCATTTACCTTGATCCACAACATAAGTGAATGAAGTTATTGTCTGTTATGCTAACGTATCGATGACCAGCCCTCATTTCAAACAAGCCCCATTCACCATACTCTTACAAAATTTGTCCACCTCCCGTCTCGTTCTTCCGTCCTCCAGCCCCAGGTAAATGGCAACGTTGCATTTTCGTTTATCATTAGGCGTATAAAGAGTGTACAGCTCAAACGGCTCGCCCGATTTAAAAAAAATCCTTCTCTTTAGATTGAAAACATTATATTTGGAGACGATTTCCCCTTTTACATTTTTTGTAACTCTGATAAGAATAGAGTCATCCTATGTCAAGGGACCTTAGAAAAACTATATATATATATATATATGAAATACTATGTAAAAATTAGACCTCTAGAAGTTCTTGAAAGGAAGGTAAGGATCGAATATTTGTGTAAAAATTTTTATTACATTTTATAGTACGAAATGTTGTAGCATCACGTATATGAAGTGAAGCTTATTTCTGTAAGCATGTATTCCATGGTATATTCCTATATTGTTTCCTCCAAACTACCATAAAGTTTCTGGAACTGAATTTTCCAATGTGAATTAACGATTTATTTCTTTATTTATTTGCAGAAGAACTATTTCCTCCAGACTTTAATAAAGAACGTCGAAGAAGTTCCAGCTCAAGGGCCAAAAGAAATAGTATAGTTCAGGAGTTGTCAAACATGGATAGAGAAGAAATCATTAAAAGCTTGAAAGGAGAATTAACTAGTTCACTTAATCGTTCCTTCACAGAAAAACGATCTCATCGCAGTAAGTACAGTAAAGCAAATAGACGCAATGACTCAATTTCGTTAAAAAGAAAAAAGAGTAAAATGAATGGAAACCGCATAAATAAAATGTATAAATAGGTACCGTAATATTTTTAACTAATATAATTATTACTGTAGTTTTATAAGTTATATTAAATATGCAAGTTAATACTTCCTGGTTATTAAGTAATCATAATTTAATTAATATTTTAAGTTAATAAACCCATAATATCAGATACTATAAAATTAGGCCAATGCATAAAAATAGTAAATGATGCTTTACTTGTACGTAAAGTAGCACCTGGTTAATTATTAAGATAACATCCATAGAACTTATGTTACTTTTCAATTTTCCCTTAACGCATTTCTTTTCCGTGTCTAACCTCGTAATTCTAACAGTATGTGTGACAAAATAGAGATCTTATACATTTTTCTGTTTTCTTAGTGTCACATAAACTTAAGTTCAAAGGTTATGCATGATAACATATAATATTTTCTCTCTAACACTTACGGATATAATATCAGATTTTTGACCCACAATTAAACACATGTAAAACTTGAATGTCTTTGCAAATACATTTTAATTGAATAAACACGTCTATAATTTCTATTAGGACTAAAAATTTCCAGTAACTTCTTAATCCTATTTTAACTTTCAGCAAAATATTCTCCATTGTAAAGTTTATTATATATTATTTCAAAGAAATATTATTTTATTGCGGAATCTACCAGAAACTAATCTCACATAACCTTCAGTATACAGGGTGTTTCGAAACAACAACAACGTTTGGGAAGTGATTCCTGACACTTCCCAAGATAAGACGAAAAGTATAGACCAACCTGGATGCACAAATGCTTCCTTTCGGAGTTACAGACTGCCGAAAATATGAAAAAGTGAACTTTAAAGGTCCATAGCTCCAAAACTATGGGACCAACCGTAGTCGGGTCAGAAACCTCATTTAGGAACTAATATGTGCGCTATCCAAAAATACGTGTTTCAGAATCCTAAGGTACTCACACAACAGTTTTTATAGAAGCAGTTTAGCTACGGGCATATAATTTGAAGTTCTTACCAACTACTTCTATAAAAATTGTTGGGAAAGTACCACAGGATTCTGAAACCTGGATATTTGGATAGGGCAATATCTGTTCCTAAATAAAGTCTTGACCCGACTACGGTAGGTCCCATAGTATTGGAGCTATGGAACCCTTAAAGTTCATTTTTTCATGTTTTCGGCAGCCTATAACTCCGAAAGGAAACATTTGTGCACCCAGATTGGTCTATACTTTTCGTCATATCTTGGTATCAGGAATCACTCCCGAACGTTGTCGATATTGTTTTGAAACACCTTGTATAATAATTTGAAGTTTGAAATCATTTTTTACTACCACTTCTCTTACATTAATTAATACTAATACATAAACTCAATGTAGTTTCCAATACCAAACTCTGAAATTCACGGTAATAATTAATAATTATTAATATTTCAATTATAGATTATCAGTCAACTCTAAAACTTAAAAGATCATATTTAATAAGAATTGCATTGACATAGTTTCAAACTTGATAACGTAAAAGTCAATTCACCTCTAACACATTGTGTCACTTCTAATTGATCTATTTTCGATAATAAAGATATGTATTTGACTTTCAAGTTTTCTAATCACCTTTATAATATTATCAAATATATCCGAATCCATACAAACACATTTAAATTATATATTACCACACATGAAAGTATCTTAGAAGCACAATATATTTTGCAAATAACCAACTAACTAAATTTGTCCTCAGTGACTATCGTGAAATAAATATAATACTATAGTACATCCTGATAACTTAAGGATGTGTATGTAATGGTAATGTAACTTTACGAGCGTGAAGCAGAATATCTGTAAGGAAGACATTTTTCATAAGAGGTAAATTAAGAAAGTTATAATTTTATATTATTTCTTTAAGTGTATCTCTTCCTTGCACTGTCTTTCTTATGAATGAAAGTATGTCTATTTGCAAATTTCTTGAAGTTTCTGTCATAAAATAATGTGAAAGTGAATAACAAGCATGTTTCTTTGTTGTTTTCTAAATTTTATATACTGTATATATTTTGAAACAATTGTTTTATTATTTTTTCTTTTCTTCAGCATGCCTGAAGTGAAAATTTAATATAAATGAATTTACTGTTCTACTCTTTCAATCTGTTTCTGCATTGACACTACCTTTACATGAATGTTCTCTATCTTCTTATTGTACTGATTGATAACAGCTGTTTAGTGTTTTCTTGTACGTCAATTAATCAGCATGTATTTTTTTACATGCATTCTTTATTATTGTGATACTTTTTCTTCTTTTTTTTTTCATAAAAAGATAAGAAGTCAGATATTCAGTAAAAGTGTTTTTTTTTTACATAATTGGAGCAATTTTTAGAGCTCATTATCCTCAGATTTCTTTATATATACATTCATGTCTACGCTAGACTTAATCAATATTCAAGCTGTTAAACTATCATGCAAAGAAAGGAAGAAGAAAATGGAAAACTATACATTAATATTAATTTTTATATTTCCTTTTCTTAATTATTTAAAAGAAAACACATATTATATTAGATTGAGTAATATTAAAAATTGATTTTTATATTGTTTTCTAATTTCTTTGTTTGAAATGCTTGATAATACTCAAATACATTTAAATTTAATGCCAATTGCTTGATTTGAGAGTCAGATATTTTGAAAACAATTGCAGTAGAAATAGTGAATTTCAAAACGAAACTGAAGTACTTATCAAAGTACATTAATAAAATTATTCTATAGGCTTTTACATTGATTAAAAATCAACTAATTGATAAGAGTAAAAGGTAGATTTAAAACTCATCATTTAAATATGTCGACTTTTCCATATTAACATTCAAAATACATCGATTTCCTTCATCAGATACAGGAATTAAAATTGAAAATAAAATTACTGGAAAAAACATAAGGATATTGCTAACGTTTGTTAATTAAAAAGTCCAATGCCTTCTACCTAATCAGCTGCGCCTCCGGCTGGAAGAATGCAATAGTTCTAAATTAACAGACCTTTCCTAATCAGATGGAAGACATTATATGTTAATCAACTGACTTTATTCTTTCTTTTAGTCCTAGTACAATTAATGGTCAGTGTGTTTTGGCACATAGTGTGAGAAAATTTATATATTTTGAATAGTAGCTCGAAATCTCATATTTTCATTGTGAACCACACTTCCTGCGATCACTTTCTATTTTGCAACTTCTTGATATATTGCAGATGGTATAGTAAAATAAACTAATTACAGTGTTTGATAATATATTAAAGTTTAAGTTATTAATGTATTAAGCTTTATTAGTTTTCTAAATAATATCATATTGATACCTTATTATATATTTACATCGACAATAGAATTCCTGTTCTTCGTTGTACTCTAATTCTATTGATATACAATGCAATTAATGCTTTGGGATCGAGATTATGATGCCGGATGAATAGGGTTGTTTGGGTTTTGATTTCGATTAATTTTTAAGGATGTTAAAGTTTTAATGTTAAATCTTACTAGAAACAACCGCAATAAACCACTATATTAGAAGTTATGGATTAAGCAATCATAGATAAAAGAAACTACGACGAACTATGCACATAACAAGCACAGAGGAAAAATCCGGAATTGAATACACACATGGTCCAGTCTACTATATTTATATTACTCATATTCTTAGCTTTCTAGATACTTACACAAAGGTTTAAAAAAAAATGAATGGAAGAAAAAATATAATAGAAGAATTGAAGAGAATACCCAGCACAGATCTATACGTTAGGCCACCATCTTTTCCTATCAAGTATCGCTCTTCCCACTTTTCTCACGAAGTCCCGCCCATGGGTCTAGAACCCAGGCGTAAAATGAAGTCTCAAAACCCTTCACAACATACAAATTTTTATTCATTTCGTCTTCATATGTACTCTCATTGGCTGGAACATTATCATGACGTGTAAGAAAGGTATGTGAGAATACGTTATCAAAATAGTTCTCACGGGTGAGGTTCAAACGTGAACAAAGGGTGCATAATAATGTAAAACGAAAGAAAATACAGAAATGAAACGAAATGCACTTCTTTAAGTCTCATGGATAAAATAAAATGAATATTCTCAAAATTAGATCATAATAAAGATCACTATATATCTTAGTGGTATTATTGTTAACTATACTATTTTACTATTTTTATTTATACAAACATGTTACTTCATGCAAAGAACTGAAATTAAAAATGAATATTATCAAAAAATAAATATGAATATTGTATGAAAATGAATGAATATTATACCATTAAACATGAAAGATAAAACTTTAATTAAGGAAGAGCATTCTAGGAGATGTAATTACGCTACTTAAACTACTAATACACGATTTAGTTTGAAACATTGTACGCAATTACCATTTATTATTAATTCTTACTGTGTATTATTCTAGATGCATAAAAGTGTTGTATTGAAGTGATGCACAGAACTGTTAATGCTACAATATTAACTGAGTTACAACATAATGGATAACACATGATGAAAAACTGTTGAATAACTAAGAAATATGTATAGACATAGATGAACCATTTAATTCCAATATATTGGAAGGTATTTTAGTGCTATCATTGAAATAGATAGATCTGCAACACTAGAAACACTTCAATTGAGATTTTAAAGAGTCTATCGTTGTTTAATTTAATTTTACAGTAGTACAAAATTACATCAGAATATGACTAAAATGTCAAATTTTATTTTTTCTTTCTTCCGAGACATACACCCGTCTTATTGGCTGTTTATCTATTATCCTTCAATTTCGTCTTTAAATTTTAAGCCACAATTCACACAAAATTAAAGGAACGTATTTTATGAATGAAACATACTAATGATGAAAAGGTAACTAAATTCATGATAAGTTAATTCAAAATCATAACACATCGTACTATTTATTGAATTAATCTCATTGGCATACTTTAGTGAAATACATTTTTACAGGACTTACGGAAATTTTTTTTCAAATTTGGCAGACAGAACACAAAAATAATGTATTTCATCGAAACCTATTTCTATAATGTTTAACCAATATAATACAAATATCAGTAGAAAGCTATACTAGCTTGTATATAATATTTTGTTTAACAACTTTTCGAAACAACAATGTCAAGCTAAACTACGAATGAAATTCACTTTTGTCTACGTCAATTGTCTTAAAGAACTCTCTGGCTCTTCATAATTTTTACCTATAAATTTGATATATTTATGTAAAATCTTAATTTAAAATACCAGTTTTGACTAACATGAACCATAATCTTATGAACAAATTGAAAATAAAAATGAAGACGAAACATTTAACAGCTGACCTAATTAAGCAAACGTCAAACATATAAACGTGCTTCAGTTGATCATATGACTATTATAGCGGCCACTGTGGCCACGTTACGAGATCTTATTTCTTTTCTACCAGGAGCAAGTGCTGACAACCTCTATTTCGTAAATTGTAAACCAATGCCCCAGCGAAAAGGAAGTCGGGACTGTCTTCTTCCTGTTTATGGCTTCGATTGTAAGTAATTATTTTTGGATGCGAAACGCCAGTAGGATGTCATCAAGTTGACTCTAGAGTAGTTTAAACAAAGCCAATGGTTTTACTAGAAACGGTAGGAATATTAGTAAAAGTATTATTGTGCGTATACATTTAACAATTTAAAAAGAGCTGCTTTTCGTATTTAACAATAAAATTTGGAAACAGCAGTAAAAGTAGGTACATGCTAGTTTATTTAGATTATTCCTTTCTAGCACAACTAACATAGAGATAGACTTTGGCCTTGGCGTGCATGATTCAGAGGGCTTGGAAAAATGGAAAGCATGTATATGATTTTTTTGCTTTAAGGAACAAGTTTATGCACCTATGAAGAATATGTACAGATACACACATAGTTCATAGAATTACCGATGAAGATTATACACAAGTAGTAGTAGTAGTAAATGATATTCTGTTACAGGTCAAATGGTAGACATTATATATACATTCTTAATTTCGCGATATTATCCTCATCGCAAATAACGTACAATTGCTAATTGATACGGTGAGATGCATATCTATTACTAGTAAATAAAAATTCTCACGCGTTAAAACATCCAAAATCATAAAATCTGTGAACAATTTTGTAACACTCCTCATCTCTTCTGTAGAACATCTACAGGGTGGCTACAAAGTTTCATTATCCCTTAAAATAAGTAACATAAACCAGGAAACGTACATAAATAACTACACGGAAAGAACTGAATGGTATGAACAATGCTTTCGAGAAGTCTTATTGAGATAAGAAACATTAAGTGTCCAAAGGTCAGTTTGTCGACCGTCATTCTCATGACAGGATAATTTTGCGGAGTATTGCAGCTGTAACTTGAGTGAAAGCTTCTGTCAGTTCGGCATTGGTATCGTAACGGTTTTGTGCAACGATGCCCTTTATGAACCCCCATAGCGCACTATCACAGGTGGTGAGGTCTGAACTTCGTGGTGGCTGATCCGGACTACCACGACCAATCCAACGCCCAGAAAAGACTTCCGTAAGATATCCGGCAGTGGTACGGTAAGGGTATAATGGCCAGATTCTCCGTCATGCAAAAGCCAACATGCCTCTGATTTTGTGCTCCTCCCAAAAGAGGAACAAACCAGTTCAGTAACATGTCCAGGCATCAAGGGTTAACGGGACTTTCTGGCCACCATGTACAGAAAACTTGTTGCTTCAAAAAAGATATAATGTATGAAATTTTCTGCTTGTTCATCCTGTAGAGTACAAGTGAGGGAAAACGTTTGTAGTTCGATACTAAGTTTCCTCCTCTTCCTAATTTATGGATTATGAGAAGTCCTTGGTATCAGATCACAAATAATAATTGACAATCTTGAAATAACATTCACTCAAATTATATCCGAAATACTGGATTCTGACAAGAAAAAGTTGAATTTTGCAGAACAGTAACAAGTAGGTTCATATCTACTAATAGAACTTATAGGACACATATTCATAACAAAACAACTTACCTTATGCTTCTGTATTTCCTTTTAATTGAATATATTCTTCTTGCTGGGAACGTCATAAGTACCATTTTTGCTGCATTACCGGATCCCATTGTAGTATTTTTTTTATTCTTTAAAGAGCAATTTACCGAGAATATTCCGGGGACTTCAGTTTAGTTTCTAATATCACCTATGTTCGTCTCTATATTTTAGCAGTTTAGTGAGTGAACAACTAACAGGGAGGGAACTGTTAAAATATAGTAACGAACGTTAGGTGATATTAAAAATCGAAACGAAGTCCACGGGAAATTCTGAGTAAATTGCTTTTTAAAGAATAGCAAATGCTACAATAGGAAAAGTAAAGGTAAGAAACCGGTAATGGAGCAAAAATGGTGTTGACGACGTTCCCAGCAAGGAAAAAAGTGTTCAACTAAAAGAAAATGACAAAGGCTTAAGTTGCTTTCTTGAGTAGGTTCGTAGTTTTTATCTACAGTTCTTATTATACAGAAAGTATTTCTTGATCATAGGTAAGTGTACGAGTGTATTGGGTTCGTGTCCTGCAGTTCCCTAGGAGGGCTTAGGCATTCATGCCAGTCCGGGATTCGATCCTCTATGTTTTGCACGTCTCCTTTAGACTTCAATAGCAGTTTGGACTTTCTACCAAAGCCGATCATATAACCACTGGACAACACGGTTCAGAAAAAAATGAAATTTTTGAGTTTTACGTCCCACGGTTATGCCGGTTAGGCTAAAGGAGACGGTGAAGATGAGAGATGAATGAAATGGTGGAATGAAGAAAGTGGGAGGAAACGGGAGAACCCCGAGAAAACCCACGCACACGGTGTTTGTCCACCACAAAGTTCACTTGGCAGGAGCAGGGTTTGAACCCGAGACCCCATGCACCAGAGGTGAACGCTCTACCACTGAGCCACCGCGGCCCAACACAGTTCAGAGTTCGGGTCAGAACATTCTGGGAAACTGACATAAAAGCTGATTCTAATCGTATTCTCAATGCCGATACAATTTAATAATGCGAAAATTATGTTGTATAAGCATTAGTTATTTATGCTGGAAAGAAAAGTAAATTAAAATCTCTTAAACTAGAAAATATTAATTTATACCATGATTATTATTTTGATAAAAGATATACGAAATCTCACTTTTCACTTTAATAAACAACACTGAAACTGTACAAACACATATTACATTACATTTTGGCACTTTGTTTTAACTAATTGAATATGACAATAAATTTAACACTTGACCCAATTATTCTTATTACAATCGCGGTAGTCGCGGGTTACCGGTTGACCTTCTCTACATCGTACGTTTTTTATTATTTCACACTTTCACTTCTCACTCACTTTGATGCTGGAGAAAAATGATTTCTGGCGGTTCCAGGGGGATGTCCTTAAGGTTGGAAGGATGAATTTCCTTACTTTGCATTTTATCTTCTTTTGGGGGTCTTGAAGTTTTTTTTATTGCGCAGCTAGCTCCTTGACGTCAAGACGACTTTAAAAGTAACAATTACGAACAGATGTTTTAAACTTGAAATTTGTTTTCTCGGCAACATTTTCGTCATAATCAATAGACCATATATTTAATGTAAGTTCATCGTTCCACCGTACAACTTTTAATGCGCTAAACACTATAATTAACTACATAATAAATGTACCATAGTACGCGAAGTGTTGTTCGTCTGCTCATCCGGAGCTGACTTCTTGGTTACATGCTGTTGTCAAACCAGAAACAATCGTCAGACTGACTTCACTTTTCTCCTCGCCTCTCCGCGTTTCTACCCAACAGAGAGGCTTGCGATGCAAACTATTGATGTCAGAGCTAAAAATAACTATGACAACCTATAGACAGGAATTTTTGGAGACGAAGTTTGCTCCCTGTGCTGAATTTTAGCACCTTAGTTGGAGAGACGAGAGGGTTCACCAAGACTCCCGGCGCAGACGCGACGCACACACACATGAATATTCGTTTGTTTCCTGAGACAAAAATTCTTAAGAGTGCTTTTATACGAGGTTCACTTAAAAAGTTAAAATTTTCTTCATTAATATTCGATGAGCTGAACCATATGGTTACAAGTGTTTCGCGTTTAAAAAATAAATCTGATGATGTATCTTACACCATCATTATTTTTCTGAGCGATTCACACTTCAAGATCGTAAAACGGATGTTTTTCTAAGATTTCCATTGAGTGTTTATTATTTGTGATCTTACGTATTAATACACACCTAGGACTTTCCATTATCCGCAAATTAAGAAAAGGAGAAAAATCTTGCTATCGAACTACAAACCCATGACGTCACTTTTATTCTGTGGGGTAGACTAGTAGAGGACTTTATGCATTATGTTTTTCATGTAACAACAAGTTTTCTTTAGATGCACTGAGGAATAGGTGAGGACTAGCTCGAAATCGTTTTTTTTTTTTTTCTTGTGATTTTTGGATCTTTTAATATTTGAGAATTTCTATGTAATATTATCTTAGAGTGCATTCATAATACGTCATTCTTACTATAATTTTTTACTTTATGCTTCTCAATCAATGGTTTTTTGTAGATATTGAGCAAGTATAATACAGATTTGGGTTTGTTGTTATCAGGACCGGCTTTACTACATGTACAACACGTGCTTTTACACTGGGCGGCAGGTCTCGTGGGGCACCAAAATCTGTCATAAGTATATTATTTAAAATAAATATTTCTTGTTGGAAACATACTTCATGATGATGGTAGTTAAATTTACTAAGCTGACCTTCTATTTGAATACTACATCCATAAATCTCATGCTTAGGTTGCATTAGCTTAAGGTCACATGGACAGTGCTAAACCAAATGGTCAAACAAATACCAGCTAACACAAGGACTCAATTCTCGAGTAGTAGCGACCACCTGTTTCCTTTTAGTAAGTTATCACAGTTTTGATATGAAAACTAGTCTTGTCTTTGTCACAAACAAGTTCCTTATCATACATCATTGAAAGTGGATTTCTTTTTTTTAAAAAAAAATTAAGAAATGTAGAATGAAAAATCAAGAAATATAGATAAAAGGGATAGTTGCACTGGAATTGCAAGTTGATATATTAAGATTGAAGTTCGATATTGAATTCTATAAAAAAGGATTACCATCTTTCATCTGCATGTTGTTTGCTTTATCTTTCACTATCATAATAGATTATTATTATTTAAAGAAAGAAAAAAAACAGACACAACGAGATCGTATTTGTAGTGTTTAGGCCTGTCTGAGTGCGAGTGTTTTTCCCTCTCCTTCGTTGTTCATGATGGAATAGCACGCTTAAAAGCGTGGCATTTGAGATTTGTTCTTTCTGGAGAAGAAAGGCGCCAAATGATGCTATTGCACGGGGCGGCAAATTACCTAGGGCTGGCCCTGGTTGTTATGTATACTTCTAAAAAGAAAACAGTATCCAATAGAGTTTGACCATCTTCGTCGAAACCTAACAATTCTATTTCTTTTATGTATAATCACTATTTTTTAAAGATTGACAAGTAAAATCTGACTTTGTATATAATGTTTGCAAGTTCCTTAATTTAAAAAATGTATCAAATGAAATGACAGTTTAAGTTAATTACGGAAGGAATATATAGTCGATATAGCAAATTGTAATTTTCTCTGAAGAAAAATTAGCTACGAAGAAATAATTTCCTTATATCCAAAATGCTAATATTGGGTTAATATCATAAGCTATTGAAACTTCAAAGGTTTTAATACCTTTCCACACAATACTTTTCCTCAAATTAATAACAAAATAATCATTTTACACTGCACTTTTCACGTTTGCTTTGTACTTTTATTGTGCCTTGTACTTTTCCTGTCTGTACCTTTCTTTTTGTGAATACGTTTTCATGTATGTGTACGTACAACGCATGACAAAACTTGTTACTGTTGCCTGTGTTTGTGTCCCTGTTTTTACCTGATTGTATGACAAAAAACCTTTTTTTTTTTTTTTTTTTTTCAAAAATCATACCGGTGATTTGAATGCCTTAAATAATGTTGATTGACATGGTTAAATACTTAAGTTTACAAAGTTGGCAGAAGGTAAGATTTCTTAAGGGTAGTATAATTCTTGTGCAGAATAATAAACGAAACGATAAATCTTTTCAAGAGTATGTTGTTAAATAATAGGTATAAACATATATACATACACCGGTACTTAATGTATGCACAGCTTATAGATAAGTACATTCTTGTTTAAAAAAAAATCTTGAGCACGTATCTTAATTTGAACAGTTCGGTAAACAAAAGAACATTTTAAATCTCTATTATAAGTTTGTAAAAAGTACAAAGTATTGAACAGAAATATCTTATAAGTTTAGTGTTCAAGATTTTTTTCTAGCATGACTGTACACATAAGATAGTATAATGAAGGTGTTGAATACGACGAAGGAGAAAGAAGGTTTGTTAAAATGCATGATTTTTTTTCTAAAAAAAATAAATATACTTTAATCTTCATCTAGCGTTAGAACATGCATTGTGATGATATCCATAAATAAAACAAATTTGATAACAAAAAAAATCTTGAATAAGCATGCTGCTACAAACACGTAACAGCACTTCAATTCGTAAAATGATAACATTCATTGATTTTTTTGTTCATGAACTTTCTGATGCATTTTGAGGTCATTATTTTTTTAAGTTTTTTTCTGAAGCTCATATCAAAGCAAAACTACTATATATTTTTTTTTTCATTTCTCTGACTATGCACTTCTCATATTTTGCTCAAGCCCTCACTTGTTTATGCCTAAATACACATTTTTTTAAGAAAAATAAAACATGGGATGTGCACGTACATAAAAAAGCACCATCTTTCTGCCTTTTATCTGTCATGTCTGTCTGTCTCATCTATCATCTTTATTTCTTCGACTTTTTTAATGATTCTTCTTCTCTCTAATTTTTGTACAGCGGACAAACTGTAACTCTACAGGTTCCATAACATGGTAAGAAACACTATTTTTTCGTGATTATGTTACCTGTTCGAACAAAATAAAAAGAGTATTAAAAACAAAAACATTAATACAACAGGTACTTGGTTTGGTTGAAGTTCATGACACTAATTTTGTGCATTACAAAACCAGGAATTAGAATATCTACAATTGTACGGTACATTTATTAATGAATAATATAGTCGTGGCTTCAAACGAAAATCAAAGTGCAATTGCTAGCTATTAGTAAAAAAGAAGTTTGAAAATTTAAACACACATTTCGTTTATGTATATACGTATTTTAATAGAAAATTTGACAGAAAACGGAAATGTATTTATTTATGTTTATTTTTATTCTTGTAATACAAAATTATAATTTATATTCGTATTGCAATTTTATTCTGTGCAGCAATGCAATGTGACAATCAACTAAAACCTTCTTTATTACAAAACAAGTGTAATGCTTCAGCTAATTTTAGCTTCGATGTGGCATAGGTTGGAAGATCTCGTGATTGGATGTCTTGACTGAATTTATCCATCTCCTCTATCCTTTTAACTCTACCAGGTGATTTTTGGTCCGGCATAATTAATATATAGGCCCTAACTGACTTCCAAATATTGGTCTCCGTCATTAAATTTTAATACTACTTGAATAAAATGGTCTTCCAAGAGTATTCAAAACATTGTAAATAAATAAATAAATATTTCTAAAGTTCTGCAGTATTGGTTCTGACAATTTCCTTTATTTTCGAAATGCAAGAAAAAAGTGTTAAAATACTTAATAAGAATTAATGCGGAGATACTATAAACAATATATTGCATACTGACTCATAAAACCTTCCCTATTAATCTCATACCAAAAATAAAGGAATATGGAGGCCGCGGTAGTTCAGTGGTAGAGCGTTCACCTCTGGTGCATGGAGTTCTTGGTTCAATCCCAGCTCGTGCCAAAGTGAGCTTTGTGGTGGACAAACACCGTTTGCGTGGGTTTTCTCGGGGTTCTCCTGTTTCTTCTGACTTCATTCATTCCACCAGTTCATTCATTTCTCAACACCACCATCTCCTTTAGCCTAGCCAGCATAACCGTGGGACGTAAAACTTAAAGATTTCATTTCATTTCATTTAAAGGAATATGGAGAATACTAAAACACATAATCTTGTTTCATATTTATTCAACAGCGTAAAAGAATGGAAACATATCAGTTTTTATTAGAATGTTTGTTTGTTTGTTCTGTAGAATGTTGCAGAAATGAAATACAGAAGTTTGTTTGTTTTAAAAAAAATTTTACTTAAATAAAGAAAATGAAAAAGCGTAGTTGAATTTAAACAATCAGACGTTGTGCAGTTATTAGTTAACATATTTATTAGATAACATGTACGGTGACTTACTTCAAAGATACCTTTAAAAATTCTCAAACACATAAAGCAAATTTATTTTCGACTAAATACCTAGTAATAATAATAAGTAAATTAAGTTTAAACTGTCTTGCAATGTTAGTTCCAAAACATGATACCAAATCTATAGCAGAAAACAATCATTATAAGTTGTTATTATTATTATTATTATCCTGGCTATTTCTTACCCTATTATCTCTATTTAGTTACGATATTTTGTCACTTGTGTTGAAGAAAGGTCCCAAAGAACGAATATCAGCTAGAACAAACGAATTCTATAATACACAAAGAGTGGAAAAGTGAACGACTGGACCGAGACTCGACCCCGAAACCTCCAGCACACTGTGCTGATGTTATAGAGGATCTGGTGTGTTAAAAAAAAGAAAAAAAAGAAAAAAAGAAAGAAAGAAAAAAGAAAGAAAGAAAGAAAGAAAAAAGTTCTTTCCTTCTTTCATTAGATATGCAACAAACTAATTTAATAAAAAAATACTATATTTGTAAGTTACAGCACATTTTAAGTTATTTCGAAATGAATTTCACAATTTTTTTCTTTTCTCACACCAAATTTAAACTGTTTTCGCTATTCTAATTATATAAACTGTATTATGAGCAAGTATGTTAAACTGATAACATATATGTAAAATAAAATAAAATAAAATAAAAAGTCAGTTCGTACTTCATGAAAAAAGATAATCGTTAGTATAGTAGTTACAATATATTTGTTTCAATCAACCCCTTATACAGCTTGTTTTTTAGAGAATTAGATAAGACGAAACTAATTTTGATTGCTTTTATTCTAACTAAAAAAAATACTTGAAAAAAGCTGAGATATTATTACAAAATTTTGTGTATTCTAAAATAAAATTATAGCAATAATATATATATATATATAAAGCTGCTCAAGTGAATTTATTTTCATTCCCGAAAAATCAGCTTTGAAAATTGTTAAGCAATGTTGATTTCCTCTATTAAGCATACCGTAATAAATTTGTTATTAATTGTGTGATCGCTTACCGTGTTTTGTCTACTTGTAACGTGTCTACATGCGTTGTAAATGTTTTGTACCATATGACTTTTTTAGCTTTCATAATGTAAGCGACCATAATTTAAGCTGTGTTTTGTGCCCCGTGTGAATTATTATCTTGTTATTAACCGTGTTATTATTACGCATTTTCATTCATTTTATTTTTATTATTACTATTTTCATGTAGTTCTGAGTGAGATGTTTCTGCTTAGGTGCAAGTTTTTAAGATATGTGAATTTATATGTCTGAAAAAGTATTTATTTTACCTAGACTTTGCCATTCATGTCTTACTTACTTTTTGAAAAGACATTACTATTTCAACACAAACAATATATTTCATGGGCATTTGCTACAGCCGAATCAGTGTTAACTAAAACAAAGAAAAACAAAAATTAATGTAACCTTTTAACAATATATATATTTCTTAATTGATTGAGATATAACGTTCCTTGTCAGTACTGACGCCTTATGAGATAATGGCTCCAATTTACAATGCGCCACTGTGCTATAGATGAGCCATCACATTACATAACATTTTGGAAGATGTTGAGAGGGATACCGGTCTGCATCGGATCATCTAAAAATTTAAAATCTAAAATGAAATCATCAACTTTTTCGAATCGAAATTGGTAAACAAACTATTAGAAACAATTTTATGTGTAAGTCAATGAAATATAGTATAGAAGACATTTTGTGATTTTTAACTGGTAATTTAGTTTAGACTCGTAAACGATTAAAATCTCGGATCAAACGTCGAAAACTAAAACCAACTGTAAATTATATTTAAATAAGAAACGAGTGAAATGTAAATATGTAAAAATCAGTTCGAGCCGTCACAACTATGTTAGTATTTGTCTTTCTACAATGTGTAATTTATAGAAACATAGTGATTAATAATTAATTTAGTAATTTTTATTATGTCTTATATACACATTGAGAATATAATTGCATTTTTTTTTTATCAAAACAACCCTCTACGAAATTTGATTATGAAATATGAATGATTTTAATAATATAATGAGAAACATAAAGAAGATGAATGAACAATATGTGGTGAAGACGTTATAATTATAATATGTAATTTGATAAAACAGGCTGTTAAGAAGGTTTTTCACAATTGATTCAATTACAAATATCCATGTTTTCTTAAATGTTGCATAATCTAGTCGACATTTTTACAGTTTCATGCACTGCTTGAGTATTACTGGGTCAGACGTTCTTAATTGTAGGAGTTCCTCCATCAGTACACGAATCTCATGTATGAAAACACATCGAACCTATAAAGTAACATTTACTGTGAGAGTAGATGTATTACAACCTTTGAATCCGCAGCTGAATATGCAATGTAAACCATATAATATGATTCCATTAGATTTCCACATTAAAGTTGAGGTCGTTGTCTGTTTAACTACGAGAAGCTTCACAATACATATTCTTTTCTATTGTTCATATTTGTCTTTCTTTGTTTGTGTGGTAGTGAACACGTTGAAAGATAGCGTCTTGCAAGAATAGTATATTCCTGTTTCACTAACACTGTCTTCTACAGAACTAAACAAGTAGTTATAGTAAAGAATTCTTCAGTACAAGTACATAAGAGAAATAAAATATAAGCTACTTACATTTTTTAAAAATTATATACACAGAGGGAAATGCCAAGGTATGTCCAAACTTCTACAGATTATTTCTTTAAGTGCAGGTAAGAAAAGAACTATATCATACATTCATGATACCTTCCGTCACGAGATAGACAAAATGTGAGAGAATATATTTACTGGGTTGCAGGACGCCCATCGAGGAGGTAACTTGATCATCTCAAAGCTCTTGACTATTCGTCGCCTATCGAGTATGTTTATGATCTGAAGAAACGCATCGTTAAGAGGCTGCGCTGCCATTCGAAAAACTCCAGATGTTTTTAGATATGTGCGTGCATCTATGATACGTCGTAATCGTGCCTGTATCTGCGCATATCGTGATCATTTTTGGCATTCTTCTAACAATGTTGCGCCCAGCGTTGGATCATGCCTGTTCCTCCTCCCGAAGGATGCATGTCATTAATGTGATTGTTATGTTAATTAAATGTTGCGTGGAGGCGCGGTGGCTCAGTGGTAGAGCGTTCATCTCCGGTGCTTGGGGTTCCTAGTTCGATTCCAGCTCGTGCCGTGTGGACTTTGTGATGGACAAACACCGTGCTCGTGGATTTTCTCGGGGTTCTCCCGTTTCCTTCCACTTTCTTTTTTCCACCATTTCACTCATCTCTCATCATCACCGTCTCCTTTAGCCTAACCGGCATAACCGTGGGACGTAAAACTAAAGATTTCATTTCATTTCATTTCATTTTTAAATGTTGCTTGTAATCCTCGTTGTCATCACTCCACCTGCCCTCTTAACTATACCTACAGTACACTGATGACTGTTTCCACTATTTCCAGTACATCAATCTGACTCTCAGGCTCCTGGTGACCTGTTCACTTGGAAACTATGGTGAATTGTAAATGGAATTATCGTATCTTAATAGCTTATATTTGCTAATATTTCCTTGTTTCGTTTTCAATACAAGAACGGAGCTCTAAGTGCTTCCTCTATGTTCAGAAGCACACAGTAATAATACAAGATGTGGCTGTGTCATGTGCACAAGGATTTCCTATCTTCAAAAATGAAAATAGTTACTATCAAACAGAAGACTACTACTACAATATTTTAAGAAAGAGTAAAAATTTTTATAGTATCTTTTCGGTTTTCTAAGTGAAGAAACGAAGTTCAGAAAAAAAAAACACTTATGTGGCACTTTCAGCGTACAAGATGATCAAGTCCAGTTTTGGTGATTTTGGTATATTTCCTCTTTAAGATTTCTAGCTGAATCTTCTTCCACAGCTTACGGTGAGTGTGAAGTCACTCCAATTTCAAAACAGATAGCATCACGTTTCTTCTATTTTCCTAATGTATTTCTAACAAAAAATATTTACAATAGTTCACTAAAATTCAAGAGATAGATGTTGAAACTTCATACAAAGGTACTTTGAATATTTCTTCAGAGAATAATTTGTGTACTTTTTAGTTATTCTGTTCACTTCATCGCCGAGAATACTTTCATATACATACCCATAAAATGTTTGCAATAGAACACACTTTCAACAATGAACGGAGCAAAATATCAAAGGAATGCTCGGATTAATACCTGATTATTTATTTAATTTGCCTCTGAACGAAGTTCAATGTTCAATTTGTTAAATTTAACTTAATTACTGGGAATATATGTTACTCTGTTGTAAATACATTGGGAAGATGAGAGAAACGTGCTGCCATCTATTGAAAATAGTCGCGCCTCACACTCAACTTAAAAGATCATGTCCATATATTGTAAATTATCCACATAAATTATCCATATATTGTAAATTATCATTCTGTGGTATGATTCAGTAATGAAACACTGATGCAATATTATTAACCTAATAATACAACTAACTATATTATGTCTGTTTTGTACATTTCAGAGATATTTCAAAAAAACACTTCTGTTCTCTTCTTCAGTCACGATGTACGTTGTAAAACTAACACTAAGAACTAATGCCTATGTGTTCATATTAAATACACAGAAAATACTTATGATATAATCACAATAGAACAGTAAATAATCAGTCTCAAGAAAACGATCACAACGAATTTGTTCAAAAACCGTACCGCATAAATTTATAAGTGCAAAGCTGAAAAAAAAAAAAAAAAAAAAAGGTGAATGTTCACTTCCAAAGTACAAATAGGTATGAGTTCTAAGTGCTAGGTTTTCAACTCTTATCGTGACCACAAAAGAGAACAGAAGGAGTTCTTGAAATATCTCATAGAGATAAACAAATCAGGCATAATACACTTAGTTTTCTTATTCATTTATAGCCTAACTATATATAAAACTACATGAATTGATTGCCATAAAATACATTTCCACGCCTACTTCCAGTTGACGTGGAAAGTTGAAATTCGGTATGATTTTTAGGTTTTTAGGGAATAAACAACAGAAAAATTGCAAAAAGTGAATATTTTTAATTTTTGAGAGTATAAAGAGGGATGAAGAAATTCCCCACGTTATCTAAATAGGCGGTTTTTTAAAACCTATAATCTCAGAGGTACTTAGAATTGAAATGAAAACTTGAAATTTGGTATGCTTATAAGTGTTTGCTAGCGTTACCCAAGTAAATCATCAAATATAAAAATTTCCAACTTTAAAGTGGTCTTATGGGGAACTGAAAAATCTTTCCATGTTATTTTTACGGGACATCTTCTACATCCCAAAATGTTTAAGCACTTTCGGCAGGATTAGAATGATGAAATTTGGCATGATTGTAGCCTTTCAGGACTAACCCACAGTAAAATTGCCGATAGTGAACATTTTTAGTTTCTAGGGGTCTAAGGGGAGGGGAATGAAGAAATTCCTATGCTATTTAAATGGGCGTCTTCTTGGGATACAAAAGCTTATCTTTTAGATAGTTAAAATAGGAAAAGAAACTTGAAATTCAGTAGGATTGTGGGTTTAATAGGTATGAGGCCGTAGACTGAGCAAACGTGGGGATCTGCGGACGGAACCCTCAGCTGGTCAAGTTTAGAAAATATTAAGAGCAAATGTATTAAATTCACTTTTGATGCAAAGACCGATACATAAGAGATGCGAGACCGTAGGCCAAACAAACGCGGGGGTCTGTGGGCGGAGCCCTCAATTAACCAAAGGCTAGTATAATACTCTAAAATAACAACGAAAAACAAAACACCTCTGAACTGTACTGAGAAATAGTTATAAGGATATTCTAATATAATAGATCAATAGGATTTTGGAGAGGAAGGGAATTAGACGCCCTAGACCATAGTCTTGTATAAAATTGATTGGACATTGAACTTTATTTCTCGTGATATGTTTTAGTTCAGATTCAAAAGACTTAGTTTCTATGGTCATTGTGTAATGAGTTATTTTATGATATACAATTTTCCTCAGAGTTCGTTAGGAGAAACTTAGAGTACATTACCAGATAAATCTAGTTACAGTTCACTTTTATGACAATTGATCAGTGATATTGATGGAAAATACTTCAAAGAGACTGAATAAAAAGACGATAAAACGTAGATCTACCTCTACGAAGCTGGAATTTATCTCTCTTTCGAAGATTTGCCAGAGACCCTGAGGAATATCAACTGATATGTGGAAGTAAATATCTGCAAAATAGTATTATTATCATTTGGTATTTGAATATCGTGATATCCCTGATCATAATTTTCAATTCTTTCCCTCAAACCCTATTTCGCTAATTTCCAGTTTCTTAAATAGCTTTATAAACTACATCTTACTTCTCCTTTACTGGTTTAGTGATTCTGTATGCTAGACAAATAGATAGATAAAACCTCCAATATACTGAAGACTCCCACCTCCGAGGCTTCCCATCGCATACATCTATGATGTTAAGTAAAATTATCTCAACCAGATTTACATGTTCCTGTAAAAATAAATATTTCATATCTTTCAGTTTATCTTATAGCAAAATTAAAACGTATAGCTTAGAACACTAAAGTATTTTTGCACATATGTTGTAGTGAAATCAGTTTCAACTGACAAAACTCATAATTGGTCTTGAAGCACGCACCCAATTTTATCTAATACAATAGCCGTAGTACTGCTAGTGTAAGCTGTAGGGGAAAAAGCATTCAAAGTACAATACAGTTTAAAATGAGGTAATGATTGTACCCAATCGACCTCATAAATTATATATATGTATATATAATCAAAATAAGTCGTTCGACTTCATAAGTAATTTAATCATAGCAAGATGTTCAAGGAAGTAACCACCTGAATGATAAGTTCTTGAAAATGTAAAGAACTCCAGCTTGCTAACATAAATTATAATTCAAAGTTTAATTTCTTTTCGTGTACATCCCTGAAGAAATTTCCTGAAACAGATTTGAGAAACGTGATGAGAAGTCGAAAATAGTCTGTATTACAATGTCATTTAGTTTGTATGGATTCCTTTTATTTGGGACCAAAGATTAAAACTTTAGTAGAAACTTGAAGTTAATTTTGATGAGCTCGTGAATTATCTAACCCACAAATTTTGAATTCTTTGTGTTACAAAAAGAAAACAGAAAGTGAATAATTTGGAAGTAAAGAATCCTGAAGCGAACAGAAAATGAGTTATTTTCCAAAACAATTGTTGAAAATGTTATTACACAACATTATTTTAAAAAATGTACACTACAAGCACTTTCGCCAAACGTCTCGTTAGATAAGGAGTGGAAAACAAATAGACGAGAAAAATTAAAGACAGGAAAGTAGCTTTAAAGCGTCCAGCTTGACGCCATATTGTATTCCATATATACGGGATATATTAAAAATCCAGGGCTGTAGACTACTTCTTATGAACAAAGATATGAAAAAATGGAAAGATAGCAAATTTGTCGGAAATACATGGTTTTCAATCTACAATGATGAACTTTTTCCAACCGCAACAGTCTTTTCAGCTCCATATTAGTAACCAGGGGCGGATCCAGAGGGGGGCGATCACCCCGATCGCCTCCCCCCCAGAAGGGGAAACTTTCTTATTTTATATATATAAATAAAACCCATCGAAAAGTTTGGAGCCCTTAAAAGTAGCAGTATGACAACCCACCGCCCCCCCCCAGAAGTCGGTCCTGGATCCGCCCCTGTTGGTAACGTACTCTATGTTAAATGGACAAGCAATGTTGCCAGTTCAACAGACTCGTTCCTTGAGCTCTCGCTACACAGACAATACAGCATTGCTGGAAAACAAATTTGAGTGTGTTCTAAGTTTTAGCCTCACACAATAATGTCCACTTTCCCCGTGTTATTTTTGGGTGTCCTTCCGTTTCGTTCGAACAGCCTCCTGAACTGAAAACATTGCTTCTAAATGTAATATACTGTTTCTTACCAATGTGGAGCCCAAACAACTAGTGCGATTGGAAAAATTTAGATTGGAAACTATCTATTATTGAAAACCCCTATTATCAACAACTTTCCATATTTTCGTATCTTCAATCATAACGGAGTTTACTCATGGCTTCCGACTTTTGATACACCTATGATAGTAATCATGTAAATAAAAGTAACAAGTCAATATAGAATATGGAAATGTAACCAAAATGGTAAGATAAAAATTAAATTTTTCACAATTTTTGAATAAGGTATGAAATATTATTTCAAAACTCAATTCTAAAATAGAAGAATTCTAAGCTCCTTGGTGAAAGCGTTTGTTAGATCATCAAATATCGTTTCATTAATAAAGCATCTTTAAACTATAATCTTGTACTCTGTTCTCTACAATGACAATACCAAAAGACATACTTTCCCGTATAAATTAATAATCTTTGACATTGATAATTTTGCCATTTCTGATTCAGTATTTTAAACGATAATTATCATCGTTTAACATCTCTTTCTGTGCCAAGACACTGAGTTTTATCCAAGTTTATTTTAAGAGGTATCTGTTGGAATTTGGGACATCTCCTTTCATTAAAAACAAAATGTCTTTGATTGCTTTTCCACTTCACTTCATTACTGGAAGACATACAGAACTGGGGGTAAGTTCTTGCTATATCTATCTATTTTCATGCAAATATAGCTACCTACTAATAGCTAAGCATTGCACTTGTATATTTTACATTGTATATTTAATTCTAGCATAGATATACACACATTAACGCATAGCAAAATATAAACACGAAATTTGTCACTGCAAACTGCAACTTCATACGCACAACGTAACAAACTGCTTTATTTAAGAAGGTCATTTTTCGAGACTGTATTTCTCTATTTTATGAAATGGGAGTTCGGACCTTAATTTTTTTTGTTTTATTTTGGCTTTCGGTTTCCTTTGAGTTACAAAATCTAACTTTCAATTCTTTCCTATAATATGTTATTTTTTCTTATTACCAATGATACGTACAAAAAATATACTTTTTCTTCAATTTAGTTAATTTTAACATTTAATGAGATGTAAATCTTTATTTGGCATGAATATTAAAAAAAGAAATGTTACTAAGAATGTGTGGATGTTTGCAGCTATATTATAGTATAACAGATATGAAGTAAATAAGTTATCAAATAAAAAGGTAAGATGTGTGACTAGATACTAGTAACATGTTTGTGGATGTATGAATTATTACCTTTAGTGTTTCTTAACTTTGTTGATTCTTTTTCTGTCTTTGCAGCTATTGTCTTTAGTATATACGAGAAAACGCTAATTACTTATTCGATTTTTTTTTAAAGATGTAGCTTATTTACATTACAGAAAGATTTTAAGGCTCTACTTTTTTCCATTCTTCATTCGATTCTTTTTCTATTAAAAAAAATAAGAAGAAACGTCAATCACAAGAATAGTATATATATCTCACACGATCGATAAAGCTTACTCGATCTTTAAAAAAAAAAATTAATGATGGCAGACCTGCAAGACTTTGGTAAACATATGAAATATTGTGGTATGCGGATGTGTTTGGTCCCCGAGTTATTGGCAATTAAATTTGGAGTTTGGACAGACAAAGAAAAAGAATCAACTTAATCAACTTGGGCCATTATATTTGGGGTTATTGGCCAAAACAAACGAGTTATTGGTAATTAAATTTGAGATTTAAATTTAGTCAAAACAAGAGAGTCAACTTAATCAACTCTGGCCAATAAATTGGACATTATTGGCCATTAAATTTGGGTTTGGACAGTCAAAAAAGAAGAATCAACTTAATCAACTTTGACTATTGGCCAAGTCAAATGAGTTATTGGCCATTAAATTTGGGTTTTAAATTTAGTCAAAACAAAAGAGCCAACTTATCCACTCTGGCCAATAAGTTGGAGGTTATTGGCCATTAAATTTGAGGTTTGGACAGTCAAAAAAAGAATCAACTTAATCAGCTTTGACCATTAAATTTGAGGTCATTGGTCAAAATAAACGAGTTATTGGCCATTAAATTTGGGTTTGGACTTAGTAAAATAAAAAAGAGAGTCAACTTAATGAACTTAGACATTAAATTTGGGGTTATTGGCCAAAAAAGAGTTATTGGCCATTACTATTTGAGGTTTGGACAGTCAAAAACAGAAGAGTGAACTTAATCAACTTTAATCGTCAAGTACTTGGGATCCAAAGTTCTGCACACACCATAATATTTCATATGTTGGATCATATCAAGGTTTACCACCATTGCAAATGCGGCAGGAAGGAGATCTTCGGATCTCCTTTACTTGTTCCTTATTATTGGCAAGTTATTGGCATGGCAAGTTATTGGCCAGCAAAATTGACGTTTTTACTTAGTCAAATTTTCAACGGAGAAAGGGGATAAATAAAGTCTTTACTTGCTATTTTGTATGCGAAAGATAGAACTCATCCAAATTTCACCAAATTTGACATGGTGGTAAAGCACGCTAAATTTAGTAGGCAGATAAAGTATTTTTGTGTGAAGATCTTTGGTTTCCAAGCAAATGACCATTAAAGTAAGAATTTGGACTTTTTTTTATTCACTAAAGTCAAAATCACAAATTTGATACACAATCACTTGCAAACCAAAACTCTACACAGCATATTTCATATGTCTACTATTGAGCTTATCGAAGGCTACCACAGTTTCCAATTTGATCAAGTAAAGAGCTTTGGTTCCCGAGTTTTAGAGCATCAAAGTTTGAGTTTGACCTTAAATATTAACCAAATGCAGTGGGTACGTACAATAAGAATATTCTTTAAAAAAATCAATGCGCTGTAGAGAAACTTACTAGTTTCATAAGTAATTCAATATTGAAGAAAACTTTCATAATTTTGATATACCTCACTCAAAATCAATGTACGGAAAATACAATTAAAAGTGTACAGTATTATAACGAAAATAATGGTGTATATGCAAAAAAGTGACTGTAGATATAAGAAATACTTCTTTCTTCTACAACTAACGGGGCCAAACAATCACGATTGATAAAGAAGGCTTGCTATCTCTTCAGTTTCTCACAATATTTCTTTCAAACTGACTTGTGTCAAAAGTTCCATGCGGCATTTGACAAGTGTAAAATATCTATACGATTATGAAAACATACTTAAAATTATAATTTTTCACCTTCACGCAGTGTCGGACTGAAGCTGTCAAAGCTAGGCGGAGATGGAAACTTAGAGGGGTGCTTCATGGACAAACTTCTGTAAACATTTTGGCTTTTAAAATTACTTTCTAATTTGTTCACCGTATTAAGCATACACAGTTACACACAAAACGACTAGGACGAAATACTGTAAATGTTGCATAGTACAGAATAATATTATAATTACAGTCAACAAAAATGTAAATGTAGGATAGATAAATTAGCAGTAGCTTACCTATTCCAATACAAACAGAAGGAAAAAATACCATTAAATACAATTGTATGACTGTATTAAATTTCATAGCATGAGTAATCGTTTAAGATCTCTAGTGCTTTTTGCTATTTCGCTTCCAATAACATCGTAATCTACAGGAAAATTCTGGACATATTCAGTATTAAGGGAGATTAAATTTACCAGTAGACTTTGACCCAAAAGTGATCTCAGTTTTGATTTAATGATCTTCAACTTAGAAAACATAATAAGCACATTCACGAGCTACCGGGTTAGTTGTAAGAGCCATATCATATTTGTACACACAACGTACAGCGTTTGTCCAAGAAGTAATGAGACTGGCCACCGCGCAGCGCTCCAGTCACCACCAGAGCACTCTCAATGGGTGGGGGTCTTACCTAAGCATCGCACTGCGTGGCAGTCGCTTCTGAACAGAGAGAGAATGAGGATCGATCGTCGCACAAAGTGCTTTTTTTTTTTTTTTTTTGTCACGGGATAAAAAGCAAAAAATGGAGCGGACGATAGAGCAGCGAAACGCCATCAAATTCTGCGTTCGCTTGGGCAAAACTGCTGCAGAGACTCTTGCCTTGATTGAGCAGGCCTACGGAGACAATGCCATGTCGAAAGCCAGTTTTTTCGCTGGTATAAGGACTTCAAAGGCAGGCGGGAGACAGTTCAGGACTGATCTGGGCGCCCTTCGAACAGTTCTTTGGATTAAAGCGTGTCAAAGATGAAAGAACTCTTGAACTCTGGCCGTCGTTTAAGTCTGTGATTAATAGCGGAAGAACTTAACATGTGCCAGTCAACGGTATACAACATTCTAACCGAGAATTTGAACATGAGAAGAGTTTGTGCAAAATTGGTACCAAAAGTGTTGAATGAGGAACAAAACCAACAACGAGTTTATGTGTGCCGTGAAATGGTGGAGGTTGTGGAAGGCAAAGTAGACATTTTCCTGTTCCCCAAAGTGAAAACCGCTCTGGAAGCTCGCCGTGTTGATGACGTTGCCGCCACCTCGAAGGCCGTAACCAAATCTCTAAAAGGCATTTCGGAAGCTGACTTCCAGGGAGAGTATGAATCATGAAAATCGCGCTGGCAGCGGTGCATCGACGCCCAAAAGACTATTTTGAAGAATTTTTGAGAAATTGTTAAAATCGGATGAATAAATTCCTGTTTATAGACTCAGTCTCATTACTTCTTGGACAAACCCTGTCAATTGCTATAAGTGCTTTCATTTAAAGTCAGCTCATACAAGAATGTAAACGCACAGTGTATACAGCCCTGGATTTAGCTGATCCTGATCTTCCGTTTTGTTTTCACTCCATTCGTCTTCATTTCCAGAATCGGCTGGGCACTGAATTATATCGAAGTCACTAGTAGAAGTATCCTTCAGATTCTCGAAGTAATCTTTGTAATGAGCCGCAAATTGTTTGAGTTCGCGTGACAGGGTTTCTTTACATACACCTGTATTTTCTGCTAATGTTTTCAGGACTCCATCTGGTAATCCATTTTTCTTTATTTCTTCAAATCTCTTTGGGTCCAAACAGGTACAATCTTTTATTAAATGTTCACTTGGAATAAACCTCTCCTCAACACTTGTAAAAGCGGTGTCACAAATTCTGTAGAAGGTTTCCACTTGGCTTCTTCTTGCAAATACGAATCTTCATCAGAGCAGTTTTCATCAAAAAGCCCTTTTTACACCGAATGCTTTTCGTTACAAAATCAGCATCCACCCTAAGAAGAAGTTCGTTTTCATCCCATTCTCTGTTAAGATTTTCCGAAAACATTTTAGCGTTTCCATACAGGTGAGATAATTTCTCCCTGGGTGTCTTTAAACTTGTTGCTAATGTTTGGACTATTTCCCATGCCGTTAAGTAGTCCATCTTTGGGAACAGTGGGTAATTCGAAGTTAGTGTTGTAAGTTCAAATAGCTTTGTGTAAAGAGCTGCTGTCATTAGTTTCGAATTTCAACCATTTGTCTCGCAAACTTCCTGTTCTGGCTGTTCTGCTCTCTTTGCACCACATGTGCACTGCATATAATATTTTAAATTAGAATATAAATAAATATTGAGCTTTATTATAAAATAAAGCTCTAGCAAAATTTTAAAATAAAGCTCTAGCAAAATTTTAAATGTTATATTTACATACTGTTTTCGTTATTACAATGCAGACGATACACTGATCTAGTCAAAAAAGCCACTGTTAACTTTTAACCAAAATAAACTTATAATTTCATAACTATTGAAAATTCAGCCAGACGGAATGTGAAGATGTCTTTTAGATATGTTAAACGCGATTTACGCATAATTTGGATACTAAAATTCTGAAGAAAATTTTATCAAAAAATATTTCCATTTTTAGTTAAACATCTATAACCACTGAAGTCAATTACATTACTAAATAACACTGTAAACAATTGCACACTATATTCTTGCATTAATTAACATCTACTTTCCTATTTGAGAACATGCAGGCGCGCGCCCCTGCGTTGAGTCTCGACGCTAACACTGTAAGATTACCACAGTCATATAACGCAACGAGAGAATGAGCCATACAGCAGTCACAAGACCACTTGTGATAATATTAGATTTGACCGAGCTCTTACATATCACTTAGGATATCTGACAGTACTGGCATTCGCAACGAGGAGAGCACGGCGCCTTGACAGCTTATAACCTTTAAATAATCTACGCAAACCTGCAATAACTCTGTTATATATTTATTATAATGGCAATAAACGAAATTTTATCTAAAATTGTCTTGACTTCAATGCAACTAACCCACTTTTATTGTAACAAAGGGGCGCCATATAATGGTGGGCGCAGGCGGAGATCTCCCCTCGCCACCCTGTCGAGTCCGACACTGCCTTCGCGTCTGTTGCTACGTAAAATGCTTAAATAAACAAATTCCAATTGAGAATCTTTACAATCGAGAACTGGCATCTTAAATAGCAAAATTAAGTAGTAGTAAATTTTCATGCAAATAAGATTTGAGCCTGCGAAACTTTCAGCGTTTTTACCAACAAAAAATTAACGTTTTTTTAAATTCTTTCACAAAATTAATTTCACTACTATTTATTTATTTTAACGTTCCACGCTTATTGTCCTTTACGCTAAAGGTGAGGGACGGTTAATGGAAATGAATGATTGTGAAATTAAAATCTTTATGCTCTTCCACCGGGAATCGAACTCGGGATCATGTGCACTAAAGGCACACGCGCTAACCACTATGCCAGTGAAGAGGACTTTTATTATTATGTTAGAAGTTAGCTAGAAGAGAATCTTAGCATTTTCATTATTAATAATAATCATAATTTTAACAAATATATAATGTTTAGAAGTCTCCGTGATAAAGAAGACCAAAAATAAATCATTTGTATTGGTAATTTTTAACTAGTGTTCAACCGTTTTTAAATCATTTTGAGTTGAACTGAAATATAGGAACATTACATGTTATTAAGAATGTTTAGGAATTTGTTATTAAGGAATTTTGGGTTGAACTGGAATTCAAGTATACATTACTTGTTATTAAGAAATTTTGGATTGAACTAGAATTCAAATATACCTTACTTGTTATTAAGGAATTTTGGGTTGAACTGAAATTCAAGAATGCATTACTTGTTATTAAGGAATTTTGGGTTGAACTGAAATTCAAGAATACATTACTTGTTATTAAGGAATTTTGGGTTGAACTGAAATTCAAGAATACATTACTTGTTATTAAGAATGTTTCGGTTTGAGCTGAAATACAAGGATATATTACATGTTATTAAGAATTTTTGAGGTTGAACTGGAATTCAATTATACATTACTTGTTGTTTTGAGCGATGTTTAGATTAAATTGAAATTCAAGAGTATGTTACTTATTGTTGCTATTAAGGATGTTTTGTGTTGAACTAAAATTTAAAAATGCATTACTTCTTGTTATTACTGAGTAATGGATGATCAATGCAGGTGTACATCATATCATGATTTATTTTCTTTCTCTCGCTCTTTCTCTCTCTCTCTCTCGCAACGAGTCACTTGCTAGTGTTGATTACCGGGATGGTACAGGCGCTGAGTTATATAGTCGACTTAAAACTAGCAAAGGGAATTCAGTTATATATACGTAGTAATACTGTATATTGTACTACTTAACCCTGAATTTTGATTAAAGAATCCTGAGTACATATTTGTTTCCTGGTACAGTTCCCTAAAATTTTCTTTAGTTCCGCTCTTCACATTCAAAATTAGTAACGTCGCTAGCTTCTATATGTCTGAATGAAAAAACTCATATCTTTCTGTAAATGCAAGTAAATTGTTTTATAACTGTCTGGCACTGTAATAACTAGTCAGATCTATAATTTAAAATTTCTACATTTTAGGTATTCATCAATGCTTAATGAATGAGAAACAAAATTTTTAATTTTTAAAACTCGATGAATTTGATTGATCTGACAGTTGTAAAACAAACGTTATGATAAATTATTTGTTATTTTGTAAGTTGTTATAATAACAGAGCATCGTGACATATTTGACTAATTCAGATATTCTAATAAGTAGTTTTTTTTTCCCCAGAAACTTTTGCTACTCCAGTCTGACAAATACTGGATAATGCTTTTAAAATGTCTACACAAAAGCGTGATTTTTGGCCAATGACAATAACAATAAAAATAAATTATTTTCAAATAATTAACATAAAAACAAAGTGGAATTAAAATGCTGAAAACCTGAAAAAACTCACACAAAGGACATTTCCCTAATAAAGTCTGTATGAAAGGACCAAAATTTGAAGACAAGAACCTGCACTACCGTGGTTTTTGTGATAAATAATTTGAACGCTAGTTTATTTTAGACACTTAATTTTCCATTCATTACCAGCAGGAGTCACTTGCTGCAGATAAAAATACCATAAAGCTATCAACCTCTGTAAGACTCATCCACAACGTATTATTATTATGCCACCTCTATAAATAAGCTTTATTTGTTACAGTATATTATTACTACATATTCCATTAATTGGCTTTATTTGTTACTAATATTTGCATTTGGATTATGTGTATGTGTTAATTTTTTATACTGAACTTTTAGTATGCCATCAGCTGGAAAAAGATAAATGTTGGAATATTTACAAACTGATGAAAATAGAAATCAGTTTCTAAATTATTAATTATGTAATTTTGCGTGAGATACCTTTTATGGTACAATAATTTCATTAACAATAAAATGAAAATTGTCAATTTTATTATAATCCTTATTGTAATTTCATTTACATTGGTGATACTCTTCAAGAATGCGTCGTTTAACTAGAAACATAAGTAAAGATCATAATCTAATTATTAATAATGTAACCGATGTGAAAAAGTTGTTTCGTACTATGAATATCAGTTTCTGTAAATTTGATTTTTAGGAACAAATATGTAAATGTTGTCGTTCCTTTCTTTGAAATAGGGCAGAAAGATAAAGAAAAGAAGATGGACTTACACTCTGGAGTCGCAGCTCAAGCTACAAGTCCCTCGGATGATGAAGATAGATGGAGGTAATATATCATTATAGTAAAGTGTTCATTACTTCTATCTCATTAACTCTCACTAAGTAAAAAAAGGACCCATTACTTCTATCCTAATTGTCATTCTACAGAGTAAAAGAAACGGCTAATATAATAACAGTAAAGTAATATGTTTCTCGTGTTACAAAGTTATTACGCGTACAATATGATTTTAAAAAGTACCCATTACTTCTATCCAACTTACGGAGTTAAAGGAACGGCTAATATAATAACAGTAAAGTAATATGTTTTTCGTGTTACAAAGTTATTACGCGTACAATATGATTTTAAAAAGTACCCATTACTCCTATCCAAATTGTCATTCTACCGAGCTAAAGGAACGGCTAATATAATAACACTAAAGTAATATGTTTCTCGTGTTACAAAGTTTTTACGCGTACAATATGGTTAAAAAAAAATACTCATTACTTCTATCCAAATTGTCATTCTACCGAGCTAAAGGAACGGCTAATATAATAACAGTAATGTAATATGTTTCTTGTGTAACAAAATTATTACGCGTACAATATAAAAGGTACCGAATATTCCTACTTAAAATATCTTCCAACGATATAAGAGGAATGGCTTGTTTTACTCATAACTTAAAAATAGATATCAGTATGTAGAAACCTATATTGAACAACACATCTAAGGCATAAAATTTATTCCAACTCAAAATTATTAAATATGTATGTCCTTCCTATGTTATGCCTTGTTTCTTATATACATTATTTATTTATTGTCTAATATAGAAAAGAGAAAATTAATCTTTACGCTAATAATATCATTATGTAATTCAGCAAGCAAAATACAGAATAATATCAAAGCTTCACCTGATGAGCCAGAAAGCTGGTTTTATCATAGTAACTTTACATTAAATACTGATAAAACTAAATGTTTATACAGTGTTCTTTCGTGACAAATATAGAAATCAAATCTCATCCTTACTTAACAATTGATAATACGACAATTGAATGTGTAACTAATAATACATTTCTGAAGCTACATGTAGACGATAGACTTAACTGAAAACAATACACCAGTTATCTATGTAACTCACTGTGAAGTTAGCAATATAACTTCATCACTTATTTTCCTGATCAGTTCACTTTCTCGTAACCTGCAGGAGTTGATTACGTAGATAACTAACAGTCTGTGTATAGGTTCCATGCAGACATTCTTTCCAATCAGATAGACCACACTTCTTTCATGAAGCTTTTAATCACACGAAAAACTGCGAATAATGATGACACGGAGTAATAGAAATAACGAAGATCCTATGCGTACTCGTCAATGATTGCTAACGTCACACGACAGGCGAGACACCGTTCCGAGTCGTCCCTAGATCCAATGGCTCTAAAATAATCGTTATCTGCTCTCCAAGTTGGGCTGGTGTCTATCCCCAATCCCCGAAAATCCGTAGTAATGACTAACATGAAATATATAAGATCTAAAATTATCTGACAACGAAAACGCAAAGTAAGGACAAATATACTCTTAACATGCGGGATATATTAATCCGAAAGTTGCAAATAGATATAACATAAATCTTACAAGAAAATTAACTGATTGTGTTCTCATAAACAACACTGATGAGCTGGAAACAACAATATTAACAAAAAAAAAATCAAAATGCAAATAAATAACGAATAGGTACTTTAATTGTGAATTGCTTTGATTTGTTTGTTAGCTTATTATTATTGTTAATATTATAGTTCTATAACAAAATACTGTATGTACCACATTTACAGAGACTTCAGTTTGTTTCTAAATCAAATCAGAATCAAAAATATAACATCTGACGCCAAACTATTATACAATGATGCCAGTTTGAAGTATAAAGAACGTTGTATAATTGATCGTCTGGATGTTACCTATGTTAATAACGTATGACTGTGAGCAAGGCGACAAGGTACACGAAAATCGAGAACAGAAACCAATAATTCGAAGTCAATTTTTCAATTGATAATTTTGTGGAGAAGAAGCAAGTCTCCTACCATACGTCGAGTAAATGGAGTCTGTATAAGTTAGGTTAGGAGCTGTGTTTTATTAAGACTACGCACTGAAGGAACTCTGTTTAACAATGGCAAGAAAAAAAAGAACAGAATCTAAACGAGATAAGTTTGCAGTACAGGTCATATTCCATATCGGTGAGCAATATTCAATTTTAGGAGATACAAAAGCTTTGAAGAAAATATTATAATTCTTGTAAACTAACAACATCTAAGTACAACATATATTGTAAGGCATAAATAACATAGATAGTTAATTACAGGTCATTTAATGTTTAAGTCCATATATATCTAGTTTGTTGCCTATAGACCAGGGTCCAGATTTTTCAGGAAGAAAAAGGAAGATTTCATTATTTTTAGGGAGAAGAAGGGAAAAAAAGGTAGGTGATATTCAGAATTTACATACAATAAACATATATATATATAATTTCAAGTGGCAACGTAAAATAATTTTAATTGGAAACGATCAGTTTCATTAAAATGATCGTAACACATAAAATAAGAAGTATATTATAGTTTCCAATAGGTGTTCATGTGGTTCGGTATCTGTAGATCCTCGTCTTATATAGCCTCGGTGCTGAAACGAACCCCAAACTCAAATTCAACCAACCAAGTGTATTATACAAGTCTTTATTGCCTTTTAATTGTATTTTAATGAAGATTGTGCATCTTTTAAGAGTCGCTTCCTTTATGTATAGAGTCGCTTCCTTTTCTTATATACATAAATACGTTCAATAAATCCTTGCAGGATATAATGAAATTGACAACTACTTGAGTTCTGCTTTTATTAGTTCACAGTAAATTCTGTTCCTGACATCAATATAGTTTTTTTTTTTTTTTTTTTTTTTTTTTTTTTTTTTTTTTTTTTTGTTCACAGAAGCTTCTGTTCCATATATTAGTATATTCTGCTTTTATTAGTTCACAGTAGCTTCTGTTCCTGTATCAGTATATTCTGCTTTTATAAATTTACAGTAGCTTCTATTCCTGACATCAGTATATTCTGCTTTTATTGGTTCACAGTAGCTTCCGTTCCTGATATCAGTATATTCTGCTTTTATTAGTTCACAGTAGCTCATGTTCCTGACATCAGTGTATCACGATCTTTCGAAACTGCGATATGATCGAGATAGTGTAGACAGACAAAAGCTAAGATGTGAAAACAAAATTATTCTTAAACATAATCTTGAGGTTTCGGTTACGTACGAAATAAAAACGTAATTTGTTGCATTTTCTCTCTGAATACCAGGTTGAACTGCATTGTTAACACTGTACGAGAAATCAATTCCTTTAATTAAAAGAAAAGGAAACATCTTTTCGCACTAACTTATAAAAACATTTTAAAAGTGCCCAGGACTATCATCCGTTTTATTTATTTAAAAAAAAACGAAAGCAATCATTTTATAGCGAAAATTAAAACATATAACGGAAAACGTGCCAGAAAAATGTAAAACTTATGGAGAAAACGTAAGATCTAATGGGGCCGCGGTGGCTCAGTGATAGAGCGTTCACCTCTAGTGCATGGAGTCCTTGGTTCGATCCCAGCTCGCGCCAAGTGAACTTTGTGGTGGACAAACACCATGTGCATGGCTTTTCTCGGTGTTCTCCCGTTTCCTCCCACTTTCTTCATTCCACTATTTTTTATCCATTTCTCACCGTCATGTCTCCTTTAGCCTAGCTGGCATAAGCCGTGGGACGTAAAACTTAAAGATTTAATATCATTTCATTTCATAAGATCTGGCAATCCTACTGTAGACACCTAGAATGTATTTCTAATGCAGCAACTTTAGACGACGCCAGTAGATCTGGCAACAGTAGATAGAAAGACCAAGAAATTGGGGGGAAAAAAGAAAAGAGAAATTAAAGAATAAAGAAAAGCTTAAAAGTATTCAGATTTACGTCATGGTGAAATGTAGAATAATATGGTAGTTGTCCAGATAGTTTCATCTTTCTTCACTAAATCTCATTCACTTTTACCTTGTATCATTATCATGTAACTATTCCAATATGGCACCCAGTGGTGTAATGCTAGAATTTCTGGAAGGTATACGCTAGATCGTTTTCAAGAGTATAGCGTATACGCAAGACTACTTGGCATATAGGCACCCCAATATACGCTCATTCTTTCGTAAATTTAAGGTGAGTATACGACAGACTACAAAATTTTAGGTGGGTATACGCCGTATACTTCCGTATATGCCCCATTACATCCCTGATGGCACCTAACTAAAGGCTTTACTTTTTCCATTCCCTATGTGATGAAGTATTTTAGCGAAGAACTTTGTAATGTAATTTTTTTAGTGTGTGTTTTTTATTATTATTTTCTGGTAAGTATTTAATTTTTTGTTCCCATTCTAGTATTTCCATCTGGGATTTACTGGGTTGAACGGAAAACGAATGAGAAGGTGTTAGAAATGGTGGGGGGAGAAAATAACAATTTGAAATATTATTAAGAAGAGGAAGAGAAACTGGTTGGGGACATTGGGTAAAAAGGAACTATATCATGAGAGACATGCTAGAGGGCATGGTGGCAGGAAAGGGAGGAAGGAAAGGAAGGAGACTATAATTAATGAACGATATCAAAACAGAATTCATACGTGAGGACGAAGAGATTAGCGGAAGATCGTGGAGCATGGAAGCTTCTCAGTTGCTGCAAGTAAACTGCCAATAATGGCAGAACATCTATGATGATGATGATGATGATATTCCATCCATATATACATATACATATATAATACGTATTTAAAATATTTCAAATATTTTTTTATTATTATTATTATTATTATTATTATTATTATTATTATTATTATTATTATTATTATTATTATTATTATTATTATTATTATTATTATTATTATTTCAGCACGAAGTCTGCCAGAGAAGAGGGAAATGAGTCAATGGTCAAACTGGGTCCAGGCCAAGTTCCGCCTCGTGGGTATAAGCTAGCTCCAGGTATGGTTTATGTTTTTATTTTTTTTATTTATTTATTTTTTTTTTAACGTTTACGTACTCTTTATTATTGTGATCAGTTATATTCTCCATTAACGTTGCTCTGTGCCAGTATCTTAACCAAATATCGGCATCACTGTGTAGGGTTGGAATCATGTAAAATACTTAAGGGATTAGCAAATGTATCCAGAAGTAGAAGTTTGTGGCAATATAATTAAGGTTATAGAAGGCGAGTAATACGCGTATGTCTGAATTACAATTGCTGTCAACCACCAGTTCGAGCAGTTTAGAATATATATATACCTAGTAAAGACAATGGGGAAGGCTTTGCTATCTCGGAGTTATTCGACTCCTTTTTCCTCCAGAGTTAAGATATATATATATGCGATTTAGAAAACAATGCCCTGGTACATACGCTTTATACTATGATTTCTTCTTCCTCCCCGCTCCTACCTCCGGACAAAGTTGTATGGAAGCAAATCTATTGACAATGACAGTTAATCATCAAGTTGTATAAGTATTAATTTAATGCTTAACGATTTGCATTACTAATGAGAAGCAAAAATCGGAATGCATATCAAACTTTTGATTAAACATGTTAGGGAGATATCTAGTTATGTTGAATATTGCGTTACAGTTAAAATGTAGCCGCATATTTATTCAATGGTTTGTAATCTTTAATCTTGTCAGAACTTCTACAGATTATCTTCTAAGATTATCTATTTTCGGATAAATTGGAAGCAAACAACAATACTATTTCTGAATATTCCAGAAACGTCTCAGCTTTCTGTAACGTGTATAAATGTAGTTGTCTCCAAGCATATAGTTAGCAGCTAAATAATGGATGACCAATGCGAATTTTGGCGATTGATTTTTTCAACACAAATAATATATGAATACAACATTTATAGTTTTCAGAAAATAGCATGAGTTATTAGAAGTTTGTAACCCTGCGTGTCGATCACACAGAATGAATTCCTTTTTTTTTTATTATTATTTTCTATTGTCTCTGCGTATCGATCATACAGAATAAATGCTAAATGAGTTAAACAAGTTTTTTTTTATTTACAATTTATTTGTTATACATATTGGCAATTGTACAAAGAAACAAAATACCAAAAGAAAATTATAGAGCACTGAGTTTGATACTAGTAGAAATCCATGAAAGTTAGAATATATGTGGGAGTATGAGTGCAACTAATATGGCGAAACGGATAAAATATATCAATATCAAGCTCAAAAAGTGTAAAATTCATATTACTATAGTACAGTATTCATGTATACTATAAATTAATAAACTTTTTTTTGTTTATGTTAGTTTTAATTGAAATAATAGTATATATAAAACTCTTGAAGGAAATGTGAGCGGATAGATTTCACAACTATTTATAAATCGCAAACCTGGTGACATATATGAAAGTATCTTTATTTCTTCTTTCTTCAAATGGTCATATTGAAGAAAATAAAACAGTTGAATAAAATGAGAACATGAAGGTCAAACTAGGCAAGAAACTAAAACGAATGACGTGAAAGTAATAAAAGAAATAAAATATAAAAGAATATTTATTAGATATAATGACAAGTATTATTTAAAATTTTAATTTAGTATATCTTCCGATCGAGAACTCTTACCACAGTCATTATATATTATGTATTTTGAGATCCTTTCTAATGATGCTATAATACCGATTGAAATTGTATGATATTTTACATATATTCATCGTAAAAATAAACAATTAGTTCTTCTTTAAGATATTACGTGACAAAATACTAGTTGAAAGATGATACAAGAGAAAGACTACAAATATATTCTTTAATACTATTTGAAAGATGATACAAAGGAAAGACTACAAATATATTCTTTAAGATATTATGTGACAAAATGCTGGTTGGAAGATGATACAAAGGAAAGACTACAAATATATTCTTTAATACTGGTTGGAAGATGATTCAAAGGAAAGACTACAAATATATTCTTTAATACCAGTTGAAAGATGATATTAAAGTGAAAACTGTAAATATATTCTTTAAGATATGTGAAAAAATGCTGATTGAAAGATGATATTAAGGAAAGACTACAAATATATTCTTTAAGATATTACGTGACAAAATGCTGATTGGAAGATGATACAAAGGAAAGACTACAAATATATTCTTTAATACTAATTGAAAGATGATATTAAGGGAAAACTATAAATATGTTCTTTAAAATATTATGTGACAAAATGCTGGTTGGAAAATGATACAAAGGAAACACTACAAATATATTCTTTAATACTAGTTGAAAGATGATATTAAGGAAAGACTACAAATATATTCCTTAAGATATTACGTGACAAAATGCTAGTTGAAAGATGATACAAGAGAAAGACTACAAATATATTCTTTAATACCAGTTGAAAGACGATATTAAGGGAAAACTATAAATATGTTCTTTAAGATATTATGTGACAAAATGCTGGTTGGAAAATGATACAAGGGAAAGACTATAAATATATTCTTTAAGATATTATGTGACAAAATACTAGTTGAAAGATGATACAAGAGAAAGGCTACAAATATATTATTTAATACTAGTTGAAAGATGATACAAAGGAAAGACTACAAATATGTTCCTTAAGATATTACGTGACAAAATGCTAGTTAAAAGGTAATACAAGAGAAAGACTACAAATATATTATTTAATACTAGTTGAAAGATGATACAAAGGAAAGACTACAAATATATTTTTTTTAAGATATTACGTGACAAAATGCTAG
This sequence comes from Thermobia domestica, assembly GCF_964235325.1. NCBI lineage: Eukaryota > Metazoa > Arthropoda > Insecta > Zygentoma > Lepismatidae > Thermobia > Thermobia domestica. The sequence continues at coordinate 47,776,457 of NC_137471.1, forward strand.
TTAAAAGGTAATACAAGAGAAAGGCTACAAATATATTCTTTAATGTTAGTTGAAAGATGATACAAAGGAAAGACTACAAATATATTCTTTAATACTGGTTGGAAGATGATTCAAAGGAAAGACTACAAATATATTCTTTAATACCAGTTGAAAGATGATATTAAAGTGAAAACTGTAAATATATTCTTTAAGATATGTGACAAAATGCTGATTGAAAGATGATATTAAGGAAAGACTACAACTATATTCTTTAAGATATTACGTGACAAAATGCTGGTTGGAAGATGATACAAAGGAAAGACTACAAATATATTCTTTAATACTAATTGAAAGATGATATCAAGGGAAAACTATAAATATGTTCTTTAAGATATTATGTGACAAAATGCTGGTTGGAAGATGATACAAAGGAAAGATTACAAATATATTCTTTAATACTAGTTGAAAGATGATATTAAGGGAAAACTATAAATATGTTCTTTAAGATATTATGTGACAAAATGCTGGTTGGAAAATGATACAAGGGAAAGACTATAAATATATTCTTTAAGATATTATGTGACAAAATACTAGTTGAAAGATGATACAAGAGAAAGGCTACAAATATATTATTTAATACTAGTTGAAAGATGATACAAAGGAAAGACTACAAATATGTTCTTTAAGATATTACGTGACAAAATGCTAGTTAAAAGGTAATACAAGAGAAAGACTACAAATATATTATTTAATACTATTTGAAAGATGATACAAAGGAAAGACTACAAATATATTCTTTAAGATATTACGTGACAAAATGCTAGTTAAAAGGTAATACAAGAGAAAGGCTACAAATATATTCTTTAATGTTAGTTGAAAGATGATACAAAGGAAAGACTACAAATATATTCTTTAATACTGGTTGGAAGATGATTCAAAGGAAAGACTACAAATATATTCTTTAATACCAGTTGAAAGATGATATTAAAGTGAAAACTGTAAATATATTCTTTAAGATATGTGACAAAATGCTGATTGAAAGATGATATTAAGGAAAGACTACAAATATATTCTTTAAGATATTACGTGACAAAATGCTGGTTGGAAGATGATACAAAGGAAAGACTACAAATATATTCTTTAATACTAGTTGAAAGATGATATTAAGGGAAAACTATAAATATGTTCTTTAAGATATTATGTGACAAAATGCTGGTTGGAAGCTGATACAAAGGAAAGATTACAAATATATTCTTTAATACTAGTTGAAAGATGATATTAAGGGAAAACTATAAATATGTTCTTTAAGATATTATGTGACAAAATGCTGGTTGGAAAATGATACAAGGGAAAGACTATAAATATATTCTTTAAGATATTATGTGACAAAATACTAGTTGAAAGATGATACAAGAGAAAGGCTACAAATATATTATTTAATACTAGTTGAAAGATGATACAAAGGAAAGACTACAAATATGTTCCTTAAGATATTACGTGACAAAATGCTAGTTAAAAGGTAATACAAGAGAAAGACTACAAATATATTATTTAATACTAGTTGAAAGATGATACAAAGGAAAGACTACAAATATATTTTTTTTAAGATATTACGTGACAAAATGCTAGTTAAAAGGTAATACAAGAGAAAGGCTACAAATATATTCTTTAATGTTAGTTGAAAGATGATACAAAGGAAAGACTACAAATATATTCTTTAATACTGGTTGGAAGATGATTCAAAGGAAAGACTACAAATATATTCTTTAATACCAGTTGAAAGATGATATTAAAGTGAAAACTGTAAATATATTCTTTAAGATATGTGACAAAATGCTGATTGAAAGATGATATTAAGGAAAGACTACAACTATATTCTTTAAGATATTACGTGACAAAATGCTGGTTGGAAGATGATACAAAGGAAAGACTACAAATATATTCTTTAATACTAATTGAAAGATGATATCAAGGGAAAACTATAAATATGTTCTTTAAGATATTATGTGACAAAATGCTGGTTGGAAGATGATACAAAGGAAAGATTACAAATATATTCTTTAATACTAGTTGAAAGATGATATTAAGGGAAAACTATAAATATGTTCTTTAAGATACTATGTGACAAAATGCTGGTTGGAAAATGATACAAGGGAAAGACTATAAATATATTCTTTAAGATATTATGTGACAAAATACTAGTTGAAAGATGATACAAGAGAAAGGCTACAAATATATTATTTAATACTAGTTGAAAGATGATACAAAGGAAAGACTACAAATATGTTCTTTAAGATATTACGTGACAAAATGCTAGTTAAAAGGTAATACAAGAGAAAGACTACAAATATATTATTTAATACTATTTGAAAGATGATACAAAGGAAAGACTACAAATATATTCTTTAAGATATTACGTGACAAAATGCTAGTTAAAAGGTAATACAAGAGAAAGGCTACAAATATATTCTTTAATGTTAGTTGAAAGATGATACAAAGGAAAGACTACAAATATATTCTTTAATACTGGTTGGAAGATGATTCAAAGGAAAGACTACAAATATATTCTTTAATACCAGTTGAAAGATGATATTAAAGTGAAAACTGTAAATATATTCTTTAAGATATGTGACAAAATGCTGATTGAAAGATGATATTAAGGAAAGACTACAAATATATTCTTTAAGATATTACGTGACAAAATGCTGGTTGGAAGATGATACAAAGGAAAGACTACAAATATATTCTTTAATACTAGTTGAAAGATGATATTAAGGGAAAACTATAAATATGTTCTTTAAGATATTATGTGACAAAATGCTGGTTGGAAGATGATACAAAGGAAAGATTACAAATATATTCTTTAATACTAGTTGAAAGATGATATTAAGGGAAAACTATAAATATGTTCTTTAAGATATTATGTGACAAAATGCTGGTTGGAAAATGATACAAGGGAAAGACTATAAATATATTCTTTAAGATATTATGTGACAAAATACTAGTTGAAAGATGATACAAGAGAAAGACTACAAATATATTATTTAATACTAGTTGAAAGATGATACAAAGGAAAGACTACAAATATGTTCTTTAAGATATTACGTGACAAAATGCTAGTTAAAAGGTAATACAAGAAAAAGACTACAAATATATTATTTAATACTAGTTGAAAGATGATACAAAGGAAAGACTACAAATATATTCTTTAAGATATTACGTGACAAAATGCTAGTTAAAAGGTAATACAAGAGAAAGGCTACAAATATATTCTTTAATGTTAGTTGAAAGATGATACAAAGGAAAGACTACAAATATATTCTTTAATACTGGTTGGAAGATGATTCAAAGGAAAGACTACAAATATATTCTTTAATACCAGTTGAAAGATGATATTAAAGTGAAAACTGTAAATATATTCTTTAAGATATGTGACAAAATGCTGATTGAAAGATGATATTAAGGAAAGACTACAAATATATTCTTTAAGATATTACGTGACAAAATGCTGGTTGGAAGATGATACAAAGGAAAGACTACAAATATATTCTTTAATACTAGTTGAAAGATGATATTAAGGGAAAACTATAAATATGTTCTTTAAGATATTATGTGACAAAATGCTGGTTGGAAGATGATACAAAGGAAAGATTACAAATATATTCTTTAATACTAGTTGAAAGATGATATTAAGGGAAAACTATAAATATGTTCTTTAAGATATTATGTGACAAAATGCTGGTTGGAAAATGATACAAGGGAAAGACTATAAATATATTCTTTAAGATATTATGTGACAAAATACTAGTTGAAAGATGATACAAGAGAAAGGCTACAAATATATTATTTAATACTAGTTGAAAGATGATACAAAGGAAAGACTACAAATATGTTCCTTAAGATATTACGTGACAAAATGCTAGTTAAAAGGTAATACAAGAGAAAGACTACAAATATATTATTTAATACTATTTGAAAGATGATACAAAGGAAAGACTACAAATATATTTTTTTTAAGATATTACGTGACAAAATGCTAGTTAAAAGGTAATACAAGAGAAAGGCTACAAATATATTCTTTAATGTTAGTTGAAAGATGATACAAAGGAAAGACTACAAATATATTCTTTAATACTGGTTGGAAGATGATTCAAAGGAAAGACTACAAATATATTCTTTAATACCAGTTGAAAGATGATATTAAAGTGAAAACTGTAAATATATTCTTTAAGATATGTGACAAAATGCTGATTGAAAGATGATATTAAGGAAAGACTACAAATATATTCTTTAAGATATTACGTGACAAAATGCTGGTTGGAAGATGATACAAAGGAAAGACTACAAATATATTCTTTAATACTAGTTGAAAGATGATATTAAGGGAAAACTATAAATATGTTCTTTAAGATATTATGTGACAAAATGCTGGTTGGAAGATGATACAAAGGAAAGATTACAAATATATTCTTTAATACTAGTTGAAAGATGATATTAAGGGAAAACTATAAATATGTTCTTTAAGATATTATGTGACAAAATGCTGGTTGGAAAATGATACAAGGGAAAGACTATAAATATATTCTTTAAGATATTATGTGACAAAATACTAGTTGAAAGATGATACAAGAGAAAGACTACAAATATATTATTTAATACTAGTTGAAAGATGATACAAAGGAAAGACTACAAATATGTTCTTTAAGATATTACGTGACAAAATGCTAGTTAAAAGGTAATACAAGAAAAAGACTACAAATATATTATTTAATACTAGTTGAAAGATGATACAAAGGAAAGACTACAAATATATTCTTTAAGATATTACGTGACAAAATGCTAGTTAAAAGGTAATACAAGAGAAAGGCTACAAATATATTCTTTAATGTTAGTTGAAAGATGATACAAAGGAAAGACTACAAATATATTCTTTAATACTGGTTGGAAGATGATTCAAAGGAAAGACTACAAATATATTCTTTAATACCAGTTGAAAGATGATATTAAAGTGAAAACTGTAAATATATTCTTTAAGATATGTGACAAAATGCTGATTGAAAGATGATATTAAGGAAAGACTACAAATATATTCTTTAAGATATTACGTGACAAAATGCTGGTTGGAAGATGATACAAAGGAAAGACTACAAATATATTCTTTAATACTAGTTGAAAGATGATATTAAGGGAAAACTATAAATATGTTCTTTAAGATATTATGTGACAAAATGCTGGTTGGAAGATGATACAAAGGAAAGATTACAAATATATTCTTTAATACTAGTTGAAAGATGATATTAAGGGAAAACTATAAATATGTTCTTTAAGATATTATGTGACAAAATGCTGGTTGGAAAATGATACAAGGGAAAGACTATAAATATATTCTTTAAGATATTATGTGACAAAATACTAGTTGAAAGATGATACAAGAGAAAGGCTACAAATATATTATTTAATACTAGTTGAAAGATGATACAAAGGAAAGACTACAAATATGTTCCTTAAGATATTACGTGACAAAATGCTAGTTAAAAGGTAATACAAGAGAAAGACTACAAATATATTATTTAATACTAGTTGAAAGATGATACAAAGGAAAGACTACAAATATATTTTTTTTAAGATATTACGTGACAAAATGCTAGTTAAAAGGTAATACAAGAGAAAGGCTACAAATATATTCTTTAATGTTAGTTGAAAGATGATACAAAGGAAAGACTACAAATATATTCTTTAATACTGGTTGGAAGATGATTCAAAGGAAAGACTACAAATATATTCTTTAATACCAGTTGAAAGATGATATTAAAGTGAAAACTGTAAATATATTCTTTAAGATATGTGAAAAAATGCTGATTGAAAGATGATATTAAGGAAAGACTACAACTATATTCTTTAAGATATTACGTGACAAAATGCTGGTTGGAAGATGATACAAAGGAAAGACTACAAATATATTCTTTAATACTAATTGAAAGATGATATTAAGGGAAAACTATAAATATGTTCTTTAAAATATTATGTGACAAAATGCTGGTTGGAAAATGATACAAAGGAAACACTACAAATATATTCTTTAATACTAGTTGAAAGATGATATTAAGGAAAGACTACAAATATATTCCTTAAGATATTACGTGACAAAATGCTAGTTGAAAGATGATACAAGAGAAAGACTACAAATATATTCTTTAATACCAGTTGAAAGACGATATTAAGGGAAAACTATAAATATGTTCTTTAAGATATTATGTGACAAAATGCTGGTTGGAAAATGATACAAGGGAAAGACTATAAATATATTCTTTAAGATATTATGTGACAAAATACTAGTTGAAAGATGATACAAGAGAAAGGCTACAAATATATTATTTAATACTAGTTGAAAGATGATACAAAGGAAAGACTACAAATATGTTCCTTAAGATATTACGTGACAAAATGCTAGTTAAAAGGTAATACAAGAGAAAGACTACAAATATATTATTTAATACTAGTTGAAAGATGATACAAAGGAAAGACTACAAATATATTTTTTTTAAGATATTACGTGACAAAATGCTAGTTAAAAGGTAATACAAGAGAAAGGCTACAAATATATTCTTTAATGTTAGTTGAAAGATGATACAAAGGAAAGACTACAAATATATTCTTTAATACTGGTTGGAAGATGATTCAAAGGAAAGACTACAAATATATTCTTTAATACCAGTTGAAAGATGATATTAAAGTGAAAACTGTAAATATATTCTTTAAGATATGTGACAAAATGCTGATTGAAAGATGATATTAAGGAAAGACTACAACTATATTCTTTAAGATATTACGTGACAAAATGCTGGTTGGAAGATGATACAAAGGAAAGACTACAAATATATTCTTTAATACTAATTGAAAGATGATATCAAGGGAAAACTATAAATATGTTCTTTAAGATATTATGTGACAAAATGCTGGTTGGAAGATGATACAAAGGAAAGATTACAAATATATTCTTTAATACTAGTTGAAAGATGATATTAAGGGAAAACTATAAATATGTTCTTTAAGATATTATGTGACAAAATGCTGGTTGGAAAATGATACAAGGGAAAGACTATAAATATATTCTTTAAGATATTATGTGACAAAATACTAGTTGAAAGATGATACAAGAGAAAGGCTACAAATATATTATTTAATACTAGTTGAAAGATGATACAAAGGAAAGACTACAAATATGTTCTTTAAGATATTACGTGACAAAATGCTAGTTAAAAGGTAATACAAGAGAAAGACTACAAATATATTATTTAATACTATTTGAAAGATGATACAAAGGAAAGACTACAAATATATTCTTTAAGATATTACGTGACAAAATGCTAGTTAAAAGGTAATACAAGAGAAAGGCTACAAATATATTCTTTAATGTTAGTTGAAAGATGATACAAAGGAAAGACTACAAATATATTCTTTAATACTGGTTGGAAGATGATTCAAAGGAAAGACTACAAATATATTCTTTAATACCAGTTGAAAGATGATATTAAAGTGAAAACTGTAAATATATTCTTTAAGATATGTGACAAAATGCTGATTGAAAGATGATATTAAGGAAAGACTACAAATATATTCTTTAAGATATTACGTGACAAAATGCTGGTTGGAAGATGATACAAAGGAAAGACTACAAATATATTCTTTAATACTAGTTGAAAGATGATATTAAGGGAAAACTATAAATATGTTCTTTAAGATATTATGTGACAAAATGCTGGTTGGAAGATGATACAAAGGAAAGATTACAAATATATTCTTTAATACTAGTTGAAAGATGATATTAAGGGAAAACTATAAATATGTTCTTTAAGATATTATGTGACAAAATGCTGGTTGGAAAATGATACAAGGGAAAGACTATAAATATATTCTTTAAGATATTATGTGACAAAATACTAGTTGAAAGATGATACAAGAGAAAGACTACAAATATATTATTTAATACTAGTTGAAAGATGATACAAAGGAAAGACTACAAATATGTTCTTTAAGATATTACGTGACAAAATGCTAGTTAAAAGGTAATACAAGAAAAAGACTACAAATATATTATTTAATACTAGTTGAAAGATGATACAAAGGAAAGACTACAAATATATTCTTTAAGATATTACGTGACAAAATGCTAGTTAAAAGGTAATACAAGAGAAAGGCTACAAATATATTCTTTAATGTTAGTTGAAAGATGATACAAAGGAAAGACTACAAAATGTGACTAAATGCTAGTTAAAAGGTGATGCAAGAGAAAGACTTCAAATATATTCTTTAATACTAGTTGAAAGATGATACAAAGGAAAGACTACAAATATATTCTTAAGATTTTACGTGACAAAATACTATTTAAAAGGTGATACAAGAGAAAGACTACAAATATATTCTTTAAGATATTATGTAACAAAACGTTAGTTGAAAGATCATACAAGGGAAAGACTACAAATATATTCTTTAAGATATTACGTGACAAAATACTAGTTGAAAAATCATACAAGAGAAAGTCTACAAACATATTCTTTAAGATATTAGGTGACAAAATGCTAATTAAAAATTATATAAGGGAAAGACTATAAGCATCTTCTCTAAAATATTACAGAGGTTTTCCGTGTCTAAGCGGTTAGCGTACGCACCTTTGGCGTGGAAGACCCGGGTTCAATTCCCGGTGAGAGCTCATGTGATTCGGATTCCACATTAATCAGTAGGTCTCGTCTCGTATAGCCTCGCTGCTGCAAGCAATGTTAAACTCAAAATCAATTGAACTCAACCCTGAAATATTACGTGACAAGTGTTAGTTGAAAGATGATACAAGAGAAAGATACAAGCATCCACAGGACTCTTCCAAAGTTTTCTTATTATGTTATCCTTTTAATAACCAAAATAAAAAAGCTATTCATAGCGTTACTAAGAAAACGCTTCCTTGGATTATAGAGGAAACGCTTCCTTGGTGTTGCAAGTGCATTTGTAGTGATCATAAGTGTAAGCAAATTTCTTTGTCAGACAACACAACACAGCGAAGAATTATTTACTTGTTGTATGTTCCAATGCAAGTAATGGAAGTGAAAGAAGTTAATTTCATTTCACTCTGTAAACCTACGGCAGAAACTCAAACTACACGGACTAAATATTGAAACGGAAAGAGGCAGACTACCACTTCCGATTGCAATATAGAGATTACATCGAAGATGGAGCCTGTTTTTGAGAGGCTGTACCAATATACGAAAAAATTCTCACTACTTATTATCCTTCTCCCTCTAGGAGGATCAGAATTGAAACCGGAAGTTGTCGATACCATACTTTCGGTTTTACTGCAGTAGAAAGATAAGGTTGGAAATGGAACCTCTCGTTTGGACGTTCCCCTCTTTAACTCTTTACTAAAATCAGAAATGATAGTAATTCACTACAACTTCCATGTTTCAATATTGATCTACATAGACCAAAAGTGATAATAAACAGCTACAATTGTTTTAAAAAATATATCGGTTTAGCGTTAGATAGGTGTAGATATCATATTTTCTCTTAGCCCCCTATTCAAACTAGAAGTGGTAGAAATCAACCACATCCGGTTTTAACGTTGATAGCAATAAAGCAAAAACGGTAATAGATAGCAAAAAGCTGTTGTCTTTAATCAATTAAGTGTTCCCAGAACATATTCCATCTTCACTTTAATCCGTCTATTAAAACTGGACGTGGTAGAAAAATATACAACCACTTCTGGTTTCAAAATTGATTGAAAAAATATCACGCCATTAGTAAATCTTAAATATAATTTTAAAAAATCTGTTGCCATGGCAACACTAAAATTTTTGAGTTGCAATTGGAGGGTGAGGGGAAAATGCATTGTTGGCAAGAGACTATTGGTAGCGTGCAATTTAAGTTTGTACTGACATCTCCAGTCTACTCTCACATACATCATATTTTTGCGTGGGGAGTGATGGGCTGGGAGAAAGGCGGAGAATTTCCAGCAGCAGGGGGAACTTCCATGGTTGACCCGTTACAAAAGATCAAGTTTGTTTTCATGTTATGTACATAATGACAAACCAAACTCCATCACGTGGTGTACACCTTAAAATTGCTACTTTCTTTTCTCTATGCTAATTCATATGCCTGTATTATGAATTTATGTTATGCTGTGCTTTTTTCCCAGGATTATGCGGTCAATTAAAGTTGGGGTTAATAATGACTAAAGGTGTGCTAGAAGTGGAGATTGTTTGTGCCAAAAATATAATGCGAAATTCAAAGGACAATCCCCCAGGTAGGCTAAACTAGAAAAGAATGGTATGTTGTATCATGATTTAGTGGCAGCTTTATCTCTTTTTGTGAGTAAATGGTTAACGTTATGAAAAGTTTCACCATAATTTAATCAGTTTAATCTCTTTTCGTGAATAAATGGTTAATGTTATGAAAAGTCTCACCATAATTTAATCAGTTTAATCTCTTTTCGTGAATAAATGGTTAACGTTGTGAAAAATTTCATCATAATTTAATCAGTTTAATCTCTTTTCATGAATAAATGGTTAATGTTATGAAAAGTTTCACCATAATTTAATCAGTTTAATCTCTTTTCGTGAATAAATGGTTAACGTTATGAAAAGTTTCACCATAATTTAATCAGTTTAATCTCTTTTCGTGAATAAATGGTTAATGTTATAAAAGTTTCACCATAATTTAATCAGTTTAACATCTTTTGTGGCTAAATGATTAATATTATAATATATTGCAGAGTTCATGTTTCTGGGACAATGTTGTGAGTTAATAAAATATTTTTACTTAAAATGTGTGGTCCTTTCTTTTTATAATCTTACTTATATTTCGATTATTTTTGCTTCCATGAACTTCTTCGGAAGAATGTATTTCCTAAGCTCAAATCATGAATTCCCCTCTTCTCTATATGTTATTATTTTTATTCTTCTGTATGACATTAACAACGAATTCTCTCTTTTTTTTAAGTAGTTAAATGAATCGAATAATATTTTTAATTTGTAACACCACTGTAAAAAAAAAATAATAATCATATCCGCTACGAACTATTCGCCATACCTATATGCATAATAGTTGATAATCACAACTTGCTTGGTAAATGCCCAAAATCATTTAACGTTGGGAGCAGGAGATCCAATTCCATACAAACTGCCGGTTTCTGGTGGCAGTTTGTATGGTGTGAGTGCCATCTTAAGCTATAGTTCGACATTGATATAGCCGTGATCATGGAAAGAGACGTTAAAACCTTAAGCAGTCTGTAGCCATGAATATGTTTAAAGAATTTAAACCTCTTCAATTTTTGGATCCTTATTTTTTGGGATTAATTCTAGTTTAAAATCTTCACCACAATATTCATCTCCGCCATCTGCATTTTAAGCTTGGAGGGGCACGATGGTTCAGTGGTAAAGCGCTCACTTCTGATGCGAAGGGTTTCTAATTCGATCTCAGGTCTGTAAACTTGTGGTGGACAACATTGTGTCCATAAGTTCCTCAGAACTCTCTCATTTCCTTCCACATTCTCACTTCACGTGTTTTTCATATTCATTAATCATCCGTCCCTTTTAGTCTGCAGGAAGTAATCGTAGAGCGTTAAACTTAAAGACTTCATTTTTCACTTCCTTTAATTTTTTAAGCTGGTAACGAGCTTGGGCCTCAAAACAATCAACCAAAGTAATTTTAATTGTGGTATAATAGACTCAAGAAAGAAAAATAATTTTACAGGAAAAATGTAAATTTCGACAGTGTTTGACCCTCTTCATGCAATGGATCATCATCGTCAGGAAGGAGGTGGGACTGAAAGGGCGGCTTCATTTATCATCCATTTGATCATTCTTCATCTCCATATTTTTTGTCTCATATCGCTGCAGAAGTCGCGGGTTTTTGGCGAGAGTTTTACAATAGGACTATCAGTAGTCATCTTTCGGAACTTGATTCCAGTGTTCTATTCATATATACAGTATATACAGGTTAAATAAATACATTACAAAACGAAGAAATGGTACACTGTAGGTGGAAACGATCAATGCAAAGTAAGCTGACAGGCTACTTAAATTAGACTACATTTGACCTCTTCGCATCACTGTCTACTGTAAGTTAGCCGTAGAGTAATTGTGTGTTCGGATCTCCTGAACACCACTCAAGAGGAGGTTAAATTTGAACTGAGAGGTCAATATGTCATAGAAGTAGCTCAGATTAACGTAATAAGTCAGATGAACTGCTTCCAACTTAGTCACTGATTCGTACTTTCAGTTCGCCTAAGCTCCTGGAATTTGTAAAGGTTGGATACTATCGAACGGAAAGTGCATTCCCAGTACACTTTGTTGTTTCTAAGTTTCAGCATTTCGGGCACACCGACACATCATGTAATGCAACAGCTGCTATCTTATACTTATTCTTGAAGTTGCGTGGATCTTTTTATCTTCCTGATATTTTACTTAATTTTTCTTCTGTAAGCTTCTTCAGAGGCACAAATTTCTTGAAGATAAATATTGATGTATCTCCTGTAATGTTATTTTTATTCTTTTTGTATGAAAGTAAGTAGCAGTACGTATGCTCGTTTTTTAGTTCTAAAATTGTATCGAATGAAATTTTATTTGTGAAATCAACGTATAAAAGATATATATACAGCACTACAAATAATCTTGGAACTAAATTAAATCTCATTAGATACAATTATAAGACTAAAATGAAGAAATTACTTACACACAAGAGAATAAAAAAATTACGTGTAGAGGGGAGAGAAGAGCAATATTTTACCTCAAGAAATTTAAGCCTCCGAAGAAGATTACAGAAATAATAATGGGCGAAATATCTGAAAGATAAAAATGACCACGCAACTTAAGATCTACATGAATGAAGGAACTTTTATGTATCACATGTTAATATATTCTGTTTCTTGCAGATACCTACGTGAAAACGTACCTGAAAGATGGAGACAAATGGATGCAGAAACGGAAGACCCGAGTAGTGAGGCATTCAGGTGAACCGCAATATAAACAGACCTTGCGGTATTCAGCTTGCGATGTCCTGGGTCGTTCTTTGTTAGTAATGCTATGGGAAAGACAAAAAGGTTTCGAACACAACCAGGGCCTAGGAGGCGCTGAAGTTGCACTGGATCGTTTGCATCTGACTCAACTGACAGTGGGCTGGTACCCGCTGTTTCCCCTGCATGCTATTGGTTCAGACTCCAACGACTCTACCTGACTCGTGTATAAGGCAAACATTCTCTTTCCTGTTACATGCCTTTATCCATCGAATTTCCCGTACCTTTTCATTCACCATTTTGTTAGCAGACACTCAGGTTAGTGTTCATGAACATGAAGAGAGAAGTGTTCGTTTGTGTGCTTATTTCAGCATAGCTTTAACAAAGAAAAGTGATGAACTCGCATAGTGTTTTCTGCTGAGGCCTTTTTGAATCAACTGCATTATTATTTTGCTAATGTTCGAAGTTGCAAGGAGAAAAAAATATGTATATGTTTGATTTCTAAATATATATTTTTTTTATTTTGTAATTGGTGCTGAAAAATTGGCGCAGGCAGCTCTTAAGTGTATAATGGAATATGGTAGGTGTAAGTGATGATAAAATGATTGTATAAAATATAAATAAAATTTTGAATTTGTGGTAAGATATATATATATGTATGAAAGCGGTAGTTAAAGCTGATAAAGTTTGTTGTTTGTTGAGAAAAAGAGTGTTATTTTGCTTAGGAAGCGGTATAGTAATCAAAATAAACTGAACACTTTATCATTACGTGAATAACGTTATCGTAACTGTATAGCTGCGACTCCAATCAAAAGAATCAAAACGTGTGGGCTTTTAAAATAAATAAATATATGTATATATAAAAATACATGTCTTCTTAAACGAACTCAATCATTAGAACCAAATCAAAAGAGAATAGTGGGGGGTTAAATATTAAAAATGTATTTTTTTTCCTCGTGAAACGTGCTTTGGAACCTGGAGTTTCATTTCTGTCCGTCAATATGTATGAGTGTTTACTAATGTGCTGTAAAACTTCGACAATCCCCAACGTTCTTTACCCTGTTGACAATGAATACGGTATACAGAAAGAAAGGAATACAGGTATTCCAGGCCTACTCTGTGTAATATTTCTTCTGACGCCATGTTGTGTCTAGATTCATAGAATATTAAAATTTAAAAAAATCTAGTGCAGAGTGAGCATGTGCTTATCTTGAGAGTATTTGGGTGTCTCAGTGGTGTTAGTGGGTATGGTGATAGAAGTAATACTATCTTCTATTCAACACATTCAACTTCGAATGGTCAGCACCGCAATCATAAGTATAATAGTACCTTCTTGGTAGAAATGATTAACAATTTTTATTTTGCAAAATGAACTTTGTAGATATCTTATACGTATACCACAAGGATACTATTTTGTTTTCCACATTTCTTGAAGCTAATTACATATCAATATTAGAAAGAAATTGAAACAAAAAACTATATAAAGTTTATAGTTCCTTTGCCTAATTGCTAACATAAAAAATTTGAGAAATAATACGGATATACATAACAAACTATTATGAGTGAATAGGCAATATAATGTATCTACAATTTACAAAATCATTTTTATATTTCTTTTATTTTTAAAATTGTTATTTGATCCTATGTGATGAAACAATAATTTGTAAATTTAAACTTCTATTGAACAATAAAATAAAGAAGTATGTCCATGATATCGAAAAATCAGTGTGTGAAGTGATGAAATATTTTAATACCTACATATTTTTTTTAAAGATACGATTTTAAATTCGCAGTAAATGCATAATGATACGCCTGCAATATACAATCAGTGCATGCACAAATTTTACTGAGTCCAAGCTAATAGATATGATTAAAAAAAAAAAAAAAAAAAAGAATTCGTAACTTGCATCGTTTCGACATCAGGAAAGAAAGAACAATCTGAAATTGGAATTGTTATGGTGTTGGAACGAAGCAAGATTTGTATTTTATAATTATTATATCTATAAATCTTGATTCAGTGCAACTTGCATGAAAGGGGAACCAAGATGACATACTATAGACATCTATATTTTATGCTTACGAT
Source organism: Thermobia domestica (assembly GCF_964235325.1). Classification (NCBI taxonomy): domain Eukaryota; kingdom Metazoa; phylum Arthropoda; class Insecta; order Zygentoma; family Lepismatidae; genus Thermobia; species Thermobia domestica. Next base: position 47,791,519 of record NC_137471.1, read on the forward strand.
TATAAATATACGTTAGAATTTTATTATATCTTAGACCTAGTTATCACATGTTGCGACTTCGAAGCTTTTAGGAGCAAAAGAAAATATGAAAAGCCTGCTTGCATAAAAATATATCCACATGTCAGGGGACTAACAAAATTAAATAATATGCACAATCCATCAAAATCATTCCTGTGGAAATAGTTTCACATATTCTGTTTCCTTTTGGAAGCACAGTATTTGAGGTTGCAATGTTAGATAAAACAGCCAATGAATTAGCTAACAGAATATATTGCAAATATACACTAAAAATAGTGCACTATGAGCTATTTTGCTAAATCTTTCATAAAACAGATAGGAAAAAAGGCAGGAAGAAAAGTAACTGCAAACCTACAGGTGGACGCCATGTTGAAATACAGAATAATTAATCTCTAATTATCGGGTTTAAATTTAAAGGATCAAAATATAGAATCATATCACAGATATGTTACTAATTTGTGTAATTACATTAAACTTGTAAACAAATTTTAAATAAGTGGTGCTATGATATGTCGACTTGATATATTTTGTCAAATCACTTAAAAACTGTTTTTATTAAACATTTCTGTATTTTACTAAATGATACAGAAGAAAGCGAATTACGCAATTTGCATTCAAAGGAATTTCGTAGCATCATTGTAGGTCCTTTATAGAATAAAAATCAGATTAGAACATCACAAAGTAGTTGTGGAAACAAGAAGGCGGCTTTAGAATTTTAATTTTGAATAAGGTACGTACAGTAGGAAATTATTTTTACAATAGTAATTGATATTATTTGTTAAATAATTATCTATCATTAATATAAATAATGGAAAATATATATTTACTCTTTATTGTATCTTTTAGCGTTTATATATTTTTCAAAACGTTTTGGGGCAGGCCCGTACCTACCGGGCCTACCCGCTAAAGTCACCACTGGAAGACAATCGTCCTATTATTATAATGAAATGTAATTTTTCTTAATTAATCGGAAATGCAATTCATATTAACTTATACGATTTGTCTAATAATAATAAATATACTTTTAATACTATTATTTGTGTATGATAATAAATATATATATAAATAAATTATCAAAATATTTTATTTGCAAATTCTTTTTTTTCCAAGTATTTGTAACAAAATGAAAATTTCAGCTTATTTTGAATATTAAAAAAATCTTAATCTAATATTGATATGTACTTAATTACTTACTTCCTTTCAAGAGAACATACTTTTAGATAAGTCTTTAGATTTCTCAGGGAGGGTACTTAAAAACATGGAAATCTTTATCATAGTAAGTGTGTACATCGGGTTTACAAAGCTCGGTGCACTTATTGTTAAATGTACCATGACTGTTGCTTGATGTTGATATCTTTTTTATGAAAAGGGGGAAAAACGTAATCAATTATTATTCTCTGAGTTTTCACACAATTCATGCAATTCTCTAAGACAATCCATTTATATATTGTAGAAACTTAATTAGTAAAAAAAATCTGTTACATCAAAGATGTTTGTGATAATGTTAGAAATTTACTTAAATAAAAATAAATATATATCTGTGTTATCTACTAAATCTTAATATGATGAATTAGTCCCGTAGAATGTTTAAAGATCATATCTTATCTCATGAGAATTGTAAATGTTTCAATTCAGATGAGAACACGTATCGTAACTTTCAACGTTTGTACATATCTATGAAAGCTCAGTGCAAAATGTATTTTTCAAACCTCAGTAAAAAAAGCCTACAAAAACAAGGCTTTGTGTTGCTCTTCTAGTGCAAATTAAATAACAAAAAAATAGTAATAAATAAACGAAAAGTAATCTATCACCTCATTTCCTAAATTAAAGATATAAACTTCTTAATAATTCCTGTATCTTCATTCAAGATTGGTGCTACAATTAAAGCTTGTTCTTACATTTTATCTTACTATTATTATTATTATTATTATTATTATTATTATTATTATTATTATTATTATTATTATTATTATTATTATTATTATTATTATTATTATTATTATTACGAGAAACTTTTGTTCGTGTACAGTAGTGGTGGGTTTACTCGAATAAGTAAATAAAATAATTCTGTCTGGAATAGCTTGCTGATACGAATTTTTTAGTTGGAATTTATATTTTTTTAACATGATCAATATTTAGATTGTTTGTAAACTTAAGAGCCCTAATCACTGCGAAATCAAAATACTGTTAATTTTACAGTAATTATGTGATATCTTCAAATAGATAAAAGATAATCGAAATGTGGAAAAAGAGCGCCCTAGACAATATTATTTTGCATGAGTTACGGTTATCACGAGTTACCTAGTAGCTTTCCTCCGTTTGCAGCCATTCAGAAACGCGAAAATAAATGTCGAAAATCTAAACGGCTGGAAATCGAAAACAGATAAGTGAGTCGTGATAACGATATCTCATGTAAAATAGCATTGTCTAGCGAGCTCTTGTTCCACTTTTCGATTATCTTTTATCTATTTGAAGATATCACATAATTACTGTAAAATTAGCGGTATTTTAATTTCACCGAGATGGGGTCTCTTAAAATATATATACTCAGCTAACAACTATTTTATGTACAGATAACACTAAATGTACTGAAAAATATTTGTTAAGTATATTTATATATGTTGAGGTTTAAGATACTTAAATGTAGTTTTTAGAAACTACACATATAAGTGATCCCAAGATTTCTCCTTTTTTTCTTAATTTCAAAATACCTTCAAAAAAAAGAAAAGCTAATTAAAATGTGGTGAATATATCACCTAGAAAATTGAAATTACTAACAAATGATGTGGTAAAAGTGTAAGACGTGTTCCTTTCAGTTCATACATGCGTCATGATCACGTTATGATGTCTTGATTCATCCGAAATTGTCCCAAACTTTTACTATCCTTTTTTTCATAGTGCTTTCTATGATCTAGGACTTATATTCACCAAACTTCAATATTTGTAATTTGAGTTTTCAAGTTATTTTGTGAAATATATAATATATGCTAATTTTACTTTGAATGTTCCTTGACAAAATCAGCCTTTCGATCGTCTTCAGAAAAGGTCCTACTTTCATCTTTTCTTCTTTCCTTCTATTTGTGAGCGATCGTTTAGCAATCGAAAAGACCTACAATTTATTTTGTTATGTGAATACCGTTCATTAAGCTTTGGAACTATATATAACCTAAATGTAGTTAATGAAATCTGATCAAAGGAAATACTTATTATTAACTAACCCGTGTTACAGTTTTGATAGCCTATGTTCATGAGACACATTCTGAAAGTAGCAATCTAAAGTTGCAGTTTATATTTTTATGCATAGCTGTATCTTATAAATATATAAAATGTAGCCTTAACTTGTACTTTTATAGTTTTTAACATGTATTTATGAGCCCTAAGTTTTTTATTTCAGAATTTCTGTAACTAATTAAAACGTAGTTAACTCACTAAATATTCAATAACAATACTCAAGATAAATATATCTAAACTGATGTATTTTCAGAAGATTTTCTGCATTTACGTTTTTATTTTTCACAAAATTCCTTCTTTATAATTGAGAATACATCCAGTATTAATGCTTTTTATGTATTATATCACAACTGTCTATAAAACATCTTTATACATGTCTGGCTACAAAACTTAACAAGCTAAATGTTCACGTATGGCCATGAAGAAAAATGATATCATATGATACGGAGTGTTTGCCGTATCAACATATATCATATTTATAAATATTATCGTTATAGTTTGTCTGACGAAGATAAATGATAAACTATTCAAACTGTAACACAGATTAGTATTAATGTTAGCTTTTATCAGATCTTATTTTATATATAAGTACTTTTGTTGCTGTCATTTATGTGGATAACCTTTAAGCAGGTCGTATTGATTTTTTTTTTTTTTTTAATTTTGTTTCTCATATGCCTTCATGAGGATTTCTTTCATTTCTAGATTGTATCATACTTAAGTTCTCTTTCTCTTATATTACAAGGAATATTGAATATTCTATACAATATATTTTAAAATAAACCTCATTGTATCAACTAGGAACTCATTAACAAAACAATTAGGAACTCAAAACAATTCTTACGATAAGCTTCACTTACGAAAAGTCTCTTAAAATTTGCAAAGGGCGTAAATGTTAGGAGCGATATGTTTAATTATTTATTTATTTGTTATGATGAACTATTCTAAAAATTGCAAAACGCGTAAGTGGATTATATTTAGTTATGTTTCTATTAAATATGGTAAATAATTCTAGAAATTGCAAAAAGTGTGATTGGAGTATATGTGTATATTATTAAATAAATGGAGTTAACCACCACTGCTGTAAAAAAAAAAAAAAAAAAAAAAGTAAATAAATAAACTTAAGCAATTTTTTATATTTTAGCTTTTCTGTTGTTTCTTTTTTTTTTTAAATAAAATCTTTGTTAACTTTTGTAAATACTTTCTACCCTCCCTCCAATGGTTACCAATAAATAAGTGGAAAGACAGGAAAATTTTGGGGGGAGAAACAACACACAAATATTGTTGTTGGTGTTGTCATCTGTTAAAAAGACACATATACATATACACACCTATATACATTAAACACACTAAATATATATATATATATATATACAAAATACATATCTTATTTGTTCATAAACCCAAAAATATGTGCTACACTCTGGCAAAGTCTTGGGAAAACAAGAGACGCTTATGATATGTTGACTTGTTAGTTCACTTTTAACCATACAAAAAAACAAAAAAGAATAAAGTTTGAAAAAAAAAGCCTGCACATTTTTTGTATTATTCATGTGTTCGTGCAAAGACTGAGGTTTTCTTACCAAGCACTTGTCTTATTTCTCTCTCTCTGTCTCTCTCTCCCTCTTTCTCTTTTACCAAGATCTTTTTCTATTGTGTAAGAAGAACTGAAAGTACATATTATATATATACATATATGTATAAAACTGACGGCCTATGACTCATGATGTGTTAGTCTTAAGATAAAGATGTAATTTACTTATTTGTATAATACCAATGATTGTGTCAGTCAGTCAGCGTAAAATATTTTGTTTTCAAACTTGTGATTATTTGAAAACCTCATTGGTGTCTGTGATTTTTTTTCTCAAAACAAAAAGTTTTAAAAAAAAGTGTAAAAAAAATATTTCCTCGCATTACAGCTTAGTAGAATATTACTGTTGTTAAAACATTGTGAAGATAAAATAATAATATGAAATTAAAATTGGTAATAAATTTGTATTTGTAAATAATAAGAATGTTAAAAAAATATTTTGTTGTGCAAAAATACATCCAAAGAAATAATAAAATATGTATATCATCATTAACAAAATACTTTATCTAAGCAAAGGAAGATGATATGTGTATGTCATAATTTACACATGCATTAAAATGCATCACACACCAAAGTTACATGTATCATTTTATTAACATACGGCTTATAATTTCATATTGTACCATCTTCTATTTCTTTTTTCTTTTTCGAGAAGAAATATTGTGCCATCTAAATATTACACGAAAATCTTATGATAAGAAGAGTATACCGGGCGTTCTAAAAATGGCACTCACGAATCACAGAGCATTATTCTACAAGTCAAAATAAAGCAATATATATATATATATATTTGTATACCTTTCGAGTCCTCCTCTGGAGACACAAATTGCACTATGTGGCAACATCGCAAATAAAGAACCATAGATTAAATCTACCAATCTATGAAATAGTTATATCGATTCTTTCCAGATGGCAGCTAAAGTCGATATTGATTGACACTAGCGTCACAATCGATTCAACTGTTCGTTGTATTCATGGAGTAATGCCAATGGCTCCAAGTTAATCTTTGACGTTGCCACATTGTGAAATTTTGATTCTCCATAGCGGCTGAAGGAGGCCCGGAGGGCATACCATCATATAATATTTTTGCTTTATTTTGGCTTGTAGAATAGTGCTCTGTGATCCGTGGGCACGATTTTTAGAACATTCGATATAACTTTAAAATTATTATAAGATAATTCCAGATCTATAAGATTTAATTTTGTGCTTTATACAACATTTTTTTACATAAAACAAATTAACTCAAACAGTAATCTAAATATATGAACATGTATAAACACAGAATGGTAGATGAAATAATATGTATAGCATAAGTAAAACATAAATGTCAACCAAATTATGTACACCAAGGAAAAGTACTGAATTACCTGTTAGTTCTTGAAATAAATGCATTCAGCGACTATGCTAGTCAAATATTGGGAAATATTTTTTTTTTTTTTTTAATATTCTACTATCTGTATAGATATTTTTTCGACGATTGATGTGTGTTGTTTGGGTTATGTCTTACATAAAGAATTCTAAACATAATCATTACACTATTTTAATTTCAAAGTAAAAGTACTTAGTAAGACAAAATAAGTACTTTCATTTTATACTTTGACACACAAAAAGGAAATGTGGTTTATGACAGAAAATATGTATGTTGTTAGATTACAAAAAGAATCTTTGAAAATAACGTTGTTTAATTAAAATTGTATAAATTAGTGTTGTAAATTTGGACTATGGTGCTTGAAGTTTAAATCAAGATCATGTATGAAGCAGTGCTCTTGACACTCGAATGATTGTAAAAATAAGATCGAATAAACGAATCATGTTCGAACAACTTATCCGAATAAACCATTATTTCCATAGCGAATAATTGTTCAACAATTATTCAATTAACGAGCAGTTGTTCGAATAATTATAGATATTCGAATAGAGAAAGGGGAAAAACTGCGTAGCGAATGTTCCAGTAATTTTAAGGGCACAGGATGAAGTTAAAAAGCAGGTAAGTGGAACTCTATATCTTCTATAACCTTTGTGTAGAACCTGCTTCTTGATGCCACAAGAAATCGGAATAAGTTATAATACTAGATGAACTTATAATACTAGTTGTGAATTATTCTTATATCTGTGTATTGAAGCTAGATACAATTAACCAGTTACCAATCATATTATTCAAGTTATTGCTTCAGTACAACTTTCTAATTTCCGAATATTCATAACAGTGTTCCAGTCGTAATATTAATCCATTCCTTCATTCCGGCTTCCTAGTTTCCGGTTCTCTCATAATGGTGTTCTAGTCATAATGCCCAATCTCTCCTTTCATTCCAGTTTCTTAATATCTGGATTTTCTCATAATGATACGCTCGCATAATGGTGTTCCAATCATAACTCCTAATCTATCCATTCAATCTGGGTTCTTAATTTCCGGATTTTTCTCATAATGGTGTTCTAATCATAGTGTTTAATCCATGCTCCTTCACTCCAGCTTTTTAATTTTCAGATTTTCTCATAATGGTGTTACCATTGTAATGCCCAATCTATTCCTTCACTCCAGCTTTCTAATTTCCGGACTTTCCCGTAATAGTGTCCCGATCTCATTATGTTTAATCTATTCCTTCATTTTAGCTTCCTAATTTTTAGATTTTTTTTTTAAATGAAGTTCTGATTTTAGTGCTCAATCTATCCCTTTATTCTAGCTTCCTAATTTTTGAGATTTTCGTATAATGGTGTTCTATTCGTGCTCAATTCATCCCTTCATTTCAGATTCCTAATTCCCGAATCCTCTCATAATCGTGTTGCAATCATAATGTTCAATTTATTCCTTCACTGTAGCTTCCTAATTTCCAGATTTTCTCTTTAGAACTATACCAAAAAGGAGCAGCTAAATTCTATAATTCTAAAGCTCCGTATCTATATACTGTACTCCACTCTACTGTACTAGTTTCATATATCCACACAGTTTTGATGGCCTATAACTTGGAAAACAAAGCTCTTCACAGGAAAATATTTCACAGGTGTACCAAGCAAGTCAAGGTCTAAATTTAAACCCCAACCTTGATGGCCCATAACTTGGAAACCTAAGTTCTGCACACGAAAATATTTGACATACGTACTAAGCAAGTCAAGATCTAAGCCCAAACCCCAAAAGGTCTTCCTAGTAAGATAGTGAAATCGGCCCTTGATCCAAATTGGGTCGCTATTAACCCAAAAGGTTACCCTTGATCTAAAACCACCTAAAAAAATTACCTCCCACCCCCTCCCCTTACCGAATTATCGAATCATACATGCTCAAAATTGATTTTTTTAAAATTTTGGTGGGGGTGGGCGAAAAATTTTGAAAGTTTCACAGATTGTAGATACTATCTAGATATAAAAGCACACTTCTCTAAGATATAATTGCACACCCGATTTTTTCAAAGTCCCTTAAGATCAGTGGCGAAGGGTGGTAAGAGGCCCTGAGGCCCGGCCTACCCATTTACTTTCAGAAATTATAATTTATAGTTAATTAATTCATTTTCCTTGCACAGAATGCATGATATTTTCCAAGTTGAAAAAAAAAGTGTTCGGTAAAGAAATCGTGGTTGGCACCACTGCTGGGAGGCTCACCGAGCAGTGTCTCAGGCGACAGTAGAACCACCGCCAAGCTACTCAGAAAATCCCGCGAGAGAACGTGTTGGAAATGACGTTTTCTTCACCAGCGTATAACCTGCGAAAGAGACCGGCCTCAACGTTTACCGACTTTCGTTTCTACCTACTAGTTTCTCTCGAGACCTTCGATTTCGATTCGATATATCAAACAAATAAAGAGCAAGATAACACGACCCGCTCGGGAGAGTAATACTCTCAGAAGTACGTTTTTTCGCGCGCTACTCTAGCCAGCTGTTTTACGCGCTATCCTAGTCAGTTGTTTTAAGTTGGTCACAAAATCTATATCATTTAGTACAAGGGGAACAAAACGAGCCTTATATCATGGAGTACAAGGGCAACAAAACGAGCCCTCCGGGACTTCTAACCTGTTCCTACTACTACTACTACTTATCTGCACAAAAGTAAGTAAATTACATTTTTTAGTATTATTTTAATTTAAAAAGTGTTATAAAAATGTAAAAAAAAATGTTAAAAAAAATTTCCTCGGGCCGGGTTTGGACTCACACCAAAAGAGATTTTCGTTACTAGCATATAGCGCTACCCACTCGGCCACGAAGACCGACAAGAACAATTGTCTGAATTCTGCTATTTGAATGCAACGTGACAAGACATACATAACGCCAACCAATCAGAACTGTGTTTTCCGTTCCTACTTCCGGGAGCATTACTCTCCTAAGATAACGTAGGCTCCATTCCGTTCCAACTTTGCTTAATTTTGTGGACTCTAACGAAACGCAAAAACTGGAACAAGAAATTATAAAGGCGTTACGCCTATTATCGCAAACTAATGTCCCTTTATTCCGTTGCGTTGGCGCAAACCTGTACGAAATCAGACTTGTTGAGTTCATTAGAAAGAGTATGTTTTTTAGATATTGTGAGTGATTTTTTCCTTACATTTGCAAAAGTGAATGAGAGAAAATGTCAGTAAGTGGAGAATATGAATATACGTAATATAATTCCTATTAAAGAACCTTTTATGTCAGTGGTCTTTTGAAAATTAATGTGTTATTAAGGAACGAAGACTAACGCCTGTGTTGAAATTAGAACAAACAGAGGGCAAGAGAGTTCTGCATGCATTGGTACAAATACAGTATATATCGATGCTTTTATTATTATTTTTTTTATTTTTTCAGTTATTCTTTCCGTACATTTTTATAGTATATATATTACAGGGAGGTAATGGACTGCTTTCTAATTTATCCAAAAATAAGGTGTACAGCCGTAAAACCTATTCTGTATATCTCAAATGTGATTTCTCCTTAGTGCAAATCACTTCTTGCATCGATCCATAAGATTTTCGTAAACCTGTAAATAAATACGGAGTTCTAGTGTCCAGAAAATCACTATCAGACCTAATACCTCCTTCATCACTACCAGAACGCAGCTATTATTATTATTATTATTATTATTATTATTATTATTATTATTATTATTATTATTATTATTATTATTATTATACGCTTGTTAGGCGTGGGAGACCCATTTTCGATTCGCGATGGGAGCTCATGTGGATCGGGGCCTATGTTATGTTGTAGATTCACTCCTCATATAGCCTCGCTGCTGAAAGGGGCACTAAACTCAACATCAAAAATATATATATATATATATATATATATATATATATATATATATAGATATATATATATATATATATATATATATATATATATATATAATATGCGCCTTTGGTGTGAGAAACCCGGGTTCAATTCCCGGCGGAACTCATGTGATTCGGGGCTTACGTTAAGCTGTAGGTTTACTTCTCATATAGCCTCACTGTTGAAAGAAGAATTAAACTCAAAATCAAATATATTATTATTATTATTATTATTATTATTATTATTATTATTATTATTATTATTATTATTATTATTATTATTATTATTATTATTATTATTATTATTAAAAGTAGGAAATAGAAAAAAAGGTTTTAGGGTACTAAATTTAGTGAGACATTTTATTCCTTCCCAGTATGGACTTTATTGTTGTCTTGGTGTATCAGAACCATTTTAGTAGGCTTTCACGACGATCTCACATTTTTTTCACTTAAAAGTCTTAATAGCTCTCAATAGTATCACCGCTTGCTTGAGTCAATTGCATCGCAAAAGAATGCACTTAGTTACATAATACCTTGGCCATCACCCCACTCCGAAACATACACACTTAGTATTTTACGATAGGAGAAGAGGTGTGTTCTTTATTGTTTTCAAATCTTTTTTGTCTCGGGTTCAAAATAGTGGATGTAAGCCATACATTGAATTATGGTATTTTTTTTAAAAACCTGCTTGTATCCTCTTTTTAAAGATAAATGATGAGCTCAAAAGTGAGATATCTTTTACATTTTCCTATAGAAAAGCTTGTCTGAAGAGAAATGAAAGTGAGTTGAGGCCATAGTGGGACACCGTTTAAAATATCTTAGATCCTGCGCAGTGCGATGTTTCAACTTCGAGGGGAAACGTATACCTAGAAAAAACACTGAACTTGCTGCCAACTGTGTTCAGCATTCAGATTTGGGAACCTGCCTCGTCAATATTTTCCTCATGCTCTGCCACATTTGTATCTTCAAGACTTCATCAGAGGATGTTGGAAATTCTGATACAAAATGCCTATAATTTCTATAGTACACCAAAAGTTTTGATTTTGCAATACTGTCATGGGTAACACCAATGTTTTCTTTGTCAGTATTATTGAAGGTGCAGTGCAGCGAAATTAATTAAAAAATATCTTTCACCTTTTAGAAATCTGCAACTCAAATTCTCACAGTAGCATTAGAAGTTGCATGGTTCCTCAACAATTGTCACATATCTAGTTGGATTTTTGGGGTGATATCCTTCTAGTAGAGGCACCCAATAAAAGCTCGGTAATGCGCACCACATAGCCGGTTAGGTTGCGATGAGCTATCCGCTCTGTTCGACTCGACACAGATGTACCATCCTCTCGATTCGGCTCGGTTGAGGTCCGACACATCTCGGTAGATGTGATATATGAGCGGTCTTTCTGAGCTCGGCTCTGTAGTGAACAAGCCGCGAGCCGACCAATTTAAACCAATTGCACAATTAGAGTCGGCACGTTTCATTCAGCGCATTCAAATGGACCTAGTTTCGTCGCTAGAGGTTAGATCGGTTGTCGCTTTTATGGAAGTGACTGTATGTACGGCTTAGTGAGTCTTCCTGTATCTGATCTCTCCTTAAAGACATCCTTGGTTCAGCTGTGAAGAGGATTGTTACAAAACAAAGTTCTTGTAAAGTCAGGTGTAAATTTCCTACTCGATAAATTTCTTGTATAGCTATCTTGAAGAATTAATAGATTTACGCAGTGTTCAGTAGCTTTTATCAATTCAGGTGAGTAGGGCCATGGTTTTTATTGGACAATTGAAAAACAAACACTAAAAATAACGATGTTTTTTATTATTGAAAATAAAACTTCGCAGGTTTTGTTTATAACACCATGTTTCGCATCCATACAGCACCGCAGGACTTTCATTGGAGAAAAGATATTCAAGTGACAATTAGCTCACATTTTCTTTACTGTTAATGCACTCTGCTGTTGTGTTGGAGATATCAGTAAAAGTGTTTAATGAGTATCAATTTAGGCAACAACAACAACGGCTGATGTTCTCTCATGCTTCACAGCGTAAGCGTGAAGATTCATGAATTATCGGAAATGATTTTTCTAAAAGGTAGTCCAAACTTTTGAATATATATAGGGAAATAGGCCTAATATAGGCACATTAAAAGCAAAATGATGATATAGAAATATAATTTGACAGAAACGTGAAATATCTTGTCTAGAGTTCAATCTGTTACCTAAGTTACTTTTAAAATGTATTGAGTTACTTTGTCATTAATTTTTTCTTATATACAGTATATGACACAAGTTATACTAGGTGATAGTTGATACTGATACAGATGGTGATCAGAAAAATGGAAACACTTGAACGAAATTGCAGCTTACCAGATTAATATGGTGTCGGGTCACCTTTCGCCTTCAGAACAGCCTTGATGCGATGTGGGATTGAGGCATAGAGGTCGTGAATGGTAGCAAGTGGAATTTTACACCATTCCTCGTGCAGGGCATCGGCCAGTTCTGTGAGAGAGGATGGAGGTGGAAATCGTCGCCGGAGTCGTGTTTCCAAGACGGACCACAGATGTTCAATTATGTTGAGATCTGGGGATTGGGCGGGCCAGGAGAGGTGTTGAACTTCATCCCGATGTTCCTCAAACCACGCTGCAACAACGCCAGCTGTGTGAATGGGTGCATTATCATCCTGGAAGATGGCGTCATTGTCCGGGAACAACATCCGGACCATAGGATGCAAGTGGTCTCCTAAAATTGCGACATAATCGTTGGCAGTGATTCGTCCGCTAAGTGTGACCACAGGACCCAATGAAAACCATGATATGGCGACCCACAGCATCACCGAGCCGCCGCCATGTTTCACAGTTGGGCGGAGACACTGCAGATCATAAGCTTCTTTGGGAGTTCTCCACACAAAAACACGGCCCGTGGTTGGGAATAGGGTGAAGGATGACTCATCCGACCATATCACACGTTTCCAGTCCTCAACGGTCCAAGTTGCATGGTCGCGGCACCATTTGCGGCGTGTGAAAGCGTTATGATCCCTGATGAGCGGTTTGGCCCGTGCAACACGACCCCGTAAGTTTATGTCATGTAATTCGCGGCGGACTGTGATTCGAAACAGGGTGAGGGAGGTGCTGATTGAGTTCCTCCGTCACTTGCTTCGCAGTGGCACGACGGTTCTGCGTGATTTGCGCTTTAATACCCGGCGTGACCTGTCACTCATGATTTTCTTCCGCCCCCTGTTCTGCTTCTCCGATGTGGTTTTCCCGTGTGTTGTGTAGGCCGTCATCACCTTCGACACTGTCCCACGCGACACCTAACACAGTAGCCACTGCCGTCACACTCACTGCACATAACCACGCACCAACAATTTGCCCTCTTTGAAAATCTGAGAGGTCTCCCATTTTACAATACCTCCGTCTGCTGCAGCCACTGGACACTGATGTTCCACTGCGTCTGACGTAGTATGGAGACCGACCTAACACACTACCACCAGCGGTCCGGCGCTGCGGGCGCCACGACACCACTGCCAACCCATACATCTGACGTGTTGCCAACTACAGGTGTTTCCATTTTTCTGATCACCATCTGTATAACTTATAGTGGGTTCGGAAGTAGCGCGCTATTTGTAGCTACAAATTTTGTAGCTCTAGATGTAGAGGCGCTACAAGTCAAAACCTGTAGCTTGTAGCTGTAGCTGAGCTACATATTTTTATATTGTGTAGTGAATTTTGCACTAAAGCTACAAATAAACCTTTTCCAGAACGCAAAAATATTTTGTAACTCCAACATTTCCTCACAATATTTAGTAAATTTTTATATGATTATAGGGAGAAAATATGATTGTTTTCTGATTCCTGTCTCCAATTATTTGCAATAATATTACAAAAAAATTTTCTGAAATAAATTGCGTACTGACGATCGGTCAAAAGGATAGTAATGACTCTTAAAATAGACCTACATGCCATTTTAGCAGCGAAAGCGTATTCATTTTGGGGGGGAGAAGGTAATATATATATACATACTTTTAAAAGAGCAAAAAAATGCATACTTTACTGCGAAATGCAAATTGACAGACAAAGCTTTTTGTAATATTTTAACCAAACTTTTAAGTTCAGTTACGCATGTAGATGTCATGACATATGCATGATGCCAAGTAAACTGTATTTGTGACAAGAGCTTAAGTAGCGAATACGTTTCTGAAAAACTAGCAGTTGTAGCGAGCTACAATTTTTATCATGTAGCTGTAGAGCAGCTACTTTTGAAAAGTAACTTTCCGATCACTGCTCATATTAAAATAATTTTGGCAAATGGTGAATATACTATATACTTGCCTTCTACGTGTGCCTCTCGAGTCTACTCTAGGCATTTTGCGTTCCTTGTTTTCAACAAGCGATAGAAGGAAATTTATCACCTTTCTCAGTTGGTTTTCTGTATGCTCAGAAAACGGTTAAAGTTAAGGATATGATTTAGAGTACTCGGGTCATAACCAAAGAAGGGGCATGAAAACCATGGCCCTACTCACCTGAACCGATGAAAATTACTAAACGTTGCTTAAATCGATTAACTCTTTACGATAGCTATGCAAAAAACTTTATCTAGTTTTCAATTGTGATGTCAACCGGCTCGGCTCGAGCCCTGAGCCACTGGCGCAGCTTGAACTCCGGCTCGGTTCAACTGAGCCAACAGCTCGAGTCGGGATGATTGGAATGAGCCATTGGCTCGGTTCGGCTCGGCTCAGGTGAGCCATTGGCTAGAACCGGGTCGGTTGAAATGAGCTCGGTTCGGCTCGGCTCAGCTAGGCTCAGGTGACCCATCGGCTCGAGCCTGCTCGGTTGTGGTGAGTCATCAGCTCAGTTCGGCTCAGCTCAGGTAAGCCATTGGCTCGAGCCGGTTCAGTTGGAATGAACCATCGGCTCGAGCGGGCACGGTTGGATAAGCTGTTGGCTCGTCTCACTTCTCAGTTCGGCTCGGTGATGACTGAACCGGGAGCCGAGCTGCTCTAGCCGTTGACAAAACTACTACTTGGAACCTGAAAAATATCGATTTGAAAGCAGTAGAGAAAAGACCTCATCTCCACTCGCAAAATACTCATGAGAGATTGTTCGGGGTAAGATGATGACCAATGCTTCATGAAGCTGAGGGCATTCTTGTGAGATAGAATCTAGCAAATGTGATTCTATTGAGAGCTATTAAGACGTTTAAGTAAAAAAAAAAGAAAAAAGAAAAAAGAAAGAAAAAAGTGAGATCGTCGTGAAAACCTATCTAAAATGGTTCTGATACACCAAGATAACAACATACAGTCCATATGTGTAATCAGTGATGTAAATTAGATTTTGTCGGGGGGGTGCAAGCATTAAGACGTGTATTAGGGTATCATAGAAAAGTTGTTTTTCTAATTCTTGGGCCCCTCTTTCCATCTTACTCTTACTCTTTATGGACCCCCGGAGAGTGTGGGCCCTCCCGCACGGCAAGGTCTACGGTTCCATTAGTTGCGCCCCTGAGCCCGTTTCATACATGACAAATTAATTAAGGGGACATTATTGACAAATCTCAAAGCCATACTAATACATACTTTTCTAGGGCACCTAATAGTAGACATTTTTTACTGAAATGGGCCCCAGACTTATTTTTGTTTTATTTACCTTTTGTGTGCTGTTTTGTTTATATAATGTAATGAATCTGTTTGATGCTTCATTAAAAATTTCATCTTCGTATCGTATATGGAGTAAAAAAAAAAAATGTCTTTAACATGGACATCCATCGAACGGCGGGGAGCTTCTCTGGAAGGGGCAGTTGCCCGATGCCCCCCACAAGTTACGACCCTGGGAGTAACAACAAACTGGGAGGAAATAAAATTTCTCTCCAAATTTAGTACCCTAAAACTTTTTTTCTATTTCCTAATAATAATAATAATAATAATAATAATAATAATAATAATAATAATAATAATAATAATAATAATAATAATAATAATAATAATATGAACTGCGTTCTGGTAGTGGTGAAGGAGGTATTAGGGCCGATAGTGATCTTCTGGACATTAGAACTCCGGATTTATTTTGAGGTTTACGAAAATCTTACGGATCGATGCAAGAAGTAATTTGCACCAAGAAGGAATCACAATGGGTTATATAGGAAAGGTTTTGCACCTGTACACCTTCTTATTTTGGGGTAAATTAGAAAGTTGTCCATCACCTCCTTGTTATACATATACTATAACAGTATATGACAAAAATAAATGAAAAATTACAAAATGAAAAAAGTAAGAGCATCGAGTGGGACTCGAACCAGGTTCAAAAGTACTAAATCTACACAGAAAGCAAGAACTTAGGTCGCATGGCTATCGAAACAACTGTGAAGTTCCATTCCTATTTCATGAATAGAGAACGAATTTGTTAACAACTCCCTCTCCCTTTTTTAACGAATATTGTGGTCGAAAAGCGTTTGTGCTTTACAAAAGTTTTCTGCATTTACCAAGTACTATGATATTCTAAATGTGTCATTACATTAAGTTATAAAAAGAGAACTGACAAGTAAACCTTACGTTTGGGTGAATCGAGTTGCTGACTGAGACACATATAAGAAAGTGGTACTAAATGTGGTCAGTATTTCAGTGAAGTTGTAGGTGCGAAGCTCCAGGGGTTTAGGAGATACAGCTACCAGAACATCACATGGAAGTACAGAATAGTCTTCATACAGTTGGAGGTAAAAGCTCTGTAAGACCTCTTGTAACAACAAAAGGTGAATAACAAATATATGGGTATATATTAGGACTAGGGGGAAGTCATATAGTAAGGGTATACCTGACGGCGACCATCTTGAAATCCGCCATTTTGAATTAAGGTTTAGTTTTTAAAATAGGAATAGGGTCATGTGATACATGATTTAAGGCGCAAATTTAATCGGAAGAACAATGGTGACGTTAATTTTGAGTTACGCACAATTGGTAAAAAGTTACAGGGAAATTAAATATTGTTGCAGCATATGTATTAGTCCTTTACCCCACCTTGTAAATTTTGTTTTAATGATAATAATTAAATAAAAAGCAGGTGGATAAATATTAGGTCTATGATAAGAGTTGCCTTGATGGTGGCCATGTTCAAATCCGCCATTTTGAAGCAGACAAAAGTTTTAAACAAAACGCATAACATTGACACCTTATTAATAGCAAATTTTACCATAACTGCAACGGTATAACCATTTTTGCTTTATCATGAACCAGCATTTGTTATCGCATTCACAAGTTGCTAATTTAAGGAAAAATGACCAAAGAGGAATTGATTCATAATTGAACTTGGGTCTTTCTTCCCAAGTCAATTAGTACAATCAATATGTAGTTCAGAAAATAGTGTATCACTTGCACAAATGCTCTGCTCACAGTGAGCACACCTGACAAAGGCAATCGAGTTACACTTGACACATCTGTCGTTAACAATTCCGTCAAAGCAGTAGTCGTAAGGAGCGATCCATTTAATTTTGTGCTGGTTAATGATAAAGCAAAAATGGTTATACCGTTGGAGCTGGTAAAATTTGCTATTAATAAGGTATCACTGTTATGCGTTTTGTTTAAAAATTTTGTCTGCTTCAAAATGTCGGATTTGAACATGGCCACCATCAAGGCAACTCCTACCATAGACCTAATATTTATCCACCTGCTTTTTATTTAATTATTATCATTAAAACAAAATTTACAAGGTGGGGTAAAGGACTAATACATATGCTGCAACAATATTTAATTTCCCTGTAACTTTTTACCAATTGTGCGTAACTCAAAATTAACGTCACCATTGTTCTTCCGATTAAATTTGCGCCTTAAATCATGTATCACATGACCCTATTCCTATTTTAAAAACTTAACTTTAATTCAAAATGGCGGATTTCAAGGTGGCCGCCGTCAGGTATACCCTTACTATATGACTTCCCCCTAGTCCTAATATATACCCATATATTTGTTATTCACCTTTTGTTGTTACAAGAGGTCTTACAGAGCTTTTACCTCCAACTGTATGAAGACTATTCTGTACTTCCATGTGATGTTCTGGTAGCTGTATCTCCTAAACCCCTGGAGCTTCGCACCTACAACTTCACTGAAATACTAACCACATTTAGTACTACTTTCTCATATGTGTCTCAGTTAGCAACTCGATTCACCCAAACGTAAGGTTTACTTGTGAGTATTTCAAACAGCAAACTGTGAGCTGTGTTGGGAAGTCTTGTTATTTTTTTCTTTTCACTTCCCCTACCATCACGTCGACTGCGATGTTGCCAAACTTACAATCTTAAGGGACTTAGAAAAAATCGGGCGTGCAATTCTATCTTGGAGAAGTGTACAATTTTTTTCAAAACAATCGATGCGTATTTTCTTTATTTTTCTGCGTGTTGAAAATTTCAAAAAATTGTAGAATTTTATTTGGGGGGGGAGGACACGTTGCTGATTTTTTGCTTCAAAAAATTGTTAAACACTTATTTTTTCCGTGGCCTGAAAGTGATGGCAACATTGTCAAAAATAAATAAAACTGAAAACAAACGTGTTTATCGCACAGTTTTCTCAGCATTTTAGGGCCCTCAAGGCAGTGTTGGGAAGTAACGTAACGCAAGTAACGCGTTACTTTTTAAGTAACGTTTCCTAGTAACGCGTTACATTTTTTCCAAAGTAACTGTAACGGTAACGCGTTACAAATTTTTAAGTAACGTACCTAGTTTGCGTTACTTTTTTCGCGTTACATTTCGGATGAGTAACTACAATATATGTATTTTTTTCGGAAACTTTTCTTTCCTGTAAGTAAATTTCTCAGAATGAAACAATCGAGCATGAACTACGTATGTCAGTGACCGACAGTCACAACACACAGAGAAACAGATAAGTTCGTAGTGCCACTTGCTGTTTTTTGAAGATGAGGACATCCTTAAGGAAATCACGTGTACTGATTGCAAGCACCTGGAAGATTTTGTCGTACATTTTGATAGCTCCAAATGAATAGCCTACATTCAGTGAGTGAACTAGAAGTGCAGTGATGCCGGTAGTCTATTTTACTTTGATTGGTGTTGTTTTTATAAAGATGAAGAACGAAAATATTTTACCGTTCGAACATTTGGAAGAATACTTTTTTGTTAAGAGCTGAGGATGATGGTAGACAGAATTTAAAAGTAAAGTGTCTGAAGTGCCCCGCGGAAAATATTTATCAACAACTAAAAAAAAAAAAAAAAAAAAAAAAAAAAAACTAGTAGGGTGCCATAATTAACGATATACAGTAAGGAGTTAATATGAATAAACTGTGTTTTGATGAGCAGGCCTACTTTATTACTAGAAAATAGTTTGCTGATGGTATGTAATATTGGAGTTCTTTCAGATCAGTTTGCTTATCCTAGAGTCCCGTTGATTATAGAGTAGTGTGATGTTTCTCTATATTCTTTATTTTTAATTTTACATAACAATATTGTTATTATTATATAATTAGTTTAGCAGAATAATAATAAGCAACCATTTTTTCTAACGCATAGGGATGAACATGAGTCAAGCTAAAACTCGACTCGACTCGAATTCAAGTCTAGTTTCGAGTCAGGTCAGGGATAATATCCTCGAGTCGAGTTCCGAGCCGATTCAGTTTTTCGCGTCGAATTTCGAGTCCAGTCGAGTTTGATAAATGGCTCGTTCGTTTTAAGTCGTCTTGAAATCATGATTACACTGGATAACGAAAGCCATGGAATACTTTTAGTGTTTCTCACGAGAGGGGACACTGCTCGCATCTCGTCTCGTCTCGATAACGAGAACACAAGAGATTTTTTTATAACAAGCTCAGCTCGGCTTGGCTCAACTGAGAAGATGGCTCGAGCTGGCTCACTTGGAGTGAACCATCGGCTCGAGCTGGCTTGGTAGGGATGAGCCATTTGCTCGGTTCGGCTCAACTGAGCCGAGGCCTCTAGCCGAGTCGGTTGGGTGAGCTGTTGGCTTGGCTCACTTCTCGGTTCGGGTCGAGAGTGAATGAGCTGTGAGCCGAGCTGCTCGAGTCGTTGGCAATTCTAAACCCGGACCGAGCAGTTTTGAAGACATTTGGCCAGTGCCCTATAACTTTTAACAGTGATTGGATCGAGCCCGAATACTCAACCTAGACCCTCAACCCAAATTCAGAAGCTCGTGAACAATGTCCTTGACTCCTAGACTTCACGACTACCGAGGTTGACAATCAATTAGTTTTTTAGTATTCAAATACAAACCGCGTATCTTTCTTTTTAATACAGTGTTATTATTATTATTATTATTATTATTATTATTATTATTATTATTATTATTATTATTAATAATAATAATAATAATAATAATAATAATAATAATAATAATAATACAAGTTGTAGTAGTAGTAGTGTCATTGATAATAATTATACTGTCTGTGTAATATACTTGAAGAATGTCCTTGAAACTACACACCGGATTTGGCTCGAGTCGACTCGGAACTCGACACCAATTGGAGTCGAGTTGGTGGAAATTTTTCGAGTTGGGTTCTCGGGTCGAGCTCAAAGATGTCTGTTTCTAGTCGAATCGAGTGTCAAAGAAAACCCGCTCGAACTCGCTCGTGCTCATCCCTACGAGTAACGCAGTATGGCATTTTATCAATGTTACATTATATGAAAATGTTCATATATCAAGTAAAAATTTGTCCTTGCATTTACATAAAGCAATTCAGAACGTGCAATAATAATAATAATAATAATAATAGCGGTAGTAATAGTAGTACGGAAAATTGTAGTCATATTTTTTTTCACATTTTTAAAGTTTCGGACCTACGAAGTAAAGTAACAGTTACTTTTTGGGGGCAAGTAACGCGTTACATTTTAAGAGAAAGTAAAGTAACTTGTAACGCATTACATTTTTACAAGTAACTTACCCAATACTGACTCAAGGTGAGGAACCTTCAAACAATCCTTTGCCAGAGTTGACAATTTTCATTTCTCTTGCGTCCCTTCCGATTCTGTCATTCTTCGGCTGCTTCGATTGTGTCCGTTTCGGAATAGAAACACCATATATATCTCCGTAACAATGCTTCCACTGCGACCGACTCTTGCACAACGAAGTTACACACACCTCGCGTCGGCCCCTCCTATCTATCAGTGCTTCCTTCACTGGACACACACACAGTGGCGCTCTCTATCGGTAGCACTCACTACTGCGAGCTTGTAACTTTGTTGTGCAAGAATCGGTATTACAAAGCCCCGGAAGATTCGCCCTACAGCAGACAACCCCTAAATCCGTCCATGCTCAAAACATGACCAAACACATACATAGGAAACAATAACAATTGAATGTGACACGTCAAAATATACAGATGGTGATCAGAAAAATGGAAACACCTGAACGAAATTGCAACTTACCAGATTAATATGGTGTCGGGTCACCTTTCGCCTTCAGAACAGCCTTGATGCGACGTGGGATGGAGGCATAGAGGCCATGAATGGTAGCAAGTGGAATTTTACACCATTCCTCGTGCAGGGCATCGGCCAGTTCTGTGAGAGAGGATGGAGGTGGAAATCGTCGCCGGAGTCGTGTTTCCAAGACGGACCACAGATGTTCAATTATGTTGAGATCTGGGGATTGGGCGGGCCAGGAGAGGTGTTGAACTTCATCCCGATGTTCCTCAAATCACGCTGCAACAACGCCAGCTGTGTGAATGGGTGCATTATCATCCTGGAAGATGGCGTCATTGTCCGGGAACAACATCCGGACCATAGGATGCAAGTGGTCTCCTAAAATAGAGACATAATCGTTGGCAGTAATTCGTCCGCTAAGTGTGACCACGGGACCCAATGTAAACCATGATATGGCGACCCTCAGCATCACCGAACCGCCGCCATGTTTCACAGTTGGGCGGAGACACTGCAGATCATAAGCTTCTTTGGGAGTTCTCCACACATAAACACGGCCCGTGGTTGGGAATAGAGTGAAGGATAACTCATCCGAACATATCACACGTTTCCTGTCCTCAACGGTCCAAGTTGTATGGTCGCGGCACCATTTGCGGCGTGCGAAAGCGTTATGGTCTCTGATGAGCGGTTTGGCCCGTGCAACACGACCCCGTAAGTTTATGTCATGTAATTCGCGGCGGACTGTGATTGTCGAAACAGGGTGAGGGAGGTGCTGATTGAGTTCCTCCGTCACTTGCTCCGCAGTGGCACGACGGTTCTGCGTGACAATGCGCTTTAATACCCGGCGTGATCTGTCACTCATGATTTTCTTCCGCCCACTGTTCCGCTTCCCCGATGTGGTTTTCCCGTGTGTTGTGTAGGCCGTCATCACCTTCGATACTGTCCCACGCGACATACCTAACACAGTAGCCACTGCCGTCCCACTCACTCCACATAACCGCGCACCAACAATTTGCCCTCTTTGAAAATCTGAGAGGTGTCCCATTTTACACTACCTCTGTCTGCTGCAGCCACTGGACACTGCTGTTCTACTGCGCCTGACGTAGTATGGAGACCGACCTAACAACCACCACCAGCGGTCTGGCGCTGCGGGCGCCAAGACACCACTGCCAACCCATACATCTGACGTGTTGCCAACTACAGGTGTTTCCATTTTTGTGATCACCATCTGTACACTAGATGAACTTTGAAGACACGTTATTTTAAAAACAAAAGGTAGGAGAAAGGTAACAAAAATGTCGGTGTTGTCAACTTAGAAATTATTTCTATAGAAGAGATAAAATCTTTTTATGTGCAATGCTATTCGTCAATTACTGTGTATAAAAATTGATTTATTAAAGGTATTTTAGCATCTACTCTACAGTGACGGTATGTCTTGATCATTGAAAAACCAGAGGCGGTATGGCATACCACCGCATACCGTCTCACTTCGACCACTATATATATATATATATATATATATATATATATATATATATATATATATATATATATATATATATATATATAGAGAGAGAGAGAGAGAGAGAGAGACTATATACAGAGAGAGAGAGAGAGAGAGGAACTGTACCAAATCCGGGCCCGGGTGCATAAAGTGGGCCCCCTCGATTACTGTTCCGGATATTAGCGTAGAATGCTAGAAATACGCTGAGTTATAGTTTATCGTTACTGCCACATGCAGCGCTGGTTCCTGTGTTGATTAGTTAATCCTTTGTTCTGTAGTCAGCACGTCACTAGTTTTCACGCAGTGAAAAGTTTTGTAGCTCCGGCGAGCAAGTGTTGTTTTCCATAGCTAGTAAAGAGATAAGTGAATCAACTATTTATTTATTTAATCTTAGGCTAATGGTAAGAGGTATGTTCTTATGTAATTAACTAGTAATTTGGACGTAGGGGTGACAAATAATTTGGAGCGAAAGTAAAAACACGTATGGTCGTAAAGTGGGCCCCCTTGTCAGTCGTAAAGCGAGCCCCCTATTATGTTGTGCAACAACTAAAAAATATGTTTCGTACCAAATTCTCATGACTCATGTAATTTATTTGCAGCTTTCAAGGGGACCAAAATGTCCCAAAGAAGTACGAAACTAAGAATGTAGAATCAAAATAACATGGCCAAGGCCTTAGATGCCATACGAAAGAAAACTATGGGTTGGAAGAAAGCTAGCAAAACATTTCAAGTTCCCAGAGCAACTCTTCAAAGGTTATCCAAAGAAAAATATGAAAATCGACTGATGGCGGCTGCGACAAAACTAGGTCGACCAACAATTCTTGGTCCTGAAATAGAAAAAGAGCTTGTAAAATACTGTTTAGCCATGGAAGCTGCATACGTTGGGCTTACCCGTGAAGATCTTGCGCGTATGGCTCTACAATTAGCGGAACGAAATAACCTGAGACATCCTTTTGGGAAAGAGATGGCTGGAAGAAAATGGGTAAAGCTCTTCCTGAAACGACACAAGAAAACACTTTCAGAAAGGAAACCTACAGGGACGTCTTATGCTAGGGCACTGGGTTTCAGCAAAAACAACACAAAAAAAAAAAAAAAAAAAATTATGAACTTTTCGAAGATGTGTATGCAAAAGCACATTATAAGCCGAACAGAATATAACGTCGATGAAAGTGGAATAGCAATTGTCCAATCTAAGATACCGAAAGTTATTGGCTTACGCGGTAAAAGACACGTGGCATCTCTTACCTCCGCAGAGCGTGGGCTTCTTATTACGATTGTTATCGCAATGAATGCATCAGGGCAGTAGCGTACGCAGGAATTTATTTCGGGAGGGGTTCAAACTCAATATGAGGGTATTTTATATTAAAATTCCTAAAATCGCCCCTAAAATTAGACTAAATTTACTCAAAAGTGGAAATTTCGGGGGTCCAGACCCCCAGGACCCACCCCCTGCGTACGTTCCTGCATCAGGGTCATATGTTCCACCAATGGTTATCTTCCCTCGCAAAACTATGAACAGTCAGCTTGAGAGAGGTGCTCCTCCATGAACAATTGTGACAGTACATCCATCAGGATGGGTACAAATCGATCTATTTACGAAATGGTTCCAATTTTTCATCGATACAGTGAAACCTACGAAAGAGAAACCCGTAGTTCTGATTTTGGATGGTCACTACAGCCACACCCACAATATTGATATCATTGATTGGCTAGGGAACATCAAATCACAATTGTTTCCCTTCCACCCCATTCTACACACAAGATACAACCCTTAGATAGGACTTTATGGGTCCATTGAAAGTGTATTACAACGAAGAAATCAGATAGTGGTTAAAACACAGCAACAGACCTGTTAATGCATATGATGTGATGGAGCTGTTTGGAAAAGCCTACATCAAATGTCAGACGGCTGTACGAGCCATCAATGGGTTTCGAGTGACGGGGATATACCCAATGAATAAGGATACCTTCACTGATGCAGACTTCTTAGAAGACACTCAAAGTAAGGACAAGCCTTCCTACTACGACTTGCCGAGTGAAAGAGAAGCAGAATCCGGTGGGAGCAGTTTCACTACACAGGACTGTCATCACAATGATCGCCATACCTCGCCATTTATACAACCCTCGACTTCATCACCTTCTCACACCAGTCATCAATCTACAACCTCTGCTCCAGAAACGCTTGGGACAAATCAAACTCCAAGTTCCTGTTCTACATCACAAGAAGAACAAACAACTATTCAGCCATTCCAAAAACTAGCCCTTTCCATATCTCTTCAGTGCTGCGACTCACGAGGAGAACATCTAGAAGAGGACGTAAGTCAAGCATCGCCACTGTTCTAACCTCGTCACCTTATGAGTCTGAATTGAAGAAAGCGATGAAAACACGCCAACGAGTGAAACAGAAAAAATCAACAACAACACAATGTCGAGGCCGAGGACATGGTAGTGTTAAGTCAGTATCTAGATTTTGTCATTCAGGAAAAGGAAATGCACCATTGAAGTTGAAAGGAGGAGCCAAGGAAGACGATTCTGATTGTGACTCAATCTCTGATATAAGTGAAGCATCAATAATATCATTAACTTTAAACGTTCCACCGGGAAAAACACCGTCCACAGATGACAATGCTACCTGCATGTTCGGCTCGGAAAATTTTTTGAGTGATACGAGAGGTGAACTCTGGGTCCAGTGTGCCATGTGCTCTTACTGGGCCCATGTAGATTGTGCTGGGGCTGACAAAGACATTTATATTTGTGACTTTTGCCAGTAGTAAACTTAACTATGTGAAACATTTCATTTATCACGTTTTAATTTGGAAGTTCCGGTTCTGAAGTTTGATAGTTATTTTTTGTGATAAATGAGCAGCTCGAAGGAAGAGAGATGATTAGATTTCTTTTTTCTACCAATAGAATATTGAATATTTCAGTTTACAAGTTTGTTTTCAAATTTAGTCTAATAGAAAAATTGTGCTGTAGTTAAAGAAAAAAAATTTAGATTTGCTATTTCCGCCAGTAGAATGTGAAATATTTAAGTTTTGAGTTCACTTTTAGTTTGTTCTTTACTTTTAGGAATTTGTTTCACTTTCTTCTAATAAAGTCTTTTAAACATTCGTATTTCGTTTTATTTGAATCTCCAGTGTTTAGAAAATTGTTTTTGCTTAAATATGTAATTTATTTAAAGCAATACTGTTTTAGCTTTGTGTAATTTATCTAAATTTAAAGGGGCCCACTTTTGGAACACTTTTCTCGAATGCCGAAAATGCAGTCCATATGAAAATTATTTTTTTCTCAAAGTGTTTTTTCCCTGATTGTTATGGGAAGAAACAAGCAAAGGGCTTACATATCATATTATTTTCAACGTGAGTGGCATTTCTCTCTGATTTAGATTTTCTTAGATATATGGAAAAAACAAAATGGGGGCCCACTTTTGGTACAGTTCCTCTCTCTCTCTCTCTCTCTCTCTCTCTATATATATATATATATATATATATATATATATATATATATATATATATATATATATATATATATATATATAGATAGATAGATAGATAGATAGATAGATAGATAGATAGATAGATATTTCCAAGCCAGAACAAAACATGCTACTTTCATGTTCTATACATCATGATGGATAGGAAATGGACAGATTAACACACAAAAAAAACAACTTAAAATAACGAAATCAATACATTTGCTCCATATGAACCACTTTAACCCTTACGGTGCAAATGAAATCAGATTTCTTTCATTTTCAGTCGAAAACTTTTTCCATTCCACCACAAATTTATTTAATATCCAGATTGTGCGGAAGTTTTTTTTTTTTTTATGCCATTCTTTCAATACCCAATTAAGCTCAATTTTCGTCCATGGATCTCTTTGCATTTTCTGAAGAATTTCCAGGTCGGTGAGATGGAGCGTATCTAATTGGCTTATAAAATTATTGGATGCCTCTTCGTCTTGCGTTGATTCTGGCGTAGAAAATCAGGATTTAAAAAAATCGGCTACCTTCACATCTTTTTGATTAATTATTTCGTAGTCATAACTAGTTAGCAACAAATATCAACATTGTAACTGTGGTGTGATAATATTTATAGATAGGAGCGACTTCATACAAAAAAAAATGCATCGCACTGGTTGTGAATCTGTCAAAATTTTAAAAGGCCTTCCATAGAGAAATTTATGGATTTTTTTAAAATGGCGAATGCCACTGGAAGTGCCTTTTTCTCAAATTATAAGTTTTTTTTTTTTTTTTTAAGCATTAGTAAGTGTAGCAGACACACTGTTCTTAATTTGCTGTCACTACGATTAAACAAAACCGCCCTACACCAGTTGGAGATGCATCCGTAATAATAATACTTCTTCATTTTTGTTGAATGGATATAAGATTTGTCCATTAAGAGTATATTCTTTAATTAACTTAAATTTCTCTTGGTGTTGTGTAGTCCACTTCCATTTCACTCCTTTGTGTAATAAGTTGAAAAGAGAAAGAGGTTTCATTGATAATGAGAACAAATATCAATAATAATCCGTAGAGAATGCTCCAAGATCATTACCAGAACGAACATAAAAAGCATTATTTTTACTTATTAACTTCTACAGACTTTATACCAATTGTTCTATGTACTTTATTATTATATTCATTAAACATGCTTGTAATATATCTATCCATTTATAATTTCCTTCAGTACTAAATTATTTCTACATGCATTGTTTAAAAGTTCTGTTAAAACGTTCTACGATTTGTGGTTTTACGAAGACACATGCTCAAAATGGAGGGCTGAAAATTGAAACATTCGCAAAATATCATCTCTTTATGACTTTACGGTTCCCGGGATATGGCTCCTTAAATCTTCCGAAATTCGATTTTTTTTTTTTTTTTTTTTTTTTTTTTTTTTGCTAATATCTGGGGAACGGTAAATGATCACCATTCTCTTAGGTATTGATCAACACCAATATGATCTCTCTGTGACTTACGGTTCCAAAGGTATAGCTCTTTAACTGTCCCAAAATCGGAACTATTTTTGTCAATATCTCGGCAACGGTAAGAGTGGAGCGAAAAATTCCATCACTTCTTTGAGATAGTTTTTGATGCTTCATCGAATGGAAGTCTCAAAATTGAAAAATCCGCAAATAGCAGACATACACATACACAGACAGAGAATTCAGCAATGAATTTTTTAAGTTCGACTGTAGTTCCTGAATTGACTGTAGTTCCTAAAAATGACTGTAGTTCCTGAATTGACTGTGGTGGTCTGGCATTCAGAATAGATTTCATTTTTTCTTAGACGGCAAAATATTATCACCATTTAAATCATATTGTAACACTTTTTCTTGCCTGACTTTCATATTAAATTGCCTGAATCTCTCAAATACTGTTGTATTTCCTTTATAACATTGTTCTAGAGACTCTCCCGAAACTATCATTT
This sequence comes from Thermobia domestica, assembly GCF_964235325.1. Classification (NCBI taxonomy): domain Eukaryota; kingdom Metazoa; phylum Arthropoda; class Insecta; order Zygentoma; family Lepismatidae; genus Thermobia; species Thermobia domestica. The sequence goes on from NC_137471.1 coordinate 47,819,864, forward strand.
CATCAAAATAAGATGCAGTTCCTGAAGAATTTATTAAAATGTGATCTATAAATCTTTGATGAACAATGTAATGCCCCTTTCTCTGATCTTCCGGCGCATCCATTCCGTCGACCGGAGGCGACGTTATGACAATTGAGGTGCTTTGCCCTTGTAGGTAGACTGAGTTGCAACCAGTGTTTCTTCCAGACATGTTTTTTGGTGGCACTGCCTCCCCCCGAGCTCTGAGAGTGCCCCCTCAGACGAGACCAAAATAATACGTCTATAATATAATAATAGGTAAAATAGTACCAGCAGTTCCCCCTGGAGCCCCCCCTGAAACACTTTTGCTGAAAGAACGATTGGTCGCCACCACGAATGAAAACTATGGAAAGATTTTGTATTTTAGATCCAAGTTCGGTGATGAGGATGTAAATGCAATCATGAAGCTTTCTCAATCACCTAGGGATGCGCACGAGACAAGATTTGTGGCTGTCTCGTCTCGAAAATGTGCTGTAAAAGTGAGGTCTCGACTCGAAAAATGTATATTTTACTATTGGAAGAGCTGTGTCTCGACTCGAATTTTGTCAGGAAAATACTGTCTCGACTCCTCTTGTGCGCATCCCTAATCACACCGCACGCATGTCAGCGTGAGGTGCAGTGCAAGATAAGATTAGTAATTAACCGTACTAAATAACTATCATAATTTTTTGTGCCTTTTATAAAAGCATCTTCTTGTATTGTGGATGAATTGCTTTAGCGTGACATTTTCGTACATCCTTATCGAACATTATGTTAAAATAATGTCTACAAACTAGCAGTCAAACATAAAACAAATGGAAAAGTACACCATGCTTTCACAATGCGCAACTAGAGACAGTTATTTCCGAACTTTCCACGCTGCTGACGATCAACTGGTTAGTTCCGTCGTCATATGTTAGAGGCGCTACGGTTCGCCTTGTTTCCAGTTTTTCGAGGACTAGCTCAAAAGAGTAATGCTCCCGAAAGTAGGAACGAAAAACACAGTTCTGATTGGTTGACGTTATCCATTTCTTGCCACGTTGCATTCAAATAGCAAAAATCAAACGATTTTGTTGTCGGTCTTCGTGGCCGAGTGGGGGCGGAATTTTAACTGTCCTCGATGTTTCTGTGTTCGTGTCCCTGTCATGTCTAGTAGTCCTGAGAAGTGGTTAAAATAGGAAAAAAAATAGTCAGGAAGTTTAAAACAAAAAAAAGTGGGCTAGCGCTATATGCTAATAACAAAAATCTCTTTTGGCGTGAGTTCAAACCCGGCCCGAGGAGGGTTTTTTAAACATTTGTTTTACATGTTTATAACACTTTTTAAATTAAAATAATATGAAAATAATACTCAAAAAAGTGATTCACTTTTGTGCAGATAAATAGTAGTAGTAGTAGGAACGGGTTAGAAGCCCCGAAGGGCTCGTTTTGTTCCCTTTTGTACTCCATGATATAGGGCTCGTTTTGGTCCCCATGTACTCTATGATATAAATTTTGTGACCAACTTAAAACAACTGGCTAGGATGGCGCGTGAAACAGCTGACTAGAGTATCGCTCTAAAAAACGTACTTCCAGGAGCATTACTCTCCCGAGCGGGTCGTGCTTTTCGCGGAGTTTGCGATCTGTATATTCTTGTCTGTGGCAGAAAGTGTCTCGCTGGCAGTCGGGAGTTCTTAAGTTGACATAACCACAGCAACAGGACATGACGTTACTTAATGTCGTCACTACCCTGGAGCACTTAATGCGCAGTGTATCCATAAGCAAGGCAGCTCTTATTACGTATTACTGCTGAGATAATATGCCAAGGTTGATTATAATTTAAGACATACCTGGAATTTGTTCGTGTACTGGTGGACAATAAAAAACACATTATGTTGTTACAGCGGTTGTGTGAGTTGCGTTTTACATTCAACAAACGAACAAGATTATACACAAACAATGCACTGAATAATGCGTAAATAATTGCGGTTTGTCCCATCAAAGGCGAAAAGAACGCCGGGATTTTTTTTTTAAATCTCATTTCGTGCTGCGCACTGATACGTGTATCAAGATTGAAATTTCAGGTTTCCTCAGTTATGTTCTATTTTATAAGTGTACTGACATTCATGATATATCAATTTATTTTAGCACCAAATGAACTCTTGTAGGTTTAGTAAGTGTTTTGGAGTAGCAGAAACGGGATTAAGAATACATGGACATTTTTAAAATTACAATGTACAGGTAAAAGGTGTTAATTCAGAACAAAAGACAAATGTTTAGGGAATTTATTTATGAAGGCGCAGAATATGTAAGTCATCTGTGAACATAGATACAACAATAAGATGTTGCTTTAATTCTATGAAACTCTCCATAAGGGCGTTATTCCAGGTCTGCAAATTAATGTACAAGGGATTTGAAATATGACTATTTCGCTGCCTGAACCTACCCTAACCTAACCCGAACTACTGCTACCCTACTACTACTAGTATACTACATGTATTATTACTACTACTACTCAACTACTACAATTACTGCCTTACTATACTACTACTACTACTGCTACTAGCCTATTATTATACTATCTTGCAACCACCAGGGCCGAAACCAGCTACAAAGGTTTGGGAAGACCGTGAATATGTTACGGGGGGCCAAGTCTTTAAAATCATTTTATATCTAAATTGTGTTTTTGTATTAATAATAAAATTTTGTATTGAAGTCTGGAGGGGCCACAAAAAGTTTAGAGGGACCTGGCCCCCTCTGGTTGCGGGCCTGGCTACTACTAAACTACTACTCTACTACTACTGCCTTACTACTACTATACTATCATTACTACTATTACTACTACTAAGTGTGCACCCATAAATTTAAAAAAAAAAATGTAATTTTTGAACAATTATCTCTTGTAGCGCCGTCGAATTTTACCTGTTCCTGGTGGATCACTGGTATGCGCCAACACATGTACAGTCTAGAAGGCGTGATGACACTTTTCATCGAGAAATGTGGGTTTCAAACTAATATGAATTTGTCCACGTATTATTGATCTGAACTGCGGAAACTGCTCTATCCCAATTTAAGGATGCACATTAACACTGATGTAATAAAGTAATTATGCAGCGTATACCTAAGCTACACGAGATTTACGTTTACGCACCCACCGTTTCAACTTTTGAAGTATTTCTTTTTTTAGCTTACCGACGTCGACCATACCCTAGACGCCGCATGGACAAAGTCGCACATAGTACAAACTATTCGCAAAATCAAAGTAGGCGAATCACTTATCGACAATTTTCGCATTTATTACTGCCTTAAAATGGGGAGGTCCTTAAGTGTCATGAATTCCCGCCTATATCTGTGTGCGTTGTGGATTACACGCACAACATTTAATGGATTTATCAAGAAATACTAAACCCACAGGTTCAGCACCAACATAACTGCATTAATTATGAACAAGGGCACCCATCAAGGGGAGCAAAATGGGGCGC